>NW_027361717.1:5000-1437500 GCF_039654945.1 Dendrobates tinctorius
GTTCTTAGCCCAATACACAAAATTAATTGAAGTCCCATGTATCCCCTTTAAGTGGTCAGCCACTATAGCAAATAATTCTAAAAAGCCGCCCAAACACATGCAATAACTGTCAGAAAAAGGCTTTTTTTTTTTTTTTTTGGGACAACCGCTTCATACTTAAGTCCACCATAAACATAAGTGGTTTTGGCAACTACAACAGCTACAGGCTTATGCAGTCTGGACGATCTTAGTTGGTCAGCAGCTGTAGGCTGCATTGTGACCTTTTTGGTTTATTTACATTAGTTTTCTCCCATAATCTTCCATTCTGTGAGAATGAAAATAATGTCCTGTTTTATGTCCCAAGCAAGACGGTTCATTGTTGCATAATGTATGAGTGCTAAATGATTCCTTGAAAGCTGAATTCTGCAACATGGGTGATTATCACTCTGGTTCTGGCACAGACCACTAGAGCCTAGAGAGCTGGTTGTACAGCAATACTCCTGGTGAGTATGCCTGATTTTATTATAAAACCATCACTCCTGACTGGGAAAACTACTCCTTATCCCTACTACTGCTTAAACTGCCTCATGCTCAGGTAGGAGGAGAGGTAACTTGGTGCAAGAAGAGCTGCTCATCACTGTCACCCATAGATTAAAGGGAACCTGTCAGCAGGATTTTGCACAGTAACCTACAGACAGTGTCAGGTCGGCGCCGTTATACTGATTACAATGATAACTTGGTTGATGAAATCCGTCTTGTGGTTTTTGTTGTTTAATCCCTATTTGTGGTTTTTGTTTAATCCCTATTTGTATCAGCGATATGATAGATGCTACTGAGCAGGCGGCGCCAGCTTGGTGGAAACAATTTATTTTTTTTCTCTAACAAAATGGTGCCTAGGCAGTAGCATCTATTGGATTTTTTGTTTAACATAGTTTTTTTTTTTTTTTTATTTCTTTGGGGAGGCGGCCATATTGGAGGCATACATTTTGTTCCTGTATTAGCTTGGCATAGAATATTTGTGAAAGGCCTAAATATTAAAAAAATCATAAACTCCCTAAACTTTAAAATGGTTAAAAATCACTTTGATTTAAATAATACATAACTTTACAAGTTCTGCAGCTGACTGTGGAATATTTTCCATTTTGAAATGTAAGGGGTTTTTGTTTTTTCTTCTTACTCAACCTCATTAGTTCAATGTTTCTGGTAACTTCACATGACTTAGTCCTGAGTGGATTGTGTGTATATAGTACCGTATATCTTATTTTTGTATGATGTCAGCCTGTGTGGAATGTGTAGTACGCATGGACCTGGGATGGAGGAAGCATTGGATACCCATCCACCGACTTGTCGTGGAGCCAGCTGTAAAAACAGATCTTCATTTTCATATACTCCAGAGCGCTTCGATCAGCCGTCGCTGATTACTGAGGGGCCTTGCACATATTGTTAAGAGACCTTGGAACTATAGCAGTGCAGTGTAAACATGCTGCCGATCACCCGAGTTGGGTAAAGTGATCTTGCCTAAAAAAAAAAAAAGTTATTCTCGGCAGCACATTGTGCTTTGTGCATTGGCTGCCATTGTTCTCGGCAGCACACTACAATCTGATACTTATCCTTTTTTTTTGTGCATTTAAAGTGTGGTCTGCCTGACAAATCGGGTTATTAAACTGGCAAACATGCTGTCTACCAACGTTCATGTAATGTGGCATACCGGCGCTATGTAATGCCTCATTTTTCCTACAGGGGCACTGTAAAATGTATTTGTACTTAACTGCTTCCTATAGATCAGTTGATCCAATAAATCATCATTTTTTAGTGATTGTCCAGTTGACACCTTCATTTTTATATACCAACGCTTGTCTAAAGGTATTTTTCTTCTTGTCTGAAATGGAATATCTTTTATGGACAACTGCTGAAGACTGCAGATTTATGTATAAGGGCACAATCTGACAGCCGTATAAATCGGACTGAGATTGGACTGGCTGGCGGCTCTCCCGACCCAAGCATAACGGCTGCATAGAATTATAGGAAGCTGTCACACTTGGGTCGAGAGAACCGCCGGACAGTCCGTGTACGATTTATATGACCATCTGAATGTGGCCTAATTCAGGGTCTGTGAAAAGATGGCCTGTAACCCATAGGAGCTCTGTACTGGAAAAATACAAGTCCTTCTCTTTTACTTAATAATAATAAAAATAATAATAATAATCTTTATATAGCGCTAACATATTCCGCAGCGCTTTACAGTTTGCACACATTTTCCTCACTGTCCCCAATGGGGCTCACAATGTAAATTCCCAATCAGTATGTCTTTGGAGTGTGGGAGGAAACCGGAGTGCCTGGAGGAAACCCACGCAAACACGGGGAGAACATACAAACTCCTTGCAGATGTTGTCCTTGGTGGGATTCGAACACCGGACACCAGCCCTGCAATGCTGCAGCGCTAACCACTGAGCCACCATGTTGCCCATACTTTTACTTGTCATCTTCAGTTTAGATCTCCGGATGATCAGCGTCTTAGATTGCACCCAGATAAAAGAAAGGAAATAAAACTGGGATTAAAGTGGTCAAAGGATGGAAAGCTATAATGAGCAATGTTGACCTGTTGCTTATCTTGCCTCTCTAACAATACGATCACTGTGACTACAACACTAGAGCAAGTACCGTAAATGCTGACATCTTACCATTGCAGCCAATCATTGGCGTCCGCATTCCCACCATGGCCCTTTTTTTGTTGATGCTGGGCAACTGAAGTGAAGTCATGACAGAGATGGAAAAATCTAAAAAATAAAAAAAAAATTATATTTTGGCCGACATTCCAAATTTAAGCTTGCATTTAACATACTAAATACCTTATCTGCCATGTTCATGAAAATAAATGTTGGAGGGACTCTGTCAGCACCCAGTGACTGGCCACACAAAGGGTGCACTGAGCGCCTTACTTAGTTTGAATAAACATGTAAGTGCACCTTCCCACCTACTTGATTTCTCTATCTATCCAAGAAGGGCAGAAATAAGTGGGAAAACAAGAAGACATTAAGGTACGCTGAAAATGTTTGGCTACACAAGGGTGCACCGACTTCCTGTACTTGGTTTGACCAGTCTCTGTCCCTTTAACTGCTTTAGGAACTATATCAAAGAGTTGACCCTTATTTAGCCCTCTCCAGAACTCTTACTACCCCTTTCCCTTACGTCCCTCCGGACAGCACCATGGAGGTAGTCATTCCTTGACCTGTAGCAGGACCGGATCACAGAGAGGTTAAAAGGCCCCTCCCACCTTCACCCTCCAGTGTTTTTCCTGTCCCAGCAAGGGACGGTTGTATGAGAGGTTGCTGTTAGAGTGAAAGCCTGTGGACATTTTACGGCTTTCAATTCCCCCTGGCAGGTGGTCCGGGGCTGATTCATCTCTGGGTAGAGGTCCCTCAGCCATCAATCGCTATACTAGATGGTCTCAGGGATTGGGGGTCTCGGACTTCTCTTCCCCCTTGTCAAGCGGACCGTGGCTGACACCTCTTGGAGAAGTTCCGCAGCCAGCCTGCATGATGGGCTCAGGGGGATCGTGTGGTGCATCCAATCCTTTCCCCTGTCAAATGGCCCAGGGCCAACACTCCCCGGTGGGGAGTCCCTCTGCCCCAAAGACCAGTCGAGCGGACGTGCTTCTGGGTTGAGCTGCTCCTCCTGGTGGGAGGCTCTCAGCTCGGACGCCGGCCGGCAAAACACTGCTACGTCCAGAAATCACACAGTGGAGAAGGCCGTCACGCCTCTGGTGACGTCAGCATAAGGTCGGCATGCGTTCCACGGCGGAATGCGAAAGTACAGAACGAGACAGGCAACAGGCTAGTTTCCTGGATCTCGTGGGGCACAGGAGAGGAAATCATTGGCAGTATTACAACATTCCTGACCGGATGCCACTTCCCTCCACGGTAGGCTCTCCGCGTTACCAGCTCCCCCTGTCTTTCTAGCAGGTGTGGAGCCAGCACAGGTGAGTGCACGTTGGAATGTTGTGTTCATGGCCTGGGCCTCTGGGCTGATACTAGCCTCATGCCTTGGTGCCAAAGCCGGGCCTAGAGCTTCATGTGCTGAGATGTGTCTTAACATATAAGCAGCTAGGCCTTGGACCTCTTGGCTATAGTAAGGCCATATGTCCAAGCTACATCTCATAATGTGACCTCAGTTAGTTGCAGGCCATGTCTGCACAGAGCCTTATGGCTGGATACATGGTGGAATGCAGCACATGGTCTCCATAAAGACTGCTCTCCAGCTGCGGCTCATTAGCTCCTTCAGGTGGAGCTGGTCTGACAATTGAGATGTGCTATTCAGAGCGGAGGTTTATCTGGATCTCTGATTGCTCTCTTTGATGTAACTGTGGATCCGGTCTCTTGTTTGGCACCTTCAAGCATGGCCGTAGTCTGTGCATCATATTACATCATAGTGCCTTTGGGCGGCTTATTGCATAATATAATATTATATGGCCTCTGTGCATCATGTTTCCCCTGTGCATCGTATCGCCACTGAGCATCGTATCGCCGCTGTGCATGGTACCGCCGCTGTGCATGGTACCGCCGCTGTGCACGATATTGCATCATATTGCAGCATTGTGCTTCATAGTATCTCTGTGCATCATATGGCTTCATAGTGCCTTTGTACATCATACGGCTTCATGTGGCTTCATAGTGCCTTTGTACATCATACGGCTTCATGTGGCTTCATAGTTCCTTTGTGCATCATGGGGCTGCATAGTGCCTCTGTACATCATACAGCATCATGGGGCATCATAGTGCCTCTGTACATCATACAGCATC
The DNA here is from genome assembly GCF_039654945.1 of Dendrobates tinctorius. NCBI lineage: Eukaryota > Metazoa > Chordata > Amphibia > Anura > Dendrobatidae > Dendrobates > Dendrobates tinctorius. The sequence continues at coordinate 9,779 of NW_027361717.1, forward strand.
ATGAGGCATCATAGTGCCTCTGTACATCATACGGCATCATGGGGCTTCATAGGGCCTCTATGCAGCATATTACACTATATGGCTTCATAGTGTCTTTGTGCATCGTATTGAATCATAGCGCTTTATAGTACCTCTGTACATCGTATTGCATCATATGGCTTCATAGTCCCTTGGTGCATCATATTGCTTCATAGCGCCCCATAGTGTCTTGGCACATCATATTGCGTCATAGTGCTTCTGTACAGCATAGGGCTTCTGTGCACCATATTGCGTCATAAGGCTTTGGTACCTCTGAGCCTCAGGGGGTCATTTGTGGGTCTTAATACCTCTGTGCTTCATAGTACCTTGGGCGTTGTGGCTGTGGGCCTCTGGCTTAGACCTTCTGACTTGTGCCCTGTTGTGGGCCGCACCTTGTTATGGTCGGCCTACCACTTCACATTTTGTCGCAGGCCCCAACTCCGGTCTTCGTGTTTCGGGACCCAGATCCAGCTTCTGTTGATTCATTCTTGGCAACTGGGCTTAGCCAGACAAACAGTTATGCTTGAATTGGCCTAGTAACTTAGCATTTCATCTATTTGGAACAGAACTCTCGAGTTACTGCCGTGAGTGCTAAAAGCAGGTCTCTCTCATAGTTGGCTTTTAAAGGGAGACATACGTCTTTGGGGTTCATCCTTTAAGTGGACATACTATTCAGGGTGCAGGAAATCCCATAAGGTGGAAGAAAACAATTCCTCCCGAGTCCACATAGAGCAGTCGGACTAGTTTCCTTGATAGATACCCGGTAGACAGATTCGTATCCCATAAATCCGTTGTATTATGTTTACCGGGGGTGGCATCACTACTTTTGTACCTGGTGGCGAATCAGCTGCTCTGCGTCATGTGGCAGAGGATCCCATACTCGCTGCTCTTACAGGAGTCAGGGCTCCTAAGATAAAAGAAGCTGTATCCAGGACTCTTAAAGTTGAGAACCCATAGTCCCTCTGCCTCGCAGTAGACCATTCCCTCTGTGATGGGAGGAAACCTACTTCCCTCTAGTTATAGAGTGTGGTTCCTCCCACCATCGCAGTCAGGGGTATAAATATCTCTAGGAAGATTGCTTTTTAGGATATAACATATAAATAAGTTGACACATTTACAATGTCTGGGCTAATGACTTGTATAGAGGCAGTTTCAAATAATATCTTGTGTCAAAGGATTCTTATCAACACCCCCCCCCCAGACACACAACGCTTACTCTCCTCAATTCCAGAGTCCAGACTCCCTGTGTCTAACATCAGTAAAACAGGAGTGAGGATCCACATTTCCCTTTCAATGAGAAGCCCAATGTTGGTAGTGGCAGGAGATGTTACCTGCCAGATGGAGTATTTCCCTAGTTTCAAATAGTATCCAACCCTTTTTTGGGGTTTAGACATGTAAAGGATTCAGAATATACATGATCTCCTGGATGAGTAGGGGACATACGTCTCAATGCTCCGCTATTTTCCATGTACTGTTATTGCTTTGATCTTCCAGCGGTGCAGGGTCTCTGGCCTGCAGGTCTCCTTGTAGTATGGTAAGCTGGTCTCTAGCCAAGGTTTAAGCCGAGCCCAGGAGGACCGACGAAGGAACTATCCTGTGTTATAAGCACATACAGCGAATTACTGGTCTGTACAGTCCTCATTGTATTGTGGCTGGGGTTATCACCATACCTTTTGCTGGGCAATAAGGTTTTAAACCTATTTCTGTGACTGCGGTGTTCATAAGTATCTATCACTAACTGTAATTCACTGCGGTTCATTAGTAGTATTGGGGTACAGCAGGTTTGTTTCCACTGCAGATCTTGTTTACCACATTCATAAGGAAATTGGCCATTATAGACATATATCAGACACTCACTACGGTGATCACCTTTGTAGATCCCTTTTGATATCTATATTTCTTCTCATCTTATAGATAATTTCTATATCTAGCCTGGTTCTTACCTGGGACTTTGAGCCTTGGGCTTCTGTACCCACCCTGGGACCTTTGCTTTGGTATTCTCCATGGTACTGTCCGGAGGGACGTAAGGGAATTAGACCTACCGGTAATTCTGTTTCCTGTATTCCCTCAGGACAGCACCCTTAGTTCCCTCCCTTATGTTTGTCTTTAGGCTTGCATCGTCCGGCAGATAGTTCATCCATCAGGTCATCGTGGCTCGAGATTGGGATGGAGCTGAAAAAACACTGGAGGTGGGAGGGGCCTTTTAACCTCTCTGTGATCCTGTCCCGCTATAAGTCAAGGAGTGACTACCTCCATGGTTCTGTCCTGAGGGACTACAGGAAACAATTACCGGTAGGTCTAATTCCCTTTTTCCCTGTCATGGTTGACTGTCAGCAAGTCACTGGGTAAACAATTTGTATCAGTAGAGAAATCTTAAAAATATTTTTTGCTCTGTTCAGGCCTCTTCATGCAACTTTTTGTACAAGATTTTTCATTTTCTCCTGCAAAACATGGTTGACCACAAGATGCTTGACTAAGGCTGGTTTCACATTAGCGTTTTTGTGCGCGGCGTATCGTGCGCATGCGTCATGCGTACCTATGTTTAACATGGCGTACGCATGGTCTTGCGTTTGCATGCGTTCGTCTGCGTTTTCGTGCACATGCGTTTTTTCCAAGTGTGCGTCTAGGCGCGCTGGACGCAACATGTTGAATTTTGGGTCCGGCCAAGGCATAAAAAAAACGCTTGCTCACGGAATGCGTCAAAACAACACATTACAGTCTATGGGAACGCAGGCGTGCACATGGACATGCGTACGCCTGCGTTTTCATACGCATGCGTTTTAAGAGTAAACACTGGTTTAAACCACCCCCTACACAAAGAAAATTTGTTTGGTGGAGTCTTTTACTAGGATTTTTCAAGGATTTTCCTCCTGTGAAATGTGACGCCTAGTGAACGCATGCGCATAAAAAACGCAAACGCATGCAAAAACGCATGTGCGTTTTTGCATGCCTTTCTGTTTGCTCAGATGCGCTGCGCATCAAAGACGCAAATGTGAAATTAGCCTAAGATGTAGGAATTCATCCGAGCTGCAAAGACTGCGGCTTCATAAATGTCACTTAGAGCCAACTGCATCAGCGCCCCACTGACATCATCGTGTCAGTGCAGCGGTGGCATTCTCCAGAGTCTTTGAGTGGATTTCATGCTCTGCTCCCTCTCATTGTGCTCACTGTGCTGTTGGGCGTTTTGCATTTGCTGCTATTCTGACCTTGAATAGGAATAAAGTAGACACGGTTACTGCGGTCTTGCTGGCATCTGCAGAACTTTTGTTCACAAATTAGAAGAGGGCAGTGCTGTGACTTTTGGCAACCTTCTGTTTTTTTTTTTTTGCTTTAATGTTTGGCATTGTGACGTGGTTTCATTGCGAAGTTTAAGAGAAGTGTATTTGGGAAAGTGGGCTTTGTATGTGTGTATATTGTATATTATATTCTTTATTCTTTTATATATTATATTCTCTTATGGTTGAAAATCGTAATTGGAAACCGATGACCTTGGTGGGGTAAATTGTCTATGTAAAAAAAAAAAAAAAAATAAAAAAAAAAAAGTATGGGGCAACTCTGCCATAACAGCCCCTCTATAGCAGGACATTAAAACTTTTTTATTTTTATTAGACCAGGGGTCTCAAACTCAGCAGAGTAAATGGGCCGCACATAAAAAAAAATTTAAGCTGGTGGGCCACATTCCTTTCAAACTTAATACAGTACAAAATTATTGTTAAACAATTGTTTACATGAACTACTATAACAATTCTATAGTACTGTACTATAATACTGCTAGATTTAAACGTAACAGAAATTTGCAGGCTTACGCCACATGCTTATCTTAATAATCCAGTTTTCCAGTTCAAGTGTCACAAAATTCATTCATGATGGCCCCATAAGATGCTCCATACAAAATACACCCCATATAATGCTGCACAAAGGTTAATAATGGCCCCATAAGATGCTCCATAGAATAATATGCCCCATATGCTGCTCCATAAAAGTTATGGCCCCATAAAATGCTCCATAGATTATGCCCCCATAAGATGCTCCATAGATTATGCCTCATAAGATGCTCCATAGATTATGCCCCATAAGATGCTCCATAGAGTAGGCCCCATATGCCGCTGCTGCAAATTAAACAATGACATACTCACCTCTCGTCGCTGGGGGCCAGGTACCGGTGTCCTGAGCAGGCTATGGGGGACAGGTGCCGGTGTCACCTCTGGCTCAGGGTCCCGGCACCTCGGATATTCACTTGTCCCCGCTCCACCGCTGCCGCTCTGTCTCCCAGGTCCTCTGTCAGTGACTGTTCAGGCAGAGGGCGCGGCGCACACTGTCACTGCACCCACTGACCTGAACGCCACAGCCAGAGGACGCAGAGGACAGAGCGGCATGCAGCGGTGGGCCGGGGACAGGAGAATATCGCATATACTTACCCCCTCCTGGCACAGTCTCTGCAGCCCCGCTTCTCCTATGGTCTTCGGCAGCTATTCCTTCTTTCAGTGCATATTCATGACTTTAATGAGCCGGTACCACGTGACTGCTGAAGGAAGGCACTTGAGACCGGGAGAAGCAGGGGTGCTGCAGAGACGCACCGGGGGGGGAGAGAGTATGATCTGACACCCCCACTCCACCTCTCTTCTAGCATGAGACATGTGGTGCACTGCGGGCCGCCGATGCCTGCCTCAGGGGCCTCATGTTTGAGACCTCTGTATCAGACCATAACAAGTCTTAAGTTCTGTATTGGGGAAATTATTAAAACTACGGTCATATTTTCCTTACAGTGTAATTGGTGTACAAGTAAAATGCTTGCAAAATATCTAGAGGATAGCACTCCTGACTACTATCCTTATTGGGCAAATATAGAACAAATACAAATTTCAGCACCTGTTGCCTCGGCATGTTTAACCGCAAAAACTGCTTCATCAGGGGATCGGGCAGTTGCATGAATGGCGCAAGCCAAACACCCCCTATATATAGCCTATGAAGAAATCGTCACATCCAGTGCGGGAACACCGACGCAAAATGATACCACCAAGTCTAAACTACAAATATCAATACTGACCTTTACTTCCCAAAAGAATACCCAGTGATGCTATCCTCTAGATATTTATCAAGCATTTACTTGTACACCAGTTACACTGAAAGTCAAATAAGACCTAATTTTAATAATTTACTCAATACAGAATTTAAGAATTTTTATGTTAGAATAATTTAGTGTCCTGCAAGAGAGAGGCTGTTCTTGTGGGTCTCACTGTAGTTTTTTTTCTTTTATAGACAATATACCCCTCCCCATCTACACTGCTCAAATAATGAGGGTAACACTAGTATACTACATCCTAGAGATCACTGAATGAAATGTTCCAGTTGCAATTGTTCATTTTATAGCAGAATGCATTGAGAACATTAAAACATAAAAGGGATCAATATAAATGAAAATGAATAATGCAATGGAGCACTGGATTTGGAATCATAGTTAAAATCAAAATGGAAAATTCAATTACAGGCTGATCCAACTTCAGTGGAAATGCCTCAAGACAAGGAAATGATGCTCAGTAGTGTGTGTGGCCTCCACGTGCCTGTATTACCTCCCTACAGCACCTGGGCATGGTCCTGATGAGGTGGCTGATGTTCTCCTGAGGGCTCTCTTCCCAGACCTGGATAAAAGCATCAAGTCAACTCCTGGACTGTCTATGGTGCAACTTGGCGTTGGTAGATGGAACAAGACATTATTTCCTAGAAGTGCTCGATTTGGATTCAGGTCTGGGGAATGGGGAGGCCAGTCCGTTGCATCAATGCCTTCATCTTGCAGGAAATGCTGACACACTTCAGCTACATGAGGCCTAGAATACATCAGAAGGAACCCAGAGCCCACTATACCTGTATATGGTCTCACAATGCATCTGAGAATCTTATCCCGGTACCTAATGGCAGTCATGGTACCTCTGATTAGCGCACGGAGGGCTGTGTAACCCTCCAAAGAAATGCCTCCCCACACAATTACTAATCCACTGTCAAATCGGTCATGCTGGAGGATGTTGCAGGCAGCAGAACGTTCTCCACGGTGTCTCCAGGCTGTCATGTCTGTCACATGTGCTCAGTGTGAACCTGCTCTCATCCGTGAAGTGCACGTGAATGTCGAATCTGCCAATCTTGGTGTTCTCTGACAAATGCAAATTGCGCTGCACGCGCTGTAAGCACAACACCCAATTGTGGACCTCTGGTCCTCATATCACCCACATGGATATTAGTGGCCTGCTGGAGGTCATTTTTACAGGGTTCTAGCACTGCTCCTCCTGTCCCTCCTTGCACAAAGGAGGTGATAGCGTTCCTGATGCTGGGTTGTTGCCCTTCTGCGGCCCCCTCCACATCTCCTGGTGTACTGGCCTGTCTATTGTTATCTGCTCCATGCTCTGGACACTGTACTGGCAGATACAGCTACCCTTCTTGCCACAGTTCGCATTGATGTGCCATCCTGGATAAGCTGCACTACCTGAGCAACTTCTGTGGGTTGTAGACACCACCTTATGCTACTGAAATTTATTACCGTACGTTGCAAGTGGTGACGTCAGGGAGGTTACCACAGTTCATCAGCTATGAACTGTGATAAGCTTACTGATATCACCGCTTGTCGCAACAACTGGATTTGCACGCTACTGTCATTGTGTTTTGGCTGCCGTGCTCAGCGGTCACATTACTGATGTCACCACTCAGCACTGCATCCGGAAGTAGGGATTTACGTGGGATGGATTTACTGCAGACCCTTTGGATTATTGTATTCTCTTTAAAATAAGAGGGTCAGGGAATGCTTTTTATAATTAACTTTTCTGTGTGTTTATTGCTTTTTACTATGAGGTTAGTAATGGGGGTGTCAAATCGACATCTCTCCGTTACCAACCATTATACAGCTGACATCAATCCCAAAATGTTAACCTGCTTGCCAACGTACCAGGGCAAGTGGGAAAAATCAGGCACAGCGACAGAATTGGTGCATCTACTGGATGCGCCTTTTCTGGGGCAGATGCAGGCTGCTATTTTTAGGCATAGGGGGGACCACATGGCAGTTTTTTTTTTTCGTCTTTCTTACATATTGCACCTTCCAATCAGTCATGACAATACTTGGCATGGCTGTGATGGATCCGGAAGTGCCAACACCGGAAAAGCTTGTTGATTGGCTGCGTGCCTTTCAACACGCTTTATTCGGGCTGCCAAACCTGAACAGTAACATGGACTACTGGGAGAAGTCTGTGTTTGGGATCTGTGCACGGACACTAGGTGTCCAGAACGGATCCCGAACTTTACCGTTCGGTTCCGCCTATCCCTAGTTATTGGTTAAAAGGAACCTGTCACTAGGTTTGGCCGATATGAGATGCAGCCACCGCCTTTCAGGGCTGTTATACAGCAGTCTATAAAAATAAATAATTTTTATTATATGCATCTGCGGGGCGGTCCGGTCTGAGGGGTGTCACAGGTCTTGGTCCATCTCCTCCCGTCTTCTTGCGATACCGCCCTTCTGCTTGGTCCATGTGGATGATGCGTCCCTGTGTCATCCACACAGTGTCCTCAGCATGGACAAAAGATGCATCAAAATGCCATGAATAACGTCCAAAACCTGCGTTTTTGCCTCAGCTTCTTTCCTGCCAAGCACTCAGCTTTGCTGCAGAAAAATAATGCATCAAAAATGCCCAGTGGGAACTTAGCCTTATCTGAGAAATCGGCTGCTTTCTGACCTTATGAAACTCCTATAATCACCTATTTTCTTTTTTTTTATCTCCAAATTACCTCCTGAACTTGACATCAACTCTCTAAAAACAGATCAAATCTACATTCCTCAAAGCAAGACTGACTGCTAAGTCACTCATTTATCAGCTTTTATTAGGTTCTGTAAATTATGTAGTGAGTGGAGGAGGAGTGAGAAGCCCTCAGTACAGTGAGAGACCAGATAGACGCAGGCAGGTCGTGCTCCAGCATCTAGCAATCGTATTCTATTTCACTACTTGATTTAGAGTTACACAACTCTGTGCATTTGCATGATGTCCTCCCTGATGCAGAGAAAAAAGATCAGGGTTCAGTCTCTGTGTACTGTGAATAGTGTAGGGTTCAGGTTCACAGGATGCAGTGACGAGGCACGAGACTGAGTGTGGTTTGTGGAAACAACTTTTATAAACTGTAGCCGCTGGGGCTATATTTAGCAAACAAAAGGGGTTAACAATAACCAGTCCACGCAGGGACTCAACAAACCTAACAACACTTTCTTATTATGGATGCGACTAACCCGGTTTGCCTGGAGTGCTATAGGCCACGTATGACCAAACTGGGGGTCCTTATCTACTATAATAAACTTATCCTTCCAGGGGTCTGTCAGGTTCACAGGCATGGCCGCGTAGAGGTCGCTGATGCGGCTGCTTTGACGCCTCGATACTCCAGGATGAAACTGGGCGCAACAGGCCCTGAAGAAACGATGCCGGTGGGGCGCAACAGGCCCTGAAGAAACGATGCCGGTGGGGCGCAACAGGCCCTGAAGAAACGATGCCGGTGGGGCGCAACAGGCCCTGAAGAAACGATGCCGGTGGGGCGCAACAGGCCCTGAAGAAACGATGCCGGTGGGGCGCAACAGGCCCTGAAGAAACGATGCCGGTGGGGCGCAACAGGCCCTGAAGAAACGATGCCGGTGGGGCGCAACAGGCCCTGAAGAAACGATGCCGGTGGGGCGCAACAGGCCCTGAAGAAACGATGCCGGTGGGGCGCAACAGGCCCTGAAGAAACGATGCCGGTGGGGCGCAACAGGCCCTGAAGAAACGGTGCCGGTGGGGCGCAACAGGCCCTGAAGAAACGGTGCCGATGGGGCGCAACAGGCCCTGAAGAAACGGTGCCGATGGGGCGCAACAGGCCCTGAAGAAACGGTGCCGGTGGGGCGCAACAGGCCCTGAAGAAACGGTGCCGGTGGGGCGCAACAGGCCCTGAAGAAACGGTGCCGGTGGGGCGCAACAGGCCCTGAAGAAACGGTGCCGGTGGGGCGCAACAGGCCCTGAAGAAACGGTGCCGGTGGGGCGCAACAGGCCCTGAAGAAACGGTGCCGGTGGGGCGCAACAGGCCCTGAAGAAACGGTGCCGGTGGGGCGCCACAGGCCCTGAAGAAACGGTGCCGGTGGGGCGCCACAGGCCCTGAAGGAACAGTGCCGGTGGGGTGCAACAGGCCCTGAAGGAACAATGCCGGTGGGCGCGGTGATGACGCAGTCTCTAAATGTAACCGTTCCCCAGTCTCTGCCCAGAGTCCTTCAGCAAACCGGACGGGGGCCTCTACTGCCGCCTCTAGCGAGGTGGCGCCCCCTGGGGCAGGTGATGACAGGGCCGCAGCTGTGGGAGAAGGCAGGGGGGCAGTGTCCTGACCGCTGTAAAGGAATAGTCTCTAGTCGCAGCGGTCAGTGGAGGTCGTGGACCTGTCACAGCAGGATGGGAAACAGCGGGGGCGGCTGTATGTGACCGTATGAGGGGAGCGGCCGCCGGTGCAAGGCTCTCATGTGTCACTATTCGGTGAGTCCGTAGCTTTCCTTTCACAGGGCCCTGTCGGTCTCTCCACCACACTGTCCGCTCCCTCGGTCCTCTCTGTCTCACACGGCTTCCTGTCTGTTGTCCTGCTGTCAGATGCCACTTCAGCGCGCCCCCTGCTCCTTTTACCCTTGCCCCGCCCCCTGTTTCCCTGACAACTTCAGTCAAGTCTTTCCCTTTACTGTTCTCCCAATATCGTTCCCTCAGGAACCCTGATGGCGGTCAACTGGGTACCTGCCCGGTCACTGCATGGGAGTCCTCCTCCCCACAATAGAACAGTCTTACGCCTCTCTCAGAGCGAGACCACATCTCACACTTAGCACTGATGAGGAGCAACCCCAAAACAGTGTCTGCAAATTTGAGATTTTCATTTTGGCTTTTATCCTAAATTATGAGATTTTGCTTGTTAGAGAGTCAATATTGACTTTTAGGATTGCCATTTCCAATAGGTGGCGCTAGTTCTAGTCCTTTTCCTCTCTGAAAAGACAACCTGAATAGAAGACATGATGGCTAGTCTCCACCCACTACGTAAGGAACTGCTGAAAATTTGAGCCTGCAGAGAAGAAAACGGGTGCAAAATCCAGGATACAAGCCATACAATGGCCAAAAAACTTTTGTGTTCACACAGGACTGCTTATTATGGAAAGGTACCTGGAGGCATGCATGACGTGCTTTAAGGATAGAGCCGCCATATACTGGGAAGCATATTTCATTGTAAAACAAATTGATGTGTAAAGCATTTATTCTACAAAAATTGGACAAAAGACAATGAATCTAATGCAGAAAAGGATCCAGCGGAGCTGCCATAATCCTATAGCATCTGTAACTCATAGTATAACTTGTCCATAATCAGATTCCATCATCATGTACTTCTAGAAATTACAACCAAATGCTGGGAAGTTATGGTTACTATGTTGTTTTCTTGTAAATATTTGACATGTAATATCCTGCACAGGCGATTGGAGCAGTTTTCCTCCGGATTTTAGAAGATTTCATAGAGGATCTCCACTGTGGCAATTCTGAAGGGCCTGACTGAAATAAGCAATTCTGTAATTTTAGGATCTGCCCTATGGGCTCTGTGATGCAGATGCATATGGAGACCAGATTATTTGTTATTGGACACCCTCTTTTACATGATATTTACTTAATTAAGGACTGTTACTTCTCTGAGACGCCAAAAGCGGAGTACCCTCTAGCGGGTTGTGATAGACTCGCGTTCACAACAGGAAATTTGAAATCTGCATAATATTGTACTGCCACTATTATTTTCCTGTATTTGTATTTAATAAATGTTTGTGTGTTTTGCAGTACATGCGCCAGATAGCGGGTGATATCAGCTTTTTTCCTCCCACATTTACTCAACTGTTATCCTGCGGAGATTCCCCAATTTCTGAGGCGGGACTGGAGGGTATGTATGCATTAGACATACTCCCTGCCAGAGTCTGTCCAGTGAAACACTTGTATAGAGTGAGGCTGCTCCCACTAGTCTACCATGCCCACCGGACAGCCTCATTGCAAGTCGGGGCGCCACCTTTATACAAGTGTATAGAGTGAGGCCGCACCCACTATACGGCTTCGGCCGGCAGTACGTGCATGCCCTCCGTTCCCAGGTCTGAAACCAGTGAATCACTGAAGCGCTGGGGTGATTCAGACTTATCGATTTGGACGTCAAAAGGGAATCTGTTAGTAAGAGCAACCCTCCTAAGCTGTTTATATGGCCATGTAGGACATAGGAAGCTGAATAAAATGATACCTTGATATGTGGTCTGACGTCTATTGCACGGGAAATTCTCATTTTTCTTCATATTTAAAAGAACTGTATAGATCTCCCGGAGACTCTGCCTCCAGAGCTTATTTTAACAGGATGCGTTACTAGTGTGAGACATGTAGGTCAGGAGAGAAGACTTTCGTTCATTACATGTCTCACAATGGTAACGTCTCCTTTTAGTTAAAATAAGCTCAGGAGGCAGATTCTCGGTGAGATCAGTGTCCGGCCCATAGATCTTAACAGCTCATTTACATATTAAGAAATGCATGGATTTCTCCGGAGTAAGACATCAAATCTGATATCAAGGTAGAGTTTATTAACCTTTTGTATGACCTGGGTGTGAGGGTTCATCATACTGACCGCTTCCTGTTAACCCAAAATGTTTTCAACAAATAGGTGTGAAATGCAATTTGTGCCTTAATTTTTCGGTTCTATGTCTTCACAAAGTTATTTTACATTTCCTTTCTTCTTTTAGGTATGTCACACGTTGCATTTTTGCCACAAAAAAAAAAAACACAGCATTTTACTGTTCCAGAAAAGTAAATGAGATTTCTGAAACCATTTTTGATGCAGAAATGTTTTCAATAAATAATGTGCGCACAAACCATTTAGGTTATATTCACACGTTGCATTTTTGCTGGTTTTTTAATGTAAATTTTAAGCTGCGTTTTGCAGTACCAGCAAAGCTATAACATTTCAGAAATCTCATGCACAAATAGTTTTTTTTTTTTTTTTCCATGACTGATTTGGGAAACTGCTACGTTTTTGAAAATTGCAGCACCTCCTCCCTTCTTTCAGAGTTTTTGCAGTGTTTTTTTACCCGTAGAAAGTGATGAGTAAGTGCAAAAGCACAGCAAAAACCGCAGGTATCAGGTTTTGCTGTGTTTTTAGTGAAAAAAGCAGGTATAGCAATAGGTGAAACTCATTTTATTTAATTTTTTTTTTTTTTTTTTGCAAAGTTTTAAATCATAATGTCATGCTCTCCTCACCTGAGAGTGACATTTAGGATTAGTACTGTGTCAATAAAATTAGTGATGTGTATCAAAGTAAACATTGGTCAGCCACACACATTGTTCAATCTCACACCTTGGTCGGCCAAAGTGTGAAAGTAAACAGTGTCCTAGGAACTAACTGCTCTGCCAATGTCTTAAGCCCCCGTTACACACTGCGATATCGCTAGCAATATCGCTGTAAAGTCACCGATTTTGTGACGTAGCAGCGATATTGCTAGCGACATCGCTGTGTCTGATACTTACCTCCGACCGGCTCCCCCGCTGGTTATCGCTGATCACGCGAGACGCTCCTGGACCATTCCTCGTCGGTCACTTCCTGCGGCGCTTCCTGTGGCGCCGACGAGCAACGCGTGGACGCGGGCTGGAGGACGCAGGATCGCCTGGTGTGACAGGTAAGTAGCGATCCCCGTACCCAGCGATGTCGCTGGTGAGATCTGCCTGTGTGGCAGCTCACTAGCGACCACCTAGCGATGTACCAGCGATCCTGACCACGTCATATCGCTAGTCGGGATCGCTGGTGCATCGCTAGGTGTAATGCCTACCCTTAGGTAAACTATCCCAGACCAATTCAACTCCCACCCTCACACCAGCCCACTATTACATTTGTAATTGTGTATTTTTGCATAAACTTGTGTGAACCTTTTGTTCAGAACAGTCACTATTTTTTCAGACACCAAATTATATAGTGGAAAAAGATTTTTATCAAATAGTTTTGTTTTTTTTTTCCCCAAAATTATTTTTGTGGTATAACCTATGTCTTGCATTGATGACCGAACACCTTTTATTAGTCATAATTATTAGAGTTGAGCGACTTTGGTCGGATCGAGTTTCATGAAACAAAATTTGTTTCAGATGAAACTCGTCCGACTAGGGCAAAAAAAGTCGGAGTTTCGTCCGAAACCCGACCCCAATGCAAGTCAATGGGAAATAAAAGTCGGCATTGAGTGGATGAATGTCATCCGCTCAATGCCGACTTTTATTTCCCATTGACTTGCATTGGGGTCGGGTTTCGGACGAAACTCCGACTTTTTTTGCCCTAGTCGGACGAGTTTCATCTGAAACAAATTTTGTTTCATGAAACCCGATCCGACCAAAGTCGCTCAACTCTAATAATTATATGTTGTAAGCAAAGCTGAACTTTGGAATCATGAAAAACACAGCAAACTTGCTTTTTGTAAGCAGCTTCTTTACTGCAAAGAGAGCAGGTTTTGCCTGTAGAGAGAAAACGCAAACTGTGAACATAGCCTTAGAAATGTCTGTGCGTTTCCATAAAGACTCATCCAAAAATCTACTTTTTGTGTGTCCAATCCAATGTTCCAATTCCCATTGCTATTGTGCCAGACATTTCGAATAATATTTCACTTTCATCTTTATAAATTTCCCAAATTTCCTCTGCTTCTATCCTCATAATTACCTCCTTATCTCTTGTCTGTTGGCGAGCATTTTTGAACTGGTTATATTAGTAATGTGTCTTGTATATCGCATTACTTTACTCAATAGTCTATAAATTTTAAATTTTCCATTCCTGGAAACCTTGTAAATTAAAGAAAAGACCTTTGCTTGCCTCGGCCTGTGTAGACAGAGCTATATAGTAGCAACATTTGTTCCCATCTTATTGGCCTATTTAAATGGGACTAATCAGAAATTTTTTGACTGAAGGCTGTTTAGAAAAGGGTTGTCCAGCTTTTTTGCGTTGATGACCTATCTCTTGGTTAGTAAATTATCAGAAGAGAGAAGCACTACTTAACAAGTGACTTGTGGTAGGGTCCAAACAATTTTGCCAAGTGCACGATCCTTGCTTGTAAATACTTAAGGAGTTGTCCGGTCCAAACCGAAAAGTCTGCAGTCATTCTGTGTGGCTGCAGACATATGGATTCCCCCAGCACACACATTGTGGGGATTGGCCAGTTTTTGAGCCTGGACCGGAGGGTGTGAATGAGTTATACATACTCCCGGCCAGTGGGCATGGTCTCTCTCTCCATACAGTTGTATGGAGCAAGGCTGTACCCTCTAGGCAGCCAAACCCAATGGTTGTGCACGTCACTAATCTGGGCACAGACTCTCTCAATACAAGCTAGATTGCACCCGCTATGTATAAACTACTTTGTCAGTTTCAAATTAATGCCGTGACCATAATGTGTTTTTTTTTTTTTTTTTTTTTTTACATGAACAGAAAGCTGCAAACTATTTTGTCCACGTCTGTAATTGAATTCCCCATACAATCAGACGTTGTAGGTTTGTCGCGTTTTTCCTGCGTGGATTTGTGACCCATCCTGAAGCAAAACCTGATGCCAGCAAAGTGAAGGAGAAGCCCAACGTGCCCTGCACACGCTGAGTATTTTTGACTTGTAGATTTGATGCAGAAAATCTGCGGTGTGTCAATTCTCTGCGCGTTTTTGCCTGCATTTTTCACCCATTGAATGCACTGAAAAAAACTGCACCAAAAAGGCAACGTTTTTGGGCTGCGTTTTTCCTGCCAAGAGATGTAGAAATGTCTGCTATCCAATACTCAGCGTGTGCACTACCCTAAGGGCATGTTTCCACGTAGCGGAAACATTCAGTATTTGCTGCGGATTGTACGCTGCGAAATCCTGTCTTCACTATGCGTCCTATTACGTGGGTGACACACACGCTAAACCGGACATGCGGCGCATCTTATTAGACCGCAGCATGTTTGTTTACCTTGCGGAGACGCTCACAGTGCGTACGGAAGGGGGCGGGGCTTTGGGTGGAGCGGACTTCCCGCTCCGTCCAAAGCGCAGACATTTCCGGTACGTGGAAACTCACTCTAACACTTCTTGGGTATCATTTCTTATGACTCGGCATTGTGCCTTTCCTCTTATTCCTCCTAGAGATGTATGAATGCATTGACTCTTTGCCCAGTTTGGGGTAGGTGGGGTGCACTTAAACCGACACTGGTTGCACTGATTGAACAGACTGTTGGGGTACACTTTTGAGAAGGGGCCTGCTAACGCCTAGTTGTGCAATATTCATTAGTTGCAAGTAAGAATGACCGAGGAAAGGCGAAACTCCATTGTGAGAGGAAAAATAATTGTGCTCCAGTATCATTAGTTAGTATCTGCCAAAAGTTACCCAAGAAAGACATTGGAGACTTCTTCCTCTCTCCTTTGCTGCAGAACATTATGGCAGTTCCTTGCCTCCACTTGTGTGAAGGGTCTCTTGCAGAATCCATGATTAAGACATTCCGGTCACGCTTTTTCTTTTTCCATCACTCTGTTTACTCTGACATCTCAAGCCCTTGTGTTATTAGCTTTTCTGTATTATGACAGGCGTTGCTATACTTTTCTTATATTATTTTAGGCTGTGTCGGTTTGTGCTGGTAATTTAGGCTAAATCTCACATTCAGCATCAATATAGTTGCATTTTTTTGTATGGGCATCATACATTGGCGTTATTCAGGGAAGGCTTTGCTACATTTATTAAATCTTTAATATGTGTTAAATAACACTGAGCACATACAGATGTTAACTGTACTTTCAAGTAAGTTTTCAGAATAAGCTGTAGTTTGTGTACATGAGGAATAATACTATTTCTGGTCATTAGGTCTTGAATCTTAGGTTTTCACCAGTTTCCCCTCTACAATTTTGATCTCTAGTTTGCAGTTGCATCTGCGGCTGCGCTAGTGTGAAGAGACTATCTACCATGATGTCTTCTATGCATAGCACACAGAGGCAGCCCTGCTCTTCTTTCCCAAGCAAACAGACTGAAGCAGCAATCGCATTGAGAAAATTTCATAGCAATACTGAGCTGTGTACTTGTGAATCCAGCTCCGCCGTAAGCTAATGTACTTATTAAAAGTTGTATAAAAACTAGATAATAGTACACAAAAATATAATAAAAAAATATATATGTATATACCAAGAAACAGGGCTCGAAGTACCCTGGCTGAATGGAGCAGTGGTCGATAATTCACTCTATGGCTCCTTTTAATTCTTAACGGTAGTCCCGCAGTTTGCTGAGTGCAGCAGGTGGGTGCCATTACCACCAGCTCATTCTTATAAAGCATTATGTTGATCTCATAATGTGAACGAAGCCTGACCTGATGATCAGTTGCGCTCCAGAGCACGAGAAGGAATTTGTGGAATTGCTGACTGTTAAAACGAGATCAATTGTTAAGACCTATTACAACATTTAGACTAAACAGTAATAATGGTTGGGGGAAAAAGTCAGATTCCAAGACCTAGCACTGGCATGTTTCCCTCCTCTGTAATATACAGTACTGTTAGCACAGTGGAATAACCTTTTAGCGCTCTTGAATTAAAACATTTAAAATAAATGACGTGACCCGACACGCTGTTGATGGCGGCTCTCGGAGATGTTTGCTTTTTCAGGAGATAAAAAAATAAAATCTATAGCTCAGGCTCTTAACACACAAAACACTGCAGACCTTAGGAGTCGGAGGGCATGTTCTCTTTAGCGTATGCTGACGTGACATCTGATCTGTCCAGTTTTTGGTATAAAGGACTTGGGAAAGTGCAAATATTACATCAATATGCAAGATGGCTTCACTACCAGGAAAGGCGTTCTGTCCTGATTCTCAGCCCGGGTAGCGGGATATTTCTTCTGATGGTTGTCGCACTTCACCCAGGGATCCTGGCCACTCACAACCTTTCAGATTGGGTACTTTTTCTTAATTCTCATTATGCATACTCTGCCTTTTTGAACAATATAAACTTGAGCAGTAAATCCATAATTTGAGTCTATAAGACCACAATTGTTTGTTAGGTCTTCTCACTTTTTGTTGTCCTGTGGAATGTAGGAGAGCGCTGCACTTTGGGATAAAATTATGCTCTTGCTAATGGATCAGAGTATGCAAGGTGACCTGTTTTGCCTGCTTTTTTGCCAGCTTTTTCGATGGTGGTGTTGTTGGCAGCAAGAAGAAATGTGACTGCAGACTTACGGAAACTTTAATAAAAGCAGCTGTGTAGACCATATAGTGGGACTTGCTGCTGGCAGCCACCATCCAGCTCTACATCAATGTTCTTGTATACTGTCTGTTTAGTGTGCTATACATATATATGTATAATTAGCTTTTGTACAAGCTTTCTGCTGAGATTAGGAAAACTTTCTCATAGCCTTTTAGGGCAAGAGTTTCCTTATGTGAGAGAGATCAATTTAAGTCTTTGCATTCTACTCTGGATACCTCGTGTATATTTTAACCTTTACGAGGATGTCCAATTGTTAGAAAAATAAGTGAGTATCCTTAAATTAAATGAGTATTCCTGTCTTTAGACGTCCTCAGCCACCTGACTGCTGAGACCCCCATGGATCCAGCACACCACAATGTGAATGGAGCAGTGACGGGCGATGCGTAACTCTGCACCATCCTTCTCTGTGGCTTCCCATAAACACCAAGCACTGTACTCTTTGACTGTCCCATAAACAATGAATGGAGCCGAGGTTGAGCACGATTCCCATGGAGGGAGGTCTGCAGATCGATTTTCTGAATGGAGTGGTTCCCAGAAATGTGGAAATGTGCACCACCATTTGTTCTCTGTGGGACTGCTGAAGATTTCCGAGAATAGTGCTCAGCTTTTTCCAGTAGTCCCATTGATCATTGGCATGTCTGGCCACCGCTCCATTATGGGGCCCCGGCAGTTCCACAGTTCTATGGATCAGTGGTGGATCATGGCTGCCTACAGCAAGCTGAGAGGTAGGGAATCTGTATGCTCCTGAAGATCTTTAAAGAAATTTCTGATATTATAAACTTTTCCCTATCAAGTTATTTTACCTGAAGAGTCACCTCAAAAACATTCGGAAGGAAAGTCATCCATTTACAATATGTGATATCCAAATGGCTTTTTCAAAGAAAGAGTGGACAGGAATTGTAGCGCCACCTATTGGATGTAACAGTGCTAAGAGTCAATATCAACCCTTGCCAAATAACTGTGGGCTCATGTAGGGGTCTGTGAAACTTAATAGAAGCACGGACTGCAATACATACAGTCCTTTCATTGTGGTCCATGCTCGTACGACATTTCATGGAAGTGTGCATGAGCCCTTTGGATAAGAGTTCCAATCTTATTCTGCCGTGAAGAAGATATTTTCCGATTTAAAATCCCAGAGGAGCATTGCACGACCTACAAGTCTCTCTAAGGGAACGTGGTGCTCTCCAGAAGAAGAAACTTCTAGTGATCCCCATCCTGTGGCTCAAGGGTCACCATGATGAGTGGCTCGCGGCTTTCTGCAAGTTTGGTATATTAGCACCAGGTCTAGCAAATTGCTATGAATAGCAGATCTCTTATGGGGTGCTACTCACAAAGTCACCACCTGAAATGCAGATCTTCATATGAATATGCTGGCCTTGTGGTTGGAGAGCTAAATTAAAGGGAACCGGTCACCTAAAGGGTTGTAGCATTGTGAAACTGCCCGACACCGGCACCCAGACCCATGCTGCAGGGAGGAAATGAACTGTATTCCTCCCAACAGGTTCCAGTCATGGGGGAGGCGCCGGTGCGGGTTCAGTCACTGCTCATTGTATAGGAAGTGGCGTCTGTAACTCTGTCCCCTGCACTGACTGACAGCTGACCCTAATGCTAAGCTTTTGTCAATTAGTACTAAGGGCGTAGATACAGCCACCGCCGCTGCTCTCTATACTCAGAACGGTGCCTGAACTTGTGTCGGCGCCAAACCAATGACTGTAATCCAAATGCTGCTGGAAGGCATAAAGTGAATTTCCTCCTGGCAGCGTAGGTCTAAGTGCCTGCAGGTTAATAGTGTTCTCAGGTGAGAGGTTCCCTTTTAAGCACTAAGTTGGACATGGAATGATACTTCCAGATAGAGGGGGTTCTATCCGATCATGTGATGGGAGTGATTGATACAAGAATTTCGAATGAGGGTAAGGCAGGAACCCCGATGCGAGTATACTATCGTGTACTGATTTCTGGGGGAACCTCTGGCTGACATTGTACTGATAGTGGGGGCTCTTGACGTCACTATTCAGTTGGTCTGTGGATTTTGCTCGCAACTCTGAGCTGAACGTGGCTAAGGAGATTTGGGGATCACTGGTTTACAGTATTCACTTTCTCAGAACATTGCTGTCATATTTTTTGCTTTGAGCCAACTGTCTCGTACATTTTCAACAAAGAAAACTTTAGAGCCCTTTTTTTCGAGAAGGTCGTCTTTATCCACCCCCCCACTCCACACACAAGCTCTTTTTGTAAATCTGTCGATCTCCCGGAGCTCATCACATAACCCAAGGTTTAATATCCTAGAAATGTTAGAACACACATGACCCATTCTGGAAGGATTGCATCACTGCAGGGCATCACTATTACAGATACACAGGACGTCTCATCATTTTCCCCTGTTCTGGAATTAAGCACAAATTTTAGAGAAATCAAAATGTTTGTTTTAGTTAACATGTAGGGATGTGGACCGTCTTACCCTGTTCCTGCCGCTGAAGACAACACACACGTTGTGTGAATACCGTTGTGCGGTTCTATTTGTAAAAGTGATGTGCGTGTTATGTAATGTATTATGGTAATATACAGCGTGTGTAGGGTAATGCATAATGTGAGTAGAGTACAGGCAGAGGCGCAGCTGTTGTTTTGGTACGGGGGGGCAAAACTTCTGAGAGGGTGCCTAACCAGGTAAACCTTACAACTATGGTGGCGCACCCTAAGGCTGTGTTCACATCTTGCATTTTTTTTTGCGTTTTTCTCGCGGATTTACCAAAAAATCCGCTCAAAAAACGCCTAAAAGAAGCTTCCCATTCATTTTAATGCATTTTGCACTTTTTGTGCATATTGATGCGTTTTTACAGCGAAAAAAATGCTTTGCGGTAAAAAAACGTAGCATGCTCATTTAATTTCGTGGTAAATTCCGCATTTCTGGCTATTTTCTGTGTGTCTGGATATGCTCCGGAAAAAATCGCGGCAAAAATCGCGAAAAAAATGCGCGTTTTCTGGGAAGGAGTCTGGTTTTTATGCAGAAATTTTCTGCATACGTGTGCACACAGCCTAATAGTGGGTGAGAACCTCAGCAGATGACTGCGCTGTTACTGAGAATAATCTCTCTACAAAGACCAACATCGATATTACCGCCCAACCCTCTGCACTGGCTTCACAGATTGTCAGACTGCCGTGTGCCCGAGGATCGCATTGCAATCCTTGGACTGTCAGTTTGCTTTTCTGACCTGAGGGACAGCTACATAGAAATACATGCTGTCACACTCGGACCAGGAGAGCAGACTGCAAGTCTGAGGATTGCGATTCGGTCCTTCGGCGAGTAACACAGCAGTCTGACTGCATCAAACAGATGTCGGTGGCCGGGAAGGGGTGAATACTGTGTCACTGATTCAATCAGACTGCTGAGTTACTTGCCCGGGGATCGCATTGCAATTCTCTGGCTGGCTGGCTGCTCTCCTGACATCAACACGACAGCATGTCTTTCTATGCAGCTGTCACTCTTAAGTCAGGGGACCAGATGGCAAGTCCGAGAATTGCAATGCGATCCCCGGGCAAGTAACTCAGCAGTCTCATTGAATCAGTGACGCCAGTGCCGAGGTGGTAGTATGGGCAGGGAAGCGGTGAATATTCATTTGCCGCTTGCATACTGTATGCTTGACTTGCCGAAGCAAGATAATTTGTCCGGGGCTTACAGCAAGACAATGGTGCCACGTAGAGATAAAAGTTTCATATGCTGAAAGGGCTGCCCAAGCCCTATTTCAGGATACTGTTAGTATACAACACAAAAATAACCTGACCAGTTTGTCATACTGTGTGTTTTTTCTGTGTCTTAGTTCTTGGGTGGTGTGAACAGGGTCTTACTGACCTGTTCATTTTTTGTGCATGTGTCATGTGTTCTGCATCTACAAAAATAACCTGACAGATTCCCTTTAAAGGGCCTTATCCAGCCTAAGATAACAGACCAGATAGTGATTTTTTATTTTTTGGTCTCCTAAATATTTCACAAATAACTGTGAATGGTATTATTGAAAATTGGAACCACAGCAACTCCGCCACAAAGAGGAGACCACCACGTAGGGTTGCAGAGCAGGGTTACATAGCGAGGTCACCGAATGCTGAGGGGCAGAGGACATAAAGTCATCAGCGCTCTGCTGAGTCTAAACTTCCACTGCCATAAGCTCAGCAACAGAGAAAATGTCTTCTGTGGAGTGATGGAGCACACTTCTCTATTTGGGTTCTGATGGTTGAATTGGTGAATGCAAAGAGAACATTACTGGATTGACTGCATTGTGCTCACGGGTGGGATTCAAATTTTTAACCTGTTCCCATTTGTGTTAGCAAACCACACTCATGCAAAAGGCCACGCCCATTTGAAGGTCACACCCATTTTCTCATATACACGTTGTTCCAGTCACACGGTCAGTCACTTCTTAATATGGAAAAAAATTCCAGCATCCAGATCAGTAATTAGATTAAAAAATTTTTTATTCCTTTATTCCAAAATTTAAAAAAATCATAAGATTCTCCATCATGATAAGAGACGCATCAGGACGAGTAGTTGGACGCGTTTCGGACAAAAAACCAGTCCTTATTCTAAGACAACACATAATACATCTGAACACATGCTTATAAAGGGAAACAAAGGAAGTCAAGGAACAATCAAGACTAAACATAGCCAGCTGATTAATGGGAGGTAGTAAGTCAAAATCACACTTACAAAACACTCAAAATCTCACTCCTAATATTCATACCCGTTGGAACTCTGCTTTGTAACAATAACATCCATTTTGCCTCTCGGCGTAATAATAAATCATTTAAATTTCCACCTACCCTTTTTGTCTGCACCTTCTCTATGGCATTAACCCTAAAGTTGCTGAGATCTCCTTTATGTATATGCAAAAAATGTCGAGAAGCAGCAGACAAACTGCGTGTGGTAGTGTGACCTACGTCATAAACGTGCTCGGAAATACGACGTCTCAAGGTGCGTGAAGTATTTCCCACATACTGAATATTACAATCCACGCATGTTATGACATAGATCACACCAGTAGAACCACAGTTCAAAAAAGATTTTATTTTAAATTCCTTTCCATTAACAGAAGATACTATTTTTTCTGTGTTCCACATAAACCTACATAGCCCACAGTTTTTCTGAGCACATTTAAAAGATCCACAAGTGGGTAACCAATTAGTTATACTTGCTGAACTGTCTGAAAAAAATTTATTAGCATGTCTATTGACACTAGTATGATCACTTGGAGATACCTTATTAGCAATAGTTTTATTCCTCCTTGAAACAAATCTAATCCCATCCTTCAGTATATTCTTTAATGTATCATCAACATACAAAATAGGGAGGAATTTTTTAATAATATGAACAATCCTGTAGTAGTCAGTACTAAAATTAGTTGAAAAAACAATGGGTGACCGACCCTCCACAGAATTTGGTGTTTTTCTGCTTTCCTTCTGCAAATAATCCTCTCTACTTTTTTCATCCGTTCTATGCTTAGCTTTCTGAATGTCTACCTTAGTATAACCCCTCTTTATAAAACGTTTACCAATGATCTCACATTGTTTATCGTATAAATTAGGCGTGGTACATGTTCTTTTTGCTCTTACAAACTCCCCTGTAGGTATATTGGCTATAACATGACGTGGATGGCAGCTAGATGCGTGTAACAGTGAATTACCTGCCGTAGGTTTTCTAAAAATATCACAATCAATCTTTTTTTCTTCCAAATTTGCCAAAAACGAAATTGTCTTGGCATCAAATTGATATGTGAAACGTATATTGCATGGATTATTATTAATATAGAACATGAAATTCTCAATATTAAATACATCACCATCCCACACAATTATAACATCATCAATAAATCTCAAAAAAAGAAAAATATCAGAAGAAAAAGGATTTTTTTCAGAAAAAATATACTCCTCCTCCCACCAGGCCATAAAAATATTAGCAAGAGACGGTGAAAACTTGGAACCCACGGAACAGCCTTGCACCTGTAAATAAAGATCATCCAAAAAAGAAAAAAAATTGTTTTTTAACAAAAAATAGGTCACTTCAATCAAATACATCTGTAAAAAAAATTTTTTAATCTAATTACTGATCTGGATGCTGGAATTTTTTTCCATATTACGCTTTGCTGCAGTGGGATCCTGTTTCCACATTCCGTGCACCGATCGGACTTATAGCTGTCTTCTTTGGGGTGAGCTGAAAAAATTTCCTTTTTTTACCTTACTGGTCAGTCACTTCTTAGTATGGTGTAGAAAAACCAAGGAAGAAATACCGCCATACCATGACCAGACCACATATTACCACCACATAGTGACCAACTAGTACTACATGCAAGGGACAAATATTGTCACACAAGTCCACATATTACCACCACACAGTGACTAAATTCTACAATAATGATCATTAATAAAAACCGCATTGCTAATAACACAAACATAACATAGTAACATTGTAAGGCCAAAAAAAGACATTAGTCCATCCAGTTCAGCCTATAAAATTCTGTCAGAATAAATCCCCAGATCTATGTTCTTCAAAAGAACCTAACAATAACTGTAAGATACAATATTGTTACACTCCAGGAAGACATCCAGGCCTCTCTTGAACCCTTCAACTGAGTTCACCATCACCACCTCCTCAGGCAGGGAATTCCAGATTACCACCGGTGACATTATGCAATAGAGCTCTGTATATAGTGCAAGCGTACAGGTAATACAGTGATCACCAGTGACATATCCAATTATATACATTGTATATACATATACATCCATTATATACATTGCTCTGTATATAGTGTCAGTGTACAGGTAATACAGTGATCACCAGTGACATTATACACAGGAGCTCTGTATATAGTGTCAGTGTACAGGTAATACAGGGATTACCAGTGACAAAATATATGCAGTATCTCTGTATATAGTGTAAAGTGTAAGTGTATCAAGATGGAGAATAAATGGAGCGCTTTTTTCAATATGACTAAGGGCGCAGTGTCGCACCAGAAACGCTTAAGGTATTTTAATCCACTCCCCTGTTTTTAGATGCACTTTGTCTGAATAAAGGAACAATCTTTTAAACCAACCTTGTTGGAGTGCTGGAGAAATCCTTTCCTTTTCTTACTTTTTTATTTAGTAAAATCACCAATCTGTGGCTGTACATTGTTTTGAATGAATGTCGGCGCCTCACTCTGCTCACTTTTATGGGGCTCATGGAATACACTTGCTCTTCTGTAACTTCTATAGGAGTGAATTGTATTCATCATGAATGACACATCTGTATCTACTCTCCACCAGGTTTCAGCAGTTGCAGATGTCAGGAAGGGGTTAATAGACCTTACATGAACATTTTGTCTGCTAGTATTGAGACTTATAGCTTTTTATACAGCGACTCTTATATTGTTTTCACCCAGTGACCATTATTCGAGTGCAGATATTTCATCACTTACTTCCAGTTTAGAGCCGCCACTTCATTGACGTACTCGGCACAGCTGACCAGGCCCACTAAGGAGAAAAGGAAAACTGCTGAACGCTGAAGGTTTCCATTGTATTAACAAGGTTTTACCAGGACTCTGACACTGCAGACCGATCGCTAGGAGAAATCCTAAATATCTGATTGTCCGGTCCCTGACTCCAAACATCCCTTCTGATCAGCTGACTGAAGTGGGGCCATGGTTCACCAAAGCCAGAATAGCTCCACACAGTGTTGTGACCCAGAATGGTATTGCAGCTTTCCCCCATTCACTTGAGCGATGGTAGTGACAACTCCAGGCGCCTTCATCGATATTCATGATCTAAGTCCTCAGTATGAAAGCCCCTGAAAACTATTCACATTTTTAAGTGTTTTAATAATTATTAGCCCCTGTCATGTTGTAGAGCACTGGGGCTAGAACCTACTACTAAACCACTGTTCAGCTGGCACACGGGTATGGGGGCGTCTGGGACTGGCACACAGGGGTATGGGGGCATCTGGGACTGGCACACAGCGGTATGGGGGCGTCTGGGACTGGCACACGGGTATGGGGGCGTCTGGGACTGGCTCACACGGGTATGGGGGCGTCTGGGACTGGCTCACACGGGTATGGGGGCGTCTGGGACTGGCTCACACGGGTATGGGGGCGTCTGGGACTGGCTCACACGGGTATGGGGGCGTCTGGGACTGGCTCACACGGGTATGGGGGCGTCTGGGACTGGCTCACACGGGTATGGGGGCGTCTGGGACTGGCACACAGGGGTATGGGGGCGTCTGGGACTGGCACACGGGTATGGGGGCGTCTGGGACTGGCACACGGGTATGGAGGCGTCTGGGACTGGCACACGGGTATGGGGGCGTCTGGGACTGGCACCCACAGGTATAAGTTAGACTCCCTTTCCCTATGTAGAAGTACAGGTCATGTAGCTGTATGTAATGGTGACATTGCAGAGAAGCGCATCCCACAGCACCAGTGACCGCTCCACCCCTCACACACTGGGTGTTGCTAGTGTGGGGTCTGCAATGACATGACCGGCCTCCAGCACTCTCACTCAGCGCCTGCAGCACCCACACACAGACTGCGGTCTCTATGGTATTAGAATCAAGAAGCGCTAAGCAGAATGGGAGGGGCTTCAGTGCAGCTCCGCCTCTTCACCTGTTTGTCACTGATTGGCCATTTTAACTACTGCAGTGCAAGAAGTCGATGGCTCCCCCGCACCGTAATACATTTCAGCTACATATGCATCCGAAAGTTAGAAACTGCTGATCCCACCCCATCCCTTGGGCTCTGATTCTTCCAGGTTCTGGGAACCCCCTGCTATTTTAACATGTATTTCCGGAGAACCCCTTAAATACCACCAGTGATTGTGTCAACTGCAACATTTTTGTGGCGCAGGGCTAATCCTATGGAGAAGTTTTTCAGGGCTTTATATAGGCCTCTCTGTGCCAGTGGAGGATAATCTGATTCATCATACAGCACATTTTGGACAATTGTCGTTACAAACTTTGTGGGAACAGTTAGTGGGAAGGTCCTTTACTGTTCCAATATGACTGTACCCGAGTGCACAAAGCAAGGTCCATAAGGATACAGTGCCTTGAAAAAGTATTCATAACCAGTGAACTTTCCACATTGATTTCATGATACATTCACAAACCTAACTGTATTTTATTGTGATTTTATGTGCTATAACACAAAGTAGCAAGTATCTGTGGTGTGTAAAGGAAATTATGCATAGTTTATGAATTATTTTAAAATTCTAAAAATGCTAATTGTGACATGCATTTGTATTCCACTCCCTTTAGTCTGATACCAATAAATAAAATCCTGAGTGACAGCATACCTCAGAAAATAAGTTAATAAATTGAGTCCACCTGCCTGTAATTTTGTTCTCAATATAGCTACAGCTGTTCTGTGAAGACCTCAGAGGTTTGTCTGAGAACATTAGGACTCAAACAGCTTTGTGAAAACCAAGGAACACACCAGACAGGTCAGGGATAAAGTTGTGGAGCAGAGTAAAGTTAAGTAAGGTTATAAAAAATATAGCTCAAGTTCTGAACATCTAACGGAGCAATGAAAATCTGTCATCAAAAAATGGAACGGCTATAGCACAACTGCAAACCTGCGAAGATATGTTCAGCCACTAGTTAAAAACGAAGTTGCTTGGATAAGGTGTTATCCGAGCATGCTCAGGTGCTAAATGAGTGTCTTCAGCGTACTTGAATCTGTTCGAGTCCCTGCGCCTGCATGTCTTGCAGCTTTTCGACAGCCACAATACATGCATGATTTCCTAACAGGCCATGAAACATGCAAGGAATCTAACATTATTCAAGCATGCTGAAGACACTCAGCACCTGAGCATGCTCAGATAACACCTTATCTTACCTTATATTTATGGGGTTGCTGTCACTTCTGTATTGTCTGGAGAGATCAAGCCCATGGCTTAGTAATGTGTGTTTTATTATTATACTGCTATAGAATTTTTTAGTGATTGATAGGCATCTTATGTCACCAGACAATACAAAGCTGACATCAACCCTTCAAATATGAACCCCACTTGCCACTGCCACAGGGCAAGTGATAAGATATGGGCAAAGCACCAGAACTGGTGCATCTAAAAGATGTGCCTTTTCTGGGCGGCTGCGGGCTGCTATTTTTAGGCCGGCGGGGGGGGGCTATATCCATGGTCCCTTACCAGCCTGAGAATACCAGCCCCCAGCTGTCTACTTTAGCAAGGCTGGTTATCAAAAATGAGGGGACCCCAAGCCATTTTTTAAAAAATGTATTTAAAAAACGTAAAAAATCAGCGTGGAGACCCCTCCATTCTTGATAACTAACCTTGCTGACAGTTGCAGCCCATGGCCATCTGTTTTACCTGGCTATCAAAAATACAAGGGAACCCACACCGTTTTTTGAATTTGTTTATAGCGCAGGCGGCAGCTGATGAATACTCCCGGAAGCCGCCGCCTGCTCTCATTATCAGTTGTATACAACATTCTCCCCTGCTCCTACTAGTGCTGATCATAGTGTGACCAGGGGGGAATGATGAGAGCTGTCTAAAGCACCTGGCATCGGGGAACAGCGATAACAGTACCGCTGCTTCCCTGGCGCGGTACTTGTCACACTGTCATCCATGTGTCATCAGTATGCATGTGTGCGGGACATTTTGTGGACCGTGCTGCTGGTAAAAAAAAACTAACATGTCGTCGTGTTTTTCCCATGGACACGCGGTCCGTGGAAACACACTGATGTGTGCACGGACCCATTCACTTTAATGGGTCTACGTGTGTTAAGTGTCTCCGGTATGTGTGAAAACTCACCGCACGTACCGGACACAGACTTCTGAAAGAGGCTGTACAAAAAGCACGGTACAGGCATTGCACTGTAATTTCATGCACAATGCATTAGGCTGAAGGTATGAATGATAAAATGAATAAAGTCAATTATTTGTGTCATGCAATAAACACTGTAGGGTAGGCAAAATAATGCAGCGTTTAGTCGAGATTTTATATCTGGCAATACAATTTGCTTTTAACCACCTGCGTTGACTAAAGCCAGTGGCGGATTATAATGAGGTCAATTTGGTCAGTTGCCCCGGGCCCAGTGGGGTTAAGGGGCCCACAGCCCAGGCCAGTAAATTCCCCCATTATAATCCGCCACCACGCAGGGCCGGATTAAAGGCAGGGCAGACGGGGCTTCAGCCCCGGGGCCCCCACCACAAGAGCTTCTAAGGGGGCCCCCACCACATTCCTGCTGGCTGCTGCAATGGCACTCCATCTTCTCCCCACCTAAAAGTGAGTGACCGTGGGGGCGGCATTATGTGCTCTGCTACCAGCAGCATCTACAAGTAGCCTGAACGCTGATGCTGCTGGTAGCGTGCAAAGGCTTGTGATGAGATCACAGGAGGTAAGGTGTCAGGGCCCCGATCATGTGACCCCTGTCTCCTCCCCTCCTGTGACCTCATCACAGGTCCTGTGCGCACAGCACTGAGAGCAGCCATGTATGTGGAGTGCGGCTCTGCGGGTGGAGGTCAGTGCTGGAGGCTCCATTATTCTCTATGTGGAGTGCGGCTCTGCGGGTGGAGGTCGGTGCTGGAGGCCCCATTATTCTCTATGTGGAGTGCGGCTCTGCGGGTGGAGGTCGGTGCTGGAGGCTCCATTATTCTCTATGTGGAGTGTGGCTCTGCGGGTGGAGGTCGGTGCTGGAGGCTCCATTATTCTCTATGTGGAGTGTGGCTCTGCGGGTGGAGGTCGGTGCTGGAGGCCCCATTATTCTCTATGTGGAGTGCGGCTCTGCGGGTGGAGGTCGGTGCTGGAGGCTCCATTATTCTCTATGTGGAGTGTGGCTCTGCGGGTGGAGGTCGGTGCTGGAGGCTCCATTATTCTCTATGTGGAGTGTGGCTCTGCGGGTGGAGGTCGGTGCTGGAGGCTCCATTATTCTCTATGTGGAGTGTGGCTCTGCGGGTGGAGGTCGGTGCTGGAGGCCCCATTATTCTCTATGTGGAGTGCGGCTCTGCGGGTGGAGGTCGGTGCTGGAGGCTCCATTATTCTCTATGTGGAGTGTGGCTCTGCGGGTGGAGGTCGGTGCTGGAGGCTCCATTATTCTCTATGTGGAGTGCGGCTCTGCGGGTGGAGGTCGGTGCTGGAGGCTCCATTATTCTCTATGTGGAGTGTGGCTCTGCGGGTGGAGGTCGGTGCTGGAGGCTCCATTATTCTCTATGTGGAGTGGGGCTCTGCGGGTGGAGGTCGGTGCTGGAGGCCCCATTATTCTCTATGTGGAGTGTGGCTCTGCGGGTGGAGGTCGGTGCTGGAGGCCCCATTATTCTCTATGTGGAGTGGGGCTCTGCGGGTGGAGGTCGGTGCTGGAGGCCCCATTATTCTCTATGTGGAGTGGGGCTCTGCGGGTGGAGGTCGGTGCTGGAGGCCCCATTATTCTCTATGTGGGGTGTGGCTCTGCGGGTGGAGGTCAGTGCTGGAGGCTCCATTATTCTCTATGTGGAGTGCGGCTCTGCGGGTGGAGGTCGGTGCTGGAGGCTCCATTATTCTCTATGTGGAGTGTGGCTCTGCGGGTGGAGGTCGGTGCTGGAGGCCCCATTATTCTCTATGTGGAGTGCGGCTCTGCGGGTGGAGGTCGGTGCTGGAGGCTCCATTATTCTCTATGTGGAGTGTGGCTCTGCGGGTGGAGGTCGGTGCTGGAGGCTCCATTATTCTCTATGTGGAGTGTGGCTCTGCGGGTGGAGGTCGGTGCTGGAGGCTCCATTATTCTCTATGTGGGGTGTGGCTCTGCGGGTGGAGGTCAGTGCTGGAGGCCCCATTATTCTCTATGTGGAGTGCGGCTCTGCGGGTGGAGGTCGGTGCTGGAGGCTCCATTATTCTCTATGTGGAGTGTGGCTCTGCGGGTGGAGGTCGGTGCTGGAGGCCCCATTATTCTCTATGTGGAGTGTGGCTCTGCGGGTGGAGGTCGGTGCTGGAGGCTCCATTATTCTCTATGTGGAGTGTGGCTCTGCGGGTGGAGGTCGGTGCTGGAGGCTCCATTATTCTCTATGTGGAGTGGGGCTCTGCGGGTGGAGGTCGGTGCTGGAGGCCCCATTATTCTCTATGTGGAGTGTGGCTCTGCGGGTGGAGGTCGGTGCTGGAGGCCCCATTATTCTCTATGTGGAGTGGGGCTCTGCGGGTGGAGGTCGGTGCTGGAGGCTCCATTATTCTCTATGTGGGGTGTGGCTCTGCGGGTGGAGGTCAGTGCTGGAGGCTCCATTATTCTCTATGTGGAGTGCGGCTCTGCGGGTGGAGGTCGGTGCTGGAGGCCCCATTATTCTCTATGTGGAGTGCGGCTCTGCGGGTGGAGGTCAGTGCTGGAGGCCCCATTATTCTCTATGTGGAGTGCGGCTCTGCGGGTGGAGGTCTGTGCCGGAGGCTCCATTATTCTCTATGTGGAGTGTGGCTCTGCGGGTGGAGGTCGGTGCTGGAGGCTCCATTATTCTCTATGTGGAGTGTGGCTCTGCGGGTGGAGGTCGCTGCTGGAGGCCCCATTATTCTCTATGTGGAGTGGGGCTCTGCGGGTGGAGGTCGGTGCTGGAGGCCCCATTATTCTCTATGTGGAGTGGGGCTCTGCGGGTGGAGGTCGGTGCTGGAGGCCCCATTATTCTCTATGTGGAGTGGGGCTCTGCAGGTGGAGGTCGGTGCTGGAGGCTCCATTATTCTCTATGTGGAGTGCGGCTCTGCGGGTGGAGGTCGGTGCTGGAGGCTCCATTATTCTCTATGTGGAGTGCGGGTGGAGGTCAGTGCTGGAGGCTCCATTATTCTCTATGTGGAGTGCGGGTGGAGGTCAGTGCTGGAGGCTCCATTATTTTCTATGTGGAGTGCGGCTCTGCGGGTGGAGGTCGGCGCTGGAGGCCCCATTATTCTCTATGTGGAGTGCGGCTCTGCGGGTGGAGGTCGGTGCTGGAGGCCCCATTATTCTCTATGTGGAGTGCGGCTCTGCGGGTGGAGGTCGGTGCTGGAGGCTCCATTATTCTCTATGTGGAGTGCGGCTCTGCGGGTGGAGGTCGGTGCTGGAGGCCCCATTATTCTCTATGTGGAGTGCGGCTCTGCGGGTGGAGGTCGGTGCTGGAGGCTCCATTATTCTCTATGTGGAGTGCGGGTGGAGGTCAGTGCTGGAGGCTCCATTATTTTCTATGTGGAGTGCGGCTCTGCGGGTGGAGGTCGGCGCTGGAGGCCCCATTATTCTCTATGTGGAGTGCGGCTCTGCGGGTGGAGGTCGGTGCTGGAGGCTCCATTATTCTCTATGTGGAGTGCGGCTCTGCGGGTGGAGGTCGGTGCTGGAGGCTCCATTATTCTCTATGTGGAGTGCGGCTCTGCGGGTGGAGGTCGGTGCTGGAGGCTCCATTATTCTCTATGTGGAGTGCGGCTCTGCGGGTGGAGGTCGGTGCTGGAGGCTCCATTATTCTCTATGTGGAGTGCGGGTGGAGGTCAGTGCTGGAGGCTCCATTATTTTCTATGTGGAGTGCGGCTCTGCGGGTGGAGGTCGGCGCTGGAGGCCCCATTATTCTCTATGTGGAGTGCGGCTCTGCGGGTGGAGGTCGGTGCTGGAGGCTCCATTATTCTCTATGTGGAGTGTGGCTCTGCGGGTGGAGGTCGGTGCTGGAGGCTCCATTATTCTCTATGTGGAGTGGGGCTCTGCGGGTGGAGGTCGGTGCTGGAGGCTCCATTATTCTCTATGTAGAGTGTGGCTCTGCGGGTGGAGGTCGGTGCTGGAGGCCCCATTATTCTCTATGTGCAGTGTGGCTCTGCGGGTGGAGGTCGGTGCTGGAGGCCCCATTATTCTCTATGTAGAGTGTGGCTCTACGATTCGTGACCCCCGTCACGTGACGAGGGGGGCCCACAGAGTCTGAACTGCCCCGGGCCCTGGCTACCCTTAATCCACCCCTGACTAAAGCCTTTCCTAGTTTATCCTGGTATGGACATTGTAATGATAAAACAGGTAAATCTTTTGAACAACTGAACATTTCTTCTCCATGTAAAGAAAAAAAAACCCTTTTCCTAAACATCTGCAAGCACACCTGCAGGTACGTGTCCGACAGTGAGCGACGAGTAGCTGGTAAACTGCCATCTGCGGCAGATCATTCACACTTCTCTGCTGAAACTGCAGAGGAAACCTGAGCTGTATTCTTCTCCCTGCAGAGCCTTACTCGGCAGACTCCTGATTTACAGAGATCATGGCCACAGACTAGACGTTCACTTCTATATGCAACCACAGTGGGGGAAGGGGCCTCTTAAAAATGACCCTGTAGATATGAGCCACATAATCCCGTACAAAAAGCCAGAGGAAAGCCTCCGTCATAGTAATAAAGGCAGAAAAAATATAGAACCGTTTTTCATCACTTTATGGAAGCCCAATAATACCTCGGTCTATAAGAAGTCTTTGTTGGGCGAGCTTAGTCACGGCCCTCCCCAGCGCCGTCTGTGTTGGCGATGTAGTCAAGACGGGTAAAAATGCCGAAAGGGGTGGAAATTTTTGCAAGCGGCACAAAAAATTTGCTACTTTCTAAGGAATTTTAAGACCGGATTATGACAACCTCCTTGATGAATTGGGCATTTGTATTCAGCCCCTTTTGAGTCAATGTTTTGAAGGATCACCTTTCCCTGCAATACTTTCCATCAGTGGCCGCCTGCCCTTGCTGTTATCAGCTGAATGCAACTCTCAACATTGTCCCCTGATAGCGCTGATCAAAGCGTGACCAGGGGAGAATGATGAGAGCTGGCTTCACCACCCGGTGTCGGGGAACAGCACAAACTGTACCACTGATTCCCAGGCGCCGTTACATTTCATACGGATGCGGCACATGTATGCCACAAGTATGATGCACACGTACGTTGATCTCTACAGTGCTGTTTTTTTTCCAGTACCGGAAATATCGGGACGTGTGAAAGAGCCCTAAATCTTACAGACCTCAAAAGAGCGTTGCATTCCGCTGTATGGCTGACCAATTAAAAGTTAAGTAATAGAGTCTCAATCTTAAATCAAGGTTGTCCTTTAAGCCCCCGTTACACACTGCGATATCGCTAGCAATATCGCTGTAAAGTCGCCGATTTTGTGACGTTGCAGCGATATTGCTGCATGTGATACTTACCTCCGACCAGCTCTCCCACTGGTTATCGCTGATCGCGCGAGAAGCTCCTGGACCATTCCTCGTCGGTCACTTCCTGCAGCTCTTCCTGTGGCGCCGACGAGCGACGCGTGGAGCCAGGCGGGAGGACGCAGGATCGCCGCGTCTGACAGGTAAGTAGCGATCCCCGTCCCCAGCGATGTCGCTGGTGAGATCTACCTGTGTGGCAGCTCACTAGCGACCACCTAGGGATGCACCAGTGATCCTGACTGC
Organism: Dendrobates tinctorius; assembly: GCF_039654945.1. Lineage (NCBI taxonomy): Eukaryota > Metazoa > Chordata > Amphibia > Anura > Dendrobatidae > Dendrobates > Dendrobates tinctorius. The sequence goes on from NW_027361717.1 coordinate 43,398, forward strand.
GTCATATCGCTGGTCAGGATCGCTGGTACATCGCTAGGTGTAACGGTACCCTTACTTAATCTCTTTTGAATGTCCTCACAGTGGTGGTTAAATGTAAAAAAAAATATATACTTTCTGGACTGGCACTGCTCCTTTTGTTTTAACTCGAACCGATCAGCAGGATTGTGCACAGTAACCTACAGACAGTGTCAGGTCGGCGCCGTTATACTAATTAAAAGGGATACCTTGGGTGATGAATTCCGTATTGTGGTTGTTGCTTAATCTGTATTTGTAGTTTCCAGTTAATGAGATTCTCAAGCTCCGTGACGGACTGTGGGCGAGGCTTTATGTGGAGCTCTGTTCCTATAGATGCTACTGTGCAAACGCCATTTTGATAAAGGTGAATTTTTGTTTTGTAACTCCCACAATATGATGTGCAGTATCTAAAAGGCAGGTCACTGAAGGATCAGTGACCTGTCATAAGCCCAAAAGGATTATTGTAAGAACAAGGCACCACACGAAGACCCCCCACCACCACCACACACACACACACACACGCACGCACATGCCGCTCCGGAGCACCAGAACCTCATTAATGAAAACTAGAAATAAAGATTAAACAACCACAGGATGGATTACATAAACCAATGTATCATTTTAATCAGTATAACAGCGCCAACCTGACACTGTCTGTAGTTTACTGAGCAAAATCCTGCTGATAGGCTCCCTGTAGGTACTGTCACCCAATAGTCTCTTGGCATTAAAGGTAACTTGTGAGCTGATGCAGCTCCTCAGTGTTTCAGAGGCAAACATACTTGGCTATGATCGTACAGCCAGTGGCTGATGCACGTTGCCCATGGTTTGGGCAGCATGTACCAGCTGACAGGTTCCCTTTAGGCTATGTGCACACGCTGCAGATTCACCTGCGGTTTTTTCTGCACGGAACCGCAGGTAAAGTGACCTGCGGTTTTCCTGCTGTTTGGTCTGCGGTTTTGCCCTGCGGTTTCACACCTCTACTATGTTAAAGGTGTGAAACCGCTGCGGAAACCGCCCAAACAATTGACATGCTGCGGTTTGTAAACCGCAGCAAAACCGCGCGGAAAAAAAGGCACCGAAGCACAGCGTTTTTGAAAACCCATAGGGTTTCATTTTACTGTACTTGGTCTGCGGAACTGCTGCGTTTCTGCAGGGCCAAAACCGCTGCGGAAACGCAGCAGAAACCGCACCGTGTGCACATAGCCTTAACGTCTGATGGGGTAATCAGATGACCGCCACAAGCAACGGGCAGCATGAATCAGACAATGACTGTGTGATTGTAGCCGTATATGTTTTATTCTAAAATGCTGCGACTTTTCAGAGTTAACATAAATTGAAAAGCTGGTCGGTGACTCATGATTTCTCCCAAATGCTCCGGACTGGCTTTTCCACATCCTGCTCCAGTTGAAAAACAGGCCTCTCCCTACAAGTGTGCATTGACAGAAACCTGTCAGTCCAAGAGATCGGGGCAAGGAGAAGCTGGTTGGGGGCTGCAATGATTTAGTCACCATAGATCCACAATCACTGAAAAATGATGTTTACTTTGAGAAGCCGCAGCATAGCTTAATACATACCTGACCGCAATCATGTAGTGGTTTATACAGCATGAATCTGATGACGAGATCCCTCTAAATGTGTTGGTAAGAGTGACTATGCATAATGCAGTACATAATATAGATTTGTCTGATTCTCTATGTATGGTTTTTAGTGCTGAAATAAGTATCTACTAGTGGGTTGCTTCAATTATGGATTCTTGAAATGTAGGGAACTGCTCCCTTTTCTGTTCTTTATTCCTCCTCCTCTTTATCGTGTGTTAATGACAATATACACTAAACATTGTATGCAAAACCAAGAAGGAAACGTAGAATGAGACAAATTTGGTTTCCATTTTTCATTACTGGCATAACATCTCAATTTATTCAGTATAGAGTATGAGCGCCTTCTTCAGAAATTCCTGCACTTCAGCGTCTTAATGCTTTCAATGATGTTTGTAATGGTTGCCTGAGGGATATTCTGCAATGCTGAATGCACTTCGGCAAATCGTCAAGATCCTCTGCTGGCAGCTTCCTTTGCAATTGCTGACCATTGTGCTGCAGGCCATGGTAGCATGTTTAGGCCAAGCGGGCTAATCACAGTAGCATGATTGAACACGCAGCCTTTTGTTTTGTTGAAAAACAACTACTGGGACACTATGAAGAAATACACGTACCACTGGTTCCAGGACCAAATCAGTGTAAGGTCGAGCTGTTTGTGCACTTGGAATGAAGGCTAGAGCGGTCTGGCCACCGTAGATTATGCCATGTCGCATCATAATCCCAGGAGTAGCACCAGTGTGACATTCCCTCTTCATGGCGTTAAAACGTTGATCCTGATCCACCAACTTGGGTTCTTCATCTACTCCTCTATCAGACATATGGGCCTCCTGATCAACCAGCCATGGGGAAACACGTTCAGACATTTATTATGGCATAAGTAATGTTATCTTTATCTACAATTATAAGCGCTGGCACTTTATTGTTGTGAACCTCCTTGGAACTTGGGAAGACTGACATCATGTTTTTTTCTGCGACAAACTGAGGGGCTGACAATTGCGTGCTTATACCTATATCAACTACAAGTACTATATAAGGACTAGAAAGTAGCGGTCACAAGGGAGCGCTGAGATTGCGGCCACACGAGATTGGTATCAGCTCCAGCCGAGTACCTCCAATGGGGGAAAGGTGCAATGATGATGAGTGACTACGGTCAAACAGAGCGCACAGGACACAGAGTAGAGATGGTTATCTTTAATCCACAACACGTTTCGACGGTAAACACCATCTTCAACCGTCGAAACGCATTGTGGATTAAAGATAACCATCTCTATTCTTTGTCCTGTGCGCTCTGTTTGACTGTAGTCACTCATCACAGCTACAAGTACTGTCACTTTATTGTTGTGAACCTCCTCAGTACATATGGAGACGGGCATCATGGTTTCACTGAGACTCACTGAGGGATTCACGAACCAGTGGTAATACCTACGTTATTATCTTTATTAATATTACCTAGATAAATCGGGCTAGTTGGAAACATAGAGGGACAGCTGTCGAGGAGCTGGGGCGCCATATGTCGTTCCACTTAGGGAGCCAACCTCTGCGGTCAGGTAGATATAAACAAGTCGGTTAGTATAGGGTGTATATAGTGCTGCCCTTGTATCGGGTATTTCTTGTATTTTCCATTTTTAATGCATATCCAATAAATTTGACCTTCAGGATTTAAATTTTGTTTTCATACAGTTCATTTTCTATCTAATTTTTAATAAATTTTAAAAATCAAAGTTAGACAAAATTTTGTGGGTTGTTGTTTTTTTTTTTTTGCATTCTTTCTGCCAGTACTGGTCAGGTTCGCTAAAGTGGGCAGAGCAGAAGTGGGGAGAAGGCCTTCTTGCAAATGTTATCATTATTTAAATGTCCACCATCCCCTGGCTATCGTGACTTTTATGGTCTAGCCACAAAGCAGTTGTAAGATGTCCATTAAGATTGCATGCAGCTAGAGTCTGAAGACTTTCTTTTCTCGTTGGAAGGTAGGGTTTTCACGAACATATAAAAGGTCTATTTGCTCTTGGAAACTATATAGACCGGAGGACACCATAGTGACCTAAGCACTGGAGATACTGTGTACTGCTGGTTATATCACTCCTTGCAGTCCATTAATCCTATTCATAACCCACAGCCCAGGTTAGGCTTGCACCATGATAATTGGTGGAGACAACCAACAAATAATGGGGGCACCAGGACCTCCTGTCGCAATTGGTAAGGACTAGAGTTGAGCGAATTTTTCAATATTCGATTCGGATTACGTTCGGTGGAAAATATTATTTTTGCAATATGCGGCGAACATAGCAGACTATCATTAGTCAATGGGAGTAGAAATGAGCAAATATGTTCGGAAGCGATCTTCAGACAAAGATTCGGCATGGATAGGGTACCAATATGGCACAAATACAGTAAATTCGGATTCAGCAATCATTTCTGAACATATTCGCTCAGCTCTAGTAAGGACATGTCATTTAACACACACAATGGAGGCTTAATTTTTTTTATCTTTTACCTCAAGCCCCTATTTAAAGTCAATACAGACTTTGCAGTAAGGATGGATGTGCCTTGAAAAAGGCAAATTCCACATGTCATAGCACGAACTAAGCTACTCCCCTTTTGCCATATCATCTTCCTTATATAGTTACTGAACCAGGTAAAATTTTCCTTCCTTTTGAGCTTTCTTTTTATGTTATCAGTCTCAAAAATTCCTTCTAAGATAAAACTACGGTAATGACTTTGACGGGAAGCAGTAATGATGGGAAAAAGGCAAGGGAGGCAGTCTATGGAGACCAACTTTCCTGAGAATATATATTTTAGTCCGTACCACATGTGTGACTTAACCAATGCAAAAGTGTAATTTGCAAGAAGGAAGCGCCATTGTCCAGACTTCATATAAAAGAATGTAAAAGACATGATTTATTATGGCATTTTGTACACTAGTCCGAATGAAGGCAGTGGTGGAGTAACCTAAGCCTAGTTCATGAAGAGATGCACCTTATAACTGACACGTGTCTATGCTAGAAATGTGGCATGATTTACACCAATTAAGTGACGTAAATTTTGATAATTTGCCAGGCAGACTTAAGGGGGTATTACACATAGCTATATCGCTATGTGTGATACTTACCTCCGACCGGCTCCCCCGCTGTCCATCGCTGATCGCGCGAGATCGGCCGGGTCCATTTCTCGTCGGGCGCTTCCTGCTGTGACGACGAGCGACGCGTGGAGGCGGGCGGGAGGACGCCAGGATCGCTGTGTTTGAAAGGTGAGTATCGTGCGCTGCGTCGCTGCTGCATCGCTGTGAGATCTGCCTGTGTGGCAGCTCACTAGCGATCATTTAGCGATGCACCAGCGATCCTGACCAGGTCATATCGCTGGTCAGATCGCTGGTGCATCGCTAAGTGTAAAAGGGCCTTTAGTTGGGCTCATCCTGCCGAAGCTCTGTCTACTTTGACAAAGCTGGTTGGGGCAAATGTAAAAATGTCAGGTGTCGTTTGCCTGTTTCCTGTAGGCCTTTTCCTTCCCCCTCCCCCTTCTTCTTTTTTGTATGGGGACCATGACTATTATATGCGGAATCTAGCTGTATTTTACACTAGCTTATTTCCCGATTCTTGAGGGGATACACAGGTTACTGTGAATAATTGTGATGACCCGTTTATTACATTGCGTTTGTGTTTGTTTTTGGAGGTACTTTTCATATATCTGCTATGAGCAATCTACGATTGAAAATGAACTTGCCTTTAGAATGCAAACCTGTTATATGGGAATATTATGTCAGAATGCGCAAAGTGCCCTTTATGTGTATCTATTTATGGACAGTAATTGTGTGACAGAACGCTATTTCTTAAGGGAGCCTTTTGCGTTTCCGTGTGAATCAGGTTGGAGCGCAAAGAACATGGTAGTACGCTCCACGTTGCACATGCGCATTGGTTGTATGGCGCTCTTGAACCGGAAGCAGTTTCTTTGACTTCCAAGCGGCTAGTTTGGAACGCAGTAATGGAGGTGCGCAGTTGAGTTCTACCCATGATACATCGGCACTTACGGATTTCCGGCCCACGATACCGAGAGATGGGAGGTACCATATGCGCAACAGCGGGTTATTTAAACCGAGGCTAGTGTATCGGAGCTTGACACATAACATTCTATCGAGACACATGTTAATATATCGGGCCTCCAGATGCCTGATGAGCCAAGAGGGGCGAAAAGCGTTGAGGTGATGATGGTGAAAGGCAGGTGGCATCTTGTGAGATGAGTACCATTTTTATTGTTGTACCATGATTCTTGTGACAGGTCCCATGAAAATTCACCGCTATCAGAGGGAAAGTCTCAGTTATTGGATAATGATCTAGTGTCCCAAAAGCACGTTTGATGAAATCTTTAGGAATTGTTCAAGATTTATATCTATTTGACGCATATATGCTTGGGATACGTGGTACAGAGGTCTATGAAATCATGTTGTTGCATAGAAAAATATAGACCTCAATGAATCTAAATTATCTATGATCGCTGCTAGTGCCATATGTGTTCTCTATTGGTTTTAGCAATATATTGGGGTTTAGGAACTCCTTAGTTATAGGTGTGACCTATGTCTAGAATCAGAGGTTCCTTTATTGACCTTTTTGGGTAGTGTAAAATAGTGGCTGTAGGGTGCATCTAGGGACCCCAGGGACAGCCATCGTGGAGCGGGGGCACCACAAAGCTCTCCCCTAGGATTCCAACCCCCGCAGTCAGGAAGGTGAAAGCATAGGCACCATATTAGGCAAACCTAGTATCCTCCAAGGTTTTTGGGTTGTTGTTTTTCACAGTGTTTGTTTTTTGTGGTGTGAACCACTGGTTGGTGGTGTTTTAATATATTTAAATTAAATTGTACTTTTATGGGGTTTATTATGATTTTTGCACCTTATAACAGCCACATGTCTATGCTACAAATGTGGCATGATTTACACCAATTAAGTGGCGTAAATTTTGATAATTTGCCAGGCTCATCCTGCCGAAGCTCCACCTACTTTGATAAAACTGGTTGGGGCAAATGTAAAAATGTCAAGATGCACATTTTTTGCACAACTTCGAGTTGTAGTGTTTTATGCCTCAACTTTGGCGAGAATTGGGCCCTACATGTCCAGGTGCAGTTGGTGTAAAAGAATTTCAGAGGGTATCAGCCAGCATAAATCCTCTGACTCCTTACAGCCAGCATAAATCCTCTGACTCATTATATTGATAGAATACTGGTAAACCATTTTGAGCTTCATTGTATAAGACAGACATAGCTGAACTAGAGCATGCTATGGGCAGTAGATTCTGTTATAGGGTGTTGATCTAGTGAACTTGTCTGATTGTCGTATGTGGAGCACGGATGGACTTTTTCCTTAATGTGGATCAAAATGTATAAGTTGTTCTTGATGTACGTTGAAAAACTGGAGCAAGTTCAGAGAGCTACCAGGATGGTGAGCGGACTGCAAAGTATGTCATATGAGGTACGGTTAAAGGATCTGGGAATGTTTCTCTTGCAAAAAAAAGGGTTAAGAGGAGTCTTAATAGCTGTCTGCAAATATTTTAAGGGATGTTACAGTGTAGAGAGATAATCATTCTCATATGCACATGGAAACATGAGAAGCAATGGAATGAAATTGAAAGGGAGAAGTTACAAATTAGATATTCGAAAAAACTTTTTGACAATGAAGGTGATCAATGAGTAGTACAGGCTGCCACAAGAGGTGGTGAGTTCTCCTCCAATGGAAGTCTTCAGAGGCTGTTCAGACATGTGAATACTGCATTGAGACCCTGGAGATCCCTTCCAACTCTAATGTTCCATGATTCTATAGACTTGTATCTACTTTCAACCTTACAAACTATTCTAATATGTGCTTGGTGGTAGTAGCCTCAATTTCCAGACCTCAATGAACGATGTTCTCCTTCTGTGGAGCATGTGTGCTTATGTTCTGTGTGTGTATATAATTTTAGTTTTTAACTATATTTGTTCTTGTTTTGCAGGGATTTGCGGTTCAACAGGATAAAGGATATTCAGCCGGGTGCATTTAGACATCTAAAGAATCTTAACACTTTGTAAGTAAACCTGCTTGTAGTAACGCAATTAGTATTTCATTGTCACAATAAGATTGCTTTATTTCTAAACAGAGGTCAGAGTGCTTTAATTTCGAATACCTTTTTCCCTAATATTGCATTAGGCACTCTCCTGTACGTTTTCGATTCGCTTTTTTATGTGGGTATGAGTTAAAGAATAAAAATACTGTCCTCATACTGAAAATGAGCAAAAAAATACTTATTTCCAAGAGTAAGAAAGTGGCCTCTCTGTTAGCCAAAAAAATCTATTGTGGGATTCTTGCTTCCTTGTCGACCGCAGCAGTAGGATCTTGTTGAGTGAGACGCCTTTGAGAGAAGTCTAGTGGGTACTATTACTTCAAAAGGAATCCTACTGTCCTACACTGATGATGGGTAAGAACACAGGAACAGCTGTCTGCGGATGGTATTTTTCTTCATTTTGGGAAAGTCTCTAGTTTTCAAAATATCCTAAGACATGTGCCCAGGCCTAGTAAAAGGTCAACACTGACTTGTAGGATGGTTAGATCCATTACAAATTGGAGCACCAGCTTTATTCCACTGAGATCAGGCTTTGCTCTCTAGGAAAAAAAGGCATGCAAATATGCTCTTTAGGTCTCAACACACCAGCTCCACAAGTAGCGACAGAACACCATAGGCGGTATAGAGGATGGACATGCAAGCTGTAGCTCCTGAGTTCTCCAGGCTTATAATCAGATGACATTGCCGGCAATGTAATAATTTATGATGGCAATAACTTGTAAGACTCCTGGATGAATGCAGCAATTATTCTCTCCTCAGTAAGCCGATCCCTCTCGGGCATTCATATTAAGAAATACTGAGCTGTAGCTTGAGAATTTGGGAGAGTGAAGCAGGAAAAATCTTTCAAGTCATAGTAAATCCTCCTCATAAAGAGAGTGTGTAAACATCCAAGAGTGAGGGCGGATTGTTTTGTTTTTCGGATGTTTCTGAGGTAAATTCTTGACTATATTAGTCTGTTCACATTTACTTTGGAGTGATTGCTAAGTGCCTTCATCAAATTCTGCTGCTTTATGAGCCTATACGCCCATCACATGTCCAGAACAGGATTTTATCCACTGAAGGTTAAAGAAGAATTCTTACAAGTGACAGGAAGCACATGTAAAGCAGTAAGGTATTGATGCACAAGATTGATTATAAAACTAGCTGAAGAGCCCGGCGCTGCCCGGGCATAGTAACTAACTGTGGTAAGTTATAGCAAATTATAATTATCCTCCATCCCATAGTCCCGTGCCCATATACCCATCATACATATCCTCCATCCCATAGTCCCGTACCCATATACCCATCATACACATCCTCCATCCCATATTCCCGTGCCCATATACCCATCATACACATATCCTCCATCCCATAGTCCCGTGCCCATATACCCATCATACATATCCTCCATCAAATAGTCGAGTGCCCATATACCCATCATACATATCCTCCATCCCATAGTCCCGTGCCCATATACCCATCATACATATCCGCCATCCCATAGTCCCGTGCCCATATATCCATCACACATCCTCCATCCCATAGTCAACCATTATGACATCATAATGAGCGGCGGGGCTTGCAACCTATGATGACATCAGCGTCGCCATGGCAACCATTATGACATCATAATGAGGGGCGGGGCTTGATACACACACTTTTTCCCCATTATGTAAATAGGGGCAAAATTGTTTGGTGAATTGGAACGCGCAGGGTTAAAATTTCGCCTCACAACATAGCTTAGGACACTCTCGGGGTCCAGACCTGTGACTGTGCCAAATTTTATGGCTGTAGCTGCGACGGTGCAGATGCCAATCCCGAACACACACACACACACACGTACGTACGTACGTACGTACGTACGTACGTACGTACGTACGTACGTACGTACGTACGTACGTACGTACACACCCACATTGAGCTTTATATATTAGAATGCCTTAAATTGTCTGTCATCCACTTCCGTCTGGATGTCCCTGAATCCCACAATCCACTGCGCCGCATCGGAAGTATGCCGACCGCCATTTTGGAACACCCAAGTGATGCCGCTGCGATCCCGACCGCCGCTCGGATCCCAGCCTCTGCTTGGATCCCAGCAGCAGCTCGGATCCAGGCCGCGACTGCGATCACGAGGTTGTGAAAGGAGTGTAACGAGGGGATATAACAAGAGGGGTATAATGAGGGGGTGTAATGAGAGGGATGCCGCCGCTGGACCCCAGCCAGGACCCACCGCCTGACTACACGCGCCAGATCCCGCCGCTGCCTGCCCACCCACCTCCATGCAGTCACAGCCGGCAGGAAAGACCACGGCTTGAGGCCTGTGCTGGAGATTGGGTGCTGCCACCCTCTGGTGGCGCCACACACCATCTCCAGCACAGGCCGCAAAACACCGTCTTTTCTGCTGGTTGTGACTGCACTGAAGTGGGTGGGCCGCCACCCCCAACGCCACAAAGCTGCCCCAATCGTGATGTTACTGTCCTCCCGATGCGATAGCATCGGGCACACGTCTAGTTTTATATAACTGAGCACTTACATCGGGGTTTCCATCTAAATCTGAGTGACGTGATTCAGATGAAACTACAAGGGATCCATACACTATAATGAGGCAGCAGAGTTACTCTGGACTCCGTCTGGCTTCTGTTCAGCGGTGTCCTTTTCAGAACTGGCCAAAATTGTGGCCAATGGCACTTTTATGAAATCCCGAAAAGACGGACACTGCTGGATCACAGGGAATATAGCGTCCACAGTTCCTCCATCTGCCTCATTATAAAGAATCTTCCGACGGGGATTCTGATGCAAGTGCATAGTGCAAAGTGTAGGATAAATGTGCGCCGAGCCTTACTGCGATCTTTGGGAGGCAGAATAAACATATCAACAGCAGGTGAAGAATTTTTTTTATGCTGTTCCTCATGTAGTTGAAGTGATATGTCGACTTTATTCTTCGGGTCGGTGCCTTTGCAGTTATGCCAGATTTATATCTTTTTTTATATTTGGCTGCTATCGCACACTAATAAATGCTTTTTATTGCAAAAACTAGTTTTCACATCGCCACATTTTGAGATCTATAATTTTACCCTTCGCCACGACAGCACCCACTGGAGGTATCGGATCCGCCCCATTTGGAACAGGAAACCCTACAGGAAAGATAAAAGGGGCGGTCCGCCTTTCCTCCTCAGTTTTGGTTTCCTGTTCCAAACGGAGCCACGATATCCTTCAGGAAAAGATTACCTGGGCCAGGCATGCCGCCTGTGCAGTCTCCTTGGGAACGGAAGGGGCTGCGGTCCAGAGGCAGCGTCGGGGGAGATTCCGTTAGACGGCTCCCCCCCTCGTCTGGTGAGCAAAGGGTGATGACGGGGTCCGGGGATGGCCGCCCCGTCTCACCTAGGAGAGCGCCGGCAGGCACCGGGACGCACCGCTGCTGGGAGCGGTAAGAGCGCCAGTGGCGCAGAAGAAAAAAAAAAAAAAGGGGGAGTATGGAGGTCTCCTTTTGGATGGAGGCGCCAGCGGCGGTGGCGGTGCATGGAGAAGGGGACCGCGTGGAGAGCGGGGCCGCGCGGTAAAGCGGCGCGGTAGCCGGCCGACGCACAGTCTCCTGACCCCCGGAAGTAATTGAACTTCCAGGGCGGGATGGCTGAGAGAGCGTCGGGCACGCGCGCGGTGATCCCTGGGAGGAGGAGCCACTTCCGGGGGGACGGCAGAAGAAAAAAAAAAAAAAAAAAGAGGAGCAGGTTATTTAAACAGCGGCGCAGCTGAGCGGCGATGCAGCAATGTCGTCCCCAACGGAAGCACACGCTCTAGCGGGGGATTCTGCAGGAGGTAGCTCCACCAGGGACCGCAACACCGGCCGCAGGAATGAAGCAGGAGAATCAAGGCCTAGGACGTCTCAGCCATCTGATCCGGTAATATAAGGCTTCACTGGGTGAGTGTGCAAAGTATATACTCTGCCTACTAAGCTGACCTCTCCTACCCCCCCCCCCCCCCCCCCCCGAAGGGGTGCCCAAACCGCACAGGACATAATGTTTGCGGGATTGGCTGAAAAGAAAAAGAGCGTTCCCGGTAATACCGGCAATTAAGGCCCTAATAAAGAGGGAATGGGAAAAAAATGACCAAAGAAGTTTTCTCCCATCAGCCTCAAAAAGAAAGTATCCTTTCAGCGATGAGGAGCTATTAAAATGGACCAAAGTGCCAAAAGTGGATGCCGTTATATCCTCTACTTCGAGACAATCGGCTATTCCAGTAGAGGACGCAGGCTTGTTGGCAGACCCGTTAGACCGCAAGGCGGAATCATCATTGAAGAGGTCTTGGGAGTCTACCACGGGTATATTTAAGCCAGCGGTAGCCACCACATGCACCACTAGATCCATGCTCGTGTGGTTGGACCAGCTGGATCAACAAATCGAGCAAAAGGTGTCCAGAGAAAAATTAAGGGCCGCTATCCCATTGATAAGGGGGGCAGCTGCCTTTATGGCTGATGCGTCGGCAGACACTCTACGGCTGGCAGCAAGATCAGCAGCTCTAGTGAACAACGCCAGAAGGGCGTTGTGGATGAAGAGCTGGAAGGGGGACGCGCAATCAAAGGCTAAGATCTGTGCAACCCCGTGTGAGGGTGAGTTTCTCTTCGGGAAAGCCCTAGACGAGATACTCGCCAAAGCAAAGGAAAGGAAGAAGGCGTTCCCTGACTCTTCTATCCCTTTCTATAGGAGAACCTTTAAGAGGCGACCGTTTGGAAGAAGGAGGCAAACGGAAAGACCAAATAGATGGGCCACAAAAGAAGAGAAACAAAAGGGTACCATGTTCAGGGGTCCAACGTTCCGAAGGGAAAATAGAAATTATAAAATCAGACCCACCTGTAGGGGGTAGATTACGGTTCTTTTATCCAAAATGGGAACAAATATCCTCAAACCCATGGATCTTGAGTATTATTAAAGAAGGAATGAAAATAGAATTCCTTCAAAATCCTTGTGATTTCTTTGTCCTAACCCGCCTTAACTCTATGACCCAACAAAAGGCCCTCGAAGAAGAGATTCGGAGCCTACTATGCAAAGGGGTTTTAGTAGAGGTCCCAGAGGGACAGGAAGGTAGAGGCTTCTACTCTCCCTTATTTTTAATTTCCAAACCAGATGGTACATTTAGAACAATTATTAATTTAAGGAAGCTTAATACGTTTATTAAAAATTATAAGTTTAAGATGGAATCAATCAGATCCACCATAAAGCTTCTCTTTCCAAATTGTGTGATGGCGGGGATTAACTTAAAAGATGCTTATTATCATCTTCCTATCCATAATAGATACCAAAAATATCTAAGGGTCGCAGTGGTATTCGATGGCAAGGTCCGTCATTTTCAATACACAGCCATGCCTTTCGGCCTCTCAACAGCACCAAGAATCTTCACCAAGGTGATGGCAGAGGTGATGGCCTATGTTCGTCAAAAAGATACTTTAATCGTACCTTACTTAGACGACTTCCTAATAATCGGGAACTCAGATACCCAGTGTACCGAAAGAGTGGCTGATGCAATCTCGTCTTTACAGGACCTAGGCTGGATCATCAATATACAGAAGTCCAGGCTCGTTCCGCAATCCCTCCAGATGTTTTTGGGGTTCCAATTGAACTCCATAACCCAGAAATGTCTACTTCCGCAGGTAAAGATTGCACTAACAAAAGAAAGTAGAGGCAGCCATAGATTGCCCCTCTCAGAGACATGCGTGGTCTATGTCGCTATTGGGGTCGCTAGATTCCTGTGCCCCTGCAGTCCGGTGGGCCCATTATCATGTCCGCACACTCCAGCATCAGATCCTCCAGGAGGAGAGGCGACATGGTGGTCACCTCGAGAGCAAGATAACTCTAACGCAGGAGGTCTTGACTTCTCTGGAATGGTGGTTAGAGGATGACCATCTATCCTCGGGAGTCCCATGGGTCATAGTACCATCTAGTATACTAACCACCGACGCTAGCCCCCAAGGCTGGGGAGCCCATATGGGGAATAGCTTTTGTCAAGGAAGATGGAATAGAGAGGAAAGAGAATACTCGTCTAATTTAAAAGAACTGACAGCAGTATACTATGCTCTACATTATTTCCTTCCACAGCTCCAACAGAAACATGTCAGGATCCTGTCGGACAAGACCACCACAGTGGCCTACATAAACAGACAAGGAGGTACTCGATCAGAGACTCTGATGTCTTCTGCGGCAAGAATCTTAGACTTAGCCAAAAGCAATTTGTTGTCCCTCTCAGCTCTTCATATCAGAGGAGAGGACAATCAAGAAGCAGATTTCTTAAGCCGACACACACTTCGGCAAGGAGAGTGGTGCCTCAATCACCAGATCTTCCAGAACATAGTGGCTCTATGGGGGCATCCTCAAGTGGACCTCTTTGCCACAAGGGAAAACAGACAAACAAAGACCTTTGCTTCCCTGTCTCCAGCAGATCACCCAGACATACTGGATGCCCTCCAGGCCCCATGGAGATTCAAGCTGGCATACGCCTTCCCTCCATTGATTCTCCTGCCACAAGTGATTCAGAAAATCAGAGCGGAAAAGGCGAGAGTAATCCTGATAGCACCATTCTGGCCCAAGAGACCGTGGTTCTCGTGGCTACGAATTATGTCAGTGACAGATCCTTGGGTTCTCCCCTCAAACCCCAACCTACTCTCCCAAGGCCCTTTTTTCCACCCTCAAGTGGACAACTTACACTTGACGGCGTGGAACTTGAAAGGCACCTATTAAGATCAAGAGGGTTTTCGCAATCATTAATTACTACGCTCCTGCAGAGCAGGAAGCAGTCCACAACCCAAATTTATAAAAGAATATGGAAGAAATTCCTAGAGTTTCATACAGCATCTCATACAGCAGAAGTCCCGATAGTCCCTATCTTAGAGTTCCTACAAAAGGGAAAGGAATTGGGCTTGTCAGTAAACACACTGAAAGTACAGGTGTCTGCGTTGGGGGCGCTGTATGGCCATAATATAGCAGGGAATAAGTGGATATCACGATTCATTACGGCATGTGAAAGAATAACTCCGGTTCACATACCCACAATCCCTACATGGGACTTAAACTTGGTGTTAGACGCCCTTACAGAAGAACCTTTTAAACCGATAGATACGATATCCCTTAAATATTTATCATTTAAGACGGCCCTCTTGGTAGCACTAACATCAGCTAGGAGAGTGGGTGATATCCAGGCCCTGTCCATAGATCCACCCTTTTTGCAGGTATATCGGGATAGATTAATATTAAAGCCAGACCCCTCATACCTGCCTAAGGTATCAACAAGGTACCATAGGTCTCAGGAGATATTCCTCCCAACCTTCTTTGAAGATCCCTCCACTCCGGAAGAACAGAAATTCCACACTTTGGACGTCAGAAGAACTGTCCTAAAGTATATTGAAAGGTCCGAGAGCTGGAGGCAGTGTAGGGCTCTCTTCATTTCTTTTCAGGGCCGTAAAAAAGGGTATGGAGTCACAAAGAGCACCATTTCCCGATGGATCAGGGATGCCATTCGTTTAGCCTACTCTGCAAAAAATGAAGAACCTCCGGGAAACATCAGAGCACATTCCACCAGAGCAATGGCGGCTTCCTGGGCGGAAAGGGGAGACGTTCCAATTGAAACCATATGTAAGGCGGCAATTTGGTCATCCCCTTCTACCTTCTATAGACACTATAGACTTGATCTTTCGTCTACCTCTGACCTAAGCTTTGGCAGGACTGTCCTTGGCACGGTGGTCCCACCCAGGTGATGGTCTCTGGAATCTCTCCAGTGGGTGCTGTCGTGGCAAAGGGTAAAAAGCCGGATTACTTACCGGTAATGCTCTTTTAATGAGTCCACGACCGCACCCGCTCACTTCCCTCCCTGCTACAAATATCAATGTTAAAAGTATATCTGCTAAAGTTGGATAAGTAAAGATATAAGTACAAGACATTGCCTAATCCTTGGCGGTCCTCCTGGTACTCTGAAATGCAAAACTGAGGAGGAAAGGCGGACCGCCCCTTTTATCTTTCCTGTAGGGTTTCCTGTTCCAAATGGGGCGGATCCGATACCTCCAGTGGGTGCTGTCGTGGACTCATTAAAAGAGCATTACCGGTAAGTAATCCGGCATTTTTCCATAGTCATGTGAGGGCTTGTTTTTTGCGGGCCAAGTTGGCTTTTTATTGGTATCCTTTTCAGACACCTTTTTATTCGGACTCCCATGACAGCACCACGAGAGAGGGGATCCGCCCTATAGGAACAGGAAACCTACAGATACAAAAGGGCGGCACCTCTCCCACGCATCAGTTGGTTTCCTGTTCCTGAGGGGACGGGATCCTACAGAAGACCGGATCCCAGGCCGGCCAGCCGATACAGGTAGCGAGGGGGTCTCCTACCTCGGCCTGGTGCGGATCTCCTGGAGGACGCCACGGTGGCCCAGGATGGGTGGCACGGCGGTGGCGTGTTCAGCAGGGAGCGGCGTCCGGAGGATGTCCGTCTCCGGGGTTAGGCCGCCGCCCGTGAGTATGTTCCCCCCAGGGGTTCCCGGCTCCGGCGGCGCAGGTACGGCGGCAGCGCGGCTGCAGGGGGCTGTGACCGGGTGGCGCTGCTTCCAGGCGTCCCGCGTGACTTCCGGTCTTTCCCGGGGTAGCGGTGACGTCAGGGGGCGGGCGGAAGATGCACTTCCGGGTCGGCGCGCCACTGCGCATGCGCGAAGAATCCAAGATGGCGGCGCCCATCGGAAACACCGATAGCGTCGGCTTTCGGACCGGGTGCGGCGCCAGCTGGGGTAGGGATCCCTGTTAGGGGGAGGGGCGCGGCATGGATACTGCTGACCGGAGGAGGGGTATTTAGGCAGGACCCTGGCAGGGTACCTTGCCTTGGCCACATTATTACAAGCAGCAGCGTACAGCAGCAGCAGTGGTAATGGAGAGTGATCGAGAGCAGCAGCAGCGGCAGAAGCAAGGTCGACAGCAGCGGCAAGCATCACTGCCGCCCCTGGATGACCTTCGGCAGGTCAAACAGAAAAAGGTGTCCCGTGACAGTAATGAGAGAGTCGCCCGCGGTAGCAAGGGACATTGTCAGGGCAGAAATGAGGGAAACCCTAAAGTCCTTGTCCCAGCCGGAAAGTCTAAGGGGCGAGGTCCCGGTGGAGTCCGATTCCTCGGTAGAGTGGAGAAAGAGCAGAGACTCCCAGGCTTCATCTCCCTCGTCCTCAGGAGAAGAGGACTCGGGGCGATTTTGTCTGCCTCTTGACCGGGTAGACAAGCTGGTCAAAGCAGTCAGAGGGACAATGGAGGTAGAGGAGCCTAAGCCCCAATTATCCATGCAGGATGTCATGTTCTGTGGGCTGGAACAGAGGAAGCGGAGAGTCTTCCCATTAAATCAAAAGATCCAGGATCTGATCCACAGAGAGTGGAAAAAAACGGATAAACGAGGGTCGCTACCACCAGCCCTCAAACGCAGATACCCCTTCGACGATCCGGCAGTGAATACTTGGGACAGAGCCCCCAAATTAGACGCAGCCATTGCAAAGGCATCGAAAAGATCCTCGCTACCCTTTGAGGACATGGGATCCCTTAAAGATCCCCTAGACAGAAAGGCAGATACTTTCCTTAAAAACACCTGGGAAATGGCGGCCGGGTCCTTAAGACCAGCAGTGGCATCAACGTGCACGGCCAGGTCCATGATGGTCTGGTTGGACCAGTTGGAGTCACAATTAAAACAGGGTACATCAAGACAGACAATTCTTGGGGCCCTACCAACCATCCAAGAGGGAGCAGCCTTCCTAGCAGATGCCTCAGCGGATGCAGTGAGAATGGCCACCAGAGCAGCAGGTCTCTCTAATGCAGCTCGTAGAGCCCTGTGGCTAAAGTGCTGGCAGGGAGACATTCAGTCCAGGGCAAAGCTCTGTGCGATTCCATGTGAGGGCGAATATTTGTTCGGCGCTGTCCTAGACCAGCTGCTTGAGAAGGCGGGTGACGACAAGAAAAAATTCCCAAACCTTTCGTCTGCGTCCTACCGTCGTCCATTTGGTAGAAGGAGATTCGGCCAGGGGAGAAGGCGCAACTCTTCGCCTATTAGAGATCGCCCCAGATGGGAAGACAGAAGGAGAAGAGGTACGGGCTATATGTTCACACGCTCGTCGAGAGATCAAAAGAGATCAAATCAATGACTAGCAATTCCCGTGGGGGGTAGACTGTCATCCTTCTTCCCGGCATGGTCACAGATTACAAATAGTGACTGGGTGCGCAAGGTAATATCCACCGGGCTTAGATTGGAGTTTACCCAGGTTCCGCGGGATACCTTTAAACTAACCCCTTTAAGATCTTCTCCTCTCGAACAAGCGGCTTTAGAAGCGGAAGTCTTGAGCCTATGCCAGAAAAATGTCCTGGTAGAGGTTCCAGAAGCTGAAAGAGGAAGAGGGTTCTACTCTCCCCTGTTTCTAGTCCAGAAACCTGATAAGACATTCA
This sequence comes from Dendrobates tinctorius, assembly GCF_039654945.1. NCBI lineage: Eukaryota > Metazoa > Chordata > Amphibia > Anura > Dendrobatidae > Dendrobates > Dendrobates tinctorius. Next base: position 61,510 of record NW_027361717.1, read on the forward strand.
GAACGATTATAAACCTTCGTTTCCTTAACGAGTTTTTGATTAATTGTACATTTAAGATGGAGTCCATTAATACAACAATAAAAATATTGTTTAAAGGTTGTTTTATGGCAGTCATAGATTTGAAAGATGCGTACTATCATGTACCTATCCATACAGACTTCCAGCAGTTCCTGAGAGTGGCGGTTTCAGTAGGTGGCACAGTGAGTCATTATCAGTATAGAGCCCTTCCCTTTGGTCTCTCAGCAGCACCCAGGGTATTTACAAAGATAGTGGCCGAAGTTATGGCTCATTTATGGGAGGTTAACGTCTTAATCATCCCATATTTAGATGATTTCTTGATTGTGGGAAAATCGGTGGGTCATTGTAGATCCCAGATAGAAAAAGCTAAATCCAGATTAGAAAACCTCGGATGGATTTTAAACTACGAGAAATCCCGACTCCAGCCCTTAAAAATACAGAAGTTTCTAGGCTTATTACTAAATTCAGAAACTCAGCAGTGCCTGCTGCCACTAGATAAATTGCAAAAGATACAGGAGCAGGTTCTTCGGGCAATTGATAATCCGTCTATGACCCTCAGACAGGCCATGTCCCTGTTAGGCTCTCTAACTTCATGCATCCCAGCAGTCAGGTGGGCACAATTCCATACTAGAGCCCTTCAGAATGACGTCCTGGTTAATAGCAGGGCCTTGGAAGGCTCCTTACAAGGTCGAGTGTTGCTAAGCCCCTCAGCTGTTACATCGCTTAGATGGTGGCTCGATAGCGAGAACCTAGCATCAGGGGTGCCCTGGATAACACAGATAACCCGTATTATAACCACAGACGCTAGTTCCTTCGGTTGGGGAGCCCATATGGGGGACATAGTGGTACAGGGACATTGGGATTCTGATTCTGAAATCTCATCCAACCAGAGAGAGCTATTGGCGATAGAACGGGCAGTCAAGAAACTCATTATGTACCTACAGGGCCATCACGTGAGGATACACTCGGACAACCAGGTAGCGGTAGCATATGTCAACCACCAAGGTGGAACCCGCTCCAGCGCTCTGATGCAGATAACAGAATGGCTCCTTCAGATAGCAGAGAGAAATTTTCTATCTTTAACCGCGCTCCACATCAGCGGAAAGGACAACGTAAGAGCAGACTTTCTAAGCCGCAAGACTCTAAGGCAAGGAGAATGGGCTTTGAACAAAGATATTTACCACCAGATTGTCCGCAGATGGGGTCAGCCAGAGGTAGACCTCTTTGCCACCAGAGAAAACAGAAAAGAAAAATCGTTCTGCTCTCTGAACCCCAGGGAAAATCCCCTGGCGGTGGATGCCCTCCTGATAAGATGGGACTTTTCTCTGGCATACGCCTTCCCGCCATTGAATCTTCTTCCTCTGGTAGTCAGGAAGATCAGAGAGGATCGGGCAAAAGTCATACTAATTGCCCCCTTTTGGCCCAGGAGGACCTGGTTCGCATGGTTGAGGACCATGTCGGTATGCGATCCCTGGGTACTGCCGAACCTTCCGGATCTCCTCTACCAGGGGCCAGTCAGCCACCCACAAGTAGCGGAACTTCATTTGACAGCGTGGTGTTTGAAAGGTCACTATTAAAGGATAGAGGGTTCTCCAAGAACTTAATTGACACCCTCCTAAAGAGCAGAAAATTAACTACCACTAACATCTAAGCTAGGACCTGGAAACGATTCCTGTCCACCTTTCACTTTGACGTCAGAGACGGAATTCCCACGAAACATATTCTGGAATTTCTCCAGAAAGGTTTCGAATTGGGTCTCTCCACAAGTACGTTAAAAGTACAAGTTTCAGCCTTAGGGGCCCTGTTTGCAGGTGATATTGCAAAAAATTATTGGGTAGCAAGGTTCATCAGAGCAGCGGCCAGATCGAGACCTATACACAAAGACAGATGTGTGCCGTGGGACTTAAACTTAGTCCTTACAGCCATGACGGAAAGTCCGTTTGAACCTTTAGATTCTGCCTCACTAAAGGTTATATCTCTTAAGACAGCATTTCTGGTAGCGATAACATCCGCACGTAGGGTGAGCGACATACAGGCACTTTCCAGATTGCCCCCTTACACAGAGTTCTTGCAAGATAGAGTAATCCTAAGGCCAGATCCAGCATACCTTCCCAAGGTAGCAACACAATTCCACAGGACACAGGAGATAGTTCTGCCTTCCTTCCTCCCTAATCCAACCAACCCTAAAGAGCAAAAACTTCAGGCATTAGATATTAGGAGATGCTTACTTACATATTTAGCAGCCACGGATCCTTGGAAGAAGGAGAACGCATTATTCCTATCCTTCCAAGGTCCCAGGAAAGGATACAGAGTATCAAAACGCACGTTAGCAAGGTGGATTAGGGAGGCTATCTCTCTTGCCTACACAGCAGGTGGCGGCCCAGCTCCACAGAATCTGAGGGCGCATTGCACTCGGGCCATGGCATCATCCTGGGCAGAAAGATCTGGAGTATCAATTGATCAGATATGTAAGGCGGCCACCTGGTCATCTCCTTCCACCTTTTTTAACCACTATCGGTTAGACATGGGTGCCTCCTCAGACCTCACCTTCGGGCTAAGGGTGCTGCAGGCTGTAGTCCCTCCCTAAGTTTACATCTCTGTAATTCTCTCGTGGTGCTGTCATGGGAGTCCGAATAAAGTATTAAGTTACGTACCGGTAACGGTATTTTTCGGAAGCCCATGACAGCACCATTAGTTCCCTCCCTTGTTCACGTATAGGGGTGCACTCCTTTAGAAGATTGTTCATAAAATTACCTCATGTGGGAGATGGTGTAAAATAATTCTGGTAAATAGGGTAGATAGGTTGTATATATTATATGTTGTGTACTAACCATGGTAGCCTCTCAAGCTCTGTAATCCAACTGATGCGTGGGAGAGGTGCCGCCATTTGGATCTGTAGGTTTCCTGTTCCTATAGGGCGGATCCCCTCTCTCGTGGTGCTGTCATGGGCTTCCGAAAAATACCGTTACCGGTACGTAACTTAATACTTTTTGACCGCTTTCCATTTCGATTTGTGGGAGGAAGAATGAACAAAAACCAGGAATCATGATTTTTTTTTTTTTTTTATTTTGTCATTCCGCATGTGGTAAAATTGCTAAGGCAGTTTTATTCTGTGGGAAGCATGTCAATGTGAAATACATGAAGTGTGAATAGCATAATGGCTTTTGAAATTTAGAAAAAACACGAAATGCTTGGCACAAAATTTGGTAAAGGTTAGGTTTACACCTTCTGGGTTTTATTAGGATTTTTTTCCCATACTTTTAAGACACTTTGACGACACCGCTGCAAGGTAAGTGAATACAGCAGCAAATGCGTTAAAAACTCCTGCTTCGCTTTACACAATTGATAGGATTATGTTTTTGATGTAAAAATTTTTAATCAGATAGCCTCTAAGAAGAAGAAGAATCTTCGACAATTCATTATTTCACTTGTATCATTTCTTTTTCATTTTTAGACTTCTAAACAACAATCTGATAAAACGGATCCCAAGTGGAACATTTCAGGATCTAGAGAACCTCAAATACCTGTAAGTTGTTTGCTTTTTTCTTTTTTTTTTTTTTTTTTTTTTTTTGTGTGTAAACGTAAAATGTTAAAGGATAAAGGTATAGATGGATAGTTAAAGAAATTCTGAAAGAGGGGAAAAATGCTTTGACTATTTTATTTCTTCTTGCATGTCTTATTGGTGAGTGGTTTTTGTGGCTGCTTCCAGGTATTCAGTGGAATCAAAGGATTTTCTAAGCAGTGGGAGAAAATGTGGTGGAAGATGTGGGCTTAAATGGAGCACAAGTGGCAGGCTTGACTGAGAAACTATAGATTTTAGTGGTGACGTCCACCACTCTACTTGTTCCTTACCTGGATGTGGCTGTTTCAGCATCTTAGGTCTGATAGATGTGGTCTACTGAAATAAGGGGGATGTACAACTATCTGTCTCTTTTTGACATTGCATATTGATAATATGTAATTTACACAGCGCGTGAAATAAGTATTGAACACATCACTAATTTTCTAAGTAACTAGGTTTCTAAAGGTGCTATTGACATGAAATGTTCACCAGATGTCTAACAACCCATCCAATCCACACAGGCAAAGATATCAAACCATAGCTGTCCATAAAGAGAACTGACTCGAAGGGGGGGGGGGGGGGGGGGGAGTATTGAACACATGATGAAAGAGGTGCAAAAAACCATGGAATGTTAGGATACCAGCTGAAATATATCAAAAATTATAAAACAATGCTGTCACTTAGTGAGAAATATTAGCTGGTTCAACTGATGGCCTATAAAAAGGTGTGTTATTACCGAGGTGACACACAACAAACATCTCATAGTGGGTCAAACCAGTGATCTGCCTCAAGACCTTCACAACCTTATTGTTGCAAAACATACTGATGGTATTGGTTGCAGAAAATTTTTAAAAGTACTGAATTTACACACATGGTTTGATTTCTTCGCCTGTGTGGATTGGATGGGTTCTATTACCAACATCTTTTAAGAATTTCATGTCAATATTTCACCTTTAGAAATATGTTTACTTCGAAAATTGCTTACGTGTTCAGTACTTATTTTACCCGCTGTATATAAAGGACGATTTAAACATCCAAAAATTTGGCTGCATTTTAGCATTTGTATTATGCCTGCAATTGTTCTGATCTTACAGCCTGATATGAAAGACCCGCTATCAGGCAAATATTTGTCGTGTAAAATTGATAATATGTGGCCACTTAACAGTGGTCTGAATTAGCTATAGGATTGGACTTTTTGTCTAATGAATTGATAAATAATATCACTTTTTTATTTTTTCCTTGATAAAATGGGTGATAGCAGTTTTCGTGGAGTTAGTACAATCTATCTACGAATATCTGAAGGGCTGTCTCATTGTAGAATGATCATCTTTATTCTCATTTGCACAAGGAAAGACTAGAAGCAATGGGATGAAACTGAATGGGAGGAGACAGATTAGATATTAGAAAAAACTTTTTGACAGTGTGATCAATGAGTGGAACAGGCTGCCACGAGAAGTGGTGATTTCTCCTTCAATAGAAGTCTTCAAACAGAGGCTGGACAGACATCTGTCTGGGATGATTTAGCGAATCCTGCTTTGAGCAGGGGGTTGGACCAGATGGCCCAGGAGGTCCCTTCCAACTCTACCATTCTAAGATTCTATCACAATTTAATGAAAAAATCTAGTGCCTTTGAATTGGCTTTTTATTCTCTTTTTGTAATTGACTTTTTGTAGAGTTTTATTGTCTTAAAATAAGTGACTATAACAAGTTCAAAGTATCATCCTTCCAATCGGAATTGTAACTGTGAACATGTATGTGTAGTTCCTGTGTTCTCATTGTTTGCAATTGGGAAGGGTTTATCACAGACTGTCATGAGAGTTCTGGTCGTTTTGTGTTTCTAAAGTCGTTCTACAAATCTCTTTCGACAGCCAGCCTATACATGCCGTCACAATTGGGTCAGGAGACCTGCGGCCAAGTCCATACATTAAGGTCCAATCTAGGGGCCAAGTTGTACGGACGTCTGAAAAAGCCCTAATAGACGCTTTAGTGCAAGAGCATTTTAGTTCCCTATGGGTACTTAAAATGGCTGTTCATTCATACGAATCCTCCCCCTTTAATAAATTAATCACTGTTTGGATACCCAGAAATGAAAATTATAGGCTCCGCAATTATGGTACTAATTAAATATTAATTTTATATTAGACAATATAATAAAATCATGTAGAATGAGAGATGTGCATATAAATATAAGAGGGAAACAAATTACCAATAGGGTATCTCTAAAAATGCCAACAACTAAGGTGTCAACCGGCCAAGTAAACATATTACACTGAGCAAAGAGGCGCATGTATACCAGCTACTGAACATAACAAAGGCCCATTCACTAAACTGTGCAAACAATGCATAACATGTGACCATAAGTTCGTTGACGTAGCTTCATGAGTGTCAAAAAAAGAAAAAAATGGTAGTGAATGTATGTTTCAAGCTTCACATACCTGGGCTGCTATCATGTGAACAAGGCTGCTCAAAGCATATCCGTCTAAGAAAGCATAAATGCCATGGCATGTGATCTGTCATACACCCAAAAACCCAAAAATGGCTTTAGCACAGAGCATAATTAGAACGGATCCAAAAATTAATCATACCGGTAAAGTTGGCGTGGAGTCCGCCGGGTGTCCCTCTGTGTAGTTCCTGTGTTCTCATTGTTTGCAATTGGGCAGCATTTATCACAGACTATCATGAGTCCTGGTTGTTTTGTGTTTCTAAAGTCGTTTTACAAATCTCTTTCGACAGCCAGCCTATAGATATTTGTTTAAAAGATTGAGCAAAATTCATAGGGAACTAAAATGCCCTTGCACTAAGGTATTCATTAGGGCTTTTTCAGATGTCCGTACAACTTGGTCCCTAGATTGGACCTTAATGAATGGACTTGGCCGCAGATCTGACCCAATCGTGGCGGCATCATAGAAATACATGAAGCTGTCACACTCTGGTCTGGAGACCTGCTGCCAGTCAATATCCAATCTCAAAGGCATCTCTTAAACAACATGATGTTTTATTCATAAGTCACTGCCCGTGGGCCCATAACTATTTGTGTCAACCTGTGCAGTCGAGAACTTCCCAGCCTTGTCCCAACCAGTACACATCCACCATCAACCACATCACCCAACTCTGGGGACCTCCCACTCCCATAACGGTACAATTAAATACCCCAAATTGGCCAAAACAAACCAACCCACCTCAGTAACAGAACTCCAACCTAGCTGACATCCCAGGCCCAAATTACTAATATTAAAATTGTGGGGGGTTTTTGTTTTTTTACATTTGTTTAAGGAAAAGTGGGTGGGAGTTTTTCTTGCCAGGCTACACCTAAAAAGGATGTTTATTCATACAAATCCCCTCCCAGACTCCCACACTTACTTTCTCCCCCTTAATAAATTGCAAGGTGAATGAATAAAAGAGGAATTTAAATCAAGAGTTTCTGCAAAGAACGAAAAAAAAGACAGGTCTTGGATTAAACTCTACTTTGCAAGTTCATGGGTCCATGAAAAAACACAGACCGCATACTTCTGATAGCATAGTAATGTTTGTTCTGTCGTCCATGACAGTGGAGCACCCTCACTCACCAGGGCCGTGGGGTACTCGGTACCGGGCCGGTTGATCTTCTCAACGGGGGTTGTCAAGGCGGCGGTGACCCGGTCCGTGGCCCTGGAGCTTCATTGCAACGGGGGGTTGTTTCAGTGTGCTTATGGTGATGAAAGTTTATAAGTGATTCGTGACGCCACCTGTGGTGTTCGGCAATAGAGATGTAAGCCGACGCTGCAGACAGATCCTCTTGGACAGATGGTGTGGTGCAGCAGTGATGTTATAGCCCTCCACAGGCAGGGCTGGAGTCCTAGGGCAGTGTAGGTGAAGTGACACGTAGATGGTGTAGTGTCAGGCGCAAGGGATGTAGCAGTGCTGGGCAGGTTGGCGCTGGAATAAGTGGAGGACACCAGGGCATGTAGTTCCAAAGCTTTTCCACAGTCTGTTGCAGGTACAGGTGCCCGCATCCGTGCCGTGTCCTCCGGGTCAGGAGCTCAGCTAACTTCCAGGCAAGATGAAGTGCTCCTTTCCAACACTCCGCCAACTTATGTGCCTTTTCTGAACGTCTCCTCTTATAGCGCCTAAGAATGAAGTACTCTCAGTACTGAGTTACACTGGAGTGCCTCCTGTCAGATGTTCCTATGAACTCTACTTGTACGGCAGACAGCTGTAGCCTGCTTCGGGGACTCCTTGCTACTAAGTCCCAGCTCAGTAATATGTTACTGTTGTGCCCCCAAGTCTCAGGTGGGAATAAAGTTGTCACTACTTCCATTCCTCCGGTGTCTGCTGCAGGACCATTAGTATCCATACAACCTCGGGGACCGGACCCCGGCCTTGCGCTTAGAACTTGAAAAGGGTTCTCCTCTAACCCTGGTCCTTGTTCTCTTATTCTCCTTACGTTCCGTGCTAATCTTTCTTCCCAATGGAGAATCAAGCTTCCTTTCTCTGTCTCCTTCCTGTGCCAGCAGACCCAGATCACTGTGGCCTGCTGCAGCACTTCCTTCTTCCATCCCACTCCCGGGGATCTTCTCTGTCTCACACTCCGTCCGTCTACATCCTCACTCTCTGACTGAGTGAATGACTGACCGACTAACTCAACTCTTCCCGCTCTTTTGTGTCAATTAAACTCCACCCGCCTCCCAGCACGTTTCGTTTTCCAAGCAGGGAGCCACCAAGGGGTGCTATGCTATACTCCAAGCAGGGAGCCGCTGAAGGTGCTTTGCTACACTACTTTGTGGTGTGGGGGTGCAAGTGTTGGAGCGTGGTCTGGTGTCTCCACCTTACCTGGATGGTGGGGTACCACACCTCAGGAGGATGTGCAGTACCTCTGTGGTGACTGAACCCTCAGGTGCACCACAACAGCACCACCTGAGAGAGGGGATCCGCCCTTCAGGAACAGGAAATCCTACAGATACATAAGGGCGGCACCTCTCCCACGCATCAGTTGGTTTCCTGTTCCTGGAGGACAGGATTCCCTACAGATCGTACCATCATGGAATCCCCAGTACGGCTGACCGACTCAGGTAGCAGGGGGGTCTCCTACCTCGGGCAGTGCGGGGTCCCCTGGAAGCGCCACGGTGGGCCCGGGCAGGGCTCCACGACTGTGTGGAGCAGGTGGGAGCGGGGTCCGGCGGATGCCCGTCTCCAAGGCCGGCGCCAGCAGGTGAGTATAGATCCCCTCCCGGACCCCGGTCCTCCTGGTGCGGTCTCCCTCGGTCCGGTCGGGGGCCAGCGGCTTTGGCTCGACGGCGTGCGGGGAGCGCCTTCCCGGGTCAGGTGGCGCCGTGTCGCTGGCGGCCCGTTCACGGAGGCCGGAAGTGGCACGGCCGGTAGCACCGGGCCAGAAGTCAGATGCCGGCCGGCTTTTCTCCCCTGCGTGTCGCCGGGCACCGACATTGCAGCGGGGGGGGGGGCGAAGCGCAGGGAGGATAGTCCATGGACGTCGGGAGGGGAGGGGGGTGGAATTAACCCCTGGCCATAACACCTGTTAACCCGGATTTTCAGGGGGAGGATAAAAAAAGGGCACAGAAACGCTGCAGAGCAGCTTTAGCTCATGTGCAGCAATGGACGAGCCAGAAGCTCCTGTGACCCAGCAGCTCGCCCCCCCCCCCCCCCGTGATCCGGTACCTTCGCCTTCTGCTCAGGGTAAGAGATCTTCGTGAATGTGCCCTGATGCAGTGTTCCCCTTATGTTTTCCTCCTATAGGGGAAGAAGTGCGCTGATAAGGCAAGAAACAGGGAGTGCACCCTTTGCAAATGCCCCTTGCCGGACGCCTACCCTAAAAAACTGTGCCAGTCATGTATACGGCAGATGGTAAAAAAAAAAAGAGGGTGTAGTCCCAAAAATTGCCATACGTACTTCCTTACCCTTTCCCCACTCCTACAGGTGGCGGAAGAAACCCCTGACTTCGCTACAAGTCTAAGGGAAATTTTTCAGGACGGAAGTTAAAGCCCTAAAGTCCGTATCCCAGGGGGAGTCATCTAGGAAAAGAAATAGGACAAGTTTCTCAGGGTCGGGCTCCTCAGCTGACCCTAGAGGAAATGAAGATTCCTCAGAGCCCTCGATCTCCTCATCAGCATCCTCTTCAGAGGAAGACGCCAGTCGTTTCTGCCTGGGCCTAGAACAAGTGGACAAACTAGTCAAGGCAGTTAGGGCTACCATGGGGGTAACAGACACAAAACCAGAACGGTCAGCGCAGGATCTAATGTTCGATTGTTTAGACCCCAGCAAACGTAAGTCGTTCCCGTTAAATGACAAGGTCCAAAACCTAATCAATAGGGAATGGAAGAAACCAGAAAGGAAAGGCTCCCTACCACCGGCTTTTAAGCGGCGATATCCCTTTGAGGACCCCGTGGTGAACAAATGGGACAAAGCCCCGAGATTGGACACAGCAGTGGCTAAAGCATCCAAAAAATCCGCTATTCCCTTTGACATGGTTTCTTTAAAAGATCCACTAGATAAGAAGGCAGACTCCTACCTGAAAGGGACATGGGAAATGTCAGCTGGCGCCCTGAGACCGGCAGTAGCAGCTACCTGCACAGCCAGATCTATCCTGGTCCGGCTGGACCAGCTGGAATCACAATTAGAGGACAGAGCCTCGAGAGAATCTATCTTGAAGACCCTACCTACCATCCAGAATGCGGCAGCCTTTTTAGCCAACGCTTCGGTAGATTCGGCAAGAATGGCGGCCAAAGCCACAGGTCTATTAAATGCAGCCTGAAGGGCTATATGGCTAGAGTGCTGGCCCGGGGATATGCAGGCCAGATCCCGACTTTGCTCCATCCCATGTGAGGGGGAATATCTATTTGGACCAGTCCTAGATGAACTCCTGGAGAAAGCCGGCAACGATAAAAAGAAATTCCTTTCCCTGCCCACCCCTTCCTGTAGACGTCCCTTCGCTAGGAAAAGATTTTTTCATAGAAGATCATCCAGAGACCGGGGCAGATGGTAAGATAAAAAGAAAAAAAGGTACCGGGTTTATGTTTGGAGGGGGACGCCAGGAAGCATCCCATGAGGCCAAGAAACCTCCCCAATGACTAGCGGCTCCGGTGGGAGGTAGACTATCGGCCTTCTACCAAGCTTGATCACGGATCTCAAACAGTAACTGGATCCTGGGGTTGGTAGCCTCAGGTCTAAGGCTAGAATTTGCCTATGCCCCCCGGAACAGTTTTAAGGTCACCCCGCTCAGGTCTTCCCTGTCGGAACAGGCTGCCCTAGAGACCGAAATCCATGAGCTATGCCATAAAGGAGTACTGATAAAGTACTCCTTTAAAGTACTGACCATAATCAACCTGAAGGCACTCAACAAATACCTGGTCATTCGGCCATTTTAAAATGGAAACGATCAATTCCACAATAAAGTTACTGTTTGAAAACTGCTTTATGGTGGTGTTGGGTTTAAGACGCCTACTACCATATACCCATCCATGCGTCTCATCAGCGTTTCCTTAAAGTGGTGGTTCATTTAGAGGGGTCATTGCAGCATTTCCAATATGTCGCCCTTCCCTTTGGTGTAGCAGTCGCCCCCCGGGTGTTCACTAAAGTTATAGCGGAGGTTATGGCCCATCTACGAGAAGCAGACATCCTGGTAATCCCCTACCTGGATGACTTCCTTATTGTAGGCAGAACAGCAGACCATTGTCGGGATCAATTGCAAAAAGCAAAATCAGCTCTGGAATGGTTAGGGTGGCTACTAAACATTAAGAAGTCCCGTCTACAGCCCATGAGAGTTCAGCAGTTCTTGGTACTAACCCTAGATTCACGGAATCAGGAGTGTCGTCTTCCACCCGAAAAATTAGTTTGCCTACGTCATCAGGTCTCGAACGCCTCCAATAACCCCACCAGGTCTCTTAGGAAGGCGATGTCCCTCCTAGGTTCTCTCTCGTCCTGCATCCCCGCGGTCCGGTGGGCCCAGTTCCATACAAGGGTGCTACAGGGGGAGATTTTACATAATCAAAAAATCCTGGGCGGTTATCTAGAAGGCCAGTTGACTTTGTCCCAACATACTTTGAAGTCCCTTGATTGGTGGCTAGACTAAAATAATCTAGCCAGAGGGGTGCCCTGGGAATATAACGTAACCCGGGTAGTCACCACAGATGCAAGCCCTACGGGTTGGGGGGCCCACATGGGGGAGGTCTTAATCCAGGACCTATGGGAGTACCATCAGTTGGAAATGTCCTCCAACCTGAAAGAGCGAACAGCCGTAGAGCAAGCAAAAAACCTTCTTATGTATCTACAGTGTCACCATGTTCGAATATTCTCCGACAATCGGGTCACCGTGGCTTACATCAACCACCAAGGTGGGACTCGTTCCAGACCCCTGATGAAGGTAGCAGAGAGGCTGTTTCAATGGGCGGAGCAGCATCTCCTGTCCTTACCAGTCCTGCACATAAAAGGAAAAGAAAACACCAAAGCAGACTTCCTAAGCCGCAACCTTCTAAGGCAAGGGGAATGGTCCTTAAAAACCTCCATCTTCGACCTGATCGTACAAAAATGAGGCAGCCAGAAGTGGACCTCTTCTCCACCAGAGAGAACAGGAAAGTGCCTCAGTTCTGCTCGCTAAATCCCAGAGAAAGTCCTCTGGCAGTAGATGCTCTTCTGATCAAATGGGACTTCGGGCTAACCTATGCCTTCCCTCCCCTGTCCCTACTACCACTGATGATGAGGAAAGTCAGGAAGGACAAGGCGAGGATTATAGTGATCGCCCCATTTTGGCCCAGGAGGTCATGGTTCTCATGTCTCAGGACCATGTCCGTATCCGACCCTTGGGTCCTACCAAACATCCCAGATCTCCTATCCCAGGGCCCAGTTTACCATCTTCAGGTGGCTGGCCTACATCTGACGGCATGGATTTTGAATAGACACTGCTAAAGGAGAAAGGTTTCTCCCCAGCCCTAATCAACACCCTGCTCAAAAGCAGAAAGCCAATTACAACCAAAATCTACATTAGGATCTGGAAAAGATTCCTTCAGGGACCAGATATGTAAGGCAGCTACTTGGTCCTCTCCGAGCACCTTTTACAACCATTATAGACTAGACCTGGGTGCTTCCTCAGACCTCTCCTTTGGTGTCGGGGTTCTGCAAGCTGTAGTCCCTCCCTAAAGTAATTATTACTCTCTGTAATTCTCTCAGGTGGTGCTGTCATGAACGACCGAATAAAGTCGTAGTTACTCACTGGTTAACGGTATTTTTCGGAGTCCATGACAGCACCCGTATATTCCCTCCCTTTAGTTTGATTTGGGTGTGCACTTTTTCCTCTTATATGTACACTGGTAATTAGTAGTTGTGTAAAAGTATTGTACATAAATTATGCTATTAACCTCGGTGGTCCTCTTGTGCTATGTAAACCAACTGATGCGTGGGAGAGGTGTCGCCCTTATGTATCTCTAGGATTTCCTGTTCCTGAAGGGCGGATCCCCTCTCTCAGGTGGTGCTGTCGTGGACTTCGAAAAATACCGTTAACCGGTGAGTAACTACGACTTTTTCACAAAGTGTTTTCATTGGAAAAACTTCAGAAGGCCTCCCTTTTTTTATTGCATGGGAGTAAACCTGATAAAATCTTGGCGGTAAATTGGAGAAAGAGGCATGCACCCATTAATGAATCGGGTGCGCCATGTTCCGGCATGACCTCTCATCTAGGCCAGATTGAACATCGATGGTCTTGATAAATGGGGGCCTTGGTGTTTATAGCAAGCTTGGAGTAGGAAATGAGGAATTCTAGGAAATAGAAATGCTTGATGGGTTTTCGTAAACCTGCAGATCATCATTTAACCCATAGTTTCCGCTTTTCCATATAAAATATGCCCCTGACTTACAGTGTGTGCTACATGTACAGTGTGTTACATCTTTTGGAGAGTTATTATCATAATCGCGTCCGGTTGCAGCTGCTTTCCCTGTTGCATGGAGGAGATCCAAAGTTTTGATCGGTCACAGACTTCCTGATATGGAGTGAGTGGAACATGCTGTAGAAGCCAAGGATAACTGGCGGGATGTGTGGTGTCTGTTCCCACTGTGCTAAAGCGAAAAAGATCTATTAACTACTACTGCCATAGTACATGGAATGTAACGTCTCCTTTCTGAAGAACGTCTAGTAGGCCGTGTGTTGGATCGGTGTACAACTTTCAGACAGAAGTTAACGATTCATTTTTGTTTTTTATAACTTCTTGAAGTTAAAATATCAGGGGCAGAAATACTTTTCTTATCTTCACATCAACAACTTATTCTCTTATAGAGGGGTTGTCCAAATCACTTTATTTTAAGTGTCATGAAACAACATACCATATTAGTTGTATTTTCAAGGTGCCACATTTAAAAAAACTTAAATATATACATATATATTTTTTAAAGCAAATTAAGGACCCCATCTTGTTGGGAACTTGGCCCAAATAAAAATTGTACCTTTTGTCCAAATCCTTGTTTGTTAAAATAATTCTTTAATCTAATATGATAATAAGGCGCTCTGTGTAATGGCTAAGCAGTTCGGTGTATGTTCACACCTACTTTGTTTCTGATCTCTCCCCTTCTATGGCTCAGTCAAAGAAGGGGCGGATTGAGAATGAGTAGATGACAAGGCGCGCTGAGCTGCTCAATCATGCCAAGGTTTTCAAGGTTTTGCATAAAAAATGTATTTCTGGCAGCAAAATAATGGATTTTGTACTAAAAGTATTTTCACAGTCATGGTATGGTTTTTATGTGGATTTTTTTTTGCAATTTTTTTGTGGGTTTGTCTTTTTTTTTTTTTTTTTTTTTTTTTTTCCAGTGTGGCATTTTTTTAACTTTTATTATTTTTCAAGCTCCAATTCTTTAAGAATTGACAAAATGTTCAAAACTTGAAGCACCACTCAAACGTTTTTTTTTTCACTCTTGCACTTTAAACATACCATAAGTCCCCTGCTCTCGATCATATGCTCACTCTCCGTCAACTTCACAGTTTTTCGCCACTGTTCCTGTCCTGGGGCGCCATCTTGTGAGCGCAGCTTCTGACTGGCCCGAACTCAGAAGCTTTGTCACACGCTCTCAATGTAAGTCTAAGAGAGTCAGAGCGAGGCCAGAGTGACGCTCTCAAAGACTTATGTGGCGCCCCTGAGGCTCAGTCGCCACAGAGGTACTGCACCTTCTCCTAAGGTGTAGTGCCCCACCAACTAGGTAAGTTGGGAACTCCTTTCCACACTCCAACACTCGCATCCCACACAGCAGGGTAGTTCTGCACATCCAGAGTGAGGTGTCTCTCTCCTCCTAGATATTAGGAGTACCTTGGTGGTTCCCTGCATGGAACACTGATGTGCTGGGAGGTGGGTGGAGTGGAGATCCATATAAAAGGTTTGGAAGGTTTAGAATTACAGTTCAGTCTGACTGAAGGTCAGTGAGGAAGAAGGCCACTTGGGAGGAGTGGGGATCCCTGGAGGAAGGGATGGAGGAAGGAGTGCTGCAGCTGCCTCAGTGATCGGAGCCAGCTGGCACGGGAAAGGAACAGAAGGAGAAAGACGTAGAACTGCAACCTAAGCTTCCATAGGAAAGAGGAGTAGAGAGAACAGAGAGGAGTCGTGGGTTGGAAGAGGAACCCTGCCTATAGGTTCTCGGCGCAGGGCCGGGGCCCGGTCCCCGAGGTTGTGTGGACACTTATTTTTCTGCAGCAGACACCGGTGGAGTAGTTGGCTGTAAATGCACTACTCCCATCTAAGACTTGGGGCACAAAAATAACTGAATAGAGAGCCAGGACTCCGGAGAAGGGAGTCCCCGAGAGAGGCTACAGCTGTCTGTCATACAAGTAGAGTTGTTAGGAACATCTGACAGGAGGAACTTCAGAGTACCACGGTACTGGAGTTCTTCACACTAAAAGGCGCAATAGAGGAGTCGTTCAGGAGAGGTACATGTTGGCAGAGTGTTGGAGAGGAGAATCTTGACTTGCCCGGGAGGTTGATTGAGTTTCTGCCCCGGAGGACACGGCACGGAGGCAGGCACCAGTGTGTACCACGGACTGTGAGTAAAGCTTTGGAACTGCAAGCCCTGGTGTCTTCCATTCATTTGTGCGCTAACACCGTCAGCACCGCTACATCTGGGTACCAACATTCCTCACACCTCCTGTGCCTATTCTTATCTATTGCAACTACACTGCCCTGGGGTTACAGCTTCACGTGTGGGGAGATACGCCATCTATGCTGCAACAAACCATCAGCCCCAGAGGATCTGCACGCAGCGTTGGCTTAACATTTTGCTTACCAAACACCACAGGTGGCGTCATGAACTATTCCATTCCATTAACTACAAACCACCATTACTTGAGCGCCCAGGGCCACGGAGCGGGTCACCGCTGCTGTGACACATTCCCCCGACACCGGCCTGGTACCGAGTACCCCACAGCCCTGGGAGGGCGACCCACTTACATACATTGATGACCTCCAGCTCAATCCATGAAACACAGGTGCAGCTGACAGGTCACAAACTGTGGCAGCGGCGAAAACAGATGAAAACGCTGAAAAGTGAGTACCTGGCAGAGAGCAGTGGACTTGAAAAAAACACATTAAAACACCACTAAAGTGTTTTCAAAATGAATGAATAGTTTATTCAAAGAATATTTGAATCCATTTTTTCATTTGGATTTCAAAGCAAAATCTGATCCAAAATTTGGGTCAGCTGTTTCCCCTACTTGATGCTGTTCTTTGAAGAGTCTTTTGGTGCTGACAACAAGAGATGGGTGAACCTGAACAGTAAAGTTCGGCGTCCGTACTGAGCACCTACTGTTCGGGCACGGACTTCACCAGGAAGTCCGTGTTACTTTTCGGGTTCGGCTGCCCGAACATCGGTTGTTTGTCGAGCTGTCACGTGCATGACAGCGTGGCAAGCACCGCTTCTGATCGGCGAGGAAATGATCCCCGCCAGTCAGAGAGCCGTGCTTTCCATTCTGTCAAATGACAGTGTGAGCGCTCAGCTCTAATCGGAGGTATAAAGCTTACCTCCGGTCACTGGTGTCAGCTGATGGGAATACAGCTCCCATCAGCTGACACTTGCTGCCGCTAATAACAGCAAGCGCAGGAGTGGCGGATGGGAGTAATAATTTGCCGCTCCTGCGCTGTAAATAATTAAAAAAAAAAAAAAAAAAAATTGTGTGGGTTCCCCTGTATTTTTGCTAACCAGCAAGACAACTCACAGCTGGGATCTGCAACCCTCAGCTGTCAGCTTCAGCAAGGCTAGTTATGAAGAATAGAGGGGTCCCATGCTGTTTTTTAATTAAATAATTTTAAAAAAAAAACTGCGTGGGGTCCCCCCATTTTTGACAACCAGCCTTGCTAAAGCTCACAGCTGGGAGCTGGTATTCTCAGGCTGTTAAGGGGCCATTGATATTGCCCCCCCCAGCCTAAAAATAGCAGCGAGCAGCTGCCCAGAAAAGGCACATCTGTTAGATCAGGGTTCCCCAACTCCAGTCCTCAAGGCCCACCAACAGATCATGGTTTCAGGATTTCCTTTGTATTGCACAGGTGAAGCAATTATCACCTGAGCAATACTAAGGAAATCCTGAAAACATGATCTGTTGGTGGGCCTTGAGGACTGGAGTTGGGGAACCCTGTGTTAGGAGCCCGGCTCTTCCCACTTGTTCTGTAGCGGTGGCAAGTGGGGTTCATATTTGTGGGGTTGATGTCACCTTTGTATTGTCAGGTGACATCAAGCCCATGGATTAGTAATAGAGAGGCTTCTATAAGACACCTCTTCATTACTAATCCTATAGTTGTAAATAAAGACACAGCCAGAATAAAGTCCTTTATTTGAAATAAGACTAAACACAGTTTTCCATTTTTATTTAAAAGCCTAATTCCAGCGAAGCACTCGTTCTCCTGTAGTAAAAGTAAAATAATTAAACACCAATATACCATACTAGTGTGAGTTTTTCTCATGGTGCTAGCGGGGATGTCACAGCAGTTCAGCCCGGCTGGAAACGGAGCTCTGAGGCTGCTCATTCACCATTGGTTTTCAACCTGGACAGTCGCATCTTGGCACCATCCAGGTTGAAAACTGTTTATCTATAATAATAAATGCCCTAAGCAGCTTCCGGTTGTAACAACTTCCGTCCAGTTGTAACCGGTGACGTCACCGCACACCTCTTTCCATGTTAACCCTCAACACACACACTCCTCTCACCTTTCACCATCTCCACTCACTCTTTCACTCCACATACGACCCCTTCTCTCACTCCGTCTCTCATACTCACGCCGTCATCGCCGCTGATCCACGATCCCCGACATCATCTTCCGCCCGCGCCATCCTGGATCCAGACGTCCTCCACGCCGGCGACATGTTCTTGCGGCGACGCCATTTTGGATCGGCGAAATCCCGCGATAGTCAAGATGGCGTCGCCGCAAGAACATGTCGCCGGCGTGGAGGACGTCGGGATCCAAAATGGCGTCGGCGAAATTTCGCGAGATTTCGCCGACGCCATTTTGGATCCCGACGGCATCCACGCCGGCGACATGTTCCTGCGGAGACGCTATTTTGGATCGGCAAAATCCCGCGATACTAAAGATGGCGTCGCAAGAACATGTCGCCGGTGAGGACGACGACGGGATCCAAAATGGCGTCGGCGAAAACTCGCGCGATTTCGCCGACGCCATTTTGGATCCCGACGTCGTCCACGCCGGCGACATGTTCTTCCGGCGACGCCATCTTTAGTATCTCGGGATTTCACGATACTCAAGATGGCGTCGCCGGCGTGGACAACGTCTGGATCCAGGATGGCGCCGGCGGAAGAAGATGTCGGGGATCGTGGAGCAGCGGCGATGATAGCGTGAGTATGAGAGACGGAGTGAGAGAAGGGGTCGTATGTGGAGTGAAAGAGTGAGTGGAGATGGTGAAAGGTGAGAGGAGTGTGTGTGTTGAGGGTTAACATGGCAAGAGGTGTGATGCTATCGCATCCTCCCTATGCAATAGCATCGGGCCATAATCTAGTCCCCCATAATTCTGCACAGATTGTTTTCATTGCATTTGCTGCAGAATTCATGCCGATTCTGTTGCGATTTAGGTGCAGAACATACATCTGAATCTTCCAGCTGTTAGAATGATGGCAAATATTACAAAATAATTCACCTTAAGATAAGTCTAACCATAAAAAAATAAAGTGGTTGTGGAGAATCAAGGTTTTTAAATGCACAAGGTGCTGATTTGTAGAATAGTTTGTCATTGAATTGCTGAAACTAGAAAGCCTATTGCCTCCATATCACAAGTATCTAACTGGAAAGTTATCTTTCGTTGCCTTCTAAAAAGTCAAGTATGGATGAACTTTTACTGTCCTATCTTCGTTTCTCTCTGTCCTCCCCTGAACTTTTACACTTTTTGGATAGGAGACTACATTGAGAATTTTACACACTACAGTTTTTGAGATTTCTCCAGCATAATGTTGGGCCTTATAGATTTTGTGGTTGGCGTTTGTTGGCATTTTCCCAGTTTTGTATGACTTTCATGGTATTTATTCATTCATGCCTCAGACATGGGTTAGGTTAAGAGTTACTCATGACTGCAGGACTCCTGTAAGGTTTATCATCCCTTTTTTTTCATGTATAATTATTAAATGCAGACGTTCATGTCGTTCAGAAAAGCAGGTGTGACTTCGACCTTACGCTAGAACAATCTCTACCCCCAAGGAGCTTACATGTTCCTCATAATGTCACAGATCGCGAATAATAGATGATGGCATGTTTGACTTGACCGGCCTCTTACACCGTAGGCTCGATAGTTGACTTCAGATGTCTGGCCCCTCCAGCAGATCCTCTTGTTGTGACGTGTCATATCAATTTTCAGGATGATGGTGATTACGTCGATGAAAGACTTTTAGAGCTTGTATAGTTCTTTTCTGATGTTTTACACACTTGTTAGTCGTGTGTGTGGGTTATTAAAGGTTTGTTTCCATGTGTTGAATGACTCAAAAGCCGATGTTCAGATGTGTCTCTTGTGTGGTCGCATTAGTGTCGAAATAAAGCGATGTCTTGTGTGGATTCAGTGACGTGAAGAATCCTATGGCTGGGGGATCAGAAGAGCTGCATTAACAGTTCTTCTAATACCAGGCTGTCTATACTTATCGCGTTCATCAAGTCTTTCTTCTCACTTTTATAATGAAGGGCAGCCTGTCACTCCCCTCAGGTTGCCCAAACTTTGTTCAGCTGGAATGCCCGACCGGCTGCATGATTGGAGGTAGGTATATTTTTCTGTCGGAGCTACTGTAGGAGGTAGGTCTCTCACTATGGAAGAGATCTGTCAATTGGACAGAGCGACTTTGGGGTAAGCTGTCCGGAGGCGGTGCGGGAATAGTCTAGTGTCTGGCCATGGTCCCCAGCCGGAGCGTTTCAGAGAAAAATATATCTACCTGAAATCATTGATTAGCATTTTGGAATAAAATATAACTTTTTAAATAAGCAAATATGAATAATAACCTAAAGTGCAAGGTGCCAGGACAAACAAGACAAGCACTGCAGTGCACACGAAAAATACTGGTCTAATATAAGACCTAGGTGACCCTGGGTCCTCTCTCAAATCTCAAAATAACAGTTGCTGGTATCCTGAGACAGAAGTAAGCTTAATGTAAGTATGTGGATTTCCACATGTTGTACTTAACAGAAGTGGGTAGGGATATCCAGCAGAGTCATGTGTAAAATCCACAATAGTACAAACCTAAAAACTATGATACTGCAAGTTAACATAGAATGCAACTATTTCCGTGTCCAACCTGTTCTCTGCTGGATATCCCTACTCACTTTTGTTAAGTGTTAGGCTGTGTGCACATGCTGTGGATTCTGCTGCGGATGCGCAGCGGATTTGGCCCTGCGGATCCGCAGCAGTTTTTGCTGCGTTGTACAGTACCTTTATACCCTATGGGAAAAAAAAAAACGCTGTGCAGACGCTGCGGAATTTTCCGCACGGATTTGCTGCGGTTTCAAAACCGCAGGAAGAATTGACATGTGAATTCTTTCTGCGGATTCCCATCTCCTCCATTGTGGAGATGAAAAAACGCAGGTCTTTTGACCTGCGGATTTTGAAAAATCCGCGCGGATCAATCCGCAGCAGAATCCGCAGCGTGTGCACGTACCCTCAGGCGTCGGGTTCCTGCAGCTGCACAGCAGGAATCCAGAGCCTTGCATCCAGCGGTCTCCCATTCTCCACAGACCGCTCAGGAGCCTGCACAGCAATCTCGGCGTCCCAGACGCTCTGCTCAGACCAGCTCTGTAGGACTGGTTGTTGCTGCCACCTCTGGGTCAGCAATAGCAGCGCAGGCTGTCCTGCAGCAAGCCACTCCAGAGGCTAAGTCCTCTCGTCGTGCTACTAGGCATGCTCACGAGACGATCTCCCATTGGAGATCGGGAGTCAAGTGCTTAGGTCCTTTTCCGGATCTGATTGGTCCATCTCAGAGATCTGTAAGGTCCCGGAAGCGCACAGCTATAAAAGGCCCGCATGGCCGCTCGGCCATGCGCTAGTATAGACTCTAATTGCTATCTGTGTGAATGATGATGAATGCATGTGCCTGCGAATGACTCATTAAGATCTCCCTCTGATATTACGTGTGTGGATAGGGACTTAGTCATAGAGTCAGCGCCAGTCAGTGGCGGGCTACAGGCCACAGTTCACATCTTTCAGAACTAGCGTCCGACAGTGCGCCCCCTCTTGGGCATTGTCGTGTTGTGGCTGGGTCAGTTGCCGCGCTGTTGTAGCAGTACTAGTTGGCGTCCGCTGTAGCGACGCCGCACGCACGGTAGGGCTAGAAGGACATTGACCCTGAGTCTTGGGCCTAGTCCTGTGACCATATACCGTGCGTGCACACCGCGGAGACCTGTGAGGTCAACAGGCTCGGCATTTATGTTTATGCCTTAGGCGTCTCTGTGATATTAACAGAGCTCGCCAGCGCACGCCGGGTGACATTCAACCCGCGTGTGTCATACAACCCGCGTGTGTCATACCGCCATATTGTGCGTATGCCATTATCTAGCAGTGGTTTTAACACCTACTGCACGGTGGACCCCGGGCGGCGAGCGCACTTTCTATTATTTAATATTTAGTGCGTTCTGCCGTCCCTAACAGGTACAACAGATGGAAATCCGCATACTTACTTTAAGGTTACTGCTATCTCAGGAAACCAGTTTTTTTCTTGTGTACCGCAGTGTTTGTCTTTTTTTGTCCTGGCACCTTGCACTTTAGGTTATCTATTTTTTTATATCTGCCTTGTTAAGTTATATTTTATTCCAAAACGCTAACTACAAGAGAGATGCAGTTGGTTCTAACCATCTGCTATATCTTATATCTGCCTGCAATCATGCAGCCAGACTGATTCATGCTGCCTGTGGATGGGCAGCGTGAAACAATTGACAAGTTCCTCTAATGATCCCAAGTGGCAGGGGTTATGTATTCAGGATCCTTCCTGCCATCTGGATTTTTGGCATATAGAACTTGCATGATTTATTTAGCCTTGATCATGACTAAGGATGCGTGCCAACAATCAGGAATAGTAGCGTTTTCTATCTGTGTTCTACATTACAAGCACAGTGGATGGGATTTATAGAAATCCCGTCACTTGCCATAATTACCGTATGTAATTTTTTCCACCTGGTGTAACTGCCGCTATTCTCCAGAATCCAGCACGGCCTTTTTGTTCCTGCTCTTCGCCGTTCCTGAGACATGGTCCCTTTTGTTCTCTGTATAAAAGCTAGGGTTTTTTTTTCTTTTTTTAGCCAAATGCGAGTCTTATTGAGGATCATACCAAATTAGCTTTGAAAAAAATATTTTTGAGGATTATTATCTAAATTGCATGGTTTTAATGTTTTTCTGTGTTTTCACATGGCCTAGATTCATGTACATGTGCTGCTGTATTCTTTTTCTCTATATTGTGCAGTTTTTGCAGCTAGCACGTGTTCACACTAGGAGGTGCTGGTCGTTTTTTTTCTTTTTTTTTTTTTTTTTCTCAAATTAGCTAAAAAGACTAGATTTATGTCCATGGAAGATGCAGGCCATATCTCGGGAATAGAGCGGCGCAGGAACAAAAAAAACCCCCCTCCAGATTCAAAAGGGCAGTAGGATATACAACAGGTCATAAAATGGACACTTTTAAGGCAAGGGATGGGTCCTCTTTAATGCACATGGTCACATTTGGGCAAAGTCATACATCAAGTCTACCTGAGCAGTGTAGCACATGTGCCTCCCATTGTATCAGCTCAGCTAAGCCGGGTTTTGGTCACACCGGCATCAAGGGGCTTCCACTGTACTGGAACAGAGACAGATATCCGCTAAAGGGGATTCATCATCATGGATCATTTAGGTTTCACTTCATGCTACCCTGACTATCGGTCAGTTGCGGAAATCAGCGGAACCCAAGATGACTTCAGAATACTGGACTTGTATCTTCTTAATGTATTTCATTTTTTTTGTATTTTAATGTTTTTAGTTTTACAAATTTTTTTTTTTTTTTTTTTTTTTACATCTGGTTCTAAGGGAATTTTACATTATTAGATATCCATACTTACCCCTGAGTTGCAGATCCTATATTTAAACTGGACTACCTCTATGGGCACATTCACGTGGCTTTTTGCCAAATGGCGCTGAAAAAATAATAAGACTTCAAGGTGGTGCCCTAAAGCAATTCGGACACCTTCCAAAATGATCTGACATTTCCTAAAGGCCTCCTTCATACGTCAGTTTTGCTCATTTGAGTGCTACCCATGGTTTTCATGGATATCATTGGTACCCATGATAGTCTATGGAACTGTTTTTCTTTTTTTTTTCTCTTACTAAGTGGTTGGCAGATCCAAGAGTCATATGAAAATCAGCAATGCAAGTCTGAGTTCATCAAAAAATCGGACCGAAGGAGGAAAAACTTTTTTTCTGTACATACAATAAAAACAGATGACACTTGTCCACAGTCTGATGAAACTCTGATCAAAATAATCTGTTTTATTTTTTTCGTGTGTGGAAAATACTGATGTGTGTCAGTGAGGTCTTGCGTAGTTTTTTACTTTCCTGTATCTATAAATAATTTAGCTGTGCCTTATTGCAGTCAGAAGTGTCTGATGAATTAATTGTGCCGGGAGCGACTACCGTCATGATTTTATATAAGAATTATTTTTTATGTGCGGTAAATGTATGTATAACATGGAGTTCCTCTTTACAATTAACCTGTCACCCCCTGTTTGTCACTTGCTAAAGAGACATTTCCATGTAGGGCAGCTTTCCCTAAAATGTACTGTACCTGTAGTTCCAAAAATCTGTCTGCTAGGTTTAAAAAAAAAATGAAGTTTTGAATTAGTACGCAAATTAGATGCTTAGTGTGCACCATGGTTAGTCTGCAGCACCAACTCGTCATTCTGGCCACCTAGCTCTTGACCACACTTCACTAATCGACAGTACTTCCTATACTTGGGCCAGTCATGTCATTCCTTGAAGTGAAGGCAGGAGCTGGGTGGTCAGAATGAATGTGATGGTGCTCCCGACCACCAATGGTGCACAGACTTCTCAATTTACATATTACTTAGATTATTTTCTTGTAAAGTATCTCATGGATTTCTGGAACTACAGATTTGCTTCATCTCAAGGAAACTTTCCCTACTTGGAGATTTTCTTCCTTTAAAGGTAATCAGAAAGGGCAAAATTATGTTATATGTGATGCTTATTGGCCACATTCTCAAATTCGCCTCCAAACGTTTCCTCCCTTTTGGGTACAAGTGACAAATGTGTTTCATGCCGGTTCTTGTCTTGTGCTTTGCTCTTCGTGTGTGTACTAATTCTGCTGATTGTTTCTTGTTTCAGCTATTTGTACAAGAATGAAATCCAATCCATTGACAGGCAAGCTTTTAATGGACTTGCCTCTCTAGAACAACTGTAAGTGTCCACTGTATTGTCATTTCTGTGGCTTCCATCAGACGTCCGTAGTGCGGTTTTCCATTTTATGTAATGATTGGTGTTTTCTTACATTTGTGCAGTACTTGTTACTTGTATGTTGTAATGTTTCACTTATTCAGCATTTCCATATTTGTGTTTCCTTTTCATCCTGTCCACGAAGTGTCCATTTTCTGGACAAATTGTATAACCATTATGACCATTTACCAATGCAATGGCGTTCTGATGGATTTTTGCAAATCCAAAAAAATTCGCCTTGCCGCTGCTCTATGGTGAGGACTTACAAGGTGACAGCTATGTGACCAGGTAATTTCCAGCCTTCTTACTGACACTTTGACTACAAGTGTGTGACACAACATTAGAGCAATTTTTCGTCAAGTTTGTAATGTAATTATTTAAGGATTAAAAATAATCTATTTGAGGACCACTGGTTGCCTGGTGTGGCCTGGTTTGTTAAAGAGAATCTGTCAACAGTTTTTTGCTATGTAATCTGAGAGCAGCATGATGTAGAGCATGGGTGGGGAATCTTGTTTTTTTTTTTTTTTCTGCCAAGGGTCATTTGGATATTTATACCATCCTTCGGGGGCTGTACAAATTGCAAACTAACTCCACCCACAAAGTACATCCTGATGCTGGCACTGGTGTCAGGACATAATTTTTCATTCCACACCACTCAGCATTCAGTAGTGAACACTTTATGCATGTGCTCACAGAGCAAGAAGAAATTAGAGGGCCCGCAAAATACAGCTGCCGGCCCAAGCACTATGATCCCCGCTAATCTGCACGAGGGACGGATACAAGGTCATCGAGGGCCATAAACGGCCTGTGGGTCTGAGGTTTCCCACCCCTGAAGTAGAGGCTGATACCCTGTTTCCAGTGATGTCACTTAGCAGACTGTGTTTCAATAAAACCAGTGTTTTATCAGTAGGAACTTATCAGTACAGGAATAGGTGTCTGTTATGAGCTCATTTTCTGCTCCTCCAGTTGAGAGTTCTCCTTCCGTTCTCCCTCTGGTGGTGACAGGAGGTAGTGAGGTTGGTTTAAGTGGTAGTGATCTGCCACCTGATGAGAAGGATAACGATTGGATCTCTGGAGTATCAGACTGGATATAAGGCAGACGACGCCCTATCCTGCTGCTGGTGATTCTGCTTCTCAGGTCTTGGACTTCAGCTCTCTTCCAGTCTTCTTAAGTTAAGTTTGTTTTTTGCTAATGTTCACACTTGCGCTTGTTGGTCAAATCAGTTTCTTGTGTGGTCAGCTTGCCCCTGCTGGGGCTATGCTGAACTTCCACTTCTATTTATCTGTATTTGCCAAGTTACCTTTTTGTCCCTTATTAGATTGGTCTCTTTTTGCTCTGTTTCAGAATATTTCAGAGTGCTGATATAGTGGGAGAAGTCTAGTGACTTCAGGGTTAATTTTGCTATCAGACGTGTTGGACATTATTTTTGGTAGGGTTTTTTGGCAGATTGCAGACAGTGGCTTTCCTTTCCTGTCCTTTCTAGTTAGTCGGGCCCCATCATTTGCTCAGCCTATTTTCCTGCCTGTGTATGCGTTTTCATCTTGCTTCACAGTCAATACATGTGTGGGGGCTGTCTTTTCCTTTGGGGTCTGCTCTGGGGCAGTTAGTTTTCCCTTTTCTTTCTTTAGGTTTATGTAGTCCTCCGGCGGTGACGAGGCATCTAGGAACAACGTAGGAATGCTCCACTGCTACTATTAGTTGTGTGGTTAAGATCAGGGATCTGCAATCTGCATAGTGACCAACCTCTCTGGTTTTCTGGGACTTAGCTTTTTGTTGTTCCTCCTCGGTGACCCATTCATAACAGGTGTCGTGCCTAATGGCAGTGGCCACTTAAGTGTAACGGATCAGCACCTTACTTGAACAGGAGCGGATTTGCAGTGCTTGGATGCAGTCACTAAAGACTGTTTTCACCAGGATGCTGCCAGAAATGGTAACCCTACTGACACTGATGACTTAACTTTAGACTGGAGTGTCATTATCATAGTAGTGGAAAACCTCTTTAATGTGCTGTGAACAAGCACTAAATGTAGAAAAATAAATTATATTATTTTTAATTAATGCTAGTTTCACATTTGTACAATGTAGGCTGTCTACCATGATGAAAGCTCAAAACTGGGGACCAGCGGACCCGTGGAAGTTCGAGTTCGGCCAAACTTTAGTCCAAAATTCCGTTCGGGTAACAGAACTTAACTCGGACCCAGACCAGAACCCCATATAAATCAATAGCAAACTAAACTTTGCTGTAAAATGTCGTAATAAAGGGTACAAGGCTGCAAAAGGAAGCAAAATGGGGGTAAGAGCATTACAATTGCCCTTCAAACAAATGTGAATAGGGAAATTACTTAAAATAACATACAATTAAAAAAAAAAAATCTTGAACCAGGAGGACGAGGTCCAAGTGGAGAAGTGCCTTGTTTGTATAGTTTACTGTACTTGTTAAATAAATAGATGAATGAAAAAAATGAGGTGTGGACCCCCCAATTTTATTAACCAGCCAAGAGAAAGTAGACAGCTGGGAGCAGGTCTTATTACGCTGGGAAAGGGACAACATCCATTGTCCTTCCCCCCTTATTAATATCAGCCCTCAGCTGTCTGCTTTGCCTCTGCTAGTTATTAAAAATATGCCCCCCCCCCCCCCAAAGAAAAAAAAAAAAAAAGAAATGGGGTTCCCCTATTTTTAATAACCGTTGAAGGCAAAGCAGGCAGCTTGGGGCTGATATCAATTGGCTGGAAAGGGCCATGGATATTGGCTCCTTCCCAGTCTAAGACCAGCCTTAGCCTCCCCAGAAATGGTGCATTTATTAGATGTGCCAATTCTGGTGCTTAGTCACAGCTGTTCCCGATTTTGCCCTGGTGTGGTGGCAATCAGAGTAATAGTTTTTGGGGTTGTCGGCTGAGTAATGTGAGTGGGTATCAATCCCGGAGGTTAGTAATGGAGATGATGCGTCTATCTGACATCCCCATTAATAACCCTGTAAGTTAAAAGGTAAAAATGCACACACAAATTTTATTTTAAAAACACTCCCCCACATCTCATTCAACAATTTTTATTAAAAAAAACATGAACATCCAACTTAGTCTAATGAATCAATAGTAGCTCAACAGTAGTCTACAAATTCAAACCTGAAAGACCTAAAAAGAGTGTTTAAAGAAATAGAAACAAGAAACACTCCCTCATTCACCAATTTATTATTTTTAAAATTAATCCTTGCAGCTCTGACTTACTCTATTGAGTGCCCCCTATTTTTTAATAACTAGTAAAGGTAAAGCAGACAGCTGGGTGGTAAAATTAATAGGCTGGGAAGCTCCATGGCTATCTGGCACTTCCCAGCATAATAATTCCAGCTCATAGACTTCTGCTTTCACTTGGCTGGTTATTAAAAAAAAAAAATAATAGGGGGGACCTCACATAGTTTTTCTTTTTTAATTTTATTTATTTTAGCCTGTCAAGCCAAGTCACGAGGTACGCGGACCAATCACAGCCAGGCCATTATTTGGCCTGGCTATAATGGTGCCATAAGAGCCCAAAACCTTTCAACAATCTTTATTAGGCTGCCGAACCCAAACAGTAACATGAACATCTAGTAAGAAAAGAATAAATAAAAGAAATTACGGTACTTTTTAATCCCTATGGTTGAACATTGTAATTTTATATCATAGGACGCATATGTCACAAATTTATAGAGGACTTTTTTTTGCCTTATGATAAATGTGGTCAATTGTTTGTTCAATAAAAAAAATTATCCGAAAAAGTGTAAGAAAAAAAATATTTAATTTTTTACATTTACTACATCTTGCTCACTTTAGTCTATGGATATATGCTGCCATAAATGTCTGAATTCAAATTTTTGCATCGCAGACATACTAAGTAGGTGCTTGGCCCCATGCAGGGTTCTACTGTGGATCAAGGTTTTAGATTTCACTATAGTTTTGTTGTTGGGAAGTATGTAAATTATATGGACTTGGCATTGAAAAAATATACTCTGTATACTGTTATCTTTTTACATGCATGATCCTACTAAAATGAATTAACATCCTATCAGAAATCTCCATGATATGAAATTGCATGAAATAATTTTTTTTTTTACGTTTCTTGATTGTTAAAAGTTTTCTTCTCATTGTAAATTTAATATCAAGATTTTCTTATAAATGAAGAAAATCCACTTCTTGTTCCCGATTTTGTGTCTTGTGGAAGGTATCCCATAGTCAGGACAACCTGAGTGCTTACTGTAACGCATTCCTCGCTGCTCCATCATTTCTTGCCTCAAGCAAGCAAAGATTAAAGCACAGAATAATGTTCTGCAGTCGCTCATGCTGTGACCTCACTTCTAGATGACACATTACTGGCACAGAAGAACCCCACAACCGACACAGGAGACCATTTTTACTTTCCATGCTTGTTGTATGTCATCTGCTCAGGAAAATACTTTGCACACAATTTCCCCCAAAAGTGGATACAATATATCTGTATATTTTGGGGAATTGATTACAAAATATTTTGTAAATGCGGCCTGGAAGTGAAGAACGCAAACAGATGTCTAACACGTGTGCCGATAGAATATACTAATCAGGGGCGGACATACCTTTGGTGCATCCTGGGGGTCTGAGAGCCAAGGGGCCACTACGACCTCCATAGCATCAAGCAACTTCTGTCATAGACCAGGCTAGATGTCTGCAAAGGGCCCGTATACTGTTCTTGCACAGGGGCACTTCTCCATCTGTGTCCACTAATACTAATAGATTATATGCCTTTAGTAACATTGGTTCGATGGACTCTTTGTCCGGTTGGAGATGGTGGTGTAATGCTGAGAACCAGCCATAACCATTCCTTCTCCTTCCTGTCTGATAGAGAAGTTCAAGGCATCCACCTGAGATTACAGTAGATCTGTAAAGTAGAAATACTAGAACATCACAGATCCACTGGCGCTATACTATTTAAGGGTTGGTTTTCAGCAGCCTGTTTGGAGGACAATAACCACCTATTGTCAAGAATGTAAAATATTAAAGATCGTAAGAAATTAATATTAATGCTGTGTGCAGAAAGACCGTGTTCCACCTTCTCTGCTTGCAGCACATGACCCCTGGGCCTGCACTCTGATGCACGCTGCACACCTAGCAGCATTACGTGTGCCTCAAGCAAACGCGCCGGTTGGGCCTCACCGTCAACTGCGGAATCGGACTGACACCACTCTGCCAACTTTTTTCTGACGGTGGAGCAACGATCATTTGCTAGACCGCGCCGCCAGACACCTAACTGGATTGCTCCACCAAGCTTTCCTGACGGCTGAGCAACAACCACCCAGTTTTCCCAACGGAGACTGCTTACTATGCTCTTTTAACAAGTACATGAACGCATCTTTGGACTGTAACCGTCTAATTCACTGTCAGCCACTCAAGTAACTACTGAACTACTGTGTATTATTTTACATTGTTACGTCTGTTCTGCTAGATTTGTGGCATATAGGAGTATACCTTTAGGTACACATGTCTATCCACTGTATATGGGCAATGAATTACACTAATTGGACCCATTTGTGGATATTATGGATAGTCCCCTTTCTGCACACAGCATTAATATAAAGTTTATATAATAACTTAGTATTGGTACTACTGTGGTTTTAACCTTTATAGCTAGATTGGTTTTTAAGCGCCATTTGGTTTTTCTTACTATCTTTAATATTTTACATTTTTACCATGTCCTATATAAAAGGAGGATTCTCAGAATTGAATGGAGGGGTGTGCAGATGCTCAACCTCAACCCCATGGTTTTTGGGACTACGACACTTCCCCTTTAGTGGGTACAACAGATTCCTCTGAGTGTTCTTCTCCGTTGAGTCCTGCATTCCTCGGCCTTTGAGCTCCCCCTTCCACCTCCACTTCGACAGCCAGCGATTCTCCGCGTTAGTGAGCAGTCATATGAATTTACTAACCCCTGTCTATGCATTTGCGTTACATTTACGTCTTAGTGATTTCTATGAAATCTGTGGAACTTGTGAATGTCTTGTCCCTTAATGTCTGTCTTTTCTTTTTACTCTAGTGCTCACACTGCAGCTAACTGACGACTGGTACGGCTTCTTCCTTCCTTGCCATTAACATCTGACTCCTTTTGTTTTAATTAACAGTCGTTAGTGATGTGTGTATTTTGTGTCTGCATAGTATGTAAAAATAATTTACATTCACTAAGGTCTAGACTTGTAAAGATGTAGGAAATCCATATGACAACCAGAAATATGATCTAAAGTTCTGATATCGCAATGTGGATTTCGGAACAGGCCCCCACCTGCCTACCATATGATACTGGTGCCACCTCTGGGCTCCTTCAGGCAGTGGATCTTCCTCTGCACCACCTATACCTTTACCACTGATACCAACGAATTCAACTTACATTCCGTTCCCATAGTCTGAATCTTAGTGCTCCCATATTTGCAATTAAAAGAAGTGTATTTCGACACCTAATCTTACATCGGTTAGTGACTTGTGTAGTGTTGAGTATGAAACTCACCGCACATTCTTTATCCAGATTTGCAGGGGGTTTTTTTATTTCAAGTAAAAAAAAAAAAAAAAAAAATTAAAAAAAGGAAAAATGAAATTGATCAATAGTGACAGGAGGTGAGCGACACCCAGACTTTTGATGTTTCGAACCTTCCTGAGTCTTTGTCACAATAGTCGCTAAATCTGAACGAGAAAAGAAGTAATGAGTGTCAGATATACAATATGTATAGTAAAGTACATACGGTATATAAAGTTGTGTGAAAAAATGTTTGCCCCCTTCCTGACTTCCTATTGTTTTACATGTTTGTCACATTTACGAATTTAAATATTAAACAAATATAGCACAAGTAATCACAAAATGTAGTTTTTTAAATGAAGGTCTTTTAATATTAAGAGAAAAAGAAATCCTAACCTACTGGGAACTGTGTGAAAGTGATTGTCCCCTAAACCTAACTACTGGTTGGGCCACCCTTAGCAGAAACAACTACAATCAATCACTTGTGATAACTGGCAATGAGTATTTTACACCTCTTTGGAGGAATTTTGGCCCGCTCATCTTTGCAGAGTTGTTGTAATTCAGCCACGTTGGAGGGTTCTGAACATGCCGCAGCATCATAATCGGATTAAAGTCAGGACTTTGACTAGGCCACTCAAGTCTTAATTTTGTTTTTCTTAAGCCATTCAGAGGTGGATTTTCTGGTGTGTTTGGGATCATTGTCCTGCTGCATAACCCAAGTGTGCTTCATCTTGAGGTCACAAACAAATGGCTGAACATTCTCCTTCAGTATTTTTTTGTTAGACAGCAGAATTCATGGTTCCATTTCCCACAGCAAGTCTTCCAGGTCCTGAAGCAGCAAAACAGCCCCAGACCATCACACAACCACCACCATATTTTACTGTTGGTACGATGTTCCTTTTCTGAAATGCTGTATTACTTCTACACCAGATGTAATAGGATTTGCACCTTCCAAAAAGTATTCTCCAAACAGTCTTGATGTTTTCTGGCAAAACGGAGACAAGCCTTTATATTCTTATTGCTCAGCAGTGCTTTTCATCTTGGAACTCTGCCATGCAAGCCATTTATGCCCAGTCTCTTTTGGTGGAGTCAGGAACACTGACCTTAACTGAGGCAAGTGAGACCTGCAGTTCTTTGGGTGGTGTTGTGGGATCTTTTGTGACCTCTTGGAGGAGTCCTCGCTGTGCTCTTTGGGTAATTTTGGTTGGTAACTCCTGGGAAGGTTCACCACTGTTCCATGTTTTCTCCATTTGTGGATAATGGTTCTCACTGTGTTTCGCTGGATTTCCAAAGCTGTAGAAATTACTTTATAACTTTTTCCAGACTGATATATCTCAATTACTTTGTTTCTCATTTGTTCCAGAATTTCTTTGGATCGTGGCATGATGTCTAGCTTTTGAGGAACTTTTGGGCTACTTCACTTTGTCAGACAGGTCCTACTATTTAAGTGATTTCTTCATTGAGAACGGGGTAGCAGTAATCAGGCTTGCGTGTCGCTAGTGAATTTAATCTCTTCTTCCCAAAGATGTGGTAAATCATAGTTAATTTATGTTTGAAGAGGGGCAATTACTTTTTCACACAGGGCCCTGTAGGTTTGGATTTCATTTTCCTTTAATAATGACCTTCATTAAAAACTTCATTTTGTTACCTGTGTTATCTTTGTCTAATATTTAAATTTGTTTGGTGATATGAAACATTTAAGTGTGACAAACATGCAAAATAATAGGAAATCAGGAAGGGGGAAAGCACTTTTTCACACAACTGTACACTATATACAATATATAAAGTATGTACACGTCACTGGAAAAGTACAGACATATTTAAAAAAATTATAACACCGTAACATATTAAACTTGCTCATGTTTGTAAAGGACCATGGTGATTCTTCAGGCTGAAATTCCGCTTTTAACTTTTTGTTCTTTCCAAATCCTATTTCAAGTAACCGGAACTAAATGCTCATGGCCCTGCTTGCACCCAGTGCTGTGTTTTTTTTCTCTCTATTGAAAAAAAGATTCCTAATGAAAGCCAGAGTCAGTGCTTCTGTTAGCAGTTATATGAGATCCATATTTCACATACTCCTTTCGTTCTCAGGAACGGACGAGGAAAATGAAATGTAAAAATGCAGGTGTGAACAGCTCCTAATCGTTCTACCATCTCCTCTACATGGTTATCTGTCTGCTGAAGGATGTATTGACACAATGCACACTATTTTACAATATATTTTACACAATATATATGATAAGAGATTTTATAAACCAAATGAAGAGTCCTCACGCTATACCAGAGTCTCGGGTCTGGCTCTGTTTCTCCATTGCAGGGTGATATTTCTCCATATCTTACCTTAGCATGACCTGGTCTTTCCCCCAGGCTTTTCCTGAATCCTGTAGTTGGAAGCTGAGAAGAGAAATAACAGGACACTTTACATTAACTGACATTCACTGATTGTAAGTGACATAAAACAGCATCCGGATCAGGGGAGGACTGAGCGGCCAGCAGAGAGCTCCACAGGCCCCTCCACCACCTGGATTTCCACAGCATGAATTTGTACTTGGCTGGAAAAGTCTATGCAGATCGAAGTTGGGTTTTCTAAATTACCTATCAATCATGTTGTTGAGCTTTTTATTGAGGAACCAACATTGTAAATCATCCACAATCTTCTCCATATGGACATCGCCTCAACGTTTCCTCAAAAACAAAAGCTGTACTCACAGCTGGCTTAGTCTTTGCCGATTCCACCAAAAATACCCTACTGATTACCGTAAGTCCAGTATGCAGCATTGTAAAAAGCTTAGTGACCATAAGAAACCTAACCTACCTCAATGGTCAGTGGGGTTCTTCAGACACCAGTAGTTTTTGACATTTAAGTTATCTGATATTGATTTACACTTTATGGTCTTTGTATATGATGCCAGAATTTGGTATAAAATTATCATGGAAATTTGATGCTTGATCATAGATGGTGGAGGATTCAATTTGTGGCACATAGATACATCAAATCTACTGGCAGGTGTATGCCTGTTAATAAATCTGCCACAGTTTTCCTTTAGGAGGGATCCAGACATGAGTGAGGCATGATCCATAACGCACCTAAGTGACCAACTCTGGGACGTTTACTCTGATATATTTACGGTATACCACCCAATAAAAGATTGTTTCATTAGAAGTTTGCAGAAGTAAAGTTTGCTATATTTTGCCAACAGTTATTTCCATCTTAAAAAGTGATGGGTTATTATTGCTATCACTGTTAGGGAGGGTTCTGACATCTAGGAAAACCATCAATCCTGAGAATAAATGGACTCCATCAACCTATCGGGCAGAAAACTGCAGTCTGGTCCAAGTGAATAGTTGTGCCACAGTTCCCTTGACATTAGCAGATGATCAGGAAAAACTTAGAGGCGAAGAAAGAGTTTAGTCCATTTTGTTCTTAGTATATTGAGTGTCCCCCACCAATCAAAAAGTGAGAACATACGCTAAACACCATCACTTTGAGATTATTTTTAATGGTTTAATCAGTACTTACCTTGTTTGTGACTATGTCTGGGAATCTGTGGGGCCTGGTTATCGGTGTTGAAATTGGAATTTAAAGGGTTGTATTGATTTTTCTTAATTTAGGCAAATTAGAAATGGCATGATGATGGGAAACTGCTGGTGCAGAATGATGTCAGATTAAAAGGAATAAGGTTGGGTTCAGACTATGATTGGGGCTCATGAATTCCTGCACATTTGGCTTGATAATTAGCACCCGGTATAAAAAAAAAAATACAAAGGGTAGAGGTGAGTGACAGAAGGTTTGAGGTTCTTACACCCACCCATGAGTCGTGTCTAGTATTGTACACCTGTGTTGTCTAGGTTTTCAGAGCTGAGTTACAGTCCAACATCCAACCCATGGACAAGCATGGTTTGTTGAAGAAAGGAGCCATGTTTTTCTACTTCTGTACAAAGGCTTTAAAGATCTTTTCCCAGCCTGAGACTGAAAATCTGTAGTCATGAATATGACTGCAAACTTCTGAGACTCAAGTGTGCCATGTGCACACTGTCACAATTCCATCTTTATTTCCGATACGTGTTGGCGGTTCTATACTTGCTTTCTCGTGTGCACTAGACTCATGTATCTTTCTCAATAGAAAAGAATTGTGTTAAACCAGATGACAATAGTGGACACGTGACTGCAAGGATGTAAATTACAAATACGTGGTCGCGTGACCTCTCGCTCGCCCTGGGAATACAGGACAATCATAACAGTGTACGTATTGGACATTTATCAAGGTTCAGCAATCTGCAGTAGAAAAATCCAAAAACTGCTTGCACAAAAAAGTCCCCCAAAATTTACTATCCTCACAATCACTTTCCCATCCAAAGGAGCATTTTTTATCAGACTGAGTATGTATTTATATTCCTAAGAATCTCTCCATTCTAAATAAGGGAATGAAATATGGCAAGTCCTCCATGCACAGATGTGGCAAACGTACCACGGCAAGTGAGGCTTGCAATTCCGGTATTCAAGATGGCTCTTTCGCAGCCCTTGCTTTTCTCATGGATTTAGAATTATCGACTTGCGCCTCTTTGATAGGTCATTCTATAAATGTGCTCAAGTTAGAGGCGTTGTCCCAACTGGAGTGACATTACGCCTACAGGGGAGGTGTAGTATAGATGACCCAAGGAATACAAGTCCACCAGAGCTGAAGATGCTCATTAATGATCTAATATGACCTCTGATGGGATTTATGTGGGGATTTTGACATGTTGGTTTATTCTTTCCTCCTTATTTTAGAAAACCAGTCCAGTATCCTTACAGCTCGGTTACATTTGCATTTAATAAGAACAGTGAGGCCATGTGTGAGCTAATTCGATACATCTGTGCTGCATGTATTACTCTACGTGTCTGGTTTCATGGTTGAACTTGTCATTCTTCGTCGATATATAATTTTTTTTTTTTTTTCCGTTCCCTTTGGCAACATTATTCATGTATGTAATTCTGTAACTCAGCACAGTTACAAGTAGATACATTACCAGTCAGCAAATTTTTACTGTAGTTTTTTCAGGACACTAATAATCAGACAATTCACATGATTAATTTATTTTTAAGGTATCTTCATTTTAACCACATTGAAACACTAGAACCAGAATCTTTCTATCATCTTCCTAAGTTGGAGAGACTGTAAGTCACCAGTATAAATGCTTATAAACCTTCTGGGTTATGGAGGGGAGTGATGTATATACAAATATTTACTATGTTTTTTGTGTTTTTCTTTTACCCATTAGGTTTTTACATAATAATCGGATCACTCACTTGGTACCTGGCACTTTCAGCCAACTGGAATCTATGAAAAGACTGTAAGTCTATGCGCAAAAGTGGCTCGTGTAAATTTAAGCTTGTATATGGAGAGCTCCATGAGTTCTGATAAGCGAACTGAGCGTTGTGACGTTGGTGTTTGGACCATGCATGGCAACATCAAGATATCGTAATCATCATACACATGTGATCAGATCCCTTTTGTAAAGTTTGTGACCTCGAACATAGCCTGATATCTAGACTAAAAGTTTTTAAATGGCTATTCAAAATTTGAAAGTTATCCTCTATCGTATAAATGGGTTTGTCAGTGCTCCGAATGCTTGAACACCCAGTGATCCTAGTAATGCTGCTCAGAAACCAAAGGACTGGACTCAGCCTTGAATAGATGATGCACTCTAGATGGGACTTTGTAAACCCAGTTCTCATGATTTGGGATAAAATACTGATCACTATCAATGGGTGATTTCATTTCTGGAAATGCCCCATCGATCCTTACAATTAAGGGGCAGCAGGGCTGATCTAAAATGCTCTGTTCTCTTTACCGGTTTTTTTTTTTTTTGTACCTCCCAACACAGTGGCTCACCAGCTACCTCACAGTACTGGGAACTGTAGTCAGGCCCATGTATTGGAGGTTGCCAGGGCACGGCTAAGAAAGGAAATTTAGGGGTTACATTGCCTAGTCGGTGTGGCTTTGCTTTCATTGTTAGAATCGATTATTGTAGAAGTTGGTCGTCCACTATTTTTCAAGTTTTGGCACCAATCTATCCCATAAAGTAAAAAGTTCAAGAATACAGTCCTAGACGTCTCGTGCATGGATTTTATTTTGGAGGGGTGGGTTCACCTAGTGCCAGATTAATCATATATCGGACTGTATGTAATAAAAACTGATCACACCCATGGGAACTTCAATGACCGCAGTATTAGCTAGAATTGAGATGAACCAATCGGTCTATAGAATACAATTGTCGAGTCAGTTACTGTAAGCCTTTTTGTCTTGTGGCTTTCAGCTACAAATGTGTATAATGAAGCTTCATACTTTTATATTCTTCGTCCTGCTACTTTGCGGTTTTTACTGTCCTAATTTTATTTTCTGTGATGATGATTGCCCTATTCTCTTTGGTTCTGGCTGAATTCTCAGAAACCTTTTTTTTACCTGTGTGTATGTATATCCTTGGCATTACTTATGTTACTTATTGTGTCCTAAACAGGCGCTTGGATTCCAACTCTCTCCACTGTGACTGTGAGATCCTTTGGCTGGCGGATCTGCTAAAGATCTACTCCGAATCTGGTAATGCTCAAGCAGCCGCTACTTGTGAGTATCCGCGAAGGCTTCAGGGAAGATCTCTCTCCACTATTACACCAGCTGAACTGAACTGTGGTGAGTCGCCCGTGCAATCTGAGCCTGGTCTGTAACATATACCCATTCATTAGGAACATCTCCTTTCACATAGGAATAGTCCTGCCTGGGGAGCATCTGTCATGCTATAACCTCCTAACCCTGAGAGCTGACATACTGTATAAAAATGTACATGGCTCAGTGGGTAAAGGAGCCAATGACGCTTGAAAGAAGTTAGCATCTTTCTGCTGTCTATGAAATTCAATAACTTTTATATGCAGTCTAAAATACATAAATTAAAAATACATAAATTACTAATGAATAATTGGAAGGACATGGGAGGGTCTCTAAAGGTTAACAAACGCGGGATAAGGTGACACATATCTAAGATGACTGTCGAATAGCTATTCTTACCAGTTTCCCCATACACACATACACTTGGCTCAACTAAGTGTACATGTGTTTCTTAGCAGAAAGTGGAGTAAATGCTTCTAGACACTTTTAATCTCTCTTGAGAAGAGAAAAAAACCAGGGCAATGAAATTGAACGTGGCTGTTGGGTGACCTGTTATTTGGTTCACCTCTTTCTCTCCTGCTTCCCAACCAACCCCCTTCCCCGCCCGCCATGCCGAAAGATACCATGTTGTCTGAGTCATTGTCAAAATCCTCTGGCAGAGGTTTACCTGATCCTTTTGTTTCTCGGATTGAATTCCAACCACCCGGCCTTGTTTCCCCCTAGACAGCAAAGGATGAACAGAGTGCGCTCCCGATAGAGCATCCTCCACTATCATGATGGCAGATGTTGAGGGAAAGGAGTATAAGGCCCCTTTACACATTAGATGGTTGACTGAAATTCTCAGGTTTGACCAAATTTTGTTGAAAATGTTTATGAAGACTCTACCCATTCCCCCTGATATCTGCTCTTGAGCTAGATTGGGTCACTCCTTTACAATTTTTATATTGTTTGTGGGGTTGTCCTGTCTTCTAATATGTATGGCCACCTTCAGATGATCTGTAGGGAGAGCATCCGGTTCATCTTGCGCTGCCTGGTTATTTCCCAACTTAGCGCTCTCCATTCATGCTGATCATTATCATTCTCTGTTGTTAGAGCAATAAAAAAAGTTAAAAGGATCCCGGTAGGACAACCCATTATTCACACTGTTTAGGCTGACCGTATGGCCGCTACAAAGAAGACACTGTTCTTTATTACATGGTCACCTGTTCATTTGAATTGGCTCCAGTCAATACTACGGTATGTTTTCATTGCCTGCTCACATGCAGATAAAATGCGACTGTTCGCGTCTTCCTCGGCATTGTCTGATGATCGATGGAGGTTGAATACACACTGATCAGTAAAGTAATCATCAACGTATAAAATGTGCTATATGGGTCTGGGCTTCTTGTGTTTCACATGAAAATGGTTGAGAACTTTTCAAAGTTTTGCAATGTGTGTTATGGGCTACAGAAGTGTAGGTCTAAAATGATTTCCGTTTACATGTAGAGCGGCCAAGAATTACATCAGAGCCTCAAGATGTGGACGTTACCTTTGGGAACACAGTGTACTTTACATGTCGAGCTGAAGGCAATCCCAAACCAGAGATCATCTGGCTTCGCAACAAGTATGTTAAACAGAAAACAATAGCCATGAATTTATTGCCAAATGTTCTGCTCTGCCCTATAATGATCCTTGTGCTGGACCTTGAGGCCATTTATGAATGAGAATGGTTCTGGTCAGTAGAAGGTTAATGGTACTCGGAGAGGCGAGTCGCCCATCTGTGGTGTCGGGGCTGGGGCAGAGTGTCTTTGGATCTTTGATATTGAATCTTTTGCCCTCAGCAATTGAGGTTAATAGGATTAACGTTTCTTATGATCCCGGATTTTAAAGATCATTAAAATGAGAGATTTCCATTCCAACTATTGTTAGATCAATAGACTTTGCTTATTAGCAGATATTACTTTTGCAGAGCATGAAGGTTCTTGTAACGTTCTAGAATAAATAATTGATTGCATCCATGTGAACAAAGAGTTTAAGTTTGTGATAAACTTTTAGAAGTTGACTATATTGTTGGTTTTAGGTTTCAATTATATTATAATTTTTTTTGGTTTTTATTTTTAAGCATAAAACCAACAATATAGTCAATTTCAAAAAGTAAAGGGAATCTGTCACCAGGGTTTTGGCACCTAATCTGAGAACGGCATAATCTAGAGACAGAGAATTTGATTCTAGCAATGTGTCACATACTGGACTGCCTGCTGAAGTTTTGATACGATCACTGTTTTATCAGAAGGAGATTATCATTAAAGGAGTAGTGACCCTGCTGCCATATGTAGTCCTATAATCACTAGCTCTGTATAACCCAACCTCCACCACTGATTGGCAGCTTTCTGCCTATATACAGTGCACACAGAAAGCAGCCAGTCAGTGTTGTGGGCGGAGTTATACAGAGCTCAGCATTCACAGAACTGCGACATCTACTGCAGAGAAAACTATGATTTTAGTAAAATGATAGCAAGTATCCCAGTAAGTGACACCTCACTGGAATCTGGGTCTCTGATCCAACATCATGCTGCGCTCAGATGGGACAGGAAAAACCTTTTGACAGAATCCCTTTTATACTCCCTGCATGGATATTCACCTGTCCACTGGACCAGGCTAACTTATTCCCTGTCTGTTTTCGATGGCCACTGGACAGGAGCCCTGTTAATTGCCTCCTGTCGGCATCCCCTTCTTTTCATTCTTTTAGCCGGCATGTGTGCATCACTCCGCAATAGTATCGCCCAAGGCCGGCTAGTCATGGGAGGCGAGAGGTGCCGGCAGGTAAGCAGCGGTTTGCAAGGCACTTGTCCAGAACAGCAGAATACTGACATTGCCAGTGGACAAGGGTCCTACGAATCCATTAGCTAATCCTTAGTATGTATACAACACAAGTTTTTAAAGGAAACGTCAGAAAATTGCCTATTGTTTAAGTCAGGTTTTTTTGTTGAATCTATATTTTTTGTCAATATTTTCCTCCCCCTGCCCCCATAATCGGGACTAAAAATTAGAAATCTTGCAATTTTCACACTGGCCACTGAGGTTTTGGTAGACTTTATCTTCCTGTTACAGAAAAACCGTGTGTACATTAACAGCACTAGACAAGCTCCGACCTTCTCTTTTGAACTGAAGCATCTAATGAGCGTGTGCAAAGGTAGGGTGGAGGCATTGTAATCCTGCCTCTGTTGATAAGGAAACTGCTGTAAACTCTTAAGCCCTCGTCACACACAGTGATCTCGCTAGCAAGATTGCTGCTGAGTCACAAGTTTTGTAACGCAACAGCGATCTTAACAGCGAGATCGCTGTGTGTGACACTTACCAGCGACCGGCCTTCCTGACGGGTATCGCTGATCATCCTGGAATGGCCTGGACATTTTTTGGTCGCTGGTCTCCTGCTGGCCAGCACGCATCGCTGTGTGTGGCAGGCGGGAGACCAGCAATCAGCGAGCTGGAGCTTGTAACCAAGGTAAGCAGCGGGTTTCTAAGCACCGCGCGGCGCTTAGAAACCCTCTGTGTACCTTAGTTACCAGCGCGCTGATGCAGGGAGCTTGTAACCAAGGTAAACATCCGGTTTCTAAGTGCCGTGCGGCACTTAGAAACCCGCTGTTAACCTTGGTTACCAGCTCCCTGCATAAGCGCGCTGGTAACGAAGGTACACAGGGACGCCAGCGCTCGTCATCGCTGTACTGATCGCTGCTGAGATCTGCCTGTTTGGCAGCTCACCAGCGATCATGTAGCGACATACCAGCGATCCTGACAAGGTCATATCGTTGTCGGGATCGCTGGTGCGTTGCTATGTGTGACGGGGCCCTTACTAAAAGGAAGTAAAGGATACTTCCAGATGGTGGTGTGTCCAGTGTGAAAATTACAAGATTCTTTCTTTTAGAACACAGATCGTGATCTGAAAAAATTGCCAAAAATTCTAAAAGGCCGTATACTTTTTATCTCTTCCCTGAATGCTTGGTTTAGCATCATGTGAGTCCATTCAAAAGCAAACATTTAAAAAAGAAAATAAAAAAAAAAAATGTGCAGATAATATTTTTCATCAATTTTAATATTTTAACTGTGCAGAAAACAAATAATCAACTTTGTCAATCTAGAAATGAATTAAGCATGAAAGAGGATGCCCGGCTAAATCTTCTTGAAGATGGTACATTAATGATCCAGAATACTCAGGAGACCGACCAGGGAATTTATCAGTGCATGGCCAAGAATGTGGCTGGGGAAGTGAAGACTCCTGAGGTCACCCTACGATATTTTGGGACACCTGGTAAAATATATAGACTTTGTGCAAATATCCATATATTTCCTTAGGTATTCTGTGACTCTGTACTGAAGGGTCTATGCACATGGCGCAGATGTGTGCACAGACCCAGAACTGGAGGATACAAAGTCTTACTCTCCTTAATTAGACCTGTAGTCACTCCTTGTACCACTGTATGGTGATAACATTATTCCCCAGGAAGCGATCATTTTGTGTGCCAGTGTAATGTGTCGCGGGGCGGTAGCGGTTACACCTGACACGTTACATGAAGGTGGGGGTCCTGGCTGGGTGTGTGGATGCTACACCCGTGCAGCATGCACATCAGGACACTGGTTTGCCTGGACAGGACCAGAGGTAAATGATGAAGACCACCGTTTATAAATAAACTTTTTACTGAACATTAACTAGGGGAGGGTTATACTCTATACCGGAGACAGCAGGTACATATCTTCTTGAAGGTTTGCTTCATGATAATCAACATTTTCCTCAAACAGAGAAATTCAATGCATTTATCTTCTCTTTACTCATTATCTATCTCCTCTGTTCTTCTCTACTGCACCACAACCGAGCTCAACACTACAGTTCAGCCTAGCAAGAGTGCTGTACGCGACCCACGGTTCCGCGTCTTCTATCCCCTTGGGGGGGGCTATGGTGCCAGTAGGCCAGGACTTATCTTCTCCTCTACTGATACTCTGGCACTCCCTCCCGGGGCACTCTATTTGTCTTGCATACTCTGTCCTGTCTAGGTCCGTTACCTTTGGGAGTTATAAACTCTGGGCCATACTGCCAGGTGTCTTCTCCTAGGACCCGTCTCCAGTCGATCACGTGGGTCTTTCCATCACTTTTCCTCTTTACTGCTCATGCTATCTCTCAATCTCCTCTCACTTTAGGGACACCCAAGAATGTGACACTGGTCAGACTGGTTCTTTATTTATACACTCCATGCCCTATCTAGTGCTCACAGGAACTGTCTCTCATCCCTTCAGCCTTGCCCCTCCCTTTGTGGGCTAGTCCCAAACTTAACTCTAAAGCCCCCGTCTCACATAGCGAGATCGCTGTTGCATCACAAAATCGGTGGCGCAACAGCGATCTCGCTACGTGTGACACATAGCGGCGATCGGGCTCCTGCTGCGTTGTCGCTGATCGTGCTCGAATGTCCTGGGCTATTTTTTGATCGCTGGTGTCCCGCTGGCCAGCATGCATTGCTGTGTTGGACAGGGACAACAACGAACGACCTCAATACTACAGGTCTGAGAGACAGGGTTCCAACGACCGTCGTATCGTTGCTGCGTCGCTGTTGAGATCTGACTGTTTGACATCTCACCAGCGACCACGTAGCAACGCACCAGCGATCCCTACCAGGTCGCATCGTTGTCGGGATTGCTGGTGCGTCGCCAAGTGTGACGGGACCCTAACTGTCCCTGTTAACTTCCTGTTGCTGGGCAGAACATAGCTTTGTTACCAACAATACAGATTATTACACACACATCACCAATGCACAGCACTATTCACATAACACCTTACAATAACACTTGTTCTCCAAGGGGGAACATGGGCAATATGTCGTTCTCCTTACATTACCATATTAAATCTGGCCGACTCAAAGTTTCAGCAGTGGCTCAGTTGTGATATTGAGTTCCAATCCACACAAGTACAACACCTGCATGGAGTATGGATGTTTGTGTGTTCGCTCTAGGTTTCTTCCCTGTCCCCAGCAAAACTCCCTCTTATCTTATCAATATATATTTGTTTTCAATGGCATTTTCTCTGGTGTGCAGTGATAAGAAAATTGGAATATGTGTGGAAATTATACAAAATGTGTTTTTTCTTTCAGCCCGACCCAGTTTTGTGATTCAGCCTCAAAACACAGAAGTGCTCGTTGGAGAAGGTGTCACATTGGAGTGCAGTGCAACCGGTCAACCACAACCAAGAATAACCTGGACCAGAGGGGATAGGACCCCAATACCCACTGATCCCCGCATCACTATTACACCGTCTGGGGGACTGTATATTCAGGAAGTCAACCAGGAGGATGCTGGGGAATACACATGTTTTGCAACTAACACTGTGGACACTATTCACTACACTGCTTATATCATAGTCCAAGGTAAGCTGATGCGCTCTCGATCAGTCTGTACTGAGGCAGTGGACATGATGTGGTGTAGCGGCACTTCCCTGCTCTGAAGCCAATCCCCTTCCCCAACATATTCCAGTCATTAATAGCATGTGACTGCTTAGATCAGTGCACGATGCTGCAGAATATGTTGGCACTGTCGAAATAAAAATTATCATTGACTGGAAGCACAGAGATTTGAAATTTTTTTTTTTGTTCCCAATTTGAAGTTTTCTAAAATAA
Organism: Dendrobates tinctorius; assembly: GCF_039654945.1. Taxonomy (NCBI): domain Eukaryota; kingdom Metazoa; phylum Chordata; class Amphibia; order Anura; family Dendrobatidae; genus Dendrobates; species Dendrobates tinctorius. Next base: position 105,782 of record NW_027361717.1, read on the forward strand.
CAAGTTGGTCAGTCTTGTTTTTTTTTTTTCTGAAAAAGTAAAGAAAAGTAAAGGATGCCATTATTGCCAAAAATACTCTCCTTCATTCAGGATAAGGCCACATTCACACATTCAGGTATTTGCAAGCCGAAACCAGGAGTGGATGATAAATGCAGAAGTGGTGACGTGTTTCTGTTATGCTTTTTTTCTGATTGTCCAATTCCTGGCTTTGGCTTACAAATACTGACCGTGTGAACATGGTCTTAACGGCTCGTTCAGACAAGCGTATTATAGGGACATCTACTGTCGAAATAAAAATCCGAGAGCACTCTGAGCAATGTAATTCAGTAGGACTGATCAGATAAGTTTTCCACTTAAATCGAGTGTTCGTGAGAAAGAAGTTTGTAGAAGAATCGCCCATTCATGTCTACGGGTTCACACAAAAAAAAAATATTGAGTCCCACATGGATCATCCATATTGCGTCCGTCCTTTACGGCTTCGCTGCCATTAACTTAGGAAACTATATTTGATAATGTACATTTCACAATGCCGGCGTATATAGTCAGAAGTTACAGGGCCGTAAAATTCGGACATATGGATGGCGAACCAGATTTCTGGATGAAAATCATCTGATTTTTCATTTGCTTCTCTGACCCCGGCCTTATTCTTGGGTCCTTTGCACCAATATTAACGTTTACGGAGCAGCCATTACTATAGTCCTTACTATGTGGGTTAGAGCTGAGGACTGTTGCACGAGACCCCCTTTGTTGGCACGCGTGCGGCTCTCCCCTCCCCCTCTTGTATAATTGCGTCTGTGGTACTCATGTCTTCTACAGAAATACTGTGACACTTGGTCTATAGCAGCTGTGAGGACCATGTTTGGGGTCAGCTGACCGTCCTAACCGCAGTCTTGTTTTCCTCAATGTCCTCCCCTCACCTTAAGAGCCTCAGCCTCCCACGCGGGCCAGCTGGCCGCTGTCCACCCTCGCATATCAACAAGACCTCCACTGGGAACTGATCCTTCCTACTTTCAGGAAAGAAAAACTGCAGTTAATTACGAGCGGCGCTTAGCCATGGCGTTCTTGTAACCCAAACCTGACTACAAAGCACAGATAATGGCTGATGATTGACGGGGCCAGAGTGATGTTCTGCTCAATCAGCACTAATCCTCCCCTTCTGGAATTTCCCATTAGTATGGATGATCTTTTATGAAGTTTATTATGATATTAAGATTACTTTGTGCTCAGATTCTTTTGACCTTTTTGTGCTGTCTTAGTTAATAGTTTTGAGTGAAAGACACTTTATAGAGTAGCTGAATTCTTCATTTTTCTCTTTTAATCATTTTTCTCCTGCAAGGAGAATTATGAAGGTTTGAAAATCACTTTATTAGGGATTTTTCTTCATGTGAATGGTTTACAAACCGCTGGCTTTTCCCCAGTCCATTTGCCACGTTTAGCTGCATCGATATCGGAAGGTGCTCATTTAGAGTACAGATGATGGCAGTGAAAGTGTACTCCTCAGAATATTGTGCTCATCGTCGCAATCTCCCGCAGCAGCTTACCCCCACAGTTAGGGGACATTTACACTACAAGATATTCGTGAACGAGTGTTGTTAGAAACACTCGTTTCCGATATCTTTCTGTGTAAACAGGCTGCCAATCACCCAGTGAGCTCGTAAATCTTTTTTTCAATGACAAAAAGCATCGTTCTCTGTAGTGCTTTGTACTGTTTGAACAGGACTTGCGCTGCAGAAAACTGTGACGAAGTATGCACAGTATAGATCATTGGACCCGCGTTGTATACTTTGGTTTGCCTGTTGAAACAGATGTTCAAACGACTACTGTACAGTAGAGGTTTACCGGTTGGCGATTGACTCGTTGCGGGTTAGTCTGTGTATACGGACACTTAGTAACGTACAGGAGCCATGCTCACCAATCACTGCCATCATCTGTACTCCTCCAAATGAGGACGTTCTGTTATCAATGCAGCTAAACACAAGCAAATAGAAAGGGGAAAAGCCAGAGTTTAGAAATCAATTACTTGTAATTATTTACAGGAATGAAGATAAATCTTCTAATTGATTTGCAAAGTTTTGTAACTTTCTGTGCTGGACAAAATTCTGTTAAAAATCTCCTGCCTGATAATTGTACCTCATCACACAGGAGGCTCAACGATTCCAAATTAATGACACCAATTGCATTTGATTTTTCTCTTCCTTTTCAGCCATCCCTCAGTTCACGGTTATTCCACAGGATCGCAATGTCTTTGAGGGTCATAATGTGGACTTCCATTGTGAAGCTCAAGGCAACCCACCACCAGTAATTGCCTGGACCAAAGGAGGTAAGACGTAGGCTATACTCGGGGGCTGTGAGGTGGCTCTTATATACTGTACCGAACCTCTGCCGTACTTTTATTTTGGTTATGTATAATATGTCGTAGTGTTCTTTGGAAGAAGAGTGGAGCAGCATTGGACTTGTCAGTGGTGGTGGTAGTTGGTCAATTAGCTCTAGTCATCTTGTGTAGAAAATTTTCTGTTCTGTGGCATTACTCGATTACTATGGGACTCGGCCTAAAGTGTACACCGTGCTCAACTCTGCTTTTCCTATTTTAGGGTACAATGTTCAACTTGTGTACCCCAAGATAATTTCTTACGTGTAGAGTAGAACTATAGAGAGTGGACAGGAAAATGAGCCGCTACAGTCAGATTGATCTACTTTTGGAGATCAAATAAAAGAATGTAAAGTGTTTATACAGAGTGTGGAGTCCGCCCATCCGTACCAGTGTGCGCCCTCCACCGGACCACAATGGATTTATCATGTCTCATTACTTCCCATAGATGGATGTTTGCAAAAAGGTTTTAATTATTCCCTTCTCCATAGACAGACGTAGAAATATTCACAGATTCAGATTGTATATAAAATGTATTGTAGGACTAAATTTATGTAGATTTTCCAGCTAGAAAGACTTAGTTCAGTTTTTTATATAAATCTACAGTGAACTGGATAGTTAATAATTAAAGTTTTTTTTCTGTTATCCAAAATCATCTTTCTTCCCTTCCCCTTGTAAAAACACATGGTGCTTTTCTCATCCATCTTTCCCAGTTACCAGAGTCTGAAACCCAGTTAAGACGAAGACTAGTATGATGTTCACCATGTGGCCATCTTATTTTGAGAAATGATCATATCCTAATATTGGATTGCTCAACATGCACCCTTTTCTTCTAGAGAAGCGGGGGGACTGCTTTGATGTGCACTCTGTATGGCTGTCCCTAGCAATTGGGCTTATTGTTCCTATTAAGTTAAATGGTGGAAATATAAAATTACAATACTGGTGCCTATCATCCCTGATGCTTAAATTTGGCTTTGGCTCTACCTTCTCGCAGAACCTATTCAATATTGTATTGTAGCCTGCTAGCAAAAATCTTCAACTAGCTAAAATCCACATCGCAACCTCTGGAAAAGCTCAGAAATATGCATCTAGCATAAACCTCTCACAATCGTCACAAGGTTAAGCGTTTTTTTTTCCTCTTCTCTTGGTCATGACTTGCCACACAACTTGACACACATCTCTGGCTATGCTGGACCAATAGGAAGAACACCTCTGTATGTGTAGTTGCCCTAAATGGCCACGTATGGTGGTTAGACTGATTCCATACCTAAAATTTGTTTTCGGTAGCTAAGATTACTTTTGGCGTTGACTTTTGTTATAATACTGAAAAGAGTGGTAGATAAAGTCTGTATAATTTAGCAGGCCCTAGGATGAATGCAAACCAGGAAGACATAAAAGCAAATAGGCTTCACAGGTTGTCTTCTGTTCGCTGAGAATTACTCTCGGAATGTTTTCAAGGATTTCAATTTACGACGGTACTGTGTTTTCTTCTTTCTGTTGGAGCTGTGTTCTCTTCTTTCTTTTGGACCTGTGTTCTCTTCTTAGTATCATCTAGTAATCCTTTTGAGATTAATATCAAACTTTCGAGACACTTATTTGATGAAGTTATTAGTGTTTGTTGTGTAATGACTTTGTTCCTTGTTAGGAAATCAACTGTCTGTTGACAGAAGACATCAAGTTTTGCCTTCTGGGACCCTACGGATACTTCGTGTCGCTCTCCATGACCAGGGACAGTATGAGTGTCAGGCCATTAATATTGTAGGGTCTAAGAGTACCTCGGCACATTTGGTGGTCCAGGCCAGAGGTAAGAGACACCAAGAGCTACATGTAAGCATTAAAATGGGTTGTTTTGCAAAAAAAAAAACAAAAACCTGCATAATAGAACAATGCCAACCTTCTACCACTAGCAAGAGGTCTATGATTCCATAGAAACATACCTTTATCATGTATAGATAGGTGAGAAGTATGATCACTGGTGGTCTGACCTCTGGGACCTCCACCAATCCCAAGAACTAGGGGTTCTGAGTTCCCCTGAGTAAAGTAAAATTATGGTCCTACATTGACCCGGTGGACGTTGGACTTTCGGGACCATTGAAGGCCGTAGGGGTCAAACTTCCATTAATCATGATACTGTTGGTAGTGCTGACCTTAGTCTATATATTCCCCAGTAAGCTTACATTTATGATGTTTGGATAGGTTATAGATTTTTATGGTAAAACCGTGATACATCTTGATAAGGCCCTAATATATTAAATTTTTTCTCAAGTTCAGGTTCCATTTAAAAGTTAGAACTTAAAGGTAATGACCCCATGAAACCTTCCATCTTGTACATGGTAATGTCTGGTATGGTTGTGTCCATTACTTTGGAGTGGGATGTAATGTTAAAGTCATTTCACAGATAAGAATGGCATAGTTACCAATATTTCTGGGGTTGTTGGCGTTCTACACCAACCCAGCTATTTTGGTAAACCTGCACCCCTCACAGAAACCGCCACTGTACATCACAGAATGACCACTTTTGGGAGGGTTCACATAAATCGTTAATTCTTTTAGCCCATGAGTTGACAACTATTATGGAAAAAAAAAAAACAAATAATCCTTTTTCTAATCTTGGACAGGCTCCTTTGCCCCATGAGCTTTGTCATAGGTACAGATTATAATTTTGAATTACGAATTACGAGTGCTGTGACAAGGTTGAGGTTTGCCAGACAAGTGAGAAAAATGCTTGAGCAACAGAGTTGTATTTGATCATATTATTTCCAGAGCTGTACTAGGCTTGTAGTAAATGATATCTGCCAATTCCAAGTTTTGCTGTGCTCCAAAATCTTCGATATTCAGCCAAGAAACAGCTGCAGTGGGTGAATGACTCCTTTTAGCCGGTTCGTATTCCAACACTGAAGCGTAGTGCTCTGGAATCCTAGAGATTTAGACAAATTTTTTTCTTTATAAAGTCCTTGATGAAGATTTTTATCTGGATGCTCAGTAATACATGATAGATTCAGGTTCTAACCCTGGATCTATATTTCTCTTGAGATTTGCCTCGGTCATGCGCCGTTGGTGCTGAGAGATGGTCAGCTCTATGGCTGACCCATATCCATTATTTATGTATTCTTTGGATATACATGTATCCTCTGCGTATGCTATATACGATATGTAAGAAAGAAATTGCCGTTTATTCATTCAGTGGCTACCATGCCAAATACTGTTTAAATTCTGTCTATGCCAGAAGTGTAGTTGGAAAAATGTTTTATGTAACCGTATGTAAATTGGCATATATAGCGCTCTACCTTTCAGGCCGCCTCTCTGCACACGGAACCTGTTTAGTGGCGAAAATGTGGGTTTTGGGTCCACGCACTAGTAAGCTTTTTAATGACTCCAAGTTAAAGGGACTGTCCGCACAGAATGACTGTGCAAACCCATTGCTGGTGCTTGGTGCATCCTTGGAAAAGCAATTCTTTACATGTTTCTTCCCACCTACTTGTTTTTTACCCATCTCTATCCCGATTGAAAGCGATCGCTTTAATGAGCTGAAGAAGGGCAGAGATAGATGGCAAACGAGTAGGTGGGAAGGCACACTGAACAATTTGGCCACACCAAGGATGCACCGAACACCTATACTTGGTTTGAACAGTCATTCTGCGCTGCCAGGTTCCTTTTTTAAGGAATTGTTTCATTAAGACTACGGTCTGTCGCCTATGGACATCGAGCATTCGGGGGAGAAGGACTGCTCAGAATTATATATAGATATATAATATTTCACTATTTTGTAGCCTATCCTCCTAGAGTGTTTTCACTATTTATTTTTTTCCACTGTTCTGCATTAATCCCAGATGTTTTTTCCAGTTACCCCAGTTTTTGCTACTGTGCCCAATGACATGACTGCGGAGGTTGGTTCTGAAGTGCGTATTCCTTGCAGTTCTCAGGGAGACCCATTACCTGTCATAACATGGAACAAGGTAACAAGCTGTATTTAAAAAAAAAAAAAAAAATGGTATTTCTGAATTTTTATCACAAAATGGAATTTGGTTGTCCTACAATCCGACAGGATTGTCTGGGGGTTCTGATGTTGTGTTTTCTGTCTGCCAGATCTTTTTCTTTCCTAGTATATAAACTGCTTTTGTCAATTCTTTATAAGGAAGTCTGTTACCACAAAGTGACTGTTCAGACCAAACACAGGTTTTTGGTGCGCCATTGGTGTTGCCCGATCAGTACCACCCTCCCACTTGCTTGTTTTCAATCTTTTTCGCCCTCTTCTGGTTCCCGTAAAGCCTGAGCTGTCAATTAAGAAAAAGGACTATGGAACTGGGTGAAGAACAAGTAAGTGGAGGGTGGTTAGAACTGCTCAGCTTCACCAATAGTTACTGTAGATCTAACGATCCTAAACTAGAATATCTATGGTCAACTCCATTGTTTAAAGAGTAAACATTAGAGATGGGCGGACACCTGGATGTTCGAGTCCGGCGGGTTCGGCTGAACAGTTGAAAAAAAAAAAAAAATTTGAGTGCCCGAACCCGTACCCCATTCACTTGAATGAGGGGCCTGAACATCCAATGTTTGCCACGCTGTCATGTGCATGACAGCGCGGAAAACACCGTCTCTGTTTTTCCCCCAGACATAGATTACAGTGTGGGACAAGAACGAAGGATAGGTGAGGGATATTGTTGTTTTCTATTTTAGTTTTATTGCAGTAGAACGAGGGCTTCGGTGTAGTAGGCGTTAGGTGAGTATAACTGTTTTGTTATTTTTACATAGAAAAGTAAAAGTGTGTTTGGTCTTGTTTCTAATAAAGGACTTTATTCTGGCTGTGTATTTACCATGTAAGTATAGGATTAGTAATGGATAGATGTCTTATAGATGCCTCTCCATTAGTAATCTGTGGGCTTGATGCCACCTGACAATACAAAGGTGATATCAACCCCATAAATAGAAGAGCAGGGCAAAGCGCCAGAATTGGTGCATCTAATAGATGTACCTTTTCTGGGCAGGTGCGGGCTGCTATTTTTAGGCTGGGGGGCCAATATCCATGGCGAAAAAAAAGTATTCAGCCACCAATTGTGCAAGTTCTCCCACTTAAAAAGATGAGAGAGGCCTGTAATTGACATCATAGGTAGACCACAATTATGAGAGTCAAAATGAGAAAACAAATCCAGGAAATCTCCTTGTCTGATTTGGCAAGATTTATTTTGCAAATTATGGTGGAAAATAAGTATTTGGTCACCTAAAAACATGCAAGATTTCTGGCTCTCACAGACCTGTAACTTCTTTAAGAGGCTCCTCTGTCCTCCACTCATTTCCTGTAGTAATGGCACCTGTTTGAACTTACCAGTATAAAAAACACCTGTCCACAACCTCAAACAGTTACACTCCAAACTCCACTATTGTGAAGACCAAAGAACTGTCGAAGGACACCAGAATCAAAATTGTAGCCTTGCACCAGGCTGGAAAGACTGAATCTCTAAAAGACAAGCAGCTTGGTGTGATGAAATCAACTGTGGGACCAATAATAAGAAAATGGAAGACATACAAGACCACTGATAATCTCCCTCGATCTGGGGCTCCACGCAAGATCTCACACCATGGGGTCACAAGAACGGTAAGCAAAAATCCCAGAACCACACGGGGGGGGGGGGGGGGGGGACTGTTATGAATGGGTCACCGAGGAGGATGGCAGGAACAGGCTAAGCCACCAGAAGACCAGAGAGGTTGGTAAAGCGGATTGCAGACCCCTGATCCTATCCACACAACTAGCAGTAGACGTGGAGAGATCCTACAATGCCCTAGATGCCTTGTCACAGCCGGATTACTAACTAAACCCAAAGACAGATGAAATCTAAACTGCCCCGGAGCAGATCCCCAGAGGAATAGACAGCCCCCAAACATATATTGTCGGTGAGACCAGATGAAACACAAGCACAGGCAGAGAACAGACTGAGCAAACGGTGGGGCCCAAGCTCTCTAGACAGGACAGGATACTGTCTGCAATCACGCACAAAACCCTGAAAAAGTCCAACACTACTGATGTACAAAAAACCTGAGATCACACGATCTCACCCCCGCTAGATCAGCACTCTGGTATAAACTGACAGCAAGCAAAAAGATACTAACATAACAGGGAACTGAACAAGCTGCAACATATGAAGCAGGGCCCAGCGCTGCCCCCATCAGGGAGAACGCTGAACCCTAGCAGCAAAACAGAAAGCAAAAAAAAGACACAACCAGATTAAATGCAAAGGATTAGCAAAATAAAAATAGCTGAACTATGCAGATCAGGCGGGGGGCAAAAGAGCTCCAAATGCACACTGAGGAAATCACCAGCAACCTCCAAGAGCAGCCAGCTCAATTATATGCTCTCAGCCAGTAATCCCAGGTTTCCAATTATCGTCGTCAGGTGGGGAACTTCCATCCACCTGGCCAGCTCCACTACTCTCAGCAACCACCAGAGGGAGCAGAGGGAGCTTCGGCTCAGAACTCCGAGCAAGAGAATTCACAACAGGGGACCTAGTGAATGACCTGTATAGAGCTGGGACCACCGTAACAAAGGCTACCATCAGTAACACACTGCCGCCAGGGACTCAGATCCTGCAGTGCCAGACGTGTCCCCCTGCTTAAGCCAGTACATGTCCGGGCCCATTTGAAGCTTACTAGAGAGCATTTGGATTATCTAGAAGAGTATTGGGAGAATGTCATATGGTCTGATGAAACCAAAGTAGAACTGTTTGGTAGAAACAAAAACTCATGTTTGGAGGAGACAGAATGCAGAGTTGCATCCAAGAACCCCATACCTACTGTGAAGCATGGGGGTGGCAACATCATGCTTTGGGGCTATTTCTCTGCAAAGGGACCAGTACGACTGATCCATGTACATGAAAGAATCAATGGGGCCATGTATCATGAGATTTTGAGTAAAAAAAAATCCTCTTCCATCAGCAAGGGCAGTGAAAATGAAACATGAATGGGTCTTTCAGCATGATAATGATCTCAAGCACACCGCCAGGGCAACAAATTAGTGGTTTCGTAAAAAGCATATGAAGGTCCTGGAGTCGCCTAGCCAGTCTCCAGTTCTCATCCCCATAGAAAACCTTTAGAGGGATTTGAAAGTCTGTGTTGCCCAGCAACGGGTCCAAAACATCACTGCTCTAGAGGAGATCTGCATGGAGGAATGGGCCAACATACCACCAACAGTGTATGCCAACCTTGTGAAGACTTACAGAAATGTCTGAGCTGTGTCATTGCCAACAAAGGGTATATAGCAAAATATTGAGATGAACTTTTGTTAATGACCAAATACTTATTTTCCACCATAATTTGTAAAATAAATCTTGCCAAATCAGACAAGGTGATTTTCTGAATTTATTTTTCATTTTGACTCTCCTAGTTGTGGCCTACCTATGATGTCAATTACAGGCCTCTCTCATCTTTTTAAGTAGGAGAACTTGCACTAAAATAGACAACTGTTGCTTTAAGTGTTTTTTTTTTTTTCTTTAGTCTAGGAAAACATTAGTTTTTGAGCCTCAAGAGGGGTGGGAATTATTTAGTGCAATGTGGATACTGTAAAATAAATGTTTGTATTGTTGTAGGATGGCATACAAGTAACTGAAAGTGGGAAATTCCACATTAGCACAAATGGCTATTTAGCCATCCATGATGTTGGCCCAGCAGACCAAGGTCGATATGAATGCGTAGCGAGAAATAGTATTGGTTATTCTGCCACAAGCATGGTTCTCACTGTGACAGGTTAGTATCACCTTTAATTTGTTTTTTTCACTTATGGAGCCCACCACGTGGTTAATACCTAACCCTAGTTGTTTTTAGTGCTCAGAATGGTGATGGAGAAGAAGAGGAAAAAAAAAAGACTTTGACTTTGGTCCAGTGTAATAAATAAGGCTACAGGGGTGCGGAAGCCACCTTTGTTGCACAAGATGACACCTTCGTTATAAGTAACACATAGCAGGTAGAGGGCTTCTGTCATATTTCGCATTGGAGCCCAGGTGCTTCCTATATCTCTCCTGGCCATGTATGACGTGATCTGTCCTATCCAAAACAAGAACTTACAGTGTTCACATATCCTCTATATGTCTTATTTAAAGGGGTTGTCCAATAGTGGACAGTCTGTTATATATGTTAAAAGGGGCTGCATAAAAAAAATGCATCCTTATCTCCCAGACTGGCACCATTCCTTCTCTCTCAGCCCTTTTGCTCCTGTCAATCTTGTGACACAAACAATGTCTCAAGAGAAAAAGCATCCTTCACTATTCTGTCATAGCGGAGGTAAGGACATTTATAAGGGATTGTCCATTACTGGGGACATTTATATGGGATTATTCTGTAGTGGGGACATTTATATGGCTATTTCCAGTAGTGGGGATACTTTATATGGGGTTGTCCGGTAGTAAAAACATTTGATATGGTTATGTCCAGCAGTGGGGATGTTTTATATGAGTTTGCCCAATAGTGGGGATATTTTATGAGTTTGTCCGGTAGTGGGGACATTTATATTGGGTGGTCTGGTAGTGGAGACATTTATATGGGGTGGTCTGGTAGTGGGGTTATTTTATGAGGTTGTCCGTTAGTGGGGATATTTTATGTGGGGTTGTCCGGTAGTGGGGACATTTATGAGGTGGTCTGATAGTGGGGATATTCTATGAGGTTGTCCGGTAGTGGGGACATTTTATGTGAGGTTGTCCGGTAGTGGGGACATTTTATATGAGGTTGTCCGGTAGTGGGGACATTTATATGAGGTGGTCTGATAGTGGGGATATTTTATATGGGGGTTGTCCGGTAGTGGGGACATTTTATATGAGATTGTCCGGTAGTGGGGACATTTTATATGAGGTTGTCCGGTAGTGGGGACATTTTATATGAGGTTGTCCGGTAGTGGGGACATTTTATATGGGGTTGTCCAGTAGTGGGGACATCTTATTTGGGGTTGTAGACAAAAGTATTCTGTTTTTAATGTAATTTCTAGTTCATACAGCTCTGGCAAAAATTAAGAGACCACTTCCAAATGATCAGTTTGTCTGATTTTTGTCTTTGAGTAAAATGTAAATTGTTCTTTTAGTCTATAAACTTCTGACAAACATGTCTCCTAATTTCCAAGCAATAAATGTTTGTATTTTTTTTTCTGAAAAGGAGAAATGGTCAAAAAATTTTTTTAAAAAAAACAGTGCTTTAAGACCTCAAATAATGCAAAGAAAACAAGTTCATAATCAATTAGAAACAACAATACTAATGTTTTAACTCAGGAAGAGTTCAGAAATCAATATTTTGTGGAATAACTATGATTTTTAAAAACTGCTTTCATGTGTTTTGGCATGCTTTCCACCAGTCTTTTACACTTTGTTTGAAGGCTCGTGACTATCCATCATCCTCTTGATTACATCCCAGAGGTTTTCAGTGGGGTTCAGGTCTGGAGAATGGGCTGCCCATGACAGGGATTTGAAGTGGTGGTCTCTTAATTTTTGCCAGAGCTGTATATTTATCCATCTCCGTCATGGTATTGAAAAAGCTCTCTTCATTTACTAGGAGGTAATGGCCTCAAAATGAAAAATGTCCAGTCTGTCTGTACAAATCTGTTAAGGGTGAGAAGTACCAAACATTTGGTTGTTTATGCAAAGTTAATGGCATTGGCCAATGTTAACCTGACGTGTATGTGTATGGGGATGATTAACACTTGACCTCCTGGTTTTTCCCACCTATTGAAGTGAACTAAGTTGACACATTGCGATTTGACAAATGTAAAACATTTTAACATAAACTAATAAAGAACAGAAATCTATACACGGTATCACTCTCTGATTGTCTGTTAGACCTGCACAATAAAGCCAATTTTTAAAAAAATGTAAAAATTCTGAGCTCAAGTACCCAAAAGATTGCCCTTGTAGGATGAATAGGTAGCCACATCCTACTTGTTTAACTTTTTTTTTTTTTCCCTAAATCTGACCCCCCCCCTCCACAATTTTTTTTTTTTACCCAATATAACGTATCAGTGTATTTTCCCTTTCTCCTAGTGTTGCTGTTGGTTTCTATAGGAAGGAAAGTCTGCTTTCCTTCTAAACAACTTTCAAAAATTAGTCCCATTTATCAAACTGTTAAAGAGGACAAAACAAGAAACAAAAAAACCCTGCTTTTGTAACCTTTAACGACCAATCGGAACTCTGCTTTACTAATTTAGGACTTATCCTGCCTCTGCACGTATGCCTCACATGTAAAGCAAAAACGCAATGTGAACTGAACCCAAGAGCTTGTTCGCATGACCAAATTTTAAGCCCGAGTGCTGTCTGTGGAAAAAACGGAGCGCATTCAGGCAAGTGTTATTCATTGGTGCAGCTGAGCAATATTTTTCACTGAATGAATCTGCACTCGGGAAAAAAATCACAGCAAGCACTGGTTTCTTCCGTAAAGTGGATGAGACTCCTCATTCAAGTGTATGGGTGCGTAAAAAAAATAACCTAGTACATCCACTTTGGAGCAGAGATTCTTATACATCCAGCTGCCCTCACAATTTCTGGATTATTGACAATTATAGCGGTATAATGTAATTCACAAAAGGTGTCATACACAACATAGCTATAAATGTACAGAAAGGGCAACTCCTACAAATTGAAAACCAACACAAGAACTACTGAGTTAAATGCCCCAAATATTTTAAGTAGTTGACTCCATTAATTAAGACACTGTCCATTATAAATATATAACCAGAGTCTTTATTAATTGCAAAATGATACATACATATAAAAAACACATAAGTTAAGCTAGACAAGTGAATATGGCGACAATAAACACCAGAAAAACTAAGCAAGCACTAGATTTCAGTCACCTACACGAGGGGACACAATATGGAGCAAAGTATCCAAAATGTTAAACAGATCGTAGATTTTACCACTCAGACAAGTACAGGGAAGATAATCCTCACAAAAGGTCATAGTAAATACAGACGAAAAACCAAAGACATGATAAAATGGTTTCAAACCCCACCAACGGTCTCCCCCATGTGAGAGGCTTATTATGTTTCTGGCGTGGCCCTGATGCGCTTTTCGCATGGTGGTCTTCCTCTGGGGGCCATGTTGCTTCATGTAATTGGGATAGATCACATTCTGATGAACCATTCTGGAAAAGTGGCCGTGAAAAGTAAAAATGGCACTATGGTTGTAGTTCTCAGGAGTTGGTGCATGTTGGACATGGACCACAGCCGCCTTGGGCTCTAGAAGTAAAATCTGTGATGGCGCTGAAAATCTTAATTGCTCTAAAACATGACTCCATATTGATCCTGTTTTTTGTCTCGGGCCCCTTCCTTTTAGTTATATCTTGGGCTTTTAACAACTGCTTACATTTAGATGAAGTAACTGTTGTACCTTGAAGTAGTTTTGCCTCCTTTAGATAATTCCTTCTATTGATCTTTTCCTTTTATTCCACATCTGTTACCTTAAAATAACTTTGTAATTAGTAGTTACTGTTCAGTCTTGGTGGGAAGATCTTGTGTTTAGTGTCTTGGGTTGATGACTTGATAATACAACTATTCCTGAGTGCACAGAATATTCTTTAGATTGTAAAATGGGTTAAAGCGTCTCCTGTCCGAGTCGCCCCATATTTAGTAGCACAGCAGTGCCGGAGTCGTTTTTTTGCAATAAGTCTGCGTTTTTCAGACCTCAATTGGTACAGCTGCAGTTATGAACAACAATTCTAATCTAATTTAGATCAGACCATAGATATTTACATCAAAGTCTGAGATCAATCTGTAGGATTAGCTATTACCAATCTTCCATTGACTAGACCTATCAGACATTTATGATGTGTCTTATACATTTGCCTTAAATGTCGGTGTTCAAAATTCCTGTTTAGAATTGTTGCACTTAAGGCACCATTATATATTAGAGTAAATTGGTGGAACCTGGCGGGATTGTGTAACATTTCAATGTGTATGGGGGTATGGGACAGTTGGGGGAGAGAAGGGTTTCCAGCAGATGGTCCTTTTATGCTCAGGAAACTAATCTTTCCTAGAAAACACAAGTGTGCTTATCCGATCCGGCTGTTCTTGTGTATGGAGCACTAAGGAGAAAGTCATTGGCCGAACTGTTGTTCGATTGACTGCTTTCTAATATATATGGGAGGTTTTAGGAGTTCGACAGTTTTTTAATGTTTGTCAGTTGTCCATTCTAAAAGGAGAAGTCTGCAGTCACTCTGTGTGACTGCAGACTTACGAATCCCCCCCGGTGCACGCACTTTACGCTGCAAGGATTTGCTGTTGTCTGCGCCGGGAATGGCGGTCAAGTAAACAATCTGCGTACTCCCGGCCACATTCCAACTAGACAGTTTCTGGACTTGCGCAGTACACTTGTATTGAGCAAGTCTGCGCCCACTAGACGACTTCTGCCCTGGATCATGCATATTTTGTGCTTGACTGCTGTTCCAGGCACAGATTAAGACAGATCCTCACAGCGCAAAGCGCGTGCACTGGGGAGGACTCACAAATCTGCAGTCACACAGAGCGATTGCAGACTCCATTCTAGACAGGACAACCCCTTTAGTAAAATTCACAGATTGATCAACTCCTATTCTATCAAGTTTAAAGAAAAAAGATTAAATTGCCTTTAAAAGGGGTTGTCAGAGTAACTTCTTTGTGATGCCAACTGTAACTAATGTGTAAAAACTAGACACTTTCTAAGGCACATACTGTTAAGTCTCAATTTTGGCCATCGAAGACACATGGTACGTGTCTTCTATGTTTCCACTAGAAGTGATTGTTTTCTATATTATTTTTCCAACTAAAGCCGAATGGACATCATTGAGGAAACGTAATCATTGATGTGCCGTTCAGGGAACTGGTAAAACTCTTCCCGCAACGTCTGTAGTGGTCAATGTTGAGAACTCAATGTCCAAACTGAGTACTTTTGATCTCCCAGAGGAAATTTTTGGACTTGCAATCTCGTAAGAACTTGTGCATGTCCAGTTACACGTTGTTATAAAGGTTGAAAAAAGACACAAGTTCATAGAATGTTAGAGTTGGAAGGGACCTCCAGGGTCAATGGAGTCATCTACTTGGGACACTTTAGGATTACTTGTTGTATTGGGTCATAAATGAAATCCATTCAAGGGTTCTGTGTTTTGCAAATGATTTAAACAAATGTGGAAAATTTCTTTATTTGCCCATTAATTATAAATGCAGAACTTACTAATTCTGATTTTTCTTTAAGTTCCTGAAGTCAGTCGTACCGGGGACCCCTTTGTTACTGTATCTATTAATGAAGCCATCGCTACAGTTGACAGAGCGATAAATTCAACAAGATCGCATTTATTTGACAGGTATTTACATTTGTTATTAATGAATGAGAATATGGTTACTGTTACCTCTTCAGACACTTGTCGTAAAGACGTGGCTAGTCTTACCAGGAATATATTGTTTAGTTATAGACTGGCATCACAGAGATATCCTCTGCAAAGACATCTCCTAATAAAGCCTCCTTCTTGCTGGCGCCTGTGCCGATGCTTTCTATCCTGAGTTCCCTGCCAGTTTTGCTAGGTGACAGATGATTTAATTATACTTTTATATTGGAAAAAGCAAGCAAGTCAAGGCCGTCAATAAGTACGGTAATTCTTCGCTCAGGCTGCAGTGCAATTACTAAAGCCTGCACTCCAGCACTAATATGCGCTGAAGCAGTAAAATTACGATTGCTTATCAGTCCTACTATTAAATGTAATGTTTATGCAGCTATCTGGTTGACGTTTCCAAAGAAGCCAATTCCTACAATTAAGTTATAATTTATTTTGCAGCAAGTTTACTTGCAGTGCTATGCAAAATAACAGAGAACATGAGTCAATTTGCCCATAGCTATTTCATGTGTGAGGTTACATTTACTCATTTGTGAACACTTTTCATTTCTTCTAGTCGTCCCCGCTCTCCAAATGACCTTCTGGCCCTCTTCCGATATCCCCGAGATCCATACACAGTGGAACAAGCTAGAGCCGGGGAGATATTTGAGAGGACCCTCCAACTTATACAAGACCATGTTCAGAATGGTTTGATGGTTGATGTAAATGGGACAAGTAAGTATTCCAAAGCCTTCCATCTACGGTATATTGTGTTCTCACTCCTCAGAACGGCCAACTAGAATCTCAACCTTAGATTTCGCAGTCAGCTCTTGTAACCCTGCTTGGCAAATAATCTCTGGATTACATTGGGCTCTGATCATCTTTTTTTCTGGACGTACCAACTCTAAGTGCTTACTATTTAGTTTAGTAGATATGATTAAAAGAATTCCATCCAAAATGATGGTTCAAGCCAAGAACAGGAACTCAACGCTCCCTTGGTGTAGTTGAGTACTTTAGCAAGTCACTACAGCTGAAATATTGGAGTATACATTCTGGTGTTGATTTTACGATGTTTTCTTCACTTTTATCTTTTTGTTTTTTTTCACTTTGTGTTTTCTTGCATTGTTTAGGTTATCACTACAACGATCTTGTATCACCACACTACCTTAACCTCATTGCCAATCTCTCTGGATGTAGAGCTCAAAGGCGGCTAAATAATTGCACTAATATGTGCTTTCATCAGAAATACAGAACCCATGATGGCACTTGCAATAACCTCCAGCATCCAATGTGGGGAGCATCTTTGACCGCCTTTGAACGCCTTTTAAAATCCGTGTATGAGAATGGATTTAATTTACCAAGGGGTGCAAGTGCTGGTAGGCTCTATAATGGCTATCCTCTGCCTCTGCCGCGCATGGTTTCAACCACCTTGATTGGAACACATACAATTACACCAGATGAACAGTTCACTCACATGTTAATGCAGTGGGGACAGTTCCTCGATCATGACCTGGACTCTACAGTAGTCGCACTAAGCCAAGCCCGATTTTCTGATGGCCAAGATTGCAGTTCAGTCTGTACAAATGATGCTCCGTGCTTTCCGGTCATGATTCCGCCAAATGATCCGCGAGTCAGGAATAACGCTCGCTGTATGTTCTTTGTGCGTTCTAGTCCCGTTTGCGGAAGTGGAATGACCTCCTTGCTAATGAACTCTGTTTATCCTCGAGAACAGATGAACCAGTTGACCTCTTACATTGATGCATCGAATGTCTATGGAAGCTCTGATCACGAAGCCCAGGAGATAAGAGATTCTGCGAGTCACAGGGGTCTTTTAAAACAGGGCATTGTTCAGCGATCTGGAAAACCTCTTCTACCGTTTGCCACCGGACCACCTACTGAGTGTATGAGGGATGAAAACGAAAGCCCTATTCCATGCTTCTTAGCTGGTGATTTCCGAGCGAACGAACAGCTAGGTCTAACAAGCATGCACACCGTGTGGTTTAGGGAGCATAATAGAATTGCTGCAGAATTGCTGAGATTAAACCCTCATTGGGATGGCGATACAATTTACCATGAAGCTCGCAAGATAGTAGGAGCTGAAATGCAACACATAACATATAACCATTGGCTGCCTAAGATTTTTGGAGAAGTTGGCATGAGAATGCTTGGAGATTATCCAGGCTATGACCCCAGTGTAAATTCTGGAATTCTCAATGAATTTGCAACGGCCGCCTTTAGATTCGGTCACACACTTATCAACCCTATTCTTTACCGACTGGATGAAAACTTTCAACCGATTTCACAGGGTCATTTACCTCTACACAAGGCTTTTTTCTCTCCATACAGAATTGTAAATGAAGGTGGCATTGATCCTCTTCTCCGAGGCCTTTTTGGGGTTGCTGGCAAAATGCGTGTTACATCTCAGCTGTTAAACATAGAGCTGACCGAAAAGCTCTTCTCTATGGCACATACTGTAGCACTGGATTTGGCTGCAATCAATATTCAGAGAGGACGTGATCATGGAATACCTCCATATCATGACTTTCGGGTTTTCTGTAATCTCTCGACTACTCACACTTTTGAAGACTTGAGGAATGAAATTAAGAATCCAGACGTCATTGAAAAACTAAGAAGGTAAACTTCTTATTCTGATTTGTGGTTCATTATTGAAGGGGAGTTTCCTTTGCATACATTTGAATATGCCATTAATGTAGGATAGATGTGCGTCCCACTGATGGAACCTGCATAGATCTTGAGAGTAGGGCCGGTTGCTGTCAGTGGAAAATGGGCCAGAATTGTCATAGTTTTATACAGGTGGGGAGAGGCCATCACTACTGAATAGTGGAGCTTGATGGGGCCCTTTCTCAGGAATCAGGAGGTTGGATCGGTGGTATACAGATCTATTGCATACTTACGCCAAAAGATGTATGATATGGGATTATCCTTTTTTCAGACACCTTATTGAACTAGAGTGATACAGTACAAATAATTTTCACTCGTGTCGGTTGTTGGGTCTTGCCGTTTTATCTTGAACAATTGTAGATTTTTCAGATCTGCAAAGATTGCCTAATTAGTTAATTTAGTGCCTTATGAAATGAATGTACAATATGCAGGTCTTGGCTGGACTATTGCTTGAGCTCCAGTGTTTGTCATTTTTGGCGCCATATTCATAAAAATATGGCACGCGATTCATGAATTTGGCACCAAATAAAAAATTGGCATTCTTTGTGTATTGAACTATTTATGCCACTTTTGGCGCCCAAAATTGCATGTTGTCGCTAAAAGTCAAACAAAGACAGGCTGGCTAAAATCATTAATCAGGCTAAAATCATGAATCAGGCTAAGACATATAGAATTGCTTGACTACACCCCAAAAGCGGGGAAAAAAAATGTGAGGACATATAAAATAGACTTTAAAAAAGGTTCAACTAGTATAATGAATTGTGTGCAAACAACAAAAAATGGCACAAAACTAAACAAAAAAACGCTCAAAGGCAATGATAAATCGGGCCTTAGTGTTATTCTGCTACTTACTGATCCTAATGTACAACCACGATCTTCCCAAATTCCCCTATGCACATATACATCTGGCTTGGCCGAGCGTTTGTGTGTTCTGAATAGGGACTGGAAATAGACCAAATTCCATACATGTTTTCTTCCTGAAAACAAAAGATGGGTCAGCGAAATTACACCTGCCCAACTTCTGCTCCCCAACATCATCTGTCAGGATTTGACTCTCATAACTCGACGGCCAGATGAGTATTTTGAGGCCATCGGAGCGCCTCCTACCTGCTAGCTTTTCCAGCTTTCCTGTTGATTAGCTGGTGTGGTGTTACGTCACAATGTCATGCCGCAGTGTTGATGCGCCAGGATGGCTAATCAAAAGATAAGCCGGATTGGATGGGGGGGAGAGTATCTCATTCACGGGAAACCCTTCTGGGTCAGGTCCCACAAATCGATTTGAACAGTCTCTAGTCACGAGGGAATGAAAGTTCAATCTATTCCCTTTTTTGGCTTTGTTCTGTGCCTACTTTCACTGGATTCCAGTCTTCCAGTCTGAGTTAAAGAAAAGGGCCGCTTAGTATCAACGGCTTCCATTGTGATGGAACTAGCCTGACTATAGGTTACATGGAAGGTAAATACCTAAATTATTCGTCATGTAATATTACATTTACCCTGCAATGCCTGCTCCATTCCAGAGTTTGTCCTTATAAGACAGCCAAATTAGTATTTTTATTTGTATGTGATTACCCTAGAAATGCCATGTCTTGTGTTTGTTTTGATCAGTAGCTGCATTAAGGTTTTTATTACTTAATGCAAACCTGTCAGCTGATTTTTGCTAAGTAAATTACAGGAATTGTCAGTTTGCCGCTGTTAAACTGAATAAAATGAGACCTAGGGTGAAGAAATCCATCTTGTGGTCCTTGTGTAATCAGTGTTAGTTTTCAATTAATGAGATGCTCATGCGCTGGGGTGGGACTGTAGGCAGAGTCTCATCTTCCTGCTCTAAGCCAGAGAAACCAAGGAAAAACCTGACCACAATCCGCCCTGAAGCACAAACATGTTCCTCATAGAGACAGAGGGAGAGACAGATTGTTTGTGCTTTGGGTCGGCCTTTCCTTGGTTTCTCTGGCTTAGAGCAGGAAGATAAGCCTCTCCTGTAGTCCTGCCCCGGAGCACGGGCAAATCATTAACTGAAAACTTCTAACACTGATTACACAAGAACCACAAGACAGATTTCTTCACCCCATCTATCATTTTAATCATTTTAACACTGCCGACTAGACCATGCCTGTAGTTTACTCAACATAATCCTGCTGATAGGTTCGCGTTAATATTTTCAAATTTATTCGCATTTCCTGCTTGTTCAGTGGACTTCTGTGGGCGGTAACTGCACCTTCACAGCCTACATTGCATCACTTTATAATATATTGCTTTGAGTTTATGCAACATTACCATTTGCCAGAAAGGAGACTACTAGATTTTTTTTCTCTTCTTCAGCAGCCCTTTTTACGCCTGTTTTCATTTAAACATAAATTGCAATCTTGGTATTATTGTATCTTAATAAAGTGTGATTTTTTTCTTTTTTTTTTTCGCAGGTTATATGGCTCACCTCTAAATATTGATCTATTCCCAGCACTCATGTCAGAAGATATAATTCCAGGTAGCAGGTTGGGACCTACACTGATGTGTCTACTGACTACTCAGTTCAGAAACGTTAGGAATGGTGACAGGTAGGACTATCTTACTACTTATTGTGTCATTATATTTTCTTAAATAGTTTCTCTATTAATCCTCATGAAATAACAATTCTGGGGAATTATATACCTCTTTGTGCCTTTCTTTTATTTCTTTTGATAATTTATTAAGAAATTGACAATTGGTTGTTGTCAGGGACTTAATTGTCACATGATTGATGTTCCAGAATTCCATTGGGTGATGATGTTTCTATGTCTCAGTGATCATTGTCTTTGTGGAATTATGTTGGGTGAGCAAGAGTCCTGACTTCTTAGTGTCTCTATGAGCAGTACATCTGGACGTGCACAATGGCACCTGGACAGTATCTTTGATAACTACAGTGCCTTGCGAAAGTATTCGGCTCCTTGGAACCTTTTCCCACATATCATGCTTCAAACATAAAGATACCACATGTAAATTTTTGTTGAAGAATCAACAAGTGGGACACAATTGTGAAGTTGAACGAAATTTATTGGTTATTTCACATTTTTGTGGAAAGTCAAGAACTGAAAAGTGGGGCGTGCAATATTATTTGTCCCCTTTACTTTCAGTGCAGCAAACTGACTCCAAACATTCATTGTGGGTCTCTGAAAGATCCAATGTTGTCCAAAATGACTAATGATGATAAATATAATCCACCTGTGTGTCTCTGTATAAATGCACCTGCTCTGTGATAGTCTCAGGGTTCTGTTTGAAGCACAGAGAGTGTCATGAAGATCAAGGAAAACAACAGGCAGGTCCGTGATACTGTTGAGGAGAAGTTTAAAGCCGGATTTGGATACAAAATGATTTCCAAAACTTTAAACATCCCAAGGAGCACTGTGCAAACGATCATATTGAAATGGAAGGAGTATCATACCACTGCAAATCTACCAAGACCCAGCCATCCCTCTAAACTTTCATCTCAAACAAGGAGAAGACTGATCAGAGATGCAGCCAAGAGGCCCATGATCACTCTGGATGAACTGCAGAAATCTACAGCTTAGGTGGGACAGTCTGTCCATAGGACATCAATCAGTCGTACACTTCACAAATCTGTCTTTTATGGAAGAGTGGCAAGAAGAAAGCCATTTCTCAAAGATATCCATAAAAAGAGTCATTTAAAGTTTGCAACAAGCTACCCGGGAGACACACCACACATGTGGAAGAAGGTGCTCTTGTCAGATGAAACCAAAATCAAACTTTTTGGCAACAATGCCAAATGATATGTTTGGCATAAAGGCAACACAGCTCATCACCCTGAACACACCATCCCCACTGTCAAACATGGTGGTGGCAGCATCATGGTTTGGGCCTGCTTTCTTTCAGCAGGGACAGGGAAGATGGTTAAAATTGATGGGAAGATGGATGGAGCCAAATACAGGACCATTCTTGAAGAAAACCTGTTGGCGTCTGCAAAAGACCTGAGACTGGGACGGAGATTTGTCTTCCAACAAGACAACGACTTGGTCATTCTTAAGGCCCCGTCACACATAGCGACTCACCAGCGATCCCGACAACGATGTCAACGTGTCAGGATCGCTGGTGAGTCGCTACATGATCGCTGGTGAGCTGTCAAACAGCTTCACCAGCGATCAGGACCAGCGACACCGAGCGTGCGTCGTCGCTGTGTACATTAGTTACCAGCGCGCTGATGCAGGGAGCTGGTAACAAAGGTACACAGAGGGTTTCTAAGGGACGTGCGTCACTTAGAAACCCGATGTGTACCTTAGTTACCAGCGCGCTGGTAACTAAGGTACACAGAGGGTTTCTAAGCACAGCGCAGTGCTTACAAACCCTGCATTTACCTTAGTTACCAGCTGATCGCTTGTCTCCCGCGTGTCACATGCAGCGATACGTGCTGGCCAGCGGGAGACCAGCGACCAAAAAAATGTCCAGGGCTTTCCATCAGCGATACCGGCAGGGGGGCCGGTCGCTGATCGCTGTCACACACAGCGATCTCGCTGGTGAGATCGCTGTTACGACACAAAACTTGTGACTCAGCAGCGATCTCGCTAGCGAGATCGCTATGTGTGACGGGGCCCTAACACCTGGATACGTTTATTTGTGAACCATTCCATTGTAGATTTTGCTTTATGTTTGGGATCAAAGTCCAGACCTGAATCCAATCGAGAATCTGTGGAAAGAGCTGAAAACTGCTGTTCACAAACGATCTCCATCCAACCTCACTGAGCCAGAGCTGTTTGCCAAGGAAGAATGGGCAAGAATTTCAGTCTCTCGATGTACAAAACTGATAGAGACATTCCCAAAGCGACTTGCAGCTGTAATCGCAGCAAAAGGTGGCGCAACAAAGTATTAAGTTAAAGGGGCCGAATAATATTGCACGCCCCACTTCTCAGTTTTTGAATTTCCACAAAAATTTTAAATAACCAATAAATTTCTTTCAACTTCACAATTATGTCCCACTTGTTGATTCTTCACCAAAAATTTACATTTGGTATCTTTATGTTTGAAGCATGATATGTGGGAAAAGGTTGAAAAGTTCCAGGGGGCCGAATACTTTCGCAAGGCACTGTAAGTAGTTCATAGGCCACATTATGGCTTATTGAGTAAAGAACATGCACTGCTCTAGGTAATCTTTGATGGAATTGGCTGGGATAATAATTATGCCATATTTTGTAATTCATTGGCTATGTGAATAATAACTTTGATAGTCCAGTTGCAAGAGTTGCATCGCAATAAAACTTTTAGAATCCTTTAAAATCTTCTTGATAGCTCATTATAAACCCATCCCCCAGAGGACATCGGTAAGGCGAAACATGTGAGAGAAGCTATGAGCTTTGCTTCTTTTATTAACAAGCACAACTATTCTAAAGCATTAACAATATAATAGAAATGTAATGCTGTCACGGACTAAATGATGCATTTTCGCTCTAGTATTTGCACTTTGGTATGATGTTAGATACTAACGCAATAAAACTGATGTACAATATTAAAAAGAATACTTGCGTACACGTATTGCACTATACATTACAAGTACTAAAAAAAAGTAATCCGTTGCATATTGAGGTTTTTTTTTTTTTTATATATCATTTACTTTTATTATTGATAAGAAGTTTCCTTTTTTTGCCTTTTGGCAGTTTGTATACAATATCGGGTCTATCCCTACGTAGATTGTTGGACATCGTTAATATGATATCATTATTACTTCAGTTGGGGGTATACCACTCCACTTTAAATACTGTCACCACTTATTGTAGGGATGTCTCTAACACTGACATGCCAGGAAGGCTGTCCGGACCTGTTTGAAAGGGTTTATCCAGTCATTGGAAAAAATAAAATTATTATGGATACACCCATTTGTTAGAAATTCACATAGGGAGGTAATCGCTATAGTACATTAAGAAATGAAAATGACCGCCATCTTGTCACAATGGTGGAAACCTGTCCGATGATGATAATTGGACCAGTGCCTGTGAGCATGTGCAGATAGCTGAGAGGTTTGTGGTACAGGTCATATCCAGGTCACAGTGGCGGAGCTTCCTCCTGCACATGCTCAGACATTGTTCCTATTAACATTACAGAACAGGTTTTGGTCATTATAACAAGATTACAGCCAATTTCATGTACTATAGTTATTACCTCCTATTAAAGGTATAAAAAAAATATTAATGACATTTAAGTTTCTTTTTTTTTTTATTCTTCATTCACTGAGAACTTGTTCAAGTGAAAAGCCTTATATTTTACGCTAATATATTTCTGTAGAAAACCTCAGATAGTGAGACATTTTTCTGTATGTTTAATGTATTAGGTTTTGGTATGAGAACCCTGGGATGTTCACACCGGCTCAGTTGACACAAATCAAGCAGACCTCTCTAGCAAGAGTCCTATGTGACAACGGAGACAACATCACCAAAGTGCAGCCAGATGTGTTCAAAATGGCCGAGTTCCCACATGGCTATATAAGCTGCAAACAGATACCCCAGCTGGACCTGCGGCTCTGGAAGGATTGCTGTGAAGGTAGGGTCTCCTGCAACTCATAGCTTGTATTCTGGACAGCAGATAAAGGGCGGGGTCACACTTGCGAGAAACTTGCACGTGTCTCGCGTCTCAATACCCGGAACTGCCGCCGGCACTCGGACCGGAGCGCTCAGCTGCATAGAAAAACATGCAGCCGCACACTCCAGTCCTAAGTGCCGGCGGCAGTGCCGGGTATTGAGACGCGAGACACGTGCGAGTTTCTTGCAAGTGTGACCCCGGCCTAAGGCTGATTATGTTCGTAGATCTTTGCCTATATTTGGGTTGACATGCTTGGATATCGTACTTGTGAGAAGATTTTATTGGGAATGTCTCCAACTTGGATAATTCCAGAATGAATCGGCTCATTGTCAACAAGAACCCTCTTGTACTGTTTTAGCCAGTTTTGCTTCTAGAAATCTGACGCAACATTCAACCATTCTTTGTTCAATGTTGTCAGATCTCCATTAGCAGAAATGTCAGTTTCCTTGGTCTTCGGAACGCTAGAAATTTCCAGAAATCTGAAAAGTTTCAAGATTTCAACAGTGCAAATTTTTTACAAGCTTCTTTTTGGATTCTAAAAAGAAAATTTGAACTGGATTAATATTGGACTATAAATGGTCTAGCTTGGGTGAACATTTAGGTAATTGCAGGAAATGTTCATAAAGATCTAACAGTACATACGTTAAAGAATCTTGAAATATCGGATGCGTGTGAATGCCATTAGAAAATTTTTTTTTAAAAGTAACATGCATTAGATAAACTATTTCACAGTGCTAGGACCCAGAGCGATCAACTATTCTCTATAAGAGAACCAGGCAGCAAATGATTAATAGCGTTAAATGGTTATTCCCGCAAATGCATTATTTTTCACTAAGCACAGTAAATGCATATTTATTGGTAATATATAGACTAAGGCAAAATCATTTTTCTTGTACCTTTTTGTGTCTTTATGTAATCTTTCTGCACCTTTTGTGAATTTGGCTTTACATAACTGAATGGGTGGGCTAATTCTTAAGGTCCCGCTACATTTAGCAATGCACCAGCGATCCCGACAACGATACGACCCGGTCAGGATCGCTGGTGCATCGCTAAATGGTCGCTAGTGAGCTGCCAAACAGGCAGATCTCACCAGTGATGCAGCAGCGGTCGGGGGTCGTCACTTACCTGTCACACGCAGCGAGGGTGACGTCTTCCGCCCGCGTCCTTGGAGTCGCTCGTTGGCTCCAGCAGGAAGCCGACGATGAGAAATGGACCATCCCGTTCTCACGCGATCAGCGATATCCAGCGGGTTAGCCGGGTCGGAGGTAAGTGTCACAAGTAGCGAGATCACTACGGATATCGCTGTTGCGTCACAAAGTCGGTGACGCTTTAGCGATCTCGCTATGTGTGAAGGGGGCTGTACAATGCTAAAACTACATTTCCCAGGTGCCCCTTGCTTCTGCTCATTGTTCCAGCTAACCCCCCTCAGTTGTGCTCCTGGCTAGTTCCACCTCACTGAGTTGTCATCAATCTAATATAGAGTTCACATGCTTTTATGCACTGTCTGTTCCTATACAGTACTCTGCCTGGATGATTTTATCTTCTGCAATATACGTCAATATAGCTGAATGTGTGTTTTTACATCATTGATAGCTGGTTTTCTAACGGAGTTCAGTTTAGCACAGCTGACGTTTTAATAACTAGGCAATGCAGAGCAGAGCTGTGTTTCTTGCCTGCTCCTTCAAGAACAGTGTGAAACAGCAAATTACACTTTGATGCATATGGCAGATGATTATCTTCAGTCTTATGCATTAACATAGCTCCTGCCATATGCATTAACAAAGCAGCATTTCCATTTTCACTTAACTAATCTATCAGCAGGCAACAAACACAGCTTAGCCATGGACTGCATACTCATTGCAAGCTTTCTCATAAAGTAGTACAGGAGAGCTGAGCTCTTTTAGAAACCAGCGAGCAATGATGTAAAATTACACACACAGCTACACTGCTATAGATGGCAGAAGATGAAATCAGCCAGGTTGGGTACTGTACAGGAGCAGAGAGTGCACATAATCATAGCATATATTTTAAGGCTGAGATTATAAGGCGACATGCTTTAGCGACAGTAATTCTGATTAGTTGCCAGACTATTTTAGAACTGTGATTTTGCTGTGAATAAATCAATAAAATGACCAAGTTGAAGACCATTCAAGTTGGGCTTGAGGCGGCGGCAGGCCAGAGTTGGGCTTGAGGCGGCGGCAGGCCAGAGTTGGGCTTGAGGCGGCAGCAGGCCAGAATTGGTCTGACAGGTAAATAGCAGATACACTGCACTGCACATGATCGACCAGGAGCACTGGAACTTTTACAGGCGGATCCTAATGGCAGCTGAAGAGTAAATAGAAAGGTGTGTAGCATAAGTGAGTTATATTGGCACGAATCAATAAATGTGTGCACTATTAGAAGACCATGTTATTATTTTGGGATTTAACCTTTAATTACCATTATGCAATACATATCTATAAAGTGCTCTCAGTGAGAGAAACAAAATAGGAATCTTGTGGGTATGATACCTTTTAATGGCTAACAAATAATAGTGAATGTTGTTACAAAGCAAGCTTTCGGGACTGCTTATGTCCCTTCATCAGGCTGATGAAGGGACATAAGCAGTCCCGAAAGCTTGCTTTGTAACAACATTCACTATTATTTGTTAGCCATTAAAAGGTATCATACCCACAAGATTCCTATTTTGTTTCTCTCACTGAGAGCACTTTATATATATTTTTTTCTACTGGCTAACACGGTACCAAACCACTTTTTTCACAATACATATCATTATGCAATACATATCCTCATTGAAATCATTGAAATGTCTGTATATCTAGAATGGAAAGTTCCCAAATGGTGAGCAACTCCTATACTAACTTGGCATTCAATACGAAATTTGGAAATTAATTTATTAAATTCAGTCGCCCTGTCAAAATTGTGTTATTATTGGTTATAGCTTCTTCCAGTATTATCTACTTTCTTTTAAGGGGTGTGTGTTGCTTGGTTTATATATTTTATGTGTGTTCTATTAACTCCTAGACTGTAGGTCAAGAGGACAATTTGGTTCTTTCTCCGGTCACTTCAGGGGTAAACGTGACACAGAATATAGCTATAAAGAAGAAAAACCTCAGGAGACTCCTATGACCAATGAAGTTTCTATGTAAGTAACGCAAGGTATGCTCTATAGACCCAGTAAAGTTTAGTAGCTTGTCAGAGAGTGAGACCTGGCCTGCTATTCACTATTTACCTTGGGTCCAGCATTGAGTCTCCTCCGCTGCTCTTTGTCAGAAATTGACTGCAGCTCTGAAGTCATATTGACATCGAAGCAGCCAATCTCTGAGCTCAACTGCCTGTGTAGCTGGAATGCCCCAATCGGAGAAACTGAGCTCTGTGATTGGCCACTGCACTTTTGACCTGATGTTCGCGCTGCAGCCAATTTCAGATACCGGAAGCATTGGCAGAGACTGTACGTTGGACCCAGTGACTGAGGAAGGCGCAGCTTGTGGAGTTTCGTTTCCTTCAAATTTTGCTTGGGAACTGTTAATTTATTATTTCACATTATTAAACTTCCAATTGGAGTAGGCACGCCACTTGATCACTTCAAAATTATGGCCTACATGTATCCTTGTATAATCTACATACAAAGAGAATTTACATAAAAATCTGTATAACATTGTATAACATTACATTCCTTGCACTAGTCCGTAGTCATAGAAGGGAATTAAACCCAGACATGCATTCATAATTCTGAAAATTCTTAAAGGGAATATGTCACCCCATTTTAGCCCTATCAGCTGCCGGCACCGTCATCAGGGGCTTATCTACAGCATTCTGTAATGCTGTAGATAAGCCCCCGATGTAACCTGGAAGATAAGAGAAAACAAGTTAGATTATACTCACCCTGGCGTCCGGTCCGGTCAGTGTCGCGGTCCGGTCCAGCGCCTCCCATCTTCATACGATACCGTCCTCTTTCTTCTTCTGCTGCAGCTCCTGCGCAGGCGTACTTTATCTGCACTGTTGAGGGCAGGGTAAAGTACTGCAGTGCACAGGCGCCGGGAAATGTCATAGAGGTCCGGCGCCTGTGCACTGCAGTACTTTACCCTGCCCTCAACAGGGCAGATAAAGTACGCCTGCGCAGGAGCTGCGGCAGAATTAAGGAGGACAGCATCGTATGAAGATGGGAGGCGCTGGACGGAACCGCGACACCGACTGGACCGGACGCCAGGGTGATTATAATCTAACTTGTTTTCTCTTATCTTCCAGGTTACATCGGGGGCTTATCTACAGCATTACAGAATGTTGTAGATAATCCCCTGATGGCGGTGCCGGCAGCTGATAGGGCTAAAATGGGGTGACAGACTCCCTTTAAATGACCTTTCCTCCTAGATTTCCTTTGCTGGCTCAGTGTCTCACAAATTCAAACCACCACATGTGATTTTGGTAAAGTACTGTCTGTAAACAAGACATTGTGGTCTCTACCTGCGGAACTACTACTCCAGGCATGCCACCAGTCTGTAGAAATGCCGTCCATCTGAATTAAGAGATCCACTAAGATTTTAAACTGACTGTTCAAATGAATCAAACTGACATCTATCCATAACATAGTTGGTAATTTTGCTGATCATGGTGGTCCTTCCAATGGGTCTTCCACAGATCTCAAGAACTGGTCTTCGAAGTGCCCCTTGAATGTAGCCATGTAATCTTAGCCCTATACTGTAAGTGTTAGTACAAGATAAATAGTGAAATGAAAATATGAAGTTACTCAACATAACAAAAAGTAAGCAGGCACCAAATACTAACATTAGTGGGAAAATGAGATCTGCCAAGGCTAGGACGAAAAAGCAGCGGTGCTGCTAAAGAAGTAGAAAATAAACAAAGTATAATAATAAGAGAGAAGAACTTAGAGCGCACACCAAGCTACGTAAAAAAATCCTTCATTTTCAAAATAAGTGCATAACACGGGAGAGAGTTACATGGTGTAGGACTGGATAATGACTGTTTCAAGAGAACTTACTACTTCATCTAAGCCTCAGATCAGGTCTGATGTAGGGAAAGTGAAGACAAAATAGCTGTTGCCTTGTTTTTTTTTTTGCAACTTGTTGAGTACCGTAAATTATTATCTATTATATTACTCAACATTTTGGGGTTTTTTTTTTTACATTATAGTATATCATAGTCACAATTTTCCACTAGTGATTCCATAGTAGATTCCTCATATGCTTTTCATTCTTTCAACTCTAAATGTCCTTGTCTTTCAGCTCACCCATAAATACCACTTTAAGCACTGAGCAACCAAAGAATATAAAGAATATGCCACTTGCCAACGACTTTAAGGACTTTGTTCTTGATATGCAAAAGACAATTACAAGTCTAAGAAAACAGGTATTGTGTGACTGAAGAGACAATTGATGGGGTGTTGGTGATTCTGGGAGTTATAATTTCCCAGTATTTTACTTTTCCTACAGAAATGTGCCTGGAGTTATCATTATTACCCTTCTCCTCTTGGCAGCTTATACAAAATATCTTACTTGCCCAAATTTTGTGAGACATTATTCTCAAACTAGACCACAAAGTATTCCTACTTGTTTATATGAAATACTGCAATGGTGGCTAATTTGGGGACCTTGCAAGAGTGGAAGGACTTCAGCTGCTGATGAATAGGAATGTATTGCAACATAAGGGAAGATAATGAGCACAGATCTAGTTCAAAACACATGCGATTTTGTCAGTTGTTAGCAAAAACAGAATGATTCTAACATAAATAATACTAAAATGCTAGTACACAAAAGTGTGTGGGAGCCTGGAGAATCACCTTAATATATCATCCGAAAACAATCACATTTTTTTAAATTCATGTTTTAGATTAAAAAACTTGAGTCGCGGTTAAGCAGTACAGACTGCACTGAAGAAACTGGAAGGACACGTACCACTAACGAAAGATGGAACAAAGATTCTTGTACAAAATGTGAATGTAAAGTAAGTAATATAGGAAAAAGTAACCTATAGAATGTTTCCAAAAATATATTCTAGCTGTGCTAAACTGCAGAATTTCAACTTTTTATTAATGTCAACTTTTTTAATCTAACATTTTGGAAAATAACTCACTGCTAAACTGTGCTATACTAGGAAGGACTTTCATTATGCTTCTAATTGTGTTTTATTTTTTTGTTGTGCACAGTTCTTACAATTTTTCATGTTGAGACATTTAATACGTATCATCTACATTGTTCCCCTCACTTTTCTTCCCTCTTTTCATTCACTTCCCCCTTTCCTCCTTTTTTCCTTTCCTCCTTTTTTCCTTTCCTCTTCTTCCCCTGTACTACTCGTCTCCCCCTTTTGTCTTCTCATCCTCCTCTCCCCCTTTTGTCTTCTCATCCTCCTCTCCCCCTTTTGTCTTCTCATCCTCCTCTCCCCCTTTTGTCTTCTCATCCTCCTCTCCCCCTTTTGTCTTCTCATCCTCCTCTCCCCCTTTTGTCTTCTCCTCCTCCTCTCCCCCTTTTGTCTTCTCCTCCTCCTCTCCCCCTTTTGTCTTCTCCTCCTCCTCTCCCCCTTTTGTCGTCTTCTCCTACGCTCCCCTTTTTCTTCTGCTCCTGTGCTCCCCCTTTTGTCGTCTTCTCCTCCTACTACTTTCCCCCTTTTGTCTTGTCCTTTCCCCCTTTTGTCTTTTCCTCCTCCCTCTTGCCCTCCTTAGTTTTTCCCCCCTCTCCTCGCCCCTTTTGTCTTTTCCTACTCCACCTCGACCCCTTTCATCCTTTTCCATTCCCCCTTTTTTTTGCCTCTCTTTCGCCACTCTTACATGTTGTACCTAACTTCGTTGCCCCAACCCCACCATTCTTTGCTTTCCCTTCCTTTTCTTTCTCCAATTTGAACTTAACTATTCTGAGGACAAGTACTAAATGTGTGTACTGGGCAGTCACGCATGTCTCTCTACAGTGAGTTCCCACCCAGCAATCAGACACATCCCCTGTCCTGTGGATAGATCATAAATTGTAATTGTGGAACAAACAGTTTTTAGAATGTTTGAAGTTTATTTTGGCTGAAGTACCAAATGTCTTTTCGAGTTTGGCGTGCAGCTCTTATTGGTAAGAATTACTGTAGGAAGCCCCTCAGTGTGATCCTCCTGAATATCTTGTCTTCCAGAATGGGTCTATCACATGTTTCGTGGAATCCTGCACCACTGCTCCTTGTTTATCACCCGTTAGAAAAGAAGGAACTTGCTGTCCAGTCTGCACAGATACAACACAAAGCACCTAATTCTACAGATTTCCTCGCTTCAAGAGAGCAGGATTCATCCAAGTCATCCATTCCCGGGTTACAGCAGTTTTGTCTACACTGCCTCCGTTTTTTGCCTTCATCACTCCCACAGTATCGAGCAATAGTTGTTTTTGTATTTTTTTTTCTTTTTATACCTAGTTACCGTTTATACCTAAAATGGTCTCTGTTAAAGGGAAGTATATAAAGCAATGACAGGATATTAACGTTTGTGTCAGCCATATTTCCTTGGATAAACGCTTCTCAGGTTGGGAACACAAACTGGTGCTAATCGCAGTATCTTTTTCTGTAAATGTCACATTCGTGCAACTCAGTCCAGTTTTGGGGAGATCTCACAAATGGGGAAACTTCCGGTATGTATAAAGGTTTTATAGCAATTCATCCGGTAGTGATGGCAGCCAATTATTTAAGAGAAAATAATCTTCTTTTTTTTTTTGCTTTAAGGAGAATATACCTTTAATCTCTGTGAGAGTCTCTCCATTTTATATTAACTCAGGCCCAGTTTTATACGAATGTCGAGTATATATTTCTATTTGTTTTTCTATATAGAACGAATTCTGTGCTTATGACAAGAAAACTTCTATACAATCAAAGGCGGTATCCAGAATAAAAAAAAAATACTGCTTTTTCTGGAAACAGCGTTTTAACCTTTCACGTCTCTGCTGCATTGAAGTAAATGGGTCTGAACTGCAGTACCACATATAACCTGTGGACAGGTGTGGCGCTGTTTCTGGAAAAGGAGAGCCACTTTTTTTCTAATCTTTCATAACCCCATAAGGCACTGCACAGAAGAACGCGTGATGATTTTGTGGTTCAGTTATTTCTTTTGTTTGTTTTTTTTCGTGCTACAAAATTGTTACTGTGCTTTTTTTATGGAGTCTTCACAAAAAAATGATTTTAGTGACTTATTATTCTGAACTTTATCAGGAACCTGTTATATACATTAAAGGTAGCCAAGTTGTAACTTTCTCCAGTATTCAAAGAAGTCTGTAAATGCACTGTTCACTGGTGGCCACTAGAGGCGCTAGCTGGTAGTAGTAATTAAACTTTAGAGGGGATATTGTGATAAATATAGACTATAAATGGCTGCCCCCAAGATCTTTAGAATTGGGGACTTGCAGCATACTATGTTATATAGAAGCAGACCTCGCGGCCTAGGCTTGCTCTTTCACTTACCATTATTGGTTTGGGCTTAGATTTACAAATCAATGGAAGGACAACAGTTATACCTCATTTCTCCTTTGAATGGTGCTCAGTAGAGGCAATAAAACATGGACTGATGTGTTATATTTGTGTGATCACAATTATTTACCATTACAATCTACATTTGTACATGTTTTGAGTAGTATCTTTCTTTGTATCAGCATTTAAGTTGTAAAATAGCTGAAAATATAAAGCCCTAATCCTAGAAGGCCTTTGGACCGACATTGCAGATTTAAAGGAAATCTATCATCAGAATATGAACTACTGTTTAAATCAGGTTGTTTTTTTGTTAAATGTGTTTTCTAAAAAAAAATAGAAATCTTGCAATTTTTTTTTTTTTAGACTTCAACTTCCTATTGTTTCAGGAAACAACACATGTGCATAGCCACAATGACCAGACCCCGACTCCTATCTTTTTACATTGAAGTGTCTGTTGAGGCCGTGCAAAGATCATTGTTAGAGGACGAGCAGGTTCAGCTGTGATCAGTGGATTCTGCGCTATCAGCTGTGTATAGAGGTGTTACCCATCTTTGTAATTCTACCTGTAATAATTGCGGAGCCTTGCTTTTTTATCCTTCCTGATAGGACAAGAATTAAGAACCTAAGAAAGCTCAATTGGCCTATGTTTTTTTTTTTTTTTTGTTATAAAAATGACCTGAAAAAAAAAAAACACGCATCACAAAAACTTAAACAATAGTGCATCAGTTCATGTAAAGAACATGCCTACAGCTGTGAACATTTCTTTTCTTTGTGAAGCAAGCAAAAAAGGACAAAATAACTGAAAACTTCAGTGGGCATAACTATTCACCCCCCCCTCCCAAGTCAGTACTTTGCAGAGCCTTTTTTGCAAGCAATAACTACTGCAAGTCACAGTGGATAAGTCTCTATGAGCTTTCCACATCTTGCCACTGTAATTTTTGCCCATTTCTCAAGGCAAAACTGCTCTAGCTCCTTCAAGTTAGATGGTTTCCCTTTGGTGAACAGCAATATTCAAGCCTGACAACAGATTCTCAATTGGATTCATTTCTGGGCTTTGACTAGGCCACTCTAAAACATTTACATGTTTCCCCTTAAACCACTCATGTGTTGCTTTAGCAGTATGCTTTGGGTCATTGTCTTGTTGGAAGATGAACCTCCATCCCAGTCTCAAACCACTGACAGATTGAAACAGGTTTT
This sequence comes from Dendrobates tinctorius, assembly GCF_039654945.1. Classification (NCBI taxonomy): domain Eukaryota; kingdom Metazoa; phylum Chordata; class Amphibia; order Anura; family Dendrobatidae; genus Dendrobates; species Dendrobates tinctorius. The sequence continues at coordinate 140,328 of NW_027361717.1, forward strand.
GCTCAAGAATATCCCTGTATTTTGCACCATCCATCTTCTCCTCGATTTGCACTGTTTTCACTGTCACTGCAGCCAAAAAACAGCCCCACAGCATGATGCTGCCACCAGCATGTTTAACTATGGGGATGTTGTTCTTGGGATGATGAGCTGTGTTTTTTTGTCGCCAGACATAGCATTTACCTTGGTGGCCAAAAAGTTCAGTTTTGGTCTCATCTGACCACCTTGCCTTCCTCAATACATTTGGGGAGTCTCCCACATATCTTGGCAAACTCAATATGAGCCTTACAATTTTTATGTGTAAGTAAAGACTTTTTTCTTCCCAGTCTTCCATAAAGGCCTCCTCTATGGAGTGTATGGCTTATTGTGATCTTATGGACAGATACTCCAGTCTCTTCTTGGGAACTCTGCAGCTCCTTGAGGGGTTACCTTTGGTCTCTGAGAAGCCTCTGTGATTAATTCCCTCCTTGCCCGGTCTGAGAGTTTTGGTGGGTGGCCTTCTCTTGGCAGATTTGTTGTTGGTACCATGTTCTTTCCATTTGATGATAATGCATTTGATGGTTCTCTGGGGGATCATCAGAAATTGGGGTTTTTTTATAAACCAAACCTGACTTGTACTTCTCAAAAACTTTGTACCTGACTTGTTTGATCTTAATGGTGGTGTTTGGTTAGTGGTGCTTCTTGCTTAACAGTGTTGCAGCTTCTGTGGCCTTTCAGAAAAGGTGTGTATAATATAGTGACACACCATGTGACACTTAGCTAAAGGACCTTGTGACTTTTGAAGGTAATTTGTTGCACCAGAAATTTTTAGGAGTGTCATCGCAAAAGGGACTACATATGACAATTTTTAGTTGGTTGATCGCAAAAATTTAATGTCTATATTTTTCTCCCTTCACCAACAGACTATTTAGTGCTGATTTGTGTGCCATGCATCAGATTACAAAAATATTTAAAGTTGTAATGTAACAAAACAGGTAAAGAGCCAAGGTGGATGAATACTTTAAAAAGTCACTGTATTTGTCATGCCGTATCAATATTGCCACACTTAATATACTAATTAGAAAAGACTCCAGAGAAGCCACGGACTACAGATATGGCTGCTGGACCATGCTCCTGTGAATCTTTTTATTCAACTCTATCAACTGAAGGCAAGACCTGAAATTTTGAATCTATCATGATTTATTTAAAAAAAAGAAAATCAAGAAAGTTTTTTTTTTACCCATTTTGGTGACTATGGGCTATTAAATGATTGCCATTCGGCCGATATGAGGCTGTTTAATATCTGCATTCTGCCCGGCAACATGCTGCCGGCCTACCATTGCGCGCAGATCAGCGCACTGATGTTTTTGCGTCAAATTGAATTTTTTTCATCTGGCTTGTAAATTCACTAGTGACAAATTCCCATCATGATAAAAAATGTTGTAAAGTAGTTAGAACTGAGAAAGCACTTGCGTTACATTTACATTACATACAGCTTGGTCATATGATAAAAGGGGTATTCTCAAGTTATTAAATTACTTTAATTAGACAGCCTTAAATAAGCAAGTTTGCAATTGACTTGTGTTTTCTATATGCTGTTATTCTTGTGCAATGAGAGCTTTTTATCTTACATAGTGCACAGCTAATTTCCATGGAGATTGGCCATTAGTGCCTGCCCAGATCCTGGCTGAGTATGTGGAGTAGTTGTGTTCCTGGAGAGGGCTAAACTTCTAATATCCCAGTAACCTCTCTCCAGTGCATAAATTTCTAAGCATCAGTTAGCTGCTCATCTCTTTCCTTCTCTGCTCCTGATAAGCTGCTGTTATAAATCTTGCTAAATCACCAGTCTCCAGAGTTCTTCCCAGAGCAATTTCTCTGATCATGGCTCTCACTGTCCAAAGCTATGTGTTTAAATGCACTATTATCGCTGTAACTATAGTGATAGTAGTGTACACTGCAGAACAAACCACTGAATGTGTTACAGCAGAACTTGTGCTGAGCTTTATAGTTGTGGTGAGCAGCACAGCTGCAGTAATAGTGGAACCTACACTCAAAAAGGAGAGCTTGCCCTGCTAGAATCAATGAAGTAAGATGATTGTAAACAGATTGCATTACTCTGAGCTGCTCAAGAGTAGAGTTGAGCAAATTTTTCAATATTCGGTTCGGATTACGATCACCGGCGAATGTTGTTTTTGCAATATTCGCCAAACGTCATTGGAGTCAATGGGAGTAGAAATGAACAAATATCTTCAGAAACTATCATCAAACATAAATTCAGCACGAATATGCCAAAATCCGATTCGGCGGCCGTTTCCGAACATATTCACTCAACTCTACTCAAGAGACAACCTGAGAATAACCCTTTAAGTCATTCATGATCATTTTGACCCTTTCATTCTGTAGCGTTTTGTTTGGCCAGTATCCTGATTTATTCTCTGCTATCAGAAATGTCTCGGTTCCGTACGTATTCTTTGTAAGTCACTTAAAAAAAGATTCACATTCTATGAGGCTTCCTGCATCCTCTTTCATAACTCTTGTAGTACGTTAAATTCACAGAATACAACAAACTGTAGATCAAAATTCATATATAACAGTTTTCAATGAAACCTTAATTGGGCTTTTATTTTTCATGCTAATTAAGTAAATTGCCAGTGCAGTATTAAAGGGGTTGTTTGGTAAAATCAAGTCATCACTTTCCCACTGGGAATTTTTATCCTTGATAGAATGGAGTGGCAGTGGGCATACTCTACCTCCACTCCTTTCATTCCCTATGGAACTGCCGAGTAGTTTTCTCTGGTGAATGAATGGAACGATGATCTGATCGGGTGTCCAAACTGCTTCTCCACTTTCTAACCGGGGATCAACGTTCTTCATCATGCGTAAAAATTCCTTATTTTGCCAGTTGGAGCAAGTCCTAGTGGTGGGACGTCCATCGATGCGCGTTATCACCTCTTTAGATGAGTGATAACTTGTATTCACTGGACTACCCTTTCAAAGTACTTGTCTAAAGAGGACAATTTTGATCCATTTGGCCCTTTTAGGACATATAGAGATCAATTCTGAGATGGGGTAGAGAAGCTCCCGTTCTGGCAAACAACCGTCCATGTTTTATGTGTAATTATTTGAATGGCTTGGATGTAATACTACATTCCCCACGTTGGGTCTGCTGCAAGGAAAACCATGGCCATAGTAGCGTCTCTCAACCATTCTAACCAATAGAAGATGATATTTCCGGTCTTAACCAATGAGGGTGCCTAAATGAGACAACTGCTTGAACCAAGTCCTCAGTTCCCAACAATGTTGAGCTTCCCTATGAAATGGATTTGCCATTTCCCAGTTTCCATCAAAATTCCCCATTGATTTTAATCTCCATGTCATCTAGCAAACACCGTATCCATTGCCTGGTTAGAGAGGGCAACCATTTTTTGTAATGTTTGCTGCAGTTTATGGAATATTCCTTAAACTTACACTTTAGTCACTAATGGTCTTTTTTATATTGAAATTAATGAATGAAACTTGTTTCCGGTTTATTGGTCTGAAAGCAACTGAAGTACAAAAGCAATCCAAACCCTTTCCTCATTGCGGGAAGGTTTCTTGCATATCGGTCACAAAGTGGGAAGGAGGAGACACAAAATAGATGTCTTTTGATAAAAAAAATGGAAATGGAATCCCCTTCCCCCGTTTGTCATTCCACCCGTGGGACTGCAGTTGATCTCTGTAAGAACAGTTCATTGTTTCAGTAAAATTAATTTGGAGTATTTGTTTAAAAGCAATAACTTCATAATTACATGGCCAAAGTACAACGCGTATGTGTGCAGGCAGTCAGAAACCTTGGACTACGGGACTGCGCCTTCACTGCCAAACTAGCGCAGCACAGATGGTTATATAAAGGAATGACTCATATCCATGTCTCTTACAAAAGTGAATAATGTTCTTTTTCTGTTTTGTGGCGATACCTCTGAAATGCTGAAAACTGCATATTTATTGTCGGATCTTACGGTTACCAATCATGATGAGTGCCTTGGTCTTTTTTTTTTATTATTGTAAATGGTGATCTTTACCAAAGAAATGTTTGCACTGTGTATGGAATGCTTCTTAAATAAATAGGCCATATGACAAAATTGTCTTGTGTGTTGTTTTTTTTTTGTTTTTTTTTTCTTACTAGTCAGTAATTTGTGACTTATTTTTTAGATATAACGGGGGATATGGACAATCTTTCTAGGAATGAATGGATGAAGAACTAGTCCACTTAATAATTAAGGAGTTTTCCACTGCTAGGACAACCTTTTCTCTATCTGATTATTTGGCCCCATAAAAATAAAAACTTATACTCGCCTCCTGTGCTGGTGCTGCTCCAGCGGTATCGGCACTCGCGTTCCCAGGACTCAGGTTATGACATGTGAGCCAATCAGCGCTGGTGTCATTGTCCCCCCTTCAAGCATATTAGTAATCAAGAGGAAACGAGTTCTCACTTTACTCTTGATTACTTGTACGTCTATCAGCGGGGGACAGCGAGTAAAGATGAGGATAGCGAGTAAACTATCTATCTACCATTGCTTGTACAGAGATCAGTGGTCACATCCTTCTAACACACGTCGCCTACGTAAATCTGTGGCAGAATATTAAAGAAATGTTGAACTCGTACCACCATTTTTTATACAATACATTTTGTTCTTCACTTTAGATTGTTTTGTATACTTGCTCTAATCAATGCCCTTCTTTAGTTTCTTACATTTGGGAGCCTTTTTTTTATGGCATACTGCTCAAGCACTTCAATAAATCTTTAATGTCATTAAATGCATATGAAGTCCGGTTATTTTTCATAACCAATCGTGTATTGTTCCCTCCTGAGGAATTTCCTAGTTGTTGCAGTGTATTCGACAGAATGTCCCCCTCATCCTCCACCATGAAAAGAAAATATAAACAGGATGTTCACATAATGTCTAGGGGCCACGGGTCAGTGACGGAGAGCGTGTGCTTGTTTATTGCTGTGAGTTCGGAATATATAGTTTTTGTACTAGAAGTGTTAGCGGAGACCTTATTTACATTCCTGCTTATTTTTGTATTTTTTTTTTCGCACGCAAAACGCATTGCTGGAAGACCGGCTGACATGATATCTCATCAGGGTTAACCGTCATTTTAATTAGTCTTTTTGGTAAATCAAAAGTATACTGACAATAAGAAAAAATGTTATCTTTATTAAAGAAGTCCGTTTTTTTTCTCCTTCTGAACTAATCTCAAATTCTTAATTCATCGGTAAAATTTCTTTCTTCAGTTAAGTCGCTTACCAATTAACTGAGATACTAACTGTCAGTTTGTGCTCATGATGTTCTATAGAGAACTGTCCTTGCAAGTGAACTTGTAGCGGAATGTCTGTCGGCCTTTAGCTCCTCCCTCCTCCATAGAATTTTAAAAGCACTAACTGTCCTCTTCTATCTCATTAATAAAATCCTCTTGTCTTCATTGTATACAGATTTTCCCTGTAAATTGAGATCAGTCCAGGAGGAGAGAGAAGCAAATTTCTTCATAAGATATATTACACATTTTTATTGGTGTATTATTTATTGGTTTATGAAATAAAAATTAAACCTGTGGTTGCTCTTTAAATTACTGACAGTCATTCAGCTATGTGGAAGCTAAACCTCAATAGTTACCAGTCATGTCTCAAGAATCACTGGCTCATAGTTTTCATCCATATTTAATGCACTATATATAGTTGTCATAACTGTGATATTCCTCCATTGTTTCCTTCCAACCACTGCCTCCTACTATAAGGACTTATTTGACCCTCATAATCAGTGTGTTACAGATATCCCCTATTGTGTCTAGTTCATTATATTTCAGACCCAACCTTTTGTATGTGCTAAGATAGTCTGCATCACTGTAGTAATAATGCAGTCTAATTCGTCATTTATTTCAGCTGCTTAAAGAGGTGGTCCAAAACGAACACCAATTTAATCCTAAATCTCTGATCTATTTGAGATCTAATCTCTTTTTTTCTATTATACTTTAATTAAAAAGTCCCTGCCATTCCCTTAATATGCTATCTAACTGCATTTTTTTTATCTACTTCCTCTTTGAATATTTTGTTTGAGGCTCTCCAGTGCATGCTATGAAACTCAAAACAAGATGTTATCAAGGGGCAGAGGCTGTGGAAGTCACTGCTGTAACCTTTTTTCCCACCCTGAAACGAAGCATCATCAGTGAAGTCTGTTTCAAAGGCTGGATTAGTACCTGCTCTGTTTAGCATGTGTCGGTTGTGAATTCTTCCGACATGTTCAGTGGAATTTTAAAACACTGCAATATTATTTTTAATGCACAGTGACAGTGCGCTCCCTAGCTGGCTGTCATGAGAAGTGATGATCTGGAAAGCAAGCGCACGGTCAGTGTGCATTGCAAGAAGATTACGCAGCAAGCAGAAAGTGTAATGGCTATTCCTGCCCCCGAAGGTGATGTAATTGGGGGGTGGGCTAGTAGCTGCATTTCTTGCTTGTTGGGTAATCTCCTTACAAAGGGCACTGACAGTGTGCTCTATTGCTGCCTCATGACCTTTCTCATCAGAGTCTGGGAGGGAGCGCACTGTCACCGTGTATTAAAAAGAACATTGCACAGTGACCATAACCTATTGAGCAGAATTTTGAATTGATAACAATCGCGTGCCCTTTATTGTCATGCTTTAGTATCCCAGCATGCACTGGGGGTTCTCAAACAAAGTGTCAGCATTCAGGAAGTTGGTAAGAAAAATAAAGCAGTTACCGTAGAGAGGGGAACGATGGGTAATTTATAATTACAATATATTAGAAAACAGATATAAATTATTGCATTATATAGATATTTAGGATTAAAGGGAATCTGTAACCACAGTTGACCTATCTAAATTATTAATGAGCATACAGGTTATAGACTGTTGAAAAAAAGTCCTCCCTGTATGTCTCATATCAGACGCCTTGTAGCTTCTCAGATCTCCCTGTAGAGCTGTATGTGATTATGCCTGACACATCTGCAGGTTCCGCTCTGCCTCCAGCTCACAGGCAGACAGGGCTGCAATATTGCAATACAGCAGAGCTGAGGGAGAAGCAAAAAAGTGTTTTCAAGAAGACAAATATTATTTCTCTTGTTCTGTGTTAGTTGTCTCACACTGGTAACTCCCTCTTCATGCAAAATAAGCTCTGGAGGCAGAGTTATCCTCTAGTCAACATCCATCTCAGCGCCTGGAAGATGTCACTTATATAGTAAAGTGATACAAGATGATTTCTCAACAACAAGACGTCTGATATGAGACTAACAGATAGGACTGTTTTCAGCAGTTGATAACCTGTAAGCCCATATTAATAGTTTAGATAAGTCAAATGTGACATTCACTGTAAATCAGTGTTGGTTTCAGACCACGCCTTTAACAATGTATTTTCTTTACCAATGGGTAAGAATGTCAGTTATGACATGCACATTAGGTAAAACCCGGCCTAACCTGCTATTGTTGTGGTATTGGGCATTCATCTAGTGTCTATGGGAGTCACCAGAAAGAAAGAAGGTTAAGTTCAGAATGATCGATCCCTTGTCACCACACAAGATGTGTTGATCCCAGCGGTGTCTGTCAGCAGTTCGTCTCCCTCTCCCCCCTTGAAAAAATGTGCACACTTTGGCTGATACTTGTCTTAACCTCTTCCCGACCGCCCACAGTAGATAAACGTTGGCGCTTGCTGGGCTTTGTGCAGCGCCGACGTTTATCTACTGTCGGCGGTTTTGTGCCCCCCGGGACCCCCTCATACCTTATAACGCGGGGATCCCGGTGCACAATGCATGCTGGGACCCCCGACGTCATCGAGACCTGATTGGTTCAGGTCCTGATGACGTCGCGTCACAGCAGCCAATGAGAGCTCGCTGGGAAAGCTGCTTGTTTCCCGGCGATCTCCCTCATTATAACGCGACTTCTCCTCTGAGCTCATGCTGACAGATGAGCAGAGGTGAAGCAGCGTTACAGTGTGACTAGATCGCTGCCTGGCACAGCTGATCACTGCCTGGCACAGCTGTGTCAGGCAGCGATCTTGTTACACAGTAACGCTGCTTCTCCTCTGATCATCTGTCAGTGTGAGATCAGAGGAGAAGTGGCGTTACTATGTGCCGGGCAGCGATCTTGTCACATAGTAACGCTGCTTCTCCTCTGATCATCTGCCAGTGTGAGATCAGAGGAGAAGTGGCGTTACTATGAGTCAAAAATACAAAAAATAAAAAACACAAAAATAAAAAAAAAAGTAAAGAAAAAAAAAAAGGCAGGTTAGGGCTATGTCTAGGGTTAGGGGTAGGGTTAGGGGTGTGTTGGGGTTAGGGTTGGAATTCCAATTGGGGGTTTCCACTGTTTAGGTACATCAGGGGCTCTGTAAATGCAATATGACGCCCGCAGACCATTCCATCAAAGTCTGCATTCCAGAACGTCACTACTTCCCTTCCGAGCCCCACCGTGTGCCCAAACAGTGGTCCCCCCCACATGTGGGGTACCAGCGTACTCAGGACAAATTGGACAACAACTCTTAGGGTCCAATTTCTCCTGTTACCCTTGTGAAAATAAAAATTGGGAGCTAAAAGATCATTTTTGTGGAAAAAAAATGATTTTTTTATTTTCACGGCTCTACATTATAAACTTTAGTGAAACACTTGGGGGTTCAAAGTGCTCACCACACATCTAGATAAGTTCCTTGGGGGGGTCTAGTTTCCAAAAAGGGGTCACTTGTGGAGGATTTCCACTGTTTAGGCACATCAGGGGCTCTGCAAACGCGACATGACACCCGCAGACCATTCCATCAAAGTCTGCATTCCAAAACGTCACTACTTCCCTTCCGATCCCCACCGTGTGCCCAAACAGTAGTTTTCTTCCACATATGGGGTACCAGTGTACTCAGGACAAATTGGACAACAACTTTTGGGGTCCAATTTCTCCTGTTACCCTTGTGAAAATAAAAAATTGGGGGCTAAAAGATCATGTTTGTGGAACAAAAATGATTTTTTATTTTCATGGCTCTACGTTATAAACTTCTGTGAAGCACTTGGGGGTTCAAAGTGCTCACGACACATCTAGATAAGTTCTTTAAGGGGTCTAGTTTCCAAAATGGGGTCACTTGTGGGGGTTTCCACTGTTTAGGCACATTAGGGGCTCTCCAAATGCGACATGGCGTCCTATCTCAATTCCAGCCAATTCTGCATTGAAAAAGTCAAACGGCACTCCTTCCTTTCTGAGCTCTGCCGTGTGCTCAAACAGTGGTTTAGCCCCACATACGGGGTATCGGCGTATTTGGGAGAAATTGCACAAAAAAATTTGTGGTTCATTTTCTGTTTTTACACTTGTGAAAATAAAAAAAATGGTTCTGAAGTAAAATGTTTGTGAAAAAAAGTTAAATGTTTATTTTTTCCTTCCACATTCCATTCATTCATGTGAAGCACCTGAAGGGTTAATAAACTTCTTGAATGTGGTTTTGAGTACATTGAGAGGTGCAGTTTTTAGAATGGTGTCACTTTTGGGTATTTTCTGTCATATTGACTCACTTCAAATGTGAGGTGGTCCCTAAAAAAAATGGTGTTGTAAATTTTGTTGTAAAAATGAGAAATCGCTGGTCAACTTTTAACCCTTATAGCTTCCAAAAAAAAAAAAATTATGTTTCCAAAATTGTGCAGATGTAAAGTAGACATGTGGGAAATGTTATTTATTAACTATTTTGTGCGATATCACTCTCTGATTTAAGGGCATAAAAATTAAAAGTTTGAAAATTGCAAAATTTTCAAAATTTTTGCCAAATTTCGATTTTTTTTTTTAACATATAAGCGCAGTTCATATCTAAGAAATTTTACCACTATCCTGAAGTACAATATGTCATGAGAAAACAATGTCAGAATCAGCAGGATCCGTTGAAGCGTTCTAGAGTTATGGCCTCATAAAGTGACACTGGTCAGAATTGAAAAAATTGGCCTGGTCATGAAGGCAAAAACAGGCTCAGGCGCGAAAGGGTTAAAGAGGTTGTTCCGTCTAAAATGAAAGTCTCCAGTCACTTTGCATCACTGCAGACTTTTGATTCCCCCCAGCGCGCACACTGTGTGCTGCGAGGATTCACCAGGAGCTGTGGTGATGTATGCAATTTGCTTGCTCCTGGCCAAACCAGTTTAGTGGGCACAGCCTCAGCCCATACAAATGTATTGTGCAAGACCCACTACATGGCTGCGCCCACTAGTCTTACTCCAGTCCCCTTACTCTAGTTATCAAGTAGACTAGCTGTGGCATCACGTTCCTGTCCCGCCCCAGCTCTGCCTATTTTGCTGGATAAACAAAAGGATGGATCATATCCAAAACGCGCATCGGAGTGTGCACCACACTTTGGATCCTGGACCATCTTGGTAATATAACATCCATTCATTGCTTGTCAGCTTGCTTTCTGCCTCCCTACACCTCTTTAACGTGGCTCCCATACTGTCTACTAATGTGTGCCATCGAACTGTCATTGGCTATCTATATACAGTAATGTTCAATGTAATAGCAGTGTGTTCAAAAGCATAAGTTAATCACAAAATCTTTATACTAGTTTTTATTTCTATGCATTGGGAACATTGCATAGCAGTGTCTGCATTTGCCTTTACATTCCTGTGAATCACTAACCTAATATTTAGTTGTTACCCACAGTTTTTTAGAACTGCTTCACATCTATGTTGCATAGTCAACCAACTTCTGGCCCCTGTCACCTGTTATTCCAGCCCGGGATGCTTGGACTACACCCCACAATTGTTTGCCATTTGTTGACTTTGCCTCAAACCGCATTTTTAATGTCTCCCTACAAGTGTTTTATCGGATTAAGGTTTGGGATGGCCACTCTATAACCTCAATTCTGTTGGACTGAAACCAAAATTTTGTTCGTTTACTGGCGTGCTTAGGCTCATTGTCTTGGTGAAACACCCATTTCAAGGGCATATCCTCTTCAGCGTAAGGCAACATGACCTCTTCAAGTATTATGTGTAAACTGGTCCATGATCCCTGGAATGCGGTAAATAGGTCCGACACCATAGTAAGAGAAACATGCACATATGATGCTTGCACCACCAGGCTTCACGGTCTTCAGAGTATTTGAATGCAGATTTTAGGGGTCGTCTGACAAATTGTCTGTGGCCCTTGGACCTAAATAGAATAACTTTAATTTCAAGAGTCCACAAAATGTTTCTCTATTTCGCATCTTCTTTTACAAAAAAAGAAAATAAGGTTTTCATACTCGCTCCATAAATATTCTCTTTTTTTTTTTTTTTTTTTTTTTTGGGACAGGCTGTTATTTAATCTATGCAGCATCCTGGAGGAGGCGTGGTTGCCCCCTGTAATGCACTTTGTCTTCCATCCTTTGGAATGGTAGTCTTCTGTTTTCCTCCATGTCTCTCTGGTTTGGCTTTCCATAATGCATTGGAGAGCATTATAACTGAACATCTTATCATTGTCTGCACTTCTTTATAAGTTTTACCATCTCCAATCAATTTTTTCATCAAACTACACTGTTCTTCTGAACAATGTCTTGAATGACCCATATTTCTCAGGTTTTCAAGGAGAAATACATGTGCAACATGTCCTGGCTTCACCCTTAATAAATCAGGGTCACCTGATTCCCACCTGTTTCTTCACAGAATGATTGACCTCACTAATTGATCTCCACACCTCTGTTATTTTGAACACCCTCTTTCAATTAATTATTCTAATTCGCATACTCAAAAACCTGGAGATCATGAATGCGGAGTCTGGTGGTTTTCTTAGGATCTGGCATGTGGTAATATAATTTATACCAAAACAGGGATTAATCTGGTTAGTCATATTGGACTGTTAGTATTATGAACACTACTGTGCATAGCTTCCTTCTCATTGCCCCCATAATTATATATAAAAATAATTTTTTGGCTTGATTGACCTCGCACCCATTTTTTATGGCAGTGTTTTTGGTATGTACACGTACTCGTATTGTATTACTCAGTACTTATCCTAAGATATTTCACATCTCTCACTGTCTTATACTTTAGGATTCAGGGCCAATGTATACTCTAGACTCTGGCAGGCTATGTCAGCCCTTTTATGGTAACACATGATTTTCCTTTATTCATATACAGTGGGTAAGGAAAGTATTCATACCCCTTTAAATTGTTCACTCTTTGTTTCATTGCAGCCATTTGGTAAATTCAAAAAAGTTCATTTTTTTTTCTCATTAATGTACACTCTGCACCCCATCTTGACTGAAAAAAAAAACCAAATGTAGAAATTTTTGCAAATTTAAGAAAGAAAAACGGGAATATCACATGGTCATAAATATTCAGACCCTTTTGTCAGTATTGAGTAGAAGCACCCTTTTGAGCTAGTACAGCCATGAGACTTCTTGGGAATGATGCAACAAGTTTTTCACACCTGGATTTGGGGATCCTCTGTCATTCTTCCTTGCAGATCCTCTCCAGTTCCGTCAGGTTGGATGGTGAACGTTGGTGGACAGCCATTTTCAGGTCTCCGGAGATGCTCAATTGGTTTTAGGTCAGGGCTCTAGCTGGGTCAGTCAAGAATGGTCACAGAGCTGTTCTGAAGCCACTCCTTTGTTATTTTAGCTGTGTGCTTATGGTCATTATCTTGTTGGAAGGTGAACCTTCGGACAAGTCTGAGGTCCAGAGCACTCTGAATGATTTCATCCAGGATATCTCTGTACTTGGCCGCATTCATGTTTTCTTCAATTGCAACCAGTCGTACAGACCCTGCAGCTGAAAAACACCCCCATAGCATGATGCTGCCACCACCATGTTTTATTGTTGGGATTGTATTAAGCAGGCGATGAGTAGTGCCTGGTTTTCTCCACACATACCACTTAGAATTATCACCAAAAGTCTATATTCGTCTGGTCAGACCTGATAATCTTATTTCTCATAGTCTGAGAGTTGTTCTTGTGTTTTTTAGCAAATGCTATGCGGACTTTCATATGTCTTGCACTGAGGAGAGGCTTCCGTCGGGCCACTCTGCCATAAAGGCCCAACTGGTGTAGGGCTGCAGTGATAGTTGACTTTGGAACTTTCTCCCATCTCCATACTGCATCTGTGGAGCTCAGCCACAGTGATCTTTTTGGTTCTTCTTTACCTTTCTCACCAAGGCTCTTCTCCCACGATTGCTCAGTTTGGCTGGGCGGCCAGGTCTAGAAAGACTTATAGTGGTCACAAACTTCTTCCATTTAAGGATTATGGAGGCCACTGTGCTCTTAGGAACCTTGAGTACAGTAGAAATTCTCTTGTATCCTTGGCCAGACCTGTGCCTTGCCACAATTCTGTCTTTGAGCTCCTTCGCCAGTTCCTTTGACCTCATGATTCTCATTTGGCCTGACATGCACTGTGAGCTGTGAGGTCTTATATAAACAGGTGTGCGCCTTTACAAATCAAGTCCTATCAGTTTTATTAAACACAGCTGGACTCCAATGAAAAGTAGAACCATCTCAAGATGGATCACAAGGAAATGGACAGACAGCATGTGACTTAAATATGGATGTCTGAGCAAAGGGTCTGAATCCTTATGACCATGTGATATTTCAGTTTTTCTTTTTTAATAAATTTGCAAAAATTTCTACACTTGTTTTTTTTTTCAGTAAAGAGGTGCAGAGTGTACATTAATGAGAAAAAAAGAACTTTTTTTGAATTTACAAAATGGCTGTAATGAAAGAGTGAAAAATTTAAAGGGGTCTGAATATTTTCTGTACCCATGGTATACTGCTTTCTTGGTGGTTCAGGCTATGGCATTGTAGTGATTTGTGTGTTCATATAGTCATGTATTTTGTGAAGTGTGGTCACCCGCTTTTTGTTGTGCCATTATGTTACCATTCTTTTAATAAAGAATTTTCCATTTCTCCATTCACGATTTGGACTCTATTACTGTATGACTTCATGTTCGGTGTCTGTTTCTTTTTGGTTTTTCTATTTTGGTGGAGCTGCAAGAAACTGGGTTAAAAATGCCAAAAGTTACAGAATGTTTGTGCAACCTTGATTTGGGTGAAAATTTGGCGACTTATCAAAGTGATTTACAGATGTGTTCTTCCTCTTGGCTAGAGATATTTTGAGAATTCAGTTTTTTTTTTTCATTAAAGGCCAGTCATTTTGTGACTTTTTTTTTTTATATATATATAAAGAAGATATCGAGCCAAGAGAAAAGGGTAAGGAAGGACACCATATTTTTTCTGATTGTCGATGGGCAAAACATGCAGGTACTTAGCATTTACTTGCAAGTAAGTACTTATGTAGGGATTCACGCTTTCAGGTAGGCATGAGGTAGCGTTCACACAGGCAATGCAGTTTGGTCTAAACATGCAGTTTTATCGCTTTCATAAAACTCCCAAGGGATTCAAAACCAAAATTACCTTTTCTGGACACAAAGATATACCAGCAAATAAACAGTTCATACAGCAGGCACATATTTGTCACTGCGTGCTCACCCAAGCAGGTTACGGTCCTTTCTCCCAGAGCAAAATTTATTCCCTCAAGAGGTACCGTCCTACCAGTCTTTGCATTGCCTTCAGTCTGAAATGCAGCAGCTATCACCACCAAACAGAAGTATTCAACTCTATGCACAGTTCACACAGAACAGGTTGTGGCTTCCACATTTTCCTCTGCAGCTCCAACACCCAATCTGCTCAGCTTTCCGAGAGAGACCCTGGCCTGTCTCTCTTCCAACTACAGCTTACATTTTGGCTGGTCACTTACCAGCTTCAGTACACTCAGCTCTGTTCAACATTCAGCAGACTGACACCCCTAGTAAACACAGGCCCTGGTTCTTAGTAACAGTTCGGTGCATCTAATAAAGACCAGCAGTGCTAGGATTTAACCCAGTCCTACCTGGCTTTGCTACACGCTATACGGTCCTGCATAACCCCTTTTAGGTGAATAGCCAGTGTTATGACACACAGTATACCTAAACTTTTAACACTTTTTTTCATATTCAATACTTAGGCCATGTGCACATGTTGCGCGTTTTTGCTGTGCTGTTTCCTTGCAGATTTGTCACAAAAACCTGAAGGGAATCCTGATGCCTGCAGTGAATGATAAACAATGTGTGCATGACACTTCAGGATTATTTGTGACTTGTAGATTTGGTGCAGAAAATAATCTGCCGTATGTCCATTCTTTCAGCCTTTTTGCAGCGTTTTTTTCACCCACTGAATTGAATGAAGTAAATAAAGTCTAAAATGCTTGTGTATTTGCTACTTTTTTTTGTAGATTGCTTCTTTTTTTGTTTTTTTTCATATGTTTTTAGACAGCAGTGAATCCTGTTGAGATAGGTTATCTATTTGGCCTCAGTGTCAGTATGAGTCAAATGTTCCGTTT
This sequence comes from Dendrobates tinctorius, assembly GCF_039654945.1. Taxonomy (NCBI): domain Eukaryota; kingdom Metazoa; phylum Chordata; class Amphibia; order Anura; family Dendrobatidae; genus Dendrobates; species Dendrobates tinctorius. The sequence continues at coordinate 155,652 of NW_027361717.1, forward strand.
ACCCCGGGGCACGTTCATATGTTAATTATTCTCCTGCATTGTTTACAGGTGTATTAAACATATGGTTTTGTGTGTTTTATTTGAGTTTTGCACCTTGGTCAGCTCATTTGCTGGCATTGGCTTAGCTCTCCCTTTGCCAGACTCCCATACTGTCACACCTTGGAGTATTATTTGCACATACCCTGTTTACTTTTGTCTTTATATATAAATTGTATATATATGTAATCTGCATCACACTACCATCCATTATTTAAATGATATATATATATATATATGTGTGTGTGTGTGTATACCTTTCCATCTTACATTTACAACCAATGTGGTGGTTTGATTCAGGGGTCTACATTCATTGCCGAAAGTGTTGGCACCTTTGAAATTGTTCCAGAAAATAAAGTATTTCTCCAAGAAAGTTATTGCAATTACACATGTTTTGTTATACACTGGTTTATTTTCTTGATGTGTATTGGAACAACACAACAAAACCAAATGGGGAAAAATGCATATTGGACATAATTTCAGATAAAACCCCAAAACGGGCTGGACACAATTCTTGGCACCTTTCCAAATTTGTGGTTAAGCAACTTTGTTTCAAACATGTGGCAAGTAACAGGTGTGGGTAATATGAAAATCACACCTGAAACCAGATAAGAGAAGTTGACTTAATCTTTGCATTATGTGTCTGAGTGTGCCCTCCTAAGCATGGAGAAAAGAGAACTGTTAGAAGGCCTTGAGAACCATATGTGAACAACTTCAATTATCTCATGGTTACAAGTCCATCTCCAGAGATCTTAATGTTCATTTGTCCATAGTGCGCAACATAATCAAGAAATTTACAACATTGTAGCTAATCTCCCTGGATAAGGACAACTGAGAAAAACTGATGAAAGATTGCAACCCAGGATAGTCCGTATGATGGATAAGCAGCCCCAATCAAGTTCCAAAGAAATTCAAGCTGTCCTGCAGGCTCAGGGTGCATCAGTGTCAGCAGGAACAAACTAGACATTTGAATGCAATGCAACATTATGGCAGGAGACCCAGTACCATCCCACTGCTGGTACAGAGACCTAAAAAAAAAAAAAAAAAAAAAACTAAACCGCAGTTTGCCAAAATGTACTTGAGTAAGCCAAAATCTTTCTGGGAAAATGTCTTGTGGACAGAGGAGACCAAGATAGAGCTTTTTGGTAAAGCACACCATTCTACTGTCTACTGAAAATGGAATGAGGCCAGCAAAGAACACCATACCTACAATCATACAGATCTGGCAAAATTAAGACACCACTGCACAGTTTTATAAAAATCAGCTTCTCTACATGTTTGACAGCCATTCCATTCCAGTGTCAGCTGAATTCCAACCAGAGTACACATTCTTATTTACTGTGCTTCTGATTATGTGATCATCTGAACCAAATCTTATTTAATGAAGGAAAGTGTAAAAAATCCTGCTGTGGTGTTCACAATCCTCTTGCAATAGGACAGGCTGGTTAGCAAAATAAGTGCTATTAATATCCCAAAAGTAATAGGAATGAAAAAATAACTTTTAACCATGCCAAAGGAGTTGAAAAGAAAAGTTTTGAGTGAGGAAAAGAAGGGCTCAATCCTGGCATTACTAGCAGAGGGATACAGCGAGCGTCATGTTGTCTCCATCCTTAAAATTTCTAAAACGGCAGTCCATTACGACTAAGTCAAGCAGCAGACATTGGGGACAATAAAGATACAGACTGGCACAAGGCGAAAACGATACTACACTGACCAGGATGACCATCATCTTAATTGAAAGTGACTGAGCAACCGCAGGATGACATCAAGTGACCTACAAAAGGAATGGCAAATGGCAGCTGGGGGGAAGTGCACGGCAAGAATAGTTCGTAACAGGCTCCTAGAAGCAGGGCTCAAGTCATGTAAACCTAGAAAAAAAGCGTTTCATCAATGAGAAGCAAAGGAGAGCCAGGCTGAAGTTTGTCAAAGACCATAAGGATTTGACCATAGAGGACTGGAGTAAGGTGGTAATCTCTGAAGTCTAATTTTCAGCTTTGCCCAACACCTGGTCGTCTAAATGTTAGACGGAGATCTGGAGAGGCGTTCAAGCCATGGTGTCTTGCAACCACTGTGAAATTTCGTGGAGGATCGGTGTTGATCTGGGAATGCTTCAGCAAGGCTGGAATTGGGCAGGTTAATCTTTGCGAAGGATGTATGAATCAAGCCACATAACAAGGTTATCCTGGAAAATCAGTTGACTCCTTCTGCTCAAGCAATGTTCCTCAACTCTGAGGATGTTTTTTCCAGCAGGAAAATGTGCCATACCACACAGCTAGGTCAATCAATGTGTGGATGAAGGAACACCACTAGAGTTGAGCGAAACAGGTTGGCCAGATTCATAAGTCGCCGACTTAAGGCAAAGTCGGATTTCGCCGACCAAAACCCGACCACAGCGTGGTCGACCATGCGGGTGGCAAAGTCGGATTTCCCAGAATGCTTGCACGTGACTTTTTTCAGCCACTGAGCAAGGACGTACACTGTGGGCAATGAGTTGACATGTGCAGCATCAGGGGAGAGAGATTTTGCGCACTTTAAAAAAGCGGTCCGGCATGTAAGTGTTTCCTGTCCTCCACTCCCTGCCGACTTTGCTTCCCCATTGACTTGCATTGGGTTTCGTGTTTCAGTCGGACCTTCGACTTTTCACGATAGTCGGCCGATTTAGTTCGACTTGACTTTTGAAAAAGTCGGGTTTCATGAAACCCGACTCGACCATAAAAAAGGCAAAGTCGCTCATCTCTAACCATCGCATCAAATCCCTGTCATGGCCAGCCCAATCTACAGACCTCAACCCCATTGAAAACCTCTGCAATGTAATAAAGAGGAAGATGAAAAGTCACATGCCATCAAAGAACTGCTTAAATTTTTGCACCAGGAGTAGCTTAAGGTCACCCAAAAGGAGTGTGAAAGACGCATGAAAGCTGTAATTAAAAATCATGGTTATTCCACAAAATATTGACTTCTGAACTCTTCCTGAGTTAAAACATTAGTATTGTTGAGTATGAACTTGTTTTCTTAGTATTATTTTAGGTCTGTGTAAGAGGAAGAACAAGATTGGGGTACCGCTCATTCCGGTTCTGGAACTGCCGGGACTGCCACCAATGTTGCAGGGGGGAAGACTTCCAGAGCGGGACCGACCCTTACATGTGACTGAGGTAGGCAGGATGGAGTTAAAAAGCACTACACACGGAAAGAGGGTCAGAGTGATGGTGGGAAACCAAAGCAGGCAGTCAGGCACAGTGATGGCCGTGAAGGCAGAACATCCCGTGAGCTCAGGCCGACGTGACAGTTTACCTGCATACATGTCCGCTGCCTCTTCCCCGCCATCCTCCATGCCGGGAGGTGACTTACAGATGAGACCGAAGACTGTAACACCCTCACTCAGCTCTAAGCTGCAGGTGAATAGGCCAGAGCCCATCAGCCAAATTCCCAATACACTGTGGAGTGAAGCCTCACTCTGGTGGTTACTTGTACTGGACTAGCAGTGTTTGGAGTTCCTGGGTATGGGAGCTTCCTGCACCCTTCAGAGACTTTTCTCCTGCTCCGTGAATTGGAATCCAGCCCTCTACAGACACCTCCAAGACGTCACGTACCGCTGTTGCCGATGCCACCGTTGGAGAACCAAGACACTGCAATCAAGAAGACTACAGACTGATAAGTTTTTCCCTCTTTCCACTGAACTATCGTTCATCCCTGACCTACCCCGTTTCAAACTCCCTGTCCCGTCCTTTGTCCTATCATACCCTTCTGTACCTTGCCACTCTCTGCATGGAGTGTACTTCTTGTTAATAAAGCCCTGTTAACTCTTGATCTGTCTCCTGTCCGTGACAACGGCCCAAGTTCCTACAGTTTCTATACTTGGCGTAGACGGCAGGATGTCGTACAATGGCGCAAAGGTGGAAGATCAAGCAGTTGGAGGGGGTCCCAGATCTATTATCTCCCTGGGGGCCATGTTAAATAATCTCCCAAAGTTCACAGGGAATAATACTATGTTTTGGAGTTGGACTGCATGTATGAAGGGGGATGATGAGGAGGCATCCCATGACCCCGGCCCTAGACGCAAAGGAGGCCATGATGGCATTAGATGGGGAGGACAGGGATTCTGTTATGCTCCAGCCCCCGTAGGTGAGAAACACCCTGGATAAAGTCTTGTTGATACTTGAGGAGACGCATGGGGACCCCAGGAACGTAGGGGAATTATGTATGCACCTGTTCGGCTGGGTTCAAAGAGGGGGAGACGGTGATCCAGTCTATGAATGCGCTGCAGGAACTTCATACTGTCATTGCTCGCAAAGACGGTGCAGGCATAGGGCCTATTGATGTACTGCTGCGAGACCAATTAGTGATGGGCCTATGAGATATGTTGCTGAAGCAGGCTCTGCAGGAGAGCTTGAGAGTAAAACCCTGCATGGCTTTCTCTGAGGTAGGGAGTGAAGCACGCATGCACGCTCGAGCAAGAGCAGGGGTTGACTGTTCCGGTGGGAAAGGTCCGGAGTGGGGAGGTGTCCGTCACCATGGTTACTGTACCCCAATGGGTGGAAGAATTGCAGAAGGAGATACAGCAGATACATGAAGAGTTGGCTGATTCAAAGAAAGTACCCGTGGTAGCTGCCAGCCCACCTGTAAATCAACAAGATCCCGCACCCGCCGTGAGATGAGAATGTCCCACAGAGATGGACCCCCCACGTGTTATTACTGTGGAGAAGTTGGACACATAGCCTGATGGTGTACCCGACTGGGTAAACATCTCCAATGCCTCCCGTTAAACTTAGGGTCTCCAAGTCAGGGGGAAGCAGCTTGGAGCCTGTACCGTTAAGGAGTACTAGAAGTCCCACAAATCTCATTTCCATGTGTCCCCTCGTTTGGTCAGAGATGAACGGCTGAGCTTTACATTGTCTGGTCGATACGGGCTCACTGGTGACCACAATGCCCTAAGTGTACTTCCGCCGGCAATTTACTGAAGCAATGTGGCCTGAATGGGGACCAGTGATTAAGCTCATGGCCACCAGTCAATTGCCCATCCCAGTCGCAGGGGTGGTTTGGACGAATATAGTGGTCTGCGGGAGAGACTCAGAATCACTCCTTAACATCCTATCAGCTGGAGAGCTGAGTAACGAACACACCATGACACTGGGCATAAATGTGTTGAAAGAGTTCGGAAGTCTTCTTTTTAATGGATCCCCAGACTGGTTCCTCAAGCAATGGAGTACCCATACTCCCCAGCGGAGAGTATTCCAATAGCTGATTAGGGTGGCCTAAGCCCAGACCTCCAGCGGCAGAAAGATACTGGGGAAGGTAACTGCCCCAACTTCAATCAATAGGGTCCTACCGCCGGGTCAAACAGTGCTTTCCCTACCCATCCAAGCCTGTACTCCCCTGGAAGGCATCGAGGTCCAGATCAAGCTGAGAAATGTTGACCAGTTACCATCGGACATTCTTGTATTCTTGTGGCATAGGCGATAGCAACGGTGCGTGATGGAGCAGTCCTCGTGTGCTGTGTGAACTTGAGGGAAAATGACATCACAAATACCCCCAAGAAGTGAAGTGGCCCACGTTTTCGGTATGCCGGAAGAATTGATAATACCTCAGGTGGTGCAGCTGTCAAACAAAGGGACCCCTGGATGGTGACCATGGACACTGCTTTGTCACCCGACCCTCAACATTTGAAGGAGAGACGTTGTTTCTTGGAACAGATGAGAGCTGAGCTGACTGATCTTACACCACAGCAGGTGCAGCAGGTGGAGGCTTTGTTAGGAAGATGCCAGGAGGTGTTCGCAAGATACGAGGATGATTTTGGGTGCACGACAGCAATCACACGAGATACAGACTGGAAGTGCTGCAGCTATAAGGGAGCATTACCGTCAAATTCCTCACCAAATGTACCAGGAGGTGAAAGGCATGCTGGCCCAGATATTACAGAAGGGGGTAATTCATGAGAATCAAAGCCCCAGGGCTGCCCACATTGTGCTGGTGCGGAAGAAGGATGGGACGTTATGTTTCGGTGTCGACTACCGCAAACTCAACGACTGCATGGTACGGGATTCTTATCCGCTGCCGAGGATTGAGGAGTCCCTATCCACCCTGGGAAATGCTAAATACTTTTACACGTTGGATCACGCCAGTGGTTACTGGCAAGTGCCGATGTCCGAGCAAGATCGAGCCAAAACAGCCTTCATACTCCCCATGGGGTTATTCAAGTTTGATCGGATGCCATTCGGCCTAGCCAACACCCCAGGTACGTTCCAGCGACTTGTGGAAAGGTGCTTGGGAGATTTGAACTTCGAGGCCACCCTGATCTATCTGGATGACATCATTGTCTTTGCTCTCTCGTTTAAAGAACATCTCTGTAGGCTGGAGCAGGTATTGAGTCGTCTTCATCAGAATGGACTGAAAGTGAAGCCCCAGAGGTGTCATATGTTTCGTACCCAAATTGAGTACCTGGAGCATGTTGTCTCAGCAGAAGGAATAAGACCATCACGTGAAAAGATTGCTGCAGTACAAGATTGGCCTATTCCGAATACTGTGAAAGATGTGCGGGCTTTCCTGGGACTCACAGGATATTTCAGATGTTTTGTGAAAAACTTTACCCACATTGTGAACCCGCTACTGGAGTTTTTGAAGGGGGTATCGTCTAGTGCCTGAAACAGAACTGTCCAATGGGGTGAGTGTCAAGAAGACGTGTTTCAAGCCCTGAAGTTAATAGATAAAGCAAGGGAGACACAAAGCGCAATAGGGTCTTATCCGATAGTAAGTTAGCACTTTTTAAGTAGGAAGCTGCTCACCTGGTATTAGGTGGTTAAAGCACATGTAGGAGAGGCTGCTGCAGATCCACAGGTCGAGTAATCCCTTAGGCCTCTTTCACACATCAGGTTTTCGCCGTCAGGCGCGATCCGGCGCTTTTGACAGAAACCGGATCCGGCGAAATGCAATGCCGGATCCGGTTTCCCCCCCATTGACTTGCATTTGCGCCGGATCGCGCCGGATGGCCATGCGTTTCATCCGGTTTTCGCCGGATCCGGCAATGTGTCGCGATCCGGCGTCTGGAAAAAACGGCTACTGTAACGTTTTTTGTCTCCGGCGAAAAAGCCGGACACGCCGGATCCGGCGCGTCCGGCTTTTTCACACAATGAAAGCCTATGAGCGCCGCAATGCGCCGGATCCGGCGAAAGCCGGATCCGGTTTTTTGGTCTGAGCATGCTCAGTAGCTCTGCCCACAAGACATATATAAAAGCAAGACAGTGGGACCCACAGCCACACCCAACATGCCACCCAAGAAAGCAACCAAGCGAAGCAGGAGAAGGCAGGAGACCACTGCAGCACCATCAGCACCACCACCATCCCAAATGGAGCAGCAAATGGAACATGCTGAGGAGGGGAGGCCAGCAGCAGATGAGAGACGGTAATTATCAAATCCCCCATTCCTCCAAACTAGGGCTATTGAATATCAAGATATTCATTGGCCCTTTGTTTCTCTTTATTCAACAGCCGCCCAATAGATGCAGCAGCAGCAGCAATGGCAGCAGCTGGAACACCACCCACAGGCATGGAGTGTGGCCACCAGGAAGACAGCACATCATCTTCTGGGAGCCCTCCCTCGCATCGTCAGCGTTTGACGGTAAGTTTTTATTTCCAAAATCCATCTTCTCTGTAATATATGTCTATTCATTGCCTTTTATTTCAAAACAGGATTCACAAGATGAAGAGGAGCTCCCAGAAGAAGAAGGAAGGGGTGGACAGACACCTGGAGTCACAATTGGTAAGTTTTTTGCATCAAACGCAGAAACACAACATCACACTACACACAACACATAGAAAACAATGTTCTGCAGACCACACACAGCAAACAAATGCCTACATCCAAAGACATAACATTTTTTGTTTTCTTCTCTAGTCTTCCCAATCTGGTGCTCGGCCAAGAGGTCCTCGCAGTGCCTCCCAGGGTCGTCGGCGACAGCAACGCGGCGGTCACCAGCGTGTAAGTATAAATATTTTTGCTTTGTTTTTTTGCACTTTTTATTTCATTTCTTATGTGGAGGCTAATTATGTTATTTTTGTCTTTTTCTTTAACAGCCTTCACAGCGTGCTCCCGACTCGGGACGGTGAGGATGGAGGACTCGATGTGGACCACCTCATCGATCTCGTCAGAGAAAGGGAGCCGCTCTGGAATATGGCTGACCGCCGCCACGCTGACCTTATCGTTACCCGACGACTCTGGGAGGAAATCTGTTCGCTCCTTGTGGGCCGCTGGGAGGACCTCGATGTTCGGGCCCAGATTACAGAGCGTAAGTATATACAGTACCGGTTGCTTGATGTAAACCAGTGTTTCCCGAACTCCAGTCCTCGTGGTCCCCACGGATCATGTGTTCAGGATTTCTATTTACTATGGAAATCCTGAAAACATGACCCCTGGGGACCATGAGGACTGGAGTTTGTGAAACACTGATGTTGTATACTAACCACTCCTTTCTCGTTTCAAGGAACAGAATTGTGAATCGGTGGCGGTCTGTGAGGGATCGTTTCAAGAAGGAGTTCAATAAAGAGATGCGGGCCCCGAGTGGATCTGGAGGACGCAGGAGCAAGTACAAGTACGCAGAAGCCCTGTCGTTCCTCCGGGAAACAATGGTCACCAGAAGGTAAATATTACACACCACATGTGAAAAAAAATGTTAGATGTAAAATTTTTTTTCAGCCAGGGCCATACCATGTCACTATTTTAATTGTTTTTTTTTCTCTTTATTCCACAGCACGGTGAGCAGCACTCGGGAGCCTGCACGATTGGACCCTTCTGAGGCGATCCATGAGGAGACCGGCACCGAGGGACACTTCGACCGCCCCGGTACATCTGCACCTTCCCAGCCTTCCCACACATTCGACCCATCTGTCCCATCCACCAGCACAGGAGCATCGTGGCCGCCTACATTACATGAAGCTGCTGGTGAGGAGATCGCTTTCCCTTTACCCCACCCTTCTGCCCCTGCCACCTCTAGTACACCTGCGGGTACTGGGCGGCAGCGGCAGAGGGGTCAGGAAAAGACTTATGCGCCAGAGTTCTTGCATCTGAATGCATCTTTCCAGAACTGTCTAAAAGTCTTGTCAGAGCAAATCTCCGCAGGCTATCAGCAGATCAACTCCAGCATTCTGGAGGTGAAGACACTTCTGCGAACCATGCATTCAGAAGCAAGATCTTCGCCAAACCACACCTTTTTCAGGTCTGTTGTGGAGCGCATGGAAACGCTCTCTCCTGCCCAGCAGATGCATGTAATGCATTCATGCCACGCTGCTCTCCAGCAAGTTACCTCCCAACCTCCTCCTCCCACCACAGTAGTTCCTCCACCTGCACCCCCTCCAGCCACTTTCCATCCTCCCCCTCCTATTACATCTACACCCCCTCCAGCCACTTTCCATCCTCCCCCTCCTATTACATCTACACCCCCTCCAGCCACTTTCCATCTTCCCCCTCCTATTACATACCATCCACCTCCCCAGCACCATCCACCTCCCCAGCACCATCCACCTCCCCAGCACCATCCACCTCCCCAGCACCATCCACCTCCCCAGCACCAGCAACCTCCCCAGCACCAGCAACCTCCCCAGTACCAGCAACCTCCCCAGTACCTGCAAACTCCCCAGTACCAGCAACCTCCCCAGTACCAGACATCTCCCCACTTCCAGCAACCTGCCCCGTACCAGACATCTCCCCACTTCCAGCAACCTGCCCCGTACCAGACATCTCCCCACTTCCAGCAACCTGCCCCGTACCAGACATCTCCCCACTTCCAGCAACCTGCCCCGTACCAAACTCCTTCCCCATACAACTTGCCATCAACATCATCTGCTCCTACAGTCCCTGCCCAACCCTCCACTCCACCACCCACCACCTCTTCTGCTTCCCACATGTCCACCCATTCTGTAGTTTTTTCCACACCTTCACCTCTAACTGTTCCTTCCCCACCACGATCCCAGTCCTCTCTCCACACTCCCAGTGTCGAAGTGTCCCGCAGCCCCTCCAGCAGTATTTCCACCACACACTACACAGATTTATAATGTGTGTATTTAAATAAAAATGACCAGTTTTATGGTTTCAAAGCTAAACAAGTTTATTAAAATTTTAAAAAAGTTTACTAAAAAAAACATTTTTCAATAAAAGTTAAATTATTTTACACTGGTTGTCTGTCATTTCTTTCTGCGGCGAAAAAGGTTAAATACAGGGTATTTAAAAGGTGAAATGGTATTCAAAACTAGGTATATAACTGTGGGTAAATTTTAGCTTTTTGCCACAGTTTTGTTCCTGGTTGTGTTTGAAGCAAAGTATTTCACCTAAAAAGTTGTGTTTATTGTTGGTGATTTCCTAACAATGTACACAACTTTTGTTAAAAGGTGAAATACTTTGCATAAAACACAACCAGGTACACACCTGTGGCCTAAAGCTAAAAATAGTAAGACCATGACAAGATAGCCAACTTTGGTTGGCAAAGGTATATACTGTTGGTCCAGAAGGTACACAAGTTTGGTTAGGGCACAAATCTTTCACACTCTGTCATCCTGCCAGTGTACTCTGCCTTGAGGTGACATAAAGTATAGTGCAAAATTGTCCCTCATTACTGAAACCGTCACAGAACTTCTAGTGGTAATGTCATGGTAATCTTGCAAGGTGGTTTCTTCAGAGGTGTCCTCAATGGAAATGGGTTCCTTGCAGATAACAAAATTGTGGAGTACCACGTACGCTTTGATCACCTCGTCCACAGTTTCTGTCTTGAGGTTGATCGCAGTCAATAGGACCCGCCATTTGGCTGTCAGAATACCAAAGGTACATTCAACCATTCTTCTTGCTCTTGTGAGGCGGTAATTAAAAATGCGTTTTGGTCTTGTCAATCCTCTGCTAGAGTACGGTTTCAAAAGGTGTTCTGACAGCTGGAAGGCTTCATCCCCTACACAGACAAATGGCATAGGTGGACCAGATGTTTGCGGCAGCGGTCTAGGTGGTGGGAACTGGAAGGTGTTTCCATACAGTTTACGCCCCATGGCAGACAGTTTGAAAACTTGAGAGTCATTGGAGCGGCCATAGGCCCCAATATCAACCGCAATAAATTTGTATTCCGCGTCAGCGATGGCCATGAGGACAATTGAAAAATATTTCTTGTAATTGAAATATTCCGATCCCGATCCAGCTGGCTTTACAATGCGGATATGTTTCCCGTCCACAGCGCCCAAGCAGTTGGGAAACTGACATATCTGTTGAAACTTGTCAGCAATTTCAATCCACCTCTCTGTTGTGGGCTCTGGTAAAAACTCTTCAGCTAAGGAGTCCCACAGTGCACGGCATGTGTACTTCACTATTCCAGATATGGTGGAAATCCCGAGTCTGTACTGGAAATGCAGTGACGAAAGGGATTCTCCAGTTGCAAGAAATCTGTGGGGAATTAAAAAACAATAAATTAGTTTTAAATCACAGCATTACATACCAAAACTGACCTATAACACTTGGAGATACAAACTACCACCAACAAGATTGCAGTGAAAGTGTGCTCTGATGCGAGCATATCCAATAAATGTGGCTTACCTTAAAGTCACCATCAGACGCTCTGCGGGTGAAACAGAGAAGCGGCAATAGGTGTCCGCTTTTCTTATGAGGTGTGCAATGCGCTCCACCAAGTAATCAAAATTCTCCATTTTCATCCTAACATATCCAAAAAATGTATCCGGGTTTCGTCGAAGGTCCATGCAGAGTGTAGAATAGACCCCACGCGTCATTCTCTTGGCTGTGATTGGGTGGATCCACAAACGTCGTCTACGATGCCTGATGCGCCGCTGTCTCGCTCTCTCCTTCTCCAGAACAATCACCCTCAAACGATTCGCCTCCGCTATAAAATCCGCCAAATTCTTCAAAATATTTCCAATGACAACATCCATCTTCGCCAGTAACTTGCTCTTCTCTCCAACCTGCACTTTCTCCTCTACAACCTGTCAAAGAAGGGCTGTAGGAACATGCTATATATAGTTTTCCAGTAGCCAATCCCGTTCGGAAGGCCACAAGGGTCAATTTTAAAAACCGGATCCGGCGTAATCCGTCGAAAAACGGATAGAAAAACGGATGAGACGGATCCGGTTTTGTCTGTCAAGAAAAAGACGGATCCGGCAGAAAACCGGATCCGTCACATCCGGTTTTACGAAACATTTGCCGGATCCGGCATTCCGGCACGACGCCGGATCGCGCCTGACGCCGAAAACCTGATGTGTGAAAGTAGCCTTAGGCCAGCGTCGGACTGGAACACCTTGGGCCCACCAGAGAAAATCATTCTTGGGGCCCACTATGTAGCTGCATAGAGTTAAATACCAGACCACCAATTATGCGGTAAAACACGCTAATATCCGGGTATAATATAAGGTTGTACATGTCTTAATTATGTAGCAGGAGTTGGGGTAGCCCCCTCATAGAATATAAAGCAGCCCCCTCACATAGTATAATGCAGCCATCTCATAGAATATAATGCAGCCATCTCATAGAATATAATACTGCCCCCCTCATAGGGTATAATATTGCCCCCCTCATAGGGAATAATGCACCCCCTCATAGGGTATAATGCACCCCCTCATAGGGTATAATACTGCCCCCCTCATAGGGTATAATACTGCCCCCCTCATAGGGAATAATGCACCCCCTCATAGGGAATAATGCACCCCCTCATAGGGTATAATGCTGCCCCCTCATAGGGTATAATACTGCCCCCCTCATAGGGTATAATACTGCCCCCCTCATAGGGAATAATGCACCCCCTCATAGGGTATAATGCTGCCTCCTCATAGGGTATAATACTGCCCCCTCATAGGGAATAATGCATCCCCTCATAGGGAATAATGCTGCCCCCTCATAGGGTATAATACTGCCCCCCTCATAGGGTATAATGCACCCCCTCATAGGGTATAATGCACCCCCTCATAGGGAATAATGCTGCCCTCCTCATAGGGTATAATGCTGCCTCCTCATAGGGTATAATGCTGCCCCCTCATAGGGTATAATACTGCCCCCCTCATAGGGAATAATGCACCCCCTCATAGGGTATAATGCTGCCTCCTCATAGGGTATAATACTGCCCCCCTCATAGGGTATAACGCTGCCCCCTCATAGGGTATAATGCTGCCCCCTCATAGGGTATAATACTGCCCCCCTCATAGGGAATAATGCTGCCCCCCTCATAGGGTATAATACTGCCCCCCTCATAGGGAATAATGCATCCCCTCATAGGGTATAATGCACCCCCTCATAGGGTATAATACTGCCCCCCTCACAGGGTATAATACTGCCCCCCTCATAGGGAATAATGCACCCCCTCATAGGGTATAATGCTGCCTCCTCATAGGGTATAATACTGCCCCCTCATAGGGAATAATGCATCCCCTCATAGGGAATAATGCTGCCCCCTCATAGGGTATAATGCTGCCCCCCTCATAGGGTATAATACTGCCCCCCCTCATAGGGTATAATACTGCCCCCCTCATAGGGAATAATGCATCCCCTCATAGGGAATAATGCTGCCCTCCTCATAGCGTATAATGCTGCCTCCTCATAGGGTATAATGCTGCCCCCTCATAGGGAATAATGCACCCCCTCATAGGGTATAATGCTATATAGATATATAGATATAGAGTTAGATAGAAATAGATAGAAAGATAGATGTAGAAATAGATAGATATAGAGATAGATAGTAGATAATGGATAGAAAGTAGATAATGGATAGATATAGATAGAAAGATTCATAGAGATAGATATAGATAGATAGAAAGATAGATATAGAAAGAAATATAGATAGATAGATAGATCGATAGGTAGATAGATATAGAGATAGATGGAAAATAGATAATGGATAGATAGATAGATAGATATAGAGATAGATAGCTATAGATAGAAAGATATAGAGATAGATAGATATATAGATAGAGATAGATAATAGATAGAGATAGATAATAGATAGAGATACAGAAATAATAATAATAATAATAATAATAATATAGACATATATAGATAGATATAGAGATAAATATATATAGATAGATGGCTATAAATAAAAATAGATATAGAGATATATAGAGATAGATAGATATAGAGATAATAGATATAGAGATAGATAGATATACCGGGTGAGTCATAAAGGACGGATGTATTTGAAGTGGCTATAACTCACCACCAGGTGGAGGTAGAGATGTGCGGGAGGCGGGGTTATGTTTGTGAGGTGAAAGCATTGTTTTTATTTTAGTTTCAGTTTAAGCTATGGTGCCGTGGACGATAGAACATCACGTTTTTGCGTACGACAGTTTTGTCAAGAATAATGAGTGTATCACAGCCGTTCAGCGTGAGTTTCGGCGTCATTTCAATATTCACAGAAATCAAGCTGTTCCCGCTCGTAACACTATCCTACGTTAGGTTGAAGCACTCCGTACACGAGGTACACTAATGAACAAACGACCACCGGGGGCTCCACGAACGGCACGTACCGCTGCACAGCCCTAAGGTAACGATGTGGTGCGCTATGGGCAAATATGGCGTGATCGGTCCGTACTTTTTCGAAGGCGATAATGGCAATACTGTTACCGTGAACTCACAACGTTATATCGCCATGATAAATAACTTCTTTGTTCCTGAGTTACGACGGCAACATATCCCCATCTCTAGTGTGTGGTTTCAACAAGATGGGGCAACGGCCCACACAGCCGGAGCAACAATGAACGTTCTTCGCCCTCTCTTCCCTGGTCGCATCATTTCCAGGTTTGGCGATATTAATTGGCCTCCTAGGTCCCCAGACCTGTCCATGTGCGATTATTACTTATGGGGTCACCTCAAATCACGTGTATACAAGCTTAAGCCTCGATCATTACAAGAACTGAAGGAAGCTATTCGAGTGGAAGTTGCCCAAATTGACAGAGTTGTGTTGGAACGTGTTGATGCCAACTTCCAAGAACGCCTTTGGAAATGCATCACTGATAATGGCCACCACATGGCAGATGTTGTTTTCCACACTTGAATTTGTCAAATGCTATTAGTATACGTAACCAAATCTGTGAATACATTTATATTTAATAAATATTTAACGATTTTATGATTAGTTTAAAAACGTCCGTCCTTTATGACTCACCCGGTATATAGAGACAGATAGATATAGAAAGATAGATATAGAGATAGATATAGAGATAATAGCTAGATATAGAGATAGATAGATATAGAGTTAGAAAGATAGATATAGAGAGATATAGAGATAGATAGAGATAGCTAGATAGATGGATAGATAGATATAGATAATAGAGATAATAGATAGATATAATAGATAGATATAGAGATAGATATAGAGATAGATGGATAGATCAATAGATAGATAGATAAAGAGAGAGATAGAGATTGATAGATAATGAGATATAGAGATAGATATAGAGATATAGTGTTAGATAGAAAGATAGATAGATATAGAGATAGATATGGATATAGAGATAACAGATATAGAGATAGATAGATAGATATAGAGATAGATATAGAGATAGATAGATAGATATAGAGATAGATAGATAGATATAGAGATAATATATAGATAGATAGATATAGAGATAATATATAGATAGCTATAGAGAGAGAGATATAGAGATAGATATAGAGAGAAACAGATATATATATATAGAGATAGATATAGAGATAGATAGGTAGATAGATATAGAGATAATAGATATAGAGATAGATAGATATAGATATAAAGATAGATAGAGTTAGAGAGAGCGGTAGATAGAGAGAGAGATAGATATAGAGAGAGATAGATACAGAGATTGATAAATAGATAGAGAGATAGATATAGATAATAGATAGAGATAGATAGAGAATAAATATAGAGATAACAGATATATATAGAGATAGAGTAAGATAGAAAGATATAGAGATAGGTAGATATAGATAATAGAGATAGCTAGATAGACATAATAGATAGATATAGATAGATATAGATAGAAAGATAGATATAGAGATAGATGTAGAGATAGAAAGATAGATATAGAGATAGAGCGATAGATAGAGATAGATATAGATAATAGATAGAGATAAATAGATAGATAGATAGAGAAAGATAGATAGATATAGAGATAGAAAGATAGATAGATATACAGAGAGATCGATATAGAGATAGAGATAAATAGATAGATAGATATAGAGAGAGATATAGAGAGAAATAGATATAGAGATAATAGATATATATAGAGATAGATAGATATAGAGAGATAGATACAGAGAAAAGATATAGAGATAAATAGATAAAGATAGATAGATATATAGATATATAGAGATAGAAAGATAGATATAGAGATAGATAGATATAGAGATAGATAGATAGATATAGAGATAGATAGATATATATAGAGATAATATATAGATAGATAGATATAGAGATAATATATAGATAGCTATAGAGAGAGAGATATAGAGATAGATATAGAGAGAAACAGATATATATATAGAGATAGATATAGAGATAGATAGGTAGATAGATATAGAGATAATAGATATAGAGATAGATAGATATAGATATAAAGATAGATAGAGATAGAGAGAGCGGTAGATAGAGAGAGAGATAGATATAGAGAGAGATAGATACAGAGATCGATAAATAGATAGAGAGATAGATATAGATAATAGATAGAGATAGATAGATAAAGATAGATAATAAATATAGAGATAACAGATAGATATAGAGATAGAGTAAGATAGAAAGATAGATATAGAGATAGAGCGATAGATAGAGATAGATATAGATAATAGATAGAGATAAATAGATAGATAGATAGAGAAAGATAGATAGATATAGAGATAGAAAGATAGATAGATATACAGAGAGATCGATATAGAGATAGAGATAAATAGATAGATAGATATAGAGAGAGAAATAGATATAGATATAGAGATAATAGATATATATAGAGATAGATAGATAGATATAGAGAGATAGATACAGAGAAAAGATATAGAGATAAATAGATAAAGATAGATAGATATATAGATATAGAGATAGAAAGATAGATATAGAGATAGAGAGAGATATATATAGATATAGATAGAGATATATAGATAGATAGCTATAGAGATATAGAGATAGATATAGAGAGAAATAGAGATAGATATAGATAGAGATAGATATATAGATATAGATATAAAGATAGATATAGATATAGAGATAGAGCGATAGATAGCGAGAGATATAGATATAGAGATAGATAGATACAGAGAAAAGATATAGAGATAGATAACGGATAGATAAATAGATAGATAGGTATAGAGATAGATAGATATAGATATTAGATAGAGATATATATAGATAAAGATAGATAGATAATAAATATAGAGATAATAGATATAGAGATAGAGTAAGATAGATAGATATAGAGATAGATAGATAGACATAATAGATAGATATAGAGAGATATATAGAAAGATATAGAGATAGATAGATAGATATAGAGATAGATGTAGAGATAGAAAGATAGATATAAAGATAGAGCGATAGAGATAGATATAGATAATAGATAGAGATAGATATAGAGATAGATAGATATAGATAATAGATAGAGATAGAAAGATAGATAGATATAAGAGAGATAGAGAGAGAGATATATTGAGAAATAGAGATAGATAGATAGATAGAGAGAGACAGATAGAGAGAGCGAGAGAGATATAAAAAAAAAACCAAAACAATACTCACCTCTCCTCCTCGCTCCCACGCTGATCCCAGCTTCAGTGTCAGGAGCTGCCCCCTCTGCCAGACACACAGCGGGTGCGCGATGTAGTGACGTCATCGCGCACTGGCTGTGAGTCAGGAGCAGAGAGGCCTGAGGGCGGCGCCGGCCCTGATTTACAGATGCAGAGCGGCTTACTGGGCTGGGGGCGGGGCCTCTGGGGGTGGAGACCTGAAATGATATTCACTGCTTCGAAGTGAATATTCATTTCTCTTTAGCAGCGGGGACAGGGGCTCCTGCATCCTGACACCCGCTGCTGCTCCGCTGGCACGGGCCCCCATAGCAGCTGCATGGTGTGCGACACACCACTGGCTGGGGGCCCCTGGAGCAGCGGGGGCCCTAGGCAACTGCTGGCCCTGTATGCCTGCAGGTGCCAGGGCCCACCAGATGCCAGGGCCCACCGGAGAATCCTCCGGTTCCCCGGTGGGCCAGTCCGACGCTGGCTTAGGCAATCCATCTCTTCATGACTCAGAAAAGAACCCAGCTAACTACAATTCTTTCAAGATGGAGTTGTTGGTGTGAGCTATGACGGAGAAATTTGCCGAATCTCTGTCCGGTTCTGAAGTTCACGTGTGCACGGATAAAAATCCATTGGTGCATCTGGAAAGAGCGAAACTTGGAGCGCTGGGACAGTGCTGGGTAGCTTGGATGGCGAAGTTTTGTTATAATATCACCTATAAGAGAGGGACAGAGAATACCCATGCCGATGCTTTGTCTCATGTGAACTATGGGGAGTCAGGGCCTAACCGTCATGAGCAACTGGAGGCTGAAGAGGTACCTAGATTCTGAGACTCTGCCAGGACGGTGACAGCCGCACTGGAGCAAGTACAGTCATATGTTAAAGTTTGGGCACCCCTATTAATGTTAACCTTTTTTGTTTATAACAATTTTGTTTTTTGCAACAGCTATGTCAGTTTCATATATCTAATAACTGATGGACTCAGTTATATTTCTGGATTCAAATAAGGTTTATTGTACTAACAGAAAATGTGCAATATTCATTTAAACAAAATTAGACCGGTGCAAAAGTATGGGCACCCTTATCATTTTCTTGACTCCTAACTACTTTTTACTGACTTCCTGAAGCACTAAATTGGTTTTGTAACCTCATTGAGCTTTGAACTTCATAGCCAGGTGTATCAAATCATGAGAAAAGGTATTTAAGGTGGCCACTTGCAAGTAGCTCTCCTATTTGATACTCCTATGGAGAGTGGCATCATGGGCTCCTCAAAACAACTCTCAAATGATCGGAAAAGAAAGATTATTCAACATAGCTTTTCAGGGGAAGGATACAAAAAGTTGTCTCAGAGATTTAACCTGTCAGTTTCCACTGTGAGGAACATAGTAAGGAAATGGAAGAACACAGGTACAGTTCTTGTTAAGCCCAGAAGTGGCAGGCCAAGAAAAATATCAGAAAGGCAGAGAAGAAGAATGGTGAGAACAGCCAAGGACAATCCACAGACCACCTCCAAAGACCTGCAGCATCATCTTGCTGCAGATGGTGTCACTGTGCATCGGTCAACAATACAGCGCACTTTGCACAAGGAGAAGCTGTGTGGGAGAGTGATGCGAAAGAAGCCATTTCTGCAAGCACGCCACAAACAGAGTCGCCTGAGGTATGCAAAAGCACATTTGGACAAGCCAGTTACATTTTGGAAGAAGGTCCTGTGGACTGATGAAACAAAGATTGAATTGTTTGGTCATACAAAAAGGCGTTATGCATGGAGGCTAAAAAACACAGCATTCCAAGAAAAACACTTGCTACCCACAGTAAAATTTGGTGGAGGTTTCATCATGCTTTGGGGCTGTGTGGCCAATGCCGGCACCGGGAATCTTGTTAAAGTTGAGGGTCGCATGGATTCAACTCAGTATCAGCAGATTCTTGACAATAATGTGCAAGAATCAGTGACGAAGTTGAAGTTACGCAGGGGATGGATATTTCAGCAAGACAATGATCCAAAACACAGCTAAAAATCTACTCAGGCATTCATGCAGAGGAACAATTACAATGTTCTGGAATGGCCATCCCAGTCCCCAGACCTGAATATCATTGAACATCTGTGGGATGATTTGAAGCGGGCTGTCCATGCTCGGCGACCATCAAACTTAACTGAACTGGAATTGTTCTGTAAACAGGAATGGTCACAATTACCTTCATCCAGAATCCAGGAACTCATTAATAGCTACAGGAAGTGACTAGAGACTGTTATTTTTGCAAAAGGAGGATCTACGAAATATTAATGTCACTTTTATGTTGAGGTGCCCATACTTTTGCACCGGTCAAATTTTGTTAAAATACAGATTGCACATTTTCTGTTAGTACAATAAACCTCATTTGAATCCAGAAATATAACTGAGTCCATCAGTTATTAGATATATGAAACTGAAATAGCTGTTGCAAAAACCAAAATTGTTATAAAGAAAAAAGGTTAACATTAATAGGGGTGCCCAAACTTTAACATATGACTGTATAGACGGCGTTCCAGATACAACAGGAAGATGAAGAGCTGGCTCGATTAAGATGGTGGGGTGTCATCAAAACAATTGCCCAGCCAGCAAGAAAGAGATGCTCTGTCCTATGGTGCTCTGTGGATGCTGCAGCAGTGGGAGAGACGGCAGCTGCGTGAAGGAGTACTGTACCGAAAAGTTCTACCACCGCGGGAGCTGAGCATCACCTGGCAAATGGTGATCCCTGGAGCATTGATGCCCCAGGTGGCTACAGTGGCCCATGAAAGAGGAGCTCACTTCGGACAGGAAAAAACCTTCCAGTGGTTGCATCAACTAATTTATCATCCTCAACTAAAAACTGTGGTGGAGGAAATCTGTCAACTATGATGGAGCTGTGAGTTGGCCAAGCCACCTGAGCAAAGGGCCCCCGTACAGGCCATAGTGACATATGCTCCCCTAGAGCTGCTGGTGATTATCTGACCATTGGCCCAGCGCATCAGGGTTATAAACATTGCTTAGTGATGACAGACCACTTCACAAAGTTTGCTGTTGTGACCCCAACGTGAGACCAGACGGCCGAGTCCGCAGTATACGCCATCTGCAAGAACTTCATTCAGGTGTATGGGTGTCCAAAACGCTTACATTCAGATCAAGGCGCCTGTTTCCTTGGAAAATAATAAAGTAACTTGGCACTCAACTGAATTGTCCTTTTTAAGTGAAGTTTTTATTTATGCGCAGTCCTACAAAAAGACGTTTCGGCCTACACTTGGTCTTCGTCAGTCCGACTGCTGTCTACATAGTATGAACAAATGTATGTCCACGAGCAAAATAATTTTTTTGTAAGTTCCTGCTTCCAAATATGGTGTAGGCATATAGCAGGTTTCCAGCTACCCTTAAGGTGTGTTGTGCTGGTAATTCAATTAGATGCAATATTCCATAAGGAAATGAGGAGAGGTTCCCGCTGGATTGCTGAAGCAATTTGTCTGTAGAAAATGTCTGTACTGAGACCGGTAGCAAAAGGCCCGTATGGGGGCATATAATAGTAGCTTGCAGGTGTGCAGGTGAGACCGGCAGCCTAAGGCTAATATGGGGCTTATAGAAGTAGGTTGCAAGTGTGCAGGGCTGAGCGCGGTATCCACCGCCTTTTGGAAGCCAAACCAAATTGCAACAGGTTGCGTTTGGTGCTGGTCGGCGCACCGTCAAAAGGACGCATGCGCCGCCAAAAGCATACTGCGCATGGCCTGCATCCCCAGTGATAAAGATAGGGGACGCAGGACGCATGCAGCGTCATGTGCCGGTAGGCGGAGTTACCGGAGGAGGCGCGGCAGGGGGCGAAGCTTAGTGGCGGCCATGCGCAGGCCGTCGCTGCGCCCTGAAATGCTAATATGAAACCACCCTTACATTGGTTGCATCAGATCGGGAAGTCTTGGACGACACCCTATCACCCCCAGGGAATCAGGGCCTGTGAGTGGTTCAATCGTATGCGGATTCAAATGCTGAGGACCTTGTAAGAGGATAGGAAGGCTCGGTGGCCTGAATACGTGACCAAGTTGGTATGGGTGTATAACAATCGTAAACATACCTTATATCCTCCTGTTTGGTCGACGTGGAAAAGAAATTCCTGAGCTGGAGCTAGAGCCCGAAGAAGACTACCCACGGACGGGGGTATCCACTTGGGATCGAGAACATCGCCATCGGTTGCAGACTTTGCATCGTCTGGTATGGACTAAGTTTCAAGAATTGGAACATCCCAGGACCGCTTCTCTCCGGGGAACAGACTGGGGATAGAGTCCTAGTGCGGGAAATGCGCCCATGAGATAAGCTGGAGTCCCAATGGGAGAAAAACCCATCCGTATCGGGTGAAGCGTAGGGTCGACGCTAATGGGCCCGTTTATGAGATTCAGCCAGAGGGAAGAGAAGTTGCTCCCACTAGCATAGTCCATTGAAACATGTTACCACCCTGCTTGTCCAGAGATCCCGACCAATTACAGGAAGCTTCGGATGCTCCAAGCCTAGTTCCACCAGCTCTGGTACGACGAAGAATCCGATGCCAATGGTTCAGTCAAAGAAAATATGCATTCCATTCCCCGAGGACTACCAGTTCCAGCTACTCCCACGGACTCTACTACTCCTTCTACTCTACGGCTCTCTGAACATTCTACAGCCTGTGTACCCCCGAACCCATAAAAGAAAGATCAGTTTGTTTGGCGGCAAATCGTTCAAGGATTGGAAGAGTGTCAGCGTGAGCTAAGAGAACTCTCGCCTGTGGAAGGTTGAGCTAAAAGAGAGGGGGAATGTAAGAGGAAGAACAAGATCGGGGGTACCTCTCATTCTGGTTCCGAAACTGCTGGGACTGTCACCAAGGTTGCAGAGGGGAAGACTTCCAGAGCGAGGCCGACCCTAACATGTGATTGAGATATGCGGGGCGGAGTTAAAAAGCGCTACGTGGGGTCAGAGTGCAGGCGGGAAACTGAAGCAGGCAGTCAGGTACAGTGACGGCCGTGAAGGCAGAACATCCTGTGAGGCTGACGTGACGTTTACCTGCGTACAGGTCCGCTGCAAGTAGTCTACGGACTGCCTGTTCCCTGCTATCCTCCAAGCTGGGAGGTGACTCACAGACGAGACTGGAGACTGTAACGCCCTCGCTCTAAGCCACAGGTGACTAGGCCAGAGCCCGTCTTCCAAGTTCTCAATCCAGCGGTTACTTGTACTGGACTAGCACAGTGTTTTTGAGTTCCTGGGTACCTTGCCACTCCCTGTGTGGAGTGTACTTGTTGTTAATAAAACCCTGTTAACTCTTGATCAGTCTCCTGTCCGTGTCGACATCTCAAGTTCCTGCAGTTTCTACATCTGCAAGCACTGCATTTTTTTGTTCTTTTGACCATTTCTCATTTTCTGAAAATACAGAATTTAGTGCTTGGAAATTCGAAGAAGTGTCAGTAGTTTATAGAATAAAAGAGCAATTTACATTTTACTCAAAAATATACCTAGAAAGAGAAAAATCAGACAAACTGAAAATTTTGCAGTGGTCTCTTAATTTTTGCCAGAGCTGTATATGATGGATGTTCAAATATGTTTTGGTGTTATTTTGTTGCCTATGGCACTGGGTGCCTGGACTGTGTGCAGGAAATCTTAAGATTGCTAAAGTGTTTTGGGTTGTGATGTAAAGCCTATTGTCATAAATTGGGGTTTGTGCCATGGTCTGCCAGCAAGACAATGACCCCAAACATACTGTACTTCAAGAAGCACTTAGAGATGGATGGAAACAAAGTTCTTGACAGATAATCTGTATCTAAATCCCAATGAATACCTGTAGAGAGATTTTAAATTTACTGTTGAGAGAAGGTGCCCTTCAAATATGAGAGACCTCGAGCACTTTTCAAAAGAAGAGTGGTCCAAAACTCCAGTTGAGAGGTGTAAGAAGCATGTTGATGGTTATATGAGGTGATTTATTGAAGTTATTTATTACAAAATGTGTGCAACCAGATATTAAGTTCAGGGTACCAACAATTTTTTCCTGCCCTTTTTGTTTTATTATGTCCAATTTGCCTTTTATTCAGTTTTTTCTTTGTGTGTGTATTGTTCCAATACACACAAAACATGTATGTATATAACAAAACGTGTACTTGCAATAATTTTCTGGGAAAAATACTTCATTTTCTGAAACAATTTCAAGGTTGCCAACACTTTCAGTCATCACTGCAGACAATAGATAGGTAATAAATATAGATGGACAAACATGTAGACATATACGGTAATTAAACAACTCCCTGACATATAATCAACTTGCAAAGAATTTTATGATTAAATACATAAATTTTAAAAAATGACATAGGACATGGGTCCCCCCAAATTTTTGTAACCAGAAAAGGTAAAGCAGACAGCTGTGAGCTGATCTCAGGCTGGGAAGATCCATGGTTATTGGGCCCTTCCCAGCCTAAAACACCAGCCCACAGCTGCCCCAGAAGTGGCGCATCAAAGTAGATGCGCAAATTTTGGCATTTTGCCTTAGCTCTTCCCATTTTCCCTGGTGCGTTGGCAGTCGGGGAAATGGTGCTTTGATTTCACTGGAACTATTCCCTATGTGGTTTTGTAAAGATAAATTTGACTTGAATTAGGGAGGAAAAAAACTGCAACATAATTAAAAAAGTAGATTTTTCTAAGGTATTTTAAAGAGAAAAATAACTTTTTTCCTCTGGGCGCTGTACTTCCTCTTACTCTGTAGCAGTATTGTCCATTGTTGGCTAAGTGACCCGTTAAATGATTTTGGAGTATCCTGAACTCACAACACACACAGGCCCGGACACACTACAGACATAGTGCTGGCTCATGGATGTTTCATGTTAAGTGATAATGGGGAAACCAGAGCTCCCCGGTTTCCTGCTTGACTCATGTTCTGTTTGCACAGCTCGGCTGTACGACCCGTTCGGCTTTGCAGCCTGTTTACAGCAGAGCGGCTTTATGATTGGCATGCACTAAATAATACCACATTTTTATTTTTTACCGTGACCTTAAAGTGAGGTGTCATCAATAAAACAATGCTCACTCTATGAAGCCGCTACATGAAAAGCTGAACAGAAAAGGCCGGGAGCGAAGTCACGATTTTCAATGCAAATTGTTAACATATGAAAGGGCTTTTTGTTCATTTTAAAGATATTAGAGACATTTTTCAAAGCAAGAATTAAGTATAATTTAATTTTTGAGTTTCTTCCGTGCTTAGCTTCAGAGTACAAAATAGTCTGACATTTTATGGACCTATGTACTGTAATTCTGCACCTAGAAAAAAAAGTATAAGAAAATAGTAACATTATCAGAAACAAATGTCCTATACTCATAAAATAGAGAAGTAATTAAAAAAAAAAGACAGCCCCTTTCCTTGTGGACTTTTAAGGAATATGGATGTCATAGAGGTGATCTTTGCTTGGGGTCCCGGGTCTGGTGGATTATAGCTAGCTGTGCATTAATAATCAGCCATTCATTTACTTAACTAGCAGCTTTGGGAGGATTCTGGCCCTCCTTAAAGCGATTATCCTCCCACTGTTAATTTTCTAAAAATAAATATGTACAGTGTGTCCATAAAGTCATGGTGCACTTTTGAACAGTCACAGGAAAGCACACCACGATCCTCGGATCTGGCGCCCTTAGGCTCTGTGCACACATTGCGGATTTTGATGCTTTTCCGCAGCGTTTTTGGACATGTGGAATTGCATCAAATCCGCAATGTAGTACAGTACCAATGATAGTGAATGGGAATTTGAGATTTGCTATGCACATGCTGCAGTTTTTTTTCCGCAGCATGTCAATTTTTTATGCAGAAATGCAGCGTTTCTACACCCATTGACTATACATTGAGTAAGGCATATCCTCACATCAAAAAACGCATAACAATCCGCATCAATTCCGCTTGAAATCCGCAAGCATTTTGGCCTACGTTTTCTGCCAAGAGATGCAGATTCTTTGTGGAAAATTCCGCAGGCTAATCCGCATCGTGTGCACATACCCTTAGACTTTTACTTTTAGGGTTATGTGAAGCAACATGTGTACATTGAATGTATCAATGACATTAATCACTTAAAACAGAGAATCACAGACGTTATTCACTCTTACACCAGACGTCCTTACCCAAGTGTGGCAAGAACTTCACTATCGTTTGGATGTGTGTAGGGCAACAAATGGAGCCCACACCAAACTGCACTGAATAGGCATGAAACTGGAGCATATTTTCACATTTCTATAGTTTTTTGTTGCTTTCCAGTGACAGGTCAAAAGTGCACCATGACTTTACAGACGCACTGTGTGTATATATATATATATAGAGAGAGAGAGAGAGAGAGAGGGGTGCTTATCACAAAATAAGAATTTCAAAAATTTAATTTACATCAATTCTTCAATAGGTTAGTTAACAAAAAAAAACACCAGCAAAGACTTCCTAAATGTTTAAAAAGGTCCCTTAGACTGTTTCATTAGGTTCCACAATCATGGGGAAGACTGCTGACTTGACAAATGTCCATAAGGCAGTCACTGACACACTCCACAAGGAGGGTAAGCTACAAAAGGGTCATTGCTAAAGAAGCTGGCTGTACACAGAATGCTGTATCCAAGCGTATTAATGGAAAGTTGAGTGGAAGGAAAAAGTGTGGCACAAAAAAGGTACACAAGCAACCGAGATAACCTCAGCCTTGAAAGGATTGTTAAGAAAAGGCCATTCAAAAATTTGGGGGAGATTCACAAGGAGTGGACTGTTGTCGGAGTCATTGCTTCAAGAGCCGCCACACACAGACGTATCCAGGACATGGGCTACAAGTGTCGCATTCCTTGTGTCAAGCCACTCATGACCTATAGGCAATGCCAGAAGTGTCTTACCTGGACCGAGGAGCAAAAGAACTGGACTGTTGCTCAGTCGTCCAAGATGTTTTCAGATTAAAGAAATTTTGCATTTCATTTGGAAACCAAGGTTCCAGAGTCTGGAGGAAGAGTGGAGAGGCTACAATCCAAGCTGCTTGAGGTCTAGTGTGAGGTTTCCACAATCAGTAATGTTTTGGGAAGCCATGTCATCTGCTGGTGTAGGTCCACTGTGTTTTATCGAGACCAAAGTCAGCGCAGCCGTCTACCAGGAAATTTTAGAGCACTTCATGCTTCCCTCTGTCGACAAGCTTTTTTGAGATGGAAATTTCACTCTTCAGCAGCACTTGGCACCTGTCCACACTGCTAAAAATTTAAAACCAAAAACAAAGGATTGTTCACAGTGGCAGGGTGCCAGTGTACTTAAATAGTATATCACAAGGAAATGATAGTAATACCCCTGCAACTGAGAAACCGGACATAGGTGATAATATATGGACAGTTGGAAAGACACAAAGGAACAAACGAAGAAGAACCGACCATACAGTCCAGAGGTAATGTCGTGAAAAATCAATAGTAGTTTATTGAATTACGTTATACCAGGTAACAATAACACAAAAAACACATCAATATATATAACAAGTTAAAAAATGAAAAAACACTCCTTATGTGTCACACCACGTCCATACTTGCCCTGTTGTTGGGGACCTCCTCCTGTTGTCTGCACTTCTGTGCCTGATGAAGCTGGGTCACATGATCTCTCACATGCTCCCAGCGCTTCTGGTGTCATAGCGTGGTTGCCGGAGCTGTTCCCTGAGATCGCGGCTCTGCTGTGGCTTGAATCATGCCCCCTTTACAGCGATTGGTGCACACCCTTATCTCCCGGGACCATCTCTGATTTGTTCTCATCTATAGTTAAATCTTCAACCTTCCTGATGATGCCACCCCCTGACGAAGGCAACATGTGGAAAGGCGCATTGGGGAGGATGCCATCCAGGACAGTGAGACCTATACTGCCCTTGTAAGTACCATTACTTCTCCATTTTGGACTGATCTTTCAGAGCAACACATAGTCTCTTCTCTCTTTCTAATACATGAATATCTTGTTTCATTGTGCCCCAATACCATCAAAATGACTGTGTATTACACCATGGATCTTTGGTGACACCTACTGGAGCTATCTTGCACTAGCAGTTTATTATTAAAACACTTTGCACAACTCCTTATATGCACCTTACATACGGCATGATTTCCTTAAATATTTCTATTTTATATTAATCATATTCATGTACATTTATCCATTGATTCATAGTGATTGCCACTCAACATTTAGCCTCATATCGCCCTTTGACTACCGTCATCTTTCATATCTGGGAGTTCGGCCATGCTTTTAATTTTTTAATTTGTTATATATATTGATGTGTTTTTTCTATTATTGTTACCTGATATAATGTAACTTAATAAACTACTATTGATTCTTTGTTTTTTTTTCAAAAGTACCAACACCTGGTTTACAAACAACAGTATCACTGTGCTTGATTGATCAGCAAACTCGCCTGACCTTAATCCCATAGAGAATCTATGGGGTATTGTCAAGAGGAAGATGAGAGACACCAGACCTAACAATGCAGGTGAGCTGAAGGCTGCTATCAAAGCAACCTGGGCATCCATAACACCTCAGCAGTGCCACAGGCTGATCGCCTCCATGCCACTCCGCATTGATGCAGTAATTGATGCAAAAGGAGCCCCGACCAAGTACTGAGTGCATTTACTGAACATACATTTCAGTAAGCCAACATTTCGGATTTTAAAATCATTTTTCAAGCTGGTGTTATAAAGTATTCTAATTTACTGAGATAATGACTTTTGGGTTTTCATTGGCTGTAAGTCATAATCATCAACATTAACAGAAATAAACACATGAAATAGATCACTCTGTCTGTAATGACTATATAATACATGAGATTCACTTTTTGTATTGAAGAACTGAAATTAATTAACTTTTTGATGATATTCTAATTTTGTGTGAAGCACCTGTATAGGTTGTTATCCTGCGTGATGTGAAGCTCAAAAGTTTCCCTCCAGCATGATATGTGCTGTGAGTAAACCAGTCGTTACCAGGGTCCGGGTTTCATGGTGAGTAGGGGTAAGAGATGGGCAGGACGCTTATTCACCATATCTCGACCTCAAGGGTGTGGTTGGAGGGAGTTAAATGTCCAGCCACAGTTTTATTTTCTCTGTGATCTGGAGAGGTAGGTGAGAGCTGCCATGTGTGTTTGTCCCAGAAGGTTGGAGCCATATTGGGGAGCACTTTGTCAGGTAGTTGGCGCTCATAGCAAGTGAGCATTTCTGCTTCACACAGGTGATCTGATCATTGCCTGTGTGTAGCAGAGGCGATCGGACAACTGCAGCTTTTAGTCTCCCATGTAGACTATTGAAGCACGCAAAAATTAAAAAAAATTTTTTAAAAATAAAAAAAATAAAATTAAAATCATCCCCATTTCGCCGCATTCAAAATAAAACAAACAAAAAATATATACACATATTTGGTATTGCCACATTCAGAATCGCCTGATCTATCAAGCTATAAAAAGAATCAAATCGGTAAAAGAGGTAGCAAAAAAATAGTTTTAGTCGCCACACTATTGCATTAAAATGCAACAACTGGCGATCAAAAAATCGTATCCACACCAAAATGGTATAATTAAAAAGAATAGCTCGGCATGCAAAAAAAAGCCCTCACCCAGCACCAGATCACAAAAAATGGAGACGCTACAGGTATCGGAAAATGGAGCAATTTTTATTATTTTTTTAACAAACTTTGGAATTTTTTTTAACCACTAAGGCTACTTTCACACATCAGGTTTTCGGCGTCAGGCGCGATCCGGCGTCGTGCCGGAATGCCGGATCCGGCAAATGTTTTGTAAAACCTGATGTGCCGGATCCGGTTTTCTGCCGGATCCGTCTTGTTCTTGACAGACAAAACCGGATCCGTCTCATCCGGTTCATCCGTTTTTCTATCCGTTTTTCGACGGATTACGCCGGATCCGGTTTTTAAAATTGACCCTTGTGGCCTTCCGAACGGGATTGGCTACTGGAAAACTATATATAGCATGTTCCTACAGCCCTTCTTTGACAGGTTGTAGAGAAGAAAGTGCAGGTTGGAGAGAAGAGCAAGTTACTGGCGAAGATGGATGTTGTCATTGGAAATTTTTACCACTAGAAGTTCTGTGACGGTTTCAGTAATGAGGGACAATTTTGCACTATACTTTATGTCACCTCAAGGCAGAGTACACTGGCAGGATGACAGAGTGTGAAAGATTTGTGCCCTAACCAAACTTGTGTACCTTCTGGACCAACAGTATATACCTTTGCCAACCAAAGTTGGCTATCTTGTCATGGTCTTACTATTTTTAGCTTTAGGCCACAGGTGTGTACCTGGTTGTGTTTTATGCAAAGTATTTCACCTTTTAACAAAAGTTGTGTACATTGTTAGGAAATCACCAACAATAAACACAACTTTTTAGGTGAAATACTTTGCTTCAAACACAACCAGGAACACAACTGTGGCAAAAAGCTAAAATTTACCCACAGTTATATACCTGGTTTTGAATACCTTTTTACCTTTGAAATACCCTGTATTTAACCTTTTTTTTAAACATAGTTCGCCGCAGAAAGAAATGACAGACAACCATTGTGAAACGATAATTTAACTTTTATTTAAAATTTTTTTTTTTTTTGTAAAATGTTTTTAAAGTGCAAAAAACTTTTTTAATAAAGGTTTTAAACCCAATGGGCATTTTTATTAAAAAACACACATTACAAATCTGTGTAGTGTGGGGTGGAAATACTGCTGGAGGGGCTGCGGGACACTTCGACACTGGGTGTGTGGAGAGAGGACTGGGATCGTGGTGGGGAAGGAACAGTTAGAGGTGAAGGTGTGGAAAAAGCTACAGAATGGGTGGACATGTGGAAGGCAGAAGAGGTGGTGGGCGGTGGAGTGGAGGGTTGGGCAGGGACTGTAGGAGCAGATGATGTTGATGGAAAGTTGTATGGGGAAGGAGTTTGGTACGGGGAAGGAGTTTGGTACGGGGAAGGAGTTTGGTACGGGGCAGGTTGCTGGAAGTGGGGAGATGTCTGGTACTGGGGAGGTTGCTGGTACTGGTGAGGTTGCTGGTATGTAATAGGAGGGGGAGGATGGAAAGTGGCTGGAGGGGGTGCAGATGTAATAGGAGGGGGAGGATGGAAAGTGGCTGGAGGGGGTGCAGATGTAATAGGAGGGGGAGGATGGAAAGTGGCTGGAGGGGGTGCAGGTGGAGGAACTACAGTGGTGGGAGGTGGAGGTTGGGAGGTAACCTGCTGTAGAGCACCGTGGCACGAATGCATTACATGCATCTGCTGGGTAGGAGATAGTGTTGCCATGCGCTCCACAACAGACCTGAAAAAGGTGTGGTTTGGCGAAGATCTTGCTTCTGAATGCATGGTTTGCAGAAGTGTCTTCACCTCCAGAATGCTGGAGTTGATCTGCTGAAAGCCTGCGGAGATTTGCTCTGACAAGACTTTTAGACAGTTCTGGAAAGATGCATTCAGATGCAAGAACTCTTGCGCATAACTCTTTTCCTGACCCCTCTACCGCTGTCGCCCAGTACCCGCAGGTGTACTAGAGGTGGCAGGGGCAGAAGGGTGGGGTAAAGGGAAAGCGATCTCCTCACCAGCAGCTTCATGTAATGTAGGCGGCCACGATGCTCCTGTGCTGGTGGATGGGACAGATGGGTCGAATGTGTGGGAAGGCTGGGAAGGTGCAGATGTACCGGGGCGGTCGAAGTGTCCCTCGGTGCCGGTCTCCTCAGGGATCGCCTCAGAAGGGTCCAATCGTGCAGGCTCCCGAGTGCTGCTCACCGTGCTGTGGAATAAAGAGAAAAAAAAAACAATTAAAATACTGACATGGTATGGCCCTGGCTGAAAAAAAAAAAAGTTACATCTAACATTTTTTTTCACATGTGGTGTGTAATATTTACCTTCTAGTGACCATTGTTTCCCGGAGGAACGACAGGGCTTGTGCGTACTTGTACTTGCTCCTGCGTCCTCCAGATCCACTCAGGGCCCGCATCTCTTTATTGAACTCCTTCTTGAAACGATCCCTCACAGACCGCCACCGATTCACAATTCTGTTCCCTGAAACGAGAAAGGAGTGGTTAGTATACAACATCAGTGTTTCACAAACTCCAGTCCTCATGGTCCCCAGGGGTCATGTTTTCAGGATTTCCATAGTAAATAGAAATCCTGAACACATGATCCGTGGGGACCACGAGGACTGGAGTTCGGGAAACACTGGTTTACATCAAGCAACCGGTACTGTATATACTTACGCTCTTTAATCTGGGCCCGAACATCGAGGTCCTCCCAGCGGCCCACAAGGAGCGAACAGATTTCCTCCCAGAGTCGTCGGGTAACGATAAGGTCAGCGTGGCGGCGGTCAGCCATATTCCAGAGCGGCTCCCTTTCTCTGACGAGATCGATGAGGTGGTCCACATCGAGTCCTCCATCCTCACCGTCAGAGTCGGGAGCACGCTGTGAAGGCTGTTAAAGAAAAAGACAAAAATAACATAATTAGCCTCCACAAAAGAAATGAAATAAAAAGTGCAAAAAAACAAAGCAAAAATATTTATACTTACACGCTGGTGACCGCCGCGTTGCTGTCGCCGACGACCCTGGGAGGCACTGCGAGGACCTCTTGGCCGAGCACCAGATTGGGAAGACTAGAGAAGAAAACAAAAAATGTTATGTCTTTGGATGTAGGCATTTGTTTGCTGTGTGTGGTCTGCAGAACATTGTTTTCTATGTGTTGTGTGTAGTGTGATGTTGTGTTTCTGCATTTGATGCAAAAAACTTACCAATTGTGAGCCCACTCCAGGTGTCTGTCCACCCCTTCCTTCTTCTTCTGGGAGCTCCTCTTCATCTTGTGATTCCTGTTTTGAAATAAAAGGCAATGAATAGACATATATTACAGAGATGATGGATTTTGGAAATAAAAACTTACCGTCAAACGCTGACGATGCGAGGGAGGGCTCCCAGAAGAAGATGTGCTGTCCTGTTGATGGCCAGACTCCATGGCTGTGGGTATTGCTGCTGCTGTTGCTGCTGCCAGTGATGCCATTTCTGCTGCTGCTGCTGCATCTCTTGGGCGGCTGTTGAATAAAGAGAAACAAAGGGCCAATGAATATCTTGATATTCCATGGCCCTAGTTTGGAGGAATGGGGGATTTGATAATTACCGTCTCTCATCTGCTGCTGGACTCCCCTCCTCAGCATGTTCCATTTGCTGCTCCATTTGGGGTGGTGCTGGTGCTGATGGTGCTGCAGTGGTCTCCTGCCTTCTCCTGCTGCGCTTGGTTGCTTTCTTGGGTGGCATGTTGGGTGTGGCTGTGGGTCCCACTGTCTTGCTTTTATATATGTCTTGTGGGCAGAGCTACTGAGCATGCTCAGACCAAAAAAACCGGATTTGGCCACCGGATCCGGCTTTCGCCGGATCAGGCGCATTGCGGCGCTCATAGGCTTTCATTGTGTGAAAAAGCCGGACGCGCCGGATCCGGCGGGTCTGGCTTTTTCGCCGGAGACAAAAAACGTTACAGTAGCCGTTTTTTCCAGACGCCGGAACGCGACACATTGCCGGATCCGGCGAAAACCGGATGAAACGCATGGCCATCCGGCGCGATCCGGCGCAAATGCAAGTCAATGGGGGGGAAACCGGATCCGGCATTGCATTTCGCCCGATCCGGTTTCTGTCAAAAGCGCCGGATCACGCCTGACGGCGAAAACCTGATGTGTGAAAGAGGCCTTAAATAAAAAACAACCTATACATGTTTGAAGTCTACGAACTTGTAATGACCTGGAGAACCTATATTAAACACCTTCTCCACGGTATTCACAGGGGAGAATGAAATGCTAGGTGAAATGCCGAGAGACAAAGAAAACCCCATATTAAAAGTCACCAATCTAACCCAAGAAGAGGTGCGAAACCGGCTAAATAAGATTAAAATAGATAAATCTCCGGGTCCGGATGGCATACACCCACGAGTACTAAGAGAACTAATTAATGTAATAGACAAACCATTATTTCTTATATTTAGAGACTCTATAGTGACGGGGTCTGTTCCACAGGACTGGCACATAGCAAATGTGGTACCAATATTCAAAAAGAGCTTTAAAAGTGAACCTGGAAATTGTAGGCCAGTAAGTCTAACCTCTATTGTTGGTAAAATATGTGAAGGGTTTCTGAGGGATGTTATTCTGGATTATCTCAATGAGAGTAACTGTTTAACTCCATTTCACCATGGGTTTATGAGGAATCGCTCCTGTCAAACCAATCCAATCAGTTTTTATGAAGAGGTAAGCTATAGACTGGACCAAGGTGAGTCATTGGATGTGGTATATCTTGATTTTTCTAAACCGTTTGATACCGTGCCACACCAGAGGTTGGTACACAAAATGAGAATGTTGGGTCTGGGGGAAAATGTGTGTAAATGGATAAGTAACTGGCTTAGTGATAGAAAGCAGAGGGTGGTTATAAATGGTATATTCTCTAACTGGGTCGCTGTGACCAGTGGGATACCCCAGGGGTCGGTGTTGGGACCTATTCTCTTCAACATATTTATTAACGATCTGGTAGAAGGTTTACACGATAAAATATCGATATTTGCAGATGATACAAAACTATGTAAAGCAGTTAATGCAAGAGAAGATAGTATTCTGCTACAGATGGATCTGGATAAGTTGGAAACTTTGCTGAAAGGTGGCAGATGCGGTTTAACAATGATAAATGTAAGGTTATACACATGGGAAGAAGGAATCAATATCACCAGTACACACTGAATGGGAAAAGACTGGGTAAATCTGACATGGAGAATGCCTTGGGGATCCTAGTTAATGATGAACTTACCTGGAGCAGCCATTGCCAGGCAGCGGCTGCCAAGGCAAACCGGATCATGGGGGTTCATTAAAAGAGGTCTGGATACACATGATGAGAGCATTATACTGCCTCTGCACAAATCCCTCAATAAGTTTGATGTGGTGTCACATGACCCTCTTCCCATTGGAAAAAATAAAGCTGGATCCATAATGGCTGACTTCAAAATGGCCACCATGGTCACCACCTATCTTGAAAATGTTCCCCCCTCACATATACTAATGTGCCACAAACAGGAAGCTGATATCACCAACCATTCCCATTTTATTTGGGTGTATCCATATAAATGGCCCACCCTGTGTTAAGGTAGTATCATGGTTGTTTCGCCTAATCTTTGGTAGTTAATTTTGGCACCTGTTATTCACATGCAGGCTTGTCTTGTTGGGATTCATAGATATATATGGTATGTTTTTTCCTCATACTATAAATATCCACTGTCCTTATTGGACTGTTATTCTGATTAGCCTGATCAGGCACTGTTCTGTGTAGGTACAGTACATACAAGTTTATATTGATACTCTGTACTTCAGCAGCTCATATATTCATGACCTGGATCTACCCTCATTTTTGGTGCTGACTATTCTGTCGTGCATACTTGCTTATCTATCGGGGTTTAAGCATTTGATATAGTGTAAGGTAGCGCTGTTATTTAAGTAGGGGACACTCGCTTAGCAGCCACAAAACCAGATACGGCACGGGTTTTCCATAAACAATCATAGTCCATGCGGTTTATTTAGCATCATAAACCCACAGCAGTAACATAAACTTCATAACATCAGCATAGCATCCATGACAGAGTTATGACAGCACATGTTATGCATACACAGGCTCTTCAGCCTTAGATATCTCACCCACGTCAGGGTTTCCTCATAGTTCCTTCATCATGCTGCAGACGTCCATTCCATCCAGGGAATCATCAGGCACGTGCAGCCATTCAACACAGCGTTCATTGCTGTCAGGAAGACAGCCCTCATCTCTCCAAGACGGGGCCCCTGATGCACCTAAACAGTGGAAACCCCCCACAAGAGACCCCAATTTGGAAACTAGACCACCCAAGGAACTAATCTAGATGTGTGGTGAGCAAGTTGAACCCCCAAGTTCTTCACATAACGCAATGGCATGAAAATAAATATTTTATCCTCAAAAAATGATTTTTTAGCCTACAATTTTTTATTTTCACAAGAGTAACAGGAGAGATTGGACCCCAAAAGTTGTTGTCCAGTTTGTCCTGAGTACGCTGGTACCCCATATGTGGGGGGGAACCACTGTTTGGGCACACGTCGGGGCTCGCAAAGGGAAGTAGTGACGTTTTAAAATGCCGACTTCATGGAATGGTCTGCAGGAGTCATGTTACGTTTGCAGAGCCCCTGATGTGCCTAAACAGTAGAAACCCCCCACAAGTGATCCCATTTTGGAAACTAGACCCCCTTTTGGAAACTAGACCCCCCAAGGAACTTATCTAGATGTCTGGTGAGCACTTCGAACCCCCAAGTGCTTCACAGAAGTTTATAACGCAGAGCCATGAAATAAAAAATCATTTTTTTTCCACAAAAATAATTATTTTAGCCCCCAATTTTTTATTTTCCCCAAGGGTAACAGGAGAAATTAGAACCCAAAAGTTGTTGTGCAATTTTTCCTGAGTACGCTGATACCCCATATGTGGGGGTAAACCACTGTTTGGGAACACGTCGGGGCTCGGAATGGAGGGAGCACTGTTTGAATTTTTAAACGCAAAATTGGCTGGAATAAATGGTGGCACCATGTCACGTTTGGAGACCCCCTGATGTGCCTAAACAGTGGAAACCCCTCAATTCTAACTCCAACCCTAACACACACACACCCAACACACCCCTAACCCTAACTACAAGCCTAATCCTAATCCCAACCCACCCCTAACCCTAATCTTAACCCTAATCCCAACCCTAATTCCAACCCTAACCCTAATTCCAGCCCTAACCCTAATGGAAAAATAAAAATATTTTCTTTGATTATATGTCCCTACCTATGGGAGTGATAAAGGGGGGGTTTATTTACTTTTTTTAAGTTATTTTCAAAATAAATGAATGAATCTGCAGCTGGCGCACTGCGCATGCGCCCGCCATTTTCCAAGATGGCGGCACCCATGACGCAGGACACCGGGACGGCCAGAGGGACAGGAGGTACCGGGGCTGGTGGGGGGGGAAATCGGAAGGCTGGGGGGAGCGGAGGGAAGGGGGAGGGGACCTGATGATGACTGCGGCGTCTGATCGCTGCCATCAGTCAGTGGCGACAGCCGATCGGCGCCATCAATTGGTGGGTGAGGGGTCTGATTGCTGTCTCCAGCCATGGCCGATGCTATTGCAGCATCGGCCATGGACCAATTGTAATATTTCACCAAATTTAATTGGTGAAACATTACAATCGTACTGCGCATGCGCCCGCCATTTTCAAAGATGGCGGTGCTCATGCAGGAGGGACGGCGGGAGCCGGAGCGGGACGTGACAGGTACCGGGGGAGGGTGAGGGGGGGATCGGACTGCGGGGGGGGATCGGAGGGAAGGGGAGGGGGCAGATCGTGACAGCAGCGGCCCATCGCCCCCGCCAGCCGGTGTGGAGGGGGGTTAAAGTAGTGTCTCCAGCCATGTCCAATGCTACTGCAGCATCGGCCATGGCTGGATTGTAATATTTCATCAAATTTCATTGATGAAATATTACTATCGTTCTGAATGGCTGTTTTCACTTTCAACAGCCAATAAGAGTGATCGTAGCCATGTGGGGGTGAAGCCACCCCCCCGTGGTGAAGCATAAAGGGTCCTTTGTGTGCGGACTGGGTGACCTTTCATTGACCCCGGTCACCCGACCCGCAGGAGCGCTATTTATAGCATGACGCCTACGGGGGCATCATGGGTCGTTTGGGCATGACTTTTTATGACGCCTACGTAGGCGTCATGGGTCGGGAAGGGGTTAATTATATTGTCAAAGGGTACCACTGGGTCAGTCCCGTCAGCCAATGTGTCTAGTCCAGTCATCTCATCTCCCAGCCCACCATCCGTCATGTCACGAGACGTCAGGTCCGTAAGTTGGGCAGATGTACTTCTTCCAATCAGTTCTACCTCTGACCTGTCCGTGTCAGGAGCCGTCACCGTCTCAATGTCTGCTGGCCCCACAGTCGAAACGTCTCCATCGTCCGACCATACGTCATCAAGCACCATCAAGTCCCGGCGTATCTCGAAGGCATACACTAAGTCTGGTGGTATACCGCCACCTTGGAACTCAACGCTGTGGGACGGTTCAAACATTACTCTGTCTACCACATAGTTCACCATGACCCCATGTTTACAGCGAACCTGGACCATTTTCTCAGTCAGCCAGAAAGTGAGCGAAGTTCCTGTCAGAGTCACCTGACTCTTTGAGTCCAGCTGACCAGACTCTTTTCCGGCGCAACATCACAGTACACACCTGCGGCCCATCGTTACTATCCGGAAAGAATATCCCACATTCTGACCAAGTCATACACACACACTGCGGTTCCCCAGACATACCCACTGAGGCAACCAGTGCTGCCATTTCCTTAACCGCCCCGATTTGGTTCGCCGCACCTCTCTGGGACTCCACCCCTTTTTGGGCTACCACCCTGATCTGGGTCACCACCACCTTCTGGGACCCCATCCCCTTTTGGGCTACCACCCTGATTTGGGTCACCGCCCCCTTCTGGGACTCCCCCCCCCCCCCCCCCCCTTTTGGGATTTCCCCATGTCCATTATACCGGTCTTCTCAGACCACAGTTCACACCACACAGTTTATGTCTTACGATACCACACAAAACTCACGTGTGCTGTCCGTGTCATACAGGACGTTCCGTCTCCGCCTGAGACTGTCCATCACACAGGGCGCACCGGGTGCTATTCAGGGAGCCAACCCTCCTCCCAGGGTTTCCCAACACACCGGCCTCACCAGGACCAGGGGCTCAGTGGGTGCTCTTCAGGACATCCATCTCCTCCTGAGACTGCCCAACACTCATGCCTCACCAGGTCCAAGGTCATACCACGTGCTCCAGGGATCCGATTCTTCTCCCAGAACCTCCCAACACTGACCCTCCAGGACCTTTCCTCACTGAACCCTCCAGGTACACAGTCTTACTCACTGACCTAGGTCAGTACAACACGAACACCTGTCCGTTACCTGTGTCAGCCACAAAGGTCCTCGGGTACCTCTTTTCCACAGAGGCACCCTAGCAATCACCAGTCTCTTTCTCACTGACCCCGGTCAGTACAACACGGCTTTCACGACCATCACTTGCTGGCCGCGCAGGTTCTCGGACCCCTCTACCGCAGAGGTGTCCTATAAGTCATTTCCATTGACCTGCTGTCAGTATATCACACGGCTTTCACAACCGTCAGCCTTCCTGGCTCAGCGCTGCACCATGTGCCTTTTGGAAACCGTTGCCCTTAGCAACCAAATTTTGCAGTCCTCTTCCGTTGCTCCTAGCAACAAGGCTACAATACTGCCCATAGCATTCTCCACCAATTGTAAGGTAGCGCTGTTATTCAAGTAGGGGACACTTGCTTAGCAACCACAAAACCAGATCCGGCACGGGTTTTCCATAAACAATCATAGTCCATGCGGTTTATTTAGCATCATAAACCCACAGCAGCAACATAAACTTCATAACATCAGCATAGCGTCCATGACAGAGTTCAGCTCTGTAACTCCTGTGATCACACAGGTTATGCATACACAGGCTCTTCGGCCTCAGTTATCTCACCCACGTCAGGGTTTCCTCATAGTTCCTTCATCATGCTGCAGACATCCATTCCATCCAGGGAATCATCAGGCACATGCAGCCATTCAGCACAGCGTTCCTTGCTGTCAGGAAGATAGCCCCCATCTCTCCCAGACGGGGCCTTCCAAAACAGACCAACCAGGTCCCTGCATTCACTTATGTGACCTACCCTGGCCACCTTATATGGTTCGCAGCCACGCCCACCGGGTCAAATGGCTATGACCTCATCACAGGTCCTTGAACCATTCACACACTTTGGAATAGCGTTCTTAAACAGACCCACTGGGTGGGTTTGTAGGTAACTGGGTTTTTAGGTAACTGGATCCGCCCGTCTCCCCCAGCTACCTGGAGACTTCTCCCTGACACATTGAAACAACATGTCAGCAGTATCACTGCTGATCAACACACACACATCAGTCTCCATCTCAAGGCCACCCACCTTGAGATACATAATGGTCATTCATGACTCTGCCATTCATCCTCTCTCCTAGGACATCCACATAGCGCCCCCTAGCAGACACAGTGGTCACTATACCACAATAGGTAGAGGCGAGACATAGTCTTGTTATTAACTTAATGGAAAATTGAGTTATGTGGTTTTTAAATGTGTTCAGTTCTGTGTATACCAGTAAAGCAATGTGATCTCTGTATCGTTGCATGTTGCTTATTCTTATTTTTCATTATTTTTAAGAAAAATGTGGATTTCTCTGGAATAAGACAACAGGTATAAAAATATCATTTTCTTTAGCTTCCTCTGACCTGCAGGCTAATGTGTGAGCTGAGCTCTGTATAACCCTTCCCATATCACTGATATCCAACTTTCTGTGTTCACACTGCACAGGCAGAAAGCTGCCAATTAGTGGTGGGTGTTATGAATGGGCACCGAGGAAGATAGAAGGCCCAAGCAAAGACGCAGAAAACCAGAGAGGTTGATAACTAAGTGGATGCAGACCCCTGATCCTGTCCACGCAACAAGCAGTAACCGTGGAGCGTGCCTACAATGATCCTAGACGCCTCAGCACAGCCGGAGAGCTAACTAAGCCTAAAGCAAGAAAGGGGAAATTAAACTGCCCTGGAGCAGACCCCAAAGGAATAGGTAGCTCCCAAACATATATTTTCAGTGAGACTAGATGAAAACACAAACGCAGGCAGAAAAATAGACTGAGCAAATGATGGGGCCCACACTGACTAGACAGGACAGGAAAGGAAAGACACTGTCAGCAATCATGCAAAAAACCCTGCAAAAAGTCCAACACATCTGATGCACAAAAAACACTGAAGTCGCATGACTTCGCCCCCACTATATCAGCACTCTGGTATATTCTGAAAGCAAAGCAAAAAGAGACCAATATAACAGGGAACAAAACAAAACGGCACATGCAGTAACATATGGGCGGTGATTCAGCACAGCCCCAGCCGGAGCTGGCTGACCCGCACAAAGCAGAGATAAA
The DNA here is from genome assembly GCF_039654945.1 of Dendrobates tinctorius. Taxonomy (NCBI): domain Eukaryota; kingdom Metazoa; phylum Chordata; class Amphibia; order Anura; family Dendrobatidae; genus Dendrobates; species Dendrobates tinctorius. The sequence continues at coordinate 196,409 of NW_027361717.1, forward strand.
CAAAACCAGATCAAATGCAAACAGAATAACAAATGATCCACTTAGCTGAACCATGCAGGGAAAGAGCAGGAGACATCAATCCTCAGAGGGCACAGGATAAAAATCACCAGCAGGGATAGAGGGAGTCAGCTGTCTTAAATCCCAATCAGAAACCCCAGATCTCCAATCGTCTTCCTCATTATCAGGTGGCAAGCCTCTGTCAATCAGATCAGCTCCACTACCTCCAGTAACCACCAGAGGGAGTCCAGAAAGAGAACTCACAACCCCTCTGTCAATCTGACCAGCTCCACTACCTTCAGTAATCACCATAGGGAAGCCAGAGAGAGAATTCACAACAGGTGGGGTTGGGGACACAGAGCAGGAGGACTACATGGCATGAGATAAATAAAACTCTAGTTATAATCCCAAACTAATAAAACACTAATTTTATCAAAACTACAAGCCTCCTAGTAAGCGATGCATCACTGGAATGTGGGTCTTTGTCTGTACATTGTGCTGTTCTTAGATTAGGTGGAAAGAACCTGGTGACAGATTCTCTTTAAATATGACCTATTGGCTCTCCTGACATATATATTTTAGTAAACAGTGGCATGTAAAAGTTTGGGCACCCCTAGTAAAAATGATTGTTATTGTGAACAATTAAAGGGAAGCTGTCAGCAGTTTAGGCCGATATAAGATATGGCCACTGCCTTTCAGGGTTTATCTACAGCATTCTATAATGCTGTAGATAAGCCCTGAAATAAGTTTTATTATACTTATTATAAAAATAAGCTATTATACTCACCTGCTGGGCGATCCGGTCCAATGGGTGTCGCAGGTCTGGGTCCGGCGCCTCCCATCTTCTTGCGATGCAGTCCTCCTATTTGCTTCCTCACTCCCCGGCATCACGCTCCTGCATAGGCATACTTATCTGCCATGTTGAGGGCAAAGCAAAGTCTTGCAGTGAGCAGGCACCGGGAAAGATCAGATCCCCAGAGCCTGCGCACTGCAGTACTTTACTCTGCCCTCATCAGAGCAGATAAGTACTCCTGCGCAGGAGCCCAATGCCGGGGAGACTGTTAAATAAGCAGGGGGGTGGCATCAAAGAAGGAAGAGGACCCTGCCCTTGCGAGCTTACATTCTACAGGCTACCACAACCACTGGAGGTCAAGATAAGGTCTGGCATACCAGGTAAAATTTCAGTGAGAGCTGCTTGTAGAATTGCTAGAAAAGCAAAGCAGAACCCCTGCTTGACTGCAAAAGACCTTCAGAAAGATTTAACAGACTCTGGAGTTGTGGTACATTGTTCTACTGTTCAGAGACACCTGCGCAAATATGACCTTCATGGAAGAGTCATCAGAAGAAAACCTCTCTTGCATTCTCACCAGAAGATTCAGTGTCAGAAGTATGCAAAAGAACAACAAGCCTGATGCATTTTGGAAAAAAATTCTTGTGGACTGATGAGGTTATCATAAAACGATTTGGCCACAATAATGTGACGGACTCAGCTTTTGCTGAGCCGATTTTTTGAGTGGACCCTCTGGGTCGTGGCACCCACCCACCGAGGGCGAACTTACCTTGGGAGAAACCACCCCCTATACAGGGAGCGTCAGGGGCAAGACAAAGCGGGTGAGCCACCACGACTGCTGGAACCAGACGGCCGGCTCAGGGGAACACTATGTGCAAGTGTCTGACGACAAGGACGAGCAGGAAGCAAGACAATACAAGAGGTAAGTTCAAGGTATCTTCATTAAGAACTTCAGGATAACATTCAGTGCAAACGTGAAAACAAGCAAAACGTGCAAGGTGCATGCGTGGGCACGCCAAGGTCCATAGCATGGTACGTGCCAGGTGGCACTCCTGGTACAGGCAAAAGCACAATGGCATCGGACTCCGGACAGCTGGCAACGATCGACATGATCAGGGCATCAGGCTGCAGACATCAGCTCCGGAGCAGCAAGCCGCAGTCATCAGGCTTACGATCTCTGGCAGGTTCCGGACATCCGGCAGGCAAACCAGGGTTCAGGCAGGGAGGCACCACAGATCTCCAGGCATGGTGCGTGTTAGGGAACACGCCGAGGTCCAAGGCTAGGTGCATGTGTAGGGGACACGCCAGGGTTCAAAGCAAGGTGCAAGGCAAGGTGCGTGTGTAGGGGACACGCCAGGGTTCACAAAACGAGAAAGAGTGCGTGTGTAGAGACACGCCAAAGCACAAGGTACAAGACAGAGTGCATGTGTAGAGACACGCCAAGGCACAAGACAGGGTGCGTGTGCAAAGACACGCCAAGGCGCAAGGTACAAGACAGAGTCCTGCGCGTGCAGAGAGACACACGTCAGGGTTCAAGGCAGAGCCCTGCGCGTGCAGAGGGCACGCCAGGGTTAAGGTTCAAGGCAGGGTGCGTGCTAGGAGCCATGCCAGGGTTCAGGGCAGGACGCGTGCAAGGAGCCACACCTCACCGGCCAGTGCACACGGCTGTAACGCCAGCACGAGGCACGGCTAAGGCACAGGAGGCGGGCAAGGGAACCTTCATGCTAGGAGCCACGCCAGGTTCAAGGCAGGATGCATGCTAGGAGCCACGCCATTGTTCAAGGAAGGGCTGCGTGCTAGGAGCCATGCAGGAGGCACTCCTCACTGGCCAGTGCACACAGCTGTACACAAACACGAGGCACTACTATGGCACAGGAGGCGGCCAGGGGAACCCACGTTGGGGTTCAAGGCAAGGACAAGCAAGGGACAAGGCAAGACAGGGTACGGAAAATGGAGCGAAAACATAGGCAGAAACAGAGCCAGGTCAGAACTAGAAAAGAGTCTAGCAGCGGAGCGTAGGCCGAAGCCCAGAGCCAGGCCAAGGCAGTACCTTGGGACTAGACATAGAAATGTGCAATAGAGCACCACAGGACAGAGTACGGAAAACCAGGCTGAGAAAAGAAACATGAGAAGTACTACAAGGCTCAGAATAGCAAAGACCAGACATGGCGAAACAGGCAAGGCAGAGAACAGAGGAAGGACTACAAGTCAAAGAATAGCTAAGGCAAGACATAGCAAGACAGGCTAAGGCAGAAAACAGTGGAAGTACTACAAGGCAAAGCAAGGCAAGGACAAACACGACACGAGAGACAACACAAGACATGGCACGAGACAAGAGGAAGAGTACAAGCACAGAGCGTGTGCAGAGACGCACAACAGGGCAGAGTGCAGGGGCACAGAATACAGGGAGCGACCGAGCAGACCAAGCAGCCATGCAGGGAAGCAACACAATAATCAGGCCCTGACCATAGGGAGGGGCAGTCTGATATAGCACCATAGCACCAGTACTTCCGGGTCAAGACCATGAGAGAACTTTCAGTTCAGATCCTCCAGGATCACAGAGAGCAGTCACATGACCAGGGATTCCAGACATGCAGAGATGATTGCAGAACCAGACAGTACTGGAAAGTAGGAAAGGTTACATGATCAGGGGTTCTTGGAACACAGAGATGATCACAGAAGGCAGAGCAGAAACGCAGGCATCTTGCAGCCCAAGAGTCATGAGGTGAGTGTGCACACTGCTCTAGGGAACATGCAGGATAGTAGACATTAGATACGCGTGCACACCGCTCCAAGGGTCATGAGGCAAAACAGACATGGCGGACGTGACAGTACCCCCCTCCTTAAGCCCCCTCTTACCGGGGCTGGAAAGAAGAAAAAAAAATTTCTTCAGCAGAAACCAGAGTTTAGCACAAACACTCCAAACAACGTTGATCCGACATCTGAAACGAGCAGCTGCACCGGTCAAGATACAGGAGCCGCGGACGAGACACAGAGATCCAGTGGGGAGGACTGTGGGTAGACAGGAAAGTCTTCTTACTCTGGCTGCCATCATTTCCAAACGAGTTCAGAGGACAAGGGCCAGGTCTGATTCACATTAGAAGAGTGGCCGGGGTACCGCCATTTTCCAAGCGAGTTCAGAGGACATAGACCAGGTCAAATTCTTCATCAGAAGAGTAGCCGAGGTACCAGCGGAGTCCATGGCCTGATTAAATGTAAAGGACTCAGCTTCTGCTGAGCCGATTTTTTGAGTGGACCCTCTGGGTCGTGGCACCCACCCACCGAGGGTGAGCTTACCTTGTGAGAAACCACCCCCTATACAGGGAGCATCAGGGGCAAGACCAAGCGGGTGAACCACCACGACTGCTGGAACCAGACGGCCGGCTCAGGGGAACACTATGTGCAAGTGTCTCACGACAAGGACGAGCAGGAAGCAAGACAATACAAGAGGTAAGTTCAAGGTATCTTCATTAAGAACTTCAGGATAACATTCAGTGCAAACGTGAAAACAAGCAAAACGTGCAAGGTGCGTGCGTGGGCACGCCAAGGTCCATAGCATGGTACGTGCCAGGTGGCACGCCTGATACAAGCAAAAGCACAATGGCATCGGACTCCGGACAGCTGGCAACGATCGACATGATCAGGGCATCAGGCTGCGGACATTAGCTCCGGAGCAGCAAGCCGCAGTCATCAGGCTTACGATCTCTGGCAGCGATCGGCAGGTTCCGGACATCCGGCAGGCAAACCAGAGTTCAGGCAGGGAGACACAACAGATCTCCAGGCATGGTGCATGTTAGGGAACACGCCGAGGTCCAAAGCTAGGTGCGTGTGTAGGGGACACGCCAGGGTTCACAAAACGAGAAAGAGTGCGTGTGTAGAGACACGCCAAAGCACAAGGTACAAGACAGGGTGCGTGTGTAAAGACACGCCAAGGCACAAGGTACAAGACAGAGTCCTGCGCGTGCAGAGAGACACGTCAGGGTTCAAGGCAGAGTCCTGCGCGTGCAGAGGGCACGCCAGGGTTAAGGTTCAAGGCAGGGTGCGTGCTAGGAGCCATGCCAGGGTTCAAGGCAGGGTGCATGCCAGGAGCCACGCCAAGGTTCAAGGCAGGGTGCGTGCTAGGAGCCACACCAGGGTTCAGGGCAGGAGGCATGCTAGGAGCCACGCGGGAGGCACACCTCTCTGGCCAGTGCACACGGCTGTAATGCCAGCACGAGGCACGGCTAAGGCACAGGAGGCAGGCAAGGGAACCTTCATGCTAGGAGCCACGCCAGGTTCAAGGCAGGATGCGTGCTAGGAGCCACGCCAGGGTTCAAGGAAGGGCTGCGTGCTAGGAGCCACGCCAGGGTTCAAGGCAGGGTGTGTGCTAGGAGCCACACCAGGATTCAAGGAAGGGCTGTGTGTTAGCAGCCACGCAGGAGGCACGCCTCACTGGCCAGTGCACACGGCTGTACACAAACCCGAGGCACTACTACGGCACAGGAGGCGGCCAGGGGAACCCATGCCGGGGTTCAAGGCAAGGACAAGCAAGGGACAAGGCAAGACAGGGTACGGAAAACGGAGCGAAAACATAGGCAGAAACAGAGCCAGGTCAGAACTAGAACAGAGTCTAGCAGCGGAGCGTAGGCCGAAGCCCAGAGCCGGGCCAAGGCAGTACCTTGGGACTAGACATAGAAATGTGCAATAGAGCACCACAGGACAGAGTACGGAAAACCAGGCTAAGGCACAGGAGGCAGGCAAGGGAACCTTCGTGCTAGGAGCCACGCCAGGTTCAAGGCAGGATGCGTGCTAGGAGCCACGCCAGGGTTCAAGGAAGGGCTGCGTGCTAGGAGCCACGGCAGGGTTCAAGGCAGGGTGCGTGCTAGGAGCCACACCAGGATTCAAGGAAGGGCTGTGTGTTAGCAGCCACGCAGGAGGCACGCCTCACTGGCCAGTGCACACGGCTGTACACAAACACGAGGCACTACTATGGCACAGGAGGCGGCCAGGGGAACCCACGCCGGGGTTCAAGGCAAGGACAAGCAAGGGACAAGGCAAGACAGGGTACGGAAAACGGAGCGAAAACATAGGCAGAAACAGAGCCAGGTCAGAACTAGAACAGAGTCTAGCAGCGGAGCGTAGGCCGAAGCCCAGAGCCGGGCCAAGGCAGTACCTTGGGACTAGACATAGAAATGTGCAATAGAGCACCACAGGACAGAGTACGGAAAACCAGGCTGAGAAAAGAAACATGAGAAGTACTACAAGGCTCAGAATAGCAAAGACCAGACATGGCGAAACAGGCAAGGCAGAGAACAGAGGAAGGACTACAAGTCAAAGAATAGCTAAGGCAAGACATAGCAAGACAGGCTAAGGCAGAAAACAGTGGAAGTACTACAAGGCAAAGCAAGGCAAGGACAAACACGACACGAGAGACAACACAAGACATGGCACGAGACAAGAGGCAGAGTACAAGCACAGAGCGTGTGCAGAGACTCAAGACAGGGCAGAGTGCAGGGGCACAGAATACAGGGAGCGACCGAGCAGACCAAGCAGCCATGCAGGGAATCAACACAATAATCAGGCCCTGACCATAGGGAGGGGGGGTCTGATATAGCACCATAGCACCAGTACTTCCGGGTCAAAACCAGGGGATAACTTCCAGTTCAGCCCTCCAGGATCACAGAGAGCAGTCACATGACCAGGGATTCCAGACATGCAGAGATGATTGCAGAACCAAACAGTACTGGAACCTAGGAAAGGTCACATGATCAGGGTTTCCAGACATGCAGAGATGATTGCAGAACCAGACAGCGCTGGAGCCTAGGAAAGTTCACATGATCAGGGGTTCTTGGAACACAGAGATGATCACAGAAGTCAGAGCAGAAATGCAGGCATCTTGCAGCCCAACAGTCATGATGTGAGTGTGCACACTGCTCTAGGGAACATGCAGGATAGCAGACATGAGATGCCCGTGCACACCGCTCCAGGGGTCATGAGGTAAAATAGACATGGCGGACATGACAAATAATCAAAGGTATGTGTGGAGAAAAAAAGGGCACATAATTTGAGGAAAAGAACATATCACCAACTGTTGAGCATGGAGGTGGATCAATCATGCTTTGGGGCTGTGTTGCAGCCAATGGCACATGGGACATTTCATGAGTAGAGGGAAGATTGGATTCAATGAAATTTCATAAAATTTTTGATACAAACATAACACCATCTGTAAAAAAAAAAGCTGAAGTGGAAAAGAGGATGGCTTCTACAAATGAATAATGATCAAGGTGCAAGCTTAATGTTTAACAATAGCCCTTACAGTCCCCCCGATCTCAATATCATTGAAAATCTGTGGCTAGACAACAAAATAGCAGTACATGTTAGACAACCCAGAATCTCACAGAACTGGAACAATATTCCAAGGAAGAATGGATGAAAATCCTTTAACCCCTTTACCCCCAAGGGTGGTTTGCACGTTCATGACCTGGCCAATTTTTACAATTCTGACCACTGTCCCTTTATGAGGTAATAACTCTGAAATGCTTCCATGGATCCCACTGATTCGGACATTGTTTTCTCGTGACATATTGTACTTCATGTTAGTGGTCATTTTTCATTGCTATAACTTGCGTGTATTTGTAAAAAAAAACAAAACGGAAATTTGGCGAAAATTTTGCAATTTTTCAACTTTGAATTTTTATGCCCTTAAATCACAGAGATAAGTAACATTTCACATATGTTAACTTTACATCAGCACAATTTTGGACCAAAATTTTTTTTGGGTAGGAAGTTATAAGGGTTAAAATTTGACCAGCAATTTCTCATTTTTGCAACACCATTTTATTTTTACGGTCCACATCACATTTGAAGTCACATTGAGGGGTCTATATGATAGAAAATATCCAAAAGTGACACCATTCTAAAAACTGCACCCCTCAAGGTGCTCTAAACCACATTCAAGAAGTTTATTAACCCTTCAGGTGCTTCACAGGAATTTTTTGAATGTTTAAAAAAAAAACTGAATATTTAACTTTTTTTCACAAAAAAATGATTTCAGGTCCAATTTTTTTATTTTACCAAGGGTAACAGGAGAAATTGGACTGCAAAAGTTATTGTGCAATTTCTCCTGAGTACGCTGATACCTGATATGTGGGGGGAACCAATGTTTCGGCACATGGCAGAGCTCAGAAGGGAAGGAGCGCCGTTTGACTTTTTCAATGCAAAATTGGCTGGAATTTAGATTGGACGCCATGTCACGTTTGGAGAGGCCCTGATGTGCCTAAACAGTGGAAACCTCCCACAAGTGACCCCATTTTGGATACTAGACCTCCCAAGGAACTTATCTAGATATGTGGTGAGAACTTTGAACCCCCAAGGGCTTCACAGAAGTTTATAACGTACAGACATACAATTAAAAAATCATTTTTTCCACAAAAATGACCTTTTCACCCCCAATTTTTATTTTCCCAATGGTAACAAGACCCTAAATGTTATTGTGCAATTTGTCCTGAGTACGCTGATACCCCACATGTTGGGGTAAACCACTATTTGGGTGCATGGCAGAGCTCGGAAGGGAAGCAGTGCCATTTGACTTTTTTGGGTGGAATTGGGATTGGACGCCATGCCGCGTTTGGAAAGCCCCTGATGTACCAAAACAGTGAAAACCCCCAACAAATGACACCATTTTGGAAACTAGACCCCCCACGGAACTTATCTAGATGGGTGGTGAGCACTTTGAACCCCCAAGGGCTTCACAGAAGTTTATAACGCCCGGGCGTGAAAATAAAAAAATCATTTTTTCCACAAACATGATCTATTAGTCCCCAATTTTTTTATTTTCCCAAGGGTAAAAGGAGAAATTGGACCCCAAAAGTTGTTGTCCAATTTGTCCTGAGTACGCTGATACCCCATATGTGGGAGAAAACTACTGTATGGGCACACGTCGGGGCTTGAAAGGGGAGTAGTGATGTTTTGGAATGCAGACTTTGATGGAATGGTCTACGGTGTCATGTCGCGTTTGGAGAGCCTCTGATGTGCCTAAACTGTTGAAACTCCCCACAAGTGACCCCATTTTGGAAACTAGACCCCCATGGAACTTATCTAAAATGTGTGGTGAGCACTTTGAACCCCCAAGTGCTTCACAGAAGTTTATAAGGCCCAAGCGTGAAAATAAAACTTTTTTTTCCACAAAATGATATTTTTGCCCCCAATTCTTTATTTTCCTAAGGGTAACAGGAAAAATTGGACCCCAAAAGTTGTTTTGCAATTTGTCCTGAGTAGGCCGATACCCCATATGTGGGGGTAAAACACTGTTTGGGCGCATGGCAGAGCTTGGAAGGGAAGGAGCACCATTTGACTTTTTCAACGCAGAATTGGCTGGAATTGAGATCAGACGCCATCTTGCATTTGGAGAGCACCTGATGTGCCCAAACAGTGGAAACCCCCAATTCTAACACCAACCCTAACCCCAACACAGCCCTAACCCTAATCTCAGCCCTAACCCTAATGGGAAAATGGAAATAAACACATTTAATTTTATTATTTTTCCCTAACTAAGGGGGTGATAACGGGGGGTTTGATTTACTATTTATGGCAGTTTTTATGTTTGGCAGCTGTCATACGCTAAATGACGCTTTTTATTGTAAAAATAGTTTTTGCATCGCCGCATTTTGAGAGCGATAATTTTTCCGTATTTTGACCCACCGAGTCATGTGAAGTCTTATTTTTTGCGGGACGAGATGACGTTTTTATTGGTACCATTTTCGGGCACGTGACATTTTTTGATTGCTTTTTATTCCGATTTTTGGGACGCAGAATGAACAAAAACTAGCATTTCAAGAATTTCTTTTGGGGGTGCGTTTACACCATTTCGCGTGCGGTAAAATTGATCAAGCAGTTTTATTCTTTTATTCTTTGGATCAGTACAATTACAGCGATACCTCATTTATGTAATTCTTTAATGTTTTGGCGCTTTTATGCAAAGAAAACAATTTTACAAAGATAATTATTTTTGCATCGCTTTATTCTGCGAGGTATAACTTTATTTTTTCGCTGATGATTCTGTGTGGTGGCTCGTTTTTTGCAGAACAAGATGACGTTTTCAGCGGTACCATGGTTATTTATATCCATGTTTTTGATTGCGCGTTATTGCACTTTTTGTTCGCCAGTATGATAATAAAGCATTATTTTTTGCTTTGTTTTTTATTTTTAGTTTTTTTAAGGGGTTTGCTAAAGGGATTAACTAATCGGACAGTTTTATAGGGCGGGTCATTACGGACGCGTCGATACTAAATATGTGTACTTTTGTTTTGTTTTTTTATTTCCAAAAAATGAATTTATTGGCGAATATGTTTTTTTATTAAATTTATTTAGCGATTTTTTATAAATTATTTACACTTTTTTTTTAACTGTATTACACTGTCCCAGGGGGGACATAACTGTAATGTGTGAGATCGCTGATCTGTCACATCACAGATCGCTGTGGTAGATCAGCGATCTGACATAGGCACTGCAAAAGGCCACCGCCATATTGGATTCAGGGACCTGCAGGGAAGGGGGCCTCCGCAGCAGCGCTGCACATTGCGCTGCTGCGTGGGTCTCAGGGAAGCACGGAGGGAGCCCCCTCACTGCCAATGCCTCCCTAAACCCTCTGTACACTGCGACCGTGTTTGATCGCAGTGTGCCAGGGGTTAACGTGCCGGGGGCGGTCCGTGACCGCCCGTAACACATAGTGCCGGGTGTCAGCTTTGATAATCAGCTGACACCCGGCCGTGACCAGCGGCGCTCTCCTTGTGAGCGCCGCTGATCGCTATGACGTACTATCCCGTCCATGGGCATAGGGGCCCGGGTCCCATGGATGGGACAGTATGTCAGATGTCAGGAAGGAGTTAAAGAAAAATTGAAAGATTCTTGGCTGGCTACAAAAAACGTCTACACCCTGTGGTACTTGTAAAAGGGGGTGTTACTATGCAAGGTGCCCAGACTTTTGCATGCCACTGCATACATGAATTCTCCATGACATAACGACAATGGATTTTCTTTATAACGTCACACTGTGCCATTCCTCTCTTATTCCTCCTAGAAATTCATGACTAAATTGAAAACCGGAAGTTACCATTCCCCTTGCCAAAAGATGTGTGTTCCTTCACAGTCTACCACTGTCACCACTGATTGGGTAATGTGAGTGATCAGGGACACACCCCCAAGGGGTAACTTCCATACATTTCTGTTAGGAACAAGAGAGGACCAGCACAATACAGAATAATAGGAAAGAATGCTCAAGAATGGTTATTTGACAGTGAGTATTTACGAGAATAACCATATGAGGACGGTCAACAGTCATCTATATTGCTACAGTTTTGTCATTTGGCCTCCCAGTGAGAATGAATTAATGTCCCATGCCAGTAATACGCCATCACTGTCTAATAATGGGAACACCCTTTTGATATTGAAAAGGGAGGACGGCTGTCAGAATAATCGCATAATAGTCATTTAAATTTAGAACGGTTACTTGGTAGGGCAAATCTCTGCCATGTTTAGATCATTGTCATCTGTGTTTGAGCATGCCAATCACAATGCTAATTTGCTTTCTATAGAACGCGGAGGCAGCTGGGCCGTGTTAACAGTACTTGTGTATTCTCTGTGTAATTAGAGATGAAGCGTGACTCGTACATTGTGATAACACTCCATGGGTTGAATTAATGTGCCTTCACGCCTCTTGCAGGCCTCATATAATGTATCTGAAGTTGGAGAAACTTTTTTTTTCCCAATGGAAAAATAGCTGTGAAGCAGATGAAATCATAAGCTTCTCCATAATTTGCAAGAATGGATCCTGGTCCTATTGTGTGTAAGGATTTATAAATATACAGCATGTCATGGTTTTGTCAAAGTAAATCTATACTTCTGCCACCTCATTGGTTTGCGTAAACTCAATGTTAGAATTTATCAACTTTCTGCGCCATTTTGGTGACAGAGTCCGTCATGTGTCTTCCCCTCTTTGGACACTGTACACATGTATCACGTGCGGCACCTTGTCGCTTACTAATGTTAACGTAATGTGACTGAATTGTTTATGTACTGTATTATGGATGTATTTGATGTGTGTTATGTATAGAAGTAGGGATAGAAGAAAAGATAGCATAGGACAATAGTGGGATTAGATTAGTGGGGCACATTAGCGATAGGGAATCAGAGTTTAGAATAGGTTTAGTCAGCATAGGGGTTTTCCAGATGGGGAGGCGTTTACAGTGTAGTGTAGTGCAGAGCAATAGGATATAGTGTAGACACTTCCTGGTTAAAGAGCAGAGCCTGGGCAGCCTTGCCCAGGGCAAGAAGTGCAGATGCAGCAGTGAGTAAAGACAGTCTGACAGTCATGGGGATAAGGTTACTTTGGCAAGAAGGGGCCCCAGGCTGAGTGTCGTGCAGGCGGTCACCAGCTTAAACAGGACCGTTCCGAGGAGGATCCAAAGCTTACTAGGACTAGGGGGCAGCTGAGAATGCAAGCCTGTTACCCTTTAACTCGAAGCTTGAGCAGGAGAATGACAGAAATATGGTGGGCCTGAAGCACGGAAGGGACTGGGATTGTCAGAAGGATAAGTGATTGCTGGAAAGGGACAGGGATTGTCAGAAAGAGCAGTGATTGCTGGAAAGGGACAGAAATTGTCCAGGAAAAGGCAGCGATTGCCAGAAGCGTGGCAGGGATTGCCAAAAGGAACAGAAGTTGTCGAGAAGGCAGGGAAGGGCAGAGATTGCTAAGACTGGACAGAGTTTGTCCAGCAAGAGCAGAGATTGCTAGGAAGACAGAAAACTAGAGAGATGCCACTCTGTGTACACTGTGCTGCATATGTGATGGATACCCTACTGCTAAGTAAAGCTGAACTGTTGAAAAAGGACATTGTTTCTGGAATGGTTTGTGGAGCTCGTGGACACGGAGCCAGAGTAACAGAAGCCGAGGAGACTCTGACAACTAATATGAGTGTCTTGTTGCGCACATTATACACATTGCAGAAGGGACATTATATTTCATCTGTGGGGCGCCATGGTGTGGGGACACTACCGCTTGTTGCCACGACTTCCATCCTGGCTGCCTTACACCAACAGAGCAGTTTACAACATCAATTGTGAGATCAGTGGAAGACCCAGTGATCCCCACTAACCTATGGCTACCTTCTGGACCTCTGGACCCATACCACTGGATTTGAATCCCTTCTCTTCTCTCATGGCTCAATGTTCTGGATCTCAGGACTTGCCAGTAGGGAAGAGCAAGCACTCAAATTCTCGGATGCCCGTTACTCAAATAGAGCAATTCCTAATGCTCAAATGCTACTTTCGAGTAACAAGTATAAAGGGAGTTAAAGGGAAATCTAAACATTTTTCCAGCAGACCATACAAGGTGGTCTGGGGGGCAGTAAAAATATTGAAATGTCTGAGAAAAATGCTGAATGGAAGGAGAACAGCATTGGGACGACCCCTTGAAGCATCTCTGACTTCCATATGGCTGCTGAGAACACTTTACTTCACTTTAAGGACTGAGAATAAAACAGTGCAGTGAAATTGCAAAAAAAAAAAGTGCAATTACACAACAGTTCTATGTTTTGCTTTTATTACCATATTCACCAAATGCTAAAGCTGATCTGCTATTCTGATTCTCCTGATCATTACAAGTTCATAAATACCAAATTCGCCATTTTCCGAGACCTATAGTGTTTCCATTTCTTGTGATCTGGGGTAGGGTGAGGGCTTAGTTTTTGTGTACCGAGCTGACGTTTTTACTGATACCAATTTGATGTAGATTAAATCTTTTGATCTTCCATTATTTTTTTTTTCATACAATGTTGCGGTGACCAAAAAAAATGTAATTCTGGCGTTTTAATTTTTTTCTCATTATGCCAGTTACTGATTGGATTCTTTTTATCTATTGATTGGGCAATTCTGAAAGTGGCGATACCAAATATGTGTATTTTTTTGTATTGTTTTATTTTGAATGAGGAAGATAAGGGGTGATTTGAACTTTTATATTTTCTTTATTTTTTAAAAAAACATTTTTTAATTTTTATTTTCTTCAATAGTCTCTATTGGAGACTAGAAGCTGCGATCTTCTGATCGCTTGTGCTACACACAGCAGGGCTTCAGCCGTGTTTTGTGTAGCAGAAATGCTATGAGCGCCGACTGATAGGCGATGCTTATAGCAATCTGGCAATGACAACCACATGGGTCTGCTGCAGACCTTGGGTTGTCATGCCAACCCATCGGCAACCAGTGGTCATGTGAAACGGGCATCGATGAGCGGGATTAGAGACATGCTTCTGGCACGAATGTGTTAAATGCCACTGTCAGAGATTGACAGCAGCATTTAATATGTTAACAGCCACAAATGGACTGTGATTCCATCTGTGGCAGTTAATGGCACATGTCAGCTGATGAAATCAGCTAACGTGCTGAAAAAGTTGTGGGCTCATCACTGGAGCCCGCAGCAAACAGGGCAAGGCCACTTTAGACGTAACTATATGGCTAAGGTGGTAAAGGGGTTAAATAAACCAAAAGTTAATTTTTTATTTAAAAGTTGTAAATTTTAGTGTAATTTATGAAGGAAGCAAGAATTGCCAAAAGTTACTGCCTCAGATAGACACAGCTACACCTTGTATTAGACATAAAAGGGCACTTCATATAGTCTGTTCAAATTGTCATGTAGTGATACTCCTAGACTCATAATTGCCATGCACTAAGTGCAAAGCCTGCAAAAAATAAGCAGGGTCATCCATGCACCCTTCAAGGCACCAACTGTAGTAATTCATTCACATATTGTGAACAAAATGTAGTTGTGGTACTTCTACACTCATAAAAGCTATGCACACAGAGCAAAGCCTGCCATAAATTACAATCAGGGTTAACCATACACCCTTCAAGACACCAACTGTAGTGTGTCATTCAAATATTAAGAAAGTGTAGTTGTAGTACTTTTACACTCACAAAGGCTCTGAACATAGTGCAAAGCCAGGAAAAAATATAAGGAGGTTCATCAATACACCCTTGAAGGCACAAACTGGAATGCCTTCTTGAAAAAAGTAAGAAAGTGGAGGTTATGACACGTCTACACTCACAAAGGCTTGACACACTGTGCAAAACCAGGAAAAAATAAAATTAGGGTCATCCACTCATATATAGACCCTTGAAGGCAGGAACAAATACTAAAGATTAAAAACAGTTTATGTGCTGCTCTCATCTGGTTGCGTGGAAAAGTCAGGGGTTAATCCAGGCTTTGTTCATTTTTATCAGAGTAAGCCTGTCAGCACTTTCTGTTGATAAGCGAAAGCGCCTGTATTTTATGACCCCCTGGTGGCACTAAAAACACGGTCAGACAAGATTCTAGCGGCAGGGCAGCACAACACCTCCAAGGCATGGAGGGACAGCTCATGCCAAGTGTACGGCTTTGAGACCCAATAGCTTAAGTCGCAGAGGAATTAGAAAGTATGTTGGTTTTGTAGGCCAAGTATTGCTTTCAAAAAACTTTTTCCTCCTTGTCAAAAATATCCGGTTGTCAGGGCCTGGATGGACACAGGGAGGGTGTCATGAAATAGGTCCAGGCTTTTGACCATGTACCTCTGCTGTACCTGGTGTGTGCCTCCTTCACCTCTCCTCCTTGGTTGGGCAAGGAAGCTTTCCCCCTGCCACTAGCGTTATCTGATGGGAATTTTTTTTAACATATTTTCCACAATGGCCTTCTGGTATAGCACCATTTTAGTAGACCTCTCCACAGGTGAAACTTTATGAACACCAATGGTCAATTTTTATAAAAAAAAATATTTTGTGAAGTGTACTAAGCCAGGCTGTTTTTAAACCACCGTAATTTACTCCAATGCACGTTAACCCCTTAATCCCATGTGACGTTCTATCCCGTCCATGTGCACTGGGACTTAATTCCCAGGGACGGGATAGTACGTCACAGTGATCAGCGGCGCCCACGTGGTGAGCGCCGCTGATCGCGGCCGGGTGTCAGCTAATTATCATAGCTGACACCCGGCACAATGTGTCAGGGGCGGTCACGGACCGCCTGACACGTTAACCCCTTGCACACCACGATCAAACACGATCGCGGTGTACCGGGGGTTAAAGGGAAGCATCGGCAGGGAGGGGGCTCCCTCCATGCTTCCCTGAGCCCCCCACCGCAGTGCAATGTGCAGCGCTGCGGGGTCTCTTTCCCTACAGGTCCCCAGATGGCGATGGGGACCTTCGGGGGCCTGTAGGGAGCTGAATTCCTCAGTGCCTGCAAAGCGCAGGCATGAGGAAGTCTGCGTCTATGCCTGTGAAAATGAGGATGAGTGACCTCATGGAGATCAACATCCAACACTGCGGAGACACCATCACATGTTTCTCAAAGCAGTGATTTTAGAGCAATGCCCCCATCCCTTATGGGAAATATGCAAAAACATGTAAATCAATCAGCCGCGGAGACACCATCACGTTTCTCAATGCAAGCAATGACTAGCCAGGTCTTTCACCGGGAAGGAACAACCACAGGAAGGGCAGTCTCCAATGAAGGAAACCACCTATGCCAAAACATGGTATCCATCCACAGACAGCTGTTTCGGGGTATTGCCCCTCATCAGTGTGGAGTAGGAAACTGGCTAGTAGGAGCAATGCCTAGTAAAAGACTATGAAAATGAGGATGAGTGTTCCTTCCCGGTGAAAGACCTGGCTAGTCATTGCTTGCATTGAGAAACGTGATGGTGTCTCCGTGGCTGATTGATTTACATGTTTTTGCATATTTCCCATAAGGGATGGGGGCATTGCTCTAGAATCACTGCATTGAGAAACATGTGATGGTGTCTCCGCAGTGTTGGATGTTGATCTCCATGAGGTCACTCATCCTCATTTTCATAGTCTTTTACTAGGCATTGCTCCTACTAGCCAGTTTCCTGCTCCACACTGATGAGGGGCAATACCCCGAAACAGCTGTCTGTGGATGGATACCATGTTTTGGCATAGGTGGTTTCCTTCATTGGAGACTGCCCTTCCCGTGGTTGTTCCTTCCCGGTGAAAGACCTGCGTCTATGCCTGTGACAGATCGCTGATCTGTCACAGTGATCTGTGATGTGACAGATCATCCATCTGTCACAGAACAGTGATGTCCCCCCTGGGACAACCTAATAAAGTAAAAAAAAAAAAAAAGTGTAAAAATAATTTTGAAAAAAATCGCTAAATAAAGTAGAAAAAAAAAATATTCCCCAATAAATTCATTTTTTGGAAAGAAAAAACAAACAAAAGTACACATATTTGGTATTGCCGCGTCCGTAACGACCTGCCCTATAAAACTGTCCCATTAGTTACCCCATTTAGCGAACCCCTTAAAAAATAAAAAACAAAGCAAAAAATAATGATTTTTTATCATACCACCGAACAAAAATTGCAATAACGCGCGATCAAAAAGACGAATGTAAATATCCACCGTACCGCTGAAAACATCATCTTGTCCCGCAAAAAACGAGCTGCCATACAGCATCATCAGTGAAAAAATTAAAAAGTTATAGCTCGCAGAATAAAGCGATGCAAAAATAATTATTTTTTTTTATAAAATAGTTTTCATTGCATAAAACCGCCAAAACATAAAAACAAACATAAATGAGGTATCGTTGTAACCGTACTGACCCAGAGAATAAAACGGCCTTATCAATTTTACCGCACGTGGAACGGTGTAAACGCACCCCCCAAAAGAAATTCATGAAACGCTGGTTTTTGTTCATTCTGCGTCCCAAAAATCGGAATAAAAAGCGATAAAAAAAAGTCACGTGCCCGAAAATGGAACCAATAAAAGCGTCAACTCATCCCACAAAAAATAAGACCTCACATGACTCAGTGGGTCAAAATATGCAAAAATTATAGCTCTCAGTATGTGGTGATGTAAAAACTATTTTTACAATAAAAAGCGTCTTTTAGCGTATGACAGCTGCCAAATCTAAAAACCGCCATAAATAGTAAATCAAACCCCCCGGTATTACCCCCTTAGTTAGGGAAAAAAAATAAAATTAAAAGAAAATGTATTCATTTCCATTTTCCCATTAGGGTTAGGGCTGAGATTAGGGTTAGGGGTGTGTTGGGGTTAGGGTTGTAGTTAGAATTGGGGGTTTCCAGTTTGGGCACATCAGGTGCTCTCCAAACGCAACATGGCGTCTGATCTCAATTCCAACAAATTCTGCATTGAAAAGTCAAATGGTGCTCCTTCCCTTCCAAGCTCTGCCATGCGCCCAAACAGTGTTTTACCCCCACATATAGGGTATCAGCCTACTAAGGACAAATTGCAAAACAACTTTTGGGGTCCAATTTCTCCTGTTACCCTTAGGAAAATAAAAAATTGGGGGCAAAAATATCATTTTTGTGGAAAAAAATGATTTTTTTATTTTCACACCCGGGCGTTATAAATTTCTGTGAATCACTTGGGGGTTCAAAGTGCTCACCACACATCTAGATAAGTTCCGTGGGGGGGTCTAGTTTCCAAAATGGGGTCACTTGTGGGGAGTTTCAATAGTTTAGGTACATCAGGGGCTCTCCAAACGCACATGACACCCGCAGACCATTCCATCAAAGTCTGCATTCCAAAACGTCACTACATCCCTTCCGAGCCCCGACGTGTGCCCATACAGTAGTTTTCTCCCACATATGAGTTATCAGCGTACTCAGGACAAATTGGACAACAACTTTTGGGGTCCAATTTCTCCTGTTACCCTTGGGAAAATAAAAAAATTGGGGACTAATTGATCATGTTTGTGGAAAAAATACGATTTATTTATTTTCACGCCCAGGCATTATAAACTTCTGTGAAGCACTGGGGGGTTCAAAGTGCTCACCACACATCTAGATAAGTTCCTTGGGGGGTCTAGTTTCCAAAATGGTGTCATTTGTGGGGGGTGTCCACTGTTTTGGTACATCAGGGGCTTTCCAAACGCGACATGGTGTCTGATCTCAATGCCAGCCAAAAACGTCAAATGGCGCTGCTTCCCTTCCGAGTTCTGCCATGCGCCCAAATAGTGGTTTACCCCCACATGTGGGGTATCAGCGTACTCAGGATAAATTGCACAATAACTTTTAGGGTCCTGTTACCCTTGGAAAAACAAGAATTGAGGGTGAAAAGATCATTTTTTTGGAAAAAATATGATTTTTTAATTGTACCGCTGTACGTTATAAACTTCTGTGAAGCCCTTGTGGGTTCAAAGTTCTCACAAAATATCTAGATAAGTTCCTTGGGGGGTCTAGTTTCCAAAATGTGGTCACTTGTGGGGGGTTTCCACTGTTTAGGTACATTAGGGGCTCTCCAAACGCGACAAGGCGTCCGATCTGAATTCCAGCCAATTTTGCATTGAAAAAGTCAAACGGCACTCCTTCCCTTCTGAGCTCTGCCGTGTGCCGAAACAGTGGTTCCCCCCCCCCACACATATCAGGTATCAGCGTACTCAGGACAAATTGCACAATAACTTTTGCAGTCCAATTTCTCCTGTTACCCTTGGTAAAATAAAAAAAATTGAAACTGAAGTATTTTTTTGTGAAAAAAAGTTAAATGTTCATTTTTTTTTTTAAATATTCAAAAAATTCCTGTGACGCACCTAAAGGGTTAATAAATTTCTTGAATGTGGTTTTGAGCACCTTAAGGGGTGCAGTTTTTACAATGGTGTCACTTTTGGGTATTTTCTAACACGTAGACCCCGCAAAGTGGCTTCAAATGTGATGTGGTCCGTAAAAATAAAATGGTGTTGCAAAAATGAGAAATCGCTGGTCAATTTTTAACCCTTATAACTTCCTAACAAAAAAAAAATTTGGTTCCAAAATAGCGCTGATGTAAAGTAAACATGTGGGAAATGTTACTTATCAAGTTTTTTTGTGTGCTGTATCTCTGTGATTTAAGGGCATAAAAATTCAAATTTGGAAAATTGCGAAATTTTCAAAATTTCCACCAAATTTCCATTTTTTTCACAAATAAACGCAAGTTATTTGAATGAAATTTTACCACTAACATGAAGTACAATATGTCACGAGAAAACAAAGTCAGAATCACCGGGATCCATGGAAGCGTTTCAGAGTTATTACCTCATAAAGGGACAGTGGTCAGAATTGTAAAAATTGGCCCGGTCATGAACGTGCAAACCAACCCTTGGGGCTTAAGGGGTTAAACTGTATGAATAACAAAAGTCAATTTTTGGAACAAAATTATTTTGTGAACTGTGCCAGGCAAGTGGTTTTTAAAAATTTTAAACCATCGTAATTTTCCACAAAGCACATTAAAATATATGGATGACCAATTGAATCCTGAAAAAAAAATTGACCTTTTTTTGGGAGTTTTATATACCACCGTAATGTAATACTAAGCAGTGCATTAAAATCTCTGGATGACTAATTCAATTAAAAAAAAAAAAAAATGTTGAACTTTTTTTTTAAAATATATATACCACCATATATATATATACCACCACATATACCACCACATATATAGATATACCACCATAATATAACTCTACGCACATCAAATTGTATGGATGACATTATAGTCAATTTTTCACCCCTCCCCCTCCCCCAAAAAAAAAAAAAAAAAAAAGAATGTGGTCAAGTGCAGCAGCTATGCAGTATATTTAGCAATGGACAGCACAGCCCTAAGCCCTGCCTTGAGGCTGTATTCTGTCACTCTCCCTGCTCCTGCAACTGTTTCTAGGCTAAATGCAGAATCTATACAGATAGAATTCCAGGTTGCATTTTATATGCAGCATAAATTGCATATTATTTGTGCAAAGAGTCCCAAACGCGGAAAACCAACTCCGTAATAAATAGAAGTAATGAAGGAGAAGAAAGGAGTATTGCAGTTTAAAAAGGATTATTTTATTAAATTAAGTAAATTGAAGTATATAAAAAAGTACAAAAGTTATCACATAGTGCACAAAGGATGAAAAGAGACCAGCAGTGCCACCCAGCAACCCATACTGTATGGTAAAGGGGTAAAGCAGGGCTCTTAATCATAAATATATCAAACTCAATAGGTAATCATATGTAGAAATAACTTACCACAGTGAGGGGCTGTTGGAGGCACCGGACCGGATCGTTATGAATGCCAACGCGCGTTTTGCATATTATACAGTGCTTTCTCAAAGGGAAGTGTTTTGGTGTATCTTTTTATCTCATTGGTGGCCAGTGAGGTGACTGATCAGATGGTCTAGATCGGCCAATGAGCATGGCTCTATTGGTGCATGCGCGCCGTGCCCGCAAGGTCCTGCGGTAGTAGCAAACGTCTAGCATCACTGCGCAAGCACGGGGAGATGGTGAGCCTAAGTCCCTGGACATGTGCAGGAGGTGAGAAAGACGCCGCACCTCACGCAGGACAAGACAGTGGCACAGCACATATGCGCACCACCACAACAAAGAATAAATCCCGCGTATTGTCACAATTAAGACGCACAAAAGTCATATTTAAGGCATCACTGTCTTTACAATTTATCTATATTCCTTATTACCTTACCGCTTACTATGTACTATTACATCATGGAGCAGGTCAGGGACTTTGGAGCTTTGGATTGGGCTGAGAACCAGAGCCCGCTCCAAACAAGAGAGATGATGTCTATTTTATATTTGTATAGCCAGCATCTGCCGCTAACAGCAGTGATGGGTGTGGCCGCCATTATCTGCTGTTAACCTCTTAAATATTACGGTTAATCACTGACAGCAGCATTAAGGCGCCGTGATCTGGCCTGGACGTTAGTTCGGGTGTCGAACACTCCCCCTGACACGCGATTGTGGGGAGCCAATGGTTTGCTGGCTGAAGGCCCCGAAGACTTGCATGTGATTTCCTCTGCAGCTCGACGTTATAGTAAACACTAGGAGTAAGGGTGCTGTGGTGCCAGAAACGCCATGACATGTGTATTTGAATCTGATTTTGTCTATTCCTTATGGAAAATCAATAAAGTAGTAACATTTTTTCATTGAGATTAGTGGATGTACTGTTTTCCTTCAATCTGGATATAGCAAAAGCAATTATTATTATTTATTATTATGGCGCCATTTATTCCATGACGCTTTACATGTGAGGCGGGGTATACAGAATAAAAAACAAGTACAGTAATCTTAACCCCTCTGTGCCATCCGACATACTATTCCGACCATGTGACCTGGGACTTACTATTCCGTCTATGGGAAGTATGTCATGCACTTTAATGCGACACTACGACCGAAGTCGCGGCGATTGCATTAAAATTCCGCCGCCATCTTACCTGTGGGAAGATGGTGTCGGCATCCCGGGGGTGTCCCCGCCCACCCGCACTCACGATCGCTGTGATTGGCTGTTCAATTCTGAACAGCCAATTGCAGCCTCTCTCATTGTTTCAGCCAGATTGGCTGAAACAGTGAGGTCCCAGCCTAGGATCGAGTACCGATGTAGCAACATTGGCGTCACTAGGGCCAGTTCTGATTGGTGGGATCGATCTGATCATCAATCCCACCAATGACAGGTCATAGCAGCGGTATGACTGCTCTGTGACATGTCTGACCGCACTGCAGGTCCTCTCACTAGCTGAGGATTCCTGCAGTGCAGTCACACAGCTAGATCTCCTGCTGTGCTGGGACTTGTGGTACCACAGAAGCCTGTGACACCACAATCTCTGCTGAAGACAGAAGAAAGAAGAGAGACTACAGCCGTAAGTGTTGATCCCTGCCCGATCGCTCTTCATCCACCCCAATCTCCCATCCATCCCCCTTCCCCCTATTTTTACCCCCCCTCCACCCTCCCTTTGCGCCGCCTCCGTGCGCACATTTAGCAGCCGCCGAGCATTGGTGATGCAGTTCACTGATCAACACTAGTGTTCGCTTTTCTTTCTCACCTCCCTTTGCGCCAGGTCCATGCGCACATCGAGCAGCCGCCAAAACTTTGATAAGTGACGCAGTTCACTTATCAAATCTCATGTCTGTTTTCCATTTTCACCTCCTCTTGCGCCACCTCTGTCCTCACATCCATCAGCTGCCGAACTTTGATAAGTGACGCAGTTCACTAATCAGAATTCGTGCCTGCTGTTTTCTATTTTTTTTTTACCCCCCTTGTGCCACCGTGCACACATCCAGCAGCTGCCGAACTTTGATAAGTGACGCAGTTAACTTATCAGAGCTTGTACTTGCTGTTTTAGACACTTTTCTTTTCCGCCACCCCAGTGAGCACATCCAGCAGCCGCCGATCTTTGATAAGTGAAACTGTTCACTTACCAGAGCTCGTGCCTGCTGTTTTAGACACTTATTTTCGACACCCCCGTGTGCACATCCAGCAACTGTCGATCTTTGATAAGTGAAACAGTTCACTTATCAGAGCCCCTGTTTGCTGTTTTACACTTTTCTTTTCACAGACTTTTTTTCTCCCTGGTTCGTTTTTTCTTTTAGCTTTTTCTATTCAGACAAGTTTGCACCAAGCACTATACCCCCACACATACACAAACAGTTAAAAATAAAGTAATTAACACGTCCCAACAGTGCTATTCAGTGGAGGAGACATATGCTTTCCTTGCCACTGACACTGATAGCAAGGGAGAGGATCCCACATTTCTTTATTTCTCGGAATTTTCATCCTCATCCTCTTCCTCGGTCCTGCGGAACTGCCACGCAGACGTCCCAGGACAGAAGATGAGGCAGCGGCCACCATTCCGGAACATGAAGATGAACCAGCGCACCCTACTGTGGACCCCGTATGGACCTCGCCCCCCCGAAAATTATGAGCCACTGATTTCTGATTTTGTGGCAGAATCAGGAATCAAGTTTGACACCACCGGTCTCACAGAAATAAACTTTTTCAAAGTCTTTTTCTCTGAGGATTGTGTTAACCTCATGGTGGGCCAAACTAATTTATATGCTTGTCTATTTTTGTCACAAAACCCTGGTTCATCATATTCTAACTGGTCTCCTGTAGACTCAGTTGAAATGATGCAGTTTTGGGGTCTGGTCCTTCACATGGGGATCCTGAAGAAGCCAGAAATTCAGATATATTGGAGTATTGATATTTTATACAACACTCCAGTGTTCCGAATGGTCATGGCCCGGATGCGTTTTGAGGCCATCCACAAATTCCTGCATTATACTGATAATGCACAATGTCCCCCACGAGATGACCCCAACTTTGACAGTCTGTTCAAAGTTGGACCAGTCATCGAACACTTCAACAAAAAGTTTGCTGAAGCATACATGCCCCACAGGGACATCTGCATGGATGAGTCATTAGTTCATTTTAAGGGAAGGCTCGGATTCCGTCAGTACCTGCCCAGCAAGAGGGCCAGGTATGGAATTAAACACTACCACTGTGTGAGAGTACCTCAGGGTATACCCACAGGTTTAGAGTTTACGAAGGAAAGGACACCACGTTTGAACCACCTGAATGTCCTCCTCTCCTGGGAGTGGGAAAATTGTGTGGGATTTGGGGCACCCACTGCTGGATAAAGGTTATCACATCTACACCGATAACTTTTATACCAGCATCCCAAATCCCTCTCTTTGCGAGGTACCGCAGCTTGCGGTACTGTCCTCAAAAATGAGAGAGGCCTCCTGAAAAATGCTACTTGGGCAGATGCTCAGAAGGAATGACAGCAGAGCCCAATGTAGCGACTATCTGCTGGTGGTCAAGTACAAGAGGGATGTCCTTCTCTTGACCACTATACATGGTGATGGCAGCTCCCTCAGCACTGTACGAGGTACCTCTACACAGGTCAGTAAACCGGACTGTGTACTGGGGTACAACAAAAATATGGGGGGGGGTGTTATTTTCTCCGATCAACTCCTCCAACTGTACAGTGCTTTGAGAAAGGTCAGGGTGTGGTACAAAAAGCTGGCTGGCACATCGTACAAATGGCAATGCTCAACGCTTTCCTGTTAACACTATATGCACGCCACACAGATACGTTGTACCTTCAGTTTCAGGAGATAGTGGTTTAAGGCCCTGATATTTGGCACTCAGGAAGGAGCGGGCCCCAGTACTTCTGGAACTGAAGGTGCTCATATCGCACCAGGTCAGCATTTCCCGGGGGTGGTCCCGCAAACTGGAAAAAAAGGTAAGGCACAAAAAAGGTGCCGTGTGTTACAAAAGGGGAATACGCAAGGACACCATTTATCAATGTGACACCTGCCCCGAGAAAACTGGCCTGTGTATGAAAAATTGCTTCAAATTGTACCACATCTCCAGGCACTACTAATTTATTTAAGATTTACAGGAAACAGATTAGTTCCAAAAAGGGGGCACATCTAGATAAGTTCCTTGGGGGTCTAGTTTCCAAAATGATGCCACGGGTATTTTTTTTTACTGTTTAGGCACATCAGGGGCTCTGCAAACAGAGGTGTGCTCAAACAGTTTTCTTCCACATATGGAGTATGATCGTACGCAGGACAAATTGAACAACAACTTTTGGGGTCTGATTTCTCCTGTTGCCCTTGGGAAAATAAAAAACTGGGGACTAAAAGATCCATTTTTGTGGGAAGAAAATGGGATTTTTTATTTTCACGCCCAGGAAAGATAAAATTTAGTGAAACACCTGGGGGTTCAAAATTCTCACCACAAATTTAGATAAGTTCCCTAGGGGGTCAAGTTTCTAAAATGGGGTCACTTGTGGGGGATTTTTACTGTTTAGGCACATCAGGGGCTCTGATGGAATGGTCTGCGGGCGTCAGGTTCCGTTTACAGAGCCCCTGATGTGCCTAAACAGTAGAAAAAAAAAAAGTTACCATTTTCCAAGACCTGTAGAGTCTCCACTTTTCATGATCTGGGGTTGGGTGAGGGTTTATTGTTTGCATGCCGATCTGGCATATTTATTGATACCATTTTGCACTTATTGCAGATATGTTCTTTTGATAGCCCGTTATTGCATTTTATTGCAATGATGCAGTGACCAAAAAAAAAACACAATTCTGGCATTTCGATTTTTTTTCTCGCTACGCTGTTTACCAATTCGATTAATTCTTTTAATATATTGATAGATCAGGCGATTCTGAATGCGGCGATGCCAAATATGTGTATTTTTTTTAATTGTTTCATTTTGAATGGGGTGAAAGGAGAGTGATTTGAACATTATATATATATATATATATTTATTTTTATTTTTTTAAACAATTTTTTTTACTTTTTATTTGCTTCAATAATCTCCATGGGAGACTTGAAGCTGAACTGGTCTGATAACCTCTGATACATAGAGCAGGGCTGTAGAAATGCTCACTTGCTATGAGCGTCGACCACTAGGTGGCGCTCATAGCTATGCAGCAATGACAACCACAGGGGTCTTCTCCTGTACCCGAGTTATCATGCCAACACTTCAGTGACCCGTCTTCATGTGACACGGGCACCGATGGGAGCAGGAAGCAATGCGCTCCCTATGCATCCATGTTAAATGCCGATGTTAGAGTTTGACAGCAGCATTTAACATGATGTTAACAGCCACGGGTAGATTGCGATTTCACTTGCGGCTGTTAGGGGAACATGTCAGCTGATCAGATCAGCTGTCGTGTCCCGGAAAAGGTGCGGGCTCATCACACCAAAGAGGAGGAGGCACCCAATGACGGACTATGTCCGTCATTAGACGTTAAGGGGCTAATGTGCAAACCACCCTCGGGGGTAATGGGGTTAAGCGATACAAGTCACGACCGTAATTAATATTAATTAAACAATTGCTGGTTCAAGTCCTACAAGGGGGCTAAAAATTAAAATAATAAGTAGAAAAAAAGTTTAAAAAATATTTAAATATCAGATCACTCCCTTTTCTTCAGCTAACATATGTTAAAAAAAAACAAATACAATTTTTTGGGGAGTATTTTAGCATCTACAAAAGTCAAGTCTATCAAAATATAAAATTAACTAAAATGATCTGTAAATGCTGCAATGACAAAAGAGAAATTAAAAATAGGTATTAGATCTACCGGCAGCGTCGCACTGGCCCACCGGGGAACCGGAGGATTCTCCGGTGGGCCCTGGCATCTGGTGGGCCCTGGCACCTGCAGGCATACAGGGCCAGCAGTTGCCTAGGGCCCCCGCTGCTCCAGGGGCCCCCAGCCAGTGGTGTGTCGCACACCATGCAGCTGCTATGGGGGGCCGTGCCAGCGGAGCAGCAGCGGGTGTCAGGAGGCAGGAGCCCCTGTCCCCGCTGCTAAAGAGAAATGAATATCATTTCAGGTCTCCACCCACAGAGGCCCCGCCCCCAGCCCAGTAAGCTGCTCTGCATCTGTAAATCAGGGCCGGCGCCGCCCTCAGGCCCCTCTGCTCCTGACTCACAGCCAGTGCGCGATGACGTCACTACATCGCGCACCCGCAGTGTGTCTGGCAGAGGGGGCAGCTCCTGACACTGAAGCTGGGATCAGCGTGGGAGCGAGGAGGAGAGGTGAGTATTGTTTTGTTTTTTTTTTTATATCTCTCGCTCTCTCTGTCTCTCTCTATCTATCTATTTCTCAATATATCTCTCTCTAATATCTATCTATCCTTCTATCTCTATCTATTATCTATATCTATCTATCCATATATCTATCTCTATCTATTATCTATATCTATCGCTCTATCTTTATATCTATCTTTCTATCTCTACATCTATCTCTATCTATCTCTATATCTTGCTATATATATCTCTATATCTATCTATTATGTCTATCTATCTATCTCTATATCTATCTTACTCTATCTATCTCTATATCTATTATCTCTATATTTATTATCTAGCTACCATCTATATCTATCTATCTTTATCTATATATATCTCTATCTAATATCTATATCTATCTATCTCTATACTTATCTATTTATCTATCCGTTATCTATCTCTATATCTTTTCTCTGTATCTATCTATCTCTATATCTCTCGCTATCGCTCTATCTCTATATCTATCTTTATATCTATATCTATATATCTATCTCTATATCTATCTATCTATATATCTCTATCTTTCTATCTCTATATCTATCTATCTTTATCTATTTATCTCTATATCTATATATCTATTATCTCTATATCTATCTCTCTCTATATCTATTTATCTCTATATCGATCTATCTTTCTATCTATTTATCTTTATCTATTATCTATATCTATCTCTATCTATCGCTCTATCTCTATATCTATCTTTCTATCTCTACATCTATCTCTATATCTATCTTTCTATCTATATCTATCTATTATGTCTATCTAGCTAGCTCTATTATCTATATCTACCTATCTCTATATCTTTCTATCTTACTCTATCTCTATATCTATCTGTTATCTCTATATTTATTATCTATCTTTATCTATCTCTATCTATCTCTCTATTTATCGACCTCTGTATCTATCTCTCTCTATCTACCGCTCTCTCTATCTCTATCTATCTTTATATCTATATCTATCTCTATTATCTCTATATCTATCTCTATATATATATCTGTTTCTCTCTATATCTCTATATCGCTCTCTATAGCTATCTATATATTATCTCTATATCTATTATCTATCTATCTATCTATCTATCTATCTCTATCTTTCTATCTAACACTATATCTCTATATCTATCTCTATATCTCATTATCTATCAATCTCTATATCTCTCTCTTTATCTATCTATTGATCTATCCATCTATCGCTATATCTATCTATCTATTATCTCTATTATCTATATCTATCTATCCATCTATCTATCTCTATCTATCTCTATATCTATCTTTCTAACTCTATATCTATCTATCTCTATACATATCTCTATATCTAGCTATTATCTCTATATCTACCTCTATCTTTCTATATCTATCTGTCTCTATATCTATCTATCTATCTATATATCTATTATCTCTATATCTATCTCTATATCTATTTTTATTTATAGCCATCTATCTATATATATATTTATCTCTATATCTATCTATATATGTCTATATTATTATTATTATATCTGTATATCTCTATCTATTATCTATCTCTATCTATTATCTTTCTCTATCTATATATCTATCTATCTCTATATCTTTCTATCTATAGCTATCTATCTCTATATCTATCTATCCATTATCTATTTTCTATCTATCTCTATATCTATCTACCTATCTATCTATATTTCTTTCTATATCTATCTTTATATCTATCTCTATGAATCTTTCTATCTATATCTATCCATTATCTACTTTCTATCCATTATCTACTATCTATCTCTATATCTATCTATTTCTACATCTATCTTTCTATCTATTTCTATCTAACTCTATATCTATATAGCATTATACCCTATGAGGGGGTGCATTATTCCCTATGAGGGGGCAGCATTATACCCTATGAGGAGGCAGCATTATACCCTATGAGGAGGCAGCATTATACCCTATGAGGAGGGCAGCATTATTCCCTATGAGGGGATGCATTATTCCATATGAGGGGGGCAGTATTATACCCTATGAGGGGGGGCAGTATTATACCCTATGAGGGGGGCAGCATTATACCCTGAGGGGGCAGCATTATTCCCTATGGGGGGGCAGTATTATACCCTATGAGGAGGCAGCATTATACCCTATGAGGGGGTGCATTATTCCCTATGAGGGGGGCAGTATTATACCCTATGAGGGGGGCAGTATTATACCCTATGAGGGGGTGCATTATACCCTATGAGGGGATGCATTATTCCCTATGAGGGGGGCAGTATTATACCCTATGAGGAGGCAGTATTATACCCTATGAGGGGGGCAGCATTATTCCCTATGAGGGGGGCAGTATTATACCCTGAGGGGGCAGCATTATACCCTATGAGGGGGCAGCGTTATACCCTATGAGGGGGGCAGTATTATACCCTAAGAGGAGGCAGCATTATACCCTATGAGGGGGGCAATATTATACCCTATGAGGGGGCAGCATTATACCCTATGAGGAGGCAGCATTATACCCTATGAGGAGGGCAGCATTATTCCCTATGAGGGGGTGCATTATACCCTATGAGGGGGTGCATTATACCCTATGAGGGGGGCAGTATTATACCCTATGAGGGGGCAGCATTATTCCCTATGAGGGGATGCATTATTCCCTATGAGGGGGGCAGTATTATACCCTATGAGGGGGTGCATTATTCCCTATGAGGGGGGCAGTATTATACCCTATGAGGGGGGCAGTATTATACCCTATGAGGGGGCAGCATTATACCCTATGAGGGGGTGCATTATTCCCTATGAGGGGGTGCATTATTCCCTATGAGGGGGCAGTATTATACCCTATGAGGGGGGCAGTATTATACCCTATGAGGGGGTGCATTATACCCTATGAGGGGGTGCATTATACCCTATGAGGGGGGCAGTATTATACCCTATGAGGGGGGCAGTATTATATTCTATGAGATGGCTGCATTATATTCTATGAGATGGCTGCATTATACTATGTGAGGGGGCTACCCCAACTCCTGCTACATAATTAAGACATGTACAACCTTATATTATACCCGGATATTAGCGTGTTTTACCGCATAATTGGTGGTCTGGTATTTAACTCTATGCAGCTACATAGTGGGCCCCAAGAATGATTTTCTCTGGTGGGCCCAAGGTGTTCCAGTCCGACGCTGTCTACCGGTAATGATGTTTCCAGGAGTCCATGCTGACAGCACCATGGAGGACGTCCTCCTCCTCCTTACAGGGACAGGAAAGCACAAGAGACGTTAAAAGGTCTCGTCCCACCCCATTTCCCTCAGTGATTTGACAAGTACCACAGCGTGGATAATGCAAGTAACACTTTAATGAAACAATCATATTACAGCATATGACATAACATAAACAGGGAGGGAACTACCCGTGCTGTCAGGATGAACTCCTGGAAACATAATTACCGGTAGGTCTAATTCATATTTTCCAGGACGTCCACCTGACAGCACCATGGAGAGTACCAAAGCACCTCCTCAGGGTGGGATTACCGCATGGAGAACCTTTCTCCCAAATGCGGTCTGTTGACCAGATAGCACATCAAACTTGTAGTGCTTGCAGAATGTATTAAGTCTGGCCCAGGTTGCTGCTCTACAGATTTGATCAACCGAGGCGCCCATCCGTTCGGCCCACGAGGCCAATACTGCCCTTGTCTAGTGGGCCTTTAACGTATCTGGCGGGTTGGCGCCCTCTGCTTGGTAGGCGTCTGAGATTACTGAAGTAATCCATCTTGCGATGGATGCCTTAGAGGCTTTTTTCCCCTTATTTTTACCCCCAAAAAGGACGAACAGGTTTGGGTCAATACGCCAACTGTTGGTGGCCTCTAGTCTATAACCGCGCATCTCATATCCAGTGAGTGAAGACGCTGTTCCTTTTAATTACAGGGATTGTCACAGAAGGATGGCAACACTATCTCCTGATTTATATTTTGGCAAGAGGCTACTTTTGGAATAAATGTTGGATCTAGTCTCAAGATTATACGATCTTCTCTGAACTGGAGATATGGGTCTCGGGTGGACAGGGCCTGGATTTCCCCTATTCTCTTGGCCGTGGTAATGGCTACAAGGAAGGCCGTTCTGCAAGTGAGAGTCTTCTCTTTTCTGGGGATGTAGGGATCCCTACATAGGAATCTGTGTACCTGATCAAGGTCTCAAGGCGGGGTGAGCTGCCTAATTGTGGGATGAAGACGTTGCGTGGCCCTTACGAATCCTACTACCCAGGGATGAGAAGCTAACGGGTAATCAAAGAAGGGGTTCAAGGCCGAAATCTGGACCTTAAAAGTGCTGGGCTTAAAGCATTTATTAAACCCTGACTGTAGAAAGCTTAGGATACTAGGGAGGTCAGGGATAAACCCCACAAGATCGGACCTGCCACCGTCCAGACAGAATCTCTTCCATACTTTCCGGTAGATTGCGAACATCACCAATTTCCAGCTGGCATGTAGGGTAGATATGACCTGATCTGATAAGCCTTTTGCCTTCAGGGTGTCCCTTTCAGGATCCACGCCGAGAGGTGGAGTCTTGCTGGATTCGGATGGCAGATAGGGCCCTGGTGGATGACATCTTTCTTCCGAGGTAGCTCGACTGGGTTTTCCACTGCCATGGCTCCTAGTAGGGGAAACCAGCTTCTTCTTGGCCAGTATGGAACAACCATTATCACCTTTGCACGGTCCTCGCGGATCTTCCGGAGTACCGCCGATACGAGCACCAGTGGTGGGAAAGCGTCAGAGAGGGGTTCTTCCCAGGCGTGGCTCAGGGCATCTACGCCTTCCGGGTAGTCTGCCTGGTTCAAGGAGTAGAATCTGGAGACCTTTGAGTTCTTTCAGCTTGCGAACAGGTCTATACTGGGGGTCCCCCAACGATGACACAGTTGATAGAACATCTCCTTGTTCAGTTCCCACTCTGTCGAGCAGACCTGCTGTCTGCTTAGGTAATCCGCTACCACGTTCTGGGAACCTTGTAGGTGGATTGCCATTACTGAGAGGACTGTTCCTTCTGCCCAGGCGAATATTCTTCCTGCTAGGGCTTGGAGTGGTCGGTGTCTGGGGCCTCCCTGGTGCTTCAGGAATGACACCGCTGTTACGTTGTTGGATAATATTCAGACATGTCGATTCTTCAGGACCGACCGGTTCCGCCGCAGGGCCTCCCAGACCGCATAGAGTTCCCTGAAGTTGGAGGATCTGCTTCTGATGTCTACTGGCCATCTTCACTGGAAGATCTTCCCTTTTACATGGGCTCCCCATCCCCATGAACTGGCGTCCGTGGTGACTACCACGTATGGAGAGGTTGTCCATAATACGCCCACCTGGAGGTTTCTGGGCTGTGTCCACCACCATAGTGACTTTTTCACAAGTCCTGGCAGCCTTATGGGTCTGTCGCGTGAAGCCTGACTTCTGTCCCATTTTGCGAGGATCTCCCTTTGTAATGGTCTCGAATGGAACTGGGCCTATCTAACGCACGGAATGCAAGCGGTCATCAGGCCCAGGACCTCCATTGCCCCTCTTATGGAGGAGCGATGCTTCAACAGGTCTCCGACTCTGTCCCAAATAGTCTTCTGCTTTTCTTTTGGTAGCAGGGATATTCTGTCCCCTGAGTCTAGGAGAACTCCGATGAAGACCTTTCTGGACTCTGGTATGACGTCTGACTTCTGCCAGTTGATCACCCAGCCGAGGAACTCCATTACTGTAATTGCTCGGTTCCTGTCTCGAATGAGGGTTTCTTCGGATCCTGCCACCAGGAGGAAATCGTCTAAGTATGGTATGATCACGATACCCTGACCTCTCAGGTAGGTCACTACCTCCGCCACCAGCTTTGTGAAGATTCGGGGGGCCAAAGCCAGCCCGAATGGAAGGCATTGGAACTGGAAGTGGCAGGTCCGAGTTGGTAATTTGACCGCAAATCTTAACAGACTCTGGCATGAAGGATGGATAGGGACCTGATAGTAAGCACTCTCAAGGTCGAGGGTGCACATGACCACGTCCCTGTCTATTAGATGTATTGTGGACCGAATTGATTCCATCGGAAACCTCTTGCACCTGACCCAGGTATTTAGAGGTTTTAAGTTTATATTTTGGGCCTCGCCGGATGGTTTTGCAATAGAGAACAGGGAGGAGTAATGTCCCTTTCCCCTTTCTGTCAGAGGAATCGGTACTATAACCTATGAACTGATCATTTCCTGTAGGTCCGTCCACATGGCGGAGTCCACCGGGACTACGGTGGGGGCAATATATCTGTCTGGGGGAGGGGAGTAAAGCTCTATGCTGTAACCCTCCGCAATGGTTCTGAGGACCCATTGATTGTGGGTAACTCAGGCCCAATGCACTGCGAAGTGACGGAGTCTCCCCCCCGATATCTATGGCGTCATTGCCTTCTAGATCTGGAGGTTGACGCAAAAAGGGAGCTTTTGCTTCTCCCACCCTGGCTGTTGGAGCTCATGTAGGAGCCTCTGTTGGGCCTGGCTTGGCTCCTAAAGTCGGCCTGTCTCCTAGAGAAGGGGCCTCTCCGAAAGGACTGAGGCCGCTTAGGTTTTTCTTCTGGGAACCCTTTTTGTCGGACACTAGCCCTAAAATGTTATCTAGTGCAGGACCGAACACCCTTAGGCCTGAGATGGGAATGGAGCATAACCTCACCTTAGAAGCGTTATCCCCTGACCAGGATTTAAGCCTGACCGCTCTCCGAGCTGCATTAGACAGGGAGCTGTTTCTGGCTGCGAACCTTACTGATTCGGCTGACGTGTCCGACAGGAACGCCGTGGCCGATTTCATGAGTGGAAGGGATGCCAGGATCTCGGGGTCTTGTTGGTTAGGTGTTCCTCCAACTGCCCTATCCACAGAAACATAGACCTGGCCACCAAGGTGGCTGCTATGTTAGCCCTAATGAGGGCCGCCAAAGTCTCCCATGTCCTTTTTAATAGAACGTCCGCCTTCCTGCCCATCGGGTCCCGGAGACTTGATGAGTCCTCGAACGGGATGGCGGTTTTCTTGGTGACCTTGGCTACCGAAACATTGATTTTCGGGACTTCTTCCCATGCTCGTGTTTCCTCGGGGTCAAAAGGCAGACGGCTTTTTAATGTCCCGGGATAGTACAAGCCGACGTTCTGCCTCTTCCCACTCCTCATGGACCATTGTCTGAATGTGTTCACTTACAGGGAACACCGTCTGTTTCCGGGCCACAGACCTCCGAACATCAAGTCCTGTCTGGATTGCGGTTTAGGAACTTCCTCGATCTACATAGTGTTCCTGACCGCCTGGATTAACTCGTCCGTGTCCTCCAGCCTGAACAGGAATTTCCTGCCTGGATCCTGTCTGTCCTCCAGGATCCGAGTCTCGGTAGTCTAACTCCTCAACCGAGCTTGCTTCGGAAACTGGGTCTGCCGTCCACCTTGGATGCTTGCGGCTCGGCCCTGGACTAGGGGACTGCTGTCGTGCAAGGCTGGCTCTGGATGCTTGGACTTCCTCCCGTATCAAGGATCTCATCTCGGAGAGGAGGGATGGCTGTTCATCTCTTATGACCCTTGATGTGCAGGGTCCACAGAGGGTTTTGCTATGGGTGTCTGGCAGCTTTACCCTGCATACAGGGCATCGGACCGACTTGGATGTGGCCTTGGCAGGGTCCTTAGTCACTGATGGGGGGGCTGCTGGGGTTCCCTTATTATATCAACATAAGATGGGGTACTCATGTCAGTCGTCCTGGGCTACGGGGATGGGTGTGGGGAGGGTGATCTGCACCAGGCGCACTTACCCCATCATTCACCAGAGCCTCTGTGTCCATCCTGCAGAGATCTGTGCTTCCAGAGAGACGGTCAGCCCTTGGAGCGCGCACTGCGATTCAAACCGGCGTGTGATGTCACCGGCAGTGACGCGCGTGCTCTCGCAATAGGCCGGGTCCTGTCGCTTTCGCTTGTTCCCGGACTCTAGCCCCTCCAGCGCCTCTGACTGCGCTTTCCTCGTGACGCCGGCGCCCCCACACGGCCAGCTGGCTGCGGGGGACCGACCTTCACCTGCCATGGCGGCCACCGACTGGAGCCGAGAGCCTCCCATCGGGAGGAGCGGCTCCCTCCTGGAGCGTCGTCCTGCTCCTGGATTTTGGGGCAGAGGGAGTCCCCACCGGGGAGTTTCGGCTCGGGCGTCTTGACAGGGGGAAGGTTTGGACTGGCCGCCTGATCCCCCTGGGCCCTCCGGTAAGCTCTGCAGCTCCTCTCGCGTGTCCCTCCATGCAGGGACAGGAAAAACACTGAGGGGAAAAGGGGTGGGACGGGACCTTTTAACCTCTCGTGTGCTTTCCTATCCCTGTAAGGAGGACATCCTCCATGGTGCTGTCAGGTGGACGTACTGGAAAAATGATATTTACCTTAGACCCTATGGTGTATATGTTAGCACAGTTACCATCTGGATGTTCTGTTCCTTTCTTGTATATTTAATACCGCGTGGACCTAATAAATTATTTAATGTAATAACTTAGAGACCTCAGTAGTTACTGTCCTTATATAACTTTGTATCTTATTTTGAGTCCTTTTAGTACATATGTTGGTTAATCTCTCAGCTCATAATCTAATACTAACATACCGTACCATCTGGTTTCTGATTTATAGTGCTGTATACATTCACTATCGTTGCCTCCCGCTGAGCTGTGTCACCATATACTGCATGACTCACGTTTTAAATTCTTGTCTCATGTCCTGTGATCTAATAAATATTATATTTTTTTAATCTCCTGGTTCCACCATCAGACTGGAGTAGTTTGGGCCCACCAGAGAAAATCATTCTTGGGTCCCACCAAGCTTAAGGGATACTATCTGCGGAGTCTTCCCTTAGCTTCCATCTAGTCAAACTGATAATGAGGGAATTTTTTCCAACTATATACCTGTCCAATCACCTGACAAGCAAAATGCTCATTTGTTGGTTGCAATGAATTTTACCCTTGATTTAACCCCTTAGTGACCAAGCCAATTTTTACAATTCTGACCACTGTCCCTTTATGAGGTTACTAGCTGAAGAGCTCGGCCTTGCCTGGGCATAGTAACCAACTGTAGTTAGTTATAACAAATTATAATGATTATACTGCACATAAAAACATTTCACATCATATATTCAACACTACAGATTTGCAACACAAATTAAACGATTACCCAAGTATTTATAGTATTTTATTTTCAACTCATTCAAGATTGTTGGTTTTTCCTTTAGGTGCAAAGATGAACAGATTTTTGGCAGTTCCAACTCTTGAACAGACCACATAAAGTTGACCATGAGAAAAGCATGGAGATTGCAAATCGATCACTACTACTTTCAAGGACTGTCCCTGAGCATTGTTAATGGACATTGCAAATAGCAGTTGAACTGGAAACTGGAGGCGTTTAAACTCAAAAAACAAATCAGATAGAATGAGTGGAATTCTTGGAATGAAAATGTCGTCTCCTCTGGCACATCCTGTTTCTGAGCTGTGTATCTAACCCTATCCTGTGTGATGTCTGCTGAGCTGTGTACCTAATCCTCTCCTGTGTGATACACAGCGCAGCAAATATCTAATCCTATAGTGTGTTACTGACTGCTCAGCCGTGTATCTAATCCTATCCTGTGTGATACCGTCTGCTGAGCCGTGTATCTAATCCTATCCTGTGTGATACCGTCTGCTGAGCCGTGTATCTAATCCTATCCTGTGTGATACTGGGCTCCCCCTGCAGTCTGTGTTGGCACGGTAATAAATTGTGTTATTTCCAGCTTTACAGAAGGATGATAACACCATAGAAATGATAATAGGCCAAATTGTTTGGTGAATTGGAATGCGCGAACGTGAAATTTCACCTCACAACATAGCCTATGATGCTCTCGGGGTCCAGACATGTGACTGTGCAAAATTTTGTGGCTGTAGCTGCAACGGTGCGGATGCCAATCCCGGACATACACACATACATACACTTTTCCCCCCCATTATGTACCTAGGGCCAAATTGGTGAATTGGAATGCACGGGGTTAACATTTCACCTCACAACATAGCCTATGATGCTCTTGGGGTCCAGACGTGTGACTGTGCAAAATTTTGTGGCTGTAGCTGTGACGGTGCAGATGCCAATCCCGGACATACACACATACATACAAACATACACACACACACATTCAGCTTTATATATTAGATAGCTTTGGAACACTTCAACAGATCCCACTGATTGAGATTTTTTTGTGACATATTGTAGTTCATGTTAGTGGTAACATTTCTTCGATATAACGTGCGATTATTTATGAAAAAAATGGAAATTTGGCAAAAATTTTGAAAATTTAGCAGTTTTAAAACTTTTAATTTTTGTACCCTTAAATAAGAGTGGTGTCACACAAAAAAATAAACAACATTTCCCACATGTCTACTTTATATCAGTGCAATTTTGGAAACAATTTTTTTAATGACGTTATAAGGGTTAAAAGTTGACCAGAGATTTCTCATTTTTACCACAACATTTACAAAACAATTTTTTTTTTAGGGACCGCCTCACATTTTGTGACACCATCTGCACCTCTCAAGGTGTGCAAAACCACATTCAGGAAGTTTATTAAACCTTTAGGTGCTTCACGAGAACTAAAGCAATGTGGAATGAAAAAATGAACATTTTACTTTTTTCACAAAAAATTTACTTTGGAACCAATTTTTTTTTATTTTCACAAGGGTATCAGGAGAAAATGGACCACAAAATTTGTTGTGGGGAAAAGCCACTGTTCGGGTGCATGGCAGGGCTCAGGAGAGGGAGCACCATTTGACTTCTTGAATGTAAAATTGGTTGGAATCAATGGTGGGGCCATGTTGCGTTTGGAGACCCCCTGATGTACATAAACAGTGAAACCCCCCCAATTCTAACTCCAACAAACCACTAACCCTAATCCCTACCCTAACCATAATCCCAACCATAACCACAACCCTAATCCCAACACACCCCTAACCCCAACTACAAACCTAACCCTAATCCCAACCCTAACAACAAACCTAACCCTAATAAACACCTCACCCTTAACCCAACCCTAACTTTAGCCCAACTCTAACCCTAAGGGTATATTTCCACGGTCAGCGGGTTTGACACTGCTCTGTGCTGCAGCCCCTCAGTCCTCTCCTCACATGGCTCCATGATGCCGCCGCAGTCCTCTCCTCACACTGATCTGTGGTGCAGCCCCTCAGTCCTCTCCTCACACTGATCTGTGGTGCAGCCCCTCAGTCCTCTCCTCACTGCTCTGTGGTGCAGCCCCTCAGTCCTCTCCTCACACTGCTCCGTGGTGCAGCCCCTCAGTCCTCTCCTCACACTGCTCCGTGGTGCAGCCCCTCAGTCCTCTCCTCACACTGCTCCGTGGTGCAGCCCCTCAGTCCTCTCCTCACACTGCTCCGTGGTGCAGCCCCTCAGTCCTCTCCTCACACTGCTCCGTGGTGCAGCCCCTCAGTCCTCTCCTCACACTGCTCCGTGGTGCAGCCCCTCAGTCCTCTCCTCACACTGCTCCGTGGTGCAGCCCCAGTCCTCTCCTCACACTGCTCCGTGGTGCAGCCCCTCAGTCCTCTCCTCACACTGCTCCAGCCCCTCAGTCCTCTCCTCACACTGCTCTGTGGTGCAGCCCCTCAGACCTCTCCTCACTGCTGTTGTGCAGCCCCTCAGTCCTCTCCTCACAGGGCTCTCCTCACAGGGCTCAATGGTGCAGCCCCTCAGTCCTCTCCTCACAGGGCTCAATGGTGCAGCCCCT
The DNA here is from genome assembly GCF_039654945.1 of Dendrobates tinctorius. NCBI lineage: Eukaryota > Metazoa > Chordata > Amphibia > Anura > Dendrobatidae > Dendrobates > Dendrobates tinctorius. Next base: position 235,265 of record NW_027361717.1, read on the forward strand.
CAGTCCTCTCCTCACAGGGCTCAATGGTGCAGCCCCTCAGTCCTCTCCTCACAGGGCTCAATGGTGCAGCCCCTCAGTCCTCTCCTCACAGGGCTCAATGGTGCAGCCCCTCAGTCCTCTCCTCACAGGGCTCAATGGTGCAGCCCCTCAGTCCTCTCCTCACAGGGCTCAATGGTGCAGCCCCTCAGTCCTCTCCTCACAGGGCTCAATGGTGCAGCCCCTCAGTCCTCTCCTCACACGGCTCAATGGTGCAGCCCCTCAGTCCTCTCCTCACACGGCTCAATGGTGCAGCCCCTCAGTCCTCTCCTCACACTGCTCTGTGGTGCATCCCCTCAGTCCTCTCCTCACACTGCTCCGTGGTGCAGCCCCTCAGTCCTCTCCTCACAGGGCTCAATAGTGCAGCCCCTCAGTCCTCTCCTCACACTGCTCTGTGGTGCAGCCCCTCAGTCCTCTCCTCACACTGCTCCGTGGTGCAGCCCCTCAGTCCTCTCCTCACACTGCTCTGTGGTGCAGCCCCTCAGTCCTCTCCTCATACTGCTCTGTTGTGCAGCCCCAGTCCTCTCCTCACAGGGCTCAGTGGTGCAGCCCCTCAGTCCTCTCCTCATACTGCTTTGTTGTGCAGCCCCAGTCCTCTCCTCACAGGGCTCAGTGGTGCAGCCCCTCAGTCCTCTCATACTGCTCTGTTGTGCAGCCCCAGTCCTCCTCACAGGGCTCAGTGGTGCAGCCCCTCAGTCCTCTCATACTGCTTTGTTGTGCAGCCCCTCAGTCCTCTCCTCACACTGCTCTGTGGTGCAGCCCCTCAGTCCTCTCCTCACACTGCTCTGTGGTGCAGCCCCTCAGTCCTCTCCTCACACTGCTCTGTAGTGCAGCCCCTCAGTCATCTCCTCATACTGCTCTATGGTGCAGCCCCCTCCTCACAGGGCTCAGTGATGAAGTTCCTCACTTCCCTTCTCTCTAGCAGCCTCAGCACACCGCTGCTTCCTGCTATCGGGTCTTCACTGGACAGGAGGTCCCGCCCCTTCCGGTGACCTCATTCCCTCAAAACATCAACTCCGTTCAAGACGTCCCCGTGCATGTGCGCAGTCTCACAGTCTGTGCTGACTTTAGTGTGAGTTATTCCATACCCGGTGCCGGCGGCCGTCTGCACTGCTTAGCATCAAGTGATGTGAGGTGAGCGCTTTCTCCTCACCTGCTTATCCTTACATTACGGTATGTATTCATCCTCTATATTGATGTTTAAAACAGCCTTGTTTATTTCATAGCCTTATACCTTACTAATTTTGCTCATTATTTTGTATGTATCAAAAACCACATTTGTACATTTACAATATATGCTTGTATAATAAAGACCAAATCCATTGCATGCAGTTTAATGTAGTTAAGGCATGGCTTATTAGTTATAGACTATAACTTTTAGCAATGATTAGACTGGTATTTGGTGACATGGATTATAGTATTTTTTCTTTTTCTGTTTACTTTTAGCTTAATTTCCACTGGGCTTTCCTATGCGGCACTGCATTTAGAATTTTTAATAGGAAAATCTACCATCTCAGGCACTGTCCGGGTCTACGTGCTCAAAAATATGGTCCCAACTCCATCAAGTGGTCATGCCTGAACCAAAAATGGCAGACTGGTTGCGTATAGCCCGTGGATTTCAGGAAACGAGCCAGTTTCCCCACTGTATCGGAGCCCTGGATGGGAAGCACATTCATGTGCGTAAGCTGCCCATCTCAGGGTCCCAATATTATAATTATAAACAATAATTTTCTGTAGTGCTGTTAGCCCTGGTCGATAGTGCCTACAGGTTTATAATTGTAGATATTGTCTACAATTCTTTCACTATGGGTTGGCGGCTGCGCAATAATGAGTAGGACCTCCCACCCCCACGTCACCTACCAAGGGCTACTATGGAAGCGGTACCTTACATGATGGTTGCAGATGAGGCCTTTCAATTATCACACAACCTCATGAGGCCTTGTCCACGGAGAGGCCTGGACCACCTGTGCAGAATATTTAATTTTCGTCTTTCCCGTGCCTGATGTCTGGTGGAGTGCGCCTTCGCCATTCTCTGGGCCAAATGGCGGGTCCTGAAGGCAATGTGAATGTTGTGATTAAAGCATGTGTGGTACTTCACAACTTCACCAGATACCATGACTGACCATCCAATGCTGGTGATGAAGTGGAGTATACAAATACTGTCTTGTCTACTACACGTCTTTTATCCACGTCGTCAGCCCTCTGGAATTAAAGTGCATGATGTGTTAACAAATTATTTTGTTTCACCAGAGGGATCTACTCCCTGGCAAGACAATGCTGTTTCTATGTAGTGTTTGATCCTTTGTTAGAAATCAAATATAGTAATGTTACTGTTTGAAGTGTGTGTTTTGTTTGCCCAAACCTAAATATAGTATGTATAATGTAGGTCGTCCTAACACATGACTCTCATACTGTTTTAACTCAAACTTTTTTTTTATGCAAAAAATACACCATATTAACATCATATACTAACCAGGGCTAATAATAAAGTATTAAAGGACAACACAAATAATCAAAGCAAAAATATAAACATTACAGGACAGCAAAAAAAAAAAAAATTACATTACAGGTTCTGGCAGGTTGAGGGTGGTGATGGGGGGAGGCTAGCATGTGCCGAACTAGGCCTAGGTGGTTGCACAACCTGACTGTCAACCTGTGGTATGGCAGATGGGTAGGCAGGATTCTGGACCAAGGCTCGATCCTGTGGCTGAGCATAATAGTGGGGTGGAGGGTATGGCTGCATTAACTCCTGGGTAATGGAGTGACCTATTTGGTCATACCCCCCAATATGGCCATGTCGAGCAGACATGTTGGGACCAGCCTCCAACAGTGGGTCTGCTCAAGTGGACATATTGGGCAGGTGCTGGATACTCATACATGGGCCCAGATTGGGGCTGATGTTGGGTTTGGGTGGCCTGTGGCTGCGGTACTATACGTGGCAGAGGTGCTGCAGCAACTGTTCCTGCCTGCTCTTCTGCAATATCTTGCAGCGGCAGACGGTTGCTTGATGCCATTTGCCACCTTTCCAGAAACAGAAACACGGGAGTTGGGTTGTTTGCACGCATCAATGAGGATTTGTAGAGCCCCTCTGGCCCGCAGCCTCACCGAACGCAGAAGGGGCCGCAAGTAGCGTGCCAGACTGCGGAAGTATGCTTCCTCCCCATTGTCATGGGCAGCCCTGGACAAATAGTCCTACAGTCATGGCCAAAAGTTTTGAGAATGACACAAATATTAGTCTACTGCTTCATTTTTTCTAATGGCAATTTGCATATACTCCAGAATGTTATAAAGAGTGATCAGCTTAGCAGCAATTACTTGCAAAGTCAATATTTGCCTAGAAAATGAACTTTATCCCCCAAAACACATTTCAACATCATTGCAGGCCTGCCTTAAAAGGACCAGCTAACATCGTTTCAGTGATTGCTCCATTAACACAGGTGTGGGTGTTGATGAGGACAGGGCTGGAGATCAATCTGTCATGATTAAGTAAGAATGACACCACTGGACACTTTAAAAGGAGGCTGGTGCTTGGCATCATTGTTTCTCTTCTGTTAACCATGGTTATCTCTAAAGAAACACGTGCAGTCATCATTGCACTGCACAAAAATGGCCTAGCAGGGAAGAGTATCGCAGCTAGAAAGATTGCACCTCAGTCAACAATCTATCGAATCATCAAGAACTTTAAGGAGAGAGGTTCCCCTGTTGCCAAAAAGGCTCCAGGGCGCCCAAGAAAGACCAGCAAGCGCCAGGACATCTCTTAAAAGTGTTTCAGCTGCGGGATCGGGCTACCAGCAGTGCAGAGCTTGCTCAGGAATGGCAGCAGGCAGGTGTGAGTGTATCTGCATGCACTGTGAGGCGGAGACTCTTGGAGCAAGGCCTGGTCTCAAGGAGGGCAGCAAAGAAGCCACTTCTCTCCAGGAAAAACATCATGGACAGACTGATATTCTGCAAGAGGTACAGGGAGTGGACTGCTGAGGACTGGGGTAAAGTCATTTTCTCTGATGAATCCCTTTTTCGATTGTTTGGGACATCTGGAAAACGGCTTATTCGGAGAAGACCAGGTGAGCGCTACCACCAGTCTTGTCTCATGCCAACTGTCAAGCATCCTGAAACCATTCAGGTGTGGGGTTGCTTCTCAGCCAAGGGAATGGGCTCTCAGTCTTGCCTAAAAACACAGCCATGAATAAAGAATGGTACCAGAATGTCCTCCAAGAGCAACTTCTCCCAACCGTCCAAGAGCAGTTTGGCGATCAACAATGCCTTTTTCAACATGATGGAGCACCTTGCCATAAAGCAAAAGGTGATAACTAAATGGCTCAGGGAACAAAACATAGAGATTTTGGGACCATGGCCTGGAAACTCCCCAGATCTTAATCCCATTGAGAACTTGTGGTCAATCAAGAGACGGGTGGACAAACAAAAACCTTCAAATTCAGACAAAATAAAAGCATTGATTTTGCAAGAATGGACTGCTATCAGTCAGGATTTGATCCAGAAGTTGATTGAGAGCATGCCAGGGAGAATTGCTGAGGTCCTGAAGAAGAAGGGTCAACACTGCAAATATTGACTTGCTGCATTAACTCTTTCTAACTGTCAATATAACCTTTTGTTACTCATAATATGATTGCAATTATATTTCTGTATGTGATAAAAACATCTGACAAACACACATAAAAACCAGAGGCCAGCAGATCATGTGAAAATATAATATTTGTGTCACTCAAAACTTTTGGCCATGACTGTACACCGCTGTGTCGACTTGCCTCCTGGTGCCAGTGGTGGCAAGCACCCTTCTGCGCCGCCCATGGCATGGTATTGCTGAAGGCTGGGGTGAGGTATCCAGAGGCAAAGTCGGACTGCTGCTGTGGGCCCCTTCCTCGTCCTCTGGATTAGCCTCCTGTGTGGCAGAAGACGCTGCTGGTGGTGGTGGTGGGTGGTTGCTACCTGTTAATGGCGAAGATGGGCCAGCCACTTCGTCACCTTCACCAACAGGGTCAATGTTGACCTAGGAGTCAGAAGCTGTCTCTCTCAGTAAGGTTTGACTCCGTTTTGTTGTAAAACAAAAATTGGATTTTTGAAAAAATTTAAAATATGCCCGTTAGAGCATGTGTAAAAGAAGTGGGGTCATGCATGCACATATGGTCTGAGATCCATCACCGATGCCAGAAAACTGAGCCGGCAAAAATAAATATATTTGCGTTTCTTGGGGGCTGCATCGCCATTCCGCCTCAAAAGCTGCCGTTCCCACTGGTAGTGGTCGTGGTCCTGGCAACTCCACCAGCGTCTAGTGACATCAGTCACTGCAAAGAAACAAAAGAAATGTATTAAAGGGGTTGTCCACTACTTTAAATTAACCCCCCAATGTATCCCCCACGGCCCCTAATGAATTTTCTAAATACCTTATGTTGCCTATACTGCCTGTGAGCGGCGCGATCCGTGGCCGCTCCCAGGCAACACGTGACCAGCGGCTGCAGCCGACTCTTGCCTCCGCTGATGTGATTGTGCCCTTAGCAGAGAAACACCCTCACAACATGCTTGACAGTGGGGAATGTGTTCTTTGGGTCATAGGCAGCATTTCTCTTCCTCAAAACACGGCGAGTTGAATTAATGCCAAAGACCTCAATTTTTGTCTCATCTGACAATTGACTCCAAGGCTATTTCATGGACAGGTGTGGGAAATCCCTTCGTTATGTCATTCTCAAGCAGATGAAAGGCCTGGAGTTGATTTGAGGTGTGGTGCTTGCATTTGGAAGGTTTTGCTGTGAAGGAAACATGCGCTCAAAGGAGCTCTCCATGCAGGTGAAACAAGCCATCCTTAAGCTGCAAAAACAGAAAAAACCCATCCGAGAAATTGCTACAACATTAGGAGTGGCAAAATCTACAGTTTGGTACATCCTGAGAAAGAAAGCACTGGTGAACTCATCAATGCAAAAAGACCTGGGAGCCCACGGAAGACAACAGTGGTGGATGATCGCAGTATACAGAGGGTTCACTGCACCCTGCAAGCCACTCATAAGCATCAAGAATAAAAAGGCTAGACTGGACTTTGCTAAAAAAAAAAAAAATCTAAAAAAGCCAGCACAGGTCTGGAAGAACATTCTTTGGACAGATGAAACCAAGATCAACCTCTACCAGAATGATGGGAAGAGAAAAGTATGGCAAAGGCGTGGTACTGTTCATGATCCAAAGCATACCACATCATCTGTAAAACACGGCGGAGGCAGTGTGATGGCTTGGGCATGCATGGCTGCCGGTGGCAAAGGGTCACTAGTGTTTGTTGATGATGTGACAAAGGACAAAAGCAGCCAAATGAATTCTGAGGTATTCAGAGCCATACTGTGTGCTCAGATCCAGCCAAATGCAGCCAAACTGATTGGTTGTCGTTTCATACTACAGATGGAAAATGATCCAAAACATAAAGCCAAAGCAACCCAGGAGTTTATTAAAGCAAAGAAGTGGAATATTCTTGAATGGCCAAGTCAGTCGCCTGATCTCAACCCAGTTGAGCATGCATTTCACTTGTTAAAAACTAAACTTCAGAAAGGCCCACAAACAAACAGCAACTGAAAACCACCGCAGTGAAGGCCTGGCAGAGCATCAAAAAGGAGGAAACACAGCATCTGGTGATGTCCATTCAGGCAGTCATTGCCAACAAAGGGTTTTCAACCAAGTACTAGAAATGAACATTTTATTTACAATTATTTAATCTGTCCCCAAGATGTGTGAATGGGCCATGTCCAACACTTTCCATCTGTAGGGGCCTGTTACTATTAACTGCTCTACCACCTTCTCCCTTATTTTCGTGACCCGGTACAACAATTCCCCACTCAACATAAAATAGGGAAACCTTGTGTCTGCTCCCGGCTCTCGTGCAACCCCATTAATGACGGTGACATTGTTAAAGGCTTCCCTCAGCGTGGGGTCCCTATGTTGAGCAGTCCCAAAATTCTCCCCGGCCACCCCTAACTCCGGGATGTCAGGGACAGGGGACCCTTCCTCTTCATCCCCAACAAGGACACATAAAGGAAACCCGTCTGCCTCTGGTGGTGGCGATACCTCATTGGGGTGGATTGGTTCCCTGCTCTTGCTAGCACACTCAGAATCCTTCCCCCACAAATCCCAAAACAGACAGAAATCCCGGCCAATAATTATAGGATGCAACAAGTCTCGAACAACGCCAACTTCATGCGACTCGGTGCCATGCGCCGTTTCAATATTCACCCTAGCCATAGAGTAGTCCTTTGCATCGCCATGTATGCACCGAACGCCAATCTTTTTACCCGGGAGTATGTTGAGAGGAAAACTGGCCCTCACAAGGGTCACCAAGCTCCCGGAGTCTAGATGCGCCATTGCTGCTCTCCTGTTCACCTTCACGGGACACGCTTGTGGCCCCTCGTTAGGTGGCGAGTTCACACTGCAAGCTGGATATGCGTAGTACGAACTACGGCGTCCCATGCTGCAGTCCATCTGCTCAGTGGTCTGGAAACAATGGGCAGCTATATGTCCAGGTCTGTGGCACTTCCAGCAAACAATATCACCCGTGGGGACCTTGGGCACCGCCTTCCCCGCTCCTTTTGACCTTGGACGACCCACCCCTTTTTGGGACTCCGCCCCTTATTGGGACCCCCAATACGGAATGGGCTGCTTCCCCAAGGAGCCTTCCATCCCCTGGTATCTCTCGACCAGTCCTACCAGTTCATCAGGATTCTGGGGATCACCCTGGGCAACCCAAGTCTGTAGAGGTCTCGGCAGAGAATGCACAAACTGATCCATCACGACTTGCTCTACCATCTGTGCAGGGGAAGCCGACTCTGGCTGCAGCCATTTTTGGACCAGGTGCAACAGGTCAAACATTTGGGAGCGCAGGGGTTTTGTCCCCATGATAGGCCCAGCGATGAACTAGCTGTGCCCTGGTAGTCATTGTTACTCCCAAGCGTGTGGAGTATATATATATATATATATATATATATATATATATACACTCTGTGTTCCAAACTATTATGCAAAAAGAGTTTAGGAGTGATAAGGTTAGAATTTTTTTGTTTGTCATTTAAACTCATTGATGGTGATGTGTGTCAGGGCTCTTTATATCACTGAAAGCAGTTGCAGATACCTGTGCACATTAGTTTGGCAGGTGTGTCCAAATAAAGGCAAGACTACTTAAGAAGGCTGCTCCACATTATTAAGCAGCCTACATTTTTTGCCAAAATGGGAAAGAAAAAGGATGTGTCGGCTGCTGAGAAGCAACAAATTGTGGAGTATTTAGGTCAAGGCATGACTGCAATCAACATTGCCAAGACACTTCATCGTGATCATCGCACAATCAAGAAGTATGTAGCTGATTCCCAGCACACACGTGTGCGTGCTGATAAGGAAAAATTGAGGACTCTTTCCAACAGGCAATTGCATCAGGTTAAAAGAGCAGCTGCAAAAATGCCTTGTCATAGCAGCAGACAAGTTTTTGAAGCTGCTGGTGCCTCCAACGTCCCCCGAACAACAAGATGCAGGGTCCTTCAGAGGTTTGCAGCTGTGCGTAAGCCATCCTGTCGACCACCTCTATCCACTGCACACAAGCAGAAACGGCTCCAGTGGGCCAAACGATACATGAAGACTGAGTTCCAAACTGTTTTGTTCACCGATGAGTGCCGTGCAACGCTCGATGGTCCAGATGGATGGAGTGGAGGATGGCTGGTTGATGGACACCCCATGAAAACACAGCTAAGGCGCCAACAAGGAGGAGGTGGAGTAATGTTTTGGGCTGGAATCATGGGGAGAAAGATTGTCGGCCCCACTAGGATCCCTGAAGGGGTAAAGATGAACTCCATAATCTATGTGGAGTTTCTAAAACAGCACTTCCTGCCATGGTTCAAGAGGAAGAACTGTGCTTTCCGCAGCAAGATCATTTTCATGCCTGATAATGTACCATCTCATGCTGCAAATAACACATCTGCATCTCTGGCTGCTATGGGCACAAAAGAGGACAAACTTATGGTGTGGCCACCATCTTCCCCTGTCCTCAACCCCATTGAGAACCTCTGGAGCATCATCAAAAGGAGTGTCTATGATGGCGGGAGGCAGTTCACATCTAAGGCCTCTTTCACACTTCAGTTTTTTGTGTCAGTTAAAATCCGCCAAAAAGGCGGAAAAGTGGATCCGTTCCTAACTGATGTGAACGGATGCCACAGGATCTGGTTTCTGACAGATCCGCAGAATGAAGAATTTTAAAGGAGGGAGGGAGAGAGGGAGAGAATTTTTTTTGTCCGCCACAAAGGATTTCAGGGTTAATTTTCTCCCTGACTTCCTTTCTCCGGGCATGCGCAATGGAAAATGCGGATCCAACAAGAAAAAAAAAAGTTGCAAGGTCCGTCCAGGCATGCCGGCGGATGCAAAAAATTTGGCGAATCCTCACAAAAACGGATCCAACGGATGGCCATCCGTCAAGATCCGCCGGTAATGCAACTCAATGGGAAAAAAACGGATCCGCAAAAAAAAAATGGCGGATCCGTTTTTTTCAAAACCTGGCGGATTTTGACTGATGGTCAAAAACGGAAGTGTGAAAGAGGCCTTAGCAACAGCTGTGGGAGGGTATTCTGTCCACATGCAAAACAACTGAAGCACAAACCATCCAAAAACTGACAAATTCAATGGACGAGAGAGTTCAGAAGCTTCTTTCCAACAAGGGGTCCTATGTGCAAATGTAACATCACCGAGAATAAAGTTTTGACTTGAAAACTGATTTCATTTTGTAATAAGCTGATAATGCTTATTTCACAATTCACCATTTTTTTGTTCAAAATAAAAAGGTTGAAAACTCTGTTGTGCATAATAATTTGGAACATGCATTCTGAGTGTTTCTTATTTTTAAAAATATACTGTTTTCATAGGCAGTTTGTTCAAAAACATTGCAATTATACTAGAATATTAGATGACTGGAAAATAACAATGACTGCAATTCATATAGGTAATGTAGAGAAAATACGAGGAAATATTTTTTGCATAATAATTTGGAACACAGTGTATATATATATATCTGTTATATATAAAATTATACACAGTTTAATACTGTACACTCAGGTTCTAATACATATATATATATATAGTGTCCTGTGAATTATCTTTGTGTGTATACACACACACACCTAGGCACAGTACTGGTATATATATATATATATATATATATATATATATATATACATACTTTTACAAGCAGATAATAGTAAGTCTGTTCACATTTTATTCCTTACACAGGTGGTCCCCTGGCAGGTGCATTCTTCCATCTCCATCCTGGGGGTCTTCAGTCCATCCATCAGCACTTACTGGCCAGATCATTAGCTGTCCCCGCTCCTTCTGCCTCCTCACTACCCCTGATAGCTGTAGAGAGCAGCCTCCCAGCAGTCAGTACATCTGACACTTCTCCTCCTTCCTCCTGACAAGTTCTGGCAGCTGCCTGACCCATGTGAACAGCGGCCATCACATCACCCTCCCCTCCCCCTGTAGCCACTGACCACCCCTGTACTGAGGGGCTTTATTGAGGAATGGCTGCACTGGTCCAGTAAGGCAGCATTCACACTGCCGCTCCTGAATGGGCCAGTGCGGCGGTTTCCTAATAAAGCCCCTCAGTACAGGGGGATTTATGTGACAGCTCATGTGAAGATTGATCAGGCAGTTCAGAAGGCAGCACTGCTCAGAAGGAAGGAGAGGTGTCAGCCGCACTGACTGCTCGGAGGCTGTTCCCAGCAGCAGCCATACTTACCAGGCCTGCCCCTGCCCGCACCAAGCGTGTCCAGGACTCCCGGGCTCCTGCATCATAGCGGCAGCATCAACTCAGAGGAGAGGAAGGGGCCCCTCTCCGATAGCAAATGACTCTGGTACGGGCCCCTTCCTCTCCTTTTAGTGTAGATGCTGCTGGCTCTATCAGAGAACAAGACGTTCCAGCCTCTGATCGGGCCCCCTGTCCTTCTGGGCCCCTACCGCCCATGGAGAGTCGCGTCCTCGCTGTGCGCGATGGCTGGAACAGGACCTGGCGTGACGTCTGGTCACGTGACTCCTCGTTACCAGGGCTACCTCCTTGCTCAGGAAGAGTACGGAATAGATGGCAGAAAGGACCCGATTAATCCAGGTCTCTCCTCTCCTCCTTGCGCCTCCTCTCCACGCTCTCCACATGGCTAATTTGAAAATTGAATAATTAGCCATGCGTTCAATGAGGGCGGTAGGTCGGCCCCTGTGGGATGCTGATTATATATGGGGCACATAGGGGTGCAAACTGTTGGTGGGGTACAGATGGTGGAAGCGGTATGTGCAGACTATATGTGGGTACATGTGGATGGAAGCTGCGCTGTGTATGTGGTTAGGCTGTATTAGGTATATCTGCAGTCCAGGCTGTATGTGGGGTACATGGGATGCAAGCTGTATGAGTTATATGGGGGTGAAAGCTGTGTCGGGTACATAGTGTGCAGACTATGTGGGGTAATTGGGGTGCAAGCTGTGTGCAAAATACATGGGGGTGCATGCTGTGTGTGGGGTACATGGGATGCAGGGTCTATGTGGGGTACATGGGGGTGCATGCTGTGTGTGGGGTACATGGGGTGCAGGGTCTATGTGGGGTACATGGGGGTGCATGCTGTGTGTGGGGTACATGAGGATGCAGGCTATATGTGGGGTGCAGGGTCTATGTGGGGTACATGGGGGTGCAAGCTGTATGTGGGGTGCATGTTGTGCAGACTATATGTGGGATGCATGGGGGTGCAAGCTGTATGCGGTGTATTTGGGGGTACAGACTGTATGTGAGGTAGATGAGGATGCAGGCTATATGTGGGGTGCATGGGGGGTACAGGCTGAATGTGGTTTGCTTGGGGGTGTAAGCTATGTGTACATGGCAGTGCAAACTATATGTGGGACATGGGGGTGCAAGCTGTTTGTAAACTACATGGGGTGCAGGCTAAATGTGAGGTACATTGGGGTGGTGCAAGCTGTGTGATGTAGTGTCCCAAAGGAGGGGGAGACAGGAGAAGGAAGGCACTCCTTAGTGGACCTGAAGTTACATGTAAGGCAGACTTTATGTTGTACAACACACATAAAAAATAAAAAAAAACACAATTGAAAGGTAACACCAAACCCTGACTGATGCACCAGCAGGATGCAGCAGACCCCCATTGATAAAGGCTGGGGCAGCACAGGTGCAACCCACTGATGAAAACAGTCAGTAACCCAAAAGGGGCTGGCTGCCTAGTGGAAAAAAAGCACCCAAATAAGGCTTGCATAAGGCCTGTTTCACACTTCAGTTTTTGTCCATCAGTCAAGATCCTCCGTTTTGCCAAAAAAAACGGATCTGCCATTTTGTTTGGCGGATCCGTTTTTTTTCCCATTGAGTTGCATTACCGGCGGATCTTGACTGATGGCCGTCCGTTGGATCCGTTTTTTTTCCCATTGAGTTGCATTACCGGTGGATCTTGACTGATGGCCATCCGTTGCATCCGTTTTTTTGCGGATCCACCAAAATTTTGCCGTCCGCCGACATGCCCAAACGGAGTATGTAACGTTTTTTTGGCCGGCAGGATCCGCACTTCACACTGCACATGCCCGAAAGACTTCACTCAGTCGGAAATTTAACCCTAAAGTCTGTTCTGGCGGCTGGAAAAAAAGTCTCTCTTTCTATCTCCTCTCCTCCCTGGGCTGCGGTTCCTTTAAAATTCTTCATTCATCGCTTTCCGCCATTTTGGCGGATTTTAACTGACACAAAAAAACTGAAGTGTGAAACAGGCCTAAGACATCAGTCACACTGATAAGTGTGGTGCAAAGCGTCTGAGCAGCCTATTAATGACGCCCATAGTACTCCTCAGACGCTTTGCACCACACTTATCAGTGTGACTGATGTCTTATGCAAGCCTTATTTGTGTGCATTTTTTCCACTAGGCAGCCAGCCCCTTTTGGGTTAGGCCTGGATCACACTTCCGTTTTTTCAAATCCGTCAAAATCCGTCGGTTTCCGTCAAAAAACGGATCCACCATTTTTTTGGAGGATCCGTTTTTTTGTCCCATAGACTTCCATTAGCGGTTACCGCGGATCCGTCAAAAAACGGATCCGTTTAAAAAAAAACGGATCCGTTTGCGGCAAAAAACGGAAACGGATCCGTTTGGCGGACACAAAAAATGGATGTGTGAAACAGGCCTTACTGGCTGTTTTCATCAGTGGGTTGCACCTGTGCTGCCCCAGCCTTTATCAATGGGGGTCTGCTGCATCCTGCTGGTGCACCAGTCAGGGTTTGGTGAGTTACCTTTCAATTGAGACTTTATGTTGTATAAAGCACTCCCCATAGGCCTCCATACAATATAATATACTCCCCATAGGTAAACGCTATTTAGTATAATGCACTCCCCATAGGTAAACGCTATTTAGTATAATGCACTCCCCATAGGTAAACGTTATATAGTATAATGCACTCCCCATAGGTAAACGTTATATAGTATAATGCACTCCCCATAGGTAAACGTTATATAGTATAATGCACTCCCCATAGGTAAACATATAGTATAATGCACTCCCCATAAGTAAATGTTATATAGTATAATACACTCCCCATAAGTAAATGTTATATAGTATAATGCACTCCCCATAGGTAAATGTTATATAGTATAATGCACTCCCCATAGGTAAACGTTATATATAGTATAATGCACTCCCCATAGGTAAACGTTATATATAGTATAATGCACTCCCCATAGGTAAACGTTATATAGTATAATGCACTCCCCATAGGTAAACGTTATATATAGTATAATGCACTCCCCATAGGTAAATGTTATATAGTATAATGCACTCCCCATGGGCCTTTATGTAGTAAAATGTACTTCCTATAAGCAGGATCTATGTAGTATAATGAACTCCCCATAAGAAATATCTCAGGACAGCGGGCACGGTGACATCATTACTTGTCAGTGTCTTTGTCAGTGCCATCAGAAGCAGTGGGGGAATGATGGGAGAGGGAGCGTGATACTCTGTCTCATCATTGCTTTCAACTGTATCGGCTTTCAGTTGGTTCCGTTGAACTTGCAATATCATGTGGGCGGCTCATAGCGGCTGGATGGCTATGCACTGCTCTGCCTCTGAGTTTAACTGTGCTGCGCACGCCCATACAGTTGACAGTAGCGTAGCTCCGGGTGGGCTCCTTAGAGAATGGGGCCCGGGGCGACCTCTCCCCTCTGCCCCCCCTCCAGTAGCTAAGCTTCTGCCAGGAGGATTTATATCTTCTGTCCGGGTAGGAGGCTGATGAGTGCTGCATGGGCACTTACAAGTACATCTCGAACTCCCAACCTCAACGTCCCCGCCAAATAAACGCCAGTCTTGGCACTTCATACAGCGTAGGTATGAAGGGAGAAATCCCCCCCCCCCCAACCTGCTTTCTAGGCACTCGCCCTCTGGTGCCTAGTGGCAAATACGGCCCTGACTGGCACTCTTCTATACATAACCTGTATATCCTTCCTGACTCTGCACCCCACCCATCAGCCCAAGCGCTTGGCAATCAGCTCTGGTTCCTGCTAGCCCACTTACATGTGTAGCTTTGTAACCCAGGAGAGGCGTGTTTGTCCATTCACACTGTAGACTTATAGCACAAGAGAGGCATGTCTTAGATGACAGGGCCCGTCAGAGAAGTGTCACCTTGTTGTGGTTGATGTGCTCACATGAATTGGCCAATTTATGCGCTAACAACCTTCACTTTTGTAAGTAATTAAAACAAATTACTTTTAATTACAGTTTACTCAGCAATTCTGATAGATTTTGTGTTTCCATGTATATTGGTCTCCAGAGTGCTGCTGCACGCCTCCTTTTGGCAAGTTATATACTGTACATTGTAGATATGTGAATTTGTATAGAAAGCTGTTTCTAGGTCAGATTCATCGGTTGCTGTGAAGGTGACATCATAGACTAGAATGTCCGGAGCCTGTGCAGTGTGACCTCAGCGTCGGAGTGTGAGCAGGCTGTGTCTAACTCTCCTGTCTCAGGTTATTATTAGTTTCTATAAGTTTTCAGTCTTTTCCTCTATACAATGACCATGTCCTGCTTTTCTCTTTCTTCTCTCCCTCCATTCCTCACTCCTGTCTCTGAGATCAGCACTCCGCCATTTACTTGTAATCATTGACCTGTTACACTGAAGAAAATCGTTTTCCTATTTATTTTACACCATTTCCAGTGCGATTGACGAGAGATTTTATTTCTTGATGATTGATGAGAGATTTTATTTCTTTATGATTGACAATGTGATTTTAGTATTTACATTGGAGGAGATCATTTCACATTAGATCATGGATGTAAGTGATGAATTACCATCTAGAATGGAGAAGTCGGGGCTGATGGTCGCATGTCCGCACAACAGACGTATAACCCTCGTCACACCAAATTTTCTGATCATTATTTCTACATTTACAGGTTTCATCTCCCAATGCTGCCGATGGATTCCAGTAAGTAAATCTTCATTATAAGTGTGTGATCTCTAGAATCCTATAGATTTTATCATTGCTTTTGTTGGGTTTTGAGTTTTGTTTGAGTCCCTTTACATTTTTCTTTTCTTTCTGCTGGACGATCCAATAATTAGCTTCTGTCTGAAGGGGTAGATCATGAAATCTGACTGCATGGAAAATAAATCATCAAATGGTGCTGGTGGTCCACACAGCTAATGAAGGGGGTCCCAATAAGGGGCGATGTATCAGCTCAATAGTCCCTACTAAACATAGGAGAATGGGTTGTGTGCAGCGGACTGTTATACATTCTGCTATGTAGTGAGATATATGTATACAGCGCACATGTGGACAGGGGTTTCTAGCAGAGCTTTACTATTGTCAGCAGCCCGCTGCCTTCATTATATAAAGTTCCCACAGTCACTGGGGTAGTTATACAGCTAGGGAGCAGAAATCATGGGGGGGCTTTATTACATCTCTCTGGCCATTGATGCACCAAGAAATCGCATTTTTAGTAAATTTTTCTGGAGCAGAGGACCCCCCTGTTCTCTAAGATTTCACCCATTACGTATTTTTTATTTGTAAGTGTCATAAGAGAAAAAGGAAGTTACACATTATTGTGCAAATATGGAACAAGTCATCGTTTGTGACTTTTTGGCATAAGGAGAAGGAGTTCTAAATCTTACACTTGTGCTTTTATTCTTACAGGATTGATGATGGTCAAGATATGACGTAAGCAGATCATTGTATTGTACTATGTGATAAGTCCAGACATTGTGTGGCCCTGGGGCCTGTTACAGGGGCCATGCAGCAGATACCAGAGTTGTTTTTTTTTAACCCCTTAACGACCAAGCCATTTTGTAGGTTAAAGAGCAGGCCTTAATTTTGAAATCGGACCACTGTCACTTTATATGGTTATAACTCTGGAACGCTTCAACGTATCCCGCTGATTCTGAGATTGTTTTTTCGTGATATATTGTACTTCATGTTAGTGGTAAAATTTCTTCGATATGATTTTGCAATTTTCAAACTTTTAATTTTTATGCCCTTAAATCAGAGAGATATGTCATAAAAATAGTTAATAAATAACATTTCCCACATGTCTACTTTACATCAGCACAATTTTGGAACCAAAATTTTTTTTTCTTAGGAAGTTATAAGGGTTAGAAGTTGACCAGCGATTTCTCATTTTTCCAACAAAATTTACAAAACCATTTTTTTAGGGACCACCTCACATTTGAAGAGAGTTTGGGGGGTCAATATAACAGAAAATACCCAAAAGTGACACCATTCTAAAAACTGCACCCCTCAAGGTGTTCAAAACCACATTCAAGAAGTTTACTAACCGTTTAGGTACTTCAAAAGAATTGAAGCAATGTGGAAGTAAAAAATGAACATTTAATTTTTTTTCCCAAAAATTTTTATTTGGACACAATTTTTTTTTGTCAAGGGTATCAGGAGAAAATGAATCACAATATTTGTTGTGCAATTTCTCCTGAGTACACCGATACCCCATGTGTGGAGGAAGACCAATCTTTAGGCGCATGGCAGTGCTCAGAAGGGAAGGAGCATCATTTGAGATTTTGAATGTCAAATTGGCTGGAATCGAGAGCGGACGCCATGTCACGTTTGGAGAGCCCCTGTTGTACCTAAACAGTGGAAACCCCCCACAAATGACCCCATTTTGGAAACTAGACCCCCCAAGGAACTTATCTAAATGTGTGTTGAGCATTTTGAACCCCCAAGGGCTTCACAGAAGGTTATAACATAGAGCCGTAAAATTAAAAAAAATCATATTTTTTCCACAAAAATGATCTTCAATGAGCTATAATTTTATCATATTTCGGCCGACAGAGTCACGTGCTGGCTTGATTTTTGCGGGAAGAGCTGCCGTTTTTATTGGTACCATTTTCGGGCACATAACATTTTTTGATCGCTTTCTATTCTTATTTTTCTGTTCATTTTTTGAATGAACAAAAACCAGCAATTTAGGAATGCTTTTTTTTTTCTCCCTCCGTCCCGCATGTGGTAAAATTAGTATGGCAGCTTTAGTCTTCGGGTCACTGCGATTACAGTGATACCTCATTTATATCTTTTGTTATGTTTTGGTGTTTTTTGCACAATAAAAACTTTTATAGAAAAAATATTTTTGCATCACTTTCTTCTGCGAGCTATAACTTTAAATTTTTTTGCTGATGATGCTGTATGACGGCTCGTTTTTTGCAGGACAAGATGACGTTTTCAGCGGTACCATGTTTATTTATATTCGTGTTTTTGATCGCGTGTTATTGCACTTTTTCCAAGCGGTATGATGATACTGCTTGGAAAAAGTATAATTTGCTACTTTTTTGTGTTGTTTTTTTTTATGGCATTCACTGAACGGGTTAACTAGGGTGACACTTTTATGGATGGGATTTTTACGGACGTGGCGATACCAAACATGTGTATTTTTTTGTTTATTTTTTTTTTTTACATAAAAATGTGTAATTTTTAGGGGATTTTTTAGGGAATTTTTATATTATTTTTAATAATTTTTTTTTACATTTTTAAAAAAAAAACGTTTTGTTTTTTTACCTTGTCCCTTTATGGGACTTTCACTTTAGGAATAATACATTACAATGCTGAGAGCTGCTGACACCATGCTGTGAGCATGATCTCACCAGCTCTCCGTAGGTAAATGACCCGGAGGTTGTCATAACACCTCCGGGTCATCATGGCACAGGTCGGGCCCCGCGATTACATTGCAGGGACGCCGACCTGAGGCAGAGGGAGCCCCCTACCCTCTTCCTCCCCCTCTGAACGCTGCGATCACGCTCCATCGCAGCAGTGAGGGGGTTAACAGCCAGGGGCAGTGGGGGCTCCACTTCTAGCTGTCAGCCACTGCAGCGCTGGGCTCCTACACTGATCAGGCAAGGAGAAGCTCAAATTTCAGCTTCTCCTGCTGATCAATGCTGTGTTTGGTCTGTCAAATTGACCGACCAATCACAGCGCTGTGGGTGCAGGGACAAAGTGCAAGGGTCCCTGCCCCCTTGTTGTGCTTTTCAGCTGTCATAGACAGCTGTCGGCACTGAACTGAAACTGCGTGCAGAGTCCGTCATGGTGCTGAAAGTTACCTCCTGCCATGACGGACAGTGCACGTCCATAGACATTAAGGGGTTAAAGTGAACCTGTCAGCAGGATTTTGCTCACTAGACTGCAATCACTGTCAGGTCGGCGCCGTTATACTGATTACAATGATACCTTGGTTGATGAAATCTGTCTTGTGGTTGTTGCCTAATCTTTATTTTCAGTTTTGAATTAATGAGATTCTTGTGCTCCGGGGCAGCCCGTGTTCGGGGCGGCCCGTGTTCGGGGCTGTGGGCAGCATGTGAGGGGTCTTTATGTGGTGCTCTGCTTGCATTTTCAGCAGTGTGGGCTTATGACAGGTCACTGACCTGCCCCCTATTTTACATAATGCATATACTATTGTGGGGTTAGAAAGGAAAGCTTGCATTCAGCAAAACGGCGCCTGCACAGTAGCATGGGTCACATATTAGCAAAATAGTATAGTAATATATTTGTATGGTGATATGTGTATATAGTAATTTATGTATATGGATATCATATGTGTATAATAATATGTGTGTGTATACTGATATTATGTATATATAGAGATATATGTGTATACAGGTATTATGTGTATATACGAATCAGACGTCAAGAGAAAGTCAGAGCTGCGGCTGGCTAATCACTTTGTGCTGATGTCTGATATGTGTGAAGGCGGGCAGCGTGAAGCCTGCGCCGATTTGGCACAGGGATAGCGTAATATAACAATGTTACACCAGCCCCGGGAGAGCGAGTGCCGACACTGCTGGAACGGCGCCTGCACCGGAGTTGAGTATAAGTGTTGATTAAGACTTAGTTGCCCGAGTGGTAGACGTCCCCGTTAATAACGTGTATAAGATCCTACAAATGAATATAACTTGGCACTCAACTTAAGGCGTCCATAGAAGAAAATTTTATTTACGCAGTGTGCATAAAAACATTTCAGCCTACATGGCCTTCATCAGTCCAACTGCTTAAAAATGTTGTGGTAATATGAAGGTCAAGCTTAGGACCCTGTTATAGAAGCTTATACTGTAGGTGAGCTGTCCAGCTCCCTATTGTAGTAGGATACTGCATATTAATGCAGCAAAATAATCAGGAGTAACTGATGGCTCCCTATTGTGGTAGGATACTGTAATAGGATTCTCTGTCACTATAGTGGATTCCGTATATCAGCTCCATGTAAAGCATGGGTGGTCAGTGGTGATGGGCGTCAGGCTAGACATCGGCGATGTGACAAGCGTTGGAAACCGTGTCTAACCTGACGCCCATCACCACTGACCACCCATGCTTTACATGGAACTGACATACTGATGTATAGTGACAGAGAATCCTATTACAAGCCTTGTTTTCAACATAGCAGGTTCTGCCATCAGTCACTCTGGACTATTTTGCCGTATTAATATACAGTATCCTACCATAATAGGGAGCCATCAGTTACTCCGGATTATTTTGCTGCTTTAATATGCAGTATCCTACTACAATAGGGAGCTGGACAGCTCACCTATAAGCTTCTATAACAGGGTCCTAAGCTTGACCTTCATATTACCACAACATTTTTAAGCAGTAGGACTGATGAAGGCCATGTAGGCCGAAACGTTTTTATGCAGACTGCGTAAATAAAATTTTCTTCTATGGACGCCTTAAGTTGAGGGCTAAGTTATTTTCACTATTAGGCTTCGGTTTGGGTAACCTACTTGTGCACCCTACAGTAGTGCCACGCTAAATAATATAAGATCCTACAGACTGACACTGAAGTGTCTGCAGCTTATTCACCAAATCTTTATTATTTTATTTTACAGAAGACCAGTGACAAAGATATTGTGAGTAACCAAGTGCTATTTCTTCCTGAGGTTTCTCGTATAACTAGCCCTCAGATATAGGGGCAGTGAGAGGTGGGATCAATGGGTGATGGAGAGAAGTGACTGATGTCTTTATTATTATACAAATGACAGACATCCTGATGAAGCTCCCATGTCATACCGTTAGTCTGCGCACACAATGTCATCTATAGCCTGATATTCACACTATTAGGACACGTGGTCAGGTCTTCTGCCAAAGCTACAATGGATGGTTTAGACCAACGCATACTCACGTGTGTGAATGGCCCAGTCAATGTGCAGACCTAAATCCCACTGAGAATATGCGCAAGACTTGAAAATTGCTGTTCACAGATTCCTCCATCCAATCTCACTGAGATAGAGATACTGTAATTTAGAAAAAAGAATGGGCAACAGACGCTAAAATACTTGCAGAAGTTATAGCAGGTGATCCTACAGTCTGGGGACCGGTGCCCCGTGCGACCGACCATACAGGTCGCACATAGCTAAGACTGGCCATGTTCCAACGTGCCTGTGGAGAGAGAAGGAGGAGAAAAAGTAATCATTAATAACAATTATTATGTTGTTATAAACTTATCTAATAACATCCTTATTGCTGTAAAACAGCAGAGGGAAGAGCTTGTGCCTCGCAGACTCCCTCCATATTGAAGGATTATATAAAGGCACCACCACAATCTATCGTTGCTCACAGCCTTATCTAGTGATGCAATAAGTATAAAATCCGTATAAGAAGAACGCTCTGTGGCACTCACCAACGTGGAACTTCTTTATTGAACAGAAATCACATACAAGCAGCATTTTCAGGTACAGGACTCATGCAGCGAGCATTGCTGGCCATAAAAGCCTCTGGTGTGTTCCCTGCTCCTGGAACTGCCGTTTCTGTGTTTTTTGCTTAATTAATGATGATGAAGTTTCACCATTGGTGAGTGCCACTGATCTGTCTTCCTATATGGATCTTGTAAATATTGTTATTATTTCTTAAAGGGGTTGGTCCACAAACAAATATCACAGAGTCCACTATTCCGATCACTTTTTTTTTAACCTCAATTGGAGCAATCCTGTGCATGAGTGACCATCGCTTCATTCATTCTAATGGTCAGTGGGATCTCCAAACTTCATATAAATATCACTTATTGTGCAGATAAGTCATAAAATAAAAGATTTTCATCGGGAGAGACTGTTTAATGAGGCTAAGTAACTTTTTCTTTTGAATCTCGTAATATAACAATACAAATTGGCCCTTATAAAAGACAGAGCCATGACAGGTTGTGGGAAGGATAACAGGCAACCAAGGAAACTAGAGGGAGAGTGCACAATGTATGGATTGATATATACGCAGAGTGTATAATATACAGTACATATAAAAGCTGATTATGGAGGGGGTTTGGGTGTATTTTAAATAACTGTCTATTTCAAAGCCATCATGTTGAAATGTAAGAACTTAGGATATGGGTCAAATTCTAAAACTGATTCCCTGGATTCGGAGAGCTTTTTCCACTTCTGATAAGAAGATGGGTCGTTGTTGCCAGGGTTTTGATTATGGAGCGGCTGTGCTTTATTGCATCACCAGATTTATTTCACTACTAGCTGAAGAGCCCAGTGCTGCCCGGGCATAGTAACTAACTACGGTTAGTTATAACAAATTATAATGAATATATATATATATATATATATATATATATATATAAATATATATATAAAGCTGAGTGTAGAGCCCCACCAACTCCACATAGCCACATTCACTATAATATCCCACATCATCCCGTCAGCCAGAGCTACCGGACTACTACTCCTAGTATCCCACATCCCCGTCAGCCAGAGCCACCGGACTACTACGACTAATATCTCACATCATCCCGTCAGCCAGAGCTACCGGACTACTACCCCTAATATACCACATCCCCGTCAGCCAGAGCCACCGGACTACTAATATCCCACATCATCCCATCAAAGCCACCGGACCACTACCCCTAATATCCCACATCATCCCATCAGCCAGAGGCACCGGACTACTACCACTAATACTCCACATCATCCCATCAGAGCCATCGGACTACTACTGTTACGGGCTTGCAGAATGCACCAAATAATAAAGATGGAATAAGGTGCGTTCGCAGCCCGGGGTCCACCGTGCAGAGGTGGTAAACTGCTGTTTGGTAATGGCGGAGGTTATACGGCATACAATAAATAAAAACACGCGGGTTAGCGTCACCCGGTGTGTACAGACGCGAGTTCTGTTACTTCACAGAGCCGCGGTGCTGCACAAAGTCACACAGGATAGGATTAGATACACAGCTCAGCACACAGTATCACACAGGATAGGATTAGATACACGGCTCAGCAGACAGTATTAGATACACAGTTCAGCAGTCAGTGTCACACAGGAAAGGATTAGATACACTGCTCAGCAGACAGTAACACACAGGATAGGATTAGATACACAGCTCAGCAGACTGTATCACACAGGAAAGGATTAGATACACGGCTCAGCAGACTGTATCACACAGGATAGGATTAGATACACAGCTCAGCACACAGTATCACACAGGATAGGATTAGATACACAGCTCAGCAGACAGTATTAGATACACAGTTCAGCAGTCAGTGTCACACAGGAAAGGATTAGATACACTGCTCAGCAGTCGGTATCACACAGGATAGGATTAGATACACGGCTCAGCAGACTGTATCACACAGGATAGGATAGATATACAGCTCAGCAACAGGATGTGCCAAAGGAGAGGACACTTTCATTCCAAGAATTCCACTCATTCCATCTGATTTACCTTTTGATTTTAAACGCCTCCAGTTTCCACTTCGACTGGCATTTGCAATGTCCATTAGCAAGGCTCAAGGACAGTCCTTGAAAGTAGAAGGGATTCATTTGCAATCTCCATGCTTTACTTGTGGTCAACTTTACGTGGTCTGTTCAAGAGTTGGAACTGCCAAAAATCTGTTCATCTTTGTACCAAATGGAAAAACCAAAAATGTTGTTTATCAAAAGGCTCTTGAATGAGTTGAAAATCAAATACTATCAATACTTAGGTAATCGTTTAGTTAATTTGTGTTACAAATCTGTAGTGTTGAATATATGATGTGAAATGTTTTTATGTGCAATATAATCATTATAATTTGTTATAACTAACCACAGTTAGTTACTATGCCCAGGCAACGCCGGGCTCTTCAGCTAATAACTACATAATTTTATATACTGTATGCCATGTTATATCTCTATATGTCCATATTATTTCTTATAGTGAAGAAGAAAATGAAGAAGAGCATGATGGAGATGTCAGGTATGTAGAGAGAATTAAGGAGTTGTGATTATATGGATAATGATGGACATACAGCATGGCCTCACATATATCCAGCTGCTGATGAAACAGCTTCTGGTGGAGCCAGTCATGATGTATACCAGTGATGATGCATGAGAGATCTACATGAGCAGTTGCCCTGGCAACAAAGTCTTTGAGAGCGCAAATTTCTCATTTCCACCCTGTCAAACGAGCAGCAATGCCTATGCAGAGCACAGAAAGCAAGATGCACTTTGCATAGACAGCCAGCAGAGTGACATTACCATTATTGAAATGAGCTTTGTCATCTTTGTCTCTGCCTATGCAGAGCGCAGCAGCCAACAACAAACTCAACTTCTCTTACAGACCAGACAATTTTGAAACATTTATCTTGGATTATTCGGTGCTGTACCGCTTATTGTAAATGTAGAGAATGAAAAGGAGATGCGTATTCCACAATCACGGATCATTCCACAGAGAATTCTGATACTTGTCTTACTACTTTACATGGAGGAATATACTTATATTCCACAACACATTTCTTACTATCTCAGAGAATCTTAAAAACGGGACTGTAAACCATAAAGAATATAATATTTGTGATCTTTAATATGTTTTGTCAGGGCCGGACTGAGACCAAAAAGCAGCCCTGGCACAAAAAAAAAATTCTCCAGCCCACATACAATGAATGTCCTCACCCAAATCGTAGAACACTGGCAGGTTGTGCCAACTTTTGCTTTAGCTCACACACAAACACACACACACCTCACACGTATCACACAGCTCACACACACAAGTAGCTCACATACACAGCTCACACATATCACACACGTATCACAGCTCACACACACATAGCTCACACGTATCACACAGCTCACGCTCACACACACACACACACACCGCCTCAGCCTCACACACACCCACACGTACACACACAGCCACACGTACACACACAGCCTCACAAATACACACACAGCCTCACACGTATCTCACACACATCACACAGCTCTCACACACAAGTAGCTCACGTATCACACACGCATGTATCATGTATCACACAGCACTCACACACACAAAGCCTCACACACAGCCTCACACACACACACATATCCCACAGCTCACACACACACTGCTCACACACGAATGTATCACACAGCTCACACACATGTACATAACACTCATAGGTCACACACACGTACATCACACACACACACACGTATCACACAGCTCACACACATAGCTCACGCTCACACACACAGCTCACGCATGTATCACACAGCTCATACACGCATGTATCACACACATAGCTCACGCTCACACACACCCGTATCACATAGCTCACACACATCACACTCACATACGTATCACACAGCTCACACATTGCTCACAAACACGTAGCTCACACACACATAGCTCACACTCACATACACGTATTTCTCTCACGCACAGCTCACACACACACGTATCACACAGCTCACACACACACGTATCACACAGCTCACACACACATACGTATCACACAGCTCACACACACATACGTATCACACAGCTCACACACACAGCTCGCGTATCTCACACACACGTATCACACAGCTCACACACACAGCTCGCGTATCTCACACACACGTATCACACAGCTCACACACACAGCTCGTGTATCTCACACACACGTATCACACAGCTCACACACACAGCTCGCGTATCTCACACACACGTATCACACAGGATTGCGCTGCTGACAGTGGTGCAGCATGTGACAAGTGCCCTATACACACCTCTGAGTGCAGTTATATTACTAGGCAGCCCACCTCCATGGTGGTTACTCTCACCAGTACATAATTTGCCCCCTTTATCGTGGCAGCTGCTGCAGTGCATTAGTATAATGTGACCTCAGACCGCCCATTTTCTGCTGTTTTTCTCACACCTCCCATTCCACACACCTCTCCACTGCTGCTTAGGCCTGTTTCACACTTCAGTTTTTTTCCATCAGTCAAGATCCGCCGTTTTGCTAAAAAAAAACGGATCCGCCATTTTGTTTGGCGGATCCGTTTTTTTTCCCATTGACTTGCATTACTGGCGGATCTTGATGGATGGCCATCCGTCAGATCGGTTTTTTTTCGCATCCGCCAATGTTTTAGCGTCCGCCGACATGCCCGGACGGAGCTTGTAAAGGATCCGCATTTTTGTACTGCGCATGCCCGGAGGAATGATCTCA
The DNA here is from genome assembly GCF_039654945.1 of Dendrobates tinctorius. Lineage (NCBI taxonomy): Eukaryota > Metazoa > Chordata > Amphibia > Anura > Dendrobatidae > Dendrobates > Dendrobates tinctorius. The sequence continues at coordinate 261,186 of NW_027361717.1, forward strand.
GCCGGAAATTTAACCCTGAAATCATTTCTGTCGGACGGTCTCTCTCTCTCTCTCCCTCTCTCCGTTAACTTAAAAAAACTGAAGTGTGAAACAGGCCTTAGCACGCAGAGGCTCCCTGGTACCTGTAGTTCACCACAACTCTTTGTATTACACGCCCGATGACGGCTCGGCTTCTATATGGTCGGGGTCCTGAAGTCACTATCGGAGCACCTCACACACCTGTCTGGCTCTGCAGAGGTTAATGAGTGCTCCTACCGCATCGTAGTCAGGTGACCGCAGCGCCCGCACACATCACTCTGCGACCCCCATCCTGGATTGCACTGCAGTGCAGACACATCCTTCTCTGTGAATGGATCATGTGACCTCCGTCCCTGCTGGTATTCTGATCCCGCCCACAGATGCATGTGATTGATCACATGGTCATGATGTCACGGAAGGGCCTTTAGCTTTCTCTCATATTTAGCTATTACTGGCTTCCTGCGGCTTCCATGACAGCAAGAACGGATCGAGCGGCCCACTACAGGCACCGGCCCTTCTGGCATGTGCCAGATGCTGAGTCCGGCCCTGTGTTTAGTCCTCTGAGAAGCCGCCTGTTCTACAACAGGATAAAGGCTAAGTGCACACGTTGCAGAAAATTTCTGCTCAAAAACCTGAATCCCTTCCCAGAAAACGCACCTATTTTTCCGCTGCGGTTTTGATGCGTTTTTTCCGCAGCGGTTTCAAACCGCATGGAAGAAGCCTAAAACGCGGAAAAATCCGCAAAATTAATGTGCATGCTTCGTTTTTTACCGCGATGCGGTTTTTTCGCGGTAAAAAACGCATCAATGTGCACAGAAAGTGCAAAATGCATAGCAATGACTGGGAAGCTTATTTTTAGCGGATTTATAGCCGCTAAAAAAAACGCTGTGTGTGAACACAGCCTAAGGTAAGGCTCAGTGATAACTTAGGTACTAAAATTGTAGTACGAAAACGAAAATGTTTATAAATTTAACACTTTCTAACTTTTTTTTACATTTACATGTCTGATCTCATCAAAGAGCAGAAAAAAAGTAGAAAGTCAAAAAGCAAACCATAATTACATAGGGTTTTTTGCTCAAAATACAAAGACACATGCTTGTCTAACAAGAAATTCAATACTGGTCTAGGGAGTGCTAATAATGGGTTCTGGGGCACAAAATACTGCCTTGCCCAAGGTATTGGCAATTATATTGGCAAAGGCTGAGCTGGGCAGTGCAGCTGATAACCAGCTGCAGAAGTCACCTTGAATATGAAGAGCATCTTACCATGTGGTGTTACCTCTGCATTCCAATGTATTGTGAGTCCTGCTCTTTCCCCTGGCAGAGCTAACACTAAAGGTAGCTCTGCTCTCTGAGAACAGGAGGATGCTGCGTGCATTGTTACTATAGCATCCTCCTCTTTTTTTTTTTTTTCATTTGTGTGCTGGGTGGCCTGGCTCCCCCTCTCCTCACAGCGCAAGTGTAGCTGTAGAAGAAACTTTGCGCTAGATAGCTCTCTATATAAAAATGAATGTATGTATGTGTGTGTCACCAACCAATCACGAAGCATCTTTCATTTCACCAGAGCTGTTCAAAAGAAGCTCAGCTGTGATTCGTTGCTATGATCAACAGTTTTCCTTGCAACCAATCACTAAGCGTCTCTCATTTCACCAGAGCTGGTTAAAAGTAGCTGAGCTGTGATTGGTTGCTATGACCAACAGTTTTCTCACTGCATAACAACACCTCAGCAGACACCGACATGGTGGGAGAAATCTAGCATCCCCAGGAACATAAGCTCCAGCCATTATCTGCCCCCCAGAAAGGAGGACAGAGCACATGACAGAAATGAATCCCCCCCTCCCGTGGATCAATGGTATGCAAGTTAGGGCAAATCCACTCAGCGTTTTGGTACTGACCCCAGGCCTTTCTTAAAGGGATCTCCGGTATGGAAGGCAGGGCAAATCCATCCAGTGCTTTGGTTCTGACCCCATGCCTCTCTTAAAGGGATTCTCGGTATGGAAGTCAGGGTAATTGCCTTCAAATGCTTTGGACTGACCCCAGGCTGACGGGCTGATGTGGGATATTAGGGGTAGTAGTCTGGTGGCTCTGATGGGAATGACGTGGGATATTAGGGGTAGTAGTCCGGCAGCTGTGACGGGATGATGTGGGATATTAGTGGTAGTTGTCCGGTGGCTCTCGCTGACAGGATAATGTGGGATATTAAGGGTAGTAGTCCAGCGGATGTGACGGAATGATGTGTGATATTAGTGGTAGTTGTCCGGTGGCTCTTGGTGACGGGATGATGTGGGATATTAGTGGTAGTTGTCCGGTGGCTCTGGCTGACAGGATGATGTGGGATATTAGGGGTAGTAGTCCGGAGGATGTGACGGAATGATGTGGGATATTAGGAGTAGTAGTCCGGTGGCTCTGGCTGATGGGATGATGTGGGATATTAGGAGTAGTAGTCCGGTAGCACTGGCTGACAGGACGATGTGGGATATTATAGTGAATGTGGCTATGCGGAGTGGGCGGGGCTCTACACTCAGCTTTATATATATAGATATTATAATTTGTAATAACTAACCGCAGTTAGTTACTATGCCCGGGCAGCGCCGGGCTCTTCAGCTAGTAATGATCACGGCAGTGGGAGGCAGCGGCAACTGTCACCCCCCCTCTGGAGTCTGAAGGACTATGAGCAGTGCATTATACTGTATGGAGGACTATGAGGAGTGCATTATACTGTATGTAGGACTATGGGGGTGCATTATACTGTACTATATGGAGGACTATGGGTTGTGCAATATACTATACGGAGAATTAGGGTCAATTATACTGTATTCTATTGTTGAGTCCATAATATTGTGTGAAGAGCTGTGTGGGGGCCAGCATACTGTTTGATTTGTAGTGGGGGGGCCATTATAGAGTGAAGAGAGGTGTGGGGGCCATATTTCTGTATGTAGGCCCATTTTATACTGCATGGAGGGCTGTGGGAGGGTCACAATTGGGGAATCATACTTTGTCTCAGGAGTTGAGGGGAGGTATAGTAGAGTCATCGTACTGTGCGTGTGGAGGGTACTGTGAAAGAATTCACTGTGGGGGTATCATACAATGCTTGTGGGGCACTTTTGTTTTCATCATACTGTATGGGCACAATTTTCCCCTTAGATACCCTGCCCAATTTTGTTTTTATTTTTTTGTTTTTCCCTCCCCTTCCCAGAGCCATAACTTTTTTATTTTTCCGTAAATATGGCCATGTGGGAGCTTGTTTTTAGCAAGACGAGTTGTACGTTTGAACAACGCAATTGGTTATACCATATCATGTACTCAAAAACGGGAAAAAAATTCCAAGTGCGGTGAAATTGCAAAAAAAGTGCAATTCCAAAATTTTTTGGGGAATTTTTTTTACCATGTTCACCAGATGCTAAAACTGTCCTGCCATTATGATTCTCCAGGTAATTACGTGTTCATAGACACCAAACATGTCTAGGTTCTTTTTTATTTAGGGGGTCAAAAGAAAATCCAATGTTTGCTTAAAAAAATTGCGTCATTTTCTGAGACCCGTAGTGTCTCCATTTTTCGTGATCTCAGGTTGGGTGATGGCTTATTTTTTGCATGCCGAGCTGACGTTTTTATTGATACCATTTTGGGGCAGATACAATCTTTTGATTGCCCGTTATTGCATTTTAATGCAATGTCACTGCGACCAAAAAAACGTAATTCTGGCATTTTGACTTTTTTTGTCGCTACACCGTTTAGCGATGTTGTTAATCCTTTTTGAATTGATAGATCGGGTGATTCTGAACGCAGCGATACCAGATATGTGTATGTTTGTTTGTTTTTATTGTTTTATTTTGAATAGGGCGAAATGGGGGTGATTTAAACTTTTATATTCTTTTTATTTTTTTTATATTTTTAATACCATTTTTTTCTACTTTTGGCATGCTTCAATAGCCTCCATGAAGAAGAGCATGATGTAGACGTCAGGTAAGTAGAGTAGTGATTACCGTATGGATAATAAGGGATATACAGCATGGCCTCACATATACTCTGCTGCAGATGTAGCAGCTTCTTGTGGTGTTTGTTATGATGCATACCAGTGATGTAGCATGAGATAACTACATAAGCAGTTGCCCCGGGCAACAAAGTCTATGAGGGTGCAAATTTCTCGTTTCCATGCGCAGCTGTGCACTGAGTTCCCACCTAGCAATGCCTATGTAGAGCACAGAAGTCAAAGTGAATTTATCATCAGCTGCTACACTTTTGGCAAAGTCCTTGATAAACCTCCAGTATTACCCAGGCTGTCCCACTAACGCCCTCAGTCCTCTCAGCTTGGTAGGGGTAGACCATTTTTGTGCTGTGACCACTTTCTCTGTGATGGGATGGACTCAAGTGCTGGAAATGGTATGCCCCAGGTACTTCCAAGGCTTGAGCTTGAGCTGATGTCTTTGAAGCTGTTCTAACACCTGCCCCAATCAGATGAGATGGTCTTCAAAAGTGGATGAGTAAATTACAATGTTGTCAAGATATATTAAGTTCTTGATCCCAAGGTATCTTTCCAATAATTATTGAAACGCCACCGCTGCATTTGTCAATCCGAAAGGTATCCAGTAAAATTGAAATAGTCCCACAGGGAGGGCAAAACCAGTCTTAGGCTTTAGTCACACTGCCGTATTTCTCGTGCGATATTCGCATCGCACTGCACGGACTGGCCGGCACCTCTCCTGACCTGACCATGACAGCGTGATGGATTACTATGCAGCTGTCAAGCTCCGGTCAGGAGAGCCGACAGCCAGTGCGAGTTTTCGATGCGATTCTCCCACGAGAAATATGGCAGTGTGTCTCTGCCCTTAGGCCTATCCTTCACAGCCACGGTAACCTGCCAGTAGGCACAGGCCACAGTCCAGATCGAGGGATGAATCTTCCCCATTTGTCCCAGGGAGAACTCTGTGAGATTTGCTTACATTTCCTCTAGTAGATGGTGGCTGGCTCAGACCTCACCCCTATTTTCCTTTGCGTTAAGGGATATTGACAAAGTCATCAGGTCCCCCTTCACAAGCATCAGTTCTATGGCATCAGTCCACATCGTGAGGTCTTGCAGCATTATGTACACTTGAGCTATCACCTGAATACTTACCCCACGTAAATTTATATAGAGCATGGTTAGAGTGGCTAGAGTGCAGCAACCAACAGTCCTGGTGTTGAGCAAAAAAGGAAAAAAAACATGCGGCACTCACCAGATTGCAGTGTAACCAGAGTCCTTTATTTTACCATATTCGGCATGGACAACGGTTTTAGGACAGGTGTCCGTCGTCAGTCTTTGTTCCCCGCATGCCTCTGTTCACCAGCCCTAAAAACCGCTGTCCATGCCGAATATGGTAAAATAAAGGACTCTGGTTACACTGCAATCTGGTGAGTGCCGCTATTTTTTCCTTTTTTGCTGGATTCCTATGTTGTTTATTTCATGCTGAGCACCAGCTATTAATTGCGAATTTTTACCGCCACTTGGTCTGTTAAGATGGGACATGATCAGTACACAGCCAAATAAGAAATAAGTGAGTGCCTTTCTTTTTTATTCTACATTTGCAGTCCTGGGGTTGTTTTGTCCCTTTCTGTAGGTTTAATCTGAACATCTACTCCTTCTCATGCTACATGGGCCCACAATGGCATAGTGAGTACGGTCTGCTCTGCTGGTAAGGTCACTGTAGCCTCCAGGAGTACCACCACCTTGCCAAGGTGCTGGGAGGCGGCCGGTAACTTCTGAATCTGACTGACCTGTAGAGCTGCTTGAATACTCTTTTACTTGCATGAGAGTGAGCTGCTTGGGTCCAATTGTTCCTTCGCTGTCTATCGGAGATTAATTGTCCTACTTCTTTCAAGACATTCATCCATAGATGGGTCTCTGTCCTCCGTCCTCCGGGCCTTTTACCAAAACAATCCCTTTCCTGCTCAACTCTTTACCGCACACTCGTACAGACATCCACAGTGCTCCAGGCAACGGGATGGTCACCTGGGTGGCAGCCATCAGTCAAATGGTTGGTTCCTTTCTGGAAGAGGCAACAATTGGGAAGTGAGTTCGGAAGTAGGGCTAATTCTGACTGTATGCCGGGGGTCATGGGATACAGAAGTAGCATGCTCCTCAATTGCTTCACCCAGTCCCACTGCAATAAGTTACTTCTTGTAAACTTCAGAAGGTTGCTAAGCATAGTCTCCAGGGGTATGCTTCCCAGGCAGACTCAGTTACGGACTGATCTACCATTTCTGCTTTGGAATGTTGCATCCTGCAGACGACGCCAAATATAAAGCAGGTAATCGGATGCAACACGCAAACAGGGACAAGATAACCGACTAAACTCTTTATTTCTCCAGAATGGTGGGAAAATGGGGTAACTGTGGCAATGGTGAATGATGTAAAACCTGATATTTACAGCATGAAATATACAATATCAAATATACAATGAATTCTCAGGTTCACTGTAACTGTTATGTTACTAAATCGTTCTAGTCAGTAGATAAACAGTCGCACTCAAGTGTGGATTAATCTTGCCAAAAAATCTTGAAGATTTTGTGAAATTTTTGGATTTTTATTTTATTTCAAATACATCAAATAGTGTAACACCGCAGACAAAAGAAGTATCCAAAATGTGGGTATAATATCGTAATCCAGGATATGAGTATATTATGGTTACGTTTCAACACCGCAGGTCCAGGCTGCTCCCATGCCATCAGCCCCTGTTTGGGACTTCTGAAAATGCTCTAATTAAACTTTTTTGTTGTGAGTTCATTTTCCCCTTCACTACTGAGGCCCGAGGAACTCCCTCTTCTGGTGAAGAAAGGTAGTGAGCCTGATTGTCAAACACCTAGGGCTGATGATGATGACTGGCTGAGTGGAGTTAATGACTGGATATAAGGCTGCCGACGCCCTTCTGGCCTGCGGGTGATTTCTCTGTGGACTTCTAGGAAACCAGTCTGATTCCTGCTCATCTAAAGCTAAGATTTCTGCTTTGCCTTTTTGCATTAGTGTTTTGCTTTCCTTGCTTTTCTGGATTCTGCCATTCCCTGCCGGGGTGAGCTGAATCTCCTTTTGCCTGTTGCTCTGTCTTCAGAATATTCCTGAGTACTGACATAGCTTTTTGAAGCCTAGCGTCTTCAGGGCCTTTTTTACTGTCAGTTTGTTGGCTCTTATTTTCATAGGGTTTTTCACGGATTGCAGACAGCAGCCTTCCTGTCCTTTCCTATCTAAGCTGGCGTGGGCCCCATCTTTGCTCAGTCTATCTTTCTGTCTGTGTTTTGTTCTTTCTTCTTGCTTCACCGTCATTATATGTGGGGGGCTGCCTTTTGCTTTGTGGTCTGCTCTGGGGCAGTTTAGATTTCCCTTTCTGTCTTTAGGCTATGTAGTCCTCCGGCTGTGATCGAGGGGCCTAGGGCATTGTAGGAGCCCCCCACGGCTACTGCTAGTTGTGTTGATAGGTTCAGGGGTCTGCAATCCGATAGCTGCCAACTTCTCTGGTTTTCTGGACTTAGCTAGCATTTCTATTTTTGCCTCCTACGGTGACTCAATCATAACACTTTTCCTTGACACTACTGGAGTATGGTTTGAGAAAGGCCTCTTAGTAGGTCGAAACGTAACCATGATAATCCACACTTGAGTGCGACTGTTTATCTACTGACTATTGTTTGTGGACCCTCCACATACAGTCAGCACCTATCTCCACAGCAAGAGTGCGCGTCTTTCTTCTTCTACTAAATCGTTATATAACTTTACAACTGCCTAACAAGGGTAGTAGTCACGGTACTATGAGAGTCACTGTACTGTCTATTCCTCTGGCAGAGGCTCTAGTGGGGGTCTCCGGTTCTTCCCACTAAGCTGCAAGTCCTCCTGACAAAGCCTGACAGAGTCCACTGGGCCTCTCTCACATCAACCAATCCCATCCACTATGTTGCACAACCCCAGACCAACCCCTGTACCGTACGCCAGTGCTGGAAGCAATGGCCCGGCTCATTTGTGCCTCTTGTTCACCCTTGCAGCCATCCTTCCCCGAGCGAAGATTCCCAACAAACTTTTGGTGCTTGACCGGCGACATGTGTCTCTTGTACCAAGTGGAATTAGGCTTAGGCTCAGCTTTTGACTGGTGTTGACTGGGCTCCGGATCTTGACCAATGCAGGTCTGATCTTTAGCCTTGACCAGTATTGTCTGGATTCTTGAACTTGCCTGGCACAGGTCTGGTTCCCAAATATTGCTCTGTATGGCCTGGTTCCTGAACTTTGACTGGCGTCATCTAGACTCTGAATCTAGTTGTGCCACAACCCACTGGCTCAAACTTTGTCTACCTCGGCACACGTCTTGCCCATCCCTCGTGTTGGCGCTAAATCTCCTCTTGTCTTGGCTCGCTGGCCTCTTATATCAGGGAACTGTGTCATCAAGGTCACCTGACCCCGTGCTCCATTTAAACCTGTCCTTCCTGTAACTCTGCTTATTCTGGTTGGTTCCTCAGGGTCCCGAATGAACAGGATATGGAAGTCCTTATACTGAGATGCCGCAGAGCGCTCAGAATTCTCATCCTTAACTTGACACCCTCTTACAGGTAAACCAGAAAGAATGTAATATAATATGATAAATAATATATGTCCTGTTTGAGGAGAAACTTCTTCCACCACTCTGCCTACAAGACAGAGACTAATGGGTAATCGAGTCCTGAAAGGAAAACAATAGTTCTGAGTATATAGCTAGGATTCCACCATTACAAGCCGCAGGTGTCCACAATAATCACAATGAGGTTATTAATAACAGTTTTACATGTCATCTCCACTAATGATCACAATAAAGATCTGATCGTGGATAAATTCAATGACAGGAGAAATATCAATGTAATTCTATATATGCCAAATTATATGTTTATATGTCAGTTGTCTCTAATAGTGGAGAAGATGAAGAATAAGTTGAGAAGGAGGATGGAGACGTTATATAAGTGGAAATGTGTGGATAATGAGAGGATCATATAGACATTATATATTAAATGAGGGATATACAACATGGCCTCACATATACCGTACATGGTCATGATGACGCATACTGAATTGTACATAGTTTCTATAAGGAGTATGTGTGGATATGAGGAGGCATTTTTTTTTACTAGATATCAGAGCAGATATACAACGATGGTCTCATGTGACAACTATATATACTGTAGATAACCTTTTCTGTTACATAGAGCTAATAATTTCCCATATAAGTCTGAACTCAGACGTCTGTGTTTCTTGGTCGGTATTTGGACCACAAGGCCAAAACCAGACACGGGTCCCCTCATCCAAACTTAAGAGCAACATATATGGTTATAAGCAGAGTTGAGTGATACGGGTCAGTCAAATTCAAAAGTCGCCGACTTTCACTAAAGTCGGGTTTCGCTCGGCGTGAGGTCGGCCATGCGGTCACCGACCTGAGCGCCAAAGTCGCGTTTCCCATAATGCTTTCAGGCGCCTTTTCTCTGCCAGTGAGCAAGGACGCACACTGTGGGCAACGCGATGACATGGGCAGCGGCCACCACCATCTTAGAGAAGGGCATTGCAGTGATTGGCTGGCTTTGTGTGGCGTCACAGTGGCTATAAAAGCCCTGACCGCCGACCGCCATTTTACTTCTGCTGATGTTAGCATAGGGAGAGGTTGCTGGCTGCCACTGTTTCTCAATGAGAAGAGTGTTAGGCAGGAAAGAAAACAGATAGGCAGGGAAGAAAAAACATTCTGTGCTTGTGCTGATAGCAATTGTGCTGTACAGTTAGTGTGCAGTGACAAGGGAGGATTTTTTTGTGTGCAGCAGCGCTGGTTATTAGGCTGCCTTATTAGGCTACCTGATAGCTGCATTGCTGTGTGCGCACTGCTGTGCAGACTGCTTTTTACACAGCACTTCTACTTTTATTCTTTTTTTCTGAATAGTTACCGAGCATTCATTTTTTCCCCACACCGTATTGGGGTTGGACGCTCCTCACACACTACCGTGTACCGGCTGGTATCACGGACAAATACATGCTATCTGTGTGTGACTCCGGAAAAAAATAGATGGAGATTTACATTTTTTCCATGCATACACCGTATAGAGCTGTCCACTTCTGATACAGTACCGTATATATCTGCTGTTTGCATTATGGTCAAATCCATACTGCGACAGCGTCTGTGTGTGACTCCGGAAAAAATACAGGTAATAGTGATGACGGTTGTAGGGGAGCGCCAGCCGTGCGTTATTTAGGGAGATCAATGCAGCTCCAGCCGGGTGCCTCAAGAGATAGTAGGTTACGGTGCTGGATAAACCCGGTTGGAAGGAGCGCAAAGAGAGGGGGTAATAGATTTAAAATCTTCTTTTATTATTGTAGTCCACAACACGTTTCGACAGAATCATCTGTCTTCCTCAGGTGGCAGTACACCAATAATAAAAGAAGATTTTAAATCTATTACCCCCTCTCTTTGCGCTCCTTCCGACCGGGTTTATCCAGCTCCGGAAAAAAATAGACATAGATTTACATTTTTCCATACATACACCGTATAGAGCTGTCCGCTTCTGATACAGTACCGTATACCGTGAAGCGCTGCGGAATATGTTGGCGCTATATAAATAAAGATTATTATTATTATTATTATCTGCTGTTTGGATTACGGTCAAATCCATACTGAGACATTTTTCCATACACCGTATAGAGCTGTCCGCTTCTGATACAGTACCGTATATCTGCTGTTTGGATTACGGTCAAATCCATACTGAGACAGCGTGTGTGTGTGACTCCTGTTGGTGTAGTGACCACTGTGTCCGCTAGGGGTTGCTGTGTGGGTGTCCCAGGACAGGCGTATAAGCATTTCCAGTCCTGATAGGAGTAGGATGCTGAATGATCATAATGCATCTCAAGGTGGGTGGCCTTGAGATGAAGGCTTGCTTATGTGCTGATCAGCAGAGCTGATCTTTCGTTCCAATGTGTCAGGGAGAAGTCTTCAGGTAGCTGAAGAGACGGGCGTGACCAGCTACCTACAAATCCACCCAGGGGTGTGTCTAGAACGCCATACTAAAGAATGTATAAATGCTTGTAGGACCTGTGATGAGGTCATAGCCATTTGACCCGATAGGCGTGGCTACAGACCATATAAGGTGGCCAGGGTAGGTCACATGAGAAAATGCTTGGACCCCGTTGGTCCATTGTGGAAGGTCCCACTGGGAGATGAGGCTTCCTGCCTGACAGCACGTGAATGCTGTGTTTAATGGCTGCAAGTGTCTGACAGTTCCCAGGGAGAGGGAATGAACGTCTGCAGTGAGCTGAAGCAGCCATGAGGTAACCCTGATCGGTGAGATAACTGTGAGGCTGAAGAGCCTGCGTATGGAACATTGCATAACCTGTGTGACCACAGTCTGGAAAGAGTGAAGCTCTGTCATGGACGCTATGCTGTTTTCTATTGCTTTGATGGTTTATGATGCATGAATAAACCGCATGGACTGAGATTGTTTTATGGAAAACCCGTGCCGGATCTGATTTTTTGGCTGCCAAGCGAGTGTCCCCTATCTGAATGACAGCACTACCTTACACTCCGGAAATAAATATACATAGATTTACATTTTTCTATACATATGTGGCGCCCCTGAGGCTCAGTCGCCACAGAGGTACTGCACCTTCTCCTAAGGTGTAGTGTCCCACCAACTAGGTAAGTTGGGAACTCCTTTCCACCCTCCAACACCTGCACCCACACACGGGATAGTTCAGCAATGGACCACATTGCGGCTCCATGCTTAGAGGGTAGCAGAGCACCTTTCGTGGGTCCTTGCTTTGTAACACAAGATGTGCTGGGAGGTGGGTGGAGTTAGATATAAAAGAGTGGGAAGGTTTAGAATTAGAGATAGTTCAGTCTGAGAGCAGGCTGACAGGAGGTCAGCCTGAGGGGAGGTCAAGGCGGAGGAAGACAGTCAGGAGAGGCTGAGGACTGGTCTACGTGGAACGAGCTCCCCAGAAGAGAGATAGAAGAGAGAGTGCTGCAGCTACCTCAGTGATCTGAGCCAGCTGGCACGGGAAAGGAACAGAAGGAGGAAGACGTAGAACTGCAACCTAAGCTTCCATAAGAGAGAGAAGGAACAGCGCGGAACGAAGGAGTAGGAGAACAGAGAGGAGTTGTGGGTAGGAAGAGGAACCCTGCCTATAGGTTCTCAGCGCAAGGCCGGGGCCCGGTCCCCAAGGTTGTATGGACACTTATGGTTCTGCAGCAGACACCGGTGGAGTAGTTGGCTGTAAATGCATTACTCCTATCCAAGACTTGGGGCACAACAGCATCTGTATAGGGAGCCGGGACTCAGGAGAAAGGGAGTCCCGGAAGTAGGCTACAGCTGTCTGCTGTACAAGGAAGAGTTGTTAGGAACATCTGACAGGAGGAACTTCAGAGTACCATGGTACTGGAGCTCTTCACACCAACAGCGCAATATAGGAGTCGTTCAGGATAGGTACATGTTGGCGGAGTGTTGGAGAGGAGAAGCCTGACTTGCCCGGGTGGTTGATTGAGTCTCTGCCCCGGAGGACACAGCACTGAGGCAGGCACCAGCGTGCACCACGATCTGTGAGTAAAGCTTTGGAACTACAAGCCCTGGTGTCTTCCAGTCCTTGTGCGCCAACACCATCAGCACCGCTACATCTGGGTATCATCCTTTACACTACCTGCGCCTACACACTGCCCTGGGGTTACAGCTTCACCTGTGGGGAGCTATACCATCTATGCTGCAACACACCATCAGCCCCAGAGGATCTGCACGCAGCGTTGGCTTAACATCTTGCTTGCCAAACACCACAGGTGGCGTCACGAACTATTCAATTCCATTAACCACACACCACCATTGACATTGGGCGCCCAGGGCCATGGACCGGGTCACAGCTGCTGTGATACTTTCCCCTAACACCGACCCGGTACCGAGTACCCCACAGCCCTGGGACGGGGGCGACCCACATACACCGTATAGAGCTTTCCGCTTCTGATACTGTACCGTATATCTGCTGTTTGGATTACGATCAAATCCATACTGAGACAGCGTGTGTGTGTGACTCCGGAAATAAATATTCATAGATTTAAATTTTTCCATACACCGTATAGAGCTGTCCGCTTCTATTCAGTACCGTATATCTGCTGTTTGGATTACGGTCAAATGCATACTGGGAGAGCGTGACTAAGGAAATATATACGGAGATTTAAATTTTTCACTACACCTTATACAGCTGTACGCTCCTCATATAGTACCGTATATCTGCTGGTTGGATTACGGTCAAATACATACTGGGAGAGCGTCTGTGACTAAGGAAATATATACAGAGTTTTTACATTTTCACTACGCCTTATACAGCTGTACGTTCCTCATATAGTACCATATATCTGCTGGTTGGATTACGGTCAAATACATACTCGGAGAGGGTCTGTGACTAAGGAAATATATATGGAGATTTAAATTTTTCACTACACCTTATACAGCTGTACGCTCCTCATATAGTACCATATATCTGCTGGTTGGATTATGGTCAAATACATACTGGGAGAGCGTCTGTGACTAAGGAAATATACGGAGATTTAAATTTTTCACTACACCTTATACAGCTGTACGCTCCTCATATAGTACCATATATCTGCTGGTATTTTTGGTACATTTTCCCAAACATGAGGAAGTATGGTGGAAGAGGCCGTGGACGTGGGCGGGGGGGCATCTGGTACTGATGGTGGTGGTGGTACATCTGCTGGTTATGCCAAAAAAGCACAATAGCAGCTAAGGAAGGAGATGTTGAGCCAGCGTCATCGTCTGGCTAAAGAAGGCCTGTAAGGTTCCCTTTTCTGGGATTAGGTAAACTGCTTTTAAAGCCGGAGCATCAGGAACAGGTTTTGGCTTACATTGCTGAAACAGCCTCCAGCTCTATTGTCTCCTCTTCTGAAGTGTCAAAAACTGCAAGCACTGAGTCGTCAGTGCAACCTTCTGGTCAGGAACACCTTTCCTTGTGTCCTTCACCCCCACCAAAAGTGAAGGATGCGGCAGGCCACACTTCAGATTACTCCATGTAGCTCTGTTGTGAGCTCATTTTCGGGTTTGCCTCTGGCTTCTGGTGAGGGTTATGGAGCTGGCTGTGCTGACAGAGGAGTAGTGAGTTCTCTATCTGGATTCCCTCTGTTGGTGAAGGGAGGTAATGAAGCTGATCTAAATGGCAGAGACCGGCCACCTGAGGAGGAGGACTGCGATTGGACATCAGGAGTTTCTGATTGGATTTAAGGCAGCCGACTCCCTAGTTTCTTGCTGGTGATTTTTCCTGACTGTGGCTCCTGGTTTCCAGTTTGGTTCCTGCCTTCCTAAAGCTAAGTTTTCTCTGCTATTGTTCATATGAGTTTTTGTCTGGTTTATTTAGTTTTTGTGTTCAGCCAGCCCTGGCTGGGACTGGGCTGAATCCCCATTTTGTCTCTGATCAGTTGATCTATTTTGCTCTGTCTTCAGAATATACCTGAGTGCTGATACAGGGCCTTTTTCTATCAGACGTGTTGGACATTCTTTTTTGCAGGATTTTTTGCGTGATTGCACACAGCAGCTTTTCTTTCCTGTCCTTTCTAGCTAGCGAGGGCCCCATCGTTTGCTCAGCCTATCTTTCTACCTGTGTCAGTGTTTTCATCTTCTTTCACCGACAATACATGTCGGGGCTGTCTTTTGCTTTGGGGTCTGCTCTGGGGCAGTTTAGATTTTCCCTTTCTTACTTTAGGCTTATTTAGATCTCCGGCCGTGACGAGGCGCCTAGGACCACCGTAAGCACGCTCCACAGCTACTGCTAGTTGTTGTGGATAGGATCAGGGGTCTGCAATCCGCTAGTTACCAACCTCTCCGGTTTTCTTGGCTTAGCTTGATTTTTGTTTTTTCCTCCTCGGTGACTCATTCATAACAGAGCTCTTTTCACGTACCATGCCTGGGTTATCAAGTCAAATCCTGAATTCCCCAGTCCAAGATGAATCTGACATGGAGTGCACTGATGCACAGCCACTGCTAGATGATTCTGCTGGTACATTGACCCAGAGCACTACATTGCCCTCGCAGTCTACTGAGCCAGAATCTGACCCTGATGAAACTCAGGTGCCCCTTCCCGCATACTATACCACCTTACACGGTGACACAGAGGAACGTGCAGATGAAATTGAAGAGGAGGTGATAGATGACCCAGTATTGACCCGGATGGCATCCATTGGGGGAAGAGGGTGCCGCTGGCAATAGGTCTGAAGAGGAGAAGGATCTGCAGCAGGCATAGTCATCGCAGCAGCAGTTATCTGGCAGGCTCGTAGCTGTCCAAAAACATGGTAAAAAAACAAAAAGAGTTGCAGGACAGCTTGGCCAGACGGTCAAATCAGCACAGCCTGCAAGCCCTGAAAATTTATACCATAGTAGGAAAAGTGCAGTGTGGCACTTTTTTGACCAAAATCCTATTGATGAGGCAAAGGTTATCTGTAAGAAGTGCGAAAGGACCTTTAGCCGAGGGAAAAATCTCCGAAATTTGAATACCAGTTGCATGCTTAGACATTTAACCACCATGCACTTGCAAGCGTGGATGGACTACAAAACCTCAGGTAGCACAGGTGCACCTGCTCCGACTGAAGATAGCCAGCAAAGCTCCATCGCTTCCCCCATTGTAAGCCCACTGGTAAGCACACCAGCAGCAAGAAATGTTGGTGTCGTCACAAGGCCAAAGCAGTCAGGGAATCACAATGTTTTTGCAACGAAAGACTGAATCTAGGCCACCACCACCATCACCAACCCCCTGTCAGTCCGACAGGTCCACCGCTAGTTCCCCCATATGCAGCTCTCAAGTCCAGCTCACCCTACCAGACACTCTGAGTAGGACAAGAAAGTACTCATCTTCTCATCCGCGTACACTGGCTCTGAATGCCTACATTGCCAAACTGATCTCATTAGAGATGATGCCCTTCCATTTGGTTGAAAGCGAAGTGTTCCGAGAGCTCATGGCCTACGCTGTCCCACGCTATGACCTACCCAGTCGGCACTTCTTTTCTAGAAAAGCCATCCCTGCCCTCCACCTGCATGTGAAAAACCGCATTGTCCATGCACTCAAACAATCAATGAGTGGAAAGGTGCACCTCACAACAGATGCATGGGCCAGTAGGCATGGCCAGGGCCGTTACGTGTCCATCACTGCGCACTGGGTTAATGTGGTGGATGCAGGGTCCACAGGGGACAGCAACGGTGGGACAGTGCTGCCTAGCCCACGGTATAGGAAACAGTTGGCTGTAGGCGTTCGACCCTCCTCCAGAATCGAAAGCTCATCGACAGAGCGCAGTCGCACAAGCACTCCATCCGCAGCTGCCTTTGTTGCACACGAGGTGTCCCACTATCGAACAGCTAGTGGTAAGCGTCAGCAGGCTATTTTAAAGATGATGTCTTTGGGCGACAACAGACACACCGCGGAGGTACTGGCCGACTACTTGCAGCGAGAGACTGAGTCATGGCTGGGCAGTCTAGATCTTGAGCCAGACAAGGTAGTCAGTGATAACGGCCGTAATTTTGTGGCGGCCATAGCCCTTGCAAAACTCAAACTGGATACCTGGCTTGAATTGGCAAAATATGCCTTACAGGAGCTCGCTTGCCTTGCTGGTAGTGTGCTATCAGAAAGAGACTTCAGTGCTGCTTGATCAATCCTGACAGAAAGAAGCACCCGGCTGTCGACCCAAAATGTTGGTGATCTCACCTTCATTAAAATGAACCATGCCTGGGTTTCAAAGGATTTTGTACCACCTTCCCCTGATGACACATAGGTTGCCATCAAAATGGCTCGCTTTGTCCTCCTCTTCCTCCGACTTCTGCAATTCCTCCATTTGCAGCTGCTGATCATCCAGCCTATACCTCCACATATGCCAGTTTTTCCACCTCCCTAACTGGCCTGTACCCCCCCCAGGGCCGGCGTCAGCACCTGGTGCACCCGGGCAGGTGCCGGGGCCCTGAACAGGTGGGGGGCCCACTCGTGGGCGATGGCTCTGGCACAGGGCCCCTCAGAGTACGCAAAAGTCTCTGACGGGGGGGCCCACTCGCCGTCACAGACACCATCGTACTATGAGGGGCCCTGTGCCACTGCCGTCGCCCACGAGTGGGCCCCCCTTGCTTGCTCAGGGCACCAGCACTTGCAATACTTACCTCTCCCTGCTCCACCGCTGTGACTTTTCCCGCGTTTCTTGACAGTGACATTCAGATCAGAGAGCGCAATGACGTCACATCTGTACGCCCTCTGTCTGAACAGTCCAAGTGCAGAGAGCTGGAAGATGGCGACGCTGAGGAGTCTAGAGTAGAGCAGTGCCCAGTGAATAAAGGTATTTCATTTTTTTAATGTTTGGAGCAATATATGGGGAGCATTGGAGAATAATATATGGGGCCCATCATACACTTGAGCATCATAGATAGGGCCCATTGTACACTGGAGCATCATATGAGGCCCATTATATAAGGAGCATTATATGGGCCCATCATACACTAGAGCATTATAAATGGGACACATCATACACTGGAGCATCATCCATGGGGTCCATCATACACCTGCGCATTATAAATGGGGCCCATTATATATGGATCATTATACACTGTTTGCATAATTATTTTTTTTATATCAGGTAATTTTTTATTAAACATTTTCAAAAATTGAAAAAACAGGTAGTCATATACAGGATATTTCCCAAATAGTGTATTACATAAACACAATAGAACCCCACAAAAATCCTTCCCAACTCACCCCCCACCCTCACCCGAAAAAACACCTCTCTTCTCTCCCGATGCATTTGTTCTCTCACAGCTACAATTTTTGGGTTATATCCTCCTCAACGCTCTCATTCATGCTAATCTAGGAGGCGCCAACCCTGGTGTGTCCAACCAAGGTGCCCTCATATCGTCTCATTTCTTAGTTGTTCTCTTTTGATACACATATTTTTCCATATCTATATTATTATTAACTGCATTGGTAACTTCCGTGATTGTGGGTACAGAAGATCCCTTCCAGTGAGCCGCCACCCTTTTACGAGCTTGATATAATATTCGTGAGTCTGCCAGTTGGTGCTCCTCCGAAAGCAGCAAAGTCTCCACCCGCCCCAGAAGAGCCATTTTGGGGTCTAGTACCATTTGACATTGATAGACAGTATTAAGTTAATGATTCACACCTCCCCAAAACCTACGTAACCGAGGACAGTTCCAGGTCATGTGTATCAGATCCGCATTGGGGTTCCACATTTCCAACAATCTGCCTCTCTAGCATAGCCCATTTTCAACAGCCGTACAGGGGTTTGATAAACTCGGTGAAGCAAATAAAGATGCGACACTCTGCGCCTCGCTAACTGAGACTTTCGTGACTTCTTGCAATGCATCCTCCCATTCATCATCTGTTAAATCACCTACATCAACTTGCCACTTATTCTTCAGCGTCTCTAAACTTGCCACTCTCTTTTTTCCAACATGGTTGCATATATCATGGATATAATACCTCTTGATACTCCTCCCATCACTACCCTATCCAACAGCGGAGTTTTAGCTGGATTACCTAGTGGAGCGAGTCACTGGTGTGCTTCACAAGCATGTCTCAGCTGGAGATATTGAAAAAATCTTTTATTAGGGATGAAAAATGTCTGTTTGAGATCCTCAAAAGATCGAAACTCCCCTTCCGAATAAAGCTGTGATACTAGTTTAAGCCCTCTCCTCTCCCATAGCTCAAAACCCTTTAATTTATTTAGCTCTGTACATGTCAAGTTTCTCCAGATCAAGGAATGCACCGTGACTCCCTCTATACTCAATATTTCTTTGGCCGTGTTCCATACCTTATCCATGCACTTCATTTTCGGATTATTGATAGCTTGACCCTGACTGAACCGCCCTGAGTCTAGTGCCTGCACCAGTAAGTCCTTTCCCACTACGCATGTAACTTCACATGAGGAACTTCACATGAGGGAATCCTCC
The DNA here is from genome assembly GCF_039654945.1 of Dendrobates tinctorius. Taxonomy (NCBI): domain Eukaryota; kingdom Metazoa; phylum Chordata; class Amphibia; order Anura; family Dendrobatidae; genus Dendrobates; species Dendrobates tinctorius. The sequence goes on from NW_027361717.1 coordinate 280,151, forward strand.
TCCCCCATCCTCTGAAATGCTGCAACTGTGCTGCAAGATAATACAGAAACGGGTCAGGAACTGCTAATCCCCCCAGTTCTTTAGATGTACGCAAAACCTCCAACCGAATTCTAGGAACACTCCTCTTCCAGATAAGCTCTCTAAATATTCTGTTTATTTGATAAAAGAGTCGACCAGGAATCCAAATGGGCGCATTGTGGAGGGCATACAAAGCTTGTGGCACGAGTTCCATTTTTACCAGGTTTGCCCTTCCCACCATACTCAGTGGTAACTTGCACCAGTCCTTTATTTTTGGATGAAATTTAGCAAGTAGCGGAGTAATATTTAAACGCTCAAAATCTTGTATATTATACCCAATATGAATTCCTAAATATTTAAACTCTTTGACTACATTTAATCGTCCGGCCAATTCCAAGGAGTTCTCGGGAGCATCTCCCACTGGCATTATTGAAGATTTCTCCCAGTTAATACATAAACCAGAGATCACTGCGAAGGATCCAAAGACTTCCATTGTCACCCTCAGAAAAGACGGCCACTCTCCCAAAAACAAGAGCTTGTCATCAGCATACGCTATTTTTCTTGCAAAGACTCATACCCAAACCCCTTAATTTCAGGTGTCTCCCAAATTACTACTTCCAAGGGCTCAATTGCCAGAGCAAACAGTAGTGGAGACAAGGGGGCATCCCTGTCTGGTCCCTCTGTGTAAGTTAATTGTATTTGAGATCTCCCCATTAATTCTAATTTTGGCCTCTGGACTCGAATACAGCAGCTGTATCCAGGCAATAGAATTTTTATGGAAACCCATCTTGGCTAATGTAGCCCACAGATATGGCCATTCGACACTGTCAAATGCTTTAGCAGCATCCAAAGATGCAACAGCCCTAGGTTCCTTTCCCTTTGATGGGATCTGTAAATTTAGATACAACCGCCGGATATTAATTGAAGTTGATTTCTCTGGCATAAAACCAGTTTGATCTGGATGAATAATACTAGATATTACTCTAGACAGCCGCATCGCCAGAATCTTTGCAAAAATCTTGACATCATTGTTTAAAAGGGAGATAGGCCTGTATGACTCTGGAAGACAAGGATCCTTATCAGCCTTGGGGACCACCACTATGATTGCTTTATTCAAGGATCGGGGCAAGTGCCCTTCTTCCCTATCCGCCTCAAACACCTTTAACAGCTGTGGAAGCATTATATTTGAGTACTGTTTATATACCTCCACAGGCAGCCCATCAGACCCCGGTGTCTCATTCCCTGCCATAGAATCTAGAGCCTCCTCTAATTTCTCCAGACTAATTGGTGCCTCCAGCTCAACAGCTTCCGATTCCAACAGAGTAGGTAGACCAGCAGTCCCCAAAAAGCTACTGAGCAATTTGTCAGAGAACCCGACCTGCGAATTATATTATATCTCAAAAAACTTGCTAAAAGTTGCTAGAATTGCCCCAGAAGATCTTTCTAGTTCCCCATTTTTGTTTTTTATCTCCGCTACCATTGCAGGGCCAGATTGAGTCTTGTTCAGGGTAGCTAGTACATGTCCGGTTCCCTCCCCCTCCCCGAAATAGACCTGCTGCCGGAAGTATCGTTTATTTGCAGCTTTTGAAAGCTTATGTTGGGCTGATCGTTTTTCCGCATCTTTTAATGCGTCAAAATGTATATCCGACGGAGTTTTCAAATATTGCAATTCTGCAGAGATAGCTTCCTTCTGTAAAAGTTCCTCATATTCTCTAGACTTAGATCTAACTCTATTCACTTCCGAGATCAACAGTCCTCTCAGATAAGCTTTAGACGCATCCCATATTATTTCCCTGAGGGCTGTACCCTCATTAATAGCAAAAAATTATTTTAGCAAGTCAGGGATCCTAGCATCTGCTTGAATAATAGGTAACCAGAATGCGTTAAATAACCATGGTGCCCGTTCCCCTCTCCCGCCATTTTCCCAATTAAATGTCGCCATAACAGGGGAGTGATCTGACAAGGCCCTTGGTTGATACTTGTTTGCATAATTATTACTAGGCAAGTTGTATTTGAGAGGATTCTTTTTATTATTGAACAACAACTATGTTCTCCATCAACCGAAAAGACTCCTAAATATCAAAGCTTAATATTTTTGGAAGTTGGAGTGGGTTTTTTTTTAAATTTGGCTATCTTAGGAGGATATCTGCTTGTGCAGGTAGCTATTACTGTGCAGAATTATTAGGCAACTTAATAAAACCAAATATATACCCATCTCACTTGTTTATTTTCACCAGGTAAACCAATATAACAACACAAAATTTAGAAATAAACATTTCTGACATTCAAAACCAAAAAAAGGGACCAACATAGCCACCTTTCTTTATGATGACACACAAAAGCCTTCCATTCATACATTCTGTCAGTTGCTTGATCTGTTAACGATCAACATTGCGTGCAGCAGCCACCACAGCCTCCCTGACACTGTTCCCAGAGGTGTAATGTTTTGACTCCCTGTAGATCTCACATTTTATGATGGACCACAGGTTCTCTATGGGGTTCAGATCAGGTGAACAAGGGGGCCATGTCATTATTTTTTCTTCTTTTAGACCTTTACTGGGCAGCCACACTGTGGAGTATTTGGATGCATGTGATGGAGCATTGGCCTGCATGAATATCATGTTTTTCTTGAACGATATCGACTTCTTCCTGTACCACTGGTTGAAGAAGGTGTCTTCCAAAAACTGGCAGTAGGTCTGGGAGTTGAGCGTCACTCCATCCTCAACCCGAAAAGGTCCCACAAGTTCATCTTTGATGATACTAGCCCATACCAGTACCCCTCCTCCACCTTGCTGGCATCTGAGTCAGAGTGGAGCTCTCTGCCCTTTACTGATCCAGCATCTGGCCCATCAAGAGTCACTCTCATTTCATCAGTCCATAAAACCTTACAAAAAACTGCCTTAACATATTTCTTGGCCGTCTTGACTTTTATCTTTATCTTACATCTTTATCTTTATCTTACTCTTTATCTTACAAGAAAGTTCAAAGGTGGTCGTTTTCCAGCCTTCCTTACCTTGGCCATGTCCCTGAGTATGGCATACCTTGTGCTTTTTTGATACTCCAGTAACGTTGCAGCTCTGAAATATGGCAAAACTAGTGGCAAATGGCATCTTTGCAGCTTCATTTTCCTCAATTCATGGACAGTTATTTTGAGCCTTTTTTTGTCACACGCTTTTTGCGACCCTGTTGGCTATTTGCCATGAAACGCTTGATTGTTCAGTGATCACGCTTCAAAAGTTTGGCAATTTCAAGACTGTTGCATCCCTCTGCAAGACATCTCACAATTTTTGACTTTTCAGAGTCCGTCAAATCTCTCTTCTGACCCATTTTGCCAAAGGAAAGGAAGTTACCTAATAATTAAGCACACCTTATATAGGGTGTTGATGTCATTAGACCACACCCCTCCTCATTACAGAGATGCAAATCACCTGATTAACATAATTGGCAGTTAGCTTTCAAGCCTATACAGCCTTGGAGTAGGACAACATATATGAAAAGGATGATGTAATCGAAATACTCATTTGCCTTATAATCCTGCACACAGTGTATAGGCCCATCATACACTGGAGCATCATCCATGGGGCCCATCATATACTGCAGCATCATATGGGGCCCATTACATATGGAGCATAATATAGGCCCATCATACAATGGAGTATCATCCATGGAGCCCATCATATACTGGAGCATCATATGGGGCCCATCATATACTAGAGCATCATATGGGGCCCATTATATATGGAGCATAATATAGGCCCATCGTACAATGGAGCATCATCCATGGGGCCCATCATATACTGGAGCATCATGTGGGGCCCATCATATACTAGAGCATCATATGGGGTCCATTATATATGCAGCATTATATAGGCCCATCATACAATGGAGCATCATCCATGGGGCCCATCATATACTGGAACATCATATGGGGTTCATTATGGGGCATCATATAGGGTATGGAGCATTTTATGGAGCACATATGGGGCCTATTCTGTATGGAGCAATATGTGGGGCCCATCATATACTGTATAGAGCTTTATATGCAACTCATTATACTGTATGGAGCAATATGAGAAAACAGGAGAAAACCAGAGTCCAAACTATATTTATACGTGTAATTTTATTAGTACAAGTTCTAGACTTGTGAGAAACAGGATATGTATACAAATATATCAAATGGTCAGTTAAATTATTTAGCCTGAAACTGTGAAAAGAAACAGAATGGCGATATTATTTAAAAGGCCAAAGTAAGCGACAAAGAGAGGGGTAGATAGTATTATATGCCCATCACATATGTAGTGGGAATAGACAATGATCATAATAGAGGTCCCAATAAGTAATGCAAATATGCAGTAAAAAAGTAAATGGTAATTATCTGGCTATATTGCACAATGCCCTAAATTGTAAACTGTTGGCACAGCAGTCGGGGATGCAGTCACAGCCGGTGTGGAGTAATTGTATTCAGTCACAATACCTAACAATATTAGTCTGTATTCATGTCAGCTGCGGCTGCAGACACCACCACTGAGTCAAAAAGTGCAGCAAAGGCCACAAAATGCCAGAGTAATGGGAGCCAAGAAAATTACATGCTAAGATATATTGCACCAAACCCACATAAACAAGTGTATAGGAACATACATTATCATAAAAGAATACCCTAAAAAAATGCTTTATTAGTTAAAAAAACAAGATTGGTTATACACCAAAAAACGTGACAAAAGCAAAAATGTGTTCAACCAAAAACCATAAGGGAACAACTAGGAATCCCTAATAAATACCCTGAGCTTACACCTGCCTGGCCGCGGAGGTTGGCACCCTAGGGAGGTACGTTGTGGCGCCCCCGCTCAACGGTGGCTATCCCTAGGGGCCCTGATATACCCTACAGCCACTAGGGAGACCCTCTACCCGATGTCTAGAGGGACCCCTCACGCTAGACAAAGATAATCCTGCTCTATAGAGGGTCCTATTTCCCTTGAAAGTTAAAAACAATAGAACACAACTGGCATAAGGTGGCATAAAATGGGTGATAAAGTATCACACGAGCCTCTTGCCAACCTCCGCGGCCAGTCAGTTGTAAGCTCAGGGTATTTATTAGGGATTCCTAGTTGTTCCCTTATGGTTTTTGGTTGAATACATTTTTGTTTTTGTTTTTGTCACGTTTTTTGGTGTATAACCAATCTTGGTTTTTTAACTAATAAAGTATTTTTTTAAGGTATTCTTTCATGATCATGTATTAAGACGCTCTTGAATCATATATTTTGACATTGTATAGGAACATACCCATCATGTCATGCATAAATCGCCAGCCTGAGAACCCCAACGTACGTTTTGCGGTGAATAACATCAAGCAGAATTTCTGAAGGAATTTCCACTGAGGTAAATCTGCCCCTAAGGGTGTATTCACACGTGTGAGAGGAGCTGTTAACAAATCACTGCCATTTTTTCTCATAGCAAATTTTGCCATACAGTATTATGTAAGGGCTGGGAGCCAAAAAATAGGGCATGTCATTGTTTCTTTCCCGCAGCCCTAAAATACAGTATTTCACCTATGTTATTAATTTCCATGGGGGGAACTATGCTGTGCTTTTTCCAGCAATGATTGTGAATGTACCCAAAAGCTGTAGCAGTAAGGAAACATCAGACATGCAGCAGAGACCTCACATAAGTACATAGGGCATCATGATTTCATGGACAAGCTACAATTATTGGGGTCTAATTCTACAATATCTTGTTTTCTTCTTTCTGACCTAGAAGACCGAAAGGCTGGTTCAGGAGATGGATGAGGAACATGTAAGTAACATAAGGACATAACATATTTCCACCTCAGTATTCTTCTTCTTCTGATGATCTTTGTTATACATTATTATCAGAGATGTGCAAACGAGCTCGGTGATACTCGGATATCACTTGAGTATCTGGATGATCGGATGTGCTTGGCACTCGGCGTGCATTAGTCGGTGCTTGATTTTGAAACTCGAATCCCCGCCCTGCATGTTTGGTGCCTGTAACATAGCCAATAAGCATGCAGGGATTGCCTATGAGTTACTGTAGTGCCATAGTCATCTTAGTGGTGGCATCACTGTGATTGGCTGGCCATATGACATCATCAGGGGTTATAAAAGGAAAGGCGCCACCACGCTCAGGACACTGATGCCTATGCATAGCTCGTGGACAGCTCTTATTGGAGGGAGAGAGTGTTTGTCCAGGGCTGTGTGTGGACTCTTTACCATGTAACAAGGTCGACCGAAGTGGGGTGGGGGGTAGTTATGGCCAAGTTACTTAAAGGCACAGTCAACAGACAGAATCCACTGAGCAAATGGTCAGCGAGCGCCCCCAGCACCTTTGTACATAAAATAGACAGGACTAACACAGATCCTGCCCACAGGTTACCTATTGTTTCCAGCCACTCTAGTCCGGCTATCAAAATCCAGGGTCACCGCTGTGATCCAATATGGATAACTTTATCTCACACATTGCAAACACAGCATAATACCACGAAAGCACATTTCAGGACTAACAAGGCATAACATATAAAATGTGCAAACAGGGTCGCATGGGCTCCGTGTAGGGGAGCGGCAAATGAGGTTCTCTGCCACGTCCTTACAAACGCACCAGAGAGCTATAGCAGTGATACTGGTGCTAATTCTGAACATTCATACTTACAGCCCTTAAAGTGCAAAATCTGTGCTTTGCTGTTTGTATCAGATACATTCTGCATTTAGCCTACAGAGTGACCATTGCATGAGAAGGGAGAGTGACAAAATAAAGTCTCTCGGCAAGGCTTAGGGCTTATTTTGGTGAAAAAAATTGCCTATAGTATTACGTGCTCTCTGGTACATTTCAGTGGTATATAACACTCAAAGAACATTGAAAAATTGTTTCTGAATTCAATTACTCACCCATAGAGTATTACGTGCTTTGTGGTAAATTTGTGTGATGTATAACACTTCGAAATAGCTTTGAAAAATTTTTCTGGATTCAATTACTCATCAAGAGTATGACGTGTTTTTTGCATAAAAATAAAAATTGTTGCTTCCTTTTTTATATTTAGCACGATCTTTCTCCCCTCTCAAATATCATTTTTTTTTTTATGGATATCACCCTTGCAGGACTTCTGCTTCATCTTCATACTACTTGCAGCACTGCATGATCCGCGCGGTGGGACTGGAGAGGAGGTTAGCTGATCTTTGTTTCTTTTTTTTATATTTAGTGCGATCGTTTTCCCCTCTCAATTATCATTTGTTTTTTTATGGATATCACCCTCGCTGGACTTCTGCTTCATCTTCATACTACTTGCAGCACTGCATGATCCGCGCTGTGGGACTGGAGAGGAGGTGAGCTGATCTCTGTTGCTTCTTTTTTGATATTTAGTGTGATCTTGCTCCCCTCTCAAATATCGTTTGTTTTTTATGGATATCACCCTCGCTGGAATTCTGCTTCACCTTCATACTACTTGCAGCACTGCATTATCCATGCGATGGGACTGGAGAGGAGGTGAGCTGATCTTTGTTGCTTACTTTTTGGTATTTAGTGTGATCTTGCACCCCTCTCAAATATCATTTGTTTTTTTATGGTTATCACCCTCGCTGGACTTCTGCTTCATCTTCATACTACTTGCAGCACTGCATGATCCGCGCGGTGGGACTGGAGAGGTGAGCTGATCTTTGTTGCTTCTTTTTTGATATTTAGTGCGATCTTGCTCCCCTCTCAAATATCATTTGTTTTTTCTATGAATATCACCCAAGCTGGACTTCTGCTTTACCTTCATACTACTTGCAGCACTGCATGATCCGCGCGGTGGGACTGGAGAGGAGGTGAGCTGATCTTTGTTGCTTCTTTTTTGATATTTAGTGTGATCTTGCTCCCCTCTCAAATATCATTTTTTTTTTATGGATATCACCCTCGCTGGAATTCTGCTTCACCTTCATACAACTTGCAGCACTGCATTATCCATGCGATGGGACTGGAAAGGAGGTGAGCTGATCTTTGTTGCTTCTTTTTTGATATTTAGTATGATCTTGCTCCCCTTTCAAATATGATTTGTTTTTTTATGGATATCACCCTTGCTGGACTTCTGCTTCATCTTCATACTACTTGCAGCACTGCATGATCCGTGCGGTGGGACTGGAGAGGTGAGCTGATCTTTGTTGCTTCTTTTTTGATATTTAGTGCGATCTTGCTCCCCTCTCAAATATCATTTGTTTTTTCTATGAATATCACCCAAGCTGGACTTCTGCTTTACCTTCATACTACTTACAGCACTGCATGATCCGCGCGGTGGGACTGGAGAGATGAGCTGATCTTTGTGGCTTCTTTTTTGATATTTAGTGCTATCTTGCTCCCCTTTCAAATATCATTTGATTTTATGGATATCACCCTCGCTGGACTTCTGCTTCACCTTCATACTACTTGCAGCACTGCATGATCCACGCGGTGGGACTGGAGAGGAGGTGAGCTGATCTTTGTTGCTTCTTTTTTGATATTTAGTGCGATCTTGCTCCCCTCTCAAATATGATTTGTATTTTTATGGAGATCACCCTCGCTGGACTTCTGCTTCACCCTCATACTACTTGCAGCACTGCATGATCCGTGCGGTGGGACAGGAGAATAGGTGAGCTGATCTTTGTTGCTTCTTTTTTGATATTTAGTGCGACCTTTCTCCCCTCTCAAATATCATTTGTTTTTTAATGGATATCTCCCTCGCTGGACTTCTGCTTCTCCTTCATACTACTTGCAGCACTGCATGATCCGCGCCGTGGGACTGGAGAGGAGGTGAGCTTAACTTTGTTGCTTCTTTTTTGATATTTAGTGCGATCTTCCTCCCCTCTCAAATATAATTTCTTTTTTTTATGGATATCAACCTCACTGGACTTCTGCTTCATGTTCATACTTCTTGCAGCACTGCATGATCCATGCGGTGGGACAGGAGTGTAGGTGAGCTGATCTTTGTTGCTTCTTTTTTGATATTTAGTGCAATCTTGCTCCCCTCTCAAATATCATTTGTTTTTTTATGGATATCACCCTCGCTGGACTTAAACTTCACCTTAATACTACTTGCAGCACTGTATGATCTGCGTTGTGGGACTCGAGAGGAGGTGAGCTGATCTTTGTTGCTTCTTTTTTGATATTTAGTGTGATCTTGGTCCCCTCTCAAATACCATTAGTTTTTTTTATGGATATCACCCTCGCTGGAATTCTGCTTCACCTTCACACTACTTGCAGCACTGCATTATCCATGCGATGGGACTGGAGAGGAGGTGAGCTGATCTTTGTTGCTTCTTTTTTGATATTTGGTGCGATCTTGCTCCCCTCTCAAATATGATTTGTATTTTTATGGAGATCACCCTCGCTGGACTTCTGCTTCACCTTCATACTACTTGCAGCACTGCATGATCCGTACGGTGGGACAGGAGAATAGGTGAGCTGATCTTTGTTGCTTCTTTTTTGATATTTAGTGCAATCTTGCTCCCCTCTCAAATATCATTTGTTTTTTTATCGATATCACCCTCGCTGGAATTCTGCTTCACCTTCATACTACTTGCAGCACTGCATTATCCATGCGATGGGACTGGAGAGGAGGTGAGCTGATCTTTGTTGCTTCTTTTTTGATATTTAGTGCAATCTTGCTCCCCTCTCAAATATGATTTGTATTTTTATGGAGATCACCCTCGCTGGACTTCTGCTTCACCTTCATACTACTTGCAGCACTGCATGATCCACGCGTTGGGACTGGAGAGGAGGTGAGCTGTTCTTTGTTGCTTCCTTTTTGATATTTAGCGTGATCTTGCTCTCCTCTCAAATATTTGTTTTTTATGGATATCACCCTCGCTGCACTTCTGCTTCATCTTCATACTACTTGCAGCGCTGCATGATCCGTGCGGTGGCACTGGAGAGGTGAGCTGATCTTTGTTGCTTCTTTTTGATGTTTAGTGCGATCTTGCTCCGCTTTCAAATATTTGTTTTTTTATGGATATCTCCCTCGCTAGACTTCTGCTTCTCCTTCATACTACTTGCAACACTGCATAATCCGCGCGGTGGGACTGGAGAGGAGGTGAGCTGATCTTTGTTGCTTCTTTTTTGATATTTAGTGCGATTTTGCTCCCCTCTCAAATGTTTGTTTTTTTATGGATATCACCCTCGCTGGATTTCTGTTTCACCTTCATAATACTTGCAGCACTGCATGATCCGCGCGGTGGGACTGGAGAGGAGGTGAGCTGATCTTTGTTGCTTCTTTTTTGATATTTAGTGCAATCTTGCTCCCCTCTCAAATATCATTTGTTTTTTTATGGATATCACCCTCGCTGGACTTCTGCTTCACCTTCATACTACTTGCAGCACTGCATGATCCGTGCGGTGGGACTGGAGAGTAGGTGAGCTGATCTTTGTTGCTTCTTTTTTGAAATTTAGTGTGATCTTTCTTCCCTCTCAAATATCATATTTTTTATGGATATCACCCTTGCTGAACTTCTGCTTCATCTTCATACTACTTGCAGCGCTGCATGATCCGTGCGGTGGCACTGGAGAGGTAAGCTGATCTTTGTTGCTTCTTTTTGATGTTTAGTGCGATCTTGCTCCGCTTTCAAATATTTGTTTTTTTATGGATATCTCCCTCGCTGGACTACTGTTTCACCTTCATACTACTTGCAGCACTGCATGATCCGCTTGGTGGGACTGGAGAGGAGGTGAGCTGATCTTTGTGGCTTCTTTTTTGATATTTAGTGCGATCTTGCTCCCCTCTCAAATATCATTTCTTTTTTGTGGATATCACCCTCGCTGGACTTCTGCTTCACCGTCATACTAATTGCAGCAGTGCATTTTCCGTGCGGTGGGACTGGAGAGTAGGTGAGCTGATCTTTGTTGCTTCTTTTTTGATATTTAGTGCGATCTTGCTCCCTTCTCAAATATCATTTCTTTTTTTATTGATATCACCCTCACTGGACTTCTGCTTCACCTTCACACTACTTGCAGCACTGCATGATCCGCGCGGTGGGACTGGAGAGGTGAGCTGATCTTTGTGGCTTCTTTTTTGATATTTAGTGCGATCTTTCTCCCTTCTCAAATATTTGTTTTTTTATGGATATCTCCCTCGCTAGACTTCTGCTTCTCCTTCATACTACTTGAAACACTGCATGATCCGCGCGGTGGGACTGGAGAGGAGGTGAGCTGATCTTTGTTGCTTCTTTTTTGATATTTAGTGCGATTTTGCTCCCCTCTCAAATGTTTGCTTTTTTATGGATATCACCCTCGCTGGATTTCTGTTTCACCTTCATACTACTTGCAGCACTGCATGATCCGCGCGGTGGGACTGGAGAGGAGGTGAGCTGATCTTTGTTGCTTCTTTTTTGATATTTAGTGCAATCTTGCTCCCCTCTCAAATATCATTTCTTTTTTTATGGATATCACCCTCGCTGGACTTCTGCTTCACCTTCATACTACTTGCAGCACTGCATGATCCGTGCGGTGGGACTGGAGAGTAGGTGAGCTGATCTTTGTTGCTTCTTTTTTGATATTTAGTGTGATCTTTCTTCCCTCTCAAATATCATTTTTTTTATGGATATCACCCTTGCTGAACTTCTGCTTCACCATCCTACTACTTGCATCACTGCATCATCCGCATTGTGGGACTGGAGAGGAGGTGAGCTGATCTTTGTTGCTTCTTTTTTGATATTTAATGCGATCTTTCTCCCCTCTCAAATATCTTTTGTTTTTTTTATGGATATCTCCCTCGCTAGACTTCTGCTTCTCCTTCATACTACTTGCAACACTGCCTGATCCACGCGGTGGGACTGGAGAGGAGGTGATCTTATCTTTGTTGCTTCTTTTTTGATATTTAGTGCGATCTTCCTCCCCTTTCAAATATAATTTATTTTTTTTATTGATATCACCCTCGTTGGACTTCTGCTTCACCTCCCACTAATTGCAGCACTGCATGATCCGTGCGGTGGGACTGGAGAGGAGGTGAGCTGATCTTTGTTGCTTCTTTTTGGATATTTAGTGTGATCTTGCTCCCCTCTCAAATATTTCTTTTTTGTGGATATCACCCTCGCTGGACTTCTGCTTCACCGTCATATTAATTGCAGCAGTGCATTTTCCGTGCGGTGGAACTGGAGGACGTGAGCTGATCTTTGCGGCTTCTTTTTTGATATTTAGTGCGATTTTGCTCCCCTCTCAAATATTTGTTTTTTTATGGATATCACCCTCGCTGGAATTCTGCTTCACCTTCATACTACTTGCAGCACTGCATGATCTGTGCAGTGGGACTGGAGAGGTGAGCTGATCTTTGTTGCTTCTTTTTGATATTTAGTGTGATCTTGCTCCCCTCTGAAATATGTGTTTTTTATGGATATCACCCTCGCTGGAATTCTGCTTCACCTTCATACTACTTGCTGCGCTTCATGGTACGGGAGAGGAGGTGAGTTGATCTTTGTTGCTTCTTTTTTGATATTTAGTGCAATCTTGCTTCCCTCTCAAATATGATTTATTTTTTAATGGATATATGACCCTTGCTGGACTTCTGCTTCACCTTCATACTACTTACAGCACTGCATGATCTGCGCGGTGGGACTGGAGAGGAGGTGAGCTGATCTTTGTTGCTTCTTTTTTGATATTTAGTGCTATCTTCCTCCCCTCTGAAATATCATTTCTTTTTCTTATGGATATCACCCTCGCTGGACTCCTGCTTCACCCTCATACTAATTGCAGCACTGCATGATCTGTGCGGTGGGACAGGAGACTAGGTGAGCTGATCTTTGTTGCTTCCTTTTTGATATTTAGTATGACCTTGCTTCCCTCTCAAATATTTGTTTTTTAATGGATATCACCCTTGCTGAACTTCTGCTTCACCATCATACTAGTTGTATCACTGCATCATCCGCGCTGTGGGACTGGAGAGGAGGTGAGCTGATCTTTGTTGCTTCTTTTTTGATATTTAGTGCGATCTTGCTCCCCTCTCAAATATAATTTCTTTTTTTCATTGATATCACCCTCGCTGGACTTCTGCTTCACCTTCACACTAATTGCAGCACTGCATGATCCGTGCGGTGGGACTGGAGAGTAGGTGTGCTGATCTTTGTTGCTTCTTTTTTGATATTTAGTGCAATCTTGCTCCCCTCTCAAATATCATTTGTTTTTTTATGGATATCACCCTCGCTGGAATTCTGCTTCACCTTCATACTACTTGCAGCACTGCATTATCCATGCGATGGGACTGGAGAGGAGGTGAGCTGATCTTTGTTGCTTCTTTTCTGATATTTAGTGTGATCTTGCTCCCCTCTCAAATATAATTTGTTTTTTTAAGGATATCACCCTCGCTGGACTTCTGCTTCACCTTCATACTACTTGCAGCACTGCATGATCTGTGCAGTGGGACTGGAGAGGTGAGCTGATCTTTGTTGCTTCTTTTTGATATTTAGTGTGATCTTGATCCCCTCTGAAATATGTGTTTTTTATGGATATTACCCTCGCTGGAATTCTGCTTCACCTTCATACTACTTGCTGCGCTTCATGGTACGGGAGAGGAGGTGAGCTGATCTTTGTTGCTTCTTTTTTGATATTTAGTGCAATCTTGCTTCCCTCACAAATATGATTTATTTTTTAATGGATATATGACCCTCGCTGGACTTCTGCTTCACCTTCATTCTACTTACAGCACTGCCTGATCTGCGCGGTGGGACTGGAGAGGAGGTGAGCTGATCTTTGTTGCTTCTTTTTTGATATTTAGTGCTATCTTCCTCCCCTCTCAAATATCATTTCTTTTTCTTATGGATATCACCCTCGCTGGACTCCTGCTTCACCCTCATACTAATTGCAGCACTGCATGATCTGTGCGGTGGGACAGGAGACTAGGTGAGCTGATCTTTGTTGCTTCCTTTTTGATATTTAGTATGACCTTGCTTCCCTCTCAAATATTTGTTTTTTAATGGATATCACCCTTGCTGAACTTCTGCTTCACCATCATACTAGTTGTATCACTGCATCATCCGCGCTGTGGGACTGGAGAGGAGGTAAGCTGATCTTTGTTGGGTCTTTTTTGATATTTAGTGCGATCTTTCTCCCCTCTCAAATATCATTTGTTTTTTTTATGGATATCACCCTCGCTGGACTTCTGCTTCACCTTCATACTACTTGCAGAATTGCATGATCCACGCGGTGGGATTGGAGAGGAGGTGAGCTGATCTTTGTTGCTTCTTTTAGGATATTTAGTGCGATCTTGCTCCCCTCTCAAATATCATTTGTTTTTTTGTGGATATCACCCTCGCTGGACTTCTGCTTCACCTTCATACAAGCAGCACTGCATGATCCGTGCGGTGGGACAGGAGAGTAGGTGAGCTGATCTTTGTTGCTTCCTTTTTGATATTTAGTGTGATCTTGCTCCCCTCTCAAATATTTGTTTTTTTATGGATATCACCCTCACTGGACTTCTGTTTCACCTTCATACTACTTGCAGCACTGCATGATCCGCACGGTGGGACTGGAGAGGAGGTGAGCTGATCTTTGTTGCTTCTTTTTGGATATTTAGTGCGATCTTCCTCCCCTCTCAAATATCTTTTGTTTTTTTATGGATATCTCCCTCGCTAGACTTCTGCTTCTCCTTCATACTACTTGCAACACTGCATGATCCGCGCGGTGGGACTGGAGAGGAGGTGAGCTGATCTTTGTTGCTTCTTTTTTGATATTTAGTGCGATCTTGCTCCCCTCTGAAATATTTGTTTTTTTATGGATATCACCCTCACTGGACTTCTGTTTCTCCTTCATACTACTTGCATCGCTGCATCATCGCGCGGTGGGCCTGGGAGAGGAGATGAGCTGATCTTTGTTGCTTCTTTTTGGATATTTAGTGCGATCTTGCTCCCCTCTCAAATATCATTTGTTTTCTTATGGATATCACCCTCGCTGGACTTCTGGTTCACCTTCATACTACTTGCAGCACTGCATGATCTGTGCAGTGGGACTGGAGAGGTGAGCTGATCTTTGTTGCTTCTTTTTGATATTTAGTGTGATCTTGATCCCCTCTGAAATATGTGTTTTTTATGGATATTACCCTCGCTGGAATTCTGCTTCACCTTCATACTACTTGCTGCGCTTCATGGTACGGGAGAGGAGGTGAGCTGATCTTTGTTGCTTCTTTTTTGATATTTAGTGCAATCTTGCTTCCCTCACAAATATGATTTATTTTTTAATGGATATATGACCCTCGCTGGACTTCTGCTTCACCTTCATTCTACTTACAGCACTGCCTGATCTGCGCGGTGGGACTGGAGAGGAGGTGAGCTGATCTTTGTTGCTTCTTTTTTGATATTTAGTGCTATCTTCCTCCCCTCTGAAATATCATTTCTTTTTCTTATGGATATCACCCTCGCTGGACTCCTGCTTCACCCTCATACTAATTGCAGCACTGCATGATCTGTGCGGTGGGACAGGAGACTAGGTGAGCTGATCTTTGTTGCTTCCTTTTTGATATTTAGTATGACCTTGCTTCCCTCTCAAATATTTGTTTTTTAATGGATATCACCCTTGCTGAACTTCTGCTTCACCATCATACTAGTTGTATCACTGCATCATCCGCGCTGTGGGACTGGAGAGGAGGTAAGCTGATCTTTGTTGGGTCTTTTTTGATATTTAGTGCGATCTTTCTCCCCTCTCAAATATCATTTGTTTTTTTTATGGATATCACCCTCGCTGGACTTCTGCTTCACCTTCATACTACTTGCAGAATTGCATGATCCACGCGGTGGGATTGGAGAGGAGGTGAGCTGATATTTGTTGCTTCTTTTTGGATATTTAGTGCGATCTTGCTCCCCTCTCAAATATCATTTGTTTTTTTGTGGATATCACCCTCGCTGGACTTCTGCTTCACCTTCATACAAGCAGCACTGCATGATCCGTGCGGTGGGACAGGAGAGTAGGTGAGCTGATCTTTGTTGCTTCCTTTTTGATATTTAGTGTGATCTTGCTCCCCTCTCAAATATTTGTTTTTTTATGGATATCACCCTCGCTGGACTTCTGTTTCACCTTCATACTACTTGCAGCACTGCATGATCCGCACGGTGGGACTGGAGAGGAGGTGAGCTGATCTTTGTTGCTTCTTTTTGGATATTTAGTGCGATCTTGCTCCCATCTCAAATATCATTTGTTTTTTGTGGATATCACCCTCGCTAGACTTCTGGTTCACCTTCATACTACTTACAGCACTGCATGATCCGCGCGGTGGGACTAGAGAGGAGGTGAGCTGATCTTTGTGGCTTCTTTTTTGATATTTAGTGTGATCTTGCTCCCCTCTTAAATATTTGTTTTTTTATGGATATCACCCTCGCTGGACTTCTGCTTCACCTTCACACTAATTGCAGCACTGCATGATCCGTGCGGTGGGACTGAATAGTAGGTGAGCTGATCTTTGTTGCTTCTTTTTTGATATTTAGTGCGATCTATCTCCCCTCTCAAATTTCATTTTTTTTTTATGGATATCACCCTCGCTGGACTTCTGCTTCACCTTCATACTACTTGCAGAACTGCATGATCCAACCGGTGGGACTGGAGAGGAGGTGAGCTGATCTTTGTTGCTTCTTTTTGGATATTTAGTGCGATCATGCTCCCCTCTCAAATATCATTTTTTTTTGTTTCTATCACCCTCGCCGGACTTCTGGTTCATGTTCATACTTCTTGCAGCACTGCATGATCCATGCGGTGGGACAGGAGAGTAGGTGAGCTGATCTTTGTTGCTTCTTTTTTGATATTTAGTGCAATCTTGCTCCCCTCTCAAATATCATTTGTTTTTTATGGATATCACCCTCGCTGGACTTAAACTTCACCTTAATACTACTTGCAGCACTGTATGATCTGCGTTGTGGGACTCGAGAGGAGGTGAGCTGATCTTTTTTACTTCTTTTTTGATATTTAGTGTGATCTTGGTCCCCTCTCAAATACCATTAGTTTTTTTTATGGATATCACCCTCGCTGGAATTCTGCTTCACCTTCACAAAGCTAGGAGGGATAGCTAATACTAGAGAAGAGAGAGAGAGGATTCAAAAAGATTTAAATAAACTGGAGAATTGGGCAGCAACTAACAGAATGGTTTTTAACAGGGAGAAATGCAAAGTACTACATCTGGGCAATAAAAATGAAAAAAGCATATATAGAATGGGAGGAATAGGGCTAAGTGACAGCACATGTGAAAAAGACTTGGGTATACTAATAGATCACAGACTGAATATGAGTCAACAGTGTGATGCAGCAGCAAAAAAGGCAAATGCAATTCTAGGATGTATTAACAGAAGCATACAGTCTAGATCACGTGAAGTAATTATTTCCCTCTACTCTTTGGTCAGACCTCATCTGGAATATTGTGTCCAATTTTGGGCACCACATTTTAAAAAAAACATCAACAAACTGGAGCAAGTTCAGAAAAGAGCGACCAGAATGGTGACCGGTCTGCAAACCCTGTCTTATGAGGAAAGGTTGCAGGATTTGGGAATGTTTAGTTTGCAAAAGAGAAGACTGAGAGGAGACTTAATAGCTGTCTACAAATATCTAAAGGGCTGTCACATTGTAGAAGGATCAACTTTATTCTCATTTGCACAAGGAAAGACTAGAAGCAATGGGATGAAGCTGAATGGGAGGAGACACAGATTAGATATTAGAAAAAACTTTTTGACAGTTAGAGTGATCAATGAGTGGAACAGGCTGCCACGAGAAGTGGTGAGTTCTCTTTCAATGGAAGTCTTCAAACAGAGGCTGGACAGACATCTAACTGGGATGATTTAGCGAATCCTGCTTTGAGCAGGGGGTTGGACCAGATGGCCCAGGAGGTCCCTTCCAACTCTACGATTCTATGATTCTATGATTCTATGATTCACACTACTTGCAGCACTGCATTATCCATGCGATGGGACTGGAGAGTAGGTGAGCTGATCTTTGTTGCTTCATTTTTGATATTTAGTGCGATCTTGCTCCCCTCTCAAATATGATTTGTATTTTTATGGAGATCACCCTCGCTGGACTTCTGCTTCACCTTCATACTACTTGCAGCACTGCATTATCCATGCGATGGGACTGGAGAGGAGGTGAGCTGATCTTTGTTGCTTCTTTTTTGATATTTAGTGCGATCTTGCTCCCCTCTCAAATATGATTTGTATTTTTAAGGAGATCACCCTCGCTGGACTTCTGCTTCACCTTCATACTACTTGCAGCACTGCATGATCCACGCGTTTGGACTGGAGAGGAGGTGAGCTGTTCTTTGTTGCTTCCTTTTTGATATTTAGCGTGATCTTGCTCTCCTCTCAAATATTTGTTTTTTATGGATATCACCCTCGCTGCACTTCTGCTTCATCTTCATACTACTTGCAGCGCTGCATGATCAGTGCGGTGGCACTGGAGAGGAGAGCTGATCTTTGTTGCTTCTTTTTGATATTTAGTGCGATCTTGCTCCGCTTTCAAATATTTGTTTTTTTATGGATATCTCCCTCGCTGGACTACTGTTTCACCTTCATACTACTTGCAGCACTGCATGATCCGCTTGGTGGGACTGGAGAGGAGGTGAGCTGATCTTTGTTGCTTCTTTTTGGATATTTAGTGCGATCTTGCTCCCCTCTCAAATATCATTTCTTTTTTGTGGATATCACCCTCGCTGGACTTCTGCTTCACCGTCATACTAATTGCAGCAGTGCATTTTCCGTGCGGTGGGACTGGAGAGTAGGTGAGCTGATCTTTGTTGCTTCTTTTTTGATATTTATTGCGATCTAGCTCCCTTCTCAAATATTTGTTTTTTTATGGATATCACCCTCGCTGGACTTCTGTTTAACCTTCATACTACTTGTAGCACTGCATTATCCGCTTGGTGGGACTGGAGAGGAGGTGAGCTGATCTTTGTTGCTTCTTTTTTGATATTTAGTGCGATCTTCCTCCCCTCTCAAATATCTTTTGTTTTTTTTATGGATATCTCCCTCGCTAGACTTCTGCTTCTCCTTCATACTACTTGCAACACTGCATGATCCGCGCGGTGGGACTGGAGAGGAGGTGAGCTAATCTTTGTTGCTTCTTTTTTGATATTTAATGCGATCTTTCTCCCCTCTCAAATATCTTTTGTTTTTTTATGGATATCTCCCTCGCTAGACTTCTGCTTCTCCTTCATACTACTTGCAACACTGCATGATCCACGCGGTGGGACTGGAGAGGAGGTGATCTTATCTTTGTTGCTTCTTTTTTGATATTTAGTGCGATCTTCCTCCCCTTTCAAATATCATTTGTTTTCTTATGGATATCACCCTCGCTGGACTTCTGGTTCACCTTCATACTACTTACAGCACTGAATGATCTGCGCGGTGGGACTAGAGAGGAGGTGAGCTGATCTTTGTGGCTTCTTTTTATATATTTAGTGCGATTTTGCTCCCCTCTCAAATATTTGTTTTTTTATGGATATCACCCTCGCTGGATTTCTGTTTCACCTTCATACTACTTGCAGCACTGCATGATCCGCGCGGTGGGACTGGAGAGGAGGTGAGCTGATCTTTGTTGCTTCTTTTTTGATATTTAGTGCAATCTTGCTCCCCTCTCAAATATCATTTGTTTTTTTATGGATATCACCCTCGCTGGACTTCTGCTTCACCTTCATACTACTTGCAGCACTGCATCATCCGCGCTGTGGGACTGGAGAGGAGGTGAGCTGATCTTTGTTGGTTCTTTTTTGATATTTAGTGTGAT
Organism: Dendrobates tinctorius; assembly: GCF_039654945.1. Classification (NCBI taxonomy): domain Eukaryota; kingdom Metazoa; phylum Chordata; class Amphibia; order Anura; family Dendrobatidae; genus Dendrobates; species Dendrobates tinctorius. Next base: position 299,864 of record NW_027361717.1, read on the forward strand.
CTTTCTCCCCTCTCAAATATTTGTTTTTTTTATGGATATCACCCTCGCTGGACTTCTGCTTCACCTTCATACTACTTGCAGAATTGCATGATCCACGCGGTGGGATTGGAGAGGAGGTGAGCTGATCTTTGTTGCTTCTTTTTTGATATTTAGTGTGATCTTGCTCCCCTCTCAAATATCGTTTGTTTTTTATGGATATCACCCTCGCTGGAATTCTGCTTCACCTTCATACTACTTGCAGCACTGCATTATCCATGCGATGGGACTGGAGAGGAGGTGAGCTGATCTTTGTTGCTTACTTTTTGGTATTTAGTGTGATCTTGCACCCCTCTCAATTATCATTTGTTTTTTTATGGTTATCACCCTCGCTGGACTTCTGCTTCATCTTCATACTACTTGCAGCACTGCATGATCCGCGCGGTGGGACTGGAGAGGTGAGCTGATCTTTGTTGCTTCTTTTTTGATATTTAGTGCGATCTTGCTCCCCTCTCAAATATCATTTGTTTTTTCTATGAATATCACCCAAGCTGGACTTCTGCTTTACCTTCATACTACTTGCAGCACTGCATGATCCGCGCGGTGGGACTGGAGAGGAGGTGAGCTGATCTTTGTTGCTTCTTTTTTGATATTTAGTGTGATCTTGCTCCCCTCTCAAATATCATTTTTTTTTTTATGGATATCACCCTCGCTGGAATTCTGCTTCACCTTCATACAACTTGCAGCACTGCATTATCCATGCGATGGGACTGGAAAGGAGGTGAGCTGATCTTTGTTGCTTCTTTTTTGATATTTAGTGTGATCTTGCTCCCCTTTCAAATATGATTTGTTTTTTTATGGATATCACCCTTGCTGGACTTCTGCTTCATCTTCATACTACTTGCAGCACTGCATGATCCGTGCGGTGGGACTGGAGAGGTGAGCTGATCTTTGTTGCTTCTTTTTTGATATTTAGTGCGATCTTGCTCCCCTCTCAAATATCATTTGTTTTTTCTATGAATATCACCCAAGCTGGACTTCTGCTTTACCTTCATACTACTTACAGCACTGCATGATCCGCGCGGTGGGACTGGAGAGATGAGCTGATCTTTGTGGCTTCTTTTTTGATATTTAGTGCTATCTTGCTCCCCTTTCAAATATCATTTGATTTTATGGATATCACCCTCGCTGGACTTCTGCTTCACCTTCATACTACTTGCAGCACTGCATGATCCACGCGGTGGGACTGGAGAGGAGGTGAGCTGATCTTTGTTGCTTCTTTTTTGATATTTAGTGCGATCTTGCTCCCTTCTCAAATATGATTTGTATTTTTATGGAGATCACCCTCGCTGGACTTCTGCTTCACCCTCATACTACTTGCAGCACTGCATGATCCGTGCGATGGGACAGGAGAATAGGTGAGCTGATCTTTGTTGCTTCTTTTTTGATATTTAGTGCGACCTTTCTCCCCTCTCAAATATCATTTGTTTTTTAATGGATATCTCCCTCGCTGGACTTCTGCTTCTCCTTCATACTACTTGCAGCACTGCATGATCCGCGCCGTGGGACTGGAGAGGAGGTGAGCTTAACTTTGTTGCTTCTTTTTTGATATTTAGTGCGATCTTCCTCCCCTCTCAAATATAATTTCTTTTTTTTATGGATATCAACCTCACTGGACTTCTGCTTCATGTTCATACTTCTTGCAGCACTGCATGATCCATGCGGTGGGACAGGAGTGTAGGTGAGCTGATCTTTGTTGCTTCTTTTTTGATATTTAGTGCAATCTTGCTCCCCTCTCAAATATCATTTGTTTTTTTATGGATATCACCCTCGCTGGACTTAAACTTCACCTTAATACTACTTGCAGCACTGTATGATCTGCGTTGTGGGACTCGAGAGGAGGTGAGCTGATCTTTGTTGCTTCTTTTTTGATATTTAGTGTGATCTTGGTCCCCTCTCAAATACCATTAGTTTTTTTTATGGATATCACCCTCGCTGGAATTCTGCTTCACCTTCACACTACTTGCAGCACTGCATTATCCATGCGATGGGACTGGAGAGGAGGTGAGCTGATCTTTGTTGCTTCTTTTTTGATATTTGGTGCGATCTTGCTCCCCTCTCAAATATGATTTGTATTTTTATGGAGATCACCCTCGCTGGACTTCTGCTTCACCTTCATACTACTTGCAGCACTGCATGATCCGTACGGTGGGACAGGAGAATAGGTGAGCTGATCTTTGTTGCTTCTTTTTTGATATTTAGTGCAATCTTGCTCCCCTCTCAAATATCATTTGTTTTTTTATCGATATCACCCTCGCTGAAATTCTGCTTCACCTTCATACTACTTGCAGCACTGCATTATCCATGCGATGGGACTGGAGAGGAGGTGAGCTGTTCTTTGTTGCTTCCTTTTTGATATTTAGCGTGATCTTGCTCTCCTCTCAAATATTTGTTTTTTATGGATATCACCCTCGCTGCACTTCTGCTTCATCTTCATACTACTTGCAGCGCTGCATGATCCGTGCGGTGGCACTGGAGAGGTGAGCTGATCTTTGTTGCTTCTTTTTGATGTTTAGTGCGATCTTGTTCCGCTTTCAAATATTTGTTTTTTTATGGATATCTCCCTCGCTAGACTTCTGCTTCTCCTTCATACTACTTGCAACACTGCATAATCCGCGCGGTGGGACTGGAGAGGAGGTGAGCTGATCTTTGTTGCTTCTTTTTTGATATTTAGTGCGATTTTGCTCCCCTCTCAAATGTTTGTTTTTTTATGGATATCACCCTCGCTGGATTTCTGTTTCACCTTCATAATACTTGCAGCACTGCATGATCCGCGCGGTGGGACTGGAGAGGAGGTGAGCTGATCTTTGTTGCTTCTTTTTTGATATTTAGTGCAATCTTGCTCCCCTCTCAAATATCATTTGTTTTTTTATGGATATCACCCTCGCTGGACTTCTGCTTCACCTTCATACTACTTGCAGCACTGCATGATCCGTGCGGTGGGACTGGAGAGTAGGTGAGCTGATCTTTGTTGCTTCTTTTTTGAAATTTAGTGTGATCTTTCTTCCCTCTCAAATATCATATTTTTTATGGATATCACCCTTGCTGAACTTCTGCTTCATCTTCATACTACTTGCAGCGCTGCATGATCCGTGCGGTGGCACTGGAGAGGTAAGCTGATCTTTGTTGCTTCTTTTTGATGTTTAGTGCGATCTTGCTCCGCTTTCAAATATTTGTTTTTTTATGGATATCTCCCTCGCTGGACTACTGTTTCACCTTCATACTACTTGCAGCACTGCATGATCCGCTTGGTGGGACTGGAGAGGAGGTGAGCTGATCTTTGTGGCTTCTTTTTAGATATTTAGTGCGATCTTGCTCCCCTCTCAAATATCATTTCTTTTTTGTGGATATCACCCTCGCTGGACTTCTGCTTCACCGTCATACTAATTGCAGCAGTGCATTTTCCGTGCGGTGGGACTGGAGAGTAGGTGAGCTGATCTTTGTTGCTTCTTTTTTGATATTTAGTGCGATCTTGCTCCCTTCTCAAATATCATTTCTTTTTTTATTGATATCACCCTCACTGGACTTCTGCTTCACCTTCACACTACTTGCAGCACTGCATGATCCGCGCGGTGGGACTGGAGAGGTGAGCTGATCTTTGTGGCTTCTTTTTTGATATTTAGTGCGATCTTTCTCCCTTCTCAAATATTTGTTTTTTTATGGATATCACCCTCGCTGGACTTCTGTTCCACCTTCATACTACTTGCAGCACTGCATTATCCGCTTGGTGGGACTGGAGAGGAGTTGAGCTGATCTTTGTTGCTTCTTTTTTGATATTTAGTGCGATCTTCCTCCCCTCTCAAATATCTTTTGTTTTTTTTATGGATATCTCCCTCGCTAGACTTCTGCTTCTCCTTCATACTACTTGCAACACTGCATGATCCGCGCGGTGGGACTGGAGAGGAGGTGAGCTGATCTTTGTTGCTTCTTTTTTGATATTTAGTGCGATTTTGCTCCCTTCTCAAATGTTTGTTTTTTTATGGATATCACCCTCGCTGGATTTCTGTTTCACCTTCATACTACTTGCAGCACTGCATGATCCGCGCGGTGGGACTGGAGAGGAGGTGAGCTGATCTTTGTTGCTTCTTTTTTGATATTTAGTGCAATCTTGCTCCCCTCTCAAATATCATTTCTTTTTTTATGGATATCACCCTCGCTGGACTTCTGCTTCACCTTCATACTACTTGCAGCACTGCATGATCCGTGCGGTGGGACTGGAGAGTAGGTGAGCTGATCTTTGTTGCTTCTTTTTTGATATTTAGTGTGATCTTTCTTCCCTCTCAAATATCATTTTTTTTATGGATATCACCCTTGCTGAACTTCTGCTTCACCATCCTACTACTTGCATCACTGCATCATCCGCATTGTGGGACTGGAGAGGAGGTGAGCTGATCTTTGTTGCTTCTTTTTTGATATTTAATGCGATCTTTCTCCCCTCTCAAATATCTTTTGTTTTTTTTATGGATATCTCCCTCGCTAGACTTCTGCTTCTCCTTCATACTACTTGCAACACTGCCTGATCCACGCGGTGGGACTGGAGAGGAGGTGATCTTATCTTTGTTGCTTCTTTTTTGATATTTAGTGCGATCTTCCTCCCCTTTCAAATATAATTTATTTTTTTTATTGATATCACCCTCGTTGGACTTCTGCTTCACCTCCCACTAATTGCAGCACTGCATGATCCGTGCGGTGGGACTGGAGAGGAGGTGAGCTGATCTTTGTTGCTTCTTTTTGGATATTTAGTGTGATCTTGCTCCCCTCTCAAATATTTCTTTTTTGTGGATATCACCCTCGCTGGACTTCTGCTTCACCGTCATATTAATTGCAGCAGTGCATTTTCCGTGCGGTGGAACTGGAGGACGTGAGCTGATCTTTGCGGCTTCTTTTTTGATATTTAGTGCGATTTTGCTCCCCTCTCAAATATTTGTTTTTTTATGGATATCACCCTCGCTGGAATTCTGCTTCATCTTCATACTACTTGCAGCACTGCATGATCTGTGCAGTGGGACTGGAGAGGTGAGCTGATCTTTGTTGCTTCTTTTTGATATTTAGTGTGATCTTGCTCCCCTCTGAAATATGTGTTTTTTATGGATATCACCCTCGCTGGAATTCTGCTTCACCTTCATACTACTTGCTGCGCTTCATGGTACGGGAGAGGAGGTGAGTTGATCTTTGTTGCTTCTTTTTTGATATTTAGTGCAATCTTGCTTCCCTCTCAAATATGATTTATTTTTTAATGGATATATGACCCTTGCTGGACTTCTGCTTCACCTTCATACTACTTACAGCACTGCATGATCTGCGCGGTGGGACTGGAGAGGAGGTGAGCTGATCTTTGTTGCTTCTTTTTTGATATTTAGTGCTATCTTCCTCCCCTCTGAAATATCATTTCTTTTTCTTATGGATATCACCCTCGCTGGACTCCTGCTTCACCCTCATACTAATTGCAGCACTGCATGATCTGTGCGGTGGGACAGGAGACTAGGTGAGCTGATCTTTGTTGCTTCCTTTTTGATATTTAGTATGACCTTGCTTCCCTCTCAAATATTTGTTTTTTAATGGATATCACCCTTGCTGAACTTCTGCTTCACCATCATACTAGTTGTATCACTGCATCATCCGCGCTGTGGGACTGGAGAGGAGGTGAGCTGATCTTTGTTGCTTCTTTTTTGATATTTAGTGCGATCTTGCTCCCCTCTCAAATATAATTTCTTTTTTTCATTGATATCACCCTCGCTGGACTTCTGCTTCACCTTCACACTAATTGCAGCACTGCATGATCCGTGCGGTGGGACTGGAGAGTAGGTGTGCTGATCTTTGTTGCTTCTTTTTTGATATTTAGTGCAATCTTGCTCCCCTCTCAAATATCATTTGTTTTTTTATGGATATCACCCTCGCTGGAATTCTGCTTCACCTTCATACTACTTGCAGCACTGCATTATCCATGCGATGGGACTGGAGAGGAGGTGAGCTGATCTTTGTTGCTTCTTTTCTGATATTTAGTGTGATCTTGCTCCCCTCTCAAATATAATTTGTTTTTTTAAGGATATCACCCTCGCTGGACTTCTGCTTCACCTTCATACTACTTGCAGCACTGCATGATCTGTGCAGTGGGACTGGAGAGGTGAGCTGATCTTTGTTGCTTCTTTTTGATATTTAGTGTGATCTTGATCCCCTCTGAAATATGTGTTTTTTATGGATATTACCCTCGCTGGAATTCTGCTTCACCTTCATACTACTTGCTGCGCTTCATGGTACGGGAGAGGAGGTGAGCTGATCTTTGTTGCTTCTTTTTTGATATTTAGTGCAATCTTGCTTCCCTCACAAATATGATTTATTTTTTAATGGATATATGACCCTCGCTGGACTTCTGCTTCACCTTCATTCTACTTACAGCACTGCCTGATCTGCGCGGTGGGACTGGAGAGGAGGTGAGCTGATCTTTGTTGCTTCTTTTTTGATATTTAGTGCTATCTTCCTCCCCTCTCAAATATCATTTCTTTTTCTTATGGATATCACCCTCGCTGGACTCCTGCTTCACCCTCATACTAATTGCAGCACTGCATGATCTGTGCGGTGGGACAGGAGACTAGGTGAGCTGATCTTTGTTGCTTCCTTTTTGATATTTAGTATGACCTTGCTTCCCTCTCAAATATTTGTTTTTTAATGGATATCACCCTTGCTGAACTTCTGCTTCACCATCATACTAGTTGTATCACTGCATCATCCGCGCTGTGGGACTGGAGAGGAGGTAAGCTGATCTTTGTTGGGTCTTTTTTGATATTTAGTGCGATCTTTCTCCCCTCTCAAATATCATTTGTTTTTTTTATGGATATCACCCTCGCTGGACTTCTGCTTCACCTTCATACTACTTGCAGAATTGCATGATCCACGCGGTGGGATTGGAGAGGAGGTGAGCTGATCTTTGTTGCTTCTTTTTGGATATTTAGTGCGATCTTGCTCCCCTCTCAAATATCATTTGTTTTTTTGTGGATATCACCCTCGCTGGACTTCTGCTTCACCTTCATACAAGCAGCACTGCATGATCCGTGCGGTGGGACAGGAGAGTAGGTGAGCTGATCTTTGTTGCTTCCTTTTTGATATTTAGTGTGATCTTGCTCCCCTCTCAAATATTTGTTTTTTTATGGATATCACCCTCACTGGACTTCTGTTTCACCTTCATACTACTTGCAGCACTGCATGATCCGCACGGTGGGACTGGAGAGGAGGTGAGCTGATCTTTGTTGCTTCTTTTTGGATATTTAGTGCGATCTTCCTCCCCTCTCAAATATCTTTTGTTTTTTTATGGATATCTCCCTCGCTAGACTTCTGCTTCTCCTTCATACTACTTGCAACACTGCATGATCCGCGCGGTGGGACTGGAGAGGAGGTGAGCTGATCTTTGTTGCTTCTTTTTTGATATTTAGTGCGATCTTGCTCCCCTCTGAAATATTTGTTTTTTTATGGATATCACCCTCACTGGACTTCTGTTTCTCCTTCATACTACTTGCATCGCTGCATCATCGCGCGGTGGGCCTGGGAGAGGAGATGAGCTGATCTTTGTTGCTTCTTTTTGGATATTTAGTGCGATCTTGCTCCCCTCTCAAATATCATTTGTTTTCTTATGGATATCACCCTCGCTGGACTTCTGGTTCACCTTCATACTACTTGCAGCACTGCATGATCTGTGCAGTGGGACTGGAGAGGTGAGCTGATCTTTGTTGCTTCTTTTTGATATTTAGTGTGATCTTGATCCCCTCTGAAATATGTGTTTTTTATGGATATTACCCTCGCTGGAATTCTGCTTCACCTTCATACTACTTGCTGCGCTTCATGGTACGGGAGAGGAGGTGAGCTGATCTTTGTTGCTTCTTTTTTGATATTTAGTGCAATCTTGCTTCCCTCACAAATATGATTTATTTTTTAATGGATATATGACCCTCGCTGGACTTCTGCTTCACCTTCATTCTACTTACAGCACTGCCTGATCTGCAGGGTGGGACTGGAGAGGAGGTGAGCTGATCTTTGTTGCTTCTTTTTTGATATTTAGTGCTATCTTCCTCCCCTCTCAAATATCATTTCTTTTTCTTATGGATATCACCCTCGCTGGACTCCTGCTTCACCCTCATACTAATTGCAGCACTGCATGATCTGTGCGGTGGGACAGGAGACTAGGTGAGCTGATCTTTGTTGCTTCCTTTTTGATATTTAGTATGACCTTGCTTCCCTCTCAAATATTTGTTTTTTAATGGATATCACCCTTGCTGAACTTCTGCTTCACCATCATACTAGTTGTATCACTGCATCATCCGCGCTGTGGGACTGGAGAGGAGGTAAGCTGATCTTTGTTGGGTCTTTTTTGATATTTAGTGCGATCTTTCTCCCCTCTCAAATATCATTTGTTTTTTTTATGGATATCACCCTCGCTGGACTTCTGCTTCACCTTCATACTACTTGCAGAATTGCATGATCCACGCGGTGGGATTGGAGAGGAGGTGAGCTGATATTTGTTGCTTCTTTTTGGATATTTAGTGCGATCTTGCTCCCCTCTCAAATATCATTTGTTTTTTTGTGGATATCACCCTCGCTGGACTTCTTCACCTTCATACAAGCAGCACTGCATGATCCGTGCGGTGGGACAGGAGAGTAGGTGAGCTGATCTTTGTTGCTTCCTTTTTGATATTTAGTGTGATCTTGCTCCCCTCTCAAATATTTGTTTTTTTATGGATATCACCCTCGCTGGACTTCTGTTTCACCTTCATACTACTTGCAGCACTGCATGATCCGCACGGTGGGACTGGAGAGGAGGTGAGCTGATCTTTGTTGCTTCTTTTTGGATATTTAGTGCGATCTTGCTCCCATCTCAAATATCATTTGTTTTTTGTGGATATCACCCTCGCTAGACTTCTGGTTCACCTTCATACTACTTACAGCACTGCATGATCCGCGCGGTGGGACTAGAGAGGAGGTGAGCTGATCTTTGTGGCTTCTTTTTTGATATTTAGTGTGATCTTGCTCCCCTCTTAAATATTTGTTTTTTTATGGATATCACCCTCGCTGGACTTCTGCTTCACCTTCACACTAATTGCAGCACTGCATGATCCGTGCGGTGGGACTGAATAGTAGGTGAGCTGATCTTTGTTGCTTCTTTTTTGATATTTAGTGCAATCTATCTCCCCTCTCAAATTTCATTTTTTTTTTTATGGATATCACCCTCGCTGGACTTCTGCTTCACCTTCATACTACTTGCAGAACTGCATGATCCAACCGGTGGGACTGGAGAGGAGGTGAGCTGATCTTTGTTGCTTCTTTTTGGATATTTAGTGCGATCATGCTCCCCTCTCAAATATCATTTTTTTTTGTTTCTATCACCCTCGCCGGACTTCTGGTTCATGTTCATACTTCTTGCAGCACTGCATGATCCATGCGGTGGGACAGGAGAGTAGGTGAGCTGATCTTTGTTGCTTCTTTTTTGATATTTAGTGCAATCTTGCTCCCCTCTCAAATATCATTTGTTTTTTATGGATATCACCCTCGCTGGACTTAAACTTCACCTTAATACTACTTGCAGCACTGTATGATCTGCGTTGTGGGACTCGAGAGGAGGTGAGCTGATCTTTTTTACTTCTTTTTTGATATTTAGTGTGATCTTGGTCCCCTCTCAAATACCATTAGTTTTTTTTATGGATATCACCCTCGCTGGAATTCTGCTTCACCTTCACAAAGCTAGGAGGGATAGCTAATACTAGAGAAGAGAGAGAGAGGATTCAAAAAGATTTAAATAAACTGGAGAATTGGGCAGCAACTAACAGAATGGTTTTTAACAGGGAGAAATGCAAAGTACTACATCTGGGCAATAAAAATGAAAAAAGCATATATAGAATGGGAGGAATAGGGCTAAGTGACAGCACATGTGAAAAAGACTTGGGTATACTAATAGATCACAGACTGAATATGAGTCAACAGTGTGATGCAGCAGCAAAAAAGGCAAATGCAATTCTAGGATGTATTAACAGAAGCATACAGTCTAGATCACGTGAAGTAATTATTTCCCTCTACTCTTTGGTCAGACCTCATCTGGAATATTGTGTCCAATTTTGGGCACCACATTTTAAAAAAAACATCAACAAACTGGAGCAAGTTCAGAAAAGAGCGACCAGAATGGTGACCGGTCTGCAAACCCTGTCTTATGAGGAAAGGTTGCAGGATTTGGGAATGTTTAGTTTGCAAAAGAGAAGACTGAGAGGAGACTTAATAGCTGTCTACAAATATCTAAAGGGCTGTCACATTGTAGAAGGATCAACTTTATTCTCATTTGCACAAGGAAAGACTAGAAGCAATGGGATGAAGCTGAATGGGAGGAGACACAGATTAGATATTAGAAAAAACTTTTTGACAGTTAGAGTGATCAATGAGTGGAACAGGCTGCCACGAGAAGTGGTGAGTTCTCTTTCAATGGAAGTCTTCAAACAGAGGCTGGACAGACATCTAACTGGGATGATTTAGCGAATCCTGCTTTGAGCAGGGGGTTGGACCAGATGGCCCAGGAGGTCCCTTCCAACTCTACGATTCTATGATTCTATGATTCTATGATTCACACTACTTGCAGCACTGCATTATCCATGCGATGGGACTGGAGAGTAGGTGAGCTGATCTTTGTTGCTTCATTTTTGATATTTAGTGCGATCTTGCTCCCCTCTCAAATATGATTTGTATTTTTATGGAGATCACCCTCGCTGGACTTCTGCTTCACCTTCATACTACTTGCAGCACTGCATTATCCATGCGATGGGACTGGAGAGGAGGTGAGCTGATCTTTGTTGCTTCTTTTTTGATATTTAGTGCGATCTTGCTCCCCTCTCAAATATGATTTGTATTTTTAAGGAGATCACCCTCGCTGGACTTCTGCTTCACCTTCATACTACTTGCAGCACTGCATGATCCACACGTTTGGACTGGAGAGGAGGTGAGCTGTTCTTTGTTGCTTCCTTTTTGATATTTAGCGTGATCTTGCTCTCCTCTCAAATATTTGTTTTTTATGGATATCACCCTCGCTGCACTTCTGCTTCATCTTCATACTACTTGCAGCGCTGCATGATCAGTGCGGTGGCACTGGAGAGGAGAGCTGATCTTTGTTGCTTCTTTTTGATATTTAGTGCGATCTTGCTCCGCTTTCAAATATTTGTTTTTTTATGGATATCTCCCTCGCTGGACTACTGTTTCACCTTCATACTACTTGCAGCACTGCATGATCCGCTTGGTGGGACTGGAGAGGAGGTGAGCTGATCTTTGTTGCTTCTTTTTGGATATTTAGTGCGATCTTGCTCCCCTCTCAAATATCATTTCTTTTTTGTGGATATCACCCTCGCTGGACTTCTGCTTCACCGTCATACTAATTGCAGCAGTGCATTTTCCGTGCGGTGGGACTGGAGAGTAGGTGAGCTGATCTTTGTTGCTTCTTTTTTGATATTTATTGCGATCTAGCTCCCTTCTCAAATATTTGTTTTTTTATGGATATCACCCTCGCTGTACTTCTGTTTAACCTTCATACTACTTGTAGCACTGCATTATCCGCTTGGTGGGACTGGAGAGGAGGTGAGCTGATCTTTGTTGCTTCTTTTTTGATATTTAGTGCGATCTTCCTCCCCTCTCAAATATCTTTTGTTTTTTTTATGGATATCTCCCTCGCTAGACTTCTGCTTCTCCTTCATACTACTTGCAACACTGCATGATCCGCGCGGTGGGACTGGAGAGGAGGTGAGCTAATCTTTGTTGCTTCTTTTTTGATATTTAATGCGATCTTTCTCCCCTCTCAAATATCTTTTGTTTTTTTTATGGATATCTCCCTCGCTAGACTTCTGCTTCTCCTTCATACTACTTGCAACACTGCATGATCCACGCGGTGGGACTGGAGAGGAGGTGATCTTATCTTTGTTGCTTCTTTTTTGATATTTAGTGCGATCTTCCTCCCCTTTCAAATATCATTTGTTTTCTTATGGATATCACCCTCGCTGGACTTCTGGTTCACGTTCATACTACTTACAGCACTGAATGATCTGCGCGGTGGGACTAGAGAGGAGGTGAGCTGATCTTTGTGGCTTCTTTTTATATATTTAGTGCGATTTTGCTCCCCTCTCAAATATTTGTTTTTTTATGGATATCACCCTCGCTGGACTTCTGTTTCACCTTCATACTACTTGCAGCACTGCATGATCCGCACGGTGGGACTGGAGAGGAGGTGAGCTGATCTTTGTTGCTTCTTTTTGGATATTTAGTGCGATCTTGCTCCCATCTCAAATATCATTTGTTTTTTGTGGATATCACCCTCGCTAGACTTCTGGTTCACCTTCATACTACTTACAGCACTGCATGATCCGCGCGGTGGGACTAGAGAGGAGGTGAGCTGATCTTTGTGGCTTCTTTTTTGATATTTAGTGTGATCTTGCTCCCCTCTTAAATATTTGTTTTTTTATGGATATCACCCTCGCTGGACTTCTGCTTCACCTTCACACTAATTGCAGCACTGCATGATCCGTGCGGTGGGACTGAATAGTAGGTGAGCTGATCTTTGTTGCTTCTTTTTTGATATTTAGTGCGATCTATCTCCCCTCTCAAATTTCATTTTTTTTTTTATGGATATCACCCTCGCTGGACTTCTGCTTCACCTTCATACTACTTGCAGAACTGCATGATCCAACCGGTGGGACTGGAGAGGAGGTGAGCTGATCTTTGTTGCTTCTTTTTGGATATTTAGTGCGATCATGCTCCCCTCTCAAATATCATTTTTTTTTGTTTCTATCACCCTCGCCGGACTTCTGGTTCATGTTCATACTTCTTGCAGCACTGCATGATCCATGCGGTGGGACAGGAGAGTAGGTGAGCTGATCTTTGTTGCTTCTTTTTTGATATTTAGTGCAATCTTGCTCCCCTCTCAAATATCATTTGTTTTTTATGGATATCACCCTCGCTGGACTTAAACTTCACCTTAATACTACTTGCAGCACTGTATGATCTGCGTTGTGGGACTCGAGAGGAGGTGAGCTGATCTTTTTTACTTCTTTTTTGATATTTAGTGTGATCTTGGTCCCCTCTCAAATACCATTAGTTTTTTTTATGGATATCACCCTCGCTGGAATTCTGCTTCACCTTCACAAAGCTAGGAGGGATAGCTAATACTAGAGAAGAGAGAGAGAGGATTCAAAAAGATTTAAATAAACTGGAGAATTGGGCAGCAACTAACAGAATGGTTTTTAACAGGGAGAAATGCAAAGTACTACATCTGGGCAATAAAAATGAAAAAAGCATATATAGAATGGGAGGAATAGGGCTAAGTGACAGCACATGTGAAAAAGACTTGGGTATACTAATAGATCACAGACTGAATATGAGTCAACAGTGTGATGCAGCAGCAAAAAAGGCAAATGCAATTCTAGGATGTATTAACAGAAGCATACAGTCTAGATCACGTGAAGTAATTATTTCCCTCTACTCTTTGGTCAGACCTCATCTGGAATATTGTGTCCAATTTTGGGCACCACATTTTAAAAAAAACATCAACAAACTGGAGCAAGTTCAGAAAAGAGCGACCAGAATGGTGACCGGTCTGCAAACCCTGTCTTATGAGGAAAGGTTGCAGGATTTGGGAATGTTTAGTTTGCAAAAGAGAAGACTGAGAGGAGACTTAATAGCTGTCTACAAATATCTAAAGGGCTGTCACATTGTAGAAGGATCAACTTTATTCTCATTTGCACAAGGAAAGACTAGAAGCAATGGGATGAAGCTGAATGGGAGGAGACACAGATTAGATATTAGAAAAAACTTTTTGACAGTTAGAGTGATCAATGAGTGGAACAGGCTGCCACGAGAAGTGGTGAGTTCTCTTTCAATGGAAGTCTTCAAACAGAGGCTGGACAGACATCTAACTGGGATGATTTAGCGAATCCTGCTTTGAGCAGGGGGTTGGACCAGATGGCCCAGGAGGTCCCTTCCAACTCTACGATTCTATGATTCTATGATTCTATGATTCACACTACTTGCAGCACTGCATTATCCATGCGATGGGACTGGAGAGTAGGTGAGCTGATCTTTGTTGCTTCATTTTTGATATTTAGTGCGATCTTGCTCCCCTCTCAAATATGATTTGTATTTTTATGGAGATCACCCTCGCTGGACTTCTGCTTCACCTTCATACTACTTGCAGCACTGCATTATCCATGCGATGGGACTGGAGAGGAGGTGAGCTGATCTTTGTTGCTTCTTTTTTGATATTTAGTGCGATCTTGCTCCCCTCTCAAATATGATTTGTATTTTTAAGGAGATCACCCTCGCTGGACTTCTGCTTCACCTTCATACTACTTGCAGCACTGCATGATCCACACGTTTGGACTGGAGAGGAGGTGAGCTGTTCTTTGTTGCTTCCTTTTTGATATTTAGCGTGATCTTGCTCTCCTCTCAAATATTTGTTTTTTATGGATATCACCCTCGCTGCACTTCTGCTTCATCTTCATACTACTTGCAGCGCTGCATGATCAGTGCGGTGGCACTGGAGAGGAGAGCTGATCTTTGTTGCTTCTTTTTGATATTTAGTGCGATCTTGCTCCGCTTTCAAATATTTGTTTTTTTATGGATATCTCCCTCGCTGGACTACTGTTTCACCTTCATACTACTTGCAGCACTGCATGATCCGCTTGGTGGGACTGGAGAGGAGGTGAGCTGATCTTTGTTGCTTCTTTTTGGATATTTAGTGCGATCTTGCTCCCCTCTCAAATATCATTTCTTTTTTGTGGATATCACCCTCGCTGGACTTCTGCTTCACCGTCATACTAATTGCAGCAGTGCATTTTCCGTGCGGTGGGACTGGAGAGTAGGTGAGCTGATCTTTGTTGCTTCTTTTTTGATATTTATTGCGATCTAGCTCCCTTCTCAAATATTTGTTTTTTTATGGATATCACCCTCGCTGTACTTCTGTTTAACCTTCATACTACTTGTAGCACTGCATTATCCGCTTGGTGGGACTGGAGAGGAGGTGAGCTGATCTTTGTTGCTTCTTTTTTGATATTTAGTGCGATCTTCCTCCCCTCTCAAATATCTTTTGTTTTTTTTATGGATATCTCCCTCGCTAGACTTCTGCTTCTCCTTCATACTACTTGCAACACTGCATGATCCGCGCGGTGGGACTGGAGAGGAGGTGAGCTAATCTTTGTTGCTTCTTTTTTGATATTTAATGCGATCTTTCTCCCCTCTCAAATATCTTTTGTTTTTTTTATGGATATCTCCCTCGCTAGACTTCTGCTTCTCCTTCATACTACTTGCAACACTGCATGATCCACGCGGTGGGACTGGAGAGGAGGTGATCTTATCTTTGTTGCTTCTTTTTTGATATTTAGTGCGATCTTCCTCCCCTTTCAAATATCATTTGTTTTCTTATGGATATCACCCTCGCTGGACTTCTGGTTCACGTTCATACTACTTACAGCACTGAATGATCTGCGCGGTGGGACTAGAGAGGAGGTGAGCTGATCTTTGTGGCTTCTTTTTATATATTTAGTGCGATTTTGCTCCCCTCTCAAATATTTGTTTTTTTATGGATATCACCCTCGCTGGATTTCTGTTTCACCTTCATACTACTTGCAGCACTGCATGATCCGCGCGGTGGGACTGGAGAGGAGGTGAGCTGATCTTTGTTGCTTCTTTTTTGATATTTAGTGCAATCTTGCTCCCCTCTCAAATATCATTTGTTTTTTTATGGATATCACCCTCGCTGGACTTCTGCTTCACCTTCATACTACTTGCAGCACTGCATCATCCGCGCTGTGGGACTGGAGAGGAGGTGAGCTGATCTTTGTTGGTTCTTTTTTGATATTTAGTGTGATCTTTCTCCCCTCTCAAATATTTGTTTTTTTTATGGATATCACCCTCGCTGGACTTCTGCTTCACCTTCATACTACTTGCAGAATTGCATGATCCACGCGGTGGGATTGGAGAGGAGGTGAGCTGATCTTTGTTGCTTCTTTTTGGATATTTAGTGCGATCTTGCTCCCCTCTCAAATATCATTTGTTTTTTTGTGGATATCACCCTCGCTGGACTTCTGCTTCACCTTCATACAAGCAGCACTGCATGATCCGTGCGGTGGGACAGGAGAGTAGGTGAGCTGATCTTTGTTGCTTCCTTTTTGCTATTTAGTGTGATCTTGCTCCCCTCTCAAATATTTGTTTTTTTATGGATATCATCCTCGCTGGACTTCTGTTTCACTTTCATACTACTTGCAGCACTGCATGATCCACGCGTTTGGACTGGAGAGGAGGTGAGCTGTTCTTTGTTGCTTCCTTTTTGATATTTAGCGTGATCTTGCTCTCCTCTCAAATATTTGTTTTTTATGGATATCACCCTCGCTGCACTTCTGCTTCATCTTCATACTACTTGCAGCGCTGCATGATCAGTGCGGTGGCACTGGAGAGGAGAGCTGATCTTTGTTGCTTCTTTTTGATATTTAGTGCGATCTTGCTCCGCTTTCAAATATTTGTTTTTTTATGGATATCTCCCTCGCTGGACTACTGTTTCACCTTCATACTACTTGCAGCACTGCATGATCCGCTTGGTGGGACTGGAGAGGAGGTGAGCTGATCTTTGTTGCTTCTTTTTGGATATTTAGTGCGATCTTGCTCCCCTCTCAAATATCATTTCTTTTTTGTGGATATCACCCTCGCTGGACTTCTGCTTCACCGTCATACTAATTGCAGCAGTGCATTTTCCGTGCGGTGGGACTGGAGAGTAGGTGAGCTGATCTATGTTGCTTCTTTTTTGATATTTATTGCGATCTAGCTCCCTTCTCAAATATTTGTTTTTTTATGGATATCACCCTCGCTGGACTTCTGTTTAACCTTCCTACTACTTGTAGCACTGCATTATCCGCTTGGTGGGACTGGAGAGGAGGTGAGCTGATCTTTGTTGCTTCTTTTTTGATATTTAGTGCGATCTTCCTCCCCTCTCAAATATCTTTTGTTTTTTTTATGGATATCTCCCTCGCTAGACTTCTGCTTCTCCTTCATACTACTTGCAACACTGCATGATCCGCGCGGTGGGACTGGAGAGGAGGTGAGCTAATCTTTGTTGCTTCTTTTTTGATATTTAATGCGATCTTTCTCCCCTCTCAAATATCTTTTGTTTTTTTTATGGATATCTCCCTCGCTAGACTTCTGCTTCTCCTTCATACTACTTGCAACACTGCATGATCCACGTGGTGGGACTGGAGAGGAGGTGATCTTATCTTTGTTGCTTCTTTTTTGATATTTAGTGCGATCTTCCTCCCCTTTCAAATATCATTTGTTTTCTTATGGATATCACCCTCGCTGGACTTCTGGTTCACCTTCATACTACTTACAGCACTGAATGATCTGCGCGGTGGGACTAGAGAGGAGGTGAGCTGATCTTTGTGGCTTCTTTTTATATATTTAGTGCGATTTTGCTCCCCTCTCAAATATTTGTTTTTTTATGGATATCACCCTCGCTGGATTTCTGTTTCACCTTCATACTACTTGCAGCACTGCATGATCCGCGCGGTGGGACTGGAGAGGAGGTGAGCTGATCTTTGTTGCTTCTTTTTTGATATTTAGTGCAATCTTGCTCCCCTCTCAAATATCATTTGTTTTTTTATGGATATCACCCTCGCTGGACTTCTGCTTCACCTTCATACTACTTGCAGCACTGCATCATCCGCGCTGTGGGACTGGAGAGGAGGTGAGCTGATCTTTGTTGGTTCTTTTTTGATATTTAGTGTGATCTTTCTCCCCTCTCAAATATTTGTTTTTTTTATGGATATCACCCTCGCTGGACTTCTGCTTCACCTTCATACTACTTGCAGAATTGCATGATCCACGCGGTGGGATTGGAGAGGAGGTGAGCTGATCTTTGTTGCTTCTTTTTGGATATTTAGTGCGATCTTGCTCCCCTCTCAAATATCATTTGTTTTTTTGTGGATATCACCCTCGCTGGACTTCTGCTTCACCTTCATACAAGCAGCACTGCATGATCCGTGCGGTGGGACAGGAGAGTAGGTGAGCTGATCTTTGTTGCTTCCTTTTTGCTATTTAGTGTGATCTTGCTCCCCTCTCAAATATTTGTTTTTTTATGGATATCACCCTCGCTGGACTTCTGTTTCACTTTCATACTACTTGCAGCACTGCATGATCCGCACGGTGGGACTGGAGAGGAGGTGAGCTGATCTTTGTTGCTTCTTTTTGGATATTTAGTGCGATCTTGCTCCCATCTCAAATATCATTTGTTTTTTGTGGATATCACCCTCGCTGGACTTCTGGTTCACCTTCATACTACTTACAGCACTGCATGATCCGCACGGTGGGACTGGAGAGGAGGTGAGCTGATCTTTGTGGCTTCTTTTTTGATATTTAGTGTGATCTTGCTCCCCTCTCAAATAATTGTTTTTTTATGGATATCACCCTCGCTGGACTTCTGCTTCACCTTCACACTAATTGCAGCACTGCATGATCCGTGCGGTGGGACTGGATAGTAGGTGAGCTGATCTTTGTTGCTTCTTTTTTGATATTTAGTGCGATCTATCTCCCCTCTCAAATATCATTTGTTTTTTTTATGGATATCACCCTCGCTGGACTTCTGCTTCACCTTCATACTTTTTGCAGAACTGCATGATCCAACCGGTGGGACTGGAGAGGAGGTGAGCTGATCTTTGTTGCTTCTTTTTGGATATTTAGTGCGATCTTGCTCCCCTCTCAAATATCATTTTTTTTTGTGGCTATCACCCTCGCTGGACTTCTGGTTCACCTTCATACTACTTAAAGCACTGCATGATCCGTGCTGTGGGACTGGAGAGTAGGTGAGCTGATCTTTGTTGCTTCTTTTTTGATATTTAGTGCGACCTTTCTCCCCTCTCAAGTATCATTTGTTTTTTAATGGATATCTCCCTCGCTGGACTTCTGCTTCTCCTTCATACTACTTGCAGCACTGCATGATCCGCGCCGTGGGACTGGAGAGGAGGTGAGCTTATCTTTGTTGCTTCTTTTTTGATATTTAGTGCGATCTTCCTCCCCTCTCAAATATAATTTCTTTTTTTATGGATAGCAACCTCACTGGACTTCTCCTTCACCTTCCCACTAATTGCAGCACTGCATGATAAGTGCGGTGGGACTGTGGAGGAGTTGAGCTGATCTTTGTTGCTTCTTTTTTGATATTTAGTGCGATCTTTCTCCCCTATCAAATATAATTTGTTTTTTTTATGGATCTCACCCTTGCTGGACTTCTGCTTCATGTTCATACTTCTTGCAGCACTGCATGATCCATGCGGTGGGACAGGAGAGTAGGTGAGCTGATCTTTGTTGCTTCTTTTTTGATATTTAGTGCAATCTTGCTCCCCTCTCAAATATCATTTGTTTTTTTATGGATATCACCCTCGCTGGACTTAAACTTCACCTTAATACTACTTGCAGCACTGTATGATCTGCGTTGTGGGACTCGAGAGGAGGTGAGCTGATCTTTTTTACTTCTTTTTTGATATTTAGTGTGATCTTGGTCCCCTCTCAAATACCATTAGTTTTTTTTATGGATATCACCCTCGCTGGACTTCTGCTTCACCTTCACACTAATTGCAGCACTGCATGATCCGTGCAGTGGGACTGGAGAGTACGTGAGCTGATCTTTGTTGCTTCTTTTTTGATATTTAGTGTGATCTTTCTTCCCTCTCAAATATCATTTTTTTATGGATATCACCCTTGCTGGAATTCTGCTTCACCTTCATACTACTTGCATCACTGCATCATCCGCATTGTGGGACTGGAGGTGAGCTGATCTATGTTGCTTCTTTTTTGATATTTAATGCGATCTTTCTCCCCTCTCAAATATTTGTTTTTTTATGGATATCACCCTCACTGGACTTCTGCTTCACCTTCATACTACTTGCAGCACTGCATGATCCTTGCGGTGGGACAGGAGAATAGGTGAGCTGATCTTTGTTGCTTCTTTTTTGATATTTAGTGCAATCTTGCTCCCCTCTCAAATATCATTTGTTTTTTTATGGATATCACCCTCGCTGGAATTCTGCTTCACCTTCATACTACTTGCAGCACTGCATTATCCATGCGATGGGACTGGAGAGGAGGTGAGCTGATCTTTGTTGCTTCTTTTTTGATATTTAGTGCGATCTTGCTCCCCTCTCAAATATGATTTGTATTTTTAAGGAGATCACCCTCGCTGGACTTCTGCTTCACCTTCATACTACTTGCAGCACTGCATGATCCACGCGTTTGGACTGGAGAGGAGGTGAGCTGTTCTTTGTTGCTTCCTTTTTGATATTTAGCGTGATCTTGCTCTCCTCTCAAATATTTGTTTTTTATGGATATCACCCTCGCTGCACTTCTGCTTCATCTTCATACTACTTGCAGCGCTGCATGATCAGTGCGGTGGCACTGGAGAGGAGAGCTGATCTTTGTTGCTTCTTTTTGATATTTAGTGCGATCTTGCTCCGCTTTCAAATATTTGTTTTTTTATGGATATCTCCCTCGCTGGACTACTGTTTCACCTTCATACTACTTGCAGCACTGCATGATCCGCTTGGTGGGACTGGAGAGGAGGTGAGCTGATCTTTGTTGCTTCTTTTTGGATATTTAGTGCGATCTTGCTCCCCTCTCAAATATCATTTCTTTTTTGTGGATATCACCCTCGCTGGACTTCTGCTTCACCGTCATACTAATTGCAGCAGTGCATTTTCCGTGCGGTGGGACTGGAGAGTAGGTGAGCTGATCTTTGTTGCTTCTTTTTTGATATTTATTGCGATCTAGCTCCCTTCTCAAATATTTGTTTTTTTATGGATATCACCCTCGCTGGACTTCTGTTTAACCTTCATACTACTTGTAGCACTGCATTATCCGCTTGGTGGGACTGGAGAGGAGGTGAGCTGATCTTTGTTGCTTCTTTTTTGATATTTAGTGCGATCTTCCTCCCCTCTCAAATATCTTTTGTTTTTTTTATGGATATCTCCCTCGCTAGACTTCTGCTTCTCCTTCATACTACTTGCAACACTGCATGATCCGCGCGGTGGGACTGGAGAGGAGGTGAGCTAATCTTTGTTGCTTCTTTTTTGATATTTAATGCGATCTTTCTCCCCTCTCAAATATCTTTTGTTTTTTTTATGGATATCTCCCTCGCTAGACTTCTGCTTCTCCTTCATACTACTTGCAACACTGCATGATCCACGTGGTGGGACTGGAGAGGAGGTGATCTTATCTTTGTTGCTTCTTTTTTGATATTTAGTGCGATCTTCCTCCCCTTTCAAATATCATTTGTTTTCTTATGGATATCACCCTCGCTGGACTTCTGGTTCACCTTCATACTACTTACAGCACTGAATGATCTGCGCGGTGGGACTAGAGAGGAGGTGAGCTGATCTTTGTGGCTTCTTTTTATATATTTAGTGCGATTTTGCTCCCCTCTCAAATATTTGTTTTTTTATGGATATCACCCTCGCTGGATTTCTGTTTCACCTTCATACTACTTGCAGCACTGCATGATCCGCGCGGTGGGACTGGAGAGGAGGTGAGCTGATCTTTGTTGCTTCTTTTTTGATATTTAGTGCAATCTTGCTCCCCTCTCAAATATCATTTGTTTTTTTATGGATATCACCCTCGCTGGACTTCTGCTTCACCTTCATACTACTTGCAGCACTGCATGATCCGTGCTTTGGGACTGGAGAGTAGGTGAGCTGATCTTTGTTGCTTCTTTTTTGATATTTAGTGTGATCTTTCTTCCCTCTCAAATATCATTTTTTTTATGGATATCACCCTTGCTGAACTTCTGCTTCACCATCCTACTACTTGCATCACTGCATCATCCGCATTGTGGGACTGGAGAGGAGGTGAGCTGATCTTTGTTGCTTCTTTTTTGATATTTAATGCGATCTTTCTCCCCTCTCAAATATCTTTTGTTTTTTTTATGGATATCTCCCTCGCTAGACTTCTGCTTCTCCTTCATACTACTTGCAACACTGCATGATCCACGCGGTGGGACTGGAGAGGAGGTGATCTTATCTTTGTTGCTTCTTTTTTGATATTTAGTGCGATCTTCCTCCCCTTTCAAATATAATTTTTTTTTTTTATTGATATCACCCTCGTTGGACTTCTGCTTCACCTTCCCACTAATTGCAACACTGCATGATCCGTGCGGTGGGACTGTAGAGGAGGTGAGCTGATCTTTGTTGCTACTTTTTGGATATTTAGTGCAATCTTGCTCCCCTCTCAAATATGATTTGTTTTTTTATGGATATCACCCTCGCTGGACTTCTGCTTCACCGTCATACTAATTGCAGCAGTGCATTTTCCGTGCGGTGGAACTGGAGGACGTGAGCTTATCTTTGCGGCTTCTTTTTTGATATTTAGTGCGATTTTGCTCCCCTCTCAAATATTTGTTTTTTTATGGATATCACCCTCGCTGGAATTCTGCTTCACCTTCATACTACTTGCAGCACTGCATTATCCATGCGATGGGACTGGAGAGGAGGTGAGCTGATCTTTGTTGCTTCTTTTCTGATATTTAGTGTGATCTTGCTCCCCTCTCAAATATGATTTGTTTTTTTATGGATATCACCCTCGCTGGACTTCTGCTTCACCTTCATACTACTTGCAGCACTGCATGATCTGTGCAGTGGGACTGGAGAGGTGAGCTGATCTTTGTTGCTTCTTTTTGATATTTAGTGTGATCTTGCTCCCCTCTGAAATATGTGTTTTTTATGGATATCACCCTCGCTGGAATTCTGCTTCACCTTCATACTACTTGCTGCGCTTCATGGTACGGGAGAGGAGGTGAGCTGATCTTTGTTGCTTCTTTTTTGATATTTAGTGCAATCTTACTTCCCTCTCAAATATGATTTATTTTTTAATGGATATATGACCCTCGCTGGACTTCTGCTTCACCTTCATACTACTTACAGCACTGCATGATCTGCGCGGTGGGACTGGAGAGGAGGTGAGCTGATCTTTGTTGCTTCTTTTTTGATATTTAGTGCTATCTTCCTCCCCTCTCAAATATCATTTCTTTTTCTTATGGATATCACCCTCGCTGGACTCCTGCTTCACCCTCATACTAATTGCAGCACTGCATGATCTGTGCGGTGGGACAGGAGACTAGGTGAGCTGATCTTTGTTGCTTCCTTTTTGATATTTAGTATGACCTTGCTTCCCTCTCAAATATTTGTTTTTTAATGGATATCACCCTTGCTGAACTTCTGCTTCACCATCATACTAGTTGTATCACTGCATCATCCGCGCTGTGGGACTGGAGAGGAGGTGAGATGATCTTTGTTGGTTCTTTTTTGATATTTAGTGCGATCTTTCTCCCCTCTCAAATATCATTTGTTTTTTTATGGATATCACCCTCGCTGGACTTCTGTTTCACCTTCATACTACTTGCAGCACTGCATTATCCGCTTGGTGGGACTGGAGAGGAGGTGAGCTGATCTTTGTTGCTTCTTTTTGGATATTTAGTGCGATCTTCCTCCCCTCTCAAATATCTTTTGTTTTTTTATGGATATCTCCCTCGCTAGACTTCTGCTTCTCCTTCATACTACTTGCAACACTGCATGATCCGCGCGGTGGGACTGGAGAGGAGGTGAGCTGATCTTTGTTGCTTCTTTTTTGATATTTAGTGCGATCTTGCTCCCCTCTGAAATATTTGTTTTTTTATGGATATCACCCTCACTGGACTTCTGTTTCTCCTTCATACTACTTGCATCGCTGCATCATCGCGCGGTGGGCCTGGGAGAGGAGATGAGCTGATCTTTGTTGCTTCTTTTTGGATATTTAGTGCGATCTTGCTCCCCTCTCAAATATCATTTGTTTTCTTATGGATATCACCCTCGCTGGACTTCTGGTTCACCTTCATACTACTTACAGCACTGAATGATCTGCGCGGTGGGACTAGAGAGGAGGTGAGCTGATCTTTGTGCCTTCTTTTTAGATATTTAGTGCGATCTTGCTCCCCTCTCAAATATCATTTGTTTTTTTATGGATATCACCCTTGCTGAACTTCTGCTTCACCATCATACTACTTGCATCACTGAATCATCCGTACTGTGGGACTGGAGAGGAGGTGAGCTGATCTTTGTTGCTTCTTTTTTGATATTTAGTGCAATCTTGCTCCCCTCTCAAATATCATTTGTTTTTTTATGGATATCACCCTCGCTGGACTTCTGCTTCACCTTCATACTACTTGCAGCACTGCATGATCCGTGCGGTGGGACAGGAGAGTAGGTGAGCTGATCTTTGTTGCTTCTTTTTGATATTTAGTGCAATCTTGCTCCCCTCTCAAATATCATTTGTTTTTTTATGGATATCACCCTCGCTGGAATTCTGCTTCACCTTCATACTACTTGCAGCACTGCATTATCCATGCGATGGGACTGGAGAGGAGGTGAGCTGATCTTTGTTGCTTCTTTTCTGATATTTAGTGTGATCTTGCTCCCCTCTCAAATATGATTTGTTTTTTTAAGGATATCACCCTCGCTGGACTTCTGCTTCACCTTCATACTACTTGCAGCACTGCATGATCTGTGCAGTGGGACTGGAGAGGTGAGCTGATCTTCGTTGCTTTTTGATATTTAGTGTGATCTTGATCCCCTCTGAAATATGTGTTTTTTATGGATATCACCCTCGCTGGAATTCTGCTTCACCTTCATACTACTTGCTGCGCTTCATGGTACGGGAGAGGAGGTGAGCTGATCTTTGTTGCTTCTTTTTTGATATTTAGTGCAATCTTGCTTCCCTCACATATATGATTTATTTTTTAATCGATATATGACCCTCGCTGGACTTCTGCTTCACCTTCATACTACTTACAGCACTGCCTGATCTGCGCGGTGGGACTGGAGAGGAGGTGAGCTGATCTTTGTTGCTTCTTTTTTGATATTTATTGCTATCTTCCTCCCCTCTCAAATATCATTTATTTTTCTTATGGATATCACCCTCACTGGACTCCTGCTTCACCCTCATACTAATTGCAGCACTGCATGATCTGTGCGGTGGGACAGGAGACTAGGTGAGCTGATCTTTGTTGCTTCCTTTTTGATATTTAGTATGACCTTGCTTCCCTCTCAAATATTTGTTTTTTAATGGATATCACCCTTGCTGAACTTCTGCTTCACCATCATACTAGTTGTATCACTGCATCATCTGCGCTGTGGGACTGGAGAGGAGGTGAGCTGATCTTTGTTGGTTCTTTTTTGATATTTAGTGCGATCTTTCTCCCCTCTCAAATATCATTTGTTTTTTTTATGGATATCACCCTCGCTGGACTTCTGCTTCACCTTCTTACTACTTGCAGAATTGCATGATCCACTCGGTGGGATTGGAGAGGAGGTGAGCTGATCTTTGTTGCTTCTTTTTGGATATTTAGTGGGATCTTGCTCCCCTCTCAAATATCATTTGTTTTTTTGTGGATATCACCCTCGCTGGACTTCTGCTTCACCTTCATACAAGCAGCACTGCATTATCCGTGCGGTGGGACAGGAGAGTAGGTGAGCTGATCTTTGTTGCTTCCTTTTTGCTATTTAGTGTGATCTTGCTCCCCTCTCAAATATTTGTTTTTTTATGGATATCACCCTCACTGGACTTCTGTTTCACCTTCATACTACTTGCAGCACTGCATGATCCGCACGGTGGGACTGGAGAGGAGGTGAGCTGATCTTTGTTGCTTCTTTTTGGATATTTAGTGCGATCTTTCTCCCATCTCAAATATCATTTGTTTTTTGTGGATATCACCCTCGCTGGACTTCTGCTTCACCTTCATACTACTTGCAGCACTGCATGATCTGTGCAGTGGGACTGGAGAGGTGAGCTGATCTTTGTTGCTTCTTTTTGATATTTAGTGTGATCTTGATCCCCTCTGAAATATGTGTTTTTTATGGATATCACCCTCGCTGGAATTCTGCTTCACCTTCATACTACTTGCTGCGCTTCATGGTACGGGAGAGGAGGTGAGCTGATCTTTGTTGCTTCTTTTTTGATATTTAGTGCAATCTTGCTTCCCTCACAAATATGATTTATTTTTTAATGGATATATGACCCTCGCTGGACTTCTGCTTCCCCTTCATACTACTTACAGCACTGCCTGATCTGCGCGGTGGGACTGGAGAGGAGGTGAGCTGATCTTTGTTGCTTCTTTTTTGATATTTAGTGCTATCTTCCTCCCCTCTCAAATATCATTTCTTTTTCTTATAGATATCACCCTCGCTGGACTCCTGCTTCACCCTCATACTAATTGCAGCACTGCATGATCTGTGCGGTGGGACAGGAGACTAGGTGAGCTGATCTTTGTTGCTTCCTTTTTGATATTTAGTATGACCTTGCTTCCCTCTCAAATATTTGTTTTTTAATGGATATCACCCTTGCTGAACTTCTGCTTCACCATCATACTAGTTGTATCACTGCATCATCCGCGCTGTGGGACTGGAGAGGAGGTGAGCTGATCTTTGTTGGTTCTTTTTTGATATTTAGTGCGATCTTTCTCCCCTCTCAAATATCATTTGTTTTTTTTATGGATATCACCCTCGCTGGACTTCTGCTTCACCTTCTTACTACTTGCAGAATTGCATGATCCACTCGGTGGGATTGGAGAGGAGGTGAGCTGATCTTTGTTGCTTCTTTTTGGATATTTAGTGGGATCTTGCTCCCCTCTCAAATATCATTTGTTTTTTTGTGGATATCACCCTCGCTGGACTTCTGCTTCACCTTCATACAAGCAGCACTGCATTATCCGTGCGGTGGGACAGGAGAGTAGGTGAGCTGATCTTTGTTGCTTCCTTTTTGCTATTTAGTGTGATCTTGCTCCCCTCTCAAATATTTGTTTTTTTATGGATATCACCCTCACTGGACTTCTGTTTCACCTTCATACTACTTGCAGCACTGCATGATCCGCACGGTGGGACTGGAGAGGAGGTGAGCTGATCTTTGTTGCTTCTTTTTGGATATTTAGTGCGATCTTTCTCCCATCTCAAATATCATTTGTTTTTTGTGGATATCACCCTCGCTGGACTTCTGCTTCACCTTCATACTACTTGCAGCACTGCATGATCTGTGCAGTGGGACTGGAGAGGTGAGCTGATCTTTGTTGCTTCTTTTTGATATTTAGTGTGATCTTGATCCCCTCTGAAATATGTGTTTTTTATGGATATCACCCTCGCTGGAATTCTGCTTCACCTTCATACTACTTGCTGCGCTTCATGGTACGGGAGAGGAGGTGAGCTGATCTTTGTTGCTTCTTTTTTGATATTTAGTGCAATCTTGCTTCCCTCACAAATATGATTTATTTTTTAATGGATATATGACCCTCGCTGGACTTCTGCTTCCCCTTCATACTACTTACAGCACTGCCTGATCTGCGCGGTGGGACTGGAGAGGAGGTGAGCTGATCTTTGTTGCTTCTTTTTTGATATTTAGTGCTATCTTCCTCCCCTCTCAAATATCATTTCTTTTTCTTATAGATATCACCCTCGCTGGACTCCTGCTTCACCCTCATACTAATTGCAGCACTGCATGATCTGTGCGGTGGGACAGGAGACTAGGTGAGCTGATCTTTGTTGCTTCCTTTTTGATATTTAGTATGACCTTGCTTCCCTCTCAAATATTTGTTTTTTAATGGATATCACCCTTGCTGAACTTCTGCTTCACCATCATACTAGTTGTATCACTGCATCATCCGCGCTGTGGGACTGGAGAGGAGGTGAGCTGATCTTTGTTGGTTCTTTTTTGATATTTAGTGTGATCTTTCTCCCCTCTCAAATATTTGTTTTTTTTATGGATATCACCCTCGCTGGACTTCTGCTTCACCTTCATACTACTTGCAGAATTGCATGATCCACGCGGTGGGATTGGAGAGGAGGTGAGCTGATCTTTGTTGCTTCTTTTTGGATATTTAGTGCGATCTTGCTCCCCTCTCAAATATCATTTGTTTTTTTGTGGATATCACCCTCGCTGGACTTCTGCTTCACCTTCATACAAGCAGCACTGCATGATCCGTGCGGTGGGACAGGAGAGTAGGTGAGCTGATCTTTGTTGCTTCCTTTTTGCTATTTAGTGTGATCTTGCTCCCCTCTCAAATATTTGTTTTTTTATGGATATCACCCTCGCTGGACTTCTGTTTCACTTTCATACTACTTGCAGCACTGCATGATCCGCACGGTGGGACTGGAGAGGAGGTGAGCTGATCTTTGTTGCTTCTTTTTGGATATTTAGTGCGATCTTGCTCCCATCTCAAATATCATTTGTTTTTTGTGGATATCACCCTCGCTGGACTTCTGGTTCACCTTCATACTACTTACAGCACTGCATGATCCGCGCGGTGGGACTGGAGAGGAGGTGAGCTGATCTTTGTGGCTTCTTTTTTGATATTTAGTGTGATCTTGCTCCCCTCTCAAATATTTGTTTTTTTATGGATATCACCCTCGCTGGACTTCTGCTTCACCTTCACACTAATTGCAGCACTGCATGATCCGTGCGGTGGGACTGGATAGTAGGTGAGCTGATCTTTGTTGCTTCTTTTTTGATATTTAGTGCGATCTATCTCCCCTCTCAAATATCATTTGTTTTTTTTATGGATATCACCCTCGCTGGACTTCTGCTTCACCTTCATACTTTTTGCAGAACTGCATGATCCAACCGGTGGGACTGGAGAGGAGGTGAGCTGATCTTTGTTGCTTCTTTTTCGATATTTAGTGCGATCTTGCTCCCCTCTCAAATATCATTTTTTTTGTGGCTATCACCCTCGCTGGACTTCTGGTTCACCTTCATACTACTTACAGCACTGCATGATCCGCGCCGTGGGACTGGAGAGGAGGTGAGCTTATCTTTGTTGCTTCTTTTTTGATATTTAGTGCGATCTTCCTCCCCTCTCAAATATAATTTCTTTTTTTTATGGATAGCAACCTCACTGGACTTCTCCTTCACCTTCCCACTAATTGCAGCACTGCATGATAAGTGCGGTGGGACTGTGGAGGAGTTGAGCTGATCTTTGTTGCTTCTTTTTTGATATTTAGTGCGATCTTTCTCCCCTATCAAATATAATTTGTTTTTTTTATGGATCTCACCCTTGCTGGACTTCTGCTTCATGTTCATACTTCTTGCAGCACTGCATGATCCATGCGGTGGGACAGGAGAGTAGGTGAGCTGATCTTTGTTGCTTCTTTTTTGATATTTAGTGCAATCTTGCTCCCCTCTCAAATATCATTTGTTTTTTTATGGATATCACCCTCGCTGGACTTAAACTTCCCCTTAATACTACTTGCAGCACTGTATGATCTGCGTTGTGGGACTCGAGAGGAGGTGAGCTGATCTTTTTTACTTCTTTTTTGATATTTAGTGTGATCTTGGTCCCCTCTCAAATACCATTAGTTTTTTTTATGGATATCACCCTCGCTGGAATTCTGCTTCACCTTCAAACTACTTGCAGCACTGCATTATCCATGCGATGGGACTGGAGAGGAGGTGAGCTGATCTTTGTTGCTTCTTTTTTGATATTTAGTGCGATCTTGCTCCCCTCTCAAATATGATTTGTATTTTTATGGAGATCACCCTCGCTGGACTTCTGCTTCACCTTCATACTACTTGCAGCACTGCATGATCCGTGCGGTGGGACAGGAGAATAGGTGAGCTGATCTTTGTTGCTTCGTTTTTGATATTTAGTGCAATCTTGCTCCCCTCTCAAATATCATTTGTTTTTTTATGGATATCACCCTCACTGGAATTCTGCTTCACCTTCATACTACTTGCAGCACTGCATTATCCATGCGATGGGACTGGAGAGGAGGTGAGCTGATCTCTGTTGCTTCTTTTTTGATATTTAGTGCGATCTTGCTCCCCTCTCAAATATGATTTGTATTTTTAAGGAGATCACCCTCGCTGGACTTCTGCTTCACCTTCATACTACTTGCAGCACTGCATGATCCACACGTTGGGACTGGAGAGGAGGTGAGCTGTTCTTTGTTGCTTCCTTTTTGATATTTAGCGTGATCTTGCTCTCCTCTCAAATATTTGTTTTTTATGGATATCACCCTCGCTGCATTTCTGCTTCATCTTCATACTACTTGCAGCTCTGCATGATCCGTGCGGTGGCACTGGAGAGGTGAGCTGATCTTTGTTGCTTCTTTTTGATATTTAGTGTGATCTTGCTCCCCTCTGAAATATGTGTTTTTTATGGATATCACCCTCGCTGGAATTCTGCTTCACCTTCATACTACTTGCTGCGCTTCATGGTACGGGAGAGGAGGTGAGCTGATCTTTGTTGCTTCTTTTTTGATATTTAGTGCAATCTTGCTTCCCTCTCAAATATGATTTATTTTTTAATGGATATATGACCCTCGCTGGACTTCTGCTTCACCTTCATACTACTTACAGCACTGCATGATCTGCGCGGTGGGACTGGAGAGGAGGTGAGCTGATCTTTGTTGCTTCTTTTTTGATATTTAGTGCTATCTTCCTCCCCTCTCAAATATCATTTCTTTTTCTTATGGATATCACCCTCGCTGGACTCCTGCTTCACCCTCATACTAATTGCAGCACTGCATGATCTGTGCGGTGGGACAGGAGACTAGGTGAGCTGATCTTTGTTGCTTCCTTTTTGATATTTAGTATGACCTTGCTTCCCTCTCAAATATTTGTTTTTTAATGGATATCACCCTTGCTGAACTTCTGCTTCACCATCATACTAGTTGTATCACTGCATCATCCGCGCTGTGGGACTGGAGAGGAGGTGAGCTGATCTTTGTTGGTTCTTTTTTGATATTTAGTGCGATCTTTCTCCCCTCTCAAATATCATTTGTTTTTTTTATGGATATCACCCTCGCTGGACTTCTGCTTCACCTTCACTATACTTGCAGCACTGCATGAGCCGCGCGGTGGGACTGGAGAGGAGGTGAGCTGATCTTTGTGGCTTCTTTTCTGATATTTAGTGCGATCTTTCTCCCTTCTCAAATACTTGTTTTTTTATGGATATCACCCTCGCTGGACTTCTGTTTCACCTTCATACTACTTGCAGCACTGCATTATCCGCTTGGTGGGACTGGAGAGGAGGTGAGCTGATCTTTGTTGCTTCTTTTTGGATATTTAGTGCGATCTTCCTCCCCTCTCAAATATCTTTTGTTTTTTTATGGATATCTCCCTCGCTAGACTTCTGCTTCTCCTTCATACTACTTGCAACACTGCATGATCCGCGCGGTGGGACTGGAGAGGAGGTGAGCTGATCTTTGTTGCTTCTTTTTTGATATTTAGTGCGATCTTGCTCCTCTCTGAAATATTTGTTTTTTTATGGATATCACCCTCACTGGACTTCTGTTTCTCCTTCATACTACTTGCATCGCTGCATCATCGCGCGGTGGGCCTGGGAGAGGAGATGAGCTGATCTTTGTTGCTTCTTTTTGGATATTTAGTGCGATCTTGCTCCCCTCTCAAATATCATTTGTTTTCTTATGGATATCACCCTCGCTGGACTTCTGGTTCACCTTCATACTACTTACAGCACTGAATGATCTGCGCGTTGGGACTAGAGAGGAGGTGAGCTGATCTTTGTGGCTTCTTTTTAGATATTTAGTGCGATCTTGCTCCCTTCTCAAATATCATTTCTTTTTTTCATTGATATCACCCTCGCTGGACTTCTGCTTCACCTTCACACTAATTGCAGCACTGCATGATCCGTGCGGTGGGACTGGAGAGTAGGTGTGCTGATCTTTGTTGCTTCTTTTTTGATATTTAGTGTGATCTTGCTTCCCTCTCAAATATCATTTTTTTATGGATATCACCCTTGCTGAACTTCTGCTTCACCATCATACTACTTGCATCACTGAATCATCCGTACTGTGGGACTGGAGAGGAGGTGAGCTGATCTTTGTTGCTTCTTTTTTGATATTTAGTGCAATCTTGCTCCCCTCTCAAATATTTGTTTTTTTATGGATATCACCCTCGCTGGACTTCTGCTTCACCTTCATACTACTTGCAGCACTGCATGATCCGTGCGGTGGGACAGGAGAGTAGGTGAGCTGATCTTTGTTGCTTCTTTTTGATATTTAGTGCAATCTTGCTTCCCTCTCAAATATCATTTGTTTTTTTATGGATATCACCCTCGCTGGAATTCTGCTTCACCTTCATACTACTTGCAGCACTGCATTATCCATGCGATGGGACTGGAGAGGAGGTGAGCTGATCTTTGTTGCTTCTTTTCTGATATTTAGTGTGATCTTGCTCCCCTCTCAAATATGATTTGTTTTTTTAAGGATATCACCCTCGCTGGACTTCTGCTTCACCTTCATACTACTTGCAGCACTGCATGATCTGTGCAGTGGGACTGGAGAGGTGAGCTGATCTTCGTTGCTTTTTGATATTTAGTGTGATCTTGATCCCCTCTGAAATATGTGTTTTTTATGGATATCACCCTCGCTGGAATTCTGCTTCACCTTCATACTACTTGCTGCGCTTCATGGTACGGGAGAGGAGGTGAGCTGATCTTTGTTGCTTCTTTTTTGATATTTAGTGCGATCTTGCTCCCCTCTCAAATATGATTTGTATTTTTAAGGAGATCACCCTCGCTGGACTTCTGCTTCACCTTCATACTACTTGCAGCACTGCATGATCCACGCGTTGGGACTGGAGAGGAGGTGAGCTGTTCTTTGTTGCTTCCTTTTTGATATTTAGCGTGATCTTTCTCTCCTCTCAAATATTTGTTTTTTATGGATATCACCCTCGCTGCACTTCTGCTTCATCTTCATACTACTTGCAGCTCTGCATGATCCGTGCGGTGGCACTGGAGAGGTGAGCTGATCTTTGTTGCTTCTTTTTGATATTTAGTGCGATCTTGCTCCGCTTTCAAATATTTGTTTTTTTATGGATATCTCCCTCGCTGGACTACTGTTTCACCTTCATACTACTTGCAGCACTGCATGATCCGCTTGGTGGGACTGGAGAGGAGGTGAACTGATCTTTGTTGCTTCTTTTTGGATATTTAGTGCGATCTTGCTCCCCTCTCAAATATCATTTCTTTTTTGTGGATATCACCCTCACTGGACTTCTGCTTCACCGTCATACTAATTGCAGCAGTGCATTTTCCGTGCGGTGGGACTGGAGAGTAGGTGAGCTGATATTTGTTGCTTCTTTTTTGATGTTTAGTGCGATCTTGCTCCCTTCTCAAATATCATTTCTTTTTTTATGGATATCACCCTCGCTGGACTTCTGCTTCACCTTCACACTACTTGCAACACTGCATGATCCGCGCGGTGGGACTGGAGAGGAGGTGAGCTGATCTTTGTGGCTTCTTTTTTAATATTTAGTGCGATCTTTCTCCCTTCTCAAATATTTGTTTTTTTATGGATATCACCCTCGCTGGACTTCTGTTTCACCTTCATACTACTTGCAGCACTGCATTATCCGCTTGGTGGGACTGGAGAGGAGGTGAGCTGATCTTTGTTGCTTCTTTTTTGATATTTAGTGTGATCTTGCTCCCCTCTCAAGTATTTGTTTTTTTATGGATATCACCCTCGCTGGACTTCTGCTTCACCTTCACACTAATTGCAGCACTGCATGATCCGTGCGGTGGGACTGGATAGTAGGTGAGCTGATCTTTGTTGCTTCTTTTTTGATATTTAGTGCGATCTATCTCCCCTCTCAAATTTCATTTGTTTTTTTTATGGATATCACCCTCGCTGGACTTCTGCTTCACCTTCATACTACTTGCAGAACTGCATGATCCAACCGGTGGGACTGGAGAGGAGGTGAGCTGATCCTTGTTGCTTCTTTTTGGGTTTTTACTGCGATCTTGCTCCCCTCTCAAATATCATTTTTTTTTGTGGCTATCACCCTCGCTGGACTTCTGGTTCACCTTCATACTACTTACAGCACTGCATGATCCGTGCTGTGGGACTGGAGAGTAGGTGAGCTTATCTTTGTTGCTTCTTTTTTGATATTTAGTGCGATCTTTCTCCCCTCTCAAATATCATTTGTTTTTTAATGGATATCTCCCTCGCTGGACTTCTGCTTCTCCTTCATACTACTTGCAGCACTGCATCATCCGCGCCGTGGGACTGGAGAGGAGGTGAGCTTATCTTTGTTGCTTCTTTTTGGATATTTAGTGCGATCTTCCTCCCCTCTCAAATATAATTTCTTTTTTTTATGGATTTCAACCTCACTGGACTTCTGCTTCACCTTCCCACTAATTGCAGCGCTGCATGATAAGTGCGATGGGACTGTGGAGGAGTTGAGCTGATCTTTGTTGCTTCTTTTTTGATATTTAGTGCAATCTTTCTCCCCTATCAAATATAATTTGTTTTTTTATGGATATCACCCTTGCTGGACTTCTGCTTCATGTTCATACTTCTTGCAGCACTGCTTGATCCATGCGGTGGGACAGGAGAGTAGGTGAGCTGATCTTTGTTGCTTCTTTTTTGATATTTAGTGCAATCTTGCTCCCCTCTCAAATATCATTTGTTTTTTTATGGATATCACCCTCGCTGGACTAAGGCTACTTTCACACATCAGTTTTTTGCCGTCAGGCAGGATCCGGCTTTTTTTAGAAAAAACGGATCCGGCATAAATTTTGTAGAACTGTAGAAACGGATCCGTTTTTTTGTTGGATCCGTCTCTGTTCCTGGGGGCTGGCCAATTGGATCTGAGCATGCGCAGACTTAAAAAAACCGGATCCGGTGGCTGGATCCGTCTTTTTCTGGATCCGGCGCTTCCGGCTTTTTCGCCGGAGACAAAAAACGTTACAGTAGCCGTTTTTTCCAGACGCCGGAATGAGACAAGTTGCCGGATCCGGCAAAAAACGGATGAAACGCAATGCCATCCGGCACGATCCGGCGCTAATGCAAGTCAATGGGGAAAAACCGGATCCGGCATTGCATTTTGGATCTTTGCGGCTTCTTTTTTGATATTTTGTGCGATTTTACTCCCCTCTCAAATATTTGTTTTTTTTATGGATCACCCTCGCTGGACTTCTGTTTCACCTTCATACTACTTGCAGCACTGCATGATCCGCGCGGTGGGACTGGAGAGGAGGTGAGCTGATCTTTGTTGCTTCTTTTTTGATATTTAGTGCAATCTTGCTCCCCTCTCAAATATCATTTGTTTTCTTATGGATATCACCCTCGCTGGACTTCTGGTTCACCTTCATACTACTTACATCACTGAATGATCCGCGCGGTGGGACTGGAGAGGAGGTGAGCTGATCTCTGTGGCTTCTTTTTAGATATTTAGTGCGATTTTGCTCCCCTCTCAAATATTTGTTTTTTATGGATATCACCCTCGCTGGATTTCTGTTTCACCTTCATACTACTTGCAGCACTGCATTATCCATGCGATGGGACTGGAGAGGAGGTGAGCTGATCTTTGTTGCTTTTTTTTATATTTTGTGCGATCTTGCTCCCCTCTCAAATATGATTTGTATTTTTATGGATATCACCCTCGCTGGAATTCTGCTTCACCTTCATACTACTTGCCGCGCTGCATTATCCATGCGATGGTACGGGAGAGGAGGTGAGCTGATCTTTGTTGCTTCTTTTTTGATAATTAGTGCGATCTTGCTTCCCTCCCAAATATGATTTATTTTTTAATGGATATATGACCCTCGCTGGACTTCTGCTTCACCTTCATACTACTTACAGCACTGCATGATCTGCGCGGTGGGACTGGAGAGGAGGTGAGCTGATCTTTGTTGCTTCTTTTTGATATTTAGTGCGATCTTGCTCCCTTCTCAAATATCATTTCTTTTTTATGGATATCACCCTCGCTGGACTTCTGCTTCACCTTCACACTACTTGCAGCACTGCATTATCCATGCGATGGGACTGGAGAGTAGGTGAGCTGATCTTTGTTGCTTCTTTTTTGATATTTAGTGTGATCTTGCTCCCCTCTCAAATATGATTTGTTTTTTTATGGATATATGACCCTCGCTGGACTTCTGCTTCTCGTTTATACTACTTTCCAGCACTGCATGATCCGCGCGGTGGGACTGGAGAGGAGGTGAGCTGATCTTTGTTGCTTCTTTTTTGATATTTAGTGCGATCTTCCTCCCCTCTCAAATATCTTTTGTTTTTTCTATGGATATCTCCCTCACTAGACTTCTGCTTCTCCTTCATACTACTTGCAGAACTGTATGATCCACGCTGTGGGACTCGAGATGAGGTGAGCTGATCTTTTTTACTTCTTTTTTGATATTTAGTGTGATCTTTGTCCCCTCTCAAATACCATTAGTTTTTTTTATGGATAGCACCCTCGCTGGAATTCTGCTTCACCTTCACACTACTTCCAGCACTGCATTATCCATGCGATGGGACTGGAGAGTAGGTGAGCTGATCTTTGTTGCTTCTTTTTTGATATTTAGTGTGATCTTGCTCCCCTCTCAAATATGATTTGTTTTTTTATGGATATATGACCGTCGCTGGACTTCTGCTTCTCGTTTATACTACTTTCCAGCACTGCATGATCCGCGCAGTGGGACTGGAGAGGAGGTGAGGTGTTATTTGCGGCTTCTTTTTTGATATTTAGTGCGATTTTGCTCCCCTCTCAAATATTTGTTTTTTTATGGATATCACCCTCGCTGGACTTCTGTTTCACCTTCATACTACTTGCAGCACTGCATGATCCGCGCGGTGGGACTCGAGAGTAGGTGAGCTGATCTTTGTTGCTTCTTTTTTGATATTTAGTGCGATCTTGCTCCCTTCTCAAATATCATTTTTTTTTTATGGATATCACCCTCGCTGGAATTCTGCTTCACCTTCACACTAATTGCAGCACTGCATCATCCGCATTGTGGGACTGGAGGTGAGCTGATCTATGTTGCTTCTTTTTTGATATTTAATGCGATCTTTCTCCCCTCTCAAATATTTGTTTTTTTTATGGATATCACCCTCACTGGACTTCTGCTTCACCTTCATACTACTTGCAGCACTGCATGATCCGTGCGGTGGGACAGGAGAATAGGTGAGCTGATCTTTGTTGCTTCTTTTTTGATATTTAGTGCAATCTTGCTCCCCTCTCAAATATCATTTTTTTTTATGGATATCACCCTCGCTGGAATTCAGCTTCACCTTCATACTACTTGCAGCACTGCATTATCCATGCGATGGGACTGGAGAGGAGGTGAGCTGATCTTGTTGCTTCTTTTTTGATATTTAGTGCGATTTTGCTCCCCTCTCAAATATGATTTGTATTTTTATGGAGATCACCCTCGCTGGACTTCTGCTTCACCTTCATACTACTTGCAGCACTGCATGATCCGTGCGGTGGGACAGGAGAATAGGTGAGCTGATCTTTGTTGCTTCTTTTTTGATATTTAGTGCAATCTTGCTCCTCTCTCAAATATCATTTGTTTTTTTATGGATATCACCCTCGCTGGAATTCTGCTTCACCTTCATACTACTTGCAGCACTGCATTATCCATGCGATGGGACTGGAGAGGAGGTGAGCTGATCTTTGTTGCTTCTTTTTTGATATTTAGTGCGATCTTGCTCCCCTCTCAAATATGATTTGTATTTTTACGGAGATCACCCTCGCTGGACTTCTGCTTCACCTTCATACTACTTGCAGCACTGCATGATCCATGTGTTGGGACTGGAGAGGAGGTGAGCTGTTCTTTGTTGCTTCCTTTTTGATATTTAGTGTGATCTTCCTCTCCTCTCAAATATTTGTTTTCTTTGGATATCACCCTCGCTGCACTTCTGCTTCATCTTCATACTACTTGCAGCGCTGCATGATCCGTGCGGTGGCACTGGAGAGGTGAGCTGATCTTTGTTGCTTCTTTTTGATATTTAGTGCGATCTTGCTCCCCTTTCAAATATTTGTTTTTTTATGGATATCTCCCTCGCTGGACTACTGTTTCACCTTCATACTACTTGCAGCACTGCATGATCCGCTTGGTGGGACTGGAGAGGAGGTGAGCTGATCTTTGTTGCTTCTTTTTGGATATTTAGTGCGACCTTGCTCCCCTCTCAAATATCATTTCTTTTTTGTGGATATCACCCTCGCTGGACTTCTGCTTCACCGTCATACTAATTGCAGCAGTGCATTTTCCGTGCGGTGGGACTGGAGAGTAGGTGAGCTGATCTTTGTTGCTTCTTTTTTGATATTTAGTGCGATCTTGCTCCCTTCTCAAATATCATTTCTTTTTTTATGGATATCACCCTCGCTGGACTTCTGCTTCACCTTCACACTACTTGCAGCACTGCATGATCCGCGCGGTGGGACTGGAGAGGAGGTGAGCTGATCTTTGTGGCTTGTTTTCTGATATTTATTGTGATCTTTCTCCCTTCTCAAATATTTGTTTTTTTATGGATATCACCCTCGCTGGACTTCTGTTTCACCTTCATACTACTTGCAGCACTGCATTATCCGCTTGTTGGGACTGGAGAGGAGGTGAGCTGATCTTTGTTGCTTCTTTTTTGATATTTAGTGCGATCTTCCTCCCCTCTCAAATATTTGTTTTTTTATGGATATCACCCTCACTGGACTTCTGTTTCACCTTCATACTACTTGCAGCACTGCATGATCCGCGCGGTGGAACTGGAGAGGAGGTGAGCTGATCTTTGTTGCTTCTTTTTTGATATTTAGTGCAATCTTGCTCCCCTCTCAAATATCATTTGTTTTTTTATGGATATCACCCTCGCTGGACTTCTGCTTAACTTTCATACTACTTGCAGCACTGCATGATCCGTGCGGTGGGACTGGAGAGTAGGTGAGCTGATCTTTGTTGCTTCTTTTTGATATTTAGTGCAATCTTGCTCCCCTCTCAAAAATCATTTGTTTTTTATGGATATCACCCTCGCTGGAATTCTGCTTCACCTTCATACTACTTGCAGCACTGCATTATCCATGCGATGGGACTGGAGAGGAGGTGAGCTGATCTTTGTTGCTTTTTTTTTTCTATTTTGTCCGATCTTGCTCCCCTCTCAAATATGATTTGTATTTTTATGGATATCACCCTCGCTGGAATTCTGCTTCACCTTCATACTACTTGCCGCGCTGCATTATCCATGCGATGGTACGGGAGAGGAGGTGAGCTGATCTTTTTTGCTTCGTTTTTGATAATTAGTGCGATCTTGCATCCCTCTCAAATATGATTTATTTTTTAATGGATATATGACCCTCGCTGGACTTCTGCTTCACCTTCATACTACTTACAGCACTGCATGATCTGCGCGGTGGGACTGGAGAGGATATGAGCTGATCTTTGTTGCTTTTTTTTGATATTTAGTGCGATCTTGCTCCCCTCTCAAATATCATTTCTTTTTTTCATTGATATCACCCTCGCTGGACTTCTGCTTCACCTTCACACTAATTGCAGCACTGCATGATCCGTGCGGTGGGACTGGAGAGTAGGTGTGCTGATCTTTGTTGCTTCTTTTTTGATATTTAGTGTGATCTTGCTTCCCTCTCAAATATCATTTTTTTATGGATATCACGCTTGCTGAACTTCTGCTTCACCATCATAAAACTTGCATCACTGAATCATCCGTACTGTGGGACTGGAGAGGAGGTGAGCTGATCTTTGTTGCTTCTTTTTTGATATTTAGTGCAATCTTGCTCCCCTCTCAAATATCATTTGTTTTTTTATGGATATCACCCTCGCTGGACTTCTGCTTCACCTTCATACTACTTGCAGCACTGCATGATCCGTGCGTTGGGACAGGAGAGTAGGTGAGCTGATCTTTATTGTTTCTTTTTGATATTTAGTGCAATCTTGCTCCCCTCTCAAATATCATTTGTTTTTTTATGGATATCACCCTCGCTGGAATTCTGCTTCACCTTCATACTACTTGCAGC
Source organism: Dendrobates tinctorius (assembly GCF_039654945.1). Lineage (NCBI taxonomy): Eukaryota > Metazoa > Chordata > Amphibia > Anura > Dendrobatidae > Dendrobates > Dendrobates tinctorius. The sequence goes on from NW_027361717.1 coordinate 339,710, forward strand.
ACTGCATTATCCATGCGATGGGACTGGAGAGGAGGTGAGCTGATCTTTGTTGCTTCTTTTCTGATATTTAGTGTGATTTTGCTCCCCTCAAATATGATTTGTTTTTTTAAGGATATCACCCTCGCTGGACTTCTGCTTCACCTTCATGCTACTTGCAGCACTGCATGATCTGTGCAGTGGGACTGGAGAGGTGAGCTGATCTTTGTTGCTTCTTTTTGATATTTAGTGTGATCTTGATCCCCTCTGAAATATGTGTTTTTTATGGATATCACCCTCGCTGGAATTCTGCTTCACCTTCATAATACTTGCTGCGCTTCATGGTACGGGAGAGGAGGTGAGCTGATCTTTGTTGCTTCTTTTTTGATATTTAGTGCAATCTTGCTTCCCTCACAAATATGATTTATTTTTTAATGGATATATGACCCTCGCTGGACTTCTGCTTCACCTTCATACTACTTACAGCACTGCCTGATCTGCGCGGTGGGACTGGAGAGGAGGTGAGCTGATCTTTGTTGCTTCTTTTTTGATATTTAGTGCTATCTTCCTCCCCTCTCAAATATCATTTCTTTTTCTTATGGATATCACCCTCGCTGGACTCCTGCTTCACCCTCATACTAATTGCAGCACTGCATGATCTGTGCGGTGGGACAGGAGACTAGGTGAGCTGATCTTTGTTGCTTCCTTTTTGATATTTAGTATGACCTTGCTTCCCTCTCAAATATTTGTTTTTTAATGGATATCACCCTCGCTGGACTTCTGCTTCACCTTCATACTACTTGCAGCACTGCATGATCCGCACGGTGGGACTGGAGAGGAGGTGAGCTGATCTTTGTTGCTTCTTTTTGGATATTTAGTGCGATCTTGCTCCCATCTCAAATATCATTTGTTTTTTGTGGATATCACCCTCGCTGGACTTCTGGTTCACCTTCATACTACTTACAGCACTGCATAATCCGTGCGGTGGGACTGGATAAGTAGGTGAGCTGATCTTTGTTGCTTCTTTTTTGATATTTAGTGCGATCTATCTCCCCTCTCCAATTTCATTTGTTTTTTTTATGGATATCACCCTCGCTGGACTTCTGCTTCACCTTCATACTACTTGCAAAACTGCATGATCCAACCGGTGGGACTGGAGAGGAGGTGAGCTGATCTTTGTGGCTTCTTTTTTGATATTTAGTGTGATCTTGCTCCCCTCTCAAATATTTGTTTTTTTATGGATATCACCCTCGCTTTACTTCTGCTTCACCTTCACACTAATTGCAGCACTGCATAATCCGTGCGGTGGGACTGGATAAGTAGGTGAGCTGATCTTTGTTGCTTCTTTTTTGATATTTAGTGCGATCTATCTCCCCTCTCCAATTTCATTTGTTTTTTTTATGGATATCACCCTCGCTGGACTTCTGCTTCACCTTCATACTACTTGCAAAACTGCATGATCCAACCGGTGGGACTGGAGAGAAGGTGAGCTGATCTTTGTTGCTTCTTTTTGGATATTTAGTGCGATCTTGCTCCCCTCTCAAATATCATTTTTTTTTGTGGCTATCACCCTCGCTGGACTTCTGGTTCACCTTCATACTACTTACAGCACTGCATGATCCGTGCTGTGGGACTGGAGAGTAGGTGAGCTGATCTTTGTTGCTTCTCTTTTGATATTTAGTGCGACCTTTCTCCCCTCTCAAATATCATTTGTTTTTTAATGGATATCTCCCTCGCTGGACTTCTGCTTCTCCTTAATACTACTTGCAGTACTGCATGATCCGCGCCGTGGGACTGGAGAGGAGGTGAGCTTATCTTTGTTGCTTCTTTTTTGATATTTAGTGCGATCTTCCTCCCCTCTCAAATATAATTTCTTTTTTTTATGGATATCAACCTCACTGGACTTCTGCTTCACCTTCCCACTAATTGCAGCGCTGCATGATAAGTGCGGTGGGACTGTGGAGGAGTTGAGCTGATCTTTGTTGCTTCTTTTTTTATATTTAGTGCGATCTTTCTCCCCTATCAAATATAATTTGTTTTTTTATGGATATCACCCTTGCTGGACTTCTGCTTCATGTTCATACTTCTTGCAGCACTGCATGATCCATGCGGTGGGACAGGAGAGTAGGTGAGCTGATCTTTGTTGCTTCTTTTTTTATATTTAGTGCAATCTTGCTCCCCTCTCAAATATCATTTGTTTTTTTATGGATATCACCCTCGCTGGACTTAAACTTCACCTTAATACTACTTGCATCACTGTATGATCCGCGTTGTGGGACTCGAGAGGAGGTGAGCTGATCTTTTTTACTTCTTTTTTGATATTTAGTGTGATCTTGGTCCCCTCTCAAATACCATTAGTTTTTTTTATGGATATCACCCTCGCTGGAATTCTGCTTCACCTTCACACTACTTGCAGCACTGCATTATCCATGCGATGGCACTGGAGAGGAGGTGAGCTGATCTTTGCTGCTTCTTTTTTGATATTTAGTGCGATCTTGCTCCCCTCTCAAATATGATTTGTATTTTTATGGAGATCACCCTCGCTGGACTTCTGCTTCACCTTCATACTACTTGCAGCACTGCATGATCCGTGCGGTGGGACAGAATAGGTGAGCTGATCTTTGTTGCTTCTTTTTTGATATTTAGTGCAATCTTGCTCCCCTCTCAAATATCATTTGTTTTTTTATGGATATCACCCTCGCTGGAATTCTGCTTCACCTTCATACTACTTGCAGCACTGCATTATCCATGCGATGGGACTGGAGAGGAGGTGAGCTGATCTTTGTTGCTTCTTTTTTGATATTTAGTGCGATTTTGCTCCCCTCTCAAATATGATTTGTATTTTTATGGAGATCACCCTCGCTGGACTTCTGCTTCACCTTCATACTACTTGCAGCACTGCATGATCCACGCGTTGGGACTGGAGAGGAGGTGACCTGTTCTTTGTTGCTTCCTTTTTGATATTTAGCGTGATCTTGCTCTCCTCTCAAATATTTGTTTTTTATGGATATCACCCTCGCTGCACTTCTGCTTCATCTTCATACTACTTGCAGCGCTGCATGATCCGTGCGGTGGCACTGGAGAGGTGAGCTGATCTTTGTTGCTTCTTTTTGATATTTAGTGCGATCTTGCTCCGCTTTCAAATATTTGTTTTTTTATGGATATCTCCCTCGCTGGACTACTGTTTCACCTTCATACTACTTGCAGCACTGCATGATCCACTTGGTGGGACTGGAGAGGAGGTGAGCTGATCTTTGTTGCTTCTTTTTGGATATTTAGTGCGATCTTGCTCCCCTCTCAAATATCATTTCTTTTTTGTGGATATCACCCTCGCTGGACTTCTGCTTCACCGTCATACTAATTGCAGCAGTGCATTTTCCGTGCCGTGGGACTGGAGAGTAGGTGAGCTGATCTTTGTTGCTTCTTTTTTGGTATTTAGTGCGATCTTGCTCCCTTCTCAAATATCATTTCTTTTTTTATGGATATCACCCTCGCTGGACTTCTGCTTCACCTTCACACTACTTGCAGCACTGCATGATCCGCGCGGTGGGACTGGAGAGGAGGTGAGCTGATCTTTGTGGCTTCTTTTTTGATATTTAGTGCGATCTTTCTCCCTTCTCAAATATTTGTTTTTTTATGGATATCACCCTCGCTGGACTTCTGTTTCACCTTCATACTACTTGCAGCACTGCATTATCCGCTTGGTGGGACTGGAGAGGAGGTGAGCTGATCTTTGTTGCTTCTTTTTTGATATTTAGTGCGATCCTCCTTCCCTCTCAAATATCTTTTGTTTTTTTTATGGATATCTCCCTCGCTAGACTTCTGCTTCTCCTTCATAGTACTTGCAACACTGCATGATCCGCGCGGTGGGACTGGAGAGGAGGTGAGCTGATCTTTGTTGCTTCTTTTTTGATATTTAGTGCGATCTTGCTCCCCTCTAAAATATTTGTTTTTTTATGGATATCACCCTCACTGGACTTCTGTTTCACCTTCATACTACTTGCATCGCTGCATCATCGCGCGGTGGGACTGGGAGAGGAGATGAGCTGATCTTTGTTTCTTCTTTTTGGATGTTTAGTGCAATCTTGCTCCCCTCTCAAATATCATTTGTTTTTTTATGGATATCACCCTCGCTGGAATTCTGCTTCACCTTCATACTACTTGCAGCACTGCATGATCCGTGCGGTGGGACAGGAGAATAGGTGAGCTGATCTTTGTTGCTTCTTTTTTGATATTTAGTGCAATCTTGCTCCCCTCTCAAATATCATTTGTTTTTTTATGGATATCACCCTCGCTGGAATTCTGCTTCACCTTCATACTACTTGCAGCACTGCTTTATCCATGCGATGGGACTGGAGAGGAGGTGAGCTGATCTTTGTTGCTTCTTTTTTGATATTTAGTGTGATCTTGCTCCCCTCTGAAATATGTGTTTTTTATGGATATCACCCTCGCTGGAATTCTGCTTCACCTTCATACTACTTGCTGCGCTTCATGGTACGGGAGAGGAGGTGAGCTGATCTTTGTTGCTTCTTTTTTGATATTTAGTGCAATCTTGCTTCCCTCTCAAATATGATTTATTTTTTAATGGATATATGACCCTCGCTGGACTTCTGCTTCACTAACATACTACTTGCAGCGCTGCATGATCAGTGCGGTGGCACTGGAGAGGAGAGCTGATCTTTGTTGCTTCTTTTTGATATTTAGTGCGATCTTGCTCCGCTTTCAAATATTTGTTTTTTTATGGATATCTCCCTCGCTGGACTACTGTTTCACCTTCATACTACTTGCAGCTCTGCATGATCCGCTTGGTGGGACTGGAGAGGAGGTGAGCTGATCTTTGTTGCTTCTTTTTGGATATTTAGTGCGATCTTGCTCCCCTCTCAAATATCATTTCTTTTTTATGGATATCACCCTCGCTGGACTTCTGCTTCACCGTCATACTAATTGCAGCAGTGCATTTTCCGTGCGGTGGGACTGGAGAGTAGGTGAGCTGATCTTTGTTGCTTCTTTTTTGATATTTATTGCGATCTAGCTCCCTTCTCAAATATTTGTTTTTTTATGGATATCACCCTCGCTGGACTTCTGTTTAACCTTCATACTACTTGTAGCACTGCATTATCCGCTTGGTGGGACTGGAGAGGAGGTGAGCTGATCTTTGTTGCTTCTTTTTTGATATTTAGTGCGATCTTCCTCCCCTCTCAAATATCTTTTGTTTTTTTTATGGATATCTCCCTCGCTAGAATTCTGCTTCTCCTTCATACTACTTGCAACACTGCATGATCCGCGTGGTGGGACTGGAGAGGAGGTGAGCTAATCTTTGTTGCTTCTTTTTTGATATTTAATGCGATCTTTCTCCCCTCTCAAATATCTTTTGTTTTTTTTATGGATATCTCCCTCGCTAGACTTCTGCTTCTCCTTCATACTACTTGCAACACTGCATGATCCACGCGGTGGGACTGGAGAGGAGGTGATCTTATCTTTGTTGCTTCTTTTTTGATATTTAGTGCGATCTTCCTCCCCTTTCAAATATCATTTGTTTTCTTATGGATATCACCCTCGCTGGACTTCTGGTTCACCTTCATACTACTTACAGCACTGAATGATCTGCGCGGTGGGACTAGAGAGGAGGTGAGCTGATCTTTGTGGCTTCTTTTTATATATTTAGTGCGATTTTGCTCCCCTCTCAAATATTTGTTTTTTTATGGATATCACCCTCGCTGGATTTCTGTTTCACCTTCATACTACTTGCAGCACTGCATGATCCGCGCGGTGGGACTGGAGAGGAGGTGAGCTGATCTTTGTTGCTTCTTTTTTGATATTTAGTGCAATCTTGCTCCCCTCTCAAATATCATTTGTTTTTTTATGGATATCACCCTCGCTGGACTTCTGCTTCACCTTCATACTACTTGCAGCACTGCATCATCCGCGCTGTGGGACTGGAGAGGAGGTGAGCTGATCTTTGTTGGTTCTTTTTTGATATTTAGTGTGATCTTTCTCCCCTCTCAAATATTTGTTTTTTTTATGGATATCACCCTCGCTGGACTTCTGCTTCACCTTCATACTACTTGCAGAATTGCATGATCCACGCGGTGGGATTGGAGAGGAGGTGAGCTGATCTTTGTTGCTTCTTTTTGGATATTTAGTGCGATCTTGCTCCCCTCTCAAATATCATTTGTTTTTTTGTGGATATCACCCTCGCTGGACTTCTGCTTCACCTTCATACAAGCAGCACTGCATGATCCGTGCGGTGGGACAGGAGAGTAGGTGAGCTGATCTTTGTTGCTTCCTTTTTGCTATTTAGTGTGATCTTGCTCCCCTCTCAAATATTTGTTTTTTTATGGATATCACCCTCGCTGGACTTCTGTTTCACTTTCATACTACTTGCAGCACTGCATGATCCGCACGGTGGGACTGGAGAGGAGGTGAGCTGATCTTTGTTGCTTCTTTTTGGATATTTAGTGCGATCTTGCTCCCATCTCAAATATCATTTGTTTTTTGTGGATATCACCCTCGCTGGACTTCTGGTTCACCTTCATACTACTTACAGCACTGCATGATCCGCACGGTGGGACTGGAGAGGAGGTGAGCTGATCTTTGTGGCTTCTTTTTTGATATTTAGTGTGATCTTGCTCCCCTCTCAAATAATTGTTTTTTTATGGATATCACCCTCGCTGGACTTCTGCTTCACCTTCACACTAATTGCAGCACTGCATGATCCGTGCGGTGGGACTGGATAGTAGGTGAGCTGATCTTTGTTGCTTCTTTTTTGATATTTAGTGCGATCTATCTCCCCTCTCAAATATCATTTGTTTTTTTTATGGATATCACCCTCGCTGGACTTCTGCTTCACCTTCATACTTTTTGCAGAACTGCATGATCCAACCGGTGGGACTGGAGAGGAGGTGAGCTGATCTTTGTTGCTTCTTTTTGGATATTTAGTGCGATCTTGCTCCCCTCTCAAATATCATTTTTTTTTGTGGCTATCACCCTCGCTGGACTTCTGGTTCACCTTCATACTACTTAAAGCACTGCATGATCCGTGCTGTGGGACTGGAGAGTAGGTGAGCTGATCTTTGTTGCTTCTTTTTTGATATTTAGTGCGACCTTTCTCCCCTCTCAAGTATCATTTGTTTTTTAATGGATATCTCCCTCGCTGGACTTCTGCTTCTCCTTCATACTACTTGCAGCACTGCATGATCCGCGCCGTGGGACTGGAGAGGAGGTGAGCTTATCTTTGTTGCTTCTTTTTTGATATTTAGTGCGATCTTCCTCCCCTCTCAAATATAATTTCTTTTTTTTATGGATAGCAACCTCACTGGACTTCTCCTTCACCTTCCCACTAATTGCAGCACTGCATGATAAGTACGGTGGGACTGTGGAGGAGTTGAGCTGATCTTTGTTGCTTCTTTTTTGATATTTAGTGCGATCTTTCTCCCCTATCAAATATAATTTGTTTTTTTTATGGATCTCACCCTTGCTGGACTTCTGCTTCATGTTCATACTTCTTGCAGCACTGCATGATCCATGCGGTGGGACAGGAGAGTAGGTGAGCTGATCTTTGTTGCTTCTTTTTTGATATTTAGTGCAATCTTGCTCCCCTCTCAAATATCATTTGTTTTTTTATGGATATCACCCTCGCTGGACTTAAACTTCACCTTAATACTACTTGCAGCACTGTATGATCTGCGTTGTGGGACTCGAGAGGAGGTGAGCTGATCTTTTTTACTTCTTTTTTGATATTTAGTGTGATCTTGGTCCCCTCTCAAATACCATTAGTTTTTTTTATGGATATCACCCTCGCTGGACTTCTGCTTCACCTTCACACTAATTGCAGCACTGCATGATCCGTGCGGTGGGACTGGAGAGTACGTGAGCTGATCTTTGTTGCTTCTTTTTTGATATTTAGTGTGATCTTTCTTCCCTCTCAAATATCATTTTTTTATGGATATCACCCTTGCTGGAATTCTGCTTCACCTTCATACTACTTGCATCACTGCATCATCCGCATTGTGGGACTGGAGGTGAGCTGATCTATGTTGCTTCTTTTTTGATATTTAATGCGATCTTTCTCCCCTCTCAAATATTTGTTTTTTTATGGATATCACCCTCACTGGACTTCTGCTTCACCTTCATACTACTTGCAGCACTGCATGATCCTTGCGGTGGGACAGGAGAATAGGTGAGCTGATCTTTGTTGCTTCTTTTTTGATATTTAGTGCAATCTTGCTCCCCTCTCAAATATCATTTGTTTTTTTATGGATATCACCCTCGCTGGAATTCTGCTTCACCTTCATACTACTTGCAGCACTGCATTATCCATGCGATGGGACTGGAGAGGAGGTGAGCTGATCTTTGTTGCTTCTTTTTTGATATTTAGTGCGATCTTGCTCCCCTCTCAAATATGATTTGTATTTTTAAGGAGATCACCCTCGCTGGACTTCTGCTTCACCTTCATACTACTTGCAGCACTGCATGATCCACGCGTTGGGACTGGAGAGGAGGTGAGCTGTTCTTTGTTGCTTCCTTTTTGATATTTAGCGTGATCTTGCTCTCCTCTCAAATATTTGTTTTTTATGGATATCACCCTCGCTGCACTTCTGCTTCATCTTCATACTACTTGCAGCGCTGCATGATCAGTGCGGTGGCACTGGAGAGGTGAGCTGATCTTTGTTGCTTCTTTTTGATATTTAGTGCGATCTTGCTCCGCTTTCAAATATTTGTTTTTTTATGGATATCTCCCTCGCTGGACTACTGTTTCACCTTCATACTACTTGCAGCACTGCATGATCCGCTTGGTGGGACTGGAGAGGAGGTGAGCTGATCTTTGTTGCTTCTTTTTGGATATTTAGTGCGATCTTGCTCCCCTCTCAAATATCATTTCTTTTTTGTGGATATCACCCTCGCTGGACTTCTGCTTCACCGTCATACTAATTGCAGCAGTGCATTTTCCGTGCGGTGGGACTGGAGAGTAGGTGAGCTGATCTTTGTTGCTTCTTTTTTGATATTTATTGCGATCTAGCTCCCTTCTCAAATATTTGTTTTTTTATGGATATCACCCTCGCTGGACTTCTGTTTAACCTTCATACTACTTGTAGCACTGCATTATCCGCTTGGTGGGACTGGAGAGGAGGTGAGCTGATCTTTGTTGCTTCTTTTTTGATATTTAGTGCGATCTTCCTCCCTTCTCAAATATCTTTTGTTTTTTTTATGGATATCTCCCTCGCTAGACTTCTGCTTCTCCTTCATACTACTTGCAACACTGCATGATCCGCGCGGTGGGACTGGAGAGGAGGTGAGCTGATCTTTGTTGCTTCTTTTTTGATATTTAATGCGATCTTTCTCCCCTCTCAAATATCTTTTGTTTTTTTTATGGATATCTCCCTCGCTAGACTTCTGCTTCTCCTTCATACTACTTGCAACACTGCATGATCCACGCGGTGGGACTGGAGAGGAGGTGATCTTATCTTTGTTGCTTCTTTTTTGATATTTAGTGCGATCTTCCTCCCCTTTCAAATATCATTTGTTTTCTTATGGATATCACCCTCGCTGGACTTCTGGTTCACCTTCATACTACTTACAGCACTGAATGATCTGCGCGGTGGGACTAGAGAGGAGGTGAGCTGATCTTTGTGGCTTCTTTTTATATATTTAGTGCGATTTTGCTCCCCTCTCAAATATTTGTTTTTTTATGGATATCACCCTCGCTGGATTTCTGTTTCACCTTCATACTACTTGCAGCACTGCATGATCCGCGCGGTGGGACTGGAGAGGAGGTGAGCTGATCTTTGTTGCTTCTTTTTTGATATTTAGTGCAATCTTGCTCCCCTCTCAAATATCATTTGTTTTTTTATGGATATCACCCTCGCTGGACTTCTGCTTCACCTTCATACTACTTGCAGCACTGCATGATCCGTGCTTTGGGACTGGAGAGTAGGTGAGCTGATCTTTGTTGCTTCTTTTTTGATATTTAGTGTGATCTTTCTTCCCTCTCAAATATCATTTTTTTTATGGATATCACCCTTGCTGAACTTCTGCTTCACCATCCTACTACTTGCATCACTGCATCATCCGCATTGTGGGACTGGAGAGGAGGTGAGCTGATCTTTGTTGCTTCTTTTTTGATATTTAATGCGATCTTTCTCCCCTCTCAAATATCTTTTGTTTTTTTTATGGATATCTCCCTCGCTAGACTTCTGCTTCTCCTTCATACTACTTGCAACACTGCATGATCCACGCGGTGGGACTGGAGAGGAGGTGATCTTATCTTTGTTGCTTCTTTTTTGATATTTAGTGCGATCTTCCTCCCCTTTCAAATATAATTTTTTTTTTATTGATATCACCCTCGTTGGACTTCTGCTTCACCTTCCCACTAATTGCAACACTGCATGATCCGTGCGGTGGGACTGGAGAGGAGGTGAGCTGATCTTTGTTGCTACTTTTTGGATATTTAGTGCAATCTTGCTCCCCTCTCAAATATGATTTGTTTTTTTATGGATATCACCCTCGCTGGACTTCTGCTTCACCGTCATACTAATTGCAGCAGTGCATTTTCCGTGCGGTGGAACTGGAGGACGTGAGCTTATCTTTGCGGCTTCTTTTTTGATATTTAGTGCGATTTTGCTCCCCTCTCAAATATTTGTTTTTTTATGGATATCACCCTCGCTGGAATTCTGCTTCACCTTCATACTACTTGCAGCACTGCATTATCCATGCGATGGGACTGGAGAGGAGGTGAGCTGATCTTTGTTGCTTCTTTTCTGATATTTAGTGTGATCTTGCTCCCCTCTCAAATATGATTTGTTTTTTTATGGATATCACCCTCGCTGGACTTCTGCTTCACCTTCATACTACTTGCAGCACTGCATGATCTGTGCAGTGGGACTGGAGAGGTGAGCTGATCTTTGTTGCTTCTTTTTGATATTTATTGTGATCTTGCTCCCCTCTGAAATATGTGTTTTTTATGGATATCACCCTCGCTGGAATTCTGCTTCACCTTCATACTACTTGCTGCGCTTCATGGTACGGGAGAGGAGGTGAGCTGATCTTTGTTGCTTCTTTTTTGATATTTAGTGCAATCTTGCTTCCCTCTCAAATATGATTTATTTTTTAATGGATATATGACCCTCGCTGGACTTCTGCTTCACCTTCATACTACTTACAGCACTGCATGATCTGCGCGGTGGGACTGGAGAGGAGGTGAGCTGATCTTTGTTGCTTCTTTTTTGATATTTAGTGCTATCTTCCTCCCCTCTCAAATATCATTTCTTTTTCTTATGGATATCACCCTCGCTGGACTCCTGCTTCACCCTCATACTAATTGCAGCACTGCATGATCTGTGCGGTGGGACAGGAGACTAGGTGAGCTGATCTTTGTTGCTTCCTTTTTGATATTTAGTATGACCTTGCTTCCCTCTCAAATATTTGTTTTTTAATGGATATCACCCTTGCTGAACTTCTGCTTCACCATCATACTAGTTGTATCACTGCATCATCCGCGCTGTGGGACTGGAGAGGAGGTGAGATGATCTTTGTTGGTTCTTTTTTGATATTTAGTGCGATCTTTCTCCCCTCTCAAATATCATTTGTTTTTTTTATGGATATCACCCTCGCTGGACTTCTGCTTCACCTTCACACTACTTGCAGCACTGCATGAGCCGCGCGGTGGGACTGGAGAGGAGGTGAGCTGATCTTTGTGGCTTCTTTTCTGATATTTAGTGCGATCTTTCTCCCTTCTCAAATATTTGTTTTTTTATGGATATCACCCTCGCTGGACTTCTGTTTCACCTTCATACTACTTGCAGCACTGCATTATCCGCTTGGTGGGACTGGAGAGGAGGTGAGCTGATCTTTGTTGCTTCTTTTTGGATATTTAGTGCGATCTTCCTCCCCTCTCAAATATCTTTTGTTTTTTTATGGATATCTCCCTCGCTAGACTTCTGCTTCTCCTTCATACTACTTGCAACACTGCATGATCCGCGCGGTGGGACTGGAGAGGAGGTGAGCTGATCTTTGTTGCTTCTTTTTTGATATTTAGTGCGATCTTGCTCCCCTCTGAAATATTTGTTTTTTTATGGATATCACCCTCACTGGACTTCTGTTTCTCCTTCATACTACTTGCATCGCTGCATCATCGCGCGGTGGGCCTGGGAGAGGAGATGAGCTGATCTTTGTTGCTTCTTTTTGGATATTTAGTGCGATCTTGCTCCCCTCTCAAATATCATTTGTTTTCTTATGGATATCACCCTCGCTGGACTTCTGGTTCACCTTCATACTACTTACAGCACTGAATGATCTGCGCGGTGGGACTAGAGAGGAGGTGAGCTGATCTTTGTGGCTTCTTTTTAGATATTTAGTGCGATCTTGCTCCCCTCTCAAATATAATTTCTTTTTTTCATTGATATCACCCTCGCTGGACTTCTGCTTCACCTTCACACTAATTGCAGCACTGCATGATCCGTGCGGTGGGACTGGAGAGTAGGTGTGCTGATCTTTGTTGCTTCTTTTTTGATATTTAGTGTGATCTTGCTTCCCTCTCAAATATCATTTTTTTATGGATATCACCCTTGCTGAACTTCTGCTTCACCATCATACTACTTGCATCACTGAATCATCCGTACTGTGGGACTGGAGAGGAGGTGAGCTGATCTTTGTTGCTTCTTTTTTGATATTTAGTGCAATCTTGCTCCCCTCTCAAATATCATTTGTTTTTTTATGGATATCACCCTCGCTGGACTTCTGCTTCACCTTCATACTACTTGCAGCACTGCATGATCCGTGCGGTGGGACAGGAGAGTAGGTGAGCTGATCTTTGTTGCTTCTTTTTGATATTTAGTGCAATCTTGCTCCCCTCTCAAATATCATTTGTTTTTTTATGGATATCACCCTCGCTGGAATTCTGCTTCACCTTCATACTACTTGCAGCACTGCATTATCCATGCGATGGGACTGGAGAGGAGGTGAGCTGATCTTTGTTGCTTCTTTTCTGATATTTAGTGTGATCTTGCTCCCCTCTCAAATATGATTTGTTTTTTTAAGGATATCACCCTCGCTGGACTTCTGCTTCACCTTCATACTACTTGCAGCACTGCATGATCTGTGCAGTGGGACTGGAGAGGTGAGCTGATCTTCGTTGCTTTTTGATATTTAGTGTGATCTTGATCCCCTCTGAAATATGTGTTTTTTATGGATATCACCCTCGCTGGAATTCTGCTTCACCTTCATACTACTTGCTGCGCTTCATGGTACGGGAGAGGAGGTGAGCTGATCTTTGTTGCTTCTTTTTTGATATTTAGTGCAATCTTGCTTCCCTCACATATATGATTTATTTTTTAATGGATATATGACCCTCGCTGGACTTCTGCTTCACCTTCATACTACTTACAGCACTGCCTGATCTGCGCGGTGGGACTGGAGAGGAGGTGAGCTGATCTTTGTTGCTTCTTTTTTGATATTTAGTGCTATCTTCCTCCCCTCTCAAATATCATTTATTTTTCTTATGGATATCACCCTCGCTGGACTCCTGCTTCACCCTCATACTAATTGCAGCACTGCATGATCTGTGCGGTGGGACAGGAGACTAGGTGAGCTGATCTTTGTTGCTTCCTTTTTGATATTTAGTATGACCTTGCTTCCCTCTCAAATATTTGTTTTTTAATGGATATCACCCTTGCTGAACTTCTGCTTCACCATCATACTAGTTGTATCACTGCATCATCTGCGCTGTGGGACTGGAGAGGAGGTGAGCTGATCTTTGTTGGTTCTTTTTTGATATTTAGTGCGATCTTTCTCCCCTCTCAAATATCATTTGTTTTTTTTATGGATATCACCCTCGCTGGACTTCTGCTTCACCTTCTTACTACTTGCAGAATTGCATGATCCACGCGGTGGGATTGGAGAGGAGGTGAGCTGATCTTTGTTGCTTCTTTTTGGATATTTAGTGGGATCTTGCTCCCCTCTCAAATATCATTTGTTTTTTTGTGGATATCACCCTCGCTGGACTTCTGCTTCACCTTCATACAAGCAGCACTGCATTATCCGTGCGGTGGGACAGGAGAGTAGGTGAGCTGATCTTTGTTGCTTCCTTTTTGCTATTTAGTGTGATCTTGCTCCCCTCTCAAATATTTGTTTTTTTATGGATATCACCCTCTCTGGACTTCTGTTTCACCTTCATACTACTTGCAGCACTGCATGATCCGCACGGTGGGACTGGAGAGGAGGTGAGCTGATCTTTGTTGCTTCTTTTTGGATATTTAGTGCGATCTTTCTCCCATCTCAAATATCATTTGTTTTTTGTGGATATCACCTTCGCTGGACTTCTGCTTCACCTTCATACTACTTGCAGCACTGCATGATCTGTGCAGTGGGACTGGAGAGGTGAGCTGATCTTTGTTGCTTCTTTTTGATATTTAGTGTGATCTTGATCCCCTCTGAAATATGTGTTTTTTATGGATATCACCCTCGCTGGAATTCTGCTTCACCTTCATACTACTTGCTGCGCTTCATGGTACGGGAGAGGAGGTGAGCTGATCTTTGTTGCTTCTTTTTTGATATTTAGTGCAATCTTGCTTCCCTCACAAATATGATTTATTTTTTAATGGATATATGACCCTCGCTGGACTTCTGCTTCCCCTTCATACTACTTACAGCACTGCCTGATCTGCGCGGTGGGACTGGAGAGGAGGTGAGCTGATCTTTGTTGCTTCTTTTTTGATATTTAGTGCTATCTTCCTCCCCTCTCAAATATCATTTCTTTTTCTTATAGATATCACCCTCGCTGGACTCCTGCTTCACCCTCATACTAATTGCAGCACTGCATGATCTGTGCGGTGGGACAGGAGACTAGGTGAGCTGATCTTTGTTGCTTCCTTTTTGATATTTAGTATGACCTTGCTTCCCTCTCAAATATTTGTTTTTTAATGGATATCACCCTTGCTGAACTTCTGCTTCACCATCATACTAGTTGTATCACTGCATCATCCGCGCTGTGGGACTGGAGAGGAGGTGAGCTGATCTTTGTTGGTTCTTTTTTGATATTTAGTGTGATCTTTCTCCCCTCTCAAATATTTGTTTTTTTTATGGATATCACCCTCGCTGGACTTCTGCTTCACCTTCATACTACTTGCAGAATTGCATGATCCACGCGGTGGGATTGGAGAGGAGGTGAGCTGATCTTTGTTGCTTCTTTTTGGATATTTAGTGCGATCTTGCTCCCCTCTCAAATATCATTTGTTTTTTTGTGGATATCACCCTCGCTGGACTTCTGCTTCACCTTCATACAAGCAGCACTGCATGATCCGTGCGGTGGGACAGGAGAGTAGGTGAGCTGATCTTTGTTGCTTCCTTTTTGCTATTTAGTGTGATCTTGCTCCCCTCTCAAATATTTGTTTTTTTATGGATATCACCCTCGCTGGACTTCTGTTTCACTTTCATACTACTTGCAGCACTGCATGATCCGCACGGTGGGACTGGAGAGGAGGTGAGCTGATCTTTGTTGCTTCTTTTTGGATATTTAGTGCGATCTTGCTCCCATCTCAAATATCATTTGTTTTTTGTGGATATCACCCTCGCTGGACTTCTGGTTCACCTTCATACTACTTACAGCACTGCATGATCCGCGCGGTGGGACTGGAGAGGAGGTGAGCTGATCTTTGTGGCTTCTTTTTTGATATTTAGTGTGATCTTTCTCCCCTCTCAAATATTTGTTTTTTTATGGATATCACCCTCGCTGGACTTCTGCTTCACCTTCACACTAATTGCAGCACTGCATGATCCGTGCGGTGGGACTGGATAGTAGGTGAGCTGATCTTTGTTGCTTCTTTTTTGATATTTAGTGCGATCTATCTCCCCTCTCAAATATCATTTGTTTTTTTTATGGATATCACCCTCGCTGGACTTCTGCTTCACCTTCATACTTTTTGCAGAACTGCATGATCCAACCGGTGGGACTGGAGAGGAGGTGAGCTGATCTTTGTTGCTTCTTTTTGGATATTTAGTGCGATCTTGCTCCCCTCTCAAATATCATTTTTTTTTGTGGCTATCACCCTCGCTGGACTTCTGGTTCACCTTCATACTACTTACAGCACTGCATGATCCGCGCCGTGGGACTGGAGAGGAGGTGAGCTTATCTTTGTTGCTTCTTTTTTGATATTTAGTGCGATCTTCCTCCCCTCTCAAATATAATTTCTTTTTTTTATGGATAGCAACCTCACTGGACTTCTCCTTCACCTTCCCACTAATTGCAGCACTGCATGATAAGTGCGGTGGGACTGTGGAGGAGTTGAGCTGATCTTTGTTGCTTCTTTTTTGATATTTAGTGCGATCTTTCTCCCCTATCAAATATAATTTGTTTTTTTTATGGATCTCACCCTTGCTGGACTTCTGCTTCATGTTCATACTTCTTGCAGCACTGCATGATCCATGCGGTGGGACAGGAGAGTAGGTGAGCTGATCTTTGTTGCTTCTTTTTTGATATTTAGTGCAATCTTGCTCCCCTCTCAAATATCATTTGTTTTTTTATGGATATCACCCTCGCTGGACTTAAACTTCCCCTTAATACTACTTGCAGCACTGTATGATCTGCGTTGTGGGACTCGAGAGGAGGTGAGCTGATCTTTTTTACTTCTTTTTTGATATTTAGTGTGATCTTGGTCCCCTCTCAAATACCATTAGTTTTTTTTATGGATATCACCCTCGCTGGAATTCTGCTTCACCTTCAAACTACTTGCAGCACTGCATTATCCATGCGATGGGACTGGAGAGGAGGTGAGCTGATCTTTGTTGCTTCTTTTTTGATATTTAGTGCGATCTTGCTCCCCTCTCAAATATGATTTGTATTTTTATGGAGATCACCCTCGCTGGACTTCTGCTTCACCTTCATACTACTTGCAGCACTGCATGATCCGTGCGGTGGGACAGGAGAATAGGTGAGCTGATCTTTGTTGCTTCTTTTTTGATATTTAGTGCAATCTTGCTCCCCTCTCAAATATCATTTGTTTTTTTATGGATATCACCCTCACTCGAATTCTGCTTCACCTTCATACTACTTGCAGCACTGCATTATCCATGCGATGGGACTGGAGAGGAGGTGAGCTGATCTCTGTTGCTTCTTTTTTGATATTTAGTGCGATCTTGCTCCCCTCTCAAATATGATTTGTATTTTTAAGGAGATCACCCTCGCTGGACTTCTGCTTCACCTTCATACTACTTGCAGCACTGCATGATCCACACGTTGGGACTGGAGAGGAGGTGAGCTGTTCTTTGTTGCTTCCTTTTTGATATTTAGCGTGATCTTGCTCTCCTCTCAAATATTTGTTTTTTATGGATATCACCCTCGCTGCATTTCTGCTTCATCTTCATACTACTTGCAGCTCTGCATGATCCGTGCGGTGGCACTGGAGAGGTGAGCTGATCTTTGTTGCTTCTTTTTGATATTTAGTGTGATCTTGCTCCCCTCTGAAATATGTGTTTTTTATGGATATCACCCTCGCTGGAATTCTGCTTCACCTTCATACTACTTGCTGCGCTTCATGGTACGGGAGAGGAGGTGAGCTGATCTTTGTTGCTTCTTTTTTGATATTTAGTGCAATCTTGCTTCCCTCTCAAATATGATTTATTTTTTAATGGATATATGACCCTCGCTGGACTTCTGCTTCACCTTCATACTACTTACAGCACTGCATGATCTGCGCGGTGGGACTGGAGAGGAGGTGAGCTGATCTTTGTTGCTTCTTTTTTGATATTTAGTGCTATCTTCCTCCCCTCTCAAATATCATTTCTTTTTCTTATGGATATCACCCTCGCTGGACTCCTGCTTCACCCTCATACTAATTGCAGCACTGCATGATCTGTGCGGTGGGACAGGAGACTAGGTGAGCTGATCTTTGTTGCTTCCTTTTTGATATTTAGTATGACCTTGCTTCCCTCTCAAATATTTGTTTTTTAATGGATATCACCCTTGCTGAACTTCTGCTTCACCATCATACTAGTTGTATCACTGCATCATCCGCGCTGTGGGACTGGAGAGGAGGTGAGCTGATCTTTGTTGGTTCTTTTTTGATATTTAGTGCGATCTTTCTCCCCTCTCAAATATCATTTGTTTTTTTTATGGATATCACCCTCGCTGGACTTCTGCTTCACCTTCACTATACTTGCAGCACTGCATGAGCCGCGCGGTGGGACTGGAGAGGAGGTGAGCTGATCTTTGTGGCTTCTTTTCTGATATTTAGTGCGATCTTTCTCCCTTCTCAAATACTTGTTTTTTTATGGATATCACCCTCGCTGGACTTCTGTTTCACCTTCATACTACTTGCAGCACTGCATTATCCGCTTGGTGGGACTGGAGAGGAGGTGAGCTGATCTTTGTTGCTTCTTTTTGGATATTTAGTGCGATCTTCCTCCCCTCTCAAATATCTTTTGTTTTTTTATGGATATCTCCCTCGCTAGACTTCTGCTTCTCCTTCATACTACTTGCAACACTGCATGATCCGCGCGGTGGGACTGGAGAGGAGGTGAGCTGATCTTTGTTGCTTCTTTTTTGATATTTAGTGCGATCTTGCTCCCCTCTGAAATATTTGTTTTTTTATGGATATCACCCTCACTGGACTTCTGTTTCTCCTTCATACTACTTGCATCTCTGCATCATCGCGCGGTGGGCCTGGGAGAGGAGATGAGCTGATCTTTGTTGCTTCTTTTTGGATATTTAGTGCGATCTTGCTCCCCTCTCAAATATCATTTGTTTTCTTATGGATATCACCCTCGCTGGACTTCTGGTTCACCTTCATACTACTTACAGCACTGAATGATCTGCGCGGTGGGACTAGAGAGGAGGTGAGCTGATCTTTGTGGCTTCTTTTTAGATATTTAGTGCGATCTTGCTCCCTTCTCAAATATCATTTCTTTTTTTCATTGATATCACCCTCGCTGGACTTCTGCTTCACCTTCACACTAATTGCAGCACTGCATGATCCGTGCGGTGGGACTGGAGAGTAGGTGTGCTGATCTTTGTTGCTTCTTTTTTGATATTTAGTGTGATCTTGCTTCCCTCTCAAATATCATTTTTTTATGGATATCACCCTTGCTGAACTTCTGCTTCACCATCATACTACTTGCATCACTGAATCATCCGTACTGTGGGACTGGAGAGGAGGTGAGCTGATCTTTGTTGCTTCTTTTTTGATATTTAGTGCAATCTTGCTCCCCTCTCAAATATTTGTTTTTTTATGGATATCACCCTCGCTGGACTTCTGCTTCACCTTCATACTACTTGCAGCACTGCATGATCCGTGCGGTGGGACAGGAGAGTAGGTGAGCTGATCTTTGTTGCTTCTTTTTGATATTTAGTGCAATCTTGCTTCCCTCTCAAATATCATTTGTTTTTTTATGGATATCACCCTCGCTGGAATTCTGCTTCACCTTCATACTACTTGCAGCACTGCATTATCCATGCGATGGGACTGGAGAGGAGGTGAGCTGATCTTTGTTGCTTCTTTTCTGATATTTAGTGTGATCTTGCTCCCCTCTCAAATATGATTTGTTTTTTTAAGGATATCACCCTCGCTGGACTTCTGCTTCACCTTCATACTACTTGCAGCACTGCATGATCTGTGCAGTGGGACTGGAGAGGTGAGCTGATCTTTGTTGCTTTTTGATATTTAGTGTGATCTTGATCCCCTCTGAAATATGTGTTTTTTATGGATATCACCCTCGCTGGAATTCTGCTTCACCTTCATACTACTTGCTGCGCTTCATGGTACGGGAGAGGAGGTGAGCTGATCTTTGTTGCTTCTTTTTTGATATTTAGTGCGATCTTGCTCCCCTCTCAAATATGATTTGTATTTTTAAGGAGATCACCCTCGCTGGACTTCTGCTTCACCTTCATACTACTTGCAGCACTGCATGATCCACGCGTTGGGACTGGAGAGGAGGTGAGCTGTTCTTTGTTGCTTCCTTTTTGATATTTAGCGTGATCTTGCTCTCCTCTCAAATATTTGTTTTTTATGGATATCACCCTCGCTGCACTTCTGCTTCATCTTCATACTACTTGCAGCTCTGCATGATCCGTGCGGTGGCACTGGAGAGGTGAGCTGATCTTTGTTGCTTCTTTTTGATATTTAGTGCGATCTTGCTCCGCTTTCAAATATTTGTTTTTTTATGGATATCTCCCTCGCTGGACTACTGTTTCACCTTCATACTACTTGCAGCACTGCATGATCCGCTTGGTGGGACTGGAGAGGAGGTGGACTGATCTTTGTTGCTTCTTTTTGGATATTTAGTGCGATCTTGCTCCCCTCTCAAATATCATTTCTTTTTTGTGGATATCACCCTCGCTGGACTTCTGCTTCACCGTCATACTAATTGCAGCAGTGCATTTTCCGTGCGGTGGGACTGGAGAGTAGGTGAGCTGATATTTGTTGCTTCTTTTTTGATGTTTAGTGCGATCTTGCTCCCTTCTCAAATATTATTTCTTTTTTTATGGATATCACCCTCGCTGGACTTCTGCTTCACCTTCACACTACTTGCAGCACTGCATGATCCGCGCGGTGGGACTGGAGAGGAGGTGAGCTGATCTTTGTGGCTTCTTTTTTAATATTTAGTGCGATCTTTCTCCCTTCTCAAATATTTGTTTTTTTATGGATATCACCCTCGCTGGACTTCTGTTTCACCTTCATACTACTTGCAGCACTGCATTATCCGCTTGGTGGGACTGGAGAGGAGGTGAGCTGATCTTTGTTGCTTCTTTTTTGATATTTAGTGTGATCTTGCTCCCCTCTCAAGTATTTGTTTTTTTATGGATATCACCCTCGCTGGACTTCTGCTTCACCTTCACACTAATTGCAGCACTGCATGATCCGTGCGGTGGGACTGGATAGTAGGTGAGCTGATCTTTGTTGCTTCTTTTTTGATATTTAGTGCGATCTATCTCCCCTCTCAAATTTCATTTGTTTTTTTTATGGATATCACCCTCGCTGGACTTCTGCTTCACCTTCATACTACTTGCAGAACTGCATGATCCAACCGGTGGGACTGGAGAGGAGGTGAGCTGATCCTTGTTGCTTCTTTTTGGGTTTTTACTGCGATCTTGCTCCCCTCTCAAATATCATTTTTTTTTGTGGCTATCACCCTCGCTGGACTTCTGGTTCACCTTCATACTACTTACAGCACTGCATGATCCGTGCTGTGGGACTGGAGAGTAGGTGAGCTTATCTTTGTTGCTTCTTTTTTGATATTTAGTGCGATCTTTCTCCCCTCTCAAATATCATTTGTTTTTTAATGGATATCTCCCTCGCTGGACTTCTGCTTCTCCTTCATACTACTTGCAGCACTGCATCATCCGCGCCGTGGGACTGGAGAGGAGGTGAGCTTATCTTTGTTGCTTCTTTTTGGATATTTAGTGCGATCTTCCTCCCCTCTCAAATATAATTTCTTTTTTTTATGGATTTCAACCTCACTGGACTTCTGCTTCACCTTCCCACTAATTGCAGCGCTGCATGATAAGTGCGATGGGACTGTGGAGGAGTTGAGCTGATCTTTGTTGCTTCTTTTTTGATATTTAGTGCAATCTTTCTCCCCTATCAAATATAATTTGTTTTTTTATGGATATCACCCTTGCTGGACTTCTGCTTCATGTTCATACTTCTTGCAGCACTGCTTGATCCATGCGGTGGGACAGGAGAGTAGGTGAGCTGATCTTTGTTGCTTCTTTTTTGAAATTTAGTGCAATCTTGCTCCCCTCTCAAATATCATTTGTTTTTTTATGGATATCACCCTCGCTGGACTAAGGCTACTTTCACACATCAGTTTTTTGCCGTCAGGCAGGATCCGGCTTTTTTTAGAAAAAACGGATCCGGCATAAATTTTGTAGAACTGTAGAAACGGATCCGTTTTTTTGTTGGATCCGTCTCTGTTCCTGGGGGCTGGCCAATTGGATCTGAGCATGCGCAGACTTAAAAAAACCGGATCCGGTGGCTGGATCCGTCTTTTTCTGGATCCGGTGCATTCCGGCGCCCATAGACTTTCATTGTAGCAAAAAGCTGGAAGCGCCGGATCCGGCGCTTCCGGCTTTTTCGCCGGAGACAAAAAACGTTACAGTAGCCGTTTTTTCCAGACGCCGGAATGAGACAAGTTGCCGGATCCGGCAAAAAACGGATGAAACGCAATGCCATCCGGCACGATCCGGCGCTAATGCAAGTCAATGGGGAAAAACCGGATCCGGCATTGCATTTTGGATCTTTGCGGCTTCTTTTTTGATATTTAGTGCGATTTTACTCCCCTCTCAAATATTTGTTTTTTTTATGGATCACCCTCGCTGGACTTCTGTTTCACCTTCATACTACTTGCAGCACTGCATGATCCGCGCGGTGGGACTGGAGAGGAGGTGAGCTGATCTTTGTTGCTTCTTTTTTGATATTTAGTGCAATCTTGCTCCCCTCTCAAATATCATTTGTTTTCTTATGGATATCACCCTCGCTGGACTTCTGGTTCACCTTCATACTACTTACATCACTGAATGATCCGCGCGGTGGGACTGGAGAGGAGGTGAGCTGATCTCTGTGGCTTCTTTTTAGATATTTAGTGCGATTTTGCTCCCCTCTCAAATATTTGTTTTTTATGGATATCACCCTCGCTGGATTTCTGTTTCACCTTCATACTACTTGCAGCACTGCATTATCCATGCGATGGGACTGGAGAGGAGGTGAGCTGATCTTTGTTGCTTTTTTTTATATTTTGTGCGATCTTGCTCCCCTCTCAAATATGATTTGTATTTTTATGGATATCACCCTCGCTGGAATTCTGCTTCACCTTCATACTACTTGCCGCGCTGCATTATCCATGCGATGGTACGGGAGAGGAGGTGAGCTGATCTTTGTTGCTTCTTTTTTGATAATTAGTGCGATCTTGCTTCCCTCCCAAATATGATTTATTTTTTAATGGATATATGACCCTCGCTGGACTTCTGCTTCACCTTCATACTACTTACAGCACTGCATGATCTGCGCGGTGGGACTGGAGAGGAGGTGAGCTGATCTTTGTTGCTTCTTTTTGATATTTAGTGCGATCTTGCTCCCTTCTCAAATATCATTTCTTTTTTATGGATATCACCCTCGCTGGACTTCTGCTTCACCTTCACACTACTTGCAGCACTGCATTATCCATGCGATGGGACTGGAGAGTAGGTGAGCTGATCTTTGTTGCTTCTTTTTTGATATTTAGTGTGATCTTGCTCCCCTCTCAAATATGATTTGTTTTTTTATGGATATATGACCCTCGCTGGACTTCTGCTTCTCGTTTATACTACTTTCCAGCACTGCATGATCCGCGCGGTGGGACTGGAGAGGAGGTGAGCTGATCTTTGTTGCTTCTTTTTTGATATTTAGTGCGATCTTCCTCCCCTCTCAAATATCTTTTGTTTTTTCTATGGATATCTCCCTCACTAGACTTCTGCTTCTCCTTCATACTACTTGCAGAACTGTATGATCCACGCTGTGGGACTCGAGATGAGGTGAGCTGATCTTTTTTACTTCTTTTTTGATATTTAGTGTGATCTTTGTCCCCTCTCAAATACCATTAGTTTTTTTTATGGATAGCACCCTCGCTGGAATTCTGCTTCACCTTCACACTACTTCCAGCACTGCATTATCCATGCGATGGGACTGGAGAGTAGGTGAGCTGATCTTTGTTGCTTCTTTTTTGATATTTAGTGTGATCTTGCTCCCCTCTCAAATATGATTTGTTTTTTTATGGATATATGACCGTCGCTGGACTTCTGCTTCTCGTTTATACTACTTTCCAGCACTGCATGATCCGCGCAGTGGGACTGGAGAGGAGGTGACGTGTTATTTGCGGCTTCTTTTTTGATATTTAGTGCGATTTTGCTCCCCTCTCAAATATTTGTTTTTTTATGGATATCACCCTCGCTGGACTTCTGTTTCACCTTCATACTACTTGCAGCACTGCATGATCCGCGCGGTGGGACTCGAGAGTAGGTGAGCTGATCTTTGTTGCTTCTTTTTTGATATTTAGTGCGATCTTGCTCCCTTCTCAAATATCATTTCTTTTTTTATGGATATCACCCTCGCTGGAATTCTGCTTCACCTTCACACTAATTGCAGCACTGCATCATCCGCATTGTGGGACTGGAGGTGAGCTGATCTATGTTGCTTCTTTTTTGATATTTAATGCGATCTTTCTCCCCTCTCAAATATTTGTTTTTTTTATGGATATCACCCTCACTGGACTTCTGCTTCACCTTCATACTACTTGCAGCACTGCATGATCCGTGCGGTGGGACAGGAGAATAGGTGAGCTGATCTTTGTTGCTTCTTTTTTGATATTTAGTGCAATCTTGCTCCCCTCTCAAATATCATTTTTTTTTATGGATATCACCCTCGCTGGAATTCTGCTTCACCTTCATACTACTTGCCGCGCTGCATTATCCATGCGATGGTACGGGAGAGGAGGTGAGCTGATCTTTGTTGCTTCTTTTTTGATAATTAGTGCGATCTTACTTCTCTCTCAAATATGATTTATTTTTTAATGGATATATGACCCTCGCTGGACTTCTGCTTCGCCATCATACTACTTGCATCACTGAATCATCCGCACTGTGGGACTGGAGAGGAGGTGAGCTGATCTTTGTTGCTTCTTTTTTGATATTTAATGCGATCTTTCTCCCCTCTCAAATATTTGTTTTTTTTATGGATATCACCCTCACTGGACTTCTGCTTCACCTTCATACTACTTGCAGCACTGCATGATCCGTGCGGTGGGACAGGAGAATAGGTGAGCTGATCTTTGTTGCTTCTTTTTTGATATTTAGTGCAATCTTGCTCCCCTCTCAAATATCATTTTTTTTTATGGATATCACCCTCGCTGGAATTCAGCTTCACCTTCATACTACTTGCAGCACTGCATTATCCATGCGATGGGACTGGAGAGGAGGTGAGCTGATCTTGTTGCTTCTTTTTTGATATTTAGTGCGATTTTGCTCCCCTCTCAAATATGATTTGTATTTTTATGGAGATCACCCTCGCTGGACTTCTGCTTCACCTTCATACTACTTGCAGCACTGCATGATCCGTGCGGTGGGACAGGAGAATAGGTGAGCTGATCTTTGTTGCTTCTTTTTTGATATTTAGTGCAATCTTGCTCCCCTCTCAAATATCATTTGTTTTTTTATGGATATCACCCTCGCTGGAATTCTGCTTCACCTTCATACTACTTGCAGCACTGCATTATCCATGCGATGGGACTGGAGAGGAGGTGAGCTGATCTTTGTTGCTTCTTTTTTGATATTTAGTGCGATCTTGCTCCCCTCTCAAATATGATTTGTATTTTTACGGAGATCACCCTCGCTGGACTTCTGCTTCACCTTCATACTACTTGCAGCACTGCATGATCCATGTGTTGGGACTGGAGAGGAGGTGAGCTGTTCTTTGTTGCTTCCTTTTTGATATTTAGTGTGATCTTGCTCTCCTCTCAAATATTTGTTTTCTTTGGATATCACCCTCGCTGCACTTCTGCTTCATCTTCATACTACTTGCAGCGCTGCATGATCCATGCGGTGGCACTGGAGAGGTGAGCTGATCTTTGTTGCTTCTTTTTGATATTTAGTGCGATCTTGCTCCCCTTTCAAATATTTGTTTTTTTATGGATATCTCCCTCGCTGGACTACTGTTTCACCTTCATACTACTTGCAGCACTGCATGATCCGCTTGGTGGGACTGGAGAGGAGGTGAGCTGATCTTTGTTGCTTCTTTTTGGATATTTAGTGCGACCTTGCTCCCCTCTCAAATATCATTTCTTTTTTGTGGATATCACCCTCGCTGGACTTCTGCTTCACCGTCATACTAATTGCAGCAGTGCATTTTCCGTGCGGTGGGACTGGAGAGTAGGTGAGCTGATCTTTGTTGCTTCTTTTTTGATATTTAGTGCGATCTTGCTCCCTTCTCAAATATCATTTCTTTTTTTATGGATATCACCCTCGCTGGACTTCTGCTTCACCTTCACACTACTTGCAGCACTGCATGATCCGCGCGGTGGGACTGGAGAGGAGGTGAGCTGATCTTTGTGGCTTGTTTTCTGATATTTATTGTGATCTTTCTCCCTTCTCAAATATTTGTTTTTTTATGGATATCACCCTCGCTGGACTTCTGTTTCACCTTCATACTACTTGCAGCACTGCATTATCCGCTTGTTGGGACTGGAGAGGAGGTGAGCTGATCTTTGTTGCTTCTTTTTTGATATTTAGTGCGATCTTCCTCCCCTCTCAAATATTTGTTTTTTTATGGATATCACCCTCACTGGACTTCTGTTTCACCTTCATACTACTTGCAGCACTGCATGATCCGCGCGGTGGAACTGGAGAGGAGGTGAGCTGATCTTTGTTGCTTCTTTTTTGATATTTAGTGCAATCTTGCTCCCCTCTCAAATATCATTTGTTTTTTTATGGATATCACCCTCGCTGGAATTCTGCTTCACCTTCATACTACTTGCAGCACTGCATTATCCATGCGATGGGACTGGAGAGGAGGTGAGCTGATCTTTGTTGCTTTTTTTTTTCTATTTTGTCCGATCTTGCTCCCCTCTCAAATATGATTTGTATTTTTATGGATATCACCCTCGCTGGAATTCTGCTTCACCTTCATACTACTTGCCGCGCTGCATTATCCATGCGATGGTACGGGAGAGGAGGTGAGCTGATCTTTTTTGCTTCGTTTTTGATAATTAGTGCGATCTTGCATCCCTCTCAAATATGATTTATTTTTTAATGGATATATGACCCTCGCTGGACTTCTGCTTCACCTTCATACTACTTACAGCACTGCATGATCTGCGCGGTGGGACTGGAGAGGATATGAGCTGATCTTTGTTGCTTTTTTTTGATATTTAGTGCGATCTTGCTCCCCTCTCAAATATCATTTCTTTTTTTCATTGATATCACCCTCGCTGGACTTCTGCTTCACCTTCACACTAATTGCAGCACTGCATGATCCGTGCGGTGGGACTGGAGAGTAGGTGTGCTGATCTTTGTTGCTTCTTTTTTGATATTTAGTGTGATCTTGCTTCCCTCTCAAATATCATTTTTTTATGGATATCACGCTTGCTGAACTTCTGCTTCACCATCATAAAACTTGCATCACTGAATCATCCGTACTGTGGGACTGGAGAGGAGGTGAGCTGATCTTTGTTGCTTCTTTTTTGATATTTAGTGCAATCTTGCTCCCCTCTCAAATATCATTTGTTTTTTTATGGATATCACCCTCGCTGGACTTCTGCTTCACCTTCATACTACTTGCAGCACTGCATGATCCGTGCGTTGGGACAGGAGAGTAGGTGAGCTGATCTTTGTTGTTTCTTTTTGATATTTAGTGCAATCTTGCTCCCCTCTCAAATATCATTTGTTTTTTTATGGATATCACCCTCGCTGGAATTCTGCTTCACCTTCATACTACTTGCAGCACTGCATTATCCATGCGATGGGACTGGAGAGGAGGTGAGCTGATCTTTGTTGCTTCTTTTCTGATATTTAGTGTGATTTTGCTCCCCTCTCAAATATGATTTGTTTTTTTAAGGATATCACCCTCGCTGGACTTCTGCTTCACCTTCATGCTACTTGCAGCACTGCATGATCTGTGCAGTGGGACTGGAGAGGTGAGCTGATCTTTGTTGCTTCTTTTTGATATTTAGTGTGATCTTGATCCCCTCTGAAATATGTGTTTTTTATGGATATCACCCTCGCTGGAATTCTGCTTCACCTTCATAATACTTGCTGCGCTTCATGGTACGGGAGAGGAGGTGAGCTGATCTTTGTTGCTTCTTTTTTGATATTTAGTGCAATCTTGCTTCCCTCACAAATATGATTTATTTTTTAATGGATATATGACCCTCGCTGGACTTCTGCTTCACCTTCATACTACTTACAGCACTGCCTGATCTGCGCGGTGGGACTGGAGAGGAGGTGAGCTGATCTTTGTTGCTTCTTTTTTGATATTTAGTGCTATCTTCCTCCCCTCTCAAATATCATTTCTTTTTCTTATGGATATCACCCTCGCTGGACTCCTGCTTCACCCTCATACTAATTGCAGCACTGCATGATCTGTGCGGTGGGACAGGAGACTAGGTGAGCTGATCTTTGTTGCTTCCTTTTTGATATTTAGTATGACCTTGCTTCCCTCTCAAATATTTGTTTTTTAATGGATATCACCCTCGCTGGACTTCTGCTTCACCTTCATACTACTTGCAGCACTGCATGATCCGCACGGTGGGACTGGAGAGGAGGTGAGCTGATCTTTGTTGCTTCTTTTTGGATATTTAGTGCGATCTTGCTCCCATCTCAAATATCATTTGTTTTTTGTGGATATCACCCTCGCTGGACTTCTGGTTCACCTTCATACTACTTACAGCACTGCATAATCCGTGCGGTGGGACTGGATAAGTAGGTGAGCTGATCTTTGTTGCTTCTTTTTTGATATTTAGTGCGATCTATCTCCCCTCTCCAATTTCATTTGTTTTTTTTATGGATATCACCCTCGCTGGACTTCTGCTTCACCTTCATACTACTTGCAAAACTGCATGATCCAACCGGTGGGACTGGAGAGGAGGTGAGCTGATCTTTGTGGCTTCTTTTTTGATATTTAGTGTGATCTTGCTCCCCTCTCAAATATTTGTTTTTTTATGGATATCACCCTCGCTTTACTTCTGCTTCACCTTCACACTAATTGCAGCACTGCATAATCCGTGCGGTGGGACTGGATAAGTAGGTGAGCTGATCTTTGTTGCTTCTTTTTTGATATTTAGTGCGATCTATCTCCCCTCTCCAATTTCATTTGTTTTTTTTATGGATATCACCCTCGCTGGACTTCTGCTTCACCTTCATACTACTTGCAAAACTGCATGATCCAACCGGTGGGACTGGAGAGGAGGTGAGCTGATCTTTGTTGCTTCTTTTTGGATATTTAGTGCGATCTTGCTCCCCTCTCAAATATCATTTTTTTTTTGTGGCTATCACCCTCGCTGGACTTCTGGTTCACCTTCATACTACTTACAGCACTGCATGATCCGTGCTGTGGGACTGGAGAGTAGGTGAGCTGATCTTTGTTGCTTCTCTTTTGATATTTAGTGCGACCTTTCTCCCCTCTCAAATATCATTTGTTTTTTAATGGATATCTCCCTCGCTGGACTTCTGCTTCTCCTTAATACTACTTGCAGTACTGCATGATCCGCGCCGTGGGACTGGAGAGGAGGTGAGCTTATCTTTGTTGCTTCTTTTTTGATATTTAGTGCGATCTTCCTCCCCTCTCAAATATAATTTCTTTTTTTTATGGATATCAACCTCACTGGACTTCTGCTTCACCTTCCCACTAATTGCAGCGCTGCATGATAAGTGCGGTGGGACTGTGGAGGAGTTGAGCTGATCTTTGTTGCTTCTTTTTTTATATTTAGTGCGATCTTTCTCCCCTATCAAATATAATTTGTTTTTTTTATGGATATCACCCTTGCTGGACTTCTGCTTCATGTTCATACTTCTTGCAGCACTGCATGATCCATGCGGTGGGACAGGAGAGTAGGTGAGCTGATCTTTGTTGCTTCTTTTTTTATATTTAGTGCAATCTTGCTCCCCTCTCAAATATCATTTGTTTTTTTATGGATATCACCCTCGCTGGACTTAAACTTCACCTTAATACTACTTGCATCACTGTATGATCCGCGTTGTGGGACTCGAGAGGAGGTGAGCTGATCTTTTTTACTTCTTTTTTGATATTTAGTGTGATCTTGGTCCCCTCTCAAATACCATTAGTTTTTTTTATGGATATCACCCTCGCTGGAATTCTGCTTCACCTTCACACTACTTGCAGCACTGCATTATCCATGCGATGGCACTGGAGAGGAGGTGAGCTGATCTTTGCTGCTTCTTTTTTGATATTTAGTGCGATCTTGCTCCCCTCTCAAATATGATTTGTATTTTTATGGAGATCACCCTCGCTGGACTTCTGCTTCACCTTCATACTACTTGCAGCACTGCATGATCCGTGCGGTGGGACAGAATAGGTGAGCTGATCTTTGTTGCTTCTTTTTTGATATTTAGTGCAATCTTGCTCCCCTCTCAAATATCATTTGTTTTTTTATGGATATCACCCTCGCTGGAATTCTGCTTCACCTTCATACTACTTGCAGCACTGCATTATCCATGCGATGGGACTGGAGAGGAGGTGAGCTGATCTTTGTTGCTTCTTTTTTGATATTTAGTGCGATTTTGCTCCCCTCTCAAATATGATTTGTATTTTTATGGAGATCACCCTCGCTGGACTTCTGCTTCACCTTCATACTACTTGCAGCACTGCATGATCCACGCGTTGGGACTGGAGAGGAGGTGACCTGTTCTTTGTTGCATCCTTTTTGATATTTAGCGTGATCTTGCTCTCCTCTCAAATATTTGTTTTTTATGGATATCACCCTCGCTGCACTTCTGCTTCATCTTCATACTACTTGCAGCGCTGCATGATCCGTGCGGTGGCACTGGAGAGGTGAGCTGATCTTTGTTGCTTCTTTTTGATATTTAGTGCGATCTTGCTCCGCTTTCAAATATTTGTTTTTTTATGGATATCTCCCTCGCTGGACTACTGTTTCACCTTCATACTACTTGCAGCACTGCATGATCCACTTGGTGGGACTGGAGAGGAGGTGAGCTGATCTTTGTTGCTTCTTTTTGGATATTTAGTGCGATCTTGCTCCCCTCTCAAATATCATTTCTTTTTTGTGGATATCACCCTCGCTGGACTTCTGCTTCACCGTCATACTAATTGCAGCAGTGCATTTTCCGTGCGGTGGGACTGGAGAGTAGGTGAGCTGATCTTTGTTGCTTCTTTTTTGATATTTAGTGCGATCTTGCTCCCTTCTCAAATATCATTTCTTTTTTTATGGATATCACCCTCGCTGGACTTCTGCTTCACCTTCACACTACTTGCAGCACTGCATGATCCGCGCGGTGGGACTGGAGAGGAGGTGAGCTGATCTTTGTGGCTTCTTTTTTGATATTTAGTGCGATCTTTCTCCCTTCTCAAATATTTGTTTTTTTATGGATATCACCCTCGCTGGACTTCTGTTTCACCTTCATACTACTTGCAGCACTGCATTATCCGCTTGGTGGGACTGGAGAGGAGGTGAGCTGATCTTTGTTGCTTCTTTTTTGATATTTAGTGCGATCCTCCTTCCCTCTCAAATATCTTTTGTTTTTTTATGGATATCTCCCTCGCTAGACTTCTGCTTCTCCTTCATAGTACTTGCAACACTGCATGATCCGCGCGGTGGGACTGGAGAGGAGGTGAGCTGATCTTTGTTGCTTCTTTTTTGATATTTAGTGCGATCTTGCTCCCCTCTAAAATATTTGTTTTTTTATGGATATCACCCTCACTGGACTTCTGTTTCACCTTCATACTACTTGCATCGCTGCATCATCGCGCGGTGGGACTGGGAGAGGAGATGAGCTGATCTTTGTTTCTTCTTTTTGGATGTTTAGTGCAATCTTGCTCCCCTCTCAAATATCATTTGTTTTTTTATGGATATCACCCTCGCTGGAATTCTGCTTCACCTTCATACTACTTGCAGCACTGCATGATCCGTGCGGTGGGACAGGAGAATAGGTGAGCTGATCTTTGTTGCTTCTTTTTTGATATTTAGTGCAATCTTGCTCCCCTCTCAAATATCATTTGTTTTTTTATGGATATCACCCTCGCTGGAATTCTGCTTCACCTTCATACTACTTGCAGCACTGCTTTATCCATGCGATGGGACTGGAGAGGAGGTGAGCTGATCTTTGTTGCTTCTTTTTTGATATTTAGTGTGATCTTGCTCCCCTCTGAAATATGTGTTTTTTATGGATATCACCCTCGCTGGAATTCTGCTTCACCTTCATACTACTTGCTGCGCTTCATGGTACGGGAGAGGAGGTGAGCTGATCTTTGTTGCTTCTTTTTTTATATTTAGTGCAATCTTGCTTCCCTCTCAAATATGATTTATTTTTTAATGGATATATGACCCTCGCTGGACTTCTGCTTCACTAACATACTACTTACAGCACTGCATGATCTGCGCGGTGGGACTGGAGAGGAGGTGAGCTGATCTTTGTTGCTTCTTTTTTGATATTTAGTGCTATCTTCCTCCCCTCTCAAATATCATTTCTTTTTCTTATGGATATCACCCTCGCTGGACTCCTGCTTCACCCTCATACTAATTGCAGCACTGCATGATCTGTGCGGTGGGACAGGAGACTAGGTGAGCTGATCTTTGTTGCTTCCTTTTTGATATTTAGTATGACCTTGCTTCCCTCTCAAATATTTGTTTTTTAATGGATATCACCCTTGCTGAACTTCTGCTTCACCATCATACTAGTTGTATCACTGCATCATCCGCGCTGTGGGACTGGAGAGGAGGTGAGCTGATCTTTGTTGGTTCTTTTTTGATATTTAGTGCGATCTTTCTCCCCTATCAAATATCATTTGTTTTTTTTATGGATATCACCCTCGCTGGACTTCTGCTTCACCTTCACACTACTTGCAGCACTGCATGAGCCGCGCGGTGGGACTGGAGAGGAGGTGAGCTGATCTTTGTGGCTTCTTTTCTGATATTTAGTGCGTTCTTTCTCCCTTCTCAAATACTTGTTTTTTTATGGATATCACCCTCGCTGGACTTCTGTTTCACCTTCATACTACTTGCAGCACTGCATTATCCGCTTGGTGGGACTGGACAGGAGGTGAGCTGATCTTTGTTGCTTCTTTTTGGATATTTAGTGCGATCTTCCTCCCCTCTCAAATATCTTTTGTTTTTTTATGGATATCTCCCTCGCTAGACTTCTGCTTCTCCTTCATACTACTTGCAACACTGCATGATCCGCGCGGTGGGACTGGAGAGGAGGTGAGCTGATCTTTGTTGCTTCTTTTTTGATATTTAGTGCGATCTTGCTCCTCTCTGAAATATTTGTTTTTTTATGGATATCACCCTCACTGGACTTCTGTTTCTCCTTCATACTACTTGCATCGCTGCATCATCGCGCGGTGGGCCTGGGAGAGGAGATGAGCTGATCTTTGTTGCTTCTTTTTGGATATTTAGTGCGATCTTGCTCCCCTCTCAAATATCATTTGTTTTCTTATGGATATCACCCTCGCTGGACTTCTGGTTCACCTTCATACTACTTACAGCACTGAATGATCTGCGCGGTGGGACTAGAGAGGAGGTGAGCTGATCTTTGTGGCTTCTTTTTAGATATTTAGTGCGATCTTGCTCCCCTCTCAAATATCATTTCTTTTTTTCATTGATATCACCCTCGCTGGACTTCTGCTTCACCTTCACACTAATTGCAGCACTGCATGATCCGTGCGGTGGGACTGGAGAGTAGGTGTGCTGATCTTTGTTGCTTCTTTTTTGATATTTAGTGTGATCTTGCTTCCCTCTCAAATATCATTTTTTTATGGATATCACCCTTGCTGAACTTCTGCTTCACCATCATACTACTTGCATCACTGAATCATCCGTACTGTGGGAGTGGAGAGGAGGTGAGCTGATCTTTGTTGCTTCTTTTTTGATATTTAGTGCAATCTTGCTCCCCTCTCAAATATTTGTTTTTTTATGGATATCACCCTCGCTGGACTTCTGCTTCACCTTCATACTACTTGCAGCACTGCATGATCCGTGCGGTGGGACAGGAGAGTAGTTGAGCTGATCTTCGTTGCTTCTTTTTGATATTTAGTGCAATCTTGCTTCCCTCTCAAATATCATTTGTTTTTTTATAGATATCACCCTCGCTGGAATTCTGCTTCACCTTCATACTACTTGCAGCACTGCATTATCCATGCGATGGGACTGGAGAGGAGGTGAGCTGATCTTTGTTGCTTCTTTTCTGATATTTAGTGTGATCTTGCTCCCCTCTCAAATATGATTTGTTTTTTTAAGGATATCACCCTCGCTGGACTTCTGCTTCACCTTCATACTACTTGCAGCACTGCATGATCTGTGCAGTGGGACTGGAGAGGTGAGCTGATCTTCGTTGCTTCTTTTTGATATTTAGTGTGATCTTGATCCCCTCTGAAATATGTGTTTTTTATGGATATCACCCTCGCTGGAATTCTGCTTCACCTTCATACTACTTGCTGCGCTTCATGGTACGGGAGAGGAGGTGAGCTGATCTTTGTTGCTTCTTTTTTGATATTTAGTGCAATCTTGCTTCCCTCACATATATGATTTATTTTTTAATGGATATATGACCCTCGCTGGACTTCTGCTTCACCTTCATACTACTTACAGCACTGCCTGATCTGCGCGGTGGGACTGGAGAGGAGGTGAGCTGATCTTTGTTGCTTCTTTTTTGATATTTAGTGCTATCTTCCTCCCCTCTCAAATATCATTTCTTTTTCTTATGGATATCACCCTCGCTGGACTCCTGCTTCACCCTCATACTAATTGCAGCACTGCATGATCTGTGCGGTGGGACAGGAGACTAGGTGAGCTGATCTTTGTTGCTTCCTTTTTGATATTTAGTATGACCTTGCTTCCCTCTCAAATATTTGTTTTTTAATGGATATCACCCTTGCTGAACTTCTGCTTCACCATCATACTAGTTGTATCACTGCATCATCTGTGCTGTGGGACTGGAGAGGAGGTGAGCTGATCTTTGTTGGTTCTTTTTTGATATTTAGTGCGATCTTTCTCCCCTCTCAAATATCATTTGTTTTTTTTTATGGATATCACCCTCGCTGGACTTCTGCTTCACCTTCTTACTACTTGCAGAATTGCATGATCCACGCGGTGGGATTGGAGAGGAGGTGAGCTGATCTTTGTTGGTTCTTTTTTGATATTTAGTGCGATCTTGCTCCCCTCTCAAATATCATTTGTTTTTTTGTGGATATCACCCTCGCTGGACTTCTGCTTCACTTTCTTACAAGCAGCACTGCATTATCCGTGCGGTGGGACAGGAGAGTAGGTGAGCTGATCTTTGTTGCTTCTTTTTGATATTTAGTGTGATCTTGATCCCCTCTGAAATATGTGTTTTTTATGGATATCACCCTCGCTGGAATTCTGCTTCACCTTCATACTACTTGCTGCGCTTCATGGTACGGGAGAGGAGGTGAGCTGATCTTTGTTGCTTCTTTTTTGATATTTAGTGCAATCTTGCTTCCCTCACAAATATGATTTATTTTTTAATGGATATATGACCCTCGCTGGACTTCTGCTTCCCCTTCATACTACTTACAGCACTGCCTGATCTGCGCGGTGGGACTGGAGAGGAGGTGAGCTGATCTTTGTTGCTTCTTTTTTGATATTTAGTGCTATCTTCCTCCCCTCTCAAATATCATTTCTTTTTCTTATGGATATCACCCTCGCTGGACTCCTGCTTCACCCTCATACTAATTGCAGCACTGCATGATCTGTGCGGTGGGACAGGAGACTAGGTGAGCTGATCTTTGTTGCTTCCTTTTTGATATTTAGTATGACCTTGCTTCCCTCTCAAATATTTGTTTTTTAATGGATATCACCCTTGCTGAACTTCTGCTTCACCATCATACTAGTTGTATCACTGCATCATCCGCACTGTGGGACTGGAGAGGAGGTGAGCTGATCTTTGTTGGTTCTTTTTTGATATTTAGTGTGATCTTTCTCCCCTCTCAAATATTTGTTTTTTTTATGGATATCACCCTCGCTGGACTTCTGCTTCACCTTCATACAAGCAGCACTGCATGATCCGTGCGGTGGGACAGGAGAGTAGGTGAGCTGATCTTTGTTGCTTCCTTTTTGCTATTTAGTGTGATCTTGCTCCCCTCTCAAATATTTGTTTTTTTATGGATATCACCCTCGCTGGACTTCTGTTTCACTTTCATACTACTTGCAGCACTGCATGATCCGCATGGTGGGACTGGAGAGGAGGTGAGCTGATCTTTGTTGCTTCTTTTTGGATATTTAGTGCGATCTTGCTCCCATCTCAAATATCATTTGTTTTTTGTGGATATCACCCTCGCTGGACTTCTGGTTCACCTTCATACTACTTACAGCACTGCATGATCCGCGCGGTGGGACTGGAGAGGAGGTGAGCTGATCTTTGTGGCTTCTTTTTTGATATTTAGTGTGATCTTGCTCCCCTCTCAAATATTTGTTTTTTTATGGATATCACCCTCGCTGGACTTCTGCTTCACCTTTACACTAATTGCAGCACTGCATGATCCGTGAGGTGGGACTGGATAGTAGGTGAGCTGATCTTTGTTGCTTCTTTTTTGATATTTAGTGCGATCTATCTCCCCTCTCAAATATCATTTGTTTTTTTTATGGATATCACCCTCGCTGGACTTCTGCTTCACCTTCATACTTTTTGCAGAACTGCATGATCCAACCGGTGGGACTGGAGAGGAGGTGAGCTGATCTTTGTTGCTTCTTTTTGGATATTTAGTGCGATCTTGCTCCCCTCTCAAATATCATTTTTTTTTGTGGTTATCACCCTCGCTGGACTTCTGGTTCACCTTCATACTACTTACAGCACTGCATGATCCGTGCTGTGGGACTGGAGAGTAGGTGAGCTGATCTTTGTTGCTTCTTTTTTGATATTTAGTGCGACCTTTCTCCCCTCTCAAGTATCATTTGTTTTTTAATGGACATCTCCCTCGCTGGACTTCTGCTTCTCCTTCATATTACTTGCAGCACTGCATGATCCGCGCCGTGGGACTGGAGAGGAGGTGAGCTTATCTTTGTTGCTTCTTTTTTGATATTTAGTGCGATCTTCCTCCCCTCTCAAATATAATTTCTTTTTTTTATGGATATCAACCTCACTGGACTTCTCCTTCACCTTCCCACTAATTGCAGCACTGCATGATAAGTGCGGTGGGACTGTGGAGGAGTTGAGCTGATCTTTGTTGCTTCTTTTTTGATATTTAGTGCGATCTTTCTCCCCTATCAAATATAATTTGTTTTTTTTATGGATATCACCCTTGCTGGACTTCTGCTTCATGTTCATACTTCTTGCAGCACTGCATGATCCATGCGGTGGGACAGGAGAGTAGGTGAGCTGATCTTTGTTGCTTCTTTTTTGATATTTAGTGCAATCTTGCTCCCCTCTCAAATATCATTTGTTTTTTTATGGATATCACCCTCGCTGGACTTAAACTTCCCCTTAATACTACTTGCAGCACTGTATGATCTGCGTTGTGGGACTCGAGAGGAGGTGAGCTGATCTTTTTTACTTCTTTTTTGATATTTAGTGTGATCTTGGTCCCCTCTCAAATACCATTAGTTTTTTTTATGGATATCACCCTCGCTGGAATTCTGCTTCACCTTCACACTACTTGCAGCACTGCATTATCCATGCGATGGGACTGGAGAGGAGGTGAGCTGATCTTTGTTGCTTCTTTTTTGATATTTAGTGCGATCTTGCTCCCCTCTCAAATATGATTTGTATTTTTATGGAGATCACCCTCGCTGGACTTCTGCTTCACCTTCATACTACTTGCAGCACTGCATGATCCGTGCGGTGGGACAGGAGAATAGGTGAGCTGATCTTTGTTGCTTCTTTTTTGATATTTAGTGCAATCTTGCTCCCCTCTCAAATATCATTTGTTTTTTTATGGATATCACCCTCGCTGGAATTCTGCTTCACCTTCATACTACTTGCAGCACTGCATTATCCATGCGATGGGACTGGAGAGGAGGTGAGCTGATCTTTGTTGCTTCTTTTTTGATATTTAGTGCGATCTTGCTCCCCTCTCAAATATGATTTGTATTTTTAAGGAGATCACCCTCGCTGGACTTCTGCTTCACCTTCATACTACTTGCAGCACTGCATGATCCACGCGTTGGGACTGGAGAGGAGGTGAGCTGTTCTTTGTTGCTTCCTTTTTGATATTTAGCGTGATCTTGCTCTCCTCTCAAATATTTGTTTTTTATGGATATCACCCTCGCTGCACTTCTGCTTCATCTTCATACTACTTGCAGCTCTGCATGATCCGTGCGGTGGCACTGGAGAGGTGAGCTGATCTTTGTTGCTTCTTTTTGATATTTAGTGCGATCTTGCTCCGCTTTCAAATATTTGTTTTTTTATGGATATCTCCCTCTCTGGACTACTGTTTCACCTTCATACTACTTGCAGCACTGCATGATCCGCTTGGTGGGACTGGAGAGGAGGTGAGCTGATCTTTGTTGCTTCTTTTTGGATATTTAGTGCGATCTTGCTCCCCTCTCAAATATCATTTCTTTTTTGTGGATATCACCCTCGCTGGACTTCTGCTTCACCGTCATACTAATTGCAGCAGTGCATTTTCCGTGCGGTGGGACTGGAGAGTAGGTGAGCTGATATTTGTTGCTTCTTTTTTGATATTTAGTGCGATCTTGCTCCCTTCTCAAATATCATTTCTTTTTTTATGGATATCACCCTCGCTGGACTTCTGCTTCACCTTCACACTACTTGCAGCACTGCATGATCCGCGCGGTGGGACTGGAGAGGAGGTGAGCTGATCTTTGTGGCTTCTTTTTTAATATTTAGTGCGATCTTTCTCCCTTCTCAAATATTTGTTTTTTTATGGATATCACCCTCGCTGGACTTCTGTTTCACCTTCATACTACTTGCAGCACTGCATTATCCGCTTGGTGGGACTGGAGAGGAGGTGAGCTGATCTTTGTTGCTTCTTTTTTGATATTTAGTGTGATCTTGCTCCCCTCTCAAGTATTTGTTTTTTTATGGATATCACCCTCGCTGGACTTCTGCTTCACCTTCACACTAATTGCAGCACTGCATGATCCGTGCGATGGGACTGGATAGTAGGTGAGCTGATCTTTGTTGCTTCTTTTTTGATATTTAGTGCGATCTATCTCCCCTCTCAAATTTCATTTGTTTTTTTTATGGATATCACCCTCGCTGGACTTCTGCTTCACCTTCATACTACTTGCAGAACTGCATGATCCAACCGGTGGGACTGGAGAGGAGGTGAGCTGATCCTTGTTGCTTCTTTTTGGGTTTTTACTGCGATCTTGCTCCCCTCTCAAATATCATTTTTTTTTGTGGCTATCACCCTCGCTGGACTTCTGGTTCACCTTCATACTACATACAGCACTGCATGATCCGTGCTGTGGGACTGGAGAGTAGGTGAGCTTATCTTTGTTGCTTCTTTTTTGATATTTAGTGCGATCTTTCTCCCCTCTCAAATATCATTTGTTTTTTAATGGATATCTCCCTCGCTGGACTTCTGCTTCTCCTTCATACTTCTTGCAGCACTGCATCATCCGCGCCGTGGGACTGGAGAGGAGGTGAGCTTATCTTTGTTGCTTCTTTTTGGATATTTAGTGCGATCTTCCTCCCCTCTCAAATATAATTTCTTTTTTTTATGGATTTCAACCTCACTGGACTTCTGCTTCACCTTCCCACTAATTGCAGCGCTGCATGATAAGTGCGATGGGACTGTGGAGGAGTTGAGCTGATCTTTGTTGCTTCTTTTTTGATATTTAGTGCAATCTTTCTCCCCTATCAAATATAATTTGTTTTTTTATGGATATCACCCTTGCTGGACTTCTGCTTCATGTTCATACTTCTTGCAGCACTGCTTGATCCATGCGGTGGGACAGGAGAGTAGGTGAGCTGATCTTTGTTGCTTCTTTTTTGAAATTTAGTGCAATCTTGCTCCCCTCTCAAATATCATTTGTTTTTTTATGGATATCACCCTCGCTGGACTAAGGCTACTTTCACACATCAGTTTTTTGCCGTCAGGCAGGATCCGGCTTTTTTTAGAAAAAACGGATCCGGCATAAATTTTGTAGAACTGTAGAAACGGATCCGTTTTTTTGTTGGATCCGTCTCTGTTCCTGGGGGCTGGCCAATTGGATCTGAGCATGCGCAGACTTAAAAAAACCGGATCCGGTGGCTGGATCCGTCTTTTTCTGGATCCGGTGCATTCCGGCGCCCATAGACTTTCATTGTAGCAAAAAGCTGGAAGCGCCGGATCCGGCGCTTCCGGCTTTTTCGCCGGAGACAAAAAACGTTACAGTAGCCGTTTTTTCCAGACACCGGAATGAGACAAGTTGCCGGATCCGGCAAAAAACGGATGAAACGCAATGCCATCCGGCACGATCCGGCGCTAATGCAAGTCAATGGGGAAAAACCGGATCCGGCATTGCATTTTGGATCTTTGCGGCTTCTTTTTTGATATTTAGTGCGATTTTACTCCCCTCTCAAATATTTGTTTTTTTTATGGATCACCCTCGCTGGACTTCTGTTTCACCTTCATACTACTTGCAGCACTGCATGATCCGCGCGGTGGGACTGGAGAGGAGGTGAGCTGATCTTTGTTGCTTCTTTTTTGATATTTAGTGCAATCTTGCTCCCCTCTCAAATATCATTTGTTTTCTTATGGATATCACCCTCGCTGGACTTCTGGTTCACCTTCATACTACTTACATCACTGAATGATCCGCGCGGTGGGACTGGAGAGGAGGTGAGCTGATCTCTGTGGCTTCTTTTTAGATATTTAGTGCGATTTTGCTCCCCTCTCAAATATTTGTTTTTTATGGATATCACCCTCGCTGGATTTCTGTTTCACCTTCATACTACTTGCAGCACTGCATTATCCATGCGATGGGACTGGAGAGGAGGTGAGCTGATCTTTGTTGCTTTTTTTTATATTTTGTGCGATCTTGCTCCCCTCTCAAATATGATTTGTATTTTTATGGATATCACCCTCGCTGGAATTCTGCTTCACCTTCATACTACTTGCCGCACTGCATTATCCATGCGATGGTACGGGAGAGGAGGTGAGCTGATCTTAGTTGCTTCTTTTTTGATAATTAGTGCGATCTTGCTTCCCTCCCAAATATGATTTATTTTTTAATGGATATATGACCCTCGCTGGACTTCTGCTTCACCTTCATACTACTTACAGCACTGCATGATCTGCGCGGTGGGACTGGAGAGGAGGTGAGCTGATCTTTGTTGCTTCTTTTTGATATTTAGTGCGATCTTGCTCCCTTCTCAAATATCATTTCTTTTTTATGGATATCACCCTCGCTGGACTTCTGCTTCACCTTCACACTACTTGCAGCACTGCATTATCCATGCGATGGGACTGGAGAGTAGGTGAGCTGATCTTTGTTGCTTCTTTTTTGATATTTAGTGTGCTCTTGCTCCCCTCTCAAATATGATTTGTTTTTTTATGGATATATGACCCTCGCTGGACTTCTGCTTCTCGTTTATACTACTTTCCAGCACTGCATGATCCGCGCGGTGGGACTGGAGAGGAGGTGAGCTGATCTTTGTTGCTTCTTTTTTGATATTTAGTGCGATCTTCCTCCCCTCTCAAATATCTTTTGTTTTTTCTATGGATATCTCCCTCACTAGACTTCTGCTTCTCCTTCATACTACTTGCAGAACTGTATGATCCACGCTGTGGGACTCGAGATGAGGTGAGCTGATCTTTTTTACTTCTTTTTTGATATTTAGTGTGATCTTGGTCCCCTCTCAAATACCATTAGTTTTTTTTATGGATAGCACCCTCGCTGAAATTCTGCTTCACCTTCACACTACTTCCAGCACTGCATTATCCATGCGATGGGACTGGAGAGTAGGTGAGCTGATCTTTGTTGCTTCTTTTTTGATATTTAGTGTGATCTTGCTCCCCTCTCAAATATGATTTGTTTTTTTATGGATATATGACCGTCGCTGGACTTCTGCTTCTCGTTTATACTACTTTCCAGCACTGCATGATCCGCGCAGTGGGACTGGAGAGGAGGTGAGGTGTTATTTGCGGCTTCTTTTTTGATATTTAGTGCGATTTTGCTCCCCTCTCAAATATTTGTTTTTTTATGGATAACACCCTCGCTGGACTTCTGTTTCACCTTCATACTACTTGCAGCACTGCATGATCCGCGCGGTGGGACTCGAGAGTAGGTGAGCTGATCTTTGTTGCTTCTTTTTTGATATTTAGTGCGATCTTGCTCCCTTCTCAAATATCATTTCTTTTTTTATGGATATCACCCTCGCTGGACTTCTGCTTCACCTTCACACTAATTGCAGCACTGCATGATCCGTGCGGTGGGACTGGAGAGTACGTGAGCTGATCTTTGTTGCTTCTTTTTTGATATTTAGTGTGATCTTTCTTCCCTCTCAAATATCATTTTTTTATGGATATCACCCTTGCTGGAATTCTGCTTCACCTTCATACTACTTGCATCACTGCATCATCCGCATTGTGGGACTGGAGGTGAGCTGATCTATGTTGCTTCTTTTTTGATATTTAATGCGATCTTTCTCCCCTCTCAAATATTTGTTTTTTTTATGGATATCACCCTCACTGGACTTCTGCTTCACCTTCATACTACTTGCAGCACTGCATGATCCGTGCGGTGGGACAGGAGAATAGGTGAGCTGATCTTTGTTGCTTCTTTTTTGATATTTAGTGCAATCTTGCTCCCCTCTCAAATATCATTTTTTTTTATGGATATCACCCTCGCTGGAATTCTGCTTCACCTTCATACTACTTGCCGCGCTGCATTATCCATGCGATGGTACGGGAGAGGAGGTGAGCTGATCTTTGTTGCTTCTTTTTTGATAATTAGTGCGATCTTACTTCTCTCTCAAATATGATTTATTTTTTAATGGATATATGACCCTCGCTGGACTTCTGCTTCACCATCATACTACTTGCATCACTGAATCATCCGCACTGTGGGACTGGAGAGGAGGTGAGCTGATCTTTGTTGCTTCTTTTTTGATATTTAGTGCGATCTTGCTCCCCTCTCAAATATCATTTCTTTTTTTATGGATATCACCCTCGCTGGACTTCTGCTTCACCTTCACACTAATTGCAGCACTGCATGATCTGTGCGGTGGGACTGGAGAGTACGTGAGCTGATCTTTGTTGCTTCTTTTTTGATATTTAGTGTGATCTTTCTTCCCTCTCAAATATCATTTTTTTATGGATATCACCCTTGCTGGAATTCTGCTTCACCTTCATACTACTTGCATCACTGCATCATCCGCATTGTGGGACTGGAGGTGATCTGATCTATGTTGCTTCTTTTTTGATATTTAATGCGATCTTTCTCCCCTCTCAAATATTTGTTTTTTTTATGGATATCACCCTCACTGGACTTCTGCTTCACCTTCATACTACTTGCAGCACTGCATGATCCGTGCGGTGGGACAGGAGAATAGGTGAGCTGATCTTTGTTGCTTCTTTTTTGATATTTAGTGCAATCTTGCTCCCCTCTCAAATATCATTTTTTTTTATGGATATCACCCTCGCTGGAATTCTGCTTCACCTTCATACTACTTAAAGCACTGCATTATCCATGCGATGGGGCTGGAGAGGAGGTGAGCTGATCTTTGTTGCTTCTTTTTTGATATTTAATGCGATCTTTCTCCCCTCTCAAATATTTGTTTTTTTTATGGATATCACCCTCACTGGACTTCTGCTTCACCTTCATACTACTTGCAGCACTGCATGATCTGTGCGGTGGGACAGGAGAATAGGTGAGCTGATCTTTGTTGCTTCTTTTTTGATATTTAGTGCAATCTTGCTCCCCTCTCAAATATCATTTTTTTTTATGGATATCACCCTCTCTGGAATTCAGCTTCACCTTCATACTACTTGCAGCACTGCATTATCCATGCGATGGGACTGGAGAGGAGGTGAGCTGATCTTGTTGCTTCTTTTTTGATATTTAGTGCGATCTTGCTCCCCTCTCAAATATGATTTGTATTTTTATGGAGATCACCCTCGCTGGACTTCTGCTTCACCTTCATACTACTTGCAGCACTGCATGATCCGTGCGGTGGGACAGGAGAATAGGTGAGCTGATCTTTGTTGCTTCTTTTTTGATATTTAGTGCGATCTTGCTCCCCTCTCAAATATGATTTGTATTTTTACGGAGATCACCCTCGCTGGAATTCTGCTTCACCTTCATACTACTTGCAGCACTGCATGATCCATGTGTTGGGACTGGAGAGGAGGTGAGCTGTTCTTTGTTGCTTCCTTTTTGATATTTAGTGTGATCTTGCTCTCCTCTCAAATATTTGTTTTCTTTGGATATCACCCTCGCTGCACTTCTGCTTCATCTTCATACTACTTGCAGCGCTGCATGATCCGTGCGGTGGCACTGGAGAGGTGAGCTGATCTTTGTTGCTTCTTTTTGATATTTAGTGCGATCTTGCTCCCCTTTCAAATATTTGTTTTTTTATGGATATCTCCCTCGCTGGACTACTGTTTCACCTTCATACTACTTGCAGCACTGCATGATCCGCTTGGTGGGACTGGAGAGGAGGTGAGCTGATCTTTGTTGCTTCTTTTTGGATATTTAGTGCGATCTTGCTCCCCTCTCAAATATCATTTCTTTTTTGTGGATATCACCCTCGCTGGA
This sequence comes from Dendrobates tinctorius, assembly GCF_039654945.1. Lineage (NCBI taxonomy): Eukaryota > Metazoa > Chordata > Amphibia > Anura > Dendrobatidae > Dendrobates > Dendrobates tinctorius. The sequence continues at coordinate 384,056 of NW_027361717.1, forward strand.
CTTCTGCTTCACCGTCATACTAATTGCAGCAGTGCATTTTCCGTGCGGTGGGACTGGAGAGTAGGTGAGCTGATCTTTGTTGCTTCTTTTTTGATATTTAGTGCGATCTTGCTCCCTTCTCAAATATCATTTCTTTTTTTATGGATATCACCCTCGCTGGACTTCTGCTTCACCTTCACACTACTTGCAGCACTGCATGATCCGCGCGGTGGGACTGGAGAGGAGGTGAGCTGATCTTTGTGGCTTGTTTTCTGATATTTATTGTAATCTTTCTCCCTTCTCAAATATTTGTTGTTTTATGGATATCACCCTCGCTGGACTTCTGTTTCACCTTCATACTACTTGCAGCACTGCATTATCCGCTTGTTGGGACTGGAGAGGAGGTGAGCTGATCTTTGTTGCTTCTTTTTTGATATTTAGTGCGATCTTCCTCCCCTCTCAAATATTTGTTTTTTTATGGATATCACCCTCACTGGACTTCTGTTTCACCTTCATACTACTTGCAGCACTGCATGATACGCGCGGTGGAACTGGAGAGGAGGTGAGCTGATCTTTGTTGCTTCTTTTTTGATATTTAGTGCAATCTTGCTCCCCTCTCAAATATCATTTGTTTTTTTATGGATATTACCCTCGCTGGACTTCTGCTTAACTTTCATACTACTTGCAGCACTGCATGATCCGTGCGGTGGGACTGGAGAGTAGGTGAGCTGATCTTTGTTGCTTCTTTTTGATATTTAGTGCAATCTTGCTCCCCTCTCAAAAATCATTTGTTTTTTATGGATATCACCCTCGCTGGAATTCTGCTTCACCTTCATACTACTTGCAGCACTGCATTATCCATGCGATGGGACTGGAGAGTAGGTGAGCTGATCTTTGTTGCTTTTTTTTTTCTATTTTGTCCGATCTTGCTCCCCTCTCAAATATGATTTGTATTTTTATGGATATCACCCTCGCTGGAATTCTGCTTCACCTTCATACTACTTGCCGCGCTGCATTATCCATGCGATGGTACGGGAGAGGAGGTGAGCTGATCTTTTTTGCTTCGTTTTTGATAATTAGTGCGATCTTGCATCCCTCTCAAATATGATTTATTTTTTAATGGATATATGACCCTCGCTGGACTTCTGCTTCACCTTCATACTACTTACAGCACTGCATGATCTGCGCGGTGGGACTGGAGAGGATATGAGCTGATCTTTGTTGCTTTTTTTTGATATTTAGTGCGATCTTGCTCCCCTCTCAAATATCATTTCTTTTTTTCATTGATATCACCCTCGCTGGACTTCTGCTTCACCTTCACACTAATTGCAGCACTGCATGATCTGTGCGGTGGGACTGGAGAGTAGGTGTGCTGATCTTTGTTGCTTCTTTTTTGATATTTAGTGTGATCTTGCTTCCCTCTCAAATATCATTTTTTTATGGATATCACCCTTGCTGAACTTCTGCTTCACCATCATAAAACTTGCATCACTGAATCATCCGTACTGTGGGACTGGAGAGGAGGTGAGCTGATCTTTGTTGCTTCTTTTTTGATATTTAGTGCAATCTTGCTCCCCTCTCAAATATCATTTGTTTTTTTATGGATATCACCCTCGCTGGACTTCTGCTTCACCTTCATACTACTTGCAGCACTGCATGATCCGTGCGTTGGGACAGGAGAGTAGGTGAGCTGATCTTTGTTGTTTCTTTTTGATATTTAGTGCAATCTTGCTCCCCTCTCAAATATCATTTGTTTTTTTATGGATATCACCCTCGCTGGAATTCTGCTTCACCTTCATACTACTTGCAGCACTGCATTATCCATGCGATGGGACTGGAGAGGAGGTGAGCTGATCTTTGTTGCTTCTTTTCTGATATTTAGTGTGATCTTGCTCCCCTCTCAAATATGATTTGTTTTTTTAAGGATATCACCCTCGCTGGACTTCTGCTTCACCTTCATGCTACTTGCAGCACTGCATGATCTGTGCAGTGGGACTGGAGAGGTGAGCTGATCTTTGTTGCTTCTTTTTGATATTTAGTGTGATCTTGATCCCCTCTGAAATATGTGTTTTTTATGGATATCACCCTCGCTGGAATTCTGCTTCACCTTCATAATACTTGCTGCGCTTCATGGTACGGGAGAGGAGGTGAGCTGATCTTTGTTGCTTCTTTTTTGATATTTAGTGCAATCTTGCTTCCCTCACAAATATGATTTATTTTTTAATGGATATATGACCCTCGCTGGACTTCTGCTTCACCTTCATACTACTTACAGCACTGCCTGATCTGCGCGGTGGGACTGGAGAGGAGGTGAGCTGATCTTTGTTGCTTCTTTTTTGATATTTAGTGCTATCTTCCTCCCCTCTCAAATATCATTTCTTTTTCTTATGGATATCACCCTCGCTGGACTCCTGCTTCACCCTCATACTAATTGCAGCACTGCATGATCTGTGCGGTGGGACAGGAGACTAGGTGAGCTGATCTTTGTTGCTTCCTTTTTGATATTTAGTATGACCTTGCTTCCCTCTCAAATATTTGTTTTTTAATGGATATCACCCTTGCTGAACTTCTGCTTCATCATCATACTAGTTGTATCACTGCATCATCCGCGCTGTGGGACTGGAGAGGAGGTGAGCTGATCTTTGTTGGTTCTTTTTTGATATTTAGTGCGATCTTTCTCCCCTCTCAAATATCATTTGTTTTTTTTATGGATATCACCCTCGCTGGACTTCTGCTTCACCTTCATACTACTTGCAGCACTGCATGATCCGCACGGTGGGACTGGAGAGGAGGTGAGCTGATCTTTGTTGCTTCTTTTTGGATATTTAGTGCGATCTTGCTCCCATCTCAAATATCATTTGTTTTTTGTGGATATCACCCTCGCTGGACTTCTGGTTCACCTTCATACTACTTACAGCACTGCATAATCCGTGCGGTGGGACTGGATAAGTAGGTGAGCTGATCTTTGTTGCTTCTTTTTTGATATTTAGTGCGATCTATCTCCCCTCTCCAATTTCATTTGTTTTTTTTATGGATATCACCCTCGCTGGACTTCTGCTTCACCTTCATACTACTTGCAAAACTGCATGATCCAACCGGTGGGACTGGAGAGGAGGTGAGCTGATCTTTGTGGCTTCTTTTTTGATATTTAGTGTGATCTTGCTCCCCTCTCAAATATTTGTTTTTTTATGGATATCACCCTCGCTTTACTTCTGCTTCACCTTCACACTAATTGCAGCACTGCATAATCCGTGCGGTGGGACTGGATAAGTAGGTGAGCTGATCTTTGTTGCTTCTTTTTTGATATTTAGTGCGATCTATCTCCCCTCTCCAATTTCATTTGTTTTTTTTATGGATATCACCCTCGCTGGACTTCTGCTTCACCTTCATACTACTTGCAAAACTGCATGATCCAACCGGTGGGACTGGAGAGGAGGTGAGCTGATCTTTGTTGCTTCTTTTTGGATATTTAGTGCGATCTTGCTCCCCTCTCAAATATCATTTTTTTTTGTGGCTATCACCCTCGCTGGACTTCTGGTTCACCTTCATACTACTTACAGCACTGCATGATCCGTGCTGTGGGACTGGAGAGTAGGTGAGCTGATCTTTGTTGCTTCTCTTTTGATATTTAGTGCGACCTTTCTCCCCTCTCAAATATCATTTGTTTTTTAATGGATATCTCCCTCGCTGGACTTCTGCTTCTCCTTAATACTACTTGCAGTACTGCATGATCCGCGCCGTGGGACTGGAGAGGAGGTGAGCTTATCTTTGTTGCTTCTTTTTTGATATTTAGTGCGATCTTCCTCCCCTCTCAAATATAATTTCTTTTTTTTATGGATATCAACCTCACTGGACTTCTGCTTCACCTTCCCACTAATTGCAGCGCTGCATGATAAGTGCGGTGGGACTGTGGAGGAGTTGAGCTGATCTTTGTTGCTTCTTTTTTTATATTTAGTGCGATCTTTCTCCCCTATCAAATATAATTTGTTTTTTTTATGGATATCACCCTTGCTGGACTTCTGCTTCATGTTCATACTTCTTGCAGCACTGCATGATCCATGCGGTGGGACAGGAGAGTAGGTGAGCTGATCTTTGTTGCTTCTTTTTTGATATTTAGTGCAATCTTGCTCCCCTCTCAAATATCATTTGTTTTTTTATGGATATCACCCTCGCTGGACTTAAACTTCACCTTAATACTACTTGCATCACTGTATGATCCGCGTTGTGGGACTCGAGAGGAGGTGAGCTGATCTTTTTTACTTCTTTTTTGATATTTAGTGTGATCTTGGTCCCCTCTCAAATACCATTAGTTTTTTTTATGGATATCACCCTCGCTGGAATTCTGCTTCACCTTCACACTACTTGCAGCACTGCATTATCCATGCGATGGGACTGGAGAGGAGGTGAGCTGATCTTTGCTGATTCTTTTTTGATATTTAGTGCGATCTTGCTCCCCTCTCAAATATGATTTGTATTTTTATGGAGATCACCCTTGCTGGACTTCTGCTTCACCTTCATACTACTTGCAGCACTGCATGATCCGTGCGGTGGGACAGAATAGGTGAGCTGATCTTTGTTGCTTCTTTTTTGATATTTAGTGCAATCTTGCTCCCCTCTCAAATATCATTTGTTTTTTTATGGATATCACCCTCGCTGGAATTCTGCTTCACCTTCATACTACTTGCAGCACTGCATTATCCATGCGATGGGACTGGAGAGGAGGTGAGCTGATCTTTGTTGCTTCTTTTTTGATATTTAGTGCGATTTTGCTCCCCTCTCAAATATGATTTGTATTTTTATGGAGATCACCCTCGCTGGACTTCTGCTTCACCTTCATACTACTTGCAGCACTGCATGATCCACGCTTTGGGACTGGAGAGGAGGTGACCTGTTCTTTGTTGCTTCCTTTTTGATATTTAGCGTGATCTTGCTCTCCTCTCAAATATTTGTTTTTTATGGATATCACCCTCGCTGCACTTCTGCTTCATCTTCATACTACTTGCAGCGCTGCATGATCCGTGCGGTGGCACTGGAGAGGTGAGCTGATCTTTGTTGCTTCTTTTTGATATTTAGTGCGATCTTGCTCCGCTTTCAAATATTTGTTTTTTTATGGATATCTCCCTCGCTGGACTACTGTTTCACCTTCATACTACTTGCAGCACTGCATGATCCACTTGGTGGGACTGGAGAGGAGGTGAGCTGATCTTTGTTGCTTCTTTTTGGATATTTAGTGCGATCTTGCTCCCCTCTCAAATATCATTTCTTTTTTGTGGATATCACCCTCGCTGGACTTCTGCTTCACCGTCATACTAATTGCAGCAGTGCATTTTCCGTGCGGTGGGACTGGAGAGTAGGTGAGCTGATCTTTGTTGCTTCTTTTTTGATATTTAGTGCGATCTTGCTCCCTTCTCAAATATCATTTCTTTTTTTATGGATATCACCCTCGCTGGACTTCTGCTTCACCTTCACACTACTTGCAGCACTGCATGATCCGCGCGGTGGGACTGGAGAGGAGGTGAGCTGATCTTTGTGGCTTCTTTTTTGATATTTAGTGCGATCTTTCTCCCTTCTCAAATATTTGTTTTTTTATGGATATCACCCTCGCTGGACTTCTGTTTCACCTTCATACTACTTGCAGCACTGCATTATCCGCTTGGTGGGACTGGAGAGGAGGTGAGCTGATCTTTGTTGCTTCTTTTTTGATATTTAGTGCGATCCTCCTTCCCTCTCAAATATCTTTTGTTTTTTTATGGATATCTCCCTCGCTAGACTTCTGCTTCTCCTTCATACTACTTGCAACACTGCATGATCCGCGCGGTGGGACTGGAGAGGAGGTGAGCTGATCTTTGTTGCTTCTTTTTTGATATTTAGTGCGATCTTGCTCCCCTCTAAAATATTTGTTTTTTTATGGATATCACCCTCACTGGACTTCTGTTTCACCTTCATACTACTTGCATCGCTGCATCATCGCGCGGTGGGACTGGGAGAGGAGATGAGCTGATCTTTCTTTCTTCTTTTTGGATGTTTAGTGCAATCTTGCTCCCCTCTCAAATATCATTTGTTTTTTTATGGATATCACCCTCGCTGGAATTCTGCTTCACCTTCATACTACTTGCAGCACTGCATGATCCGTGCGGTGGGACAGGAGAATAGGTGAGCTGATCTTTGTTGCTTCTTTTTTGATATTTAGTGCAATCTTGCTCCCCTCTCAAATATCATTTGTTTTTTATGGATATCACCCTCGCTGGAATTCTGCTTCACCTTCATACTACTTGCAGCACTGCATTATCCATGCGATGGGACTGGAGAGGAGGTGAGCTGATCTTTGTTGCTTCTTTTTTGATATTTAGTGTGATCTTGCTCCCCTCTGAAATATGTGTTTTTTATGGATATCACCCTCGCTGGAATTCTGCTTCACCTTCATACTACTTGCTGCGCTTCATGGTACGGGAGAGGAGGTGAGCTGATCTTTGTTGCTTCTTTTTTGATATTTAGTGCAATCTTGCTTCCCTCTCAAATATGATTTATTTTTTAATGGATATATGACCCTCGCTGGACTTCTGCTTCACTAACATACTACTTACAGCACTGCATGATCTGCGCGGTGGGACTGGAGAGGAGGTGAGCTGATCTTTGTTGCTTCTTTTTTGATATTTAGTGCTATCTTCCTCCCCTCTCAAATATCATTTCTTTTTCTTATGGATATCACCCTCGCTGGACTCCTGCTTCACCCTCATACTAATTGCAGCACTGCATGATCTGTGCGGTGGGACAGGAGACTAGGTGAGCTGATCTTTGTTGCTTCCTTTTTGATATTTAGTATGACCTTGCTTCCCTCTCAAATATTTGTTTTTTAATGGATATCACCCTTGCTGAACTTCTGCTTCACCATCATACTAGTTGTATCACTGCATCATCCGCGCTGTGGGACTGGAGAGGAGGTGAGCTGATCTTTGTTGGTTCTTTTTTGATATTTAGTGCGATCTTTCTCCCCTCTCAAATATCATTTGTTTTTTTTATGGATATCACCCTCGCTGGACTTCTGCTTCACCTTCACACTACTTGCAGCACTGCATGAGCCGCGCGGTGGGACTGGAGAGGAGGTGAGCTGATCTTTGTGGCTTCTTTTCTGATATTTAGTGCGATCTTTCTCCCTTCTCAAATACTTGTTTTTTTATGGATATCACCCTCGCTGGACTTCTGTTTCACCTTCATACTACTTGCAGCACTGCATTATCCGCTTGGTGGGACTGGAGAGGAGGTGAGCTGATCTTTGTTGCTTCTTTTTGGATATTTAGTGCGATCTTCCTCCCCTCTCAAATATCTTTTGTTTTTTTATGGATATCTCCCTCGCTAGACTTCTGCTTCTCCTTCATACTACTTGCAACACTGCATGATCCGCGCGGTGGGACTGGAGAGGAGGTGAGCTGATCTTTGTTGCTTCTTTTTTGATATTTAGTGCGATCTTGCTCCTCTCTGAAATATTTGTTTTTTTATGGATATCACCCTCACTGGACTTCTGTTTCTCCTTCATACTACTTGCATCGCTGCATCATCGCGCGGTGGGCCTGGGAGAGGAGATGAGCTGATCTTTGTTGCTTCTTTTTGGATATTTAGTGCGATCTTGCTCCCCTCTCAAATATCATTTGTTTTCTTATGGATATCACCCTCGCTGGACTTCTGGTTCACCTTCATACTACTTACAGCACTGATTGATCTGCGCGGTGGGACTAGAGAGGAGGTGAGCTGATCTTTGTGGCTTCTTTTTAGATATTTAGTGCGATCTTGCTCCCCTCTCAAATATCATTTCTTTTTTTCATTGATATCACCCTCGCTGGACTTCTGCTTCACCTTCACACTAATTGCAGCACTGCATGATCCGTGCGGTGGGACTGGAGAGTAGGTGTGCTGATCTTTGTTGCTTCTTTTTTGATATTTAGTGTGATCTTGCTTCCCTCTCAAATATCATTTTTTTATGGATATCACCCTTGCTGAACTTCTGCTTCACCATCATACTACTTGCATCACTGAATCATCCGTACTGTGGGAGTGGAGAGGAGGTGAGCTGATCTTTGTTGCTTCTTTTTTGATATTTAGTGCAATCTTGCTCCCCTCTCAAATATTTGTTTTTTTATGGATATCACCCTCGCTGGACTTCTGCTTCACCTTCATACTACTTGCAGCACTGCATGATCCGTGCGGTGGGACAGGAGAGTAGGTGAGCTGATCTTTGTTGCTTCTTTTTGATATTTAGTGCAATCTTGCTTCCCTCTCAAATATCATTTGTTTTTTTATGGATATCACCCTCGCTGGAATTCTGCTTCACCTTCATACTACTTGCAGCACTGCATTATCCATGCGATGGGACTGGAGAGGAGGTGAGCTGATCTTTGTTGCTTCTTTTCTGATATTTAGTGTGATCTTGCTCCCCTCTCAAATATGATTTGTTTTTTTAAGGATATCACCCTCGCTGGACTTCTGCTTCACCTTCATACTACTTGCAGCACTGCATGATCTGTGCAGTGGGACTGGAGAGGTGAGCTGATCTTCGTTGCTTCTTTTTGATATTTAGTGTGATCTTGATCCCCTCTGAAATATGTGTTTTTTATCGATATCACCCTCGCTGGAATTCTGCTTCACCTTCATACTACTTGCTGCGCTTCATGGTACGGGAGAGGAGGTGAGCTGATCTTTGTTGCTTCTTTTTTGATATTTAGTGCAATCTTGCTTCCCTCACATATATGATTTATTTTTTAATGGATATATGACCCTCGCTGGACTTCTGCTTCACCTTCATACTACTTACAGCACTGCCTGATCTGCGCGGTGGGACTGGAGAGGAGGTGAGCTGATCTTTGTTGCTTCTTTTTTGATATTTAGTGCTATCTTCCTCCCCTCTCAAATATAATTTCTTTTTCTTATGGATATCACCCTCGCTGGACTCCTGCTTCACCCTCATACTAATTGCAGCACTGCATGATCTGTGCGGTGTGACAGGAGACTAGGTGAGCTGATCTTTGTTGCTTCCTTTTTGATATTTAGTATGACCTTGCTTCCCTCTCAAATATTTGTTTTTTAATGGATATCACCCTTGCTGAACTTCTGCTTCACCATCATACTAGTTGTATCACTGCATCATCTGCGCTGTGGGACTGGAGAGGAGGTGAGCTGATCTTTGTTGGTTCTTTTTTGATATTTATTGCGATCTTTCTCCCCTCTCAAATATCATTTGTTTTTTTTTATGGATATCACCCTCGCTGGACTTCTGCTTCACCTTCTTACTACTTGCAGAATTGCATGATCCACGCGGTGGGATTGGAGAGGAGGTGAGCTGATCTTTGTTGGTTCTTTTTTGATATTTAGTGCGATCTTGCTCCCCTCTCAAATATCATTTGTTTTTTTGTGGATATCACCCTCGCTGGACTTCTGCTTCACTTTCTTACAAGCAGCACTGCATTATCCGTGCGGTGGGACAGGAGAGTAGGTGAGCTGATCTTTGTTGCTTCTTTTTGATATTTAGTGTGATCTTGATCCCCTCTGAAATATGTGTTTTTTATGGATATCACCCTCGCTGGAATTCTGCTTCACCTTCATACTACTTGCTGCGCTTCATGGTACGGGAGAGGAGGTGAGCTGATCTTTGTTGCTTCTTTTTTGATATTTAGTGCAATCTTGCTTCCCTCACAAATATGATTTATTTTTTAATGGATATATGACCCTCGCTGGACTTCTGCTTCCCCTTCATACTACTTACAGCACTGCCTGATCTGCGCGGTGGGACTGGAGAGGAGGTGAGCTGATCTTTGTTGCTTCTTTTTTGATATTTAGTGCTATCTTCCTCCCCTCTCAAATATAATTTCTTTTTCTTATGGATATCACCCTCGCTGGACTCCTGCTTCACCCTCATACTAATTGCAGCACTGCATGATCTGTGCGGTGGGACAGGAGACTAGGTGAGCTGATCTTTGTTGCTTCCTTTTTGATATTTAGTATGACCTTGCTTCCCTCTCAAATATTTGTTTTTTAATGGATATCACCCTTGCTGAACTTCTGCTTCACCATCATACTAGTTGTATCACTGCATCATCCGCACTGTGGGACTGGAGAGGAGGTGAGCTGATCTTTGTTGGTTCTTTTTTGATATTTAGTGTGATCTTTCTCCCCTCTCAAATATTTGTTTTTTTTATGGATATCACCCTCGCTGGACTTCTGCTTCACCTTCATACAAGCAGCACTGCATGATCCGTGCGGTGGGACAGGAGAGTAGGTGAGCTGATCTTTGTTGCTTCCTTTTTGCTATTTAGTGTGATCTTGCTCCCCTCTCAAATATTTGTTTTTTTATGGATATCACCCTCGCTGGACTTCTGTTTCACTTTCATACTACTTGCAGCACTGCATGATCCGCATGGTGGGACTGGAGAGGAGGTGAGCTGATCTTTGTTGCTTCTTTTTGGATATTTAGTGCGATCTTGCTCCCATCTCAAATATCATTTGTTTTTTGTGGATATCACCCTCGCTGGACTTCTGGTTCACCTTCATACTACTTACAGCACTGCATGATCCGCGCGGTGGGACTGGAGAGGAGGTGAGCTGATCTTTGTGGCTTCTTTTTTGATATTTAGTGTGATCTTGCTCCCCTCTCAAATATTTGTTTTTTTATGGATATCACCCTCGCTGGACTTCTGCTTCACCTTTACACTAATTGCAGCACTGCATGATCCGTGAGGTGGGACTGGATAGTAGGTGAGCTGATCTTTGTTGCTTCTTTTTTGATATTTAGTGCGATCTATCTCCCCTCTCAAATATCATTTGTTTTTTTTATGGATATCACCCTCGCTGGACTTCTGCTTCACCTTCATACTTTTTGCAGAACTGCATGATCCAACCGGTGGGACTGGAGAGGAGGTGAGCTGATCTTTGTTGCTTCTTTTTGGATATTTAGTGCGATCTTGCTCCCCTCTCAAATATCATTTTTTTTTGTGGCTATCACCCTCGCTGGACTTCTGGTTCACCTTCATACTACTTACAGCACTGCATGATCCGTGCTGTGGGACTGGAGAGTAGGTGAGCTGATCTTTGTTGCTTCTTTTTTGATATTTAGTGCGACCTTTCTCCCCTCTCAAGTATCATTTGTTTTTTAATGGACATCTCCCTCGCTGGACTTCTGCTTCTCCTTCATATTACTTGCAGCACTGCATGATCCGCGCCGTGGGACTGGAGAGGAGGTGAGCTTATCTTTGTTGCTTCTTTTTTGATATTTAGTGCGATCTTCCTCCCCTCTCAAATATAATTTCTTTTTTTTATGGATATCAACCTCACTGGACTTCTCCTTCACCTTCCCACTAATTGCAGCACTGCATGATAAGTGCGGTGGGACTGTGGAGGAGTTGAGCTGATCTTTGTTGCTTCTTTTTTGATATTTAGTGCGATCTTTCTCCCCTATCAAATATAATTTGTTTTTTTTATGGATATCACCCTTGCTGGACTTCTGCTTCATGTTCATACTTCTTGCAGCACTGCATGATCCATGCGGTGGGACAGGAGAGTAGGTGAGCTGATCTTTGTTGCTTCTTTTTTGATATTTAGTGCAATCTTGCTCCCCTCTCAAATATCATTTGTTTTTTTATGGATATCACCCTCGCTGGACTTAAACTTCCCCTTAATACTACTTGCAGCACTGTATGATCTGCGTTGTGGGACTCGAGAGGAGGTGAGCTGATCTTTTTTACTTCTTTTTTGATATTTAGTGTGATCTTGGTCCCCTCTCAAATACCATTAGTTTTTTTTATGGATATCACCCTCGCTGGAATTCTGCTTCACCTTCACACTACTTGCAGCACTGCATTATCCATGCGATGGGACTGGAGAGGAGGTGAGCTGATCTTTGTTGCTTCTTTTTTGATATTTAGTGCGATCTTGCTCCCCTCTCAAATATGATTTGTATTTTTATGGAGATCACCCTCGCTGGACTTCTGCTTCACCTTCATACTACTTGCAGCACTGCATGATCCGTGCGGTGGGACAGGAGAATAGGTGAGCTGATCTTTGTTGCTTCTTTTTTGATATTTAGTGCAATCTTGCTCCCCTCTCAAATATCATTTGTTTTTTTATGGATATCACCCTCGCTGGAATTCTGCTTCACCTTCATACTACTTGCAGCACTGCATTATCCATGCGATGGGACTGGAGAGGAGGTGAGCTGATCTTTGTTGCTTCTTTTTTGATATTTAGTGCGATCTTGCTCCCCTCTCAAATATGATTTGTATTTTTAAGGAGATCACCCTCGCTGGACTTCTGCTTCACCTTCATACTACTTGCAGCACTGCATGATCCACGCGTTGGGACTGGAGAGGAGGTGAGCTGTTCTTTGTTGCTTCCTTTTTGATATTTAGCGTGATCTTGCTCTCCTCTCAAATATTTGTTTTTTATGGATATCACCCTCGCTGCACTTCTGCTTCATCTTCATACTACTTGCAGCTCTGCATGATCCGTGCGGTGGCACTGGAGAGGTGAGCTGATCTTTGTTGCTTCTTTTTGATATTTAGTGCGATCTTGCTCCGCTTTCAAATATTTGTTTTTTTATGGATATCTCCCTCGCTGGACTACTGTTTCACCTTCATACTACTTGCAGCACTGCATGATCCGCTTGGTGGGACTGGAGAGGAGGTGAGCTGATCTTTGTTGCTTCTTTTTGGATATTTAGTGCGATCTTGCTCCCCTCTCAAATATCATTTCTTTTTTGTGGATATCACCCTCGCTGGACTTCTGCTTCACCGTCATACTAATTGCAGCAGTGCATTTTCCGTGCGGTGGGACTGGAGAGTAGGTGAGCTGATATTTGTTGCTTCTTTTTTGATATTTAGTGCGATCTTGCTCCCTTCTCAAATATCATTTCTTTTTTTATGGATATCACCCTCGCTGGACTTCTGCTTCACCTTCACACTACTTGCAGCACTGCATGATCCGCGCGGTGGGACTGGAGAGGAGGTGAGCTGATCTTTGTGGCTTCTTTTTTAATATTTAGTGCGATCTTTCTCCCTTCTCAAATATTTGTTTTTTTATGGATATCACCCTCGCTGGACTTCTGTTTCACCTTCATACTCCTTGCAGCACTGCATTATCCGCTTGGTGGGACTGGAGAGGAGGTGAGCTGATCTTTGTTGCTTCTTTTTTGATATTTAGTGTGATCTTGCTCCCCTCTCAAGTATTTGTTTTTTTATGGATATCACCCTCGCTGGACTTCTGCTTCACCTTCACACTAATTGCAGCACTGCATGATCCGTGCGGTGGGACTGGATAGTAGGTGAGCTGATCTTTGTTGCTTCTTTTTTGATATTTAGTGCGATCTATCTCCCCTCTCAAATTTCATTTGTTTTTTTTATGGATATCACCCTCGCTGGACTTCTGCTTCACCTTCATACTACTTGCAGAACTGCATGATCCAACCGGTGGGACTGGAGAGGAGGTGAGCTGATCCTTGTTGCTTCTTTTTGGGTTTTTACTGCGATCTTGCTCCCCTCTCAAATATCATTTTTTTTTGTGGCTATCACCCTCGCTGGACTTCTGGTTCACCTTCATACTACATACAGCACTGCATGATCCGTGCTGTGGGACTGGAGAGTAGGTGAGCTTATCTTTGTTGCTTCTTTTTTGATATTTAGTGCGATCTTTCTCCCCTCTCAAATATCATTTGTTTTTTAATGGATATCTCCCTCGCTGGACTTCTGCTTCTCCTTCATACTTCTTGCAGCACTGCATCTTCCGCGCCGTGGGACTGGAGAGGAGGTGAGCTTATCTTTGTTGCTTCTTTTTGGATATTTAGTGCGATCTTCCTCCCCTCTCAAATATAATTTCTTTTTTTTATGGATTTCAACCTCACTGGACTTCTGCTTCACCTTCCCACTAATTGCAGCGCTGCATGATAAGTGCGATGGGACTGTGGAGGAGTTGAGCTGATCTTTGTTGCTTCTTTTTTGATATTTAGTGCAATCTTTCTCCCCTATCAAATATAATTTGTTTTTTTATGGATATCACCCTTGCTGGACTTCTGCTTCATGTTCATACTTCTTGCAGCACTGCTTGATCCATGCGGTGGGACAGGAGAGTAGGTGAGCTGATCTTTGTTGCTTCTTTTTTGAAATTTAGTGCAATCTTGCTCCCCTCTCAAATATCATTTGTTTTTTTATGGATATCACCCTCGCTGGACTAAGGCTACTTTCACACATCAGTTTTTTGCCGTCAGGCAGGATCCGGCTTTTTTTAGAAAAAACGGATCCGGCATAAATTTTGTAGAACTGTAGAAACGGATCCGTTTTTTTGTTGGATCCGTCTCTGTTCCTGGGGGCTGGCCAATTGGATCTGAGCATGCGCAGACTTAAAAAAACCGGATCCGGTGGCTGGATCCGTCTTTTTCTGGATCCGGTGCATTCCGGCGCCCATAGACTTTCATTGTAGCAAAAAGCTGGAAGCGCCGGATCCGGCGCTTCCGGCTTTTTCGCCGGAGACAAAAAACGTTACAGTAGCCGTTTTTTCCAGACGCCGGAATGAGACAAGTTGCCGGATCCGGCAAAAAACGGATGAAACGCAATGCCATCCGGCACGATCCGGCGCTAATGCAAGTCAATGGGGAAAAACCGGATCCGGCATTGCATTTTGGATCTTTGCGGCTTCTTTTTTGATATTTAGTGCGATTTTACTCCCCTCTCAAATATTTGTTTTTTTTATGGATCACCCTCGCTGGACTTCTGTTTCACCTTCATACTACTTGCAGCACTGCATGATCCGCGCGGTGGGACTGGAGAGGAGGTGAGCTGATCTTTGTTGCTTCTTTTTTGATATTTAGTGCAATCTTGCTCCCCTCTCAAATATCATTTGTTTTCTTATGGATATCACCCTCGCTGGACTTCTGGTTCACCTTCATACTACTTACATCACTGAATGATCCGCGCGGTGGGACTGGAGAGGAGGTGAGCTGATCTCTGTGGCTTCTTTTTAGATATTTAGTGCGATTTTGCTCCCCTCTCAAATATTTGTTTTTTATGGATATCACCCTCGCTGGATTTCTGTTTCACCTTCATAATACTTGCAGCACTGCATTATCCATGCGATGGGACTGGAGAGGAGGTGAGCTGATCTTTGTTGCTTTTTTTTATATTTTGTGCGATCTTGCTCCCCTCTCAAATATGATTTGTATTTTTATGGATATCACCCTTGCTGGAATTCTGCTTCACCTTCATACTACTTGCCGCGCTGCATTATCCATGCGATGGTACGGGAGAGGAGGTGAGCTGATCTTTGTTGCTTCTTTTTTGATAATTAGTGCGATCTTGCTTCCCTCCCAAATATGATTTATTTTTTAATGGATATATGACCCTCGCTGGACTTCTGCTTCACCTTCATACTACTTACAGCACTGCATGATCTGCGCGGTGGGACTGGAGAGGAGGTGAGCTGATCTTTGTTGCTTCTTTTTGATATTTAGTGCGATCTTGCTCCCTTCTCAAATATCATTTCTTTTCTATGGATATCACCCTCGCTGGACTTCTGCTTCACCTTCACACTACTTGCAGCACTGCATTATCCATGCGATGGGACTGGAGAGTAGGTGAGCTGATCTTTGTTGCTTCTTTTTTGATATTTAGTGTGCTCTTGCTCCCCTCTCAAATATGATTTGTTTTTTTATGGATATATGACCCTCGCTGGACTTCTGCTTCTCGTTTATACTACTTTCCAGCACTGCATGATCCGCGCGGTGGGACTGGAGAGGAGGTGAGCTGATCTTTGTTGCTTCTTTTTTGATATTTAGTGCGATCTTCCTCCCCTCTCAAATATCTTTTGTTTTTTCTATGGATATCTCCCTCACTAGACTTCTGCTTCTCCTTCATACTACTTGCAGAACTGTATGATCCACGCTGTGGGACTCGAGATGAGGTGAGCTGATCTTTTTTACTTCTTTTTTGATATTTAGTGTGATCTTGGTCCCCTCTCAAATACCATTAGTTTTTTTTATGGATAGCACCCTCGCTGGAATTCTGCTTCACCTTCACACTACTTCCAGCACTGCATTATCCATGCGATGGGACTGGAGAGTAGGTGAGCTGATCTTTGTTGCTTCTTTTTTGATATTTAGTGTGATCTTGCTCCCCTCTCAAATATGATTTGTTTTTTTATGGATATATGACCGTCGCTGGACTTCTGCTTCTCGTTTATACTACTTTCCAGCACTGCATGATCCGCGCAGTGGGACTGGAGAGGAGGTGAGGTGTTATTTGCGGCTTCTTTTTTGATATTTAGTGCGATTTTGCTCCCCTCTCAAATATTTGTTTTTTTATGGATATCACCCTCGCTGGACTTCTGTTTCACCTTCATACTACTTGCAGCACTGCATGATCCGCGCGGTGGGACTCGAGAGTAGGTGAGCTGATCTTTGTTGCTTCTTTTTTGATATTTAGTGCGATCTTGCTCCCTTCTCAAATATCATTTCTTTTTTTATGGATATCACCCTCGCTGGACTTCTGCTTCACCTTCACACTAATTGCAGCACTGCATGATCCGTGCGGTGGGACTGGAGAGTACGTGAGCTGATCTTTGTTGCTTCTTTTTTGATATTTAGTGTGATCTTTCTTCCCTCTCAAATATCATTTTTTTATGGATATCACCCTTGCTGGAATTCTGCTTCACCTTCATACTACTTGCATCACTGCATCATCCGCATTGTGGGACTGGAGGTGAGCTGATCTATGTTGCTTCTTTTTTGATATTTAATGCGATCTTTCTCCCCTCTCAAATATTTGTTTTTTTTATGGATATCACCCTCACTGGACTTCTGCTTCACCTTCATACTACTTGCAGCACTGCATGATCCGTGCGGTGGGACAGGAGAATAGGTGAGCTGATCTTTGTTGCTTCTTTTTTGATATTTAGTGCAATCTTGCTCCCCTCTCAAATATCATTTTTTTTTATGGATATCACCCTCGCTGGAATTCTGCTTCACCTTCATACTACTTGCCGCGCTGCATTATCCATGCGATGGTACGGGAGAGGCGGTGAGCTGATCTTTGTTGCTTCTTTTTTGATAATTAGTGCGATCTTACTTCTCTCTCAAATATGATTTATTTTTTAATGGATATATGACCCTCGCTGGACTTCTGCTTCACCATCATACTACTTGCATCACTGAATCATCCGCACTGTGGGACTGGAGAGGAGGTGAGCTGATCTTTGTTGCTTCTTTTTTGATATTTA
This sequence comes from Dendrobates tinctorius, assembly GCF_039654945.1. NCBI lineage: Eukaryota > Metazoa > Chordata > Amphibia > Anura > Dendrobatidae > Dendrobates > Dendrobates tinctorius. The sequence goes on from NW_027361717.1 coordinate 401,279, forward strand.
GTGCGATCTTGCTCCCCTCTCAAATATCATTTCTTTTTTTATGGATATCACCCTCGCTGGACTTCTGCTTCACCTTCACACTAATTGCAGCACTGCATGATCTGTGCGGTGGGACTGGAGAGTACGTGAGCTGATCTTTGTTGCTTCTTTTTTGATATTTAGTGTGATCTTTCTTCCCTCTCAAATATCATTTTTTTATGGATATCACCCTTGCTGGAATTCTGCTTCACCTTCATACTACTTGCATCACTGCATCATCCGCATTGTGGGACTGGAGGTGAGCTGATCTATGTTGCTTCTTTTTTGATATTTAATGCGATCTTTCTCCCCTCTCAAATATTTGTTTTTTTTATGGATATCACCCTCACTGGACTTCTGCTTCACCTTCATACTACTTGCAGCACTGCATGATCCGTGCGGTGGGACAGGAGAATAGGTGAGCTGATCTTTGTTGCTTCTTTTTTGATATTTAGTGCAATCTTGCTCCCCTCTCAAATATCATTTTTTTTTATGGATATCACCCTCGCTGGAATTCTGCTTCACCTTCATACTACTTAAAGCACTGCATTATCCATGCGATGGGGCTGGAGAGGAGGTGAGCTGATCTTTGTTGCTTCTTTTTTGATATTTAATGCGATCTTTCTCCCCTCTCAAATATTTGTTTTTTTTATGGATATCACCCTCACTGGACTTCTGCTTCACCTTCATACTACTTGCAGCACTGCATGATCTGTGCGGTGGGACAGGAGAATAGGTGAGCTGATCTTTGTTGCTTCTTTTTTGATATTTAGTGCAATTTTGCTCCCCTCTCAAATATCATTTTTTTTTATGGATATCACCCTCGCTGGAATTCAGCTTTACCTTCATACTACTTGCAGCACTGCATTATCCATGCGATGGGACTGGAGAGGAGGTGAGCTGATCTTGTTGCTTCTTTTTTGATATTTAGTGCGATCTTGCTCCCCTCTCAAATATGATTTGTATTTTTATGGAGATCACCCTCGCTGGACTTCTGCTTCACCTTCATACTACTTGCAGCACTGCATGATCCGTGCGGTGGGACAGGAGAATAGGTGAGCTGATCTTTGTTGCTTCTTTTTTGATATTTAGTGCGATCTTGCTCCCCTCTCAAATATGATTTGTATTTTTACGGAGATCACCCTCGCTGGAATTCTGCTTCACCTTCATACTACTTGCAGCACTGCATGATCCATGTGTTGGGACTGGAGAGGAGGTGAGCTGTTCTTTGTTGCTTCCTTTTTGATATTTAGTGTGATCTTGCTCTCCTCTCAAATATTTGTTTTCTTTGGATATCACCCTCGCTGCACTTCTGCTTCATCTTCATACTACTTGCAGCGCTGCATGATCCGTGCGGTGGCACTGGAGAGGTGAGCTGATCTTTGTTGCTTCTTTTTGATATTTAGTGCGATCTTGCTCCCCTTTCAAATATTTGTTTTTTTATGGATATCTCCCTCGCTGGACTACTGTTTCACCTTCATACTACTTGCAGCACTGCATGATCCGCTTGGTGGGACTGGAGAGGAGGTGAGCTGATCTTTGTTGCTTCTTTTTGGATATTTAGTGCGATCTTGCTCCCCTCTCAAATATCATTTCTTTTTTGTGGATATCACCCTCGCTGGACTTCTGCTTCACCGTCATACTAATTGCAGCAGTGCATTTTCCGTGCGGTGGGACTGGAGAGTAGGTGAGCTGATCTTTGTTGCTTCTTTTTTGATATTTAGTGCGATCTTGCTCCCTTCTCAAATATCATTTCTTTTTTTATGGATATCACCCTCGCTGGACTTCTGCTTCACCTTCACACTACTTGCAGCACTGCATGATCCGCGCGGTGGGACTGGAGAGGAGGTGAGCTGATCTTTGTGGCTTGTTTTCTGATATTTATTGTGATCTTTCTCCCTTCTCAAATATTTGTTGTTTTATGGATATCACCCTCGCTGGACTTCTGTTTCACCTTCATACTACTTGCAGCACTGCATTATCCGCTTGTTGGGACTGGAGAGGAGGTGAGCTGATCTTTGTTGCTTCTTTTTTGATATTTAGTGCGATCTTCCTCCCCTCTCAAATATTTGTTTTTTTATGGATATCACCCTCACTGGACTTCTGTTTCACCTTCATACTACTTGCAGCACTGCATGATACGCGCGGTGGAACTGGAGAGGAGGTGAGCTGATCTTTGTTGCTTCTTTTTTGATATTTAGTGCAATCTTGCTCCCCTCTCAAATATCATTTGTTTTTTTATGGATATCACCCTCGCTGGACTTCTGCTTAACTTTCATACTACTTGCAGCACTGCATGATCCGTGCGGTGGGACTGGAGAGTAGGTGAGCTGATCTTTGTTGCTTCTTTTTGATATTTAGTGCAATCTTGCTCCCCTCTCAAAAATCATTTGTTTTTTATGGATATCACCCTCGCTGGAATTCTGCTTCACCTTCATACTACTTGCAGCACTGCATTATCCATGCGATGGGACTGGAGAGGAGGTGAGCTGATCTTTGTTGCTTTTTTTTTTCTATTTTGTCCGATCTTGCTCCCCTCTCAAATATGATTTGTATTTTTATGGATATCACCCTCGCTGGAATTCTGCTTCACCTTCATACTACTTGCCGCGCTGCATTATCCATGCGATGGTACGGGAGAGGAGGTGAGCTGATCTTTTTTGCTTCGTTTTTGATAATTAGTGCGATCTTGCATCCCTCTCAAATATGATTTCTTTTTTAATGGATATATGACCCTCGCTGGACTTCTGCTTCACCTTCATACTACTTACAGCACTGCATGATCTGCGCGGTGGGACTGGAGAGGATATGAGCTGATCTTTGTTGCTTTTTTTTGATATTTAGTGCGATCTTGCTCCCCTCTCAAATATCATTTCTTTTTTTCATTGATATCACCCTCGCTGGACTTCTGCTTCACCTTCACACTAATTGCAGCACTGCATGATCCGTGCGGTGGGACTGGAGAGTAGGTGTGCTGATCTTTGTTGCTTCTTTTTTGATATTTAGTGTGATCTTGCTTCCCTCTCAAATATCATTTTTTTATGGATATCACCCTTGCTGAACTTCTGCTTCACCATCATAAAACTTGCATCACTGAATCATCCGTACTGTGGGACTGGAGAGGAGGTGAGCTGATCTTTGTTGCTTCTTTTTTGATATTTAGTGCAATCTTGCTCCCCTCTCAAATATCATTTGTTTTTTTATGGATATCACCCTCGCTGGACTTCTGCTTCACCTTCATACTACTTGCAGCACTGCATGATCCGTGCGTTGGGACAGGAGAGTAGGTGAGCTGATCTTTGTTGTTTCTTTTTGATATTTAGTGCAATCTTGCTCCCCTCTCAAATATCATTTGTTTTTTTATGGATATCACCCTCGCTGGAATTCTGCTTCACCTTCATACTACTTGCAGCACTGCATTATCCATGCGATGGGACTGGAGAGGAGGTGAGCTGATCTTTGTTGCTTCTTTTCTGATATTTAGTGTGATCTTGCTCCCCTCTCAAATATGATTTGTTTTTTTAAGGATATCACCCTCGCTGGACTTCTGCTTCACCTTCATGCTACTTGCAGCACTGCATGATCTGTGCAGTGGGACTGGAGAGGTGAGCTGATCTTTGTTGCTTCTTTTTGATATTTAGTGTGATCTTGATCCCCTCTGAAATATGTGTTTTTTATGGATATCACCCTCGCTGGAATTCTGCTTCACCTTCATAATACTTGCTGCGCTTCATGGTACGGGAGAGGAGGTGAGCTGATCTTTGTTGCTTCTTTTTTGATATTTAGTGCAATCTTGCTTCCCTCACAAATATGATTTATTTTTTAATGGATATATGACCCTCGCTGGACTTCTGCTTCACCTTCATACTACTTACAGCACTGCCTGATCTGCGCGGTGGGACTGGAGAGGAGGTGAGCTGATCTTTGTTGCTTCTTTTTTGATATTTAGTGCTATCTTCCTCCCCTCTCAAATATCATTTCTTTTTCTTATGGATATCACCCTCGCTGGACTCCTGCTTCACCCTCATACTAATTGCAGCACTGCATGATCTGTGCGGTGGGACAGGAGACTAGGTGAGCTGATCTTTGTTGCTTCCTTTTTGATATTTAGTATGACCTTGCTTCCCTCTCAAATATTTGTTTTTTAATGGATATCACCCTTGCTGAACTTCTGCTTCACCATCATACTAGTTGTATCACTGCATCATCCGCGCTGTGGGACTGGAGAGGAGGTGAGCTGATCTTTGTTGGTTCTTTTTTGATATTTAGTGCGTTCTTTCTCCCCTCTCAAATATCATTTGTTTTTTTTATGGATATCACCCTCGCTGGACTTCTGCTTCACCTTCATACTACTTGCAGCACTGCATGATCCGCACGTTGGGACTGGAGAGGAGGTGAGCTGATCTTTGTTGCTTCTTTTTGGATATTTAGTGCGATCTTGCTCCCATCTCAAATATCATTTGTTTTTTGTGAATATCACCCTCGCTGGACTTCTGGTTCACCTTCATACTACTTACAGCACTGCATGATCCGCGCGGTGCGACTGGAGAGGAGGTGAGCTGATCTTTGTGGCTTCTTTTTTGATATTTAGTGTGATCTTGCTCCCCTCTCAAATATTTGTTTTTTTATGGATATCACCCTCGCTTTACTTCTGCTTCACCTTCACACTAATTGCAGCACTGCATAATCCGTGCGGTGGGACTGGATAAGTAGGTGAGCTGATCTTTGTTGCTTCTTTTTTGATATTTAGTGCGATCTATCTCCCCTCTCCAATTTCATTTGTTTTTTTTATGGATATCACCCTCGCTGGACTTCTGCTTCACCTTCATACTACTTGCAAAACTGCATGATCCAACCGGTGGGACTGGAGAGGAGGTGAGCTGATCTTTGTTGCTTCTTTTTGGATATTTAGTGCGATCTTGCTCCCCTCTCAAATATCATTTTTTTTTGTGGCTATCACCCCCGCTGGACTTCTGGTTCACCTTCATACTACTTACAGCACTGCATGATCCGTGCTGTGGGACTGGAGAGTAGGTGAGCTGATCTTTGTTGCTTCTCTTTTGATATTTAGTGCGACCTTTCTCCCCTCTCAAATATCATTTGTTTTTTAATGGATATCTCCCTCGCTGGACTTCTGCTTCTCCTTAATACTACTTGCAGTACTGCATGATCCGCGCCGTGGGACTGGAGAGGAGGTGAGCTTATCTTTGTTGCTTCTTTTTTGATATTTAGTGCGATCTTCCTCCCCTCTCAAATACAATTTCTTTTTTTTATGGATATCAACCTCACTGGACTTCTGCTTCACCTTCCCACTAATTGCAGAGCTGCATGATAAGTGCGGTGGGACTGTGGAGGAGTTGAGCTAATCTTTGTTGCTTCTTTTTTTATATTTAGTGCGATCTTTCTCCCCTATCAAATATAATTTGTTTTTTTTATGGATATCACCCTTGCTGGACTTCTGCTTCACCTTCATACTACTTACAGCACTGCCTGATCTGCGCGGTGGGACTGGAGAGGAGGTGAGCTGATCTTTGTTGCTTCTTTTTTGATATTTAGTGCTATCTTCCTCCCCTCTCAAATATCATTTCTTTTTCTTATGGATATCACCCTCGCTGGACTCCTGCTTCACCCTCATACTAATTGCAGCACTGCATGATCTGTGCGGTGGGACAGGAGACTAGGTGAGCTGATCTTTGTTGCTTCCTTTTTGATATTTAGTATGACCTTGCTTCCCTCTCAAATATTTGTTTTTTAATGGATATCACCCTTGCTGAACTTCTGCTTCACCATCATACTAGTTGTATCACTGCATCATCCGCGCTGTGTGACTGTAGAGGAGGTGAGCTGATCTTTGTTGGTTCTTTTTTGATATTTAGTGCGATCTTTCTCCCCTCTCAAATATCATTTGTTTTTTTTATGGATATCACCCTCGCTGGACTTCTGCTTCACCTTCATACTACTTGCAGCACTGCATGATCCGCACGGTGGGACTGGAGAGGAGGTGAGCTGATCTTTGTTGCTTCTTTTTGGATATTTAGTGCGATCTTGCTCCCATCTCAAATATCATTTGTTTTTTGTGGATATCACCCTCGCTGGACTTCTGGTTCACCTTCATACTACTTACAGCACTGCATGATCCGCGCGGTGGGACTGGAGAGGAGGTGAGCTGATCTTTGTGGCTTCTTTTTTGATATTTAGTGTGATCTTGCTCCCCTCTCAAATATTTGTTTTTTTATGGATATCACCCTCGCTTTACTTCTGCTTCACCTTCACACTAATTGCAGCACTGCATAATCCGTGCGGTGGGACTGGATAAGTAGGTGAGCTGATCTTTGTTGCTTCTTTTTTGATATTTAGTGCGATCTATCTCCCCTCTCCAATTTCATTTGTTTTTTTTATGGATATCACCCTCGCTGGACTTCTGCTTCACCTTCATACTACTTGCAAAACTGCATGATCCATCCGGTGGGACTGGAGAGGAGGTGAGCTGATCTTTGTTGCTTCTTTTTGGATATTTAGTGAGATCTTGCTCCCCTCTCAAATATCATTTTTTTTGTGGCTATCACCCTCGCTGGACTTCTGGTTCACCTTCATACTACTTACAGCACTGCATGATCCGTGCTGTGGGACTGGAGAGTAGGTGAGCTGATCTTTGTTGCTTCTCTTTTGATATTTAGTGCGACCTTTCTCCCCTCTCAAATATCATTTGTTTTTTAATGGATATCTCCCTCGCTGGACTTCTGCTTCTCCTTAATACTACTTGCAGTACTGCATGATCCGCGCCGTGGGACTGGAGAGGAGGTGAGCTTATCTTTGTTGCTTCTTTTTTGATATTTAGTGCGATCTTCCTCCCCTCTCAAATATAATTTCTTTTTTTTATGGATATCAACCTCACTGGACTTCTGCTTCACCTTCCCACTAATTGCAGAGCTGCATGATAAGTGCGGTGGGACTGTGGAGGAGTTGAGCTAATCTTTGTTGCTTCTTTTTTTATATTTAGTGCGATCTTTCTCCCCTATCAAATATAATTTGTTTTTTTTATGGATATCACCCTTGCTGGACTTCTGCTTCATGTTCATACTTCTTGCAGTACTGCATGATCCATGCGGTGGGACAGGAGAGTAGGTGAGCTGATCTTTGTTGCTTCTTTTTTTATATTTAGTGCAATCTTGCTCCCCTCTCAAATATCATTTGTTTTTTTATGGATATCACCCTCGCTGGACTTAAACTTCACCTTAATACTACTTGCATCACTGTATGATCCGCGTTGTGGGACTCGAGAGGAGGTGAGCTGATCTTTTTTACTTCTTTTTTGATATTTAGTGTGATCTTGGTCCCCTCTCAAATACCATTAGTTTTTTTTATGGATATCACCCTCGCTGGAATTCTGCTTCACCTTCACACTACTTGCAGCACTGCATTATCCATGCGATGGGACTGGAGAGGAGGTGAGCTGATCTTTGCTGCTTCTTTTTTGATATTTAGTGCGATCTTGCTCCCCTCTCAAATATGATTTGTATTTTTATGGAGATCACCCTCGCTGGACTTCTGCTTCACCTTCATACTACTTGCAGCACTGCATGATCCGTGCGGTGGGACAGAATAGGTGAGCTGATCTTTGTTGCTTCTTTTTTGATATTTAGTGCAATCTTGCTTCCCTCTCAAATATCATTTGTTTTTTTATGGATATCACCCTCGCTGGAATTCTGCTTCACCTTCATACTACTTGCAGCACTGCATTATCCATGCGATGGGACTGGAGAGAAGGTGAGCTCATCTTTGTTGCTTCTTTTTTGATATTTAGTGCAATTTTGCTCCCCTCTCAAATATGATTTGTATTTTTATGGAGATCACCCTCGCTGGACTTCTGCTTCACCTTCATACTACTTGCAGCACTGCATGATCCACGCGTTGGGACTGGAGAGGAGGTGACCTGTTCTTTGTTGCTTCCTTTTTGATATTTAGCGTGATCTTGCTCTCCTCTCAAATATTTGTTTTTTATGGATATCACCCTCGCTGCACTTCTGCTTCATCTTCATACTACTTGCAGCGCTGCATGATCCGTGCGGTGGCACTGGAGAGGTGAGCTGATCTTTGTTGCTTCTTTTTGATATTTAGTGCGATCTTGCTCCGCTTTCAAATATTTGTTTTTTTATGGATATCTCCCTCGCTGGACTACTGTTTCACCTTCATACTACTTGCAGCACTGCATGATCCACTTGGTGGGACTGGAGAGGAGGTGAGCTGATCTTTGTTGCTTCTTTTTGGATATTTAGTGCGATCTTGCTCCCCTCTCAAATATCATTTCTTTTTTGTGGATATCACCCTCGCTGGACTTCTGCTTCACCGTCATACTAATTGCAGCAGTGCATTTTCCGTGCGGTGGGACTGGAGAGTAGGTGAGCTGATCTTTGTTGCTTCTTTTTTGATATTTAGTGCGATCTTGCTCCCTTCTCAAATATCATTTCTTTTTTTATGGATATCACCCTCGCTGGACTTCTGCTTCACCTTCACACTACTTGCAGCACTGCATGATCTGCGCGGTGGGACTGGAGAGGAGGTGAGCTGATCTTTGTGGCTTCTTTTTTGATATTTAGTGCGATCTTTCTCCCTTCTCAAATATTTGTTTTTTTATGGATATCACCCTCGCTGGACTTCTGTTTCACCTTCATACTACTTGCAGCACTGCATTATCCGCTTGGTGGGACTGGAGAGGAGGTGAGCTGATCTTTGTTGCTTCTTTTTTGATATTTAGTGCGATCCTCCTTCCCTCTCAAATATCTTTTGTTTTTTTTATGGATATCTCCCTCGCTAGACTTCTGCTTCTCCTTCATACTACTTGCAACACTGCATGATCCGCGCGGTGGGACTGGAGAGGAGGTGAGCTGATCTTTTTTGCTTCGTTTTTGATAATTAGTGCGATCTTGCATCCCTCTCAAATATGATTTATTTTTTAATGGATATATGACCCTCGCTGGACTTCTGCTTCACCTTCATACTACTTACAGCACTGCATGATCTGCGCGGTGGGACTGGAGAGGATATGAGCTGATCTTTGTTGCTTTTTTTTGATATTTAGTGCGATCTTGCTCCCCTCTCAAATATCATTTCTTTTTTTCATTGATATCACCCTCGCTGGACTTCTGCTTCACCTTCACACTAATTGCAGCACTGCATGATCCGTGCGGTGGGACTGGAGAGTAGGTGTGCTGATCTTTGTTGCTTCTTTTTTGATATTTAGTGTGATCTTGCTTCCCTCTCAAATATCATTTTTTTATGGATATCACCCTTGCTGAACTTCTGCTTCACCATCATAAAACTTGCATCACTGAATCATCCGTACTGTGGGACTGGAGAGGAGGTGAGCTGATCTTTGTTGCTTCTTTTTTGATATTTAGTGCAATCTTGCTCCCCTCTCAAATATCATTTGTTTTTTTATGGATATCACCCTCGCTGGACTTCTGCTTCACCTTCATACTACTTGCAGCACTGCATGATCCGTGCGTTGGGACAGGAGAGTAGGTGAGCTGATCTTTGTTGTTTCTTTTTGATATTTAGTGCAATCTTGCTCCCCTCTCAAATATCATTTGTTTTTTTATGGATATCACCCTCGCTGGAATTCTGCTTCACCTTCATACTACTTGCAGCACTGCATTATCCATGCGATGGGACTGGAGAGGAGGTGAGCTGATCTTTGTTGCTTCTTTTCTGATATTTAGTGTGATCTTGCTCCCCTCTCAAATATGATTTGTTTTTTTAAGGATATCACCCTCGCTGGACTTCTGCTTCACCTTCATGCTACTTGCAGCACTGCATGATCTGTGCAGTGGGACTGGAGAGGTGAGCTGATCTTTGTTGCTTCTTTTTGATATTTAGTGTGATCTTGATCCCCTCTGAAATATGTGTTTTTTATGGATATCACCCTCGCTGGAATTCTGCTTCACCTTCATAATACTTGCTGCGCTTCATGGTACGGGAGAGGAGGTGAGCTGATCTTTGTTGCTTCTTTTTTGATATTTAGTGCAATCTTGCTTCCCTCACAAATATGATTTATTTTTTAATGGATATATGACCCTCGCTGGACTTCTGCTTCACCTTCATACTACTTACAGCACTGCCTGATCTGCGCGGTGGGACTGGAGAGGAGGTGAGCTGATCTTTGTTGCTTCTTTTTTGATATTTAGTGCTATCTTCCTCCCCTCTCAAATATCATTTCTTTTTCTTATGGATATCACCCTCGCTGGACTCCTGCTTCACCCTCATTCTAATTGCAGCACTGCATGATCTGTGCGGTGGGACAGGAGACTAGGTGAGCTGATCTTTGTTGCTTCCTTTTTGATATTTAGTATGACCTTGCTTCCCTCTCAAATATTTGTTTTTTAATGGATATCACCCTTGCTGAACTTCTGCTTCACCATCATACTAGTTGTATCACTGCATGATCCGCACGGTGGGACTGGAGAGGAGGTGAGCTGATCTTTGTTGCTTCTTTTTGGATATTTAGTGCGATCTTGCTCCCATCTCAAATATCATTTGTTTTTTGTGAATATCACCCTCGCTGGACTTCTGGTTCACCTTCATACTACTTACAGCACTGCATGATCCGCGCGGTGGGACTGGAGAGGAGGTGAGCTGATCTTTGTGGCTTCTTTTTTGATATTTAGTGTGATCTTGCTCCCCTCTCAAATATTTGTTTTTTTATGGATATCACCCTCGCTTTACTTCTGCTTCACCTTCACACTAATTGCAGCACTGCATAATCCGTGCGGTGGGACTGGATAAGTAGGTGAGCTGATCTTTGTTGCTTCTTTTTTGATATTTAGTGCGATCTATCTCCCCTCTCCAATTTCATTTGTTTTTTTTATGGATATCACCCTCGCTGGACTTCTGCTTCACCTTCATACTACTTGCAAAACTGCATGATCCAACCGGTGGGACTGGAGAGGAGGTGAGCTGATCTTTGTTGCTTCTTTTTGGATATTTAGTGCGATCTTGCTCCCCTCTCAAATATCATTTTTTTTTGTGGCTATCACCCTCGCTGGACTTCTGGTTCACCTTCATACTACTTACAGCACTGCATGATCCGTGCTGTGGGACTGGAGAGTAGGTGAGCTGATCTTTGTTGCTTCTCTTTTGATATTTAGTGCGACCTTTCTCCCCTCTCAAATATCATTTGTTTTTTAATGGATATCTCCCTCGCTGGACTTCTGCTTCTCCTTAATACTACTTGCAGTACTGCATGATCCGCGCCGTGGGACTGGAGAGGAGGTGAGCTTATCTTTGTTGCTTCTTTTTTGATATTTAGTGCGATCTTCCTCCCCTCTCAAATATAATTTCTTTTTTTTATGGATATCAACCTCACTGGACTTCTACTTCACCTTCCCACTAATTGCAGAGCTGCATGATAAGTGCGGTGGGACTGTGGAGGAGTTGAGCTAATCTTTGTTGCTTCTTTTTTTATATTTAGTGCGATCTTTCTCCCCTATCAAATATAATTTGTTTTTTTTATGGATATCACCCTTGCTGGACTTCTGCTTCACCTTCATACTACTTACAGCACTGCCTGATCTGCGCGGTGGGACTGGAGAGGAGGTGAGCTGATCTTTGTTGCTTCTTTTTTGATATTTAGTGCTATCTTCCTCCCCTCTCAAATATCATTTCTTTTTCTTGTGGATATCACCCTCGCTGGACTCCTGCTTCACCCTCATACTAATTGCAGCACTGCATGATCTGTGCGGTGGGACAGGAGACTAGGTGAGCTGATCTTTGTTGCTTCCTTTTTGATATTTAGTATGACCTTGCTTCCCTCTCAAATATTTGTTTTTTAATGGATATCACCCTTGCTGAACTTCTGCTTCACCATCATACTAGTTGTATCACTGCATCATCCGCGCTGTGGGACTGGAGAGGAGGTGAGCTGATCTTTGTTGGTTCTTTTTTGATATTTAGTGCGATCTTTCTCCCCTCTCAAATATCATTTGTTTTTTTTATGGATATCACCCTCGCTGGACTTCTGCTTCACCTTCATACTACTTGCAGCACTGCATGATCCGCACGGTGGGACTGGAGAGGAGGTGAGCTGATCTTTGTTGCTTCTTTTTGGATATTTAGTGCGATCTTGCTCCCATCTCAAATATCATTTGTTTTTTGTGGATATCACCCTCGCTGGACTTCTAGTTCACCTTCATACTACTTACAGCACTGCATGATCCGCGCGGTGGGACTGGAGAGGAGGTGAGCTGATCTTTGTGGCTTCTTTTTTGATATTTAGTGTGATCTTGCTCCCCTCTCAAATATTTGTTTTTTTATGGATATCACCCTCGCTTTACTTCTGCTTCACCTTCACACTAATTGCAGCACTGCATAATCCGTGCGGTGGGACTGGATAAGTAGGTGAGCTGATCTTTGTTGCTTCTTTTTTGATATTTAGTGCGATCTATCTCCCCTCTCCAATTTCATTTGTTTTTTTTATGGATATCACCCTCGCTGGACTTCTGCTTCACCTTCATACTACTTGCAAAACTGCATGATCCAACCGGTGGGACTGGAGAGGAGGTGAGCTGATCTTTGTTGCTTCTTTTTGGATATTTAGTGCGATCTTGCTCCCCTCTCAAATATCATTTTTTTTTGTGGCTATCACCCTCGCTGGACTTCTGGTTCACCTTCATACTACTTACAGCACTGCATGATCCGTGCTGTGGGACTGGAGAGTAGGTGAGCTGATCTTTGTTGCTTCTCTTTTGATATTTAGTGCGACCTTTCTCCCCTCTCAAATATCATTTGTTTTTTAATGGATATCTCCCTCGCTGGACTTCTGCTTCTCCTTAATACTACTTGCAGTACTGCATGATCCGCGCCGTGGGACTGGAGAGGAGTTGAGCTTATCTTTGTTGCTTCTTTTTTGATATTTAGTGCGATCTTTCTCCCCTATCAAATATAATTTGTTTTTTTTATGGATATCACCCTTGCTGGACTTCTGCTTCATGTTCATACTTCTTGCATCACTGTATGATCCGCGTTGTGGGACTCGAGAGGAGGTGAGCTGATCTTTGTTGCTTCTTTTTTTATATTTAGTGCAATCTTGCTCCCCTCTCAAATATCATTTGTTTTTTTATGGATATCACCCTCGCTGGACTTAAACTTCACCTTAATACTACTTGCATCACTGTATGATCCGCGTTGTGGGACTCGAGAGGAGGTGAGCTGATCTTTTTTACTTCTTTTTTGATATTTAGTGTGATCTTGGTCCCCTCTCAAATACCATTAGTTTTTTTTATGGATATCACCCTCGCTGGAATTCTGCTTCACCTTCACACTACTTGCAGCACTGCATTATCCATGCGATGGGACTGGAGAGGAGGTGAGCTGATCTTTGCTGCTTCTTTTTTGATATTTAGTGCGATCTTGCTCCCCTCTCAAATATGATTTGTATTTTTATGGAGATCACCCTCGCTGGACTTCTGCTTCACCTTCATACTACTTGCAGCACTGCATGATCCGTGCGGTGGGACAGAAGAGGTGAGCTGATCTTTGTTGCTTCTTTTTTGATATTTAGTGCAATCTTGCTCCCCTCTCAAATATCATTTGTTTTTTTATGGATATCACCCTCGCTGGAATTCTGCTTCACCTTCATACTACTTGCAGCACTGCATTATCCATGCGATGGGACTGGAGAGGAGGTGAGCTCATCTTTGTTGCTTCTTTTTTGATATTTAGTGCGATTTTGCTCCCCTCTCAAATATGATTTGTATTTTTATGGAGATCACCCTCACTGGACTTCTGCTTCACCTTCATACTACTTGCAGCACTGCATGATCCACGCGTTGGGACTGGAGAGGAGGTGACCTGTTCTTTGTTGCTTCCTTTTTGATATTTAGCGTGATCTTGCTCTCCTCTCAAATATTTGTTTTTTATGGATATCACCCTCGCTGCACTTCTGCTTCATCTTCATACTACTTGCAGCGCTGCATGATCCGTGCGGTGGCACTGGAGAGGTGAGCTGATCTTTGTTGCTTCTTTTTGATATTTAGTGCGATCTTGCTCCGCTTTCAAATATTTGTTTTTTTATGGATATCTCCCTCGCTGGACTACTGTTTCACCTTCATACTACTTGCAGCACTGCATGATCCACTTGGTGGGACTGGAGAGGAGGTGAGCTGATCTTTGTTGCTTCTTTTTGGATATTTAGTGCGATCTTGCTCCCCTCTCAAATATCATTTCTTTTTTGTGGATATCACCCTCGCTGGACTTCTGCTTCACCGTCATACTAATTGCAGCAGTGCATTTTCCATGCGGTGGGACTGGAGAGTAGGTGAGCTGATCTTTGTTGCTTCTTTTTTGATATTTAGTGCGATCTTGCTCCCTTCTCAAATATCATTTCTTTTTTTATGGATATCACCCTCGCTGGACTTCTGCTTCACCTTCACACTACTTGCAGCACTGCATGATCCGCGCGGTGGGACTGGAGAGGAGGTGAGCTGATCTTTGTGGCTTCTTTTTTGATATTTAGTGCGATCTTTCTTCCTTCTCAAATATTTGTTTTTTTATGGATATCACCCTCGCTGGACTTCTGTTTCACCTTCATACTACTTGCAGCACTGCATTATCCGCTTGGTGGGACTGGAGAGGAGGTGAGCTGATCTTTGTTGCTTCTTTTTTGATATTTAGTGCGATCCTCCTTCCCTCTCAAATATCTTTTGTTTTTTTTATGGATATCTCCCTCGCTAGACTTCTGCTTCTCCTTCATACTACTTGCAACACTGCATGATCCGCGCGGTGGGACTGGAGAGGAGGTGAGCTGATCTTTGTTGCTTCTTTTTTGATATTTAGTGCGATCTTGCTCCCCTCTAAAATATTTGTTTTTTTATGGATATCACCCTCACTGGACTTCTGTTTCACCTTCATACTACTTGCATCGCTGCATCATCGCGCGGTGGGACTGGGAGAGGAGATGAGCTGATCTTTGTTGCTTCTTTTTGGATGTTTAGTGCGATCTTGCTCCCCTCTCAAATATCATTTGTTTTCTTATGGATATCACCCTCGCTGGACTTCTGGTTCACCTTCATACTACTTACAGCACTGAATGATCTGCGCGATGGGACTAGAGATGAGGTGAGCTGATCATTATGGCTTCTTTTTATATATTTAGTGCGATTTTGCTCCCCTCTCAAATATTTGTTTTTTTATGGATATCACCCTTGCTGGATTCTGTTTCACCTTCATACTACTTGCAGCACTGCATGATCCGCGCGGTGGGACTGGAGAGGAGGTGAGCTGATCTTTGTTGCTTCTTTTTTGATATTTAGTGCAATCTATCTCCCCTCTCCAATTTCATTTGTTTTTTTTATGGATATCACCCTCGCTGGACTTCTGCTTCACCTTCATACTACTTGCAAAACTGCATGATCCAACCGGTGGGACTGGAGAGGAGGTGAGCTGATCTTTGTTGCTTCTTTTTGGATATTTAGTGCGATCTTGCTCCCCTCTCAAATATCATTTTTTTTTGTGGCTATCACCCTCGCTGGACTTCTGGTTCACCTTCATACTACTTACAGCACTGCATGATCCGTGCTGTGGGACTGGAGAGTAGGTGAGCTGATCTTTGTTGCTTCTCTTTTGATATTTAGTGCGACCTTTCTCCCCTCTCAAATATCATTTGTTTTTTAATGGATATCTCCCTCGCTGGACTTCTGCTTCTCCTTAATACTACTTGCAGTACTGCATGATCCGCGCCGTGGGACTGGAGAGGAGTTGAGCTTATCTTTGTTGCTTCTTTTTTGATATTTAGTGCGATCTTCCTCCCCTCTCAAATATAATTTCTTTTTTTTATGGATATCAACCTCACTGGACTTCTGCTTCACCTTCCCACTAATTGCAGAGCTGCATGATAAGTGCGGTGGGACTGTGGAGGAGTTGAGCTAATCTTTGTTGCTTCTTTTTTTATATTTAGTGCGATCTTTCTCCCCTATCAAATATAATTTGTTTTTTTTATGGATATCACCCTTGCTGGACTTCTGCTTCATGTTCATACTTCTTGCATCACTGTATGATCCGCGTTGTGGGACTCGAGAGGAGGTGAGCTGATCTTTGTTGCTTCTTTTTTTATATTTAGTGCAATCTTGCTCCCCTCTCAAATATCATTTGTTTTTTTATGGATATCACCCTCGCTGGACTTAAACTTCACCTTAATACTACTTGCATCACTGTATGATCCGCGTTGTGGGACTCGAGAGGAGGTGAGCTGATCTTTTTTACTTCTTTTTTGATATTTAGTGTGATCTTGGTCCCCTCTCAAATACCATTAGTTTTTTTTATGGATATCACCCTCGCTGGAATTCTGCTTCACCTTCACACTACTTGCAGCACTGCATTATCCATGCGATGGGACTGGAGAGGAGGTGAGCTGATCTTTGCTGCTTCTTTTTTGATATTTAGTGCGATCTTGCTCCCCTCTCAAATATGATTTGTATTTTTATGGAGATCACCCTCGCTGGACTTCTGCTTCACCTTCATACTACTTGCAGCACTGCATGATCCGTGCGGTGGGACAGAATAGGTGAGCTGATCTTTGTTGCTTCTTTTTTGATATTTAGTGCAATCTTGCTCCCCTCTCAAATATCATTTGTTTTTTTATGGATATCACCCTCGCTGGAATTCTGCTTCACCTTCATACTACTTGCAGCACTGCATTATCCATGCGATGGGACTGGAGAGGAGGTGAGCTCATCTTTGTTGCTTCTTTTTTGATATTTAGTGCGATTTTGCTCCCCTCTCAAATATGATTTGTATTTTTATGGAGATCACCCTCGCTGGACTTCTGCTTCACCTTCATACTACTTGCAGCACTGCATGATCCACGCGTTGGGACTGGAGAGGAGGTGACCTGTTCTTTGTTGCTTCCTTTTTGATATTTAGCGTGATCTTGCTCTCCTCTCAAATATTTGTTTTTTATGGATATCACCCTCGCTGCACTTCTGCTTCATCTTCATACTACTTGCAGCGCTGCATGATCCGTGCGGTGGCACTGGAGAGGTGAGCTGATCTTTGTTGCTTCTTTTTGATATTTAGTGCGATCTTGCTCCGCTTTCAAATATTTGTTTTTTTATGGATATCTCCCTCGCTGGACTACTGTTTCACCTTCATACTACTTGCAGCACTGCATGATCCACTTGGTGGGACTGGAGAGGAGGTGAGCTGATCTTTGTTGCTTCTTTTTGGATATTTAGTGCGATCTTGCTCCCCTCTCAAATATCATTTCTTTTTTGTGGATATCACCCTCGCTGGACTTCTGCTTCACCGTCATACTAATTGCAGCAGTGCATTTTCCATGCGGTGGGACTGGAGAGTAGGTGAGCTGATCTTTGTTGCTTCTTTTTTGATATTTAGTGCGATCTTGCTCCCTTCTCAAATATCATTTCTTTTTTTATGGATATCACCCTCGCTGGACTTCTGCTTCACCTTCACACTACTTGCAGCACTGCATGATCCGCGCGGTGGGACTGGAGAGGAGGTGAGCTGATCTTTGTGGCTTCTTTTTTGATATTTAGTGCGATCTTTCTTCCTTCTCAAATATTTGTTTTTTTATGGATATCACCCTCGCTGGACTTCTGTTTCACCTTCATACTACTTGCAGCACTGCATTATCCGCTTGGTGGGACTGGAGAGGAGGTGAGCTGATCTTTGTTGCTTCTTTTTTGATATTTAGTGCGATCCTCCTTCCCTCTCAAATATCTTTTGTTTTTTTTATGGATATCTCCCTCGCTAGACTTCTGCTTCTCCTTCATACTACTTGCAACACTGCATGATCCGCGCGGTGGGACTGGAGAGGAGGTGAGCTGATCTTTGTTGCTTCTTTTTTGATATTTAGTGCGATCTTGCTCCCCTCTAAAATATTTGTTTTTTTATGGATATCACCCTCACTGGACTTCTGTTTCACCTTCATACTACTTGCATCGCTGCATCATCGCGCGGTGGGACTGGGAGAGGAGATGAGCTGATCTTTGTTGCTTCTTTTTGGATGTTTAGTGCGATCTTGCTCCCCTCTCAAATATCATTTGTTTTCTTATGGATATCACCCTCGCTGGACTTCTGGTTCACCTTCATACTACTTACAGCACTGAATGATCTGCGCGATGGGACTAGAGATGAGGTGAGCTGATCATTATGGCTTCTTTTTATATATTTAGTGCGATTTTGCTCCCCTCTCAAATATTTGTTTTTTTATGGATATCACCCTCGCTGGATTCTGTTTCACCTTCATACTACTTGCAGCACTGCATGATCCGCGCGGTGGGACTGGAGAGGAGGTGAGCTGATCTTTGTTGCTTCTTTTTTGATATTTAGTGCAATCTTGCTCCCCTCTCAAATATCATTTGTTTTTTTATGGATATCACCCTCGCTGGACTTCTGCTTCACCTTCATACTACTTGCAGCACTGCATGATCCGTGCGGTGGGACTGGAGAGTAGGTGAGCTGATCTTTGTTGCTTCTTTTTGATATTTAGTGCAATCTTGCTCCCCTCTCAAATATCATTTGTTTTTTTATGGATATCACCCTCGCTGGAATTCTGCTTCACCTTCATACTACTTGCTGCGCTTCATGGTACGGGAGAGGAGGTGAGCTGATCTTTGTTGCTTCTTTTTTGATATTTAGTGCTATCTTCCTCCCCTCTCAAATATCATTTCTTTTTCTTATGGATATCACCCTCGCTGGACTCCTGCTTCACCCTCATACTAATTGCAGCACTGCATGATCTGTGCCGTGGGACAGGAGACTAGGTGAGCTGATCTTTGTTGCTTCCTTTTTGATATTTAGTATGACCTTGCTTCCCTCTCAAATATTTGTTTTTTAATGGATATCACCCTTGC
This sequence comes from Dendrobates tinctorius, assembly GCF_039654945.1. NCBI lineage: Eukaryota > Metazoa > Chordata > Amphibia > Anura > Dendrobatidae > Dendrobates > Dendrobates tinctorius. The sequence continues at coordinate 420,163 of NW_027361717.1, forward strand.
TGAACTTCTGCTTCACCATCATACTAGTTGTATCACTGCATCATCCGCGCTGTGGGACTGGAGAGGAGGTGAGCTGATCTTTGTTGGTTCTTTTTTGATATTTAGTGCGATCTTGCTCCCCTCTCAAATATTTGTTTTTTTTATGGATATCACCCTCGCTGGACTTCTGCTTCACCTTCATACTACTTGCAGAATTGCATCATCCACGCGGTGGGATTGGAGAGGAGGTGAGCTGATCTTTGTTGCTTCTTTTTGGATATTTAGTGCGATCTTGCTCCCCTCTCAAATATCATTTGTTTTTTTGTGGATATCACCCTCGCTGGACTTCTGCTTCACCTTCATACAAGCAGCACTGCATGATCCGTGCGGTGGGACAGGAGAGTAGGTGAGCTGATCTTTGTTGCTTCCTTTTTGCTATTTAGTGTGATCTTTCTCCCCTCTCAAATATTTGTTTTTTTTCTGGATATCACCCTCGCTGGACTTCTGTTTCACTTTCATACTACTTGCAGCACTGCATGATCCGCACGGTGGGACTGGAGAGGAGGTGAGCTGATCTTTGTTGCTTCTTTTTGGATATTTAGTGCGATCTTGCTCCCATCTCAAATATCATTTGTTTTTTGTGGATATCACCCTCGCTGGACTTCTGGTTCACCTTCATACTACTTACAGCACTGCATGATCCGCGCGGTGGGACTGGAGAGGAGGTGAGCTGATCTTTGTGGCTTCTTTTTTGATATTTAGTGTGATCTTGCTCCCCTCTCAAATATTTGTTTTTTTATGGATATCACCCTCGCTGGAATTCTGCTTCACCTTCATACTACTTGCAGCACTGCATTATCCATGCGATGGGACTGGAGAGGAGGTGAGCTGATCTTTGTTGCTTCTTTTTTGATATTTAGTGCGATCTTGCTCCCCTCTCAAATATGATTTGTATTTTTAAGGAGATCACCCTCGCTGGACTTCTGCTTCACCTTCATACTACTTGCAGCACTGCATGATCCACGCGTTGGGACTGGAGAGGAGGTGAGCTGTTCTTTGTTGCTTCCTTTTTTATATTTAGCGTGATCTTGCTCTCCTCTCAAATATTTGTTTTTTGTGGCTATCACCCTCGCTGGACTTCTGGTTCACCTTCATACTACTTACAGCACTGCATGATCCGTGCTGTGGGACTGGAGAGTAGGTGAGCTGATCTTTGTTGCTTCTTTTTTGATATTTAGTGCGACCTTTCTCCCCTCTCAAGTATCATTTGTTTTTTAATGGATATCTCCCTCGCTGGACTTCTGCTTCTCCTTCATACTACTTGCAGCACTGCATGATCCGCGCCGTGGGACTGGAGAGGAGGTGAGCTTATCTTTGTTGCTTCTTTTTTGATATTTAGTGCGATCTTCCTCCCCTCTCAAATATAATTTCTTTTTTTTATGGATAGCAACCTCACTGGACTTCTCCTTCACCTTCCCACTAATTGCAGCACTGCATGATAAGTGCGGTGGGACTGTGGAGGAGTTGAGCTGATCTTTGTTGCTTCTTTTTTGATATTTAGTGCGATCTTTCTCCCCTATCAAATATTATTTGTTTTTTTTATGGATCTCACCCTTGCTGGACTTCTGCTTCATGTTCATACTTCTTGCAGCACTGCATGATCCATGCGGTGGGACAGGAGAGTAGGTGAGCTGATCTTTGTTGCTTCTTTTTTGATATTTAGTGCAATCTTGCTCCCCTCTCAAATATCATTTGTTTTTTTATGGATATCACCCTCGCTGGACTTAAACTTCCCCTTAATACTACTTGCAGCACTGTATGATCTGCGTTGTGGGACTCGAGAGGAGGTGAGCTGATCTTTTTTACTTCTTTTTTGATATTTAGTGTGATCTTGGTCCCCTCTCAAATACCATTAGTTTTTTTTATGGATATCACCCTCGCTGGAATTCTGCTTCACCTTCACACTACTTGCAGCACTGCATTATCCATGCGATGGGACTGGAGAGGAGGTGAGCTGATCTTTGTTGCTTCTTTTTTGATATTTAGTGCGATCTTGCTCCCCTCTCAAATATGATTTGTATTTTTATGGAGATCACCCTCGCTGGACTTCTGCTTCACCTTCATACTACTTGCAGCACTGCATGATCCGTGCGGTGGGACAGGAGAATAGGTGAGCTGATTTTTGTTGCTTCTTTTTTGATATTTAGTGCAATCTTGCTCCCCTCTCAAATATCATTTGTTTTTTTATGGATATCACCCTCGCTGGAATTCTGCTTCACCTTCATACTACTTGCAGCACTGCATTATCCATGCGATGGGACTGGAGAGGAGGTGAGCTGATCTTTGTTGCTTCTTTTTTGATATTTAGTGCGATCTTGCTCCCCTCTCAAATATGATTTGTATTTTTAAGGAGATCACCCTCGCTGGACTTCTGCTTCACCTTCATACTACTTGCAGCACTGCATGATCCACGCGTTGGGACTGGAGAGGAGGTGAGCTGTTCTTTGTTGCTTCCTTTTTGATATTTAGCGTGATCTTGCTCTCCTCTCAAATATTTGTTTTTTATGGATATTACCCTCGCTGCACTTCTGCTTCATCTTCATACTACTTGCAGCTCTGCATGATCCGTGCGGTGGCACTGGAGAGGTGAGCTGATCTTTGTTGCTTCTTTTTGATATTTAGTGTGATCTTGCTCCCCTCTGAAATATGTGTTTTTTATGGATATCACCCTCGCTGGAATTCTGCTTCACCTTCATACTACTTGCTGCGCTTCATGGTACGGGAGAGGAGGTGAGCTGATCTTTGTTGCTTCTTTTTTGATATTTAGTGCAATCTTGCTCCCCTCTCAAATATCATTTGTTTTTTTATGGATATCACCCTCGCTGGACTTCTGCTTCACCTTCATACTACTTGCAGCACTGCATGATCCGTGCTTTGGGACTGGAGAGTAGGTGAGCTGATCTTTGTTGCTTCTTTTTTGATATTTAGTGTGATCTTTCTTCCCTCTCAAATATCATTTTTTTTATGGATATCACCCTTGCTGAACTTCTGCTTCACCATCCTACTACTTGCATCACTGCATCATCCGCATTGTGGGACTGGAGAGGAGGTGAGCTGATCTTTGTTGCTTCTTTTTTGATATTTAATGCGATCTTTCTCCCCTCTCAAATATTTGTTTTTTTATGGATATCACCCTCACTGGACTTCTGCTTCACCTTCATACTACTTGCAGCGCTGCATGATCCGTGCGGTGGGACAGGAGAATAGGTGAGCTGATCTTTGTTGCTTCTTTTTTGACATTTAGTGCAATCTTGCTCCCCTCTCAAATATCATTTTTTTTATGGATATCACCCTCACTGGAATTCTGCTTCACCTTCATACTACTTGCAGCACTGCATTATCCATGCGATGGGACTGGAGAGGAGGTGAGCTGATCTTTGTTGCTTCTTTTTTGATATTTAGTGCGATCTTGCTCCCCTCTCATATGATTTGTATTTTTATGGAGATCACCCTCGCTGGACTTCTGCTTCACCTTCATACTACTTGCAGCACTGCATGATCCGTGCGGTGGGACAGGAGAATAGGTGAGCTGATCTTTGTTGCTTCTTTTTTGATATTTAGTGCAATCTTGCTCCCCTCTCAAATATCATTTGTTTTTTTATGGATATCACCCTCGCTGGAATTCTGCTTCACCTTCATACTACTTGCAGCACTGCATGATCCACGAGTTGGGACTGGAGAGGAGGTGAGCTGTTCTTTGTTGCTTCCTTTTTGATATTTAGTGTGATCTTGCTCTCCTCTCAAATATTTGTTTTTTTTGGATATCACCCTCGCTGCACTTCTGCTTCATCTTCATACTACTTGCAGCGCTGCATGATCCGTGCGGTGGCACTGGAGAGGTGAGCTGATTTTTTTGCTTCTTTTTGATATTTAGTGCGATCTTCCTCCCCTTTCAAATATTTGTTTTTTTATGGATATCTCCCTCGCTGGACTACTGTTTCACCTTCATACTACTTGCAGCACTGCATGATCCGCTTGGTGGGACTGGAGAGGAGGTGAGCTGATCTTTGTTGCTTCTTTTTGGATATTTAGTGCGATCTTGCTCCCTTCTCAAATATCATTTCTTTTTTATGGATATCACCCTCGCTGGACTTCTGCTTCACCGTCATACTAATTGCAGCAATGCATTTTCCGTGCGGTGGGACTGGAGAGGAGGTGAGCTGATCTTTGTGGCTTCTTTTTTGATATTTAGTGCGATCTTTCTCCCTTCTCAAATATTTGTTTTTTTATGGATATCACCCTCGCTGGACTTCTGTTTCACCTTCATACTACTTGCAGCACTGCATTATCCGCTTGGTGGGACTGGAGAGGAGGTGAGCTGATCTTTGTTGCTTCTTTTTTGATATTTAGTGCGATCTTCCTCCCCTCTCAAATATCTTTTGTTTTTTTTATGGATATTTTCCACGCTAGACCTCTGCTTCTCCTTCATACTACTTGCAACACTGCATGATCCGCACGGTGGGACTGGAGAGGAGGTGAGCTGATCTTTGTTGCTTCTTTTTTGATATTTAGTGCGATCTTGCTCCCCTCTCAAATATTTGTTTTTTTATGGATATCACCCTCACTGGACTTCTGTTTCACCTTCATACTACTTGCATCGCTGCATCATCGCGCGGTGGGACTGGTAGAGGAGATGAGCTGATCTTTGTTGCTTCTTTTTGGATATTTAGTGCGATCTTGCTCCCCTCTCAAATATCATTTGTTTTCTTATGGATATCACCCTCACTGGACTTCTGGTTCACCTTCATACTACTTACAGCACTGAATGATCTGCGCGGTGGGACTAGAGAGGAGGTGAGCTGATCTTTGTGGCTTCTTTTTAGATATTTAGTGCGATTTTGCTCCCCTCTCAAATATTTGTTTTTTTATGGATATCACCCTCGCTGGATTTCTGTTTCACCTTCATACTACTTGCAGCACTGCATGATCCGTGCGGTGAGACTGGAGAGGAGGTGAGCTGATCTTTGTTGCTTCTTTTTTGATATTTAGTGCAATCTTGCTCCCCTCTCAAATATCATTTGTTTTTTTATGGATATCACCCTCGCTGGACTTCTGCCTCACCTTCATACTACTTGCAGCACTGCATGATCCGTGCGGTGGGACTGGAGAGTAGGTGAGCTGAGCTTTGTTGCTTCTTTTTGATATTTAGTGCAATCTTGCTCCCATCTCAAATATCATTTGTTTTTTTATGGATATCACCCTCGCTGGACTTCTGCTTCACCTTCATACTACTTGCAGCACTGCATTATCCATGCAATGGGACTGGAGAGGAGGTGAGCTGATCTTTGTTGCTTTTTTTTTTCTATTTTGTCCGATCTTGCTCCCCTCTCAAATATGATTTGTATTTTTATGGATATCACCCTCGCTGGAATTCTGCTTCACCTTCATACTACTTGCCGCGCTGCATTATCCATGCGATGGTACGGGAGAGGAGGTGAGCTGATCTTTGTTGCTTCTTTTTTGATAATTAGTGCGATCTTGCTCCCCTCTCAAATATGATTTTTTTTTTTTATGGAGATCACCCTCGCTGGACTTCTGCTTCACCTTCATACTACTTGCAGCACTGCATGATCCGTGCGGTGGGACAGGAGAATAGGTGAGCTGATCTTTGTTGCTTTTTTGATATTTAGTACAATCTTGCTCCCCTCTGAAATATCATTTGTTTTTTTATGGATATCACCCTCGCTGGACTTCTGCTTCACCTTCATACTACTTGCAGCACTGCATTATCCATGCGATGGGACTGGAGAGGAGGTGAGCTGATCTTTGTTGCTTCTTTTTTGATATTTAGTGCGATCTTGCTCCCCTCTCAAATATGATTTGTATTTTTATGGAGATCACCCTCGCTGGACTTCTGCTTCACCTTCATACTACTTGCAGCACTGCATGATCCACGCGTTGGGACTGGAGAGGAGGTGAGCTGTTCTTTGTTGCTTCCTTTTTGATATTTAGTGTGATCTTGCTCCCCTCTCAAATATTTCTTTTTTGTGGATATCACCCTCGCTGGACTTCTGCTTCACCGTCATACTAATTGCAGCAGTGTATTTTCCGTGCGGTGGGACTGGAGAGTAGGTGAGCTGATCTTTGTTGCTTCTTTTTTGATATTTAGTGCGATCTTGCTCCCTTCTCAAATATCATTTCTTTTTTTATGGATGTCACCCTCGCTGGACTTCTGCTTCACCTTCACACTACTTGCAGCACTGCATGATCCGCGCGGTGGGACTGGAGAGGAGGTGAGCTGATCTTTGTGGCTTCTTTTTTGATATTTAGTGCGATCTTGCTCCCTTCTCAAATATTTGTTTTTTTATGGATATCACCCTCGCTGGACTTCTGTTTCACCTTCATACTACTTGCAGTACTGCATTATCCGCTTGGTGGGACTGTAGAGGAGGTGAGCTGATCTTTGTTGCTTCTTTTTTGAAATTTAGTGCGATCTTCCTCCCCTCTCAAATATCTTTTGTTTTTTTTATGGATATCTCCCTCGCTAGACTTCTGCTTCTCCTTCATACTACTTGCAACACTGCAAGATCCGCGCGGTGGGACTGGAGAGGAGGTGAGCTTTGTTGCTTCTTTTTTGATATTTAGTGCGATCTTCCTCCCCTTTCAAATATAATTTCTTTTTTTTATGGATATCACCCTCGCTGGACTTCTGCTTCACCATCATACTACTTGCATCACTGCATCATCCGCGCTGTGGGACTGGAGAAGAGGTGAGCTGATCTTTGTTGCTTCTTTTTTGATATTTAGTGCGATCTTACTCCCCTCTCAAATATTTGTTTTTTTATGGATATCACCCTCACTGGACTTCTGTTTCACCTTCATACTACTTGCATCACTGCATCATCCGCGCGGTGGGACTGGAAGAGGAGATGAGCTGATCTTTGTTGCTTCTTTTTTGATATTTAGTGCGATCTTGCTCCCCTCTCAAATATTTGTTTTTTATGGATATCACCCTCACTGGATTTCTGTTTCACCTTCATACTACTTGCAGCCCTGCATGATCCGTGCGGTGGGACTGGAGAGGAGGTGAGCTGATCTTTGTTGCTTCTTTTTTGATATTTAGTGCAATCTTGCTCCCCTCTCAAATATCATTTGTTTTTTTATGGATATCACCCTCGCTGGACTTCTGCTTCTCCTTCATACTACTTGCAGCACTGCATGATCCGCGCCGTGGGACTGGAGAGTAGGTGCGCTGATCTTTGTTGCTTCTTTTTTGATATTTAGTGCGATCTTGCTCCCCTCTCAAATATCATTTTTTTTTGTGGCTATCACCCTCGCTGGACTTCTGGTTCACCTTCATACTACTTACAGCCCTGCATGATCCGTGCGGTGGGACTGGAGAGGAGGTGAGCTGATCTTTGTTGCTTCTTTTTTGATATTTAGTGCAATCTTGCTCCCCTCTCAAATATCATTTGTTTTTTTATGGATATCACCCTCGCTGGACTTCTGCTTCACCTTCATACTACTTGCAGCACTGCATGATCCGTGCGGTGGGACTGGAGAGTAGGTGAGCTGATCTTTGTTGCTTCTTTTTGATATTTAGTGCAATCTTGCTCCCCTCTCAAATATCATTTGTTTTTTTATGGATATCACCCTCGCTGGAATTCTGCTTCACCTTCATACTACTTGCTGCGCTTCATGGTACGGGAGAGGAGGTGAGCTGATCTTTGTTGCTTCTTTTTTGATATTTAGTGCTATCTTCCTCCCCTCTCAAATATCATTTCTTTTTCTTATGGATATCACCCTCGCTGGACTCCTGCTTCACCCTCATACTAATTGCAGCACTGCATGATCTGTGCGGTGGGACAGGAGACTAGGTGAGCTGATCTTTGTTGCTTCCTTTTTGATATTTAGTATGACCTTGCTTCCCTCTCAAATATTTGTTTTTTAATGGATATCACCCTTGCTGAACTTCTGCTTCACCATCATACTAGTTGTATCACTGCATCATCCGCGCTGTGGGACTGGAGAGGAGGTGAGCTGATCTTTGTTGGTTCTTTTTTGATATTTAGTGTGATCTTTCTCCCCTCTCAAATATTTGTTTTTTTTATGGATATCACCCTCGCTGGACTTCTGCTTCACCTTCATACTACTTGCAGAATTGCATCATCCACGCGGTGGGATTGGAGAGGAGGTGAGCTGATCTTTGTTGCTTCTTTTTGGATATTTAGTGCGATCTTGCTCCCCTCTCAAATATCATTTGTTTTTTTGTGGATATCACCCTCGCTGGACTTCTGCTTCACCTTCATACAAGCAGCACTGCATGATCCGTGCGGTGGGACAGGAGAGTAGGTGAGCTGATCTTTGTTGCTTCCTTTTTGCTATTTAGTGTGATCTTTCTCCCCTCTCAAATATTTGTTTTTTTTCTGGATATCACCCTCGCTGGACTTCTGTTTCACTTTCATACTACTTGCAGCACTGCATGATCCGCACGGTGGGACTGGAGAGGAGGTGAGCTGATCTTTGTTGCTTCTTTTTGGATATTTAGTGCGATCTTGCTCCCATCTCAAATATCATTTGTTTTTTGTGGATATCACCCTCGCTGGACTTCTGGTTCACCTTCATACTACTTACAGCACTGCATGATCCGCGCGGTGGGACTGGAGAGGAGGTGAGCTGATCTTTGTGGCTTCTTTTTTGATATTTAGTGTGATCTTGCTCCCCTCTCAAATATTTGTTTTTTTATGGATATCACCCTCGCTGGACTTCTGCTTCACCTTCACACTAATTGCAGCACTGCATGATCCGTGCGGCGGGACTGGATAGTAGGTGAGCTGATCTTTGTTGCTTCTTTTTTGATATTTAGTGCGATCTATCTCCCCTCTCAAATATCATTTGTTTTTTTTATGGATATCACCCTCGCTGGACTTCTGCTTCACCTTCATACTTTTTGCAGAACTGCATGATCCAACCGGTGGGACTGGAGAGGAGGTGAGCTGATCTTTGTTGCTTCTTTTTGGATATTTAGTGCGATCTTGCTCCCCTCTCAAATATCATTTTTTTTTGTGGCTATCACCCTCGCTGGACTTCTGGTTCACCTTCATACTACTTACAGCACTGCATGATCCGTGCTGTGGGACTGGAGAGTAGGTGAGCTGATCTTTGTTGCTTCTATTTTGATATTTAGTGCGACCTTTCTCCCCTCTCAAGTATCATTTGTTTTTTAATGGATATCTCCCTCGCTGGACTTCTGCTTCTCCTTCATACTACTTGCAGCACTGCATGATCCGCGCCGTGGGACTGGAGAGGAGGTGAGCTTATCTTTGTTGCTTCTTTTTTGATATTTAGTGCGATCTTCCTCCCCTCTCAAATATAATTTCTTTTTTTTATGGATAGCAACCTCACTGGACTTCTCCTTCACCTTCCCACTAATTGCAGCACTGCATGATAAGTGCGGTGGGACTGTGGAGGAGTTGAGCTGATCTTTGTTGCTTCTTTTTTGATATTTAGTGCGATCTTTCTCCCCTATCAAATATTATTTGTTTTTTTTATGGATCTCACCCTTGCTGGACTTCTGCTTCATGTTCATACTTCTTGCAGCACTGCATGATCCATGCGGTGGGACAGGAGAGTAGGTGAGCTGATCTTTGTTGCTTCTTTTTTGATATTTAGTGCAATCTTGCTCCCCTCTCAAATATCATTTGTTTTTTTATGGATATCACCCTCGCTGGACTTAAACTTCCTCTTAATACTACTTGCAGCACTGTATGATCTGCGTTGTGGGACTCGAGAGGAGGTGAGCTGATCTTTTTTACTTCTTTTTTGATATTTAGTGTGATCTTGGTCCCCTCTCAAATACCATTAGTTTTTTTTATGGATATCACCCTCGCTGGAATTCTGCTTCACCTTCACACTAATTGCAGCACTGCATTATCCATGCGATGGGACTGGAGAGGAGGTGAGCTGATCTTTGTTGCTTCTTTTTTGATATTTAGTGCGATCTTGCTCCGCTCTCAAATATGATTTGTATTTTTATGGAGATCACCCTCGCTGGACTTCTGCTTCACCTTCATACTACTTGCAGCACTGCATAATCCGTGCGGTGGGACAGGAGAATAGGTGAGCTGATCTTTGTTGCTTCTTTTTTGATATTTAGTGCAATCTTGCTCCCCTCTCAAATATCATTTGTTTTTTTATGGATATCACCCTCGCTGGAATTCTGCTTCACCTTCATACTACTTGCAGCACTGCATTATCCATGCGATGGGACTGGAGAGGAGGTGAGCTGATCTTTGTTGCTTCTTTTTTGATATTTAGTGCAATCTTGCTCCCCTCTCAAATATGATTTGTATTTTTAAGGAGATCACCCTCGCTGGACTTCTGCTTCACCTTCATACTACTTGCAGCACTGCATGATCCACGCGTTGGGACTGGAGAGGAGGTGAGCTGTTCTTTGTTGCTTCCTTTTTTATATTTAGCGTGATCTTGCTCTCCTCTCAAATATTTGTTTTTTGTGGCTATCACCCTCGCTGGACTTCTGGTTCACCTTCATACTACTTACAGCACTGCATGATCCGTGCTGTGGGACTGGAGAGTAGGTGAGCTGATCTTTGTTGCTTCTTTTTTGATATTTAGTGCGACCTTTCTCCCCTCTCAAGTATCATTTGTTTTTTAATGGATATCTCCCTCGCTGGACTTCTGCTTCTCCTTCATACTACTTGCAGCACTGCATGATCCGCGCCGTGGGACTGGAGAGGAGGTGAGCTTATCTTTGTTGCTTCTTTTTTGATATTTAGTGCGATCTTCCTCCCCTCTCAAATATAATTTCTTTTTTTTATGGATAGCAACCTCACTGGACTTCTCCTTCACCTTCCCACTAATTGCAGCACTGCATGATAAGTGCGGTGGGACTGTGGAGGAGTTGAGCTGATCTTTGTTGCTTCTTTTTTGATATTTAGTGCGATCTTTCTCCCCTATCAAATATAATTTGTTTTTTTTATGGATCTCACCCTTGCTGAACTTCTGCTTCATGTTCATACTTCTTGCAGCACTGCATGATCCATGCGGTGGGACAGGAGAGTAGGTGAGCTGATCTTTGTTGCTTCTTTTTTGATATTTAGTGCAATCTTGCTCCCCTCTCAAATATCATTTGTTTTTTTATGGATATCACCCTCGCTGGACTTAAACTTCCCCTTAATACTACTTGCAGCACTGTATGATCTGCGTTGTGGGACTCGAGAGGAGGTGAGCTGATCTTTTTTACTTCTTTTTTGATATTTAGTGTGATCTTGGTCCCCTCTCAAATACCATTAGTTTTTTTTATGGATATCACCCTCGCTGGAATTCTGCTTCACCTTCACACTACTTGCAGCACTGCATTATCCATGCGATGGGACTGGAGAGGAGGTGAGCTGATCTTTGTTGCTTCTTTTTTGATATTTAGTGCGATCTTGCTCCCCTCTCAAATATGATTTGTATTTTTATGGAGATCACCCTCGCTGGACTTCTGCTTCACCTTCATACTACTTGCAGCACTGCATGATCCGTGCGGTGGGACAGGAGAATAGGTGAGCTGATTTTTGTTGCTTCTTTTTTGATATTTAGTGCAATCTTGCTCCCCTCTCAAATATCATTTGTTTTTTTATGGATATCACCCTCGCTGGAATTCTGCTTCACCTTCATACTACTTGCAGCACTGCATTATCCATGCGATGGGACTGGAGAGGAGGTGAGCTGATCTTTGTTGCTTCTTTTTTGATATTTAGTGCGATCTTGCTCCCCTCTCAAATATGATTTGTATTTTTAAGGAGATCACCCTCGCTGGACTTCTGCTTCACCTTCATACTACTTGCAGCACTGCATGATCCACGCGTTGGGACTGGAGAGGAGGTGAGCTGTTCTTTGTTGCTTCCTTTTTGATATTTAGCGTGATCTTGCTCTCCTCTCAAATATTTGTTTTTTATGGATATTACCCTCGCTGCACTTCTGCTTCATCTTCATACTACTTGCAGCTCTGCATGATCCGTGCGGTGGCACTGGAGAGGTGAGCTGATCTTTGTTGCTTCTTTTTGATATTTAGTGTGATCTTGCTCCCCTCTGAAATATGTGTTTTTTATGGATATCACCCTCGCTGGAATTCTGCTTCACCTTCATACTACTTGCTGCGCTTCATGGTACGGGAGAGGAGGTGAGCTGATCTTTGTTGCTTCTTTTTTGATATTTAGTGCAATCTTGCTCCCCTCTCAAATATCATTTGTTTTTTTATGGATATCACCCTCGCTGGACTTCTGCTTCACCTTCATACTACTTGCAGCACTGCATGATCCGTGCTTTGGGACTGGAGAGTAGGTGAGCTGATCTTTGTTGCTTCTTTTTTGATATTTAGTGTGATCTTTCTTCCCTCTCAAATATCATTTTTTTTATGGATATCACCCTTGCTGAACTTCTGCTTCACCATCCTACTACTTGCATCACTGCATCATCCGCATTGTGGGACTGGAGAGGAGGTGAGCTGATCTTTGTTGCTTCTTTTTTGATATTTAATGCGATCTTTCTCCCCTCTCAAATATTTGTTTTTTTATGGATATCACCCTCACTGGACTTCTGCTTCACCTTCATACTACTTGCAGCGCTGCATGATCCGTGCGGTGGGACAGGAGAATAGGTGAGCTGATCTTTGTTGCTTCTTTTTTGACATTTAGTGCAATCTTGCTCCCCTCTCAAATATCATTTTTTTTATGGATATCACCCTCACTGGAATTCTGCTTCACCTTCATACTACTTGCAGCACTGCATTATCCATGCGATGGGACTGGAGAGGAGGTGAGCTGATCTTTGTTGCTTCTTTTTTGATATTTAGTGTGATCTTGCTCCCCTCTCATATGATTTGTATTTTTATGGAGATCACCCTCGCTGGACTTCTGCTTCACCTTCATACTACTTGCAGCACTGCATGATCCGTGCGGTGGGACAGGAGAATAGGTGAGCTGATCTTTGTTGCTTCTTTTTTGATATTTAGTGCAATCTTGCTCCCCTCTCAAATATCATTTGTTTTTTTATGGATATCACCCTCGCTGGAATTCTGCTTCACCTTCATACTACTTGCAGCACTGCATGATCCACGAGTTGGGACTGGAGAGGAGGTGAGCTGTTCTTTGTTGCTTCCTTTTTGATATTTAGTGTGATCTTGCTCTCCTCTCAAATATTTGTTTTTTTTGGATATCACCCTCGCTGCACTTCTGCTTCATCTTCATACTACTTGCAGCGCTGCATGATCCGTGCGGTGGCACTGGAGAGGTGAGCTGATTTTTTTGCTTCTTTTTGATATTTAGTGCGATCTTGCTCCCCTTTCAAATATTTGTTTTTTTATGGATATCTCCCTCGCTGGACTACTGTTTCACCTTCATACTACTTGCAGCACTGCATGATCCGCTTGGTGGGACTGGAGAGGAGGTGAGCTGATCTTTGTTGCTTCTTTTTGGATATTTAGTGCGATCTTGCTCCCTTCTCAAATATCATTTCTTTTTTTATGGATATCACCCTCGCTGGACTTCTGCTTCACCGTCATACTAATTGCAGCAATGCATTTTCCGTGCGGTGGGACTGGAGAGGAGGTGAGCTGATCTTTGTGGCTTCTTTTTTGATATTTAGTGCGATCTTTCTCCCTTCTCAAATATTTGTTTTTTTATGGATATCACCCTCGCTGGACTTCTGTTTCACCTTCATACTACTTGCAGCACTGCATTATCCGCTTGGTGGGACTGGAGAGGAGGTGAGCTGATCTTTGTTGCTTCTTTTTTGATATTTAGTGCGATCTTCCTCCCCTCTCAAATATCTTTTGTTTTTTTTATGGATATTTTCCACGCTAGACCTCTGCTTCTCCTTCATACTACTTGCAACACTGCATGATCCGCACGGTGGGACTGGAGAGGAGGTGAGCTGATCTTTGTTGCTTCTTTTTTGATATTTAGTGCGATCTTGCTCCCCTCTCAAATATTTGTTTTTTTATGGATATCACCCTCACTGGACTTCTGTTTCACCTTCATACTACTTGCATCGCTGCATCATCGCGCGGTGGGACTGGTAGAGGAGATGAGCTGATCTTTGTTGCTTCTTTTTGGATATTTAGTGCGATCTTGCTCCCCTCTCAAATATCATTTGTTTTCTTATGGATATCACCCTCACTGGACTTCTGGTTCACCTTCATACTACTTACAGCACTGAATGATCTGCGCGGTGGGACTAGAGAGGAGGTGAGCTGATCTTTGTGGCTTCTTTTTAGATATTTAGTGCGATTTTGCTCCCCTCTCAAATATTTGTTTTTTTATGGATATCACCCTCGCTGGATTTCTGTTTCACCTTCATACTACTTGCAGCACTGCATGATCCGTGCGGTGGGACTGGAGAGGAGGTGAGCTGATCTTTGTTGCTTCTTTTTTGATATTTAGTGCAATCTTGCTCCCCTCTCAAATATCATTTGTTTTTTTATGGATATCACCCTCGCTGGACTTCTGCCTCACCTTCATACTACTTGCAGCACTGCATGATCCGTGCGGTGGGACTGGAGAGTAGGTGAGCTGAGCTTTGTTGCTTCTTTTTGATATTTAGTGCAATCTTGCTCCCATCTCAAATATCATTTGTTTTTTTATGGATATCACCCTCGCTGGACTTCTGCTTCACCTTCATACTACTTGCAGCACTGCATTATCCATGCAATGGGACTGGAGAGGAGGTGAGCTGATCTTTGTTGCTTTTTTTTTTCTATTTTGTCCGATCTTGCTCCCCTCTCAAATATGATTTGTATTTTTATGGATATCACCCTCGCTGGAATTCTGCTTCACCTTCATACTACTTGCCGCGCTGCATTATCCATGCGATGGTACGGGAGAGGAGGTGAGCTGATCTTTGTTGCTTCTTTTTTGATAATTAGTGCGATCTTGCTCCCCTCTCAAATATGATTTTTTTTTTTTATGGAGATCACCCTCGCTGGACTTCTGCTTCACCTTCATACTACTTGCAGCACTGCATGATCCGTGCGGTGGGACAGGAGAATAGGTGAGCTGATCTTTGTTGCTTTTTTGATATTTAGTACAATCTTGCTCCCCTCTGAAATATCATTTGTTTTTTTATGGATATCACCCTCGCTGGACTTCTGCTTCACCTTCATACTACTTGCAGCACTGCATTATCCATGCGATGGGACTGGAGAGGAGGTGAGCTGATCTTTGTTGCTTCTTTTTTGATATTTAGTGCGATCTTGCTCCCCTCTCAAATATGATTTGTATTTTTATGGAGATCACCCTCGCTGGACTTCTGCTTCACCTTCATACTACTTGCAGCACTGCATGATCCACGCGTTGGGACTGGAGAGGAGGTGAGCTGTTCTTTGTTGCTTCCTTTTTGATATTTAGTGTGATCTTGCTCCCCTCTCAAATATTTCTTTTTTGTGGATATCACCCTCGCTGGACTTCTGCTTCACCGTCATACTAATTGCAGCAGTGTATTTTCCGTGCGGTGGGACTGGAGAGTAGGTGAGCTGATCTTTGTTGCTTCTTTTTTGATATTTAGTGCGATCTTGCTCCCTTCTCAAATATCATTTCTTTTTTTATGGATGTCACCCTCGCTGGACTTCTGCTTCACCTTCACACTACTTGCAGCACTGCATGATCCGCGCGGTGGGACTGGAGAGGAGGTGAGCTGATCTTTGTGGCTTCTTTTTTGATATTTAGTGCGATCTTGCTCCCTTCTCAAATATTTGTTTTTTTATGGATATCACCCTCGCTGGACTTCTGTTTCACCTTCATACTACTTGCAGTACTGCATTATCCGCTTGGTGGGACTGTAGAGGAGGTGAGCTGATCTTTGTTGCTTCTTTTTTGAAATTTAGTGCGATCTTCCTCCCCTCTCAAATATCTTTTGTTTTTTTTATGGATATCTCCCTCGCTAGACTTCTGCTTCTCCTTCATACTACTTGCAACACTGCAAGATCTGCGCGGTGGGACTGGAGAGGAGGTGAGCTTTGTTGCTTCTTTTTTGATATTTAGTGCGATCTTCCTCCCCTTTCAAATATGATTTCTTTTTTTTATGGATATCACCCTCGCTGGACTTCTGCTTCACCATCATACTACTTGCATCACTGCATCATCCGCGCTGTGGGACTGGAGAAGAGGTGAGCTGATCTTTGTTGCTTCTTTTTTGATATTTAGTGCGATCTTACTCCCCTCTCAAATATTTGTTTTTTTATGGATATCACCCTCACTGGACTTCTGTTTCACCTTCATACTACTTGCATCACTGCATCATCCGCGCGGTGGGACTGGAAGAGGAGATGAGCTGATCTTTGTTGCTTCTTTTTTGATATTTAGTGCGATCTTGCTCCCCTCTCAAATATTTGTTTTTTTATGGATATCACCCTCACTGGACTTCTGTTTCACCTTCATACTACTTGCAGCACTGCATGATCCGCTTGGTGGGACTGGAGAGGAGGTGAGCTGATCCTTGCTTCTTCTTTATTGATATTTAGTGCAATCTTGCTCCCCTCTCAAATATCATTTGTTTTCTTATGGATATCACCCTCGCTGGACTTCTGGTTCACCTTCATACTACTTACAGCACTGAATGATCCGCGCGGTGGGACTGGAGAGGAGGTGAGCTGATCTTTCTGGCTTCTTTTTAGATATTTAGTGCGATTTTGCTCCCCTCTCAAATATTTGTTTTTTATGGATATCACCCTCGCTGGATTTCTGTTTCACCTTCATACTACTTGCAGCCCTGCATGATCCGTGCGGTGGGACTGGAGAGGAGGTGAGCTGATCTTTGTTGCTTCTTTTTTGATATTTAGTGCAATCTTGCTCCCCTCTCAAATATCATTTGTTTTTTTATGGATATCACCCTCGCTGGACTTCTGCTTCTCCTTCATACTACTTGCAGCACTGCATGATCCGCGCCGTGGGACTGGAGAGTAGGTGCGCTGATCTTTGTTGCTTCTTTTTTGATATTTAGTGCGATCTTGCTCCCCTCTCAAATATCATTTTTTTTTGTGGCTATCACCCTCGCTGGACTTCTGGTTCACCTTCATACTACTTAAAGCACTGCATGATCCGTGCTGTGGGACTGGAGAGTAGGTGAGCTGATCTTTGTTGCTTCTTTTTTGATATTTAGTGCGATCTTTCTCCCCTCTCAAATATCATTTGTTTTTTAATGGATATCTCCCTCGCTGGACTTCTGCTTCTCCTTCATACTACTTGCAGCACTGCATGATTCGCGCCGTGGGACTGGAGAGGAGGTGAGCTTATCTTTGTTGCTTCTTTTTTGTTATTTAGTGCGATCTTCCTCCCCTCTCAAATATAATTTCTTTTTTTTATGGATATCAACCTCACTGGACTTCTGCTTCACCTTCCCACTAATTGCAGCGCTGCATGATAAGTGCGGTGGGACTGTGGATGAGTTGAGCTGATCTTTGTCGCTTCTTTTTTGATATTTAGTGCGATCTTTCTACCCTATCAAATATAATTTGTTTTTTTTATGGATATCACCCTTGCTGGACTTCTGCTTCATGTTCATACTTCTTGCAGCACTGCATGATCCATGCGGTGGGACAGGAGAGTAGGTGAGCTTATCTTTGTTGCTTCTTTTTTGATATTTAGTGCAATCTTGCTCCCCTCTCAAATATCATTTGTTTTTTATGGATATCACCCTCGCTGGACTTCTGCTTCTCCTTCATACTACTTGCAGCACTGCATGATCCGCGCCGTGGGACTGGAGAGGAGGTGAGCTTATCTTTGTTGCTTCTTTTTTGATATTTAGTGCGATCTTCCTCCCCTCTCAAATATAATTTCTTTTTTTTATGGATATCAACCTCACTGGACTTCTGCTTCACCTTCCCACTAATTGCAGCTCTGCATGATAAGTGCGGTGGGACTGGGGAGGAGGTGAGCTGATCTTTGTTGCTTCTTTTTTGATATTTAGTGCGATCTTTCTCCCCTATCAAATATAATTTGTTTTTTTTATGGATATCACCCTTGCTGGACTTCTGCTTCATGTTCATACTTCTTGCAGCACTGCATGATCCATGCGGTGGGACAGGAGAGTAGGTGAGCTGATCTTTGTTGCTTCTTTTTTGATATTTAGTGCAATCTTGCTCCCCTCTCAAATATCATTTCTTTTTTTATTGATATCACCCTCGCTGGACTTCTTCACCTTCACACAAATTGCAGCACTGCATGATCCGTGCGGTGGGCCTGGACAGTAGGTGTGCTGATCTTTGTTGCTTCTTTTTTGATATTTAGTGTGATCTTGCTTCCCTCTCAAATATCATTTTTTTATGGATATCACCCTTGCTGAACTTCTGCTTCACCATCATACTACTTGCATCACTCCATCATCCGCACTGTGGGACTGGAGAGGAGGTGAGCTGATCTTTGTTGCTTCTTTTTGATATTTAGTGCGATCTTGCTCCCTTCTCAAATATCATTTCTTTTTTTATGGATATCACCCTCGCTGGACTTCTGCTTCACCTTCACACTACTTGCAGCACTGCATTATCCATGCGATGGGACTGGAGAGTAGGTGAGCTGATCTTTGTTGCTTCTTTTTTGATATTTAGTGTGATCTTGCTCCCCTCTCAAATATGATTTGTTTTTTTATGGATATATGACCCTCGCTGGACTTCTGCTTCTCGTTTATACTACTTTCCAGCACTGCATGATCCGCGCGGTGGGACTGGAGAGGAGGTGAGCTGATCTTTGTGGCTTCTTTTTTGATATTTAGTGCGATCTTGCTCCCTTCTCAAATATTTGTTTTGTTATGGATATCACCCTCGCTAGACTTCTGTTTCACCTTCATACTACTTGCAGCACTGCATTATCCGCTTGGTGGGACTGGAGAGGAGGTGAGCTGATCTTTGTTGCTTCTTTTTTGATATTTAGTGCGATCTTCCTCCCATCTCAAATATCTTTTGTTTTTTTATGGATATCTCCCTCGCTAGACTTCTGCTTCTCCTTCATACTACTTGCAGCACTTTATGATCCACGCTGTGGGACTCGAGAGGAGGTGAGCTGATCTTTTTACTTCTTTTTTGTTATTTAGTGTGATCTTGGTCCCCTCTCAAATACCATTAGTTTTTTTTATGGATAGCACCCTCGCTGGAATTCTGCTTCACCTTCACATTACTTCCAGCACTGCATTATCCATGCGATGGGACTGGAGAGTAGGTGAGCTGATCTTTGTTGCTTCTTTTTTGATATTTAGTGTGATCTTGCTCCCCTCTCAAATATGATTTGTTTTTTTATGGATATATGACCCTCGCTGGACTTCTGCTTCTCGTTTATACTACTTTCCAGCACTGCATGATCCGCGCGGTGGGACTGGAGAGGAGGTGAGCTGATCTTTGCGGCTTCTTTTTTGATATTTAGTGCGATTTTGCTCCCCTCTCATATATTTGTTTTTTTATGGATCTCACCCTCGCTGGACTTCTGTTTCACCTTCATACTACTTGCAGCACTGCATGATCCGCGCGGTGGGACTCGAGAGTAGGTGAGCTGATCTTTGTTGCTTCTTTTTTGATATTTAGTGCGATCTTGCTCCCCTCTCAAATATCATTTCTTTTTTTATGGATATCACCCTCGCTGGACTTCTGCTTCACCTTCACACTAATTGCAGCACTGCATGATCCGTGCGGTGGGACTGGAGAGTAGGTGAGCTGATCTTTGTTGCTTCTTTTTTGATATTTAGTGTGATCTTTCTTCCCTCTCAAATATCATTTTTTTTATGGATATCACCCTTGCTGAACTTCTGCTTCACCATCCTACTACTTGCATCACTGCATCATCCGCATTGTGGGACTGGAGAGGAGGTGAGCTGATCTTTGTTGCTTCTTTTTTGATATTTAATGCGATCTTTCTCCCCTCTCAAATATTTGTTTTTTTTATGGATATCACCCTCACTGGACTTCTGCTTCACCTTCATACTACTTGCAGCGCTGCATGATCCGTGCGGTGGGACAGGAGAATAGGTGAGCTGATCTTTGTTGCTTCTTTTTTGACATTTAGTGCAATCTTGTTCCCCTCTCAAATATCATTTTTTTTTTATGGATATCACCCTCGCTGGAATTCTGCTTCACCTTCATACTACTTGCAGCACTGCATTATCCATGCGATGGGAGTGGAGAGGAGTTGAGCTGATCTTTGTTGCTTCTTTTTTGATATTTAGTGCGATCTTGCTCCCCTCTCAAATATGATTTGCATTTTTATGGAGATCACCCTCGCTGGACTTCTGCTTCACCTTCATACTACTTGCAGCACTGCATGATCCACGCGTTGGGACTGGAGAGGAGGTGAGCTGTTCTTTGTTGCTTCCTTTTTGATATTTAGTGTGATCTTGCTCTCCTCTCAAATATTTGTTTTTTTTGGATATCACCCTCGCTGCACTTCTGCTTCATCTTCATACTACTTGCAGCGCTGCATGATCCGTGTGGTGGCACTGGAGAGGTGAGCTGATCTTTGTTGCTTCTTTTTGATATTTAGTGCGATCTTGCTCCCCTTTCAAATATTTGTTTTTTTATGGATATCTCCCTCGCTGGACTACTGTTTCACCTTCATACTACTTGCAGCACTGCATGATCCGCTTGGTGGGACTGGAGAGGAGGTGAGCTGATCTTTGTTGCTTCTTTTTGGATATTTAGTGCGATCTTGCTCCCCTCTCAAATATCATTTCTTTTTTGTGGATATCACCCTCGCTGGACTTCTGCTTCACCGTCATACTAATTGCAGCAGTGCATTTTCCGTGCGGTGGGACTGGAGAGTAGGTGAGCTGATCTTTGTTGCTTCTTTTTTGATATTTAGTGCGATCTTGCTCCCTTCTCAAATTTCATTTCTTTTTTTATGGATATCACCCTCGCTGGACTTCTGCTTCACCTTCACACTACTTGCAGCACTGCATGATCCGCGTGGTGGGACTGGAGAGGAGGTGAGCTGATCTTTGTGGCTTCTTTTTTGATATTTAGTGCGATCTTTCTCCCTTCTCAAATATTTGTTTTTTTATGGATATCACCCTCGCTGGACTTCTGTTTCACCTTCATACTACTTGCAGCACTGCATTATCTGCTTGGTGGGACTGGAGAGGAGGTGAGCTGATCTTTGTTGCTTCTTTTTTGATATTTAGTGCGATCTTCCTCCCCTCTCAAATATCTTTTGTTTTTTTTATGGATATCTCCCTCGCTAGACTTCTGCTTCTCCTTCATACTACTTGCAACACTGCGTGATCCGCACGGTGGGACTGGAGAGGAGGTGAGCTGATCTTTGTTGCTTCTTTTTTGATATTTAGTGCGATCTTGCTCCCCTCTCAAATATTTGTTTTTTTATGGATATCACCCTCACTGGACTTCTGTTTCACCTTCATACTACTTGCATCGCTGCATCATCGCGCGGTGGGACTGGTAGAGGAGATGAGCTGATCTTTGTTGCTTCTTTTTGGATATTTAGTGCGATCTTGCTCCCATCTCAAATATCATTTGTTTTCTTATGGATATCACCCTCACTGGACTTCTGGTTCACCTTCATACTACTTACAGCACTGAATGATCTGCGCGGTGGGACTAGAGAGGAGGTGAGCTGATCTTTGTGGCTTCTTTTTAGATATTTAGTGCGATTTTGCTCCCCTCTCAAATATTTGTTTTTTTATGGATATCACCCTCGCTAGATTTCTGTTTCACCTTCATACTACTTGCAACACTGCATGATCCGTGCGGTGGGACTGGAGAGGAGGTGAGCTGATCTTTGTTGCTTCTTTTTTGATATTTAGTGCAATCTTGCTCCCCTCTCAAATATCATTTGTTTTTTTATGGATATCACCCTCGCTGGACTTCTGCTTCACCTTCATACTACTTGCAGCACTGCATGATCCGTGCGGTGGGACTGGAGAGTAGGTGAGCTGATCTTTGTTTCTTCTTTTTGATATTTAGTGCAATCTTGCTCCCATCTCAAATATCATTTGTTTTTTTATGGATATCACCCTCGCTGGAATTCTGCTTCACCTTCATACTACTTGCAGCACTGCATTATCCATGCAGTGGGACTGGAGAGGAGGTGAGCTGATCTTTGTTGCTTTTTTTTTTCTATTTTGTCCGATCTTGCTCCCCTCTCAAATATGATTTGTATATTTATGGATATCACCCTCGCTGGAATTCTGCTTCACCTTCATACTACTTGCCGCGCTGCATTATCCATGCGATGGTACGGGAGAGGAGGTGAGCTGATCTTTGTTGCTTCTTTTTTGATAATTAGTGCGATCTTGCTCCCCTCTCAAATATGATTTGTATTTTTATGGAGATCACCCTCGCTGGACTTCTGCTTCACCTTCATACTACTTGCAGCACTGCATGATCCGTGCGGTGGGACATGAGAATAGGTTAGCTGATCTTTGTTGCTTTTTTGATATTTAGTGCAATCTTGCTCCCCTCTGAAATATCATTTGTTTTTTTATGGATATCACCCTCGCTGGAATTCTGCTTCACCTTCATACTACTTGCAGCACTGCATTATCCATGCGATGGGACTGGAGAGGAGGTGAGCTGATCTTTGTTGCTTCATTTTTGATATTTAGTGCGATCTTGCTCCCCTCTCAAATATGATTTGTATTTTTATGGAGATCACCCTCGCTGGACTTCTGCTTCACCTTCATACTACTTGCAGCACTGCATGATCCACGCGTTGGGACTGGAGAGGAGGTGAGCTGTTCTTTGTTGCTTCCTTTTTGATATTTAGTGTGATCTTGCTCCCCTCTCAAATATTTCTTTTTTGTGGATATCACCCTCGCTGGACTTCTGCTTCACCGTCATACTAATTGCAGCAGTGTATTTTCCGTGCGGTGGGACTGGAGAGTAGGTGAGCTGATCTTTGTTGCTTCTTTTTTGATATTTAGTGCGATCTTGCTCCCTTCTCAAATATCATTTCTTTTTTTATGGATGTCACCCTCGCTGGACTTCTGCTTCACCTTCACACTACTTGCAGCACTGCATGATCCGCGCGGTGGGACTGGAGAGGAGGTGAGCTGATCTTTGTGGCTTCTTTTTTGATATTTAGTGCGATCTTGCTCCCTTCTCAAATATTTGTTTTTTTATGGATATCACCCTCGCTGGACTTCTGTTTCACCTTCATACTACTTGCAGTACTGCATTATCCGCTTGGTGGGACTGTAGAGGAGGTGAGCTGATCTTTGTTGCTTCTTTTTTGAAATTTAGTGCGATCTTCCTCCCCTCTCAAATATCTTTTGTTTTTTTATGGATATCTCCCTCGCTAGACTTCTGCTTCTCCTTCATACTACTTGCAACACTGCAAGATCCGCGCGGTGGGACTGGAGAGGAGGTGAGCTTTGTTGCTTCTTTTTTGATATTTAGTGCAATCTTCCTCCCCTTTCAAATATAATTTCTTTTTTTTATGGATATCACCCTCGCTGGACTTCTGCTTCACCATCATACTACTTGCATCACTGCATCATCCGCGCTGTGGGACTGGAGAAGAGGTGAGCTGATCTTTGTTGCTTCTTTTTTGATATTTAGTGCGATCTTACTCCCCTCTCAAATATTTGTTTTTTTATGGATATCACCCTCACTGGACTTCTGTTTCACCTTCATACTACTTGCATCACTGCATCATCCGCGCGCTGGGACTGGAAGAGGAGATGAGCTGATCTTTGTTGCTTCTTTTTTGATATTTAGTGCGATCTTGCTCCCCTCTCAAATATTTGTTTTTTTATGGATATCACCCTCACTGGACTTCTGTTTCACCTTCATACTACTTGCAGCACTGCATGATCCGCGCGGTGGGACTGGAGAGGTGAGCTGATCTTTGTTGCTTCTTTTTGATATTTAGTGCGATCTTGCTCCCCTTTCAAATATTTGTTTTTTTATGGATATCTCCCTCGCTGTACTTCTGTTTCACCTTCATACTACTTGCAGCACTGCATGATCTGCTTGGTGGGACTGGAGAGGAGGTGAGCTGATCCTTGCTTCTTCTTTATTGATATTTAGTGCAATCTTGCTCCCCTCTCAAATATCATTTGTTTTCTTATGGATATCACCCTCGCTGGACTTCTGGTTCACCTTCATACTACTTACAGCACTGAATGATCCGCGCGGTGGGACTGGAGAGGAGGTGAGCTGATCTTTGTGGCTTCTTTTTAGATATTTAGTGCGATTTTGCTCCCCTCTCAAATATTTGTTTTTTATGGATATCACCCTCGCTGGATTTCTGTTTCACCTTCATACTACTTGCAGCCCTGCATGATCCGTGCGGTGGGACTGGAGAGGAGGTGAGCTGATCTTTGTTGCTTCTTTTTTGATATTTAGTGCAATCTTGCTCCCCTCTCAAATATCATTTGTTTTTTTATGGATATCACCCTCGCTGGACTTCTGCTTCTCCTTCATACTACTTGCAGCACTGCATGATCCGCGCCGTGGGACTGGAGAGGAGGTGAGCTTATCTTTGTTGCTTCTTTTTTGATATTTAGTGCGATCTTCCTCCCCTCTCAAATATAATTTCTTTTTTTTATGGATATCAACCTCACTGGACTTCTGCTTCACCTTCCCACTAATTGCAGCGCTGCATGATAAGTGCGGTGGGACTGGGGAGGAGGTGAGCTGATCTTTGTTGCTTCCTTTTTGATATTTAGTGTGATCTTGCTCCCCTCTCAAATATTTCTTTTTTGTGGATATCACCCTCGCTGGACTTCTGCTTCACCGTCATACTAATTGCAGCAGTGTATTTTCCGTGCGGTGGGACTGGAGAGTAGGTGAGCTGATCTTTGTTGCTTCTTTTTTGATATTTAGTGCGATCTTGCTCCCTTCTCAAATATCATTTTTTTTTTATGGATATCACCCTCGCTGGACTTCTGCTTCACCTTCACACTACTTGCAGCACTGCATGATCCGCGCGGTGGGACTGGAGAGGAGGTGAGCTGATCTTTGTGGCTTCTTTTTTTTGATATTTAGTGCGATCTTGCTCCCTTCTCAAATATTTGTTTTTTTATGGATATCACCCTCGCTGGACTTCTGTTTCACCTTCATACTACTTGCAGCACTGCATTATCCGCTTGGTGGGACTGGAGAGGAGGTGAGCTGATCTTTGTTGCTTCTTTTTTGAAATTTAGTGCGATCTTCCTCCCCTCTCAAATATCTTTTGTTTTTTTATGGATATCTCCCTCGCTAGACTTCTGCTTCTCCTTCATACTACTTGCAACACTGCAAGATCCGCGCGGTGGGACTAGAGAGGAGGTGAGCTTTTTTGCTTCTTTTTTGATATTTAGTGCAATCTTCCTCCCCTTTCAAATATAATTTCTTTTTTTTATGGATATCACCCTCGCTGGACTTCTGCTTCACCATCATACTACTTGCATCACTGCATCATCCGCGCTGTGGGACTGGAGAAGAGGTGAACTGATCTTTGTTGCTTCTTTTTTGATATTTAGTGCGATCTTACTCCCCTCTCAAATATTTGTTTTTTTATGGATATCACCCTCACTGGACTTCTGTTTCACCTTCATACTACTTGCATCACTGCATCATCCGCGCGGTGGGACTGGAAGAGGAGATGAGCTGATCTTTGTTGCTTCTTTTTTGATATTTAGTGCGATCTTGCTCCCCTCTCAAATATTTGTTTTTTTATGGATATCACCCTCACTGGACTTCTGTTTCACCTTCATACTACTTGCAGCACTGCATGATCCGCGCGGTGGGACTGGAGAGGTGAGCTGATCTTTGTTGCTTCTTTTTGATATTTAGTGCGATCTTGCTCCCCTTTCAAATATTTGTTTTTTTATGGATATCTCCCTCGCTGGACTTCTGTTTCACCTTCATACTACTTGCAGCACTGCATGATCCGCTTGGTGGGACTGGAGAGGAGGTGAGCTGATCCTTGCTTCTTCTTTATTGATATTTAGTGCAATCTTGCTCCCCTCTCAAATATCATTTGTTTTCTTATGGATATCACCCTCGCTGGACTTCTGGTTCACCTTCATACTACTTACAGCACTGAATGATCCGCGCGGTGGGACTGGAGAGGAGGTGAGCTGATCTTTGTGGCTTCTTTTTAGATATTTAGTGCGATTTTGCTCCCCTCTCAAATATTTGTTTTTTTATGGATATCACCCTCGCTGGATTTCTGTTTCACCTTCATACTACTTGCAGCCCTGCATGATCCGTGCGGTGGGACTGGAGAGGAGGTGAGCTGATCTTTGTTGCTTCTTTTTTGATATTTAGTGCAATCTTGCTCCCCTCTCAAATATCATTTGTTTTTTTATGGATATCACCCTCGCTGGACTTCTGCTTCTCCTTCATACTACTTGCAGCACTGCATGATCCGCGCCGTGGGACTGGAGAGGAGGTGAGCTTATCTTTGTTGCTTCTTTTTTGATATTTAGTGCGATCTTCCTCCCCTCTCAAATATAATTTCTTTTTTTTATGGATATCAACCTCACTGGACTTCTGCTTCACCTTCCCACTAATTGCAGCGCTGCATGATAAGTGCGGTGGGACTGGGGAGGAGGTGAGCTGATCTTTGTTGCTTCTTTTTTGATATTTAGTGCGATCTTTCTCCCCTATCAAATATAATTTGTTTTTTTTATGGATATCACCCTTGCTGGACTTCTGCTTCATGTTCATACTTCTTGCAGCACTGCATGATCCATGCGGTGGGACAGGAGAGTAGGTGAGCTGATCTTTGTTGCTTCTTTTTTGATATTTAGTGCAATCTTGCTCCCCTCTCAAATATCATTTGTTTTTTTATGGATATCACCCTCGCTGGACTTCTGCTTCACCTTCATACTACTTGCAGCACTGCATGATCCCCGCCGTGGGACTGGAGAGTAGGTGCGCTGATCTTTGTTGCTTCTTTTTTGATATTTAGTGCGATCTTGCTCCCCTCTCAAATATCATTTTTTTTTGTGGCTATCACCCTCGCTGGACTTCTGGTTCACCTTCATACTACTTACAGCACTGCATGACCCGTGCTGTCGGACTGGAGAGTAGGTGAGCTGATCTTTGTTGCTTCTTTTTTGTTATTTAGTGCGATCTTTCTCCCCTCTCAAATATCATTTGTTTTTTAATGGATATCTCCCTCGCTGGACTTCTGCTTCTCCTTCATACTACTTGCAGCACTGCATGATTCGCGCCGTGGGACTGGAGAGGAGGTGAGCTTATCTTTGTTGCTTCTTTTTTGATATTTAGTGCGATCTTCCTCCCCTCTCAAATATAATTTCTTTTTTTTATGGATATCAACCTCACTGGACTTCTGCTTCACCTTCCCACTAATTGCAGCGCTGCATGATAAGTGCGGTGGGACTGTGGATGAGTTGAGCTGATCTTTGTCGCTTCTTTTTTGATATTTAGTGCGATCTTTCTACCCTATCAAATATAATTTGTTTTTTTTATGGATATCACCCTTGCTGGACTTCTGCTTCATGTTCATACTTCTTGCAGCACTGCATGATCCATGCGGTGGGACAGGAGAGTAGGTGAGCTGATCTTTGTTGCTTCTTTTTTGATATTTAGTGCAATCTTGCTCCCCTCTCAAATATCATTTGTTTTTTTATGGATATCACCCTCGCTGGACTTCTGCTTCACCTTCATACTACTTGCAGCACTGCATGATCCCCGCCGTGGGACTGGAGAGTAGGTGCGCTGATCTTTGTTGCTTCTTTTTTGATATTTAGTGCGATCTTGCTCCCCTCTCAAATATCATTTTTTTTTGTGGCTATCACCCTCGCTGGACTTCTGGTTCACCTTCATACTACTTACAGCACTGCATGACCCGTGCTGTCGGACTGGAGAGTAGGTGAGCTGATCTTTGTTGCTTCTTTTTTGATATTTAGTGCGATCTTTCTCCCCTCTCAAATATCATTTGTTTTTTAATGGATATCTCCCTCGCTGGACTTCTGCTTCTCCTTCATACTACTTGCAGCACTGCATGATTCGCGCCGTGGGACTGGAGAGGAGGTGAGCTTATCTTTGTTGCTTCTTTTTTGATATTTAGTGCGATCTTCCTCCCCTCTCAAATATAATTTCTTTTTTTTATGGATATCAACCTCACTGGACTTCTGCTTCACCTTCCCACTAATTGCAGCGCTGCATGATAAGTGCGGTGGGACTGTGGATGAGTTGAGCTGATCTTTGTCGCTTCTTTTTTGATATTTAGTGCGATCTTTCTACCCTATCAAATATAATTTGTTTTTTTTATGGATATCACCCTTGCTGGACTTCTGCTTCATGTTCATACTTCTTGCAGCACTGCATGATCCATGCGGTGGGACAGGAGAGTAGGTGAGCTTATCTTTGTTGCTTCTTTTTTGATATTTAGTGCAATCTTGCTCCCCTCTCAAATATCATTTGTTTTTTATGGATATCACCCTCGCTGGACTTCTGCTTCTCCTTCATACTACTTGCAGCACTGCATGATCCGCGCCGTGGGACTGGAGAGGAGGTGAGCTTATCTTTGTTGCTTCTTTTTTTATATTTAGTGCGATCTTCCTCCCCTCTCAAATATAATTTCTTTTTTTTATGGATATCAACCTCACTGGACTTCTGCTTCACCTTCCCACTAATTGCAGCTCTGCATGATAAGTGCGGTGGGACTGGGGAGGAGGTGAGCTGATCTTTGTTGCTTCTTTTTTGATATTTAGTGCAATCTTGCTCCCCTCTCAAATATCATTTCTTTTTTTATTGATATCACCCTCGCTGGACTTCTTCTTCACCTTCACACAAATTGCAGCACTGCATGATCCGTGCGGTGGGCCTGGACAGTAGGTGTGCTGATCTTTGTTGCTTCTTTTTTGATATTTAGTGTGATCTTGCTTCCCTCTCAAATATCATTTTTTTATGGATATCACCCTTGCTGAACTTCTGCTTCACCATCATACTACTTGCATCACTGCATCATCCGCACTGTGGGACTGGAGAGGAGGTGAGCTGATCTATGTTGCTTCTTTTTTGATATTTAGTGCGATCTTCCTCCCATCTCAAATATCTTTTGTTTTTTTATGGATATCTCCCTCGCTAGACTTCTGCTTCTCCTTCATACTACTTGCAGCACTGTATGATCCACGCTGTGGGACTCGAGAGGAGGTGAGCTGATCTTTTTTACTTCTTTTTTGTTATTTAGTGTGATCTTGGTCCCCTCTCAAATACCATTAGTTTTTTTTATGGATAGCACCCTCGCTGGAATTCTGCTTCACCTTCACATTACTTCCAGCACTGCATTATCCATGCGATGGGACTGGAGAGTAGGTGAGCTGATCTTTGTTGCTTCTTTTTTGATATTTAGTGTGATCTTGCTCCCCTCTCAAATATGATTTGTTTTTTTATGGATATATGTCCCTCGCTGGACTTCTGCTTCTCGTTTATACTACTTTCCAGCACTGCATGATCCGCGCGGTGGGACTGGAGAGGAGGTGAGCTGATCTTTGCGGCTTCTTTTTTGATATTTAGTGCGATTTTGCTCCCCTCTCATATATTTGTTTTTTTATGGATCTCACCCTCGCTGGACTTCTGTTTCACCTTCATACTACTTGCAGCACTGCATGATCCGCGCGGTGGGACTCGAGAGTAGGTGAGCTGATCTTTGTTGCTTCTTTTTTGATATTTAGTGCGATCTTGCTCCCCTCTCAAATATCATTTCTTTTTTTATGGATATCACCCTCGCTGGACTTCTGCTTCACCTTCACACTAATTGCAGCACTGCATGATCCGTGCGGTGGGACTGGAGAGTAGGTGAGCTGATCTTTGTTGCTTCTTTTTTGATATTTAGTGTGATCTTTCTTCCCTCTCAAATATCATTTTTTTTATGGATATCACCCTTGCTGAACTTCTGCTTCACCATCCTACTACTTGCATCACTGCATCATCCGCATTGTGGGACTGGAGAGGAGGTGAGCTGATCTTTGTTGCTTCTTTTTTGATATTTAATGCGATCTTTCTCCCCTCTCAAATATTTGTTTTTTTTATGGATATCACCCTCACTGGACTTCTGCTTCACCTTCATACTACTTGCAGCGCTGCATGATCCGTGCGGTGGGACAGGAGAATAGGTGAGCTGATCTTTGTTGCTTCTTTTTTGACATTTAGTGCAATCTTGCTCCCCTCTCAAATATCTTTTTTTTTTATGGATATCACCCTCGCTGGAATTCTGCTTCACCTTCATACTACTTGCAGCACTGCATTATCCATGCGATGGGACTGGAGAGGAGTTGAGCTGATCTTTGTTGCTTCTTTTTTGATATTTAGTGCGATCTTGCTCCCCTCTCATATGATTTGTATTTTTATGGAGATCACCCTCGCTGGACTTCTGCTTCACCTTCATAGTACTTGCAGCACTGCATGATCCGTGCGGTGGGACAGGAGAATAGGTGAGCTGATCTTTGTTGCTTCTTTTTTGATATTTAGTGCAATCTTGCTCCCCTCTCAAATATCATTTGTTTTTTTATGGATATCACCCTCGCTGGAATTCTGCTTCACCTTCATACTACTTGCAGCACTGCATTAACCATGCGATGGGACTGGAGAGGAGGTGAGCTGATCTTTGTTGCTTCTTTTTTGATATTTAGTGCGATCTTGCTCCCCTCTCAAATATGATTTGTATTTTTATGGAGATCACCCTCGCTGGACTTCTGCTTCACCTTCATACTACTTGCAGCACTGCATGATCCACACGTTGGGACTGGAGAGGAGGTGAGCTGTTCTTTGTTGCTTCCTTTTTGATATTTAGTGTGATCTTGCTCTCCTCTCAAATATTTGTTTTTTTTGGATATCACCCTCGCTGCACTTCTGCTTCATCTTCATACTACTTGCAGCGCTGCATGATCCGTGTGGTGGCACTGGAGAGGTGAGCTGATCTTTGTTGCTTCTTTTTGATATTTAGTGCGATCTTGCTCCCCTTTCAAATATTTGTTTTTTTATGGATATCTCCCTCGCTGGACTACTGTTTCACCTTCATACTACTTGCAGCACTGCATGATCCGCTTGGTGGGACTGGAGAGGAGGTGAGCTGATCTTTGTTGCTTCTTTTTGGATATTTAGTGCGATCTTGCTCCCCTCTCAAATATCATTTCTTTTTTGTGGATATCACCCTCGCTGGACTTCTGCTTCACCGTCATACTAATTGCAGCAGTGCATTTTCCGTGCGGTGGGACTGGAGAGTAGGTGAGCTGATCTTTGTTGCTTCTTTTTTGATATTTAGTGCGATCTTGCTCCCTTCTCAAATTTCATTTCTTTTTTTATGGATATCACCCTCGCTGGACTTCTGCTTCACCTTCACACTACTTGCAGCACTGCATGATCCGCGTGGTGCGACTGGAGAAGAGGTGAGCTGATCTTTGTGGCTTCTTTTTTGATATTTAGTGCGATCTTTCTCCCTTCTCAAATATTTGTTTTTTTATGGATATCACCCTCGCTGGACTTCTGTTTCACCTTCATACTACTTGCAGCACTGCATTATCCGCTTGGTGGGACTGGAGAGGAGGTGAGCTGATCTTTGTTGCTTCTTTTTTGATATTTAGTGCGATCTTCCTCCCCTCTCAAATATCTTTTGTTTTTTTTATGGATATCTCCCTCGCTAGACTTCTGCTTCTCCTTCATACTACTTGCAACACTGCGTGATCCGCACGGTGGGACTGGAGAGGAGGTGAGCTGATCTTTGTTGCTTCTTTTTTGATATTTAGTGCGATCTTGCTCCCCTCTCAAATATTTGTTTTTTTATGGATATCACCCTCACTGGACTTCTGTTTCACCTTCATACTACTTGCATCGCTGCATCATCGCGCGGTGGGACTGGTAGAGGAGATGAGCTGATCTTTTTTGCTTCTTTTTGGATATTTAGTGCGATCTTGCTCCCCTCTCAAATATCATTTGTTTTCTTATGGATATCACCCTCACTGGATTTCTGGTTCACCTTCATACTACTTACAGCACTGAATGATCTGCGCGGTGGGACTAGAGAGGAGGTGAGCTGATCTTTGTGGCTTCTTTTTAGATATTTAGTGCGATTTTGCTCCCCTCTCAAATATTTGTTTTTTTATGGATATCACCCTCGCTAGATTTCTGTTTCACCTTCATACTACTTGCAACACTGCATGATCCGTGCGGTGGGACTGGAGAGGAGGTGAGCTGATCTTTGTTGCTTCTTTTTTGATATTTAGTGCAATCTTGCTCCCCTCTCAAATATCATTTGTTTTTTTATGGATATCACCCTCGCTGGACTTCTGCTTCACCTTCATACTACTTGCAGCACTGCATGATCCGTGCGGTGGGACTGGAGAGTAGGTGAGCTGATCTTTGTTGCTTCTTTTTGATATTTAGTGCAATCTTGCTCCCATCTCAAATATCATTTGTTTTTTTATGGATATCACCCTCGCTGGAATTCTGCTTCACCTTCATACTACTTGCAGCACTGCATTATCCATGCAATGGGACTGGAGAGGAGGTGAGCTGATCTTTGTTGCTTTTTTTTTTCTATTTTGTCCGATCTTGCTCCCCTCTCAAATATGATTTGTATTTTTATGGATATCACCCTCGCTGGAATTCTGCTTCACCTTCATACTACTTGCCGCGCTGCATTATCCATGCGATGGTACGGGAGAGGAGGTGAGCTGATCTTTGTTGCTTCTTTTTTGATAATTAGTGCGATCTTGCTCCCCTCTCAAATATGATTTGTATTTTTATGGAGATCACCCTCGCTGGACTTCTGCTTCACCTTCATACTACTTGCAGCACTGCATGATCCGTGCGGTGGGACAGGAGAATAGGTGAGCTGATCTTTGTTGCTTTTTTGATATTTAGTGCAATCTTGCTCCCCTCTGAAATATCATTTGTTTTTTTATGGATATCACCCTCGCTGGAATTCTGCTTCACCTTCATACTACTTGCAGCACTGCATTATCCATGCGATGGGACTGGAGAGGAGGTGAGCTGATCTTTGTTGCTTCTTTTTTGATATTTAGTGCGATCTTGCTCCCCTCTCAAATATGATTTGTATTTTTATGGAGATCACCCTCGCTGGACTTCTGCTTCACCTTCATACTACTTGCAGCACTGCATGATCCACGCGTTGGGACTGGAGAGGAGGTGAGCTGTTCTTTGTTGCTTCCTTTTTGATATTTAGTGTGATCTTGCTCCCCTCTCAAATATTTCTTTTTTGTGGATATCACCCTCGCTGGACTTCTGCTTCACCGTCATACTAATTGCAGCAGTGTATTTTCCGTGCGGTGGGACTGGAGAGTAGGTGAGCTGATCTTTGTTGCTTCTTTTTTGATATTTAGTGCGATCTTGCTCCCTTCTCAAATATCATTTCTTTTTTTATGGATGTCACCCTCGCTGGACTTCTACTTCACCTTCACACTACTTGCAGCACTGCATGATCCGCGCGGTGGGACTGGAGAGGAGGTGAGCTGATCTTTGTGGCTTCTTTTTTGATATTTAGTGCGATCTTGCTCCCTTCTCAAATATTTGTTTTTTTATGGATATCACCCTCGCTGGACTTCTGTTTCACCTTCATACTACTTGCAGTACTGCATTATCCGCTTGGTGGGACTGTAGAGGAGGTGAGCTGATCTTTGTTGCTTCTTTTTTGAAATTTAGTGCGATCTTCCTCCCCTCTCAAATATCTTTTGTTTTTTTATGGATATCTCCCTCGCTAGACTTCTGCTTCTCCTTCATACTACTTGCAACACTGCAAGATCCGTGCGGTGGGACTGGAGAGGAGGTGAGCTTTGTTGCTTCTTTTTTGATATTTAGTGCAATCTTCCTCCCCTTTCAAATATAATTTCTTTTTTTTATGGATATCACCCTCGCTGGACTTCTGCTTCACCATCATACTACTTGCATCACTGCATCATCCGCGCTGTGGGACTGGAGAAGAGGTGAACTGATCTTTGTTGCTTCTTTTTTGATATTTAGTGCGATCTTACTCCCCTCTCAAATATTTGTTTTTTTATGGATATCACCCTCACTGGACTTCTGTTTCACCTTCATACTTCTTGCATCACTGCATCATCCGCGCGGTCGGACTGGAAGAGGAGATGAGCTGATCTTTGTTGCTTCTTTTTTGATATTTAGTGCGATCTTGCTCCCCTCTCAAATATTTGTTTTTTTATGGATATCACCCTCACTGGACTTCTGTTTCACCTTCATACTACTTGCAGCACTGCATGATCCGCGCGGTGGGACTGGAGAGGTGAGCTGATCTTTGTTGCTTCTTTTTGATATTTACTGCGATCTTGCTCCCCTTTCAAATATTTGTTTTTTTATGGATATCTCCCTCGCTGGACTTCTGTTTCACCTTCATACTACTTGCAGCACTGCATGATCCGCTTGGTGGGACTGGAGAGGAGGTGAGCTGATCCTTGCTTCTTCTTTATTGATATTTAGTGCAATCTTGCTCCCCTCTCAAATATCATTTGTTTTCTTTTGGATATCACCCTCGCTGGACTTCTGGTTCACCTTCATACTACTTACAGCACTGAATGATCCGCGCGGTGGGACTGGAGAGGAGGTGAGCTGATCTTTGTGGCTTCTTTTTAGATATTTAGTGCGATTTTGCTCCCCTCTCAAATATTTGTTTTTTATGGATATCACCCTCGCTGGATTTCTGTTTCACCTTCATACTACTTGCAGCCCTGCATGATCCGTGCCGTGGGACTGGAGAGGAGGTGAGCTGATCTTTGTTGCTTCTTTTTTGATATTTAGTGCAATCTTGCTCCCCTCTCAAATATCATTTGTTTTTTTATGGATATCAACCTCACTGGACTTCTGCTTCACCTTCCCACTAATTGCAGCGCTGCATGATAAGTGCGGTGGGACTGGGGAGGAGGTGAGCTGATCTTTGTTGCTTCTTTTTTGATATTTAGTGCTATCTTTCTCCCCTATCAAATATAATTTTTTTTTTTTATGGATATCACCCTTGCTGGACTTCTGCTTCATGTTCATACTTCTTGCAGCACTGCATGATCCATGCGGTGGGACAGGAGAGTAGGTGAGCTGATCTTTGTTGCTTCTTTTTTGATATTTAGTGCAATCTTGCTCCCCTCTCAAATATCATTTGTTTTTTTATGGATATCACCCTCGCTGGACTTCTGCTTCACCTTCATACTACTTGCAGCACTGCATGATCCGCGCGGTGGGACTGGAGAGTAGGTGCGCTGATCTTTGTTGCTTCTTTTTTGATATTTATTGCGATCTTGCTCCCCTCTCAAATATCATTTTTTTTTGTGGCTATCACCCTCGCTGGACTTCTGGTTCACCTTCATACTACTTACAGCACTGCATGATCCGTGCTGTGGGACTGGAGAGTAGGTGAGCTGATCTTTGTTGCTTCTTTTTTGATATTTAGTGCGATCTTCCTCCCCTCTCAAATATAATTTCTTTTTTTATGGATATCAACCTCACTGGACTTCTGCTTCACCTTCCCACTAATTGCAGCGCTGCATGATAAGTGCGGTGGGACTGTGGATGAGTTGAGCTGATCTTTGTTGCTTCTTTTTTGATATTTAGTGCGATCTTTCTACCCTATCAAATACAATTTGTTTTTTTTATGGATATCACCCTTGCTGGACTTCTGCTTCATGTTCATACTTCTTGCAGCACTGCATGATCCATGCGGTGGGACAGGAGAGTAGGTGAGCTTATCTTTGTTGCTTCTTTTTTGATATTTAGTGCAATCTTGCTCCCCTCTCAAATATCATTTGTTTTTTGTGGATATCACCCTCGCTGGACTTCTGCTTCACCTTCATACTACTTGCAGCACTGCATGATCTGTGCAGTGGGACTGGAGAGGTGAGCTGATCTTTGTTGCTTCTTTTTGATATTTAGTGTGATCTTGATCCCCTCTGAAATATGTGTTTTTTATGGATATCACCCTCGCTGGAATTCTGCTTCACCTTCATACTACTTGCTGCGCTTCATGGTACGGGAGAGGAGGTGAGCTGATCTTTGTTGCTTCTTTTTTGATATTTAGTGCAATCTTGCTTCCCTCACAAATATGATTTATTTTTTAATGGATATATGACCCTCGCTGGACTTCTGCTTCCCCTTCATACTACTTACAGCACTGCCTGATCTGCGCGGTGGGACTGGAGAGGAGGTGAGCTGATCTTTGTTGCTTCTTTTTTGATATTTAGTGCTATCTTCCTCCCCTCTCAAATATCATTTCTTTTTCTTATGGATATCACCCTCGCTGGACTTTTGCTTCACTGTCATACTAATTGCAGCAGTGCATGATCCGTGCGGTGGGACTGGAGAGTAGGTGAGCTGATCTTTGTTGCTTCTTTTTTGATATTTAGTGCAATCTTGCTCCCCTCTCAAATATTATTTGTGTTTTTATGGATATCACCCTCGCTGGACTTCTGGTTCACCTTCATACTACTTACAGCACTGAATGATCCGTGCGGTGGGACTGGAGAGGAGGTGAGCTGATCTTTGTGGATTCTTTTTTGATATTTAGTGCGATCTTGCTCCCTTCTCAAATATTTGTTTTTTTTATGGATATCACCCTCGCTGGACTTCTGTTTCACCTTCATACTACTTGCAGCACTGCATGATCCGCTTGGTGGGACTGGAGAGGAGGTGAGCTGATCTTTGTTGCTTCTTTTTTAATATTTAGTGCGATCTTCCTCCCCTCTCAAATATCTTTTGTTTTTTTTTATGGATATCTCCCTCGCTAGACTTCTGCTTCTCCTTCATGCTACTTGCAACACTGCATGATCCGCGCGGTGGGACTGGAGAGGAGGTGATCTTATCTTTGTTGCTTCTTTTTTGATGTTTAGTGCGATCTTCCTCCCCTTTCAAATATAATTTCTTTTTACTCTGTCGCCTAATTGGGGGACATACAGATGAAGAAAATTGGGTCTCCAGCGAGACTCCCGGCATGGCTCCCTCCTCGGTCCCCTATTAGGGGTACCCGGTTGAGGTCGAGGTGGTTTTTCCCCATGTCACTCCCTCCCCAGTCCCTCGGGTCCTGGTTCGAGGTCGAGACCCCCCTCCTTCCCCAACCCTTTTAAGGGGTCTGGGTTGAGGTTGAGGCGAGGATGAAGACCCCCTGACGGTGACAGACGCACCCTCCCTAATCCCCCGCAGGGTGTATTAGGTTGAGACGCCTCAGGTTGGGTCGGAGATCAGGCAGCATTTCGCAGCTTCCAGGGACCCCAGGCTGGCTGAGGGATCCTGTTAGGGCCGGGGGAGGGTGCGGACTGGATGGCACAGCAGAGACAGGGCTTTTCTGCGTCCCTGTCTCTGCAACAGCAGCGGCTCCATAGCGCTTCAGGGGCCCCCCATACAAAAACCGCTACCCCTGCTACCCCCACCGCTATCCAGTCGACCATTCTGGGGGGGTCTGGTACAAATCCGCCCCCCCCGGACTACCGCGCCGCTCTGGAGCCCTCCTGGGCATCAGGCTTCTAATTTAGGCCGCGGCTTCGGCCTAGCTGAAGCCGCCGCCTTTTCCCCGCCCCCCGGCCCGCCCCCCGGATGACCAAAATGACACGCTGGAGTGTCATAGAAGAGGCGGATTGAGGCAGAAAGGGCGCGTTTTTTACACAGCCCAGCGCGCCCTTTTCAGCTCTCCGCCCCCTCCTCCCTCTCCTCAGAGCCCCGGTGGCCATTTTTTCTGGATGAGATCCAGGAGAGGAGCATCACAGCGGTCTCCGGGGGGCACAGAACTGGGATCTGTCGGCGCTGGACCTAGGGGCACACCGGTGGGGTAAGCTCACAGCTGGGTTCTCATTACTCAGCTGTGAATCTATACTTCCTATAAGGCTTTCTGTGGGTTCCCTCTGCGTAGCCACCCCTGTACGATCCCTTATAGCCAGCCTCTGTGCACTATGCCGGGCTCAAGGAAGAGAACCAGGCAGGAATGTTTCTATGCCACGCTCCCTAGTGGCAGCACGTATCCGCACTGCCGGGACTGCATCCAGAACTCTGGGTCAGAACCCCAGGGAGTCCCTACTGACGCTTCAGTGTCACAGGCCACGCCGGAATGGGCAACTCAGATGTCTCAGTCTACGTCACAGTCCATAGACAACCTAACTGCTACATTACTGCAAGCTCTGCAGAGTCGGGCCCCGGCTATGGACGGTACACAGCAAACGGACAGCTTGTCTCAGGAACATGCTGCTTCCAACTCTCACAGGCGTAAGCGGACCCACAGGTCTCGATCACCTGAGTCGCACTATAGCACAAGGTCGTCCCCCTCTAGGGAGAGACAGCGTCATTCCAGGTCTCCTGGGCAGTCCCCTGCCACAGACAGACAGTGCAATTTACCACAGGGATCCCCCACCACAGAAGACCCCCGCCCCAGGTCGCCCTCCAGGGATCACCTTAGCGAGGCACAGGATTCGGAGGGCATCTGTGACTCCGTCTCAGATAATGAAACGGTCAGGTCCGTGGTACCTTCTCCCCCTAGCAATACAGCGCTAGTTGAGGACATAATTTCTGCCATTCATCGGGTGCTAAAAATTCCAGAGTCGCCCCCGGAAGTCCCAGAACATAGGATTTGCTTCGAAAGTGTTCAAAAACCACCTAAGGTCTTCCCTAATCACGATGAGTTTGAGAAAATACTTACCAAACAGTTTGCGCAGCCTGACAAAAAATTCGCTAATCGCAAATATTTGGAAGCGAAGTACCCCTTCCCACAGAAAGACACCAAACAATGGACAGATCCACCTGAAGTGGACCCTCCGGTTTCTAGGCTAGCAGCGCAGACTTTAATCTCTCTGCCGGATAGCTCAACCCTCAGGGACGCAGCAGACCGGCAAGTAGAACGCATGGCTCGTTCTATTTTCGAAGCGGCAGGCGCCTCTCTGGGCCCTGCGTTTGCTTCAGTTTGGGCAGCCAAGGCCATCCTGGCTTGGGCCAAAAAACTACAGGAGGGTCTTCAGGCTTCAAATCCTGAACTCTCGGACCAAGTGGTCCAGATGGCAGTGGTAGCAGACTACATGATTCATGCAGCCCTGGATTCCGCCAGAGGTGTAGCGGGAATAGCATCAAACGCCATCACGATCCGACGCATCCTCTGGCTGTGAGAATGGAAAGCGGATGCGGCCTCAAAGAAGTCCCTCACGCGACTTCCGTATTTTACTGGAAGACTTTTCGGCGAAAAGTTGGACACCATGATAGCCAATGCCACTGGGGGTAAGAGTACCTCTCTCCCTCAACTAAAACCGAAACGCACGTTTAAATGAAGAAACCAGATGCGATTCCGATCCTTTCGGAATTCCTCGGGCTGGTCCGTTTCGCGCCCAGTGCAAAACCGCAACCGTTCTCCACGCAGAGACAACCCACGGACGCAGCAGCGACCGGACAGGGCTTGGCAGTCGAAAGCAGGCCAAGCGAAACCCAAGGGAGGAAAACCTCAGAACTTCACTTCATCATGACTCGAGACCTCCGGAAGACACTCCACCAGTAGGCGGCCGACTTTTACTCTTTCAGCAAGTCTGGCTGCCTATTACAGAAGACAGGTGGGTCAGGGAAATAGTGTCTTCCGGATACAAGATAGAGTTCACTTCCGTTCCACCGAACCGGTTCTTCCTTTCTGTTCCTCCAACACCACCAGAAAAGGCTCGTGTTTTCCACCAAGCGGTTTCCTCTCTCCTTCAATCAGGAGTTGTGGTGCCGGTTCCCGCGAACGAGAGATTCCGAGGATTCTACTCAAATTTGTTCGTAGTCCCCAAGAAAGGAGGCGGCGTCCGACCCATACTGGACCTAAAACAGCTCAACAATTACGTACGGGTCCGTCATTTCCGCATGGAGTCCCTCCGGTCCATCATTGCATCCATGGAGCAGGGAGAATACCTCGCCTCCATAGACATACAGGATGCGTATCTCCACATACCAATTGCTCCCGCCCACCAAAGGTTTCTCAGGTTCGCGGTCAACCAAAACCACTACCAGTTTGTCGCCCTTCCGTTCGGACTCGCCACGGCTCCAAGAACGTTCCCAAAGTCATGGCGGCCACCATGGACGTCCTGCACTCAAGAGGCATCCTAGTCGTCCCGTACCTGGACGACCTCCTCGTCAAGTCTCCCACTTTCAAAGACTGCGAGGTCAGTGTCTCAATCACTCTAGACACTCTGAGTCGCCTGGGATGGCTAGTCAACCTACAGAAATCGTCGACCATCCCAACTCGGACTCTAACATTCCTGGGAATGGTATTCGACACCGCCAGGGGCCTGGTGCTCCTTCCCAAGGACAAGACACTGGCCATCCATCTGGGAGTTCGCACACTCCTTCGCAGTCCTCCTCGATCTCTCCGGTTTGCCATGAGAATCCTCGGCAGGATGGCAGCAGCAATAGTGGCAGTGCCATTTGCCCAGTTTCACCTCAGGGTCCTTCAACTAGCCATACTCAGATCTTGGGACAGGAACCCTCTCTCCCCCGACAGGGAGTTCAGGTTGACGTCATCAACCAGGAGGTCCCTGCATTGGTGGCTCAAACTAAACTCGCTTACACGAGGGAAGCCATTCCTCTCAGGACAATGGAAGATCCTGACTACCGATGCAAGCCTGACAGGCTGGGGGGCGGTGCACCTACATCACAGGGCACAGGGCAAGTGGTCACCGAGGGAAGTGACATTGCCTATCAATGTTCTGGAAATCAGGGCCATTCTCTTGGCACTGAGAGCATTTCATCACTTGCTTGCAGCCTCGCACATACGGATACAGTCGGACAATGCCACGGCTGTGGCATACGTGAACCACCAAGGCGGGACCCGCAGCGCCCAGGCGATGAGAGAAGTGGCTCATATCCTCCGCTGGGCGGAAGACACAAGGTCGGTACTTTCTGCGGTACACATTCCGGGTGTAGAAAACTGGGAAGCCGACTTCCTCAGCAGGCAAGGAATGGACTCGGGGGAGTGGTCTCTCCATCCCGAGATTTTTTACCAGATCTGTCAACGCTGGGGAACCCCGGATGTGGACCTAATGGCATCCCATCTCAATACCAAGGTTCCCAATTTCATGGCCAGGACACACGACCCGCGGTCGCTTGGAGCGGATGCCCTGGTCCAGGACTGGTCCCAGTTCCGACTCCTGTACATTTTTCCACCCCTCCCCCTAATCGCCAGGGTCGTGAGGAAGATCAAGCAAGAGGGAGTTCCGACCATCCTCATCGCGCCAGACTGGCCCAGACGTACTTGGTACGCCGACATCGTCCAACTTACGGCAGACGCCCCCTGGCGTCTACCCGACCGTCACGACCTTCTGTCTCAAGGTCCATTCTTCCACCAGAATTCAGGGGCTCTCAATTTGACGGCATGGCCCTTGAAACCTGGATTCTAACCCAGGCAGGTTTTTCACCGGCAGTCATTGCAACTATGATCAGGGCAAGGAAGCCTGCCTCCGCCAAGCTCTATTATCGTACCTGGAGAGCTTTCTTTTCTTGGTGCGAATCTCATGGACAAGTCCCACTCCCTTATTCCCTCCCGAAGGTACTAGGTTTTCTTCAATCGGGCCTAGATGCCAAGCTATCCTTAAGTTCGCTTATGAGTCAGGTGTCGGCGCTTTCAGTCCTTTTTCAAAAGCGCATTGCTATTAAACCGCAAGTAAGGACTTTCATCCAGGGAGTTTCCCGATTGGTTCCTCCCTACAAACGTCCGCTGGATACGTGGGACCTCAATCTGGTCCTGACAGCATTGCAAGCTCCACCCTTCGAACCTCTTAGAGGAGTTCCACTCTCCATTCTGTCTCAGAAAGTGTTTTTTCTAGTGGCGATCACCTCGTTACGCAGAGTGTCGGAATTGTCAGCACTTTCCTGCAGACGGCCTTTCCTAGCCTTTCACCAGGACAAGGTGGTTCTCCTCACGGTACCATCCTTCCTTCCGAAGGTTGTGTCCAACTTTCACCTTAATGAAGAGATTTCACTGCCTTCCCTTTGCCCGGTTCCGGTTCATAGAGTGGAGAAGGCTCTGCATACGCTTGACCTCGTCAGAGCATTGCGGATTTACGTGTCCAGGACTGCACCTTTACGGAAATCTGATTCCCTCTTCATTCTTCCGGAAGGTAGTCGCAAGGGGTTGCCGGCTTCCAAGGCTACCCTTGCCAGGTGGATCAAGTCCACCATACATGAGGCCTACCGACTTAACAGTTCCCCTCTTCCGGCCGGTATCACGGCACACTCTACACGGGCAGTAGGGGCCTCCTGGGCCATTCGGCATCAGGCTTCGGCACAACAAGTGTGCAAGGCGGCCACTTGGACTAGCCTACACACGTTTACGAAACACTACAGTGTTCATACCCAGTCCTCAGCGGATGCGAGCCTGGGTAGACTGGTTCTGCAGGCGGCAGTACCCCAAGTCTAGGGGACTGTCAGTACAATATTCGTCCACTGCTTCCCACCCAGGGACTGCTTTGGGATGTCCCAAGGTTCTGTGTCCCCCAATTAGGCGACAGAGTAAAGGAGATTTTTGTGTACTCACCGTAAAATCTCTTTCTCTTAGCCTTTAATTGGGGGACACAGCTCCCACCCTGTTGCCCTTACGGGCCATTGTTTCCTGTTGAGTTCTCATATTGTTCTTTGAGCTCGTACATAGTAGCCTTCTTACAGGCATGGTTATGTTATTTGGTAACGTTCCTCCTTATGCTTTGGCACAAAATTGGAGAAGGCTGACGCCGTCCAGGGGTGTATACTGCAGAAGAGGAGCCAAAGTTAATCTTTTTCAGATTATGCATAGTGTCGCCTCCTAGTGGACAGCAGCATAACACCCAAGGTTCTGTGTCCCCCAATTAAAGGCTAAGAGAAAGAGATTTTACGGTGAGTACACAAAAATCTCCTTTTTTATTGATATCACCCTCGCTGTACTTCTGCTTCACCTTCCCACTAATTGCAGCACTGCATGATCCGTGCGGTGGGACTGGAGAGAAGGTGAGCTGATCTTTGTTGCTTCTTTTTGGATATTTAGTGCGATCTTTCTCCCCTCTCAAATATCATTTGTTTTTTTATGGATATCACCCTTGCTGGACTTCTGCTTCACCTTCATACTACTTGCAGAACTGCATGATCCACGCGGTGGGACTGGAGAGGAGGTGAGCTGATCTTTGTTGCTTCTTTTTTGATATTTAGTGCGATCTTCCTCCCCTCTCAAATATCTTTTTTTTTATGGATATCTCCCTCGCTGGACTTCTGCTTCACCTTCATACTATTTGCAGCACTGCATGATCCGTGCGGTGGGACAGGAGAGTAGGTGAGCTGATCTTTGTTGCTTCTTTTTTGATATTTAGTGTGATCTTGCTCCCCTCTCAAATATCATTTGTTTTTTATGGATATCACCCTCGCTGCACTTCTACTTCATCTTCATACTACTTGCAGTGCTGCATAATCCGTGCGGTGGCACTGGAGAGGTGAGCTGATCTTTCTTGCTTCTTTTTGATATTTAGTGCGATCTTCCTTCCCTCTCAAATATCATTTGCTTTTTTATGGATATCACCCTCGCTGGACTTCTGCTTCATCTTCATACTACTTGCAGTACTGCATGATCCACACGGTGGGACTGTAGAGGAGGTGAGCTGATCTTTGTTGCCTCTTTTTTGATATTTAGTGCGATCTTGCTCTCCTCTCAAATATCATTTGTTTTTTGTGGATGTCACCCACGCTGGACTTCTGGTTCACCTTCATACTACTTGCAGCACTGCATGATTCGCGCGGTGGGACTGGAGAGGAGGTGAGCTTACCTTTGTTGCTTCTTTTTTGATATTTAGTGCGATCTTCCTCCCCTCTCAAATATCATTTTCTTTTTTATGGATATCACCCTCGCTGGACTTCTGCTTCACCTTCCCACTAATTGCAGCACTGCATGATCCGTGCGGTGGGACTGGAGAGGAGGTTTGCTGATCTTTGTTGCTTCTTTTTTGATATTTAGTGTGATCTTGCTTCCCTCTCAAATATCTTTTTTTTTATGGATATCACCCTTGCTGAACTTCTGCTTCACCATCATACTACTTGCATCACTGCATCATCCGCACGGTGGGACTGGGGAGGAGGTGAGCTGATCTTTGT
Source organism: Dendrobates tinctorius (assembly GCF_039654945.1). Taxonomy (NCBI): domain Eukaryota; kingdom Metazoa; phylum Chordata; class Amphibia; order Anura; family Dendrobatidae; genus Dendrobates; species Dendrobates tinctorius. The sequence goes on from NW_027361717.1 coordinate 464,159, forward strand.
TGCTTCTTTTTTGATATTTAGTGCGATCTTTCTCCCCTGTCAAATATCATTTGTTTTTTTATGGATATCACCCTTGCTGGACTTCTGCTTCACCTTCATACTACTTGCAGAACTGCATGATCCACGCGGTGGGACTGGAGAGGAGGTGAGCTGATCTTTGTTGCTTCTTTTTTGATATTTAGTGCGATCTTCCTCCCCTCTCAAATATCTTTTTTTTTATGGATATCTCCCTCGCTGGACTTCTGCTTCACCTTCATACTATTTGCAGCACTGCATGATCCGTGCGGTGGGACAGGAGAGTAGGTGAGCTGATCTTTGTTGCTTCTTTTTTGATATTTAGTGTGATCTTGCTCCCCTCTCAAATATCATTTGTTTTTTATGGATATCACCCTCGCTGCACTTCTACTTCATCTTCATACTACTTGCAGTGCTGCATAATCCGTGCGGTGGCACTGGAGAGGTGAGCTGATCTTTCTTGCTTCTTTTTGATATTTAGTGCGATCTTCCTTCCCTCTCAAATATCATTTGCTTTTTTATGGATATCACCCTCGCTGGACTTCTGCTTCATCTTCATACTACTTGCAGTACTGCATGATCCACACGGTGGGACTGTAGAGGAGGTGAGCTGATCTTTGTTGCCTCTTTTTTGATATTTAGTGCGATCTTGCTCTCCTCTCAAATATCATTTGTTTTTTGTGGATGTCACCCACGCTGGACTTCTGGTTCACCTTCATACTACTTGCAGCACTGCATGATTCGCTCGGTGGGACTGGAGAGGAGGTGAGCTTACCTTTGTTGCTTCTTTTTTGATATTTAGTGCGATCTTCCTCCCCTCTCAAATATCATTTTCTTTTTTATGGATATCACCCTCGCTGGACTTCTGCTTCACCTTCCCACTAATTGCAGCACTGCATGATCCGTGCGGTGGGACTGGAGAGGAGGTTTGCTGATCTTTGTTGCTTCTTTTTTGATATTTAGTGTGATCTTGCTTCCCTCTCAAATATCTTTTTTTTTATGGATATCACCCTTGCTGAACTTCTGCTTCACCATCATACTACTTGCATCACTGCATCATCCGCACGGTGGGACTGGGGAGGAGGTGAGCTGATCTTTGTTGCTTCTTTTTTGATATTTAGTGCGATCTTTCTCCCCTGTCAAATATCATTTGTTTTTTTATGGATATCACCCTTGCTGGACTTCTGCTTCATCTTCATACTTCTTGCAGCACTGCATGATCCGTGCGGTGGGACAGGAGAGTAGGTGAGCTGATCTTTGTTGCTTCTTTTTTGATATTTAGTGCAATCTTGCTCCCCTCTCAAATATAATTTGTTTTTTTATGGATATCACCCTCGCTGGACTTAAACTTCACCTTAATACTACTTGCAGCACTGTATGATCTGCGGTGTGGGACTCAAGAGGAAGTGAGCTGATCTTTGTTACTTCTTTTTTGATATTTAGTGTGATCTTGGTCCCCTCACAAATACCATTAGTTTTTTTATGGATATCACCCTCGCTGGAATTCTGGTTCACCTTCACACTACTTGCAGCACTGCATTATCCATGCGATGGGACTGCAGAGGAGGTGAGCTGATCTTTGTTGCTTCTTTTTTGGTATTTAGTGTGATCTTGCTCCCCTCTCAAATATGATTTGTTTTTTTATTGATATATGACCCTCGCTGGACTTCTGCTTCTCCTTTATACTACTTTCCAGCACTGCATGATCCGTGCAGTGGTACTGGAGGAGGTGAGCTGATCTTTGCGGCTTCTTTTTTGATATTTAGTGCGATTTTGCTCCCCTCTCAAATATTTGTTTTTTTATGGATATCACCCTCGCTGGACTTCTGCTTCACCTTCATACTACTTGCAGAACTGCATGATCCACGCGGTGGGACTGCAGAGGAGGTGAGCTGATCTTTGTTGCTTCTTTTTGGATATTTAGTGCGAGCATCCTCTCCACTCAAATATCATTTGTTTTTTGTGGATATCACCCTCGCTGGACTTCTGGTTCACCTTCATACTACTTACAGCACTGCATGATCCGCGCGGTGGGGCTGGAGAGGAGATGAGCTGATCTTTGTTGCTTCTTTTTTGATATTTAGTGCGATCTTGCTCCCCTCTCAAATATTTGTTTTTTTATGGATATCACCCTCACTGGACTTCTGTTTCGCCTTCATACTACTTGCAGCACTGCATGATCTGCTTGGTGGGACTGGAGAGAAGGTGAGCTGATCTTTGTTGCTTCTTTTTTGATATTTAGTGCGATCTTCCTCCCCTCTCAAATATCATTTCTTTTTTTATGGATATCACCCTCGCTGGACTTCTGCTTCACCTTCACACAAATTGCAGCACTGCATGATCCGTGCGGTGGGACTGGAGAGTAGGTGAGCTGATCTTTGTGGCTTCTTTTTTGATATTTAGTGCGATCTTGCTGCCCTCTCAAATATTTATTTTTTTATGGATATCACTCGCTGGACTTCTGTTTCACCTTCATACTACTTGCAGCACTGCATGATCCGCGCGCGGGACTCGAGAGTAGGTGAGCTGATCTTTGTTGCTTCTTTTTTGATATTTAGTGCGATCTTCCTCCCCTCTCAAATATCATTTCTTATTTTATGGATATCACCCTCGCTGGACTTCTGCTTCACCTTCACACTAATTGCAGCACTGCATGATCCGTGCGGTGGGACTGGAGAGTAGGTGAGCTGATCTTTGTTGCTTCTTTTTTTATATTTAGTGTGATCTTTCTTCCCTCTCAAATATCATTTTTTTATGGATATCACCCTTGCTGAACTTCTGCTTCACCATCCTACTTCTTGCAGCACTGCATGATCCGTGCGGTGGGACAGGAGAATAGGTGAACTGATCTTTGTTGCTTGTTTTTTGATATTTAGTGCAATCTTGCTCCCCTCTCAAATATCATTTGTTTTCTTATGGATATCACCCTCGCTGGAATTCTGCTTCACCTTCATACTACTTGCAGCACTGCATGATCCACGCGTTGGGACTGGAGAGGAGGTGAGCTGTTCTTTGTTGCTTCCATTTTGATATTTAGTGTGATCTTGCTCTCCTCTCAAATATCATTTGTTTTTTTTGGATATCACCCTCGCTGCACTTCTGCTTCATCTTCATACTCCTTGCAGCGCTGCATGATCCGTGCGGTGGCACTGGAGAGGTGAGCTGATCTTTGTTGCTTCTTTTTGATATTTAGTGCGATCTTGCTCCCCTTTCAAATATTTGTTTTTTTATGGATATCTCCATCGCTGGACTTCTGCTTCTCCTTCATACTACTTGCAGCACTGCATGATCCGCGCGGTGGGACTGGAGAGGAGGTGAGCTTATCTTTGTTGCTTCTTTTTTGATATTTAGTGCGATCTTCCTCCCCTCTCAAATATCATTTTTTTTATGGATATCACCCTTCTGAACTTCTGCTTCACCTTCACACTAATTGCAGCACTGCATGATCCGTGCGGTGGAACAGGAGAGTAGGTGAGCTGATCTTTGTTGCTTTTTTTTTTATTTTTAGTGCAATCTTGCTACCCTCTCAAATATCATTTGTTTTTTTTATGGATATCACCCTCGCTGGACTTCTGCTTCACCTTCATACTGCTTGCAGCACTGCATGATCCGTGCGGTGGGACAGGAGAGTAGGTGAGCTAATCTTTGTTGCTTCTTTTTTGATATTTAGTGCAATCTTGCTCCCCTCTCAAATATTTGTTTTTTTATGGATATCACCCTCGCTGGACTTCTGGTTCACCTTCATACTACTCAAAGCACTGAATGATCCGTGCGGTGGGACTGGAGAGGAGGTGAGCTGATCTTTGTGGCTTCTTTTTTGATATTTAGTGCGATCTTGCTCCCTTCTCAAATATTTGTTTTTTTATGGATATCACCATCGCTGGACTTCTGTTTCACCTTCATACTACTTGCAGCACTGCATGATCCGCTTGGTGGGACTGGAGAGGAGGTGAGCTGATCTTTGTTGCTTCTTTTTTGATATTTAGTGCGATCTTCCTCCCCTCTCAAATATCTTTTGTTTTTTTATGGATATCTCCCTCGCTAGACTTCTGCTTCTCCTTCATGCTACTTGCAGCACTGCATGATCCGCGCGGTGGGACTGGAGAGTAGGTGAGCTTATCTTTGTTGCTTCTTTTTTGATGTTTAGTGCGATCTTCCTCCCCTTTCAAATATAATTTCTTTTTTGTGGATATCACCCTCGCTGGACTTCTGCTTCACCGTCATACTAATTGCAGCAGTGCATTTTCCGTGCGGTGGGACTGGAGAGTAGGTGAGCTGATCTTTGTTGCTTCTTTTTTGATATTTAGTGCGATCTTGCTCCCTTCTCAAATATTTCTTTTTTTATGGATATCACCCTTGCTGAACTTCTGCTTCACCATCATACTACTTGCAGAACTGCATGATCCACGCGGTGGGACTGGAGAGGAGGTGAGCTGATCTTTGTTGCTTCTTTTTGGATATTTAGTGCGAGCTTGCTCTCCACTCAAATATCATTTGTTTTTTGTGGATATCACCCTCGCTGGACTACTTATTCACCTTCATACTGCTTACAGCACTGCATGATCCGCGTGGTGGGACTGGAGAGGAGATGAGCTGATCTTTGTTGCTTCTTTTTTGATATTTAGTGCGATCTTGCTCCCCTCTCAAATATTTGTTTTTTTATGGATATCACCCTCACTGGACTTCTGTTTCACCTTCATACTACTTGCAGCACTGCATGATCCGCGCGGTGGGACTGGAGAGTTGGTGAGCTGATCTTTGTTGCTTCTTTTTTGATATTTAGTGCGATCTTGCTCCCTTCTCAAATATTTCTTTTTTTATGGATATCACCCTTGCTGGACTTCTGCTTCACCTTCATACTACTTGCAGCACTGCATGATCCGTGCGGTGGGACAGGAGAGTATGTGAGCTGATCTTTGTTGCTTCCTTTTTGATAACTAGTGTGATCTTGCTCCCCTCTCAAATATTTGTTTTTTTATGGATATCACCCTCGCTGGACTTCTGTTTCACCTTCATACTCCTTGCAGCACTGCATGATCCGCGCGGTGGGACTGGAGAGGAGGTGAGCTGATCTTTGTTGCTTCTTTTTTGATATTTAGTGCGATCTTTCTCCCCTCTCAAATATCATTTTTTTTTTATGGATATCACCCTCCCTGGACTTCTGCTTCACCTTCATACTACTTGCAGAACTGCATGATCCACGCAGTGGGACTGGAGAGGAGGTGAGCTGATCTTTGTTGCTTCTTTTTTGATATTTAGTGCGATCTTGCTCCCTTCTCAAATATTTCTTTTTTTATGGATATCACCCTTGCTGAACTTCTGCTTCACCATCATACTACTTGCAGAACTGCATGATCCACGCGGTGGGACTGGAGAGGAGGTGAGCTGATCTTTGTTGCTTCTTTTTGGATATTTAGTGCGAGCTTGCTCTCCACTCAAATATCATTTGTTTTTTGTGGATATCACACTCTCTGGACTTCTTATTCACCTTCATACTACTTACAGCACTGCATGATCCGCGTGGTGGGACTGGAGAGGAGATGAGCTGATCTTTGTTGCTTCTTTTTTGATATTTAGTGCGATCTTGCTCCCCTCTCAAATATTTGTTTTTTTATGGATATCACCCTCACTGGACTTCTGTTTCACCTTCATACTACTTGCAGCACTGCATGATCCGCGCGGTGGGACTGGAGAGTTGGTGAGCTGATCTTTGTTGCTTCTTTTTTGATATTTAGTGTGATCTTGCTCCCTTCTCAAATATTTCTTTTTTTATGGATATCACCCTTTCTGAACTTCTGCTTCACCATCATACTACTTGCAGAACTGCATGATCCACGCGGTGGAACTGGAGAGGAGGTGAGCTGATCTTTGTTGCTTCTTTTTGGATATTTAGTGCGAGCTTGCTCTCCACTCAAATATCATTTGTTTTTTGTGGATATCACCCTCGCTGGACTTCTAATTCACCTTCATACTACTTACAGCACTGCATGATCCGCGTGGTGGGACTGGAGAGGAGATGAGCTGATCTTTGTTGCTTCTTTTTTGATATTTAGTGCGATCTTCCTCCCCTCTCAAATATCATTTTTTTTATGGATATCACCCTTCTGAACTTCTGCTTCACCATCATACTACTTGCAGCACTGCATGATCCGTGCGGTGGGACAGGAGAGTAGGTGAGCTGATCTTTGTTGCTTTTTTTTTGATTTTTAGTGCAATCTTGCTACCCTCTCAAATATCATTTGTTTTTTTTATGGATATCACCCTCGCTGGACTTCTGCTTCACCTTCATACTACTTGCAGCACTGCATGATCCGTGCGGTGGGACAGGAGAGTATGTGATCTGATCTTTGTTGCTTCCTTTTTGATAACTTGTGTGATCTTGCTCCCCTCTCAAATATTTGTTTTTTTATGGATATCACCCTCGCTGGACTTCTGTTTCACCTTCATACTCCTTGCAGCACTGCATGATCCGCGCGGTGGGACTGGAGAGGAGGTGAGCTGATCTTTGTTGCTTCTTTTTTGATATTTAGTGCGATCTTTCTCCCCTCTCAAATATCATTTGTTTTTTTATGGATATCACCCTTGCTGGACTTCTGCTTCATCTTCATACTTCTTGCAGCACTGCATGATCCGTGCGGTGGGACAGGAGAGTAGGTGAGCTGATCTTTGTTGCTTCTTTTTTGATATTTAGTGTGATCTTGCTCCCCTCTCAAATATGATTTGTTTTTTCATGGATATATGACCCTCGCTGGACTTCTGCTTCTCCTTTATACTACTTGCAGCACTGCATGATCCACGCGGTGGGACTGGAGAGGAGGTGAGCTGATCTTTGTGGCTTCTTTTTTGATATTTATTGTGATCTTGCTCCCCTCTCAAATATCATTTGTTTCTTTTATGGATATCACACTCGCTGGACTTCTGCTTCACCTTCATACTATTTGCATCACTGCATCATCCGCACGGTGGGACTGGGGAGGAGGTGAGCTGATCTTTGTTGCTTCTTTTTTGATATTTAGTGCGATCTTTCTCCCCTGTCAAATATCATTTGTTTTTTTATGTATATCACCCTTGCTGGACTTCTGCTTCATCTTCATACTTCTTGCAGCACTGCATGATCCGTGCGGTGGGACAGGAGAGTAGGTGAGCTGATCTTTGTTGCTTCTTTTTTGATATTTAGCGCAATCTTGCTCCCCTCTCAAATATAATTTGTTTTTTTATGGATATCACCCTCGCTGGACTTAAACTTCACCTTAATACTACTTGCAGCACTGTATGATATGCGCTGTGGGACTCGAGGAAGTGAGCTGATCTTTGTTTCTTCTTTTTTGATATTTAGTGTGATCTTGGTCCCCTCTCAAATACCATTAGTTTTTTTATGGATATCACCCTCGCTGGAATTCTGGTTTACTTTCACACTACTTGCAGCACTGCATTATCCATGCGATGGTACTGGAGAGGAGGTGAGCTGATCTTTGTTGCTTCTTTTTTGATATTTAGTGTGATCTTGCTCCCCTCTGAAATATCATGTGTTTTTTTATGGATATCACCCTCGCTGGACTTCTGCTTCACCTTCATACTACTTGCAGAACTGCATGATCCACGCGGTGGGACTGGAGAGGAGGTGAGCTGATCTTTGTTGCTTCTTTTTTGATATTTAGTGCGATCTTGCTCTCCTCTCAAATATCATTTGTTTTTTTTATGGATATCACCCTCGCTGGAATTCTCCTTCACCTTCATACTACTTGCCGCGCTGAATTATCCATGCGATGGTACGGGAGAGGAGGTGAACTGATCTTTGTTGCTTCTTTTTTTATATTTAGTGCGATCTTCCTCCCCTCTCAAATATCATTTGTTTTTTTTTTGGATATCACCCTCGCTGGACTTCTGCTTCACCTTCATACTAATTGCAGCAGTGCATGATCCTTGCGGTAGGACTGGAGAGTAGGTTAGCTGATCTTTGTTGCTTGCTTTTTGATATTTAGTATGATCTTGCTACCCTCTCAAATATCATTTTTTTTTTATGGATATCACCCTTGCTGAACTTCTGCTTCACCATCATTCTACTTGTATCACTGCATCGTCCGCGCTGTGGGACTGGAGAGGAGGTGAGCTGATCTTTGTTGCTTCTTTTTTGATATTTAGTGCGATCTTTCTCCCCTATCAAATATTTGTTTTTTTATGGATATCACCGTCGCTGGACTTCTGCTTCACCTTCTTACTACTTGCAGAACTGCATGATCCACGCGGTGGGACTGGAGAGGAGGTTTGCTGATCTTTGTTGCTTCTTTTTGGATATTTAGTGCGATCTTGCTCCCCTCTCAAATATTTGTTTTTTGTGGATATCCCCCTTGCTGGACTTCTGGTTCACCTTCATACTACTTACAGCACTGCATGATCCGCGCGGTGGGACTGGAGAGGAGGTGAGCTGATCTTTGTGGCTTCTTTTTTGATATTTAGTGCGATCTTGCTCCCCTCTCAAATATTTATTTTTTTATGGATATCACCCTCGCTGGACTTCTGTTTCACCTTCATACTACTTGCAGCACTGCATTATCCGCTTGGTGGGACTGGAGAGGAGGTGAGCTGATCTTTGTTGCTTCTTTTTTGATATTTTGTGCGATCTTCCTCCCCTCTCAAATATCTTTTGTTTTTTTATGGATATCTCCCTCGCTGGATTTCTGCTTCTCCTTCTTACTACTTGCAGCACTGCATGATCTGCTCGGTGGGACTGGAGAGGAGGTGAGCTTATCTTTGTTGCTTCTTTTTTGATATTTAGTGCGATCTTCCTCCCCTCTCAAATATCATTTCTTTTTTTTTATGGATATCACCCTCGCTGGACTTCTGCTTCACCTTCCCACTAATTGCAGCACTGCATGATCCGTGCGGTGGGACTGGAGAGGAGGTTAGCTGATTTTTGTTGCTTCTTTTTTGATATTTAGTGTGATCTTGGTCCCCTCTCAAATACCATTTTTTTTTTTTATGGATATCAGCCTCGCTGGAATTCTGCTTCACCTTCACACTACTTGCTGCACTGCATTATCCATGCGATGGGACTGGAGAGGAGGTAAGCTGATCTTTGTTGCTTCTTTTTTGAAATTTAGTGTGATCTTGCTCCCCTCTCAAATATGATTTTTTTTTTATGGATATATGACCCTCGCTGGACTTCTGCTTCTCCTTTATACTACTTGCAGCACTGCATGATCCACGAGGTGGGACTGGAGAGGAGGTGAGCTGATCTTTGTTGCTTCTTTTTGGATATTTAGTGCGATCTTGCTCCCCGCTCAAATATCATTTGTTTTTTGTGGATATCACCCTCGCTGGACTTCTGGTTCACCTTCATACTACTTACAGCACTGCATGATCCGTGCGGTGGGACAGGTGAGTAGGTGAGCTGATCTTTGTTGCTTCTTTTTTGATATTTAGTGCAATCTTGCTCCCCTCTTAAATATCATTTGTTTTATTTGTTTTTTTATGGATATCACCCTCGCTGGACTTCTGGTTCACCTTCATACTACTTACAGCACTGAATGATCCACGTGGTGCGACTGGAGAGGAGGTGAGCTGATCTTTGTGGCTTCGTTTTTGATATTTAGTGCGATCTTGCTCCCTTCTCAAATATTTGTTTTTTTATGGATATCACCCTCGCTGGACTTCTGTTTCACCTTCATACTACTTGCAGCACTGCATGATCCGCTTGGTGGGACTGGAGAGGCGGTGAGCTGTTCTTTGTTGCTTCTTTTTTGATATTTAGTGCGATCTTCCTCCCCTCTCAAATATAATTTCTTTTTTTATTGATATCACCCTCGCTGGACTTCTGCTTCACCTTCCCACTAATTGCAGCACTGCATGATCCGTGCGGTGGGACTGGAGAGTAGGTGAGCTGATCTTTGTTGTTTCTTTTTTGATATTTAGTGCGATCTTGCTCCCCTCTCAAATATCATTTGTTTTTTGTGGATATCACCCTCGCTGGACTTCTGCTTCACCGTCATACTAATTGCAGCAGTGCATTATCCGTGCGGTGGGACTGGAGAGTAGGTGAGCTGATCTTTGTTGCTTCTTTTTTGATATTTAGTGCGATCTTGCTCCCCTCTCAAATATCATTTGTTTTTTTTATGGATATCACCCTCGCTGGACTTCTGCTTCTCCTTCATACTATTTGCAGCGCTGCATGATCCGCGTGGTGGGAATAGAGAGGAGGTGAGCTGATCTTTCTTGCTTCATTTTTGATATGTAGTGCGATCTTGTTTCCCTCTCAAATATTATTTGTTTTTTTATGGATTTCACCTTCGCTGGACTTCTGCTTCACCTTCATACTACTTGAAGCACTGCATGATCCATGCTGTTGGACTGGAGAGGAGGTGAGCTGATCTCTGTTGCTTCCTTTTTATATTTAATGCGATCTTTCTCCGCTCAAGAAAATATCATTTGTTTTTTTATGGATATCACCCTTGCTGAACTTCTGGTTCACCTTCATACTACTTGCAGCACTGCATGATCCGCACGGAGGGTCTGGAGAGGAGGTGAGCTGATCTCTGTTGCTTCTTTTTTGATTTTTAGTGCGATCTTTCTCCCCTATCAAATATTATTTGTTTTTTTTATGGATATCACCCTCGCTGGACTTCTGCTTCATCTTCATACTACTTGCTGCAATGCATGATCCGCGCTGTTAGACTGGAGAAGAGGTGATTTGATCTTTGATGCTTCTTTTTTGATATTTAGTTTGATCTTGCTCTCCTCTCAAATATGATTTGTTTTTTATGGATATCACCCTCACTGCATTTCTGCTTCATCTTCATACTTCTTGCAGCGCTGCATGATCTGTGCGATGTGACTGGAGAGGTGACCTGATCTTTGTTGCTTCTTTTTGATATTTAGTGCGATCTTGCTCCCCTCTCAAATATCATTTGTTTTTTCTATGAATATCACCCAAGCTGGACTTCTGCTTTACCTTCATACTACTTATAGCACTGCATGATCCGCGCGGTGGGACTGGAGAGGAGGTGAGCTGATCTTTGTTGCTTCTTTTTTGATATTTAGTGCGATCTTGCTCCCCTCTCAAATATGATTTGTTTTTTATGGATATCACCCTCCCTGGACTTCTGCTTCCCCTCCTTCATACTACTTGCAGAACTGCATGATCCACGCGTTGGGACTGGAGAGGAGGTGAGCTGATCTTTGTTGCATCCTTTTTGATATTTAGTGTAATCTTGCTCTCCTCTCAAATATCATTTGTTTTTTATGGATATCACCCTTGCTGCACTTCTGCTTCATCTTCATACTACTTGCAGCGCTGCATGATCCGTGCGGTGGGACTGGAGAAGTGAGCTGATCTTTGTTGCTTCTTTTTGATATTTAATGCGATCTTCCTCCCCTCTCAAATATCATTTGTTTTTTCTATGAATATCACCCAAGCTGGACTTCTACTTTACCTTCATACTACTTACAGCACTGCATGATCCGCGCGGTGGGACTGGAGAGGAGGTGAGCTGAACTTTGTGACTTCTTTTTTGATATTTAGTGCGATCTTCCTTCCCTCTCAAATATCATTTGCTTTTTTCTGGATATCATCCTCGCTGGACTTCTGCTTCATCTTCTTACTACTTGCAGTACTGCATGATCCATGCGGTGGGACTGGAGAGGAGGTGAGCTGATCTTTGTTGCTTCTTTTTTTATATTTAGTGCAATCTTGCTCCCCTCTCAAATATCATTTGTTTTTTTATGGATATCACCCTCTCTGGACTTCTGCTTCACCTTCATATTACTTTCCTCCAATACTTTCACAGGCTAAACAGACAGATGTGGGTTGATATTAATAAAATGGAAATTGGTCAGAGATATTTCCCTCCCCCCAGATTACCCCATATTCATATTGTAATTAAACATCTTGACACCATCCAGATTGTAAAGCAGTTACCGCTGAGATGCTGAGATGGATTACATCAAGGGACAGTATGTTGGACAGTTGAGGCATATGGTGATTTATTTTTCTTTTTTTACATGAGACAAGGGCTTCAATGGATTGGACGCAGTGTGAGTATATGTTTTTTTTCTGATTTTTACAGGGGATGAACCCTTCAATAAAATGGGCATAAGGTGAGTATAACTGTGTTTTTTATTTTTAAATAAATGTGTTAAAGAGTATTTTGTATTTTTTCAAATAAAGCACTTTATTCTTTCTGTGTGTTTATTTACAATATGTCTATGGGGTTATTAATGACTAGGTGTCTTATAGACACCTCATCATTACTAACCTGTGAACTTGATGTCACCTGACGACACAAAGGTGACATCAACCCCACAAATATTAACCCCACTTGCCACCACCACAGGGCAAGAGGGAATAGCAAGGTTTAGCGCCAGATTTGGTGCATCTTATTCATGCGCCATTCTGGGGCAACTGAGGGCTGATGTTCGCAGCCTAGGGGGGCAATGTCTCTGACCCCTTCCCAGTCTATTAAAATCATCCCACAGATGTCTGTTTAGCCTTTGCTGGTTTGAATTTATAGGGGGGCCATACATCTTTTTTTTTCCAGGGTTTAATTTTTAAAGTTTTGAATCTTAAGTATTCTAAAGGCTAAACAGCGACAAAGCCATGACATGGGTCATGTTGCCACAGATTGCCGTATGCTGCTGCTACATCACAGTATATTGAAAGTGAATGGGGTCACATTGAAAATTGCGAGTGTGACAAAAAAAATTGCATAAAATGCAACTGGTTCTGACATTTTGTTGCTTGCCTGATGCATTGGCACTCCAGTTACTTGCATTATGCTGTCATGCAAAATCAGCATACAGCCATCTTTGTCCGTGCAACCTGTGTAGCAACCAAATACTCCTTGTAGCCCAAGCCTCTTTCACATGTTTCTCACATGGCTCCATATCGGATCTGTACAATTGATGGCAATAACTGGAGGTCTGATTGTATTATGTAAAACAGACGCACCTTATCAACATGTGCCCCGAGCTGTCATGGCACTTGGCAATGACATCACCAGTCTGAGTGTCCGGCTGTCATTGCACATAGATGTAAACCAGTTCTCTTGGCTTTATTTATACAGGCAAAGGTATCATTTCATAGACATTTTGACTACAGTTTTGTGTTTGGACTTGCGTTTTGTCATACGCTTGGGATGTGTTTTCTTTTGCTCTTTCTTGGACTTTTGTCTTTCTTCTAACCACTGACCTCCAATTATCATCCCTTGTCTGTCATGTGGCTACTTTACTGTGACCTCCATTGCAATAGTCCATCACTGCCAATTACTTTGAGGACCATGACCTTGACATCTGACCTATTAATTTAAGATTTCCTGGCAATTGTCTATGGTGAAGAAAATGAGCATTCCTTAGACTTTGCTCCTCAGTTGAGTTAGAGCTAGAAAGTTTCACCTTTCAAGGTACTTAAAGGCATGACCAACTTACAAAAAATGTCATAAATGCCAAGAAATATTATAAAGTTATATTCTTTGTCTCTAACCCCATTACTCCGCCACTGGCCACTCTGATGGTCTGTCTTGACAGGAAGTGATGGCATCTAGATCTTTTGTTATCTGATCACTGAGGACTGTGTTTGGCTGCAGCTGTCAGGTGACTGTGAGGCTATGTGCCCACATATGCAGAAAATTTCTGCATGAAAACCGGACTCCTTCCCAGAAAATGCGCTTTGTTTTCCGCACGTTTTTGATGCGTTTTTTTCCGCGCGTCCCCAGACACATAGAAAATAGCTAAAAATGCAGACTTTTCTGCAAAATTAATGAGCATGCTCCGTTTTTACCGCGTAGCGTTTTTTTCGTAGAAAAAAATGCATCAATATGCACAAAAAGTGCAAAATGCATTAAAATGAATGGGATGCTTTTTTTATCAATTTTTAAGCGTTTTTGCCGGTAAAAACGCGAAAAAAAACGCTTACGTGGGCACACAGCCTTACATACGTTGTGTATCAATCAAAGTCAGAAGTATCTCATGCATCCAATTCAGATCTCATGTTTTACACTGAGGCGGGGCAACATGCCGAAACATGTGTCTGCAAATTAAGATTCTGGATTGGCTTTTATCTTCAGTCATGTGGCAAGGCTCGTTAAAAGGTCAATATTGACTATTAGGGATGCTACTTCTAATAGATAACGCTAAAGTTCAAGTCTGAAGAGACTGTATGCATATTTAATTTCCCAGAGGAACATTGCACATCTTCTGTCTACTCAGCCATATTGCTCTCCACAAGAAGAAACGTTACCTTTTAGACCCTAGTCAAATGCCTCTCAGATCTCATGCTTTGCACTGACAATGAGCAACATCCTGAAACTGTCTGCAAGTTGAGATTCTGCTTTGAAATATATTCATAGTCATGTGGCAAGGCTTGTTAAAGGGTCAGTACTGACATTGATGACGCTAGAGTATAAGTCCTCTTTGCCTCTGAAGAATCAATTTGCGCATTTTTCTTCCTGTGCAAAGGGAGACCACATAGCAGCCTGTGTGTGAATGGACGGGGATTACAGACAGCGGGGATACTTTCACCAGATGCAGTGGAGTTACAAATCAATACGGCCATAACTGGGTGTATAAAGACTTTGTATAATTTGTTCTGGCCATACAGACAAACTGACTGGAGAGTGATTGGCTGTAGTAGTCACATACACATCCAGACAGAAGAGGAATCACAGAGATTGGTGGTAGAACCGGGAAGTAAACGGGAACGAGAACAAATGTAAAAGATATCTGAAGTCCATACAGAGGTACATCAGGAAGAGGGAGGCGAACTAAGAATTGAAGTTCTAGCAGAACTCATGCATTAAATCCTTGGAATGTTTTTGTACCATTGATGCTAATACTGCCCTCCACTTGAATGATTTTCTAACCACTTTTTAATGCTCTACATAAACACTTGTGTTATTTTCTATATGTTTTTAGAAGGGATGGACCGTCTTAAGACACAACTTATCTTCAGGGCATCTCAGTAAAAACACAACTCCTTGTTCAAAAACATTTCAAGTTTAACGTAAATGGAATTTCCTGTGTCTCTGAAATCTGCAGCAACATCATCTATTAAAACTGCCTGAGCTTATGGATGCTATTAATATGTCATGAGAAAAACAAATATCTTGGGAAACAGCAGCCACCAGCTGCAAACATAAAAGCTTCACTCAACTTCATATACATAGCTACCATTATCGTGCTATTCAATGGCTCCAACAGGAGGAAATATGGAGAAATGCAATTCGTAAAAATGTTAATTCTTTAAGCAACATTTTAAAAAAAATTTTCAAAAACTTTCTTGTTCACCTATTTCTTTATTTTGGATCTTATGTCTTGTGCTAAGCTCTTAATTTGCCATTCCCTTAATTATTTTAGGTTTATCCAGTGATTTTTGAATCATCGCCCTGGCCTCTAGATCTGGGTAATGTTATTGATATGAAACTATGATTTAGTTATTTTATGCTGCATGTATCTCCATACTGTTAGCTGACCATTCTTGTTATCTTCTATATGCTAATTGCTCTGCTAAGATGTAATTTTAACATATTTTTGTTGTATTTTTTTAGCACTTCAAAGGATAGACAAAACAGATGGTTCCAAAAATAATAAATCTGATCATAAAAGCAAGCAGATGACTGCAGCGTTTCCCTTTGTCACTCCAGCCTGTTCCTGCTTTCTCTGTTTTCATTGCCTGTCTGTGCCCTTTAATTTCGGTATACAAGGCTGGATAGATGTTTTACAAGACTTGACTATTTGAACTCTTGATGTTGTGAATGTTTTTCTGTCAGTTTAAATTTTGTAGATTTCTTATATTTGTGTGATGTGAAGAATATTCACTTTATTTATAAGAGTGGCGTAAGTTGAAGCTCAGGATCCCCAATTCAAAAGTTACAATGGGGTCCCCAATTATTGCAGGTTATCCTAAAGAAAAATTAAAATCCATAATGACATCTCCAGAGAAGAGAGAAGAGCTGACACTTCAATTCCCATTAAAATAGACCTTATCATTGAACATATGGGATTAATTAGACCCAGGAACAAGAGTACAAATTAAAGCATGGGAAGCGGAGAGAGAGCTAACAC
The DNA here is from genome assembly GCF_039654945.1 of Dendrobates tinctorius. Taxonomy (NCBI): domain Eukaryota; kingdom Metazoa; phylum Chordata; class Amphibia; order Anura; family Dendrobatidae; genus Dendrobates; species Dendrobates tinctorius. The sequence goes on from NW_027361717.1 coordinate 480,227, forward strand.
TTCAACTTCCACTGAAGTAGGGGCCTCCTGCAGTGACCAGATAATTACAGCAGGAAGATTGGCTGGGAAGAAGGCACAAAGTCTGAGGTCCGTATATTCAAGAGGCAGAGAAGTGGAAGATCTAACACTTTCAGAGGTAACTCTTGTTCTTTTCTTTTCTAAGACAAAAATGAACAATTGCAGCTAGACACTGTCTACGGTGATCAGATATGAATATTTGGGTTTGCATCGATCTGATACTTATGGGTGATACATTTTCAGTGCCATAGTGAAGGGACGTAAAGAATGCATTCACTCACGTTACTGTAAATGTGGAAAAACCCCTACAACTTAACGTTCAGATAGATTAGGCTGTACATGCTATATTTCATCTCTATTGACAGGTAATATCGTGACAGGAAACATGATGACAATATCTACCACCTGGGACCTCCAGGGACAAAGATTCTGTAAATTGTGGATCTCATAAAATCCTGATGGGCTGAGCATATCCCACAATCAGCCCTCACATAAGCTGATCAAGGGGAGGTATGTGGACATAAATTTGATTTAATAAAAAGCAGAAAGTACATCTTTCTGTGGTTCTGTCCATTATTTTCCTAAGGAGTACCTACCGCCGATAAGCTGTGAGTCATTTCCGTGACATCAAGTTTAGTAATTTTCTTTCATTATGCCTTTTTGTTTAATTTAATTGTATATAATGTATTGTTTTGTTCCCATTTTGTATCATCTACTGCCTAACTTTTTGGATTAAATATATAAATTTTAATAACTCTGTTCCTCTTGCTCTGTAAACCGCATCCCTGGGGCCAAAATTTGCCTGTATAAGTGATTGGTGATGGCAGCTAACAGTGGTTCCATTTTTGTTATTGTGGAGCTTACAGTGACTGTACCAGGGTATATACATATATTTCATGCGTTGTAATCAGAGATGTATATACCATATGCTCACTGTGAGTACCCCAATGATGGAAGCAGTTGCAACCTTCTCCTTCACTCATCACTCAATTGAGTAATTGACCTGACGAATGGAGGTAGTAAAGTTGCATTCTCCTGACATATTGGTGGCAGTGGTGGGATCTGGGTGGTCTCTCTGATGTCATCTGTGACAAACTGGTAACAGTGGTGGGGTCTGCGTGATCCATCCGGCTGTTACACTTGACACAAGTCTTTTAATATAGGTCAATGGGACTTTTTGGGCGCCTTAAGCTCCAGGGTCCATGTGTGATTTTAACACCTGCACCTATTGAAGTAACGCCCTTGGATTGTAGGGAACATTTGGTCATAGCTATAACTGCTCTAATTGTAATATTGGTGCATTTTACACAAGCTGTATTCTGACTTTTAGCTTCTAATAGTAATGCAAGTGGCATATAGAGAATTTACAATTTATTTATAATACAGTGGTTGAACCATAAAAATACTGTATCGTTGCTTTGGATATGATTGCTGTATGACTGTAAAACGTATGATTGCTGAGGGTCTAACCATTGACAATCATGAGAATGTATCAAACAGTGGCAGCACCAGAGGTAATTCAAGTACTTTTCTCTCTAACTTGGTAATAATTCAGTAATACTGCCCCTTGCGTGCCCCCTTGAGTTAAATATCGCCCCCTAAATGTGCTACTGGAGTGTACTAGTGTCCCCTGTGAGGCAGTGAGGGGGGATCATATATAAAGGTCGTTATGTGTCCCATGGGATGCGCATAGAAACATTCTGAACCTGCTGGAGCGCATTGTAATTACAGCCATAGAGTGAGGACAAGGTCAAGTTATTTGACCAAGTCAGATTTAGGAAAACAAACCTGACATGGGCTTTTATTTTTGGAGCGATCTGTAGGGAGGTAGTGGGATGGACCTCTCCTTCCCCTCCGGATGTTGGGAGTGGCCCATGTCCACGATTCCCCTTTAAACATTCACTTATGGTTTGGGTGTGTGAGTATTTGGTTTTGCAAGCAGCAGAGCAGGAGCTCTATGTATGTCATGTAAGCCTGAGAGCAACCTCAAAAAGTAAAGGCTCCATCACACTCCTGGATACCCGCTGTTTACCTTGGAAACCGGCGTACATGCTGGTTTCCAAGGTAAACAGCGGGTATCCAGGAGTCGCGCGGCTCTTAGATACCCGATGATTACATTAGAAACCAGCATCCAGCGTCGCTGGTCCTGATCGCTGGAGGGGCTGTCTTGTGACAGCTCACCAGCGATCAGCCTAACGATGTCCCAGCGATCCCATCATGTCAGATCGTTGGTGGGATTGCTGGGATATCGTTATGTGTAACTGGGCCTTAAAAATGCCACCTCTGCAGACAAATAAAGTTTATATTCACCTTATCTCGTTGAGTCCTTATCTTTCACACACAGGACAGACTGGCGCATGTGGTGTAATGCAGTGATGTAACTGTAGCTCCTGTGCGGGGACACTGGCATCTTGTTTGTCGCCAACCTACTGCAGCCTGCCGAATACTAAATGGAGGGTGGTGGGGCAGGGAGCATAAGGCTCTCTGTTCTACCACAGGATCCAACTGTATTGGACTCATGTGGATGCCAAAATGTTTCAGCGTGGTCCTCTCCTGGAGATTTGGAGTACCTGGCTAGAAGTTTGGGATTGTCCACTGCTCTGGATCTTTGGCATCTGTGATGCCCTTTCTTATTTAAGCAAAAATGGAAAAAAGAAAAAATATATACGTCTTTCTTTTTATCTTTCCTTTCAAAGTTTGCACATTGAGCCCAGCCCTGAAGGCTGCCTACCGTACACCATTGATCCCAAGTTCCCTTATGTGGATCAAGCAGTAGTGAATGTGTGTCACAAATGCTTCATTGACTGTTTATAAGAGTGGTGGTCGCATAATTCCACTAATGATCAATTCACATAGGCAGGCCCGGATTGATAATCTGGCGAACCGGGCAGATGCCCGCTGGGCTGACGGCTCACAGCTTCAAAATGGGCCGCCGGCCCTTTAAAATCTTCTGCACTGCCCAGGCCCTGGTGCGGCGTACTCTATCAGTGCATGCACTGACCAGGGCCGCGGCGGCCCAGGTCGGCTCGTGAGCGCGGCCCTCGTCAGTGCAGGAGAGCACGCACCAGGGCCTCTGCAGATGTTTGAAAAGCCTGCCGCTGCGGCATGCAGAGGACGCCAGGAGTCTGTACCCCCCCGATAGGAGCTGGGAATGTGGCGGCGGCACTGTGCTGCCAGAGGAGCCATGTGTGAGGAGACAACGCGCTACTTGTGCAGGAGCGAACTGCGCCTCATACACAGGTGAGCAGCGGGAGGCCGTGGTGGGCACTGCTCACCTGGAATGCTCCCTGCACTGGGTGTCACCGTGTTTGCAGGGCTGTGCTCCTGTCCTGCATGGAGAGTCTGGGGGTTACATCGTGCAGCGGCATCATATCCTGCCGTGTAGCTGAGGCTCTATAGTGTCTGCAGCTGAGAGAAGTTTGTCAGATGTCCTGTAAAAGGCATTGTATAACTACAGTGCTTACATAGGACTGCAGGGTTTACATAGGACTGCATATAACCTGCTTATAGTCACCATTTCCTTCATATGTCCATTAGTTTTGATGACAATGTTAGTTATTCCCTTTGGGGGTTTCATGAGATTTCTCTGCTCCCCCTCCAATATGAGGGATTCCACCTCTACTTGTTTCCCCCTCTTTATAGAGCTCTACATAAATAATGGTCCCAAACATTCGCCGTAAGCAACTTCCCCCATAGTCACCGTGTACACTGAAGGCGAGATTGATGCTAATGACAAGCGCTGTTAGTGGTGTGACCTGCTGAGCTCTGGTACATGAGCATGCCAGTGGTACAGAGGGGGGTGCGGATCGCTGTCTGGCACTTCTGGTTCTCTCTGGGATTTGGCTGATGGTTTGCATACGCTGCTGCCAGTCATATTTATTGCACGGAGGAGCTTTGCTTGCTCTCTTCTGCCAGATGGGAGTTTACTTTGTGGTCTCTATAAAATTTTGGCTCTGGTGATGAGAACATTGGTATAGTGTAGATGGCCCCAAATATTTGTGTTTCTGTTTCTTCTCTGCAGTCGTATGTTCCTCCCTTCCGTACTGGATTACTGTGGGGTCCGAGTGTCAGTGTTATTTCTGCAGTGTGGATATTTAGATCCAGGTGCTAACAGCCAATTGTGCCCATAATGAACCAGACACAGGTGTGAACGAGACGCATAACGCGAGACAAGTGCAACCAATGGATGTGAAATAACCATAATCTGACATGAAACATTTTCAGCACAGAGCTGCTCCATAATGTGGAATTTCACAAGACTGAACAGAGAACAAATTAGTAAATTCCTCTAAAAACAGGGAGTTCTCATACATGCGGAGTGGGGAGGCGCAATACAAAGTGACCGCCCTCCCTGTGCTGTCAGACAGGCTCAGTGCTCCTAGGGAAGAGCGCCTCAGTACTCGCAGCATTTTAAAGAGTGTGTTACTTTTCATTGTGATGGATTTGTATCAGTATGTCTGATAATCTGTCATGGTTTCGGATTAGCTGAACTGTTGAGAGCCAAACGAGTGGATCCAAAAAGTTGTAGGGCTGGGGACAACTGAAGTTATGGCCGGGCCCCCGCTGCGATGTTGCTGATCGCGCTTGAATGTCCTAGGCCATTTTTTGATCGCTAGTGTCCCGCTGGCCAGCGTGCATAGCGTGTTTGACGCCAATGAGCGACCTCGTTGGCGACGCAGAACTCATGGACACAGGCGGGAATCATCAGAAAATCTGCTGTGTGACAAGGTACCAATGACTGCCAAGGTCGTTATACGGATTGCCAGATCGCTGCTGCGTCATTGGATAGATCTGTCTGTTTGACAACTTACTAGCGACCATTTAGCGACGCACCAGCTATCCTTACCAGGTCGTATCTTTGTCGGGATCGCTGGTGCATCGTTTAGTGTAACGGTACACTAACACTTATCCTTTTACATGCTTATCTTTAAAGCAAATCTGTCACCCTTTTTTACCCTATGAGCTGCCGGCATTGACATCAGGGGCTTATCTACAGCATTCTGTAATGCTGTAGATAATCCCCCGATGCAACCTGAAAGATAAGAAAAACACGTTACATTATACTCACTGGGGGGCGGTCCGGTCCGATGGGTGTCGCGGTCCGGTCCAACACCTCCCATCTTCATAGGATACCGTCCTCTTCTTCCGTTCCTGCAGTAGCTCCGGCGCCGGCGGACTGCTCTGCCCCGTTGATGGCAGAGCAGAACACTGCAGTGTGCATGTGCCAGACCTCTCCCGGCGCCTGCGCACTGCAGTATTTTGCTCTGCCCTCAACAGGGCAGAGCAGTGCACCTGCGCCGGAGCCATGACAGGAAGGAAAGAAGAAAACGGCATTGTATGAAGATGGGAGGCGTCCGACCGGACCGCGACAACCATCGGACCGGACCCCCCGGTGAGTATAATCTAACTCTATTTTCTTATCTTTCAGGTTACATCGGGGGCTTATCTACAGCATTACAGAATGCTGTAGATAAGCCCCTGATGTCAATGCCGGCAGCTCATAGGGCAAAAAAGTGTGACAGATTACCTTTAAGGCAAGGGTCAGTGGGTCACTCAACTGTAGATTCTCTCATTCGTGAGAATCAGACCGAATATACTAATGCCACTGAAAAGAGTTTGATCTGAGTGTTAGCATAGTGTGATCCGATTCTCTCAGATGTGAGGAGAGTAAAATTTCTCCCATCATCTACATTTTGTGACTGCAGAAATCAGTGCGATGATTTCCATGGACCCGTAGACTTGAATGTGCAAGTCTAGTTCAATTTATGCCACCTAATACAGTGGTGCGAATGAGCCCTAACTCAGACTCTTCAAAAAACTGCTCCACAAATTTCACGAGTGTTTCCATCTTAATGGATACAATGATTTTAAAACGCCATCTGGATGAATAAATGGTTTTCCAGGTTTGATACCGATGACCTATGCTTAAAGCCCTCAAACATATTAGACTAACATTGGCCAGAACCTGCCAACAGTTTAATGTGTATGGAGACCTCCTGACTGTTCCCGAACATGTGATTTTTTTTTTTTTTTTTTTAAAGACATTTTTTTAAGCTAGATGAGGATTTTCTTGTTCTCAGCCACTGCTAGTGTAATCTGGCAGTGTCTCTCTCATAGTGAACACAGTGTATGTAGGAGTTGGGAGAGAAAGCTGCCTGCCAAACTATTGTTCTGCCAACAGCTGTTTTGCATGGGCTCCTAAGATACATCACTGTTATCAGATTGGTCGAGATTCTGCACCCTCTCCTCCACTAAATAGCAGTTATCTACGTTTACTGTGTAATGGACAAAGCCAAGAACTGCAGCCCAATTTCCATTGATTTGAATAGGAGCTGATCTGCAGTTCACAGTCCTTTGGACCTCCATCTGTACAGTGAAGAGGATTAGAATAGTTCATCATGTGTAAAGGTCCCGTTACATTTAGCGATGCATCAGCGATCCCGACAACGATACGACCCGGTCAGGATCGGTGATGCATCGCTACATGGACGCTAGCGAGCTGCCAAACAGGCAGATCTCACAGCGATGCAGCAGCGGTCGTCACTTACCTGTCACATGCAGCGAGGGTGACATCTTCCACCCGTGTCCATGGAGTTGCTCATCGGTGCCAGCAGGAAGCCGACGACGAGAAATGGACCAGGACGATCTCGCGCGATCAGCGATATCCAGCGGGGAGCCAGGTCGCAGGTAAGTGTCACATGTAGCGAGATCGCTACCGATATCGCTTTTGCGCCACAAAATCGGTGAAGCTTTAGCGATATCGCTAGCGATCTCGCTATGTGTGAAGGGGGCTTTATACATACATGTCTTGGAGCACACATATGGGATGGTGAGCATGCTCAACCATAGAAATAAGTGGAAAAAAAAAGCCAAACCATGACTGCAAGAAGCATTTTCAGACTGATGTAACCTTTTTATCACCATACAGTATAGCCCATCCTTCAGATGTCCACATGGGACGATCACATCGCAGGAGCTTGATCTCACATGACAGAATTGTCAGTATTTGGACAGGCCCTATAGACTATAGATCCCTATGTATACTTATACAGTGGGATATAACTTCCATCCCTCTGTGAGAGTTTGACATTGGGAATTGTCCTAATATATACAGCTCTGGCAAAAATTAAGAGACCACTGCACAATATTATAAAAATCAGCTTCTCTACATGTCTGACAGCCATTCCATTCCAGTGTCAGTTGAATTCCAACCAGAGTACACCTCACTCTACTTAATGTGCTTCTGATTAGGTGATCACCTGAACCAAATCTTATTTAACGAAGGAAAGTATAAAAAAACCCTGCTGTGGTGTTCACAAACCTCCTGCAATAGGACTAGCTGGATGGCAAAACAAGTGCTAGTAATATCCCAAAAGTAATAGGAATGAAAAAATAACTTTTAGCCATGCCAAAGGAGTTGAAAAGAAGGCCTCAATTCTGGCTTTACTAGCAGAGGGATACAGTGAGCGTCATGTTGCCTCCATCATTTAAATTTCTAAGACATAGGTGATACTGTGACTATTGTATATATGTCATGTAGGTGACAATGCAATTATACACAGCAGTCTATCTATATTACAGCAACTGCTTTGTATAATTGCAGTATCACCTATATGTGTACAGAATGCTGTATATACAATATATAGGTGATACTCCTGTATATACAATATATAGGGAACACTGTGCAGTATCACCTATATAATTTATATAGAGACATAGCAGTATGACCTACATAATGTACAATGAGCATATCATCCTACAAAATGGAGAACAGGAGCACATAGCTCAAAAGAAAGAAAATAGTACATAAAATTGACAAAGTTAGTATAAAAATGTACAAAAGTCTTTATTATTCAATTACTCACATACAAAAGGTATGGGCATAACTATCCACAAACTACAACAACAGGACGAGAATAAGGGGGGTAGGAAACTAGGAGGCACTGGTCACATTGAGCCTCTCATACTTTTTACTGGTGTATAATTATATGCCCTGAGCACCCCCATAAAGTGGGCCAGCCCCAGACAACAGAGTACAAACAAATCACTATTACTATCAGTCCAAGTGGACAATTATATAGGTAAAGTTAATGATGTCCCTGTGCCAAGCAGTGAGGAGGATCAGAAAACACTGAGGAGACCAGAGCAGCAGGGTATGGTGAGAAGAATTATATGGGGCCCATTATGCTGTATGAAGTAATATATGGGGCCCATTATGCTGTATGAAGTAATATATGGCACCTATTATACTGTATGAAGTAATATATGGGGCCCAATATACTGTATGGAGTAATATATGGCGCCCATTATACTGTATGAAGTAATATATGGGGCCCAATATACTGTATGAAGTAATATATGGGGCCCAATATACTGTATGAAGTAATATATGGGGCCCATAATACTGTATGAAGTAATATATGGGGCCCATTATACTGTATGGAGCATTATGTGGGGATAGGGGATGACTTTCTGTTTGTTGTGGATCTGACCGCTGGGACCCCCATGATCCTCGGAAACATAGCTTTGAAGAGCACCATGTAAATGGAGCTGTGGTCAATCATACGCACTGTGGTGCCATTCACATGTGGCTCTTTAAATAACTCCTATAACAGAGTGATGAGGGGATGACAAAGTATAGCAAAAATTCACTGATTGGGGCTGATGAGTGTTTTAGTTGGTGGGCTGGTGGGATTTGTGTGGCAGGGTTGTTTTTTTTGTCCCAGTCCGGCCCTGCACATAGGGAACTTTGGGTCCTTTTGTGATTTGGGATCTACTGGGGTCTCATAAGCTGGTTCCTCAGTAATCAATCTGTCCATCTGTTATCATTTATCTTGTGGTTAGATGTTATTGTTTATGGGACAACTCCCTTAACAACCTTTAAATTGTGGAAACCTTATAAGAAGTGCATTTTGTATAAATTGGACATGGTTATATTAGGTTTTGTCCACATCTGTGTTGTAGGCATCTTTAGGAGTCTCCTTTGCAGACTCTGTAAAACAAAATTGTAAGATGTGCCAAATTTATTCTGGTGTGCACCTCCAGCAAAAATGTTATCAAAACTCGCAGCCTGGTCAAGGAGGACATTAGTCAGAGAGGCAGCACAGAGAGCAAAAGTAACCCCGAAGGAGCTGCAGAGTTCCTAAGCAGAGACTGAAATATCTGTTGATACGACCACAGTAAGCTGTACACTGCATAGAGGTGGCATTTATAGAAGACTGGGCAGGAAATAACCTTTACTTACACACAAAAATTGTTAGGCTTTTTTTGAGTTTGTCAAAAGACATGTGGGAGGCTTCTCAAATGTAAAGAGTAAGCTGCTGTGGTCAGATGAGACCGAAATTGAACTTTTTGGCCTCCAAGCTAAACACTATGTCTGGCACCAAAGAGCCTGAGTCCAGGGATCTGACACTTGTTAGGCTGTTTGTTGTAGTTTCAATACAATCATTCTTTTATCAGCAGGATATTATCACTTTGCGACTATATCTCACGTGCAGACCAGTCTGGCTAATCTGTAAGGCAGCCCCCATCACTGATTGGCAGTTTGCTCACAATGCACCGTTACAGCTGACAATCAATGGTGTGGGGCGGGGTTACAGAACAGAAGTCTTAGCTACATCTACATCAGACAAAACAGGTATTCCATCAAAACTACACCAAGCAGCCCAGTAAGTGACACATCGCGGGAATCAGGCTTTCATCCACCTATGTTATGCTGCTGTCAGATTATATAGCAAAACATGCTGACAGATTCCGTTTATCTCTGCCTAGCACCTCACATGAGATCCTAAATGTGGCAAGTACAAATAGGTAACAGACTAAAATACCGTTGCTTCTGCAGTCTGAAGGACTGTTCTAGTGTCAGATATTTTGCTTCGATTGCCTCTGAAATATAGGAACAAGTATGGCAAATTCCGGACCATTGGTAGCTCTACCTACTTTCCTTAATATCAAGAGAACATATCACAGAACTCCTTGGAGTAAAGCTCCGGCGCTCTTTGTTCTCCTTGGTGTGACTGACCCTCCCTGTGAAGCATGCCCGTTCACGATCCTCGCCGCCCTCCCACCACTGAGAACAGAACCTTCTCTTACTCTCTGTTGACATTTTTCATTCCAACTGATTAAAGGGAAAGCCTTGTTAATCGTTTCAGAGAATGTGCCGTTCAGCATAACAGGCCGGGCTTGATCCATCGCCACTCGCACAATTGGGACTTTTTGGCAGACGACCCTTTCTACTAACTCGAAAAGGTATTTAAGCTTCATAAATAACAGAAAATGAAAAGCGTAACCGGGTCACATATCCGAGATTCCCTGAAATGCTGAAACAGAACGATTGTTTATTAAACTGAAATATCCTGATACTTTTATAGAAAAATCTCCCACAGATCTGTTTTGCTAATGGATAATCCAGGACTCACTGATTTCTATGACTAATAGAAAAAACACTATTCTTCTTAGACGTATTACCAGTTATGTTTAACCCCTTAAAGCTGTGTTCCCATCTCCAAGATCCTATCCCAATATGTAGCAGATGTAATAATAATAATATTATTAAATACCTCCAATTATAAATCTAGTATAGTTCTTCTGATTCACTATGTTGCTTTCCCCATAAGCAGGGCATTGCAGCATCTTAGGTACCCATGGTTACGACCAATCATAAAGTGACAGTTCTTAGTGGTAGTAATCTTGGCTACCTAAGCTACTGCAGTGCCCTGCACATAGGGTAAGCGACAATCAGAAGAACTATATTACATTTCTAATTGGAGGTATTTTCTAATATTATTATTATTACACTTACAACATATTGGGATAGGAGCTTGGAGATGGGAATACCCTTTTAATGATGCAGCTTATTTGGGATATTAGGATGCAGTTTGTTCACCACTTTTTCCTAAAAAAAAAAAAAAAAAAATGCAATAAAAGCTGTCAAAATTAACCCCAAAATGGTTTCGAGAAATTTTTAGCTCCCCATGCCAAAAATCAAACCCTAATACAGCTCCGGTGATAGAAAAATAAAAGTTTTGTATTCTGTAATATTTTGCAATTTACAATCTTTTTTAGATTGACCATCAAAATAAAAAAATAAAACTATACAATTTTGGTATTGTTGTATTCATACGTCTAAAAAATCGCGTTGCTGGGTGAGTTTTCCTGCACAATGAATTTAGGTGATACCAAACCCTAATGCTGGAATTGCTTCTCCCCAATCCGCCTCCATTTCACCACACTTTTCTTTTCTTTCTTTTCCATTTTTCAGTATATTGTATGGTAAAATAAATGGCTATGGCAATGGAAAAATAAAAAAAATAATGGCTTTTGCAAGAATGGGAAGAAAAGAGTGCAGAAAATAAAAACTGACCAAAGCTGGAATTTGCATGTACAAAGGTGTGCAGAAGTAAAACATTGCATTTATTAATTAGAAGCATGCTATTTATTATCTTTAGATAGCCGTCCAGGGTGTGTGCCCATTGAAGTGAATGAGATGACTTTAAGTTGTTTGACAGATGCCAAATAATGACAGATGTCTGTGGAAATGTGAATCAGCCGTTTTGCTATTTGGGTGCTGCAGTGAAAAAAAAATCTTTTCTCATTAAAGGGAATCTGTCACCAGGTTTTTGTTACACCATCTGAGAGCAGCATGATATAGAGACAGAAACCCTGATTCCAGTGATGTATCACTTACTAAGCTGCTTGACGTAGTTTTGATAAAATTCCTGTTTAATCTTGTGCAGATCTTGCAGTTCTCTGAATGCTGAGTTCCGTGTAGCCCCGCCCACACCACTGGTTGGCTGCTTTCTGTCTATGCACAGTGTAGGAAGAAAGCTGCCAATCAGTGGGGGGAGGAGGGGCTATTCAGAGCCCATGAATATGCTTGACTAACTGGCAGCAGGTTAACTAGCCCTCTAGTGATACTGCTGATAAAACAGTGATTTTATCATAACTACATAAAATAACTCAGTAAGTGACACATCACTGGAATGGGGGTCTCTGTCTCTACATTATGCTGCTCTTGGTTTAAGAGGCAGAAATTGGTGACAAGCTCCCTTTAATGGCAGCTCCAACCAGGCCGCAAGTTATACCTAAATCAGTCGATAGGTTTGTTTGATTTATGCTATTGTTGCCCAGATAACGACCTTCATAGATCAAATTCAAATAAAAAAGTCATTCAAACATAGTCTAAATATCAATAATATTGGCCATCCTTCCAGAGTAACCATATTTTTATCAATAGCACACATGAAATGTAAGAAACGTTGCAATATATCTTACTAGAGGAATTCGCTTCTTTCTCCTGACATTTGGTGCTCATAAAGTTCTATGGAGAAAAGTAACTGTCGTTTCAGCAGAATGTGTCACTCACCAGCTCCTCCCTCTTCATAGAGTTTTAAAAGCACCAAATGCCATCTATGTTAGTAATGGGAAAGTCTGTCTCCATTGAACGAGGAGAAAGGAGCCGATTTCTCTGATAAGATATATTACAGAGTTGCTTCTTTTCTTCATGTACACTATTGATGCGGTATACACAGGTTTTTTTCTGTGAATTGTGTAAATGGCATATTCATACAATATTTCCAACACAACCACAGTCTTAATACTGTCCTTCCAGGAAATACCAGAGGATTAAGGACAAAGACAGAAATCTCAGTTGTTTGAAACTTGCTCTCCTTTGATCTTACATTATAGGTGTGATTCTATCAGTGGTCCCATCCCCCAGTGAATTTACCGCAATCCCAAACACATGATCGCCCTTTGATCTGAGCTTTCGTGGTCTGATGAGGTGACTGCAATTCTGCTCTGATGTCTTCTTTTTCACTTGCTTGTGTTAAACCTAAATGTTCTGTTTTATAATTAGTGATGAGCGATTGTTATGTGTTATCTCAGCATGCTCCTGTCCTAATAGGGTACCTTCGGCGTGCTCGAATACTATGTTCGAGACCACGCGGCTGCATGTCTCTCAGCTGTTCGACAGCAGAAACACATGCAGGGATGCCTAACATACAATCTATCAATCCATGTGTTGTGACCGTCAAACAGTCGAGAGACATGCAGCCACAGGGACTCGAACATATTATTCGAGCACGCCGAAGACACTCGGTTAGCACAGGAGCATGCTCAGATAACACCTTATCCCAACACGCTTGCTTATCACTATTGATAATGGAAGCAAAGTGACGTACACGTCTCATTCTCCAATATCTGCGCTCCACTCATACTCTGAGCATGGCAAAGGAAAAGCAGACATCATAAAGACTGTGGTGAGGTGAACTTGGGGAAAAAAAACTCGCAGCCTGCACTAAAACACAAGCAGCAGGGATTTATACAGTGAACTTTTACTATAGATTGTATTAATACACAATAGGAAGACAAATAGAATTTTTCTCTATGTCAGTACTACAAAGTGTGCAGCACAACCTCAGCCCTTAGGGCTCATTCCGACATCCGTCTTCACATACGTGTTCTACCCATGTTTTTCACGAAAAGTGGGAGTCTAAAGGGTAACATCTCTCCTTGTGGAGATTATCAACTTACGTAAGGAGACTTCTAGGACATGCAATGCTCCTATGGGAAATTAAAAATGCAAATACACTCTTCAGAGAGGAAGAGGACTTTAACTCTATTGTCACCTATTGGAAGCAGAAATCTTACAAGACAATATTGACCATTTAATAAGCCTTCCATTGTAGCTTAGATCCTCAGTCAGAAGGCTCTCACCCAACCAAATCTTACTTCCCGCTTCACACTGATGAGGGGCAAACACCCTGAAACACGTGTCTGAAAAATGAATATCTGGTTTCGCTTCTTATCCTAAGTCATGTGGCACAGCTTTTTAAAGGGTCAATGTTGACTTTTAGTATTGCTACACTCAGTAGGTGGCACTAGAATTCAAGTCCTCTTCCTTTCCGGGAAAGTCAAATTGAATGTTTCACGAAAAGAACATTCACCTATTCTACAGTAGTATTGTATACTGTTTATGGGCCTGTATTTATTTGTGAGTCATCTGTCCAGGAAAAAAAGACTTTCACAAGTCCATTTTTTATCTGATTGACTAATTCAAATCAATAGGTTTGTGAAAACTCAGACAGCACACTGATGACTTCCCAATTACATTCCAGTGTTGTCTGTTTTTAACTGACTGCTTGGAGAGTCGTGAGAACCTTCAATGAGAACGTATGAGAAATACTAACGAAACTCTGTTGGAAATTGATCCATCTTTCTCGTATGAGATAAAACACAGACGTCTGAATGAGGTCTTACACCTTCTTCACACTCAGACTTAGACTGGACAGTCTCAATATGTTCTAGATTCATCAAACGCTGTTTGTTAAAGGGAATCTGTCACCTCATTTTTCGCATATAATGCTGTAGATAAGCCCCCGATGTAACCTGAAAGACAAGAAAAACAAGTTAGATTATACTCACCCAGGGGCGGTCCGGTCCAATGGGTGACGCAGGTCCGGGTCCAGCGCCTCCCATCTTCTAGCGATGACGTCCTCTTCCTTGCTTCTGTCGTGGCTCCTGCGCAGGCGTACTGATTTGCCCTGTTGATGGCAGAGCAAAGTACTGCAGTGCGCAGGTGCCGGACCTCTCTGACCTTTCCCTGCGCATTGCAGTACTTTGCTCTGCCCTCAACAGGGCAAATCGGTACGCCTGCGCAGGAGCCACGACAGAAGCAAGGAAGAGGACGTCATCGCTAGAAGATGGGAGGCGCTGGACCCATTGGACCGGACCGCCCCCGGGTGAGTATAAGCTAACTTGTTTTTCTTATCTTTTGGTTTACATCGGGCGCTTATCTACAGCATTACAGAATGCATTACAGAATTCTGTAGATAAGTCCCTAATGGTGGTGGCCGCAGCTTACTTGCGAAAAATGAGGTGACAGATTCCCTTTAAACATGTCTACTTTTGAAGACTCTTGTCTAAATTTAGACCACCTGTTAGTTGATTTTCTTTGTACTAGAAATTTATGTCAAAACACCAGTTGTGTTGTGTAACTCTCTAGACAGCACCTATCAAAGTTATCTCCTTTCACTGCTGTTAAAGGGGTTGCTCGGTAAAAACAAGTTATGAACTATCCACAGGATTGGTGATAGCTTGTTGATTGATGGGGGTCCGACTACTGGGACCCGCATTGATCAGCAGAAATGGGCACTTTTAACCCGATTGGAATGTAGCGACAGCAGGCATGCTCCTTTCATTCTCTAAAGGGCTGCCAAGCTCTGTGCTCAGCTTTGTACGGCAGTACGATAGAGAAAGAATGGAGCAGTGGTTGGCCTTGCAAATTTCCGCTCCATTTTGTGACAGGGATAAAAGTTCCCTATCGGGGATAAGATTCCCTGTACTGTCGAACGGTGCAGGTCCCATCAGTCGGACACCCGTCATACAATACTGCGAATAGGTAATAACTTATTTTTATGGGACAGCCCTTTAAAAGTCCTTAAATGTCACTGTCCCTGTCAGCAACGTTTAGGTGAGTGACCCTGCCCATCTGCACCATCGTAATGCATGATTGTGTGTTGCCATTGCAAAGCCCAACCACAGACCGCTTCATAGGAGTCTATCATTGTATACTACAGTATATAGAAAAAGTCATCAAATGATGGCAGGTTCAAGTCTGGAGTCTCAAAAATAAGGTATAAAGTAAAAAAAAGTTGTTAAGAAAAGTTAAAAAAATCCTAAATATTCGAATCAACCCTCTTTACCCAACTTAAAGAAAAATAAACATATTCAGTATCATGACTGTAAAAGTCCAAGTCTGATCTATCAATATATAACATTATTTAACCCATATATTAAATGCTGCAAGAAAAAAAAGGAAATGAAATACCAGAATTGCTATTGATATGAAAATTTGTGCTTCCTAGCAAAGAACCATTCTTCACAGGAGGATTGAATAAAAATTATATTTATTTAGAATAAAAGTCACAAACAAAAGCGGTAGCTGAAGAGATAAAAGAAGTCCGTGTGTAAGGTGCCTGGGTGAGGTAGTCATGGGTGAGCTGCTCCTTCTATGTGCTATGGCACCTTGCAGGAAAATCGAGTCCCAGTCCCAGTGTGCTGCTATGTGTGGGGTGCATCACACTTACTTATGGCCCATATGCCTCCACTTGCTCCAGGCTTTCATCTTCCAGGACCTTTGCAGCAATCCAGAGAACACTGAATTTGTTAAAACAGTCCAACTTTTACTTGGCAGCTTACAGTCATTACAATGAAGAATATAGTGGGTCGCCCTCGCACACCCAGGGCAGCGGGGTACTCGGTATCGGGCCGGTGTCAAGGCGGGAACGTGTCACAGCAGCGGTTACCCGGTCCGTGGCCCTGGGCGCCCAATATAAATGGCGGTGATGTTAATGGTGTTAAAGTTTATTAGAATAGTTTGTGACGCCACCTGTGGTGTTTGGCAAGTAAGGTGTTGAGCCAACGCTGCATACAGATCCGCTGGGACTGATGGTGTGGTGCAGCAAAGATGGTGTAGCTCCCCACAGGTGGAGCTGTAGTCCAAGGGCAGTGTAGGTGCAATGGATGAGGAGAGGCGCAGAATGCTATGGATGCTGGTACTCAGGTGTAACGGTGCGGGAATAACTGGAGGACACCAGAGTATGTGGTTCCAAAGCTTTACTCACTGTTTGCAGTTCACACAACTGCCTGACTCCGTACTGTGTTCTCCAGGTCAGGGCTCCAGCCAACCTCCAGGCAGGGTAGGATTCTCCCTTCCACACTCCGCCAACATGTACCTTACTGAACGACTCCTCCAATGCATCTTTAGGTGCAAAGCACTCCAGTACTTAGTTACCCTGGAATGCCTCTCTCTAGGTGTTCCTAGTCTTTACTTGTATGACAGACAGCTGTAGCCTGCTTCGGGGACTCCACTCTGCGTCCTGGCTCTCTATTCAGTTGCTGTTGTGTCCCAAGTCTATGATGGGAGCAAGGCGTTAGCGGCTCACTACTCCTCCGGTGTCTGTTGCCGGACATAAAGATCCAATCAACCTCGGGGACAGGGCCCCGGCCTTTGCGCTCTCTGGACTAGAAGGGTTCTCTATCTTTCTTCAACCAGCTTCCCACCGTCCTTCTATTCTCCTTTGTTCCGATCTGTTCTATCTCTCTTATGGAAAGTTAGGTTATCAATCTTATCAGTCTCTTTCTCGTGCCAGCAGCCCAGATCACTGGGACCTGCTGCAGCACGTCCCTCAGACACCCATCTTCTCTCCTCTCTCCAACTAACCAACTCTCTAACTTTCACTCTTCCCACTCTTTTATATCATCTCACTCCACCCGCCTCCCAGCACATCTCGTGTTACGAAGCAGGGTTCCACGAGGGGTGCTCTGCTAACCCCCAGTCTGAAGCTGTTAGGTGGCCACACTGAACTATCCTGTGTGTGGAATGCAGGTGTGGAGCGTGGTCAGGAGTTCCCACCTTACCTGGATGGTGGGGCACTACACCTTAGGAGAAGGTGCAGTACCTCTGTGGTGACTGAAGCCTCAGGGGCGCCACAATAGGATAGGGCCTAACTGGTTACAGGCTTTCCCACAGGTACCACACATAACTTCAGCCCTGGTTCTAGGTATGAGTAGAGCATTTCCTCTTGCTATTTCCTCTAGCACTAGGAATTCTTCTCCGCCACAAGCAGTGCACCCGGATTTCATCACCTCTTGCCTCTGAGAGTTTGAATCTATCGTACCCGGCAGGGCCACGGGCTTAGTGCGCCCAAGGACGCCGACATCCATCTCGAGGTTCCCAAGCCAACAGATGGATTCTCATGGAAGGGTTCTATGGCAATACACTGCCGCCACTTCACCACCCTTTCTCTAACTGAATGCGACATTTCCTGAACTTGGCACTAATTCACAGTTCCCATTCTCCAAACTTGGCTGGCCATTACTGCTAACCCTGTCTAGGCTAAAATGCAGCCCCAGGGGATTTCACTTTCAGATAACATACACTACTGTAAAATACATTTAACCACTTGGAGTGTCAGGGAGTAGAATATCATTTCTACCACTCCTATACGTGAACTTAGACTTAATCATCATACTGATAGAATTTTGGCTTGCCCCGTGAAACAGTGCAATACTTAAGTCAAAATTCTGGTATGCCGCCATGGCTCCACTGCATATGCCCAAACCAAAACAATATTGCATGTTGAAGGGAGTCAGTTGTACATAAACAATTTCCAGGATTTCAATGATCATTATTATACATAAAAAATCATTATTCTGTTCTCATACAGAGACAAAATCTGTCTTGACCTTCAATTATAGACTCGAAATCTGTGTTCTAAGTCACTGTTTTCAAAAATATTTTGTGCTTGCATATAAGACTTCTCTGCACATGAACAAGCACATCACAGACCTAGTTAGGCCTGAAGGTCCTGGCCTAATGTGACGATGCCAAAGATTTCAGTGAGCTTTGGTAAAAAGAGGTGCCAAGGACTGTATGTGGGACAGGGAGCAGCTGATGTTTTTTTTCTCGATTACGTAATTGTCCTGGAGATTCGAGGCAGCAGAGTGTTGTTCCTTGACAAATTGGTGGCAACCGTGAGATCTGCGTGATCTCCTGGATGTTCTCCTTGCCAAATTAGTGGCAATGGTGGGATCTGAGTGATCTCCCGTCTGTTCTCCTTGAGAAATTGGTGGCAATGGTGGGATCTGTGTGATCTCCCAGCTGTCCTCCTTGACAAATTGGTGGCAATGGTGGGATCTGCTTGATCTCCCAGCTGTTCTCCTTGACAAATGGGTGGCAATGGTGGGATCTGCGTGATCTCCCAGATGTTCTCCTTGACAAATTGGTGGCAACAGTGGGATCAGTGTGATCTCCTGCCTGTTCTCCTTGACAAATGTGTGGTAGTACGGTAGTTGAATCTATGTGATTTCCCTGTTGTTTTCCTTGACACAGAACATTCCTCTGACAACCACTAATAACCTAACTGACAGCAGACAAGGTGTTGAGTGCAGTGTTTTCTGCATGTGGCACTCTTACTCCATCCTTAATAAATCAAAATGTTTAGGAAATTTTTTTTATCATTTGCATATTTTTAACATGTCTTCCATCCTGTGATTTCCATAGCTCCATGACTTTTCCTTCCTGGTGATGTAACTTCAATGTTTATGAGTGTATATTTCATACCACAAAAAAAACTATCATAAAACAAAGCTCTTGGAAGGTGGGAAGGAAAGACTGAGTTAACGGCTTAATGGTCTGCAAACAGCGGGAACCACCTATCTTGGACCGGCCACAGGTCTTCTAACCCAATCCTAGCCTCATAATAACATATCAGTCAGGAGACCAGCGGCCGGTATGGAAATCAGTTTGTACCAGGGGCGGACATTGACAGTTTGGGGCCACTGTGTAAGAAATGTGTCTGGATGCCCCCTGTGCAAGAAATGTGCCTGTTCCCCCCCTTTTATAACGACAAACGTGTATATATATATATATATTGTGGTGTATTGACCACTGTGTCCGCTAGGGGGCGCTGTGTGGATGTCCCAAGAGAGAGGATGAGTTGCAGAATCCTAAAGGACCGTTATGTATCTCAAGGTGGGTGGCCTTGAGATGGAGACTTATGTGTTTGTGCTGATCAGCAAGGATATTGCTGAGGTGTTTCAATGTGTCAGGGAGAAGTCTCCAGGTAACTGGGGAGACGGGTGGACCCAGTTACCTACAAACCCACCCAGGGGTTGTATTTGAGAACGTTGTGATAAGTGTGTGAATGGTGAAAGGACCTGTGATGAAGTCATAGCCATGTGACCCGGTGGGCGTGGCTATGGACTTATAAGGTGGCCAGGGTAGGTCACATGTGGTGAATGCTGGGACCCGGTTGGTCCAGTGTGGAAGGTCCCGCTGAGATGGGGCTTCCTGGCTAACAGCCGATGAAGTGGTTGTGAGTAATGGCGATGTGTGCCTCTTAGTTCCCTGGAGGGAATGAACGTGTGCAGCATGGTGAAGCAGCATGAGGAAACCCTGACAGGATGAGATAACTTGGGGCTAGGGAGCCTGCGCATTGAACAGTGCATAACTTATATGACTACAGGATAACAGAGGGAAACTCTGTAATGGACGCCATGCTGATTATATGCTGTTTTCTGTTGCTGTGATGGTTTATGATGCTGAATAAACCGAAGGGACTATGATTGTTTTGTGGAAAACCTGTGCCGGATCTGGTTTTGTGGTGGCTAAGCGAGTATCCCCTACTTGAATGACAGCGCTACCTCACTATATATATATATATATATATATATATATATATATTATAGTCTGGTTTATTGTGTATAATGCCGTCCCTTATTAAACAGTGCCCCCTCTTGTTATGTACAGCACTGTACCTTACATATCAGATTATATAGACAGTGCTGTCTTGTTAGCTGTGTAATGCAATGATGGGTGATGGAGCATGGGAAATCTTCTTTTCTGTTGGACTGGTTGTCTGGCCATTGGCTGATCCATCAGCAGTCATTTTATATCTAACAAGAGAGGGGGACTATGTGATAAAAGAGGGCATTGTGAATAACCAACATAACAAGAGTAAAATATGTAAGAGACAGCACTGTACATAACAGCAGAGGAAGCTATATAATAAGGGACAGCACTATATACAACTAGAGAAGATGGTACGCAATAAGGACGGTGTGATACATAATAAAATTGGAAATTATGTATCTAAGGACAGTGCTATACATAATAAATGAGTACACTGTATATCAAGGAACTGTGTGTGTGTACACTATATACTAAGGGACTGTGTTATGCATAAGTGACTACACTATATATAAGGGACTGTGCTATACATAATAAGTGAGTACTCTATATACTAAGGAACTGTGATGTACATAATAAGTGAGTACACTATATACTAAGGGACTGTGATGTACATAATAAGTGAGTATACTATATACTAAGGGACTGTGCTATATGTAATTAGGCTACATCCCTGTGTCTTTGTGCAGTGATGGTGTGCTGTCCACTTTTACAGACGCACTGAGCATGATCTAGTCTGATCCTCAAAATTGGATCAGAAGAGGACATTCTCTGACCCTCACGGATCTTGTTCTCAGATCCATGATTTTCATGTATGTGTGAATAAACCTATAAAGCTCTACAAGCCTCTGTGCCATCCGATAAAAGAACCTAGAAGTACACGGATATTTCACAACAATGTGAGAATGTTGAATAAGGGATTTTACAGATAACATTATTACTCCACGTCACACAGTGCAGATATAGAATAATATCTACATCCAGGCACTTACCGCTGACGTCTTGTCTGATTTAGAGCAGCTTTCTCCAGTTTGTTCTCCATCTGCTCAGACCTTCATGTCAACATCTCCCATCCATGACTCGTCTTGTGACAATGATCTTCGCAGCCCTGAAAAATAATAAGGTCCACCATGAATATACTATTAGCCACGCACCATTAAAAATATAATGTGATAAGCAGCACTGTGTCCCCCATTATCTGTAATCTCTGACTCCCAATGATATAAACTATTCAGTCGGTGTCTCTCCCTGATTGCCTGTAAGGCTTTATGCACACAGGATAATGCAAGGTTTTACAGTACAAGCAAAGTGAATGAGATCCCTGAAGTCTCATGCACACGCTGCTTATTTTTTCCTTGCAGATTTGCATCAGATTAAAATCTGCATAATGTCAATTTTTGAAGCGTATTTCTACCGTACTAATGGGAAAAATATGTAACAAAAGTATGTCAAAAATGTGGAAAAAAATGTATTTTACGTAGCGTTCTTCCTGCCAACACATTAGGGTAAGCAGCAGAATTTTCTCCTGCAAATCCTGAATGTGTGCGCATAGCCTTAGTCTCTGTCCTGTGTCCCCATCATTCATTATAAGTCCTTGATAGCATCATAATGAATTTGGAAGTGGGAAAAGACACCATCAGGTACTGAGCATTCACTGCCACCTCTCAATTCATTACAAGTCCCTGACGGTGTCTTCTCACACCTTTCAGTTCACTATAAAGGGTCCTATGCACCTTATCGCCTCCTCTCCCACTCCCCAATAAATTTGAAGTCCCTGATAGCATCACAATGAATTGTGAGATGCAGGAGGATGCTATTAGGAGCTTAGCACCCTCCTCCACCACCCAATTCATTTTACATCCATATCTACTGTAGCATCTTCCTCCACCTCCCCCTGTTCATAAGTCCATTATAAGTCTACCTTCCTCCCATCCCTTTTCACCTCCTCCCCCCAAATTTCATCATTGTCCTCTCCCCAACCTCCATCATTGCCTTCTCCCTCACCACCCCCGTCATTGCCCTTTCCACAACCTCCATCATTGCCTTCTCTACCACCACCCCATCATTGCCCTTTCCACCACTTCTATCATTGCTTTCTTCCCCACCACCCCATCATTGCCCTTTCCACCACCACCGTCATTGTCCTCTCCACCACCATCATTGTCTTCTTCCCCACCACCCCATCAATGCCCTTTCCACCACCTCGATCATTGCTTTCTACCGCACCACCCCCACCATTGCTCTTTGCACCACCACCACTATTGTCCTTTCAACCACCACCATCATTGCCTTCTCCCCCACCATCCTCATCATTACCCTTTCCCCCACCTCCATCATGGCTTTCTCCTCCACCACCTCCATCATAGCCCTTTCCACCATCTCCATCATTGCTTCCTCCCCCACCAGCCCGTTCATTGTCCTTTCCACCACCTCTATCACTGCTTCCTTCCCCACCATGCCCATCATTGTCCTTTCCACCACCACCATCATTGCTTCCTCCTCCACCACCCCCATCATTGCCCTTTCCATCATCTCCATCATTGCTTCCTCAGCCATCACCCCATCATCGCCCTCTCCACACACACACACACACACACACAGCACCACTCATCTCTCCGCATGTTTCCTGCCCTCTCCACACATACACATACATACACCACTCAACTCTCTGCCCATTCCCTCCAGACGCACACAGCACCACTCACCTCTCCGCAGGTTCCCCGGCAGCTGCAGCATCTTCATCGCCGGCAGCTTTCTCTCTGGTACCATGCTGCTGTGTCAGACAGGAAGCGCGGGCAGGAAGCAGGACAGATCCCTGCAGCTCCACTCCGCTGCCATTTTCTCCTGTAGGCAGTGGAGCTGCAGGGACAGCTCCCTGCCCACCCCACATGAGGGCAATCTGGCCAGGGGCCTCTAGCGACAGATTTCCCAGTGTTAACCCCCTCCACATGCGAT
Organism: Dendrobates tinctorius; assembly: GCF_039654945.1. Lineage (NCBI taxonomy): Eukaryota > Metazoa > Chordata > Amphibia > Anura > Dendrobatidae > Dendrobates > Dendrobates tinctorius. The sequence continues at coordinate 503,454 of NW_027361717.1, forward strand.
GTGTCCGCCCCTGGTCTGTACACAGACAGTTAATTAGGATGTGTGAAGCCAGTCTTAGGCTATCGCGGCCTGTAAAAGACTTGTATTGGGGCTCAGGCACTTCCAACTATAGCTCATTCACTTGGCGTGCACTGGATGATGGAGGAACTTAAATAAAAAGTTAGCTTTCTATGAAAATGATTTTGATTGGAGCTAACTGTGGGCAATTAGTAGAAAAATTGAAAGTTTATACATTAACAGAATATCAATATATTGATGATGCGGCCATAGATTAGGACATTTGCAGAATTTTTTTTTTTTTTTTTTACAACTTATTAATGTGTACTATAAAAAGGACTGTTCACAATATATGTGATTGTCTGCATTCCTCCTGATGAAAGTTCCCACATTTATTTCCTTTGTTCAGGACAGACCTCAGCTTTCACAAAGAAAACTGTTGCCACCTAGTGGCCACGCTTGGCAGTTGATGTATGCTGTATTTTCCCAGCGCACAAAGTAACAGCAATATTTCTTGTTAGTCAATGCAAAAATCAGACGTTTCTTGTAGAGAGGAGTTTTTATATAACTGACTATTAGGGATGAGCGAGCACTAAAATGCTCGGGTGCTCACTGCTTGAACCAAGCAATTCCTAATACTCGAATGCTCGTTTCAAGTAACGATTATAATGGGGGTCAATGCTTTTTTTCCGTCAGACCCTACAAAGAGGTCTGGGGGGCAGTGAAAATGTTCAAATGGCTGGGAAAAGTGCTGAATGGAAGGAGAACATCATGAGGAAGGCCCCTGGAAGCATCTCTGTCTCCTGGATCGCTGCTCAGAGCAATGGGGTCACACTTTTACTCCACTTTAAGGACTGACAATAAAATATTTCAAGCCAACAAGAAATTGCATTTTACAGAAAAAAAACTTAAACATAATAAGAAATAATGACTTGTAAATGAAAAGGATTTTAAAAATATTTATTTAAGTAAACTAAAATTGACTTTTTATTAAAAAATAAGAAATTTAAGTTTCATTTATTACACATGCAAGAAGTGCCAAAAATAAGGGAATTAGATACACCATGTATTAGACATAAAGGAGACCTCATACACATTCGAATTGTCATGTATTGGTATTTCTAGACTCATAAAGGCTATGCATTTTGTATACTCCAGACCACAGAATAGTCTATGGGTGAGCAATATAATATTATTATTTACTAGCTGTTTCCAGCCAGCTAACGCTCGGCACGCTCATTGCTCTCTAATTAACGCTGCTGGTGATTAAACTAAAGTAAATAATGACAACATTCAATAGCGCTTACGCAGGTGGTAAATTAAATTAAAATGAAGTTAATAACAATAATAATCATTAAAAATCTGAATTATACTAATGATACATTTTATTCACAGTGTAAAATCAAAAACAAACAGGATTCAGTAAGATGTGCGGTTTTTATTCATTCCAGCATCTAAACAAATTTCATAACGAAACATAAATTAAGTTAAAATTTCTCTGTAAACACAATTAAATGTATAGTCATTTTCGTCATTTTCAAAGATCTTTCCTTGACTTCTACCAGGTACAATTTGAACTGAAAGACCTTTACAACTTGTTACTCTAGAGAATGCAGTGTATAATTGACCATGTGTGAATACAGGATCAGGTAGGAGAACGCCAATCTTATCGAATGTTTGTCCTTGCGATTTTGTAATGGAATAAGCCAGACAAAGTGGGAATTGTTTTCTTGTTAACGTAAACGGGATATCGCAATTTTCACTAGTGTCCAATGGTATTCTTGGAATGAGAACCTTTTGACCACGACGCTCCCCAGAAAAAATACTGCAGTCGATGAGATTTGTGCCAAGAGTTTCTACAATTATTCGAGTTCCATTGCACAGTCCTTTCTTTTGATTTAGATTGCAGAGTAGCATGACACAAAAGCCTTTCTTAAGGTTCATGTGGTGGTGGGGCGGGATTATGTCTGGTAATGTGGTGGGGGGCGGGATTATGTTTGGTGATGTGGTGGGGGCGGGATTATGTGTGGTAATGTGGTGGGGGGCGGGATTATGTGTGGTGATGCAGTGGGGGCGGGATTATGTGTGGTGATGCAGTGGGGGGCGGGATTATGTGTGGTGATGCAGTGGGGGTGGGATTATGTGTGGTGATGCGGTGGGGGCGGGATTATGTGTGGTGATGCAGTGGGGGCGGGATTATGTGTGGTGATGCAGTGGGGGGTGGGATTATGTATGGTGATGTGGTGGGGGGCAGAGCTACTGTGCAGGGGGCGGAATTAGCGAGTAATCACGATGCCTCTTATAGATTATTATTGCACCATTTATTCCATGGCGCTTTACATGTGAGGAGGGGTATACATAATAAAAACAAGTACAGTAATCTTAAACAATACAAGTCATGACTGGTACAGGAGGAGAGAGGACCCTGCCCGCGAGGGCTCACAGTCTACAAGGGATGGGTGAGGATACAGTAGCCGAGGGTAGAGCTGATCGTGCAGTGGTTTGGTGGATCTGTGGTTACTGCAGGTTGTAGGCTTGTCGGAAGAGGTAGGTCTTCAGGTTCTTTTGGAAGGTTTCGATGGTAGGCGAGAGTCTGATATGTTTGTGGTAGAGAGTTCCAGAGTAGGGGGGATGAACAGGAGAAATCTTGTATGCAATTGTGGGAAGAGGAGATAAGAGGGGAGTACAGGAGATCTTGTAAGGATCAGAGATTGTTTGTAGGTAAGTACCAGGAGATAAGGGTATGTGCACATGTGAGGAGACTGCAGGCATGTAGGATGCAGTAACGGACTGTACACAGACCAAGGGTGAAAGGGGTTTATTATACAATAGAAACACCATGCAGGGAAAAAACAGAGGGATAATAGACAGCAAAAGGCTGATGGGGATAACTTAAGGAACAGGGACAAGTAAAGCCGACGATACAATAAAATATAACTTATCACTCAGGCGGCAGTCACAGTTGAACTTCTGTCTGTGATTGGTGCTGCCTAAATTGCATTGCAGTGGGGGCCTGTCACAATCCTGAGGTAAATGATGAAGTATCTTTTGGCGTTGGCGGTGTCCTCCCGTGGTCCTGACGATGGCGGTGAATCCTCGGGATCCTGATGCGAGTCTTGGGTCCAGCAGATGAGGTGATGAAGAGGGATACATCCTTATCCTCAGCGGTGAGTGTTCCAACACTACGGAGATTTGCAGCACTACCCAAACACAGTTTACAATGGGCAGCCCGGTTTGCTGTGCCGAATCGTCACACGCCTAAGTCCCGTTCACAGACCTTGTCTCTCACGGTCAGTACTGTCAGCGGGGGCGGCTGTGGCAGCGTTTTCGGCTATGTCAGCGGTCTCAGCGAAGGCAGTGAAAAATTTCTGCACCATTTTTGCATCCCTTGGTCGGAAAAATGCAACTGTAGAAACATGCATTTTTGGTGTTTTTTTGCCTGTGTTTTTGGTTGATTTGAGTGAAGTCAATGGTGAAAATCACAAGGCAAAAAAACAGAGAGAATTCACATGCTGCAGATTATTTACTGCACAAAATCTGCAAGAAAAAAAATAATTAACGTTTGCATGATATGTCAGGTTTCTCATTCACTTTGCTAGCATTAGGTTTTGCCACAAATGAGAAATAACGTCCCATAAAGTCTGCCCATCAGGGTGCGTACAATCAATAGGGCCACAATGCAAAAAATAAATACAAGGTATTTACAACCCAACATGATCTAGATATTACTGACATTTACTTATGAAATAAGGGCAACAAAATAAGACATAGTGGTATATATGTACCGTGGGGGAAATAAGTATTTGATCCCTTACTGATTTTGAAAGTTTGCCCACTGACAAAGGCATGAACAGTCTATAATTTTAAGAGTAGGTTAATTTTAACATTGAGAGATAGAATAGCAAAAATAAAATCCAGAAAATCGCATTGTATAAATGATATAAATTTATTTGCATTTTGCAGTGAGAAATAAGTATTTGATCCCTTACCAACCATTTAGAGTTCTGGGCTCCTACAGACCAGTTAGACGCTCCAAATCACTTCGCTATGTGCATTAAAAACAGCTGTCTTACATAGAAAAATATTCAGGATTGAGAGTCCTCAGTAGTTGATACCTTTTAATGGCTAACTGAAAAGATGGTAACACATTACAAGCTTTCGAAACTACTCAGGTCTCTTCATCAGGCTATACAAATACAAAATCTGAAGTCACATATTTATGCACAATACAGCCTAGAAAAAATGCAATAGATAAGACAAGTGACGTAAAGCAGAACTATCAATATGGGAGAGAGAGAAACATAAATATAAACATTGGACCTGTTCATAGATAGGGAGTCCGGATGTTTTATGGTCCTCTGATTGGGGTCTAGTTCTGTGTTGTGATGCCCCCACAAGGTTTTAAAAGGAAATTCCTTAATTGATGTAAAAAGACATAAATCCATGCGACACATTCATTCCAGCACTGAGAGTGTCAAAGGTCGTAAGAGCTGGCGATGACCTGATACCAGAGACTCCAAGAATAGGGACATTCTACAAGCTTCCCCAAATCCACAAATCTGGAAATCCAGGAAGACCAATTATTTCATGTGTGGGCACCCTCACTGAGCAGGTATCTGGATGGGTAGAGGGTATTCTTAAACCACTGGTGAAGGATACATCCAGCTACATTCAGGACACAACTGACCTATTGAATAAACTAGCATCAATAGGTCCTCTACCAGAAGCAACCATCCTGGCCACCATGGATGTGGAATCTTTGTACTCTAATATCCCACACCAAGATGGTTTAAATGCCTGCAAATTCTTCATGGAAAACACAGGGACTGATGCTGATGCTGTGGTGAAACTTATAAAATTCATCCTCACCCACAATTACTTTGAATTTGACAACAGGATCTATCTACAGGAGACTGGCACAGCTATGGGAAGTAAAATGGCTCCACAGTATGCAAATCTTTTCATGGCCAAGCTTGAAAGCGACTTTTTGTCCTCATGCCCCATCAGGCCCCTGGCCTACTACCGCTTCATTGATGATATTTTAATCATCTGGACGGAGTCTGAGCAACAGCTAAAGACGTTCCACGAACAGTTTAATCAATTTCATCCCACCATCAATTTAACACTCGACTACTACAGTACTGAGATTAATTTTTTGGACACCATCATTAAGCTAAAAAACAATGAAAGAGAGACATCCCTGTATCAGAAGCCAATCGACCGTCCAACATACCTTAAATGGGACAGTTTCCATCCAAAACACATAAAGAACTCTATTATCTATAGCCAAGCCATCAGATACAATCGTATATGTTCCAACCCCATGGATAGAGACAAACACCTTGGTTGTCTCAAAAAGACCTTTTTGAATCAGGGTTACCATCCAAGAACAATTGAAAACCAAATTACAAGAGCCACCAGATTGTCAAGGAATCACCTGCTACATTACAAAGCTAAAGAAGAAAATAACCGAGTGCCTCTAGTAGTCACCTACAACCCAAATCTGGAGGTGCTAAGGGGAGCTGCACGGAAATTACAACCTTTACTACAAAAAGATGCCCGATTAAAATCCATTTTTCCAGACCCCCCACTGCTGTGTTTTAGGCAGCCCCCAAATTTAAGAAGCATCATTGTCAGAAGCTCCCTGTCCTCTCCAACAGCTGCAGGAACCTTTCCTTGCAACCAGAAAAAATGTAAAACCTGTCCATTTATAATGACCACGGACAAGATAAAGATCCCCAACTCACATCAGGACTACAAGATCCCAGGTACTTTCACCTGCATTACATCTAATGTGGTGTACTTAATTATTTGTACTAAATGTCCAACTGGGGGTCTGTATGTGGGGGAGACAGGGCAAAAGCTTAGAACAAGGATGAATGCTCATCGTCACAATAAGAGAAAAAAGAATGGATCTACCTGTGGCAAAACATTTCTGTATCCCTGATCACAGCAACGTGGATATGAAATTACTGGTATTGAAAGGTAACTTCAATTCTCAGAGAGAGACGAGTTTGGGAGTACAAATTTATGACGACCTTTGACACTCTCAGTGCTGGAATGAATGTGTTGCATGGATTTATGTCTTTTTACATCAATTAAGGAATTTCCTTTTAAAACCTTGTGGGGGCATCACAACACAGAACTAGACCCCAATCAGAGGACCATAAAACATCCGGACTCCTTATCTATGAACTGGTCCAATGTTTATATTTATGTTTCTCCCTCTCCCATATTGATAGTTCTGCTTCACGTCACTTGTCTTATCTATTGCATTTTTTCTAGGCTGTATTGTGCATAAATATGTGACTTCAGATTTTGTATTAGTCTAGCCTGATGAAGAGACCTGAGTAGTCTCGAAAGCTTGCAATGTGTTACCATCTTTTCAGTTAGCCATTAAAAGGTATCAACTACTGAGGACTCTCAATCCTGAATATTTTTCTATCTACTGGCTAACACGGTACAAAGATATACATCTTTCCTGTCTTACATAGTCACTTTTATAAAAGACTCCTGTCCACAGACTCAGTTAATCAGACTCTAACCTCTACAATATGGGCAAGACCAAAGAGCTTTATAAAAATGTCAAGGACAAGATCATAGACCTGCACAAAGGTGGAATGGGCTACAAAACCATAAGTAAGACGCTGGGTGAGAAGGAGACAACTGTTGGTGCAATAGTAAGAAAATGGAAGAAATACAAAATGACTGTCAATCAATATCGATCTGGTGCACCATGCAAAATCTCACCTAGTGGGGTATCCTTGATCATGAAGATGGTGAGAGATCAGCCTAAAACTACACGGGGGGAACTTGTTATTGATCTCAAGGCAGCTGGGACCACAGTCACCAAGAAAACCATTGGTAACACATTACGCCGTAAAGGTTTAAAATTCTGCAGTGCCCGCAAGGTCCCCCTGCTCAAGAAGGCACATGTGCAGGCCTGTCTGAAGCTTGCCAATGAACACCTAGATGATTCTGTGAGTGATTGGGAGAAGGTGATGTGGTCAGATGAGACAAAAATTGAGGACTTTGGCATTAACTCAACTTGCCGTGTTTGTAGGAAGAGAAATGCTTCCTATGACCCAAATAACAAAAAAAGATAATTACAGCACTCCTGTGGATGGTGCCCAAGTAGGATCCTATCCTATCCTATGTGAATCTTGTAGAAAACTTGGCACTCAGGTAAATGTGAGCAGATAATTTTATTTTGTGCAGGCAATCCAAAAACAAAGAAATGTTTCTGTCATACAAAGATCTTCATCAGTCAGACAGATTGCAGTGTGCACAGGGTTACAGGCAGAAATGAACGTTCAGGATATGCAGTACATGCTACAGCAGTGTGTGGCGTGACCCAAAGAACACAGTCACCACTGTCAAGCATGGAAGTGGAAACATTATGTTTTGGGGTGTTTCTCAGTCGCTGCTAAGGGCACAGGACTACTTCACCGCATCAATGGGAGAATAGATGGAGCCATCTTGTTCAACTTCTCCCTCCTTGACATTGCTAATGTTGCAGCTAGTCCTTGGTGATGGGCCGGTTTATTGAAGATGGCCCAGTTTGTGGACATTTTACCACCACCTCTTTTGGACCTGCTTGGCGTATCTCTCCCCATTAATGCATGCTGTTGCACAGAGCTGGTATCTCTGCTAGCAGTGGTGTCTGAGGGTGCTGTTGCCATCAAATTATCGAAAACGGCCTTCTTGAAGGATTCCATTGTGAAACCCCTTGGTGACTGCAACAGTAGCGAAGGAAATTTGTCCTTGTACCGTGGGTCTAGAAAGGTGGCCAACCAGTATAAGCTGCTATTGAAAGTGTGGATTACGCGAGGGTCTTGGCACAGACATTCAGATATGAAGTGTGCCATGTCTGCCAAGCTGCATAGAGGCAAATTTTCCGTGACCCCTGAAGGAGGAACAATACCCATCCTCTCCTCACACTGACTCTCCTCCTCCACCTCCTCCTCTTCAGCCCACCCATGCTGGACAGACATGAAGCTGGGGTTTGGATTCCCCTCAGTAGCATGACATGTCCCCTCGGTACCACTGAAAAAGAAGTCCTCTCCCTCCTCATTTTCATCATCCTCTTCATCCCCCAGTGTTACCTGATGATATTGGCTGGACTGGGTAGGATCACCCATTGTGAAATCTTGCTCCATACCCAGCTGCTGGGCACGCAAAGATTCCATTTTTTTATTCTGCAGCAATTTTTTCCGCAGACATAGCATAGGGATGGTTACGCTGATAATAGCCTGATCACCACTCACATGCTTGGTGCAGTACTCAGTTATCAAGCACCTCACAAATATCAGCGATCCACACCCACTAGACAGTTGTTATGTGTCTTGGCTGAGTCTCAGTATGACGGGCATGTTTAATCTGGTATTCAGAAAATGCCCTCTGCTGCTCACTTACCCTTGCCAACATATGATATGTTGAGTTCCACCGTGTTGGTAGGTCGCAAATCAGTCTGTGGTTTGGCAAATTAAATTGCTTTTGAAGCTCTGCAAGACCGGCAACAGCGCTTAAGGAGTGGCGGAAATGGGCGCACCTTCTCAAGTAGGTATGGCAAGTCAGGGTAACATAGTAACATAGTTTTGAAGGCTGAAGGAAGACCTTATGTCCTTCTAGTTCAGCCTATTTTTAGTGCAGCTGTTCTGCATTGTTGTTCCTGGGGAAGGCAAAAAACCCACAGAGCAGAAGCCAATTTTCTCCATAGGGAAAAAAATTCCTTCCCATAAGCTGGGTCAACCATCTATCTATAATCTGTTATTCATAACCTTCTATACTGTTATTCACAAGAAAAGCATCCATTCCTTTCTTACATTCATTCAGTGAGTTGGCCATCACCATGTTTTTGTAAATTTCTGCACCACCAGGTTCAGCACGTGAGCCATGCATGGCACGTGTACCGGCATCCTGAGCTTTAAAGCCACCACCAGGTTACGTCCATTGTCGCAGACAACCAGATCAGGTTGGAGTTGCAGTGGGGAGAGCCACTGATCGGTTTGTTGTTTTATTCCTTGCCAAAGCTCTGCTGCAGTGTGTGGTGTGTCACCTAAGCAGATTAGCTTCAGCAGAGCATTTTGCCACTTTGCTGATGCGCTGCTGCACAGCTCCCAACTTGGGAGTGATGTGGAGGGTAATTTAGCATAGGATGACGAGGCGGAGGAGGAAGAGGGGAGACTGGACGTATATGATGAGGCGGAAACCCTGATTGAGGTTGGGCCCGCTATTCGTGGCGTGGGTAGGATATGTGTTGATGGTCCAGTTTGAGACTTTGTCCCTCCCTCCACCAGGTTCAGCCAGTGTGCCGTGACAGAGATGCATCGTCCCTGGCCACAAGTACTTGTCCATGTGTCTGTTGCAAGATGGACCTTCCCGGTTATGGCGTTAGTGAGAGCACGCTTTAGATTGTTTAAGACATGCTGGTGTAACGCGGGGACAGCACAGCGGGAAAAATAGTGCCGGCTGGGATCTGAGTATCATGGGGCAGCTACAGCCAAAAGATCACAGAAAGACTGTGTCGCCACAAGCCTAAACGGAAACATCTCCACGGCTAGCAACTTGGCAATGTGCACGTTCAGTATTTGTGCTTGTGGGTGCGTGGCTTGGTATTTACGCCTCCTTTCATAAATCTGGGGCACGGACAATTGGACGCTTTCCTGGGACAAACAAGTCCATGAGCTTGTTGTGGCCTGTGTCTGTGCAACCGCAGCTTGTGAACAAGAGGTATGATGATCACCTGCTTCCTGCCCAGCAGATTGGTGAGGCCGTATCACAGGCGACATGGCAGTGGTCTGACCTGCAGTCGCAGACACTGATTTGGTACCCTGTTGCATGCGTACTATTTGCTGTTATTATGTGAACGCAGCACGGCAGCAGCACAAAAAAATGCGCTGAGGTTTAAGGCAAGAATACGCAGCCCAGACACCACACAAGACAGTGGTGGTGCCTGCGTGTTAGTTGTGCAGTACCGTGCGTGCATACTATTTGCTGTTATTATGTGAACGCAGCACGGTAGCAGCACAAAAAACTGCCCTGAGGTTTATGGCAAGAATACGCACCCCAGACACCACACAAGACAGCGGTGCTGGCTGCGTGTCAGTTGTGCAGTACCATGCGTGCTATTCGCTGTGAATGCAGCACGGCAGCAGCACAAAAACTGCCCTGCAGAGGTAAATGTGACCTAAAAAAAGATGGGAAAACGGTCACTACTCGGTCCCTGACCTTATACTTTCAGCTCTGGAAAGAGCTTTTGGGTTTCACAGAGGATTTCTGGCTGATTTGAACCAAAAAACACAACTCTCCCTAGCAGCTGCTCCCACTCTCCCTACACTAGCTGTGTTCTGCATGCAATGTGCAGAATATGGCGGCGGCAGGCAGGGCTTAGTGCCAGGCTATGATTGATGACTCATAGGAAGCTGGGCGGCCAGCCAATCATAGTAGTGCCTCCCGCAACCAAGAAGGGTGCGGCATTACTGTGATTGGCAACTGCTGGGTGGGAAAACCAAATAGTGAGGCGAGCAGTGAATTACTCTCTTTGGTTCGAGTACCGCGAGTACTGCATTACTCGTTGAGTACCGAATTCCCACGAATATGCTCGCTCATCCCTAGTTCTGCTTAATAAAATGTAATTGGTGTATTAAAACAGCTGTTAGTAAATGTAAAAATGTTATAAGAAATAATTTAGTAAAGTGACCTCAAGATTTCAACTCCACAGGGTTTAATCCCACATTGTATTTGCTCCAAATATCTTTGTGCGAATTGCTACATTTCATGTGCCAAAGTATATTAATGCTTTATGCTATTTATTACACCACATTTTCATACCTAAGCTAAAACTTAAAAATGACAAGAAAAGAGGCACCATTAACCTTTCACTGTGCACATTCATAATTACCTAAAAGTCACAAAAAAGTTGAATTTTCTAGACAAGTCAGAAAAGAAGTGTAACAAAAGTACATTAATGTTACAACCATTTTTAACATGAATTTAAAATCGCAATTAACACAAAAATTCTACATCGACCTGCAGCAATAGGCATATTGATTTTACAAATTCATCTCCAACTGTTTTCTAAGATTTCAACATGTATCAATTAATATGCAGAAAAAAACGGCAATTTAAACCCAAAAATTTTGAATTGACTTGCGACATTTGACATATTGGTCTCAGGCTCTTATCTAATATCGGGAAGTGCACTAATATTTTTTATAAGTTGTGCTGACATAATTCATGCAAAATTTATCATTACGACGTCCATAGGAGGTTCACAAAGACAAGCTGTTACGACAACCTATCAGCACCCCGCGATCATGTGACAGGGACGCCAGTGGGTAATGTCTTCAGCTTAGCGCTTGTTAAATACCGCTAATCAGCTTTTAGATGCACATGACAGCTGATCAGATCAGCTTTCATGTGCGGGAAAGATGAGGCCTCAGGCAGGGCAGAAACACGAACGATGATGTATGTATATTTCAGCAGTCGTGAAGGGGTTAAGCGTGCCTCATGCAACATCAGTCTTCATGAATCGTATCCAAAGTGATCCAGCGTAAAGAGATTGCGTCTCCAAAGACCACTCAGAGTGTCCACGCTGACCTATGTCTTCCAAAGAAGGAAAGGATTTTAGTGAATTCCAATCATAAAATGTGATAGCATATCACTATTCCTTGGACCCCCTTGATCTTATAGAGGATCATTCACCAAATTTTTCATGTTTAGCTGAACACAGGCTGCTTTTACGTTGCTGAGATGTTAGCAATCAAAGTATTTGCCGCCTAATGAGTTAGCTTTTTTTAAACCTAAGTGGGTCTTGAATACTTTTCACTGGGATGCATACTTTTTCACCATGTATGATGTTGACCAATCATAAGCAGTCAGCAACACTCAAATGACAGAAGAACATGCCCCACCATAGTTTAGGCAGATTTCTCAATTGCCCTGTTCGTCCTTGAAGATATCAATGTTATTGGTCTAATGTAACATGTAATGTGTTTAATGTCATGCATTAATGTGATGGAAATGTGTTGTAATGTGTTGCACTCTACTGTAAAGAAACTGTGTTCTGCCTAGCAATAGGCAGCTCTGGGTAACACTATTGTCTCTGGCCAGTCCACTGCCAATTCCTGCTTGATGTGGTGTTGCTTATCCCTCCCCCTGTGCACTGCTGTCCTCACTGTGCATGTCACATTCCCAGGTTGGGTCAGTGACTTCATTGTCCACCACCTCGTCTTCAATTTTCAGACCATGGTCCCCCTCCTAATTTGCTGATGTAACACCACCACTTGCTGGCAACTGTGTCTCCTCATCATCCAGCTCTTGCGATAGTAATTACATTTTCCAACCGTCGCCTTCTTGTGAGCGTGACTGCTCAAATATTTGAGCATCGCTACATGCAATCTCCTCATGTCCTGTTTGGATTTGGCAGGGTGAGAGGCCAAAATCTATAAATGGAAATGTGAACAGCTCTTTGGAGTGTCCAAGTGTGTGATCACTTGTCTCCGGGCACTCAACATGGTGAGAGGAAGGATGATCAGGGTGAGGATTATGTGGTCCAGAATCACAGCTACTGAAAAACTGGACCATGTGGTAAACAGCGTGGCGCTGGCAAAGTAACTGGAAGCATCTGCTATCCATCCAACAACCTTTTCACACTGGTCTGGCATGTGTGGTGTTCCGTGCCCCCCTACTCAGTGGGACAGGAAGCTAGATTGACATGATGTGTGTGTGTCTGTTGTGCTCCCATGGCAGGCACAGTTTCACCTTCCTCTTTGCATTCAGCATCAGCATCATGTCCACTTCCCCATCCCTTACCATGCGCTTTGCCCATTTTAAATTACATATGATTTATCCCTGTTGAGAAAACATTGCATACAGTATTACAATACCAGCAAAATTTGCCCACTACAGATGGACATTTAAGACTGTAGCATCCATATAGCAATGCTATTTGAAACCAAATTTTTTTTGTGTGTGTTTTGAGGCTCAACTCTTTTATGATAAATGCCGCATGACATGGCACTGCTGAAAACAATTGCAGTATTACAATGCCAGCCCGACTTCCAATCATAAAATTGTGAAATTGTGTTGTTACAGCACAGGGATAACGACCAAAGAAATATAGTAGGATAGTAATAATATTAAAAGCTGTGTCACAATGCAGATATATAATTATGGTTGTACTGACCCATGAAGGTACTAGAGAATTAGCTCCTTGTGCACCCAGACACTGATTCGATAAAGATGGGCGAACATCTATTGTGTATGATAATATCTAACTTCATACCATAGTCATCAGGGAACAGGTATGTTGAACTGTCTGATTTATTGTTCTCAAGGGCAATAAGCCACAACCCAGAGTGTTTTGGCAGTGACTTTTTTTGTTCTTGATGTTGAAAACACATGCACGCTCGGCTGAACCAAGCATTCTGGAGAAATAATTGTCCACAGAAACAAAAAATTATACAAACAGCTGTTTATCTTTTTTGGCCTTCTTATTTCAACAGGGCACCGAAAAGTCCATCACAAGACAACACCATTTGGAGCTAATTGGATAAAGGGGTTGGTTCTACAGGACTAGAAATAAACAGAAAGACTTGCAGGACCCTGGTCGGGTGTCCAGGTTGGTACTTCATGGCATCCTCGAAAATCACTGGTGTGTGAATTGATTCAGATATCTGCTTTGGAATCAGTGTAAATGATGTTACTTTGAATCATTATGTAAATGTGGCTGTAACTGCAGATCCCAGTTCATAGAAAGTACATCCTTCGAAGGTGTATAGGGAGATGGACCGGGCTGGGGCAGCTTCTTGTGTGTCTGGGCTGGAACCATTGGGGCTGTCACCATTTTTGAGGGGGGAAGTCATTTCTGACTGGAGCAAACCTTTACACCTGACTGAAGGAAGCGGGTCGGGGATAAAAGGGGCTGAGTGTGCGAAAGAGGGACTTCTGGCAGGAAGACAGAGAGCACGCATGGAGAAGGTGGACTTCATGTCCAAAAAATATGACATAGTTGTCATGGGAGATTTCAACTATCCAGACATTTGTTGGGAATCTCTCTCAGGCAAAACTAACAGGTCAAGGAAATTCTTATCCTCTCTTGCTGACAACTTTATCTTCCAAAATGTAGGGGAGAAAACAAGGGGAACTGCTACCTTGGATCTAATCCTTATAAACAGGGAGGAAATGGTTGAGGAGGTAAAAGTGGCTGGGACCCTAGGAGGTAGCGACCATGCTATTTTAGAATTTTGGATAACTAGAGGCGGAAGACCTTTGAAGACTCAGACATCAAGGTTAGATTTCAGAAAGGCAGATTTTAAGGGATTCAGAAAGAGAATTGGAGGGATCCAATGGCTGGATATCCTTAAGGACAAAAATGTCCAGGAAGGATGGGAAATCTTGAAAAATGAAATTCTCAAAACACAGTTGTTAACAATTCCGAAAAGAGGGAAGAATAGGAAGCATTTAAGGAAACCAGGATGGATGAACACAGAACTTAAGCACATGCTAAAAAGGAAGAAAAAAATGTTTATAAAATGGAAAGAGGGAGGCATTTCTAAAGAAGAATATAATGCTGTCTGCTGAACCTGCAGGGCACAAATCAGATTATTAAAGCTGAAAATGAATTGCGGCTTGCAAGAGATGTGAAAAGCAATAATAAAGGATTTTGGGGATATGTCAAAAGTAAAAGAAAAGTCAAAGATGCTATAGGATTTTTACAGGATGAAAATGATGAAATGGTAAGACAGGATGTTGAGAAGGCTGAACTTTTAAATTCCTATTTTGCATCTGTTTTCTCTCAGAAAGGAAATGTAACATCAACTGTTATTCACTGTCCTATTAAGGGAATAGAAGAATCCAGGATATCTATAAACAGAAAGATAGTGAGGAAACACTTACAGGTAGCTAACCTAAATGAATTCAAGTCTCCACATCCAGATGAATTACACCCCAGAGTACTGAAGGAGATAGCAGAAGAAATTTTTGAAGCCCTCTCCATAATCTTTGAAAATTCTTGGAGAACAGGAGAAGTGCCAGAAGACTGGAGAAGAGCAAATGTTGTTCCTATCTTCAAAAAGGGGAAGAAGGTGGACCCAGGCAACTATAGGCCGGTGAATCTGACTTCTATACCAGGAAAGATCTTTGAACAAATTATTAAGCAACATGTATGTCAATACCTGGATAAGAATGAAGTGATTAAACAGAGTCAGCATGGGTTTGTAACTAATAAGTCATGTCAGACTAACGTAATTTCCTTCTATGATGGTATCACTGATTGGGTGGATCAAGGAAATGCTGTAGATATAGTATATCTTGACTTCAGCAAAGCATTTGACAAAGTCTCTCATACAATCCTTATTGAAAAAATGACTAAGTATGGAATGGACAAGGCAACTGTTAGGTGGATTCATAACTGGCTTAGTGATTGGACCCAAAGAGTGGTCATAAATGGCTGCACATCCAGTTGGAAGAATGTCTCAAGTGGGGTACCACAGGGCTCTGTCCTGGGCCCTGTATTGTTCAACATCTTTATCAACGATTTAGATGAAGGAATTGAGGGTAAACTGATTAAATTTGCTGATGACACAAAGCTTGGAGGGATAGCTAATACTAGAGAATAGAGAGAGAGGATTCAAAAAGATTTAAATAAACTGGAGAAGTGGGCAGCAACTAACAGAATGGTTTTTAACAGGGAGAAATGCAAAGTACTACATCTGGGCAATAAAAATGAAAAAAGCATATACAGAATGGGAGGAATAGGGCTAAGTGACAGCACATGTGAAAAAGACTTGGGTATACTAATAGATCACAGACTGAATATGAGTCAACAGTGTGATGCAGCAGCAAAAAAGGCAAATGCAATTCTAGGATGTATTAACAGAAGCATACAGTCTAGATCACGTGAAGTCATTATTTCCCTCTACTCCTCTTTGGTCAGACCTCATCTGGAATATTGTGTCCAGTTTTGGGCACCACATTTTAAAAAAGACATCAACAAACTGGAGCAAGTTCAGAAAAGAGCGACCAGAATGGTGACCGGTCTGCAAACCCTGTCTTATGAGGAAAGGTTGCAGGATTTGGGAATGTTTAGTTTGAAAAAGAGAAGACTGAGAGGAGACTTAATAGCAGTCTACAAGTATCTAAAGGGCTGTCACATTGTAGAAGGATCAACTTTATTCTCATTTGCACAAGGAAAGACTAGAAGCAATGGGATGAAACTGAATGGGAGGAGACACCGATTAGATATTAGAAAAAACTTTTTGACAGAGTGATCAATGAGTGGAACAGGCTGCCACGAGAAGTGGTGAGTTCTCCTTCAATGGAAGTCTTCAAACAGAGGCTGGACAGACATCTGACTGGGATGATTTAGCGAATCCTGCTTTGAGCAGGGGGTTGGACCAGATGGCCCAGGAGGTCCCTTCCAACTCTACGATTCTATGATTCGTCTCCTCTGTTCCACACCAAGCAACAGGTCGACGCCGCAGCTTATTTGCTTCTACGCACACAGCCTGCATCCAGAAAGAGCCGAGCTCCCGACAGACTTGCGCACCTGAGAGCTCTGATTGGACAGCACCTGTCACAGTTCCTGACAATCGTTATCAAATGGACCACGCGCAATGCACTGACTAAGAGGTCCCCTCCTCGGCCTCCTCCCTAGAACTTTGTGGCCCATGTGTTTTTCCATCTTCTACACCTTGTGCAATCCCGTGTACCAGGACCAGAACCCCGCATCAGGAAAGCCTGGAACAGCCGTTTTATCCAAGAAGACATTGTTTTCACGTCACCCGGGATCGTTTCCGAGAATTCTCCTGTTACCTGCGTCGACACCGTGGAATCGTGGAATCCTGACCAGCCGGGAGCTACAGACTGATAAGTGTTAATCCATTCCTTTACCAATCGTTGTTAACGTTAGATCTACACTGTTCATTTTTCCGGTATTTGTATTGCTATGCTTTTCCGTCCTCCCTGTGTGGAGTACTGATTGCCGATTAATCTCTGCATAAAATACCCGTTAACTCTTGTACTGCCTCCTGCTTGTCACTGCATCCTGCGTGCCTGCTTTCACCTTACAGGTGACCCAATTTGTAGTAAGTGCTTCAATTCTCTACACCTAGTGCTACTCACATGGATTTTAATGATATGAGTTTATTGTTAAGAGCAGAGCTAAACAAACAAAATAATCCAGCACATTGGAGTGGTGCTTGCAGTGGCATAACTAAAGCCAGATGGGCCACAGTGCAAAACTTGGACCTGTACCTCAACCTGCACGTTAGTCAGATGTATGGGCTCTTGTAGCATTGTAGATCCTATAAAGATATGCATATTTGCCTCCTATATAATAATGTCCCAATCCTGGCCCCGTCCTATCATAATCTCTTTCATCCTGGTCCCTTTCTGCAATAATGTCCCCCATTCTGGGTAGAGATGGGTGGACACCTGGATGTTCGGGTCCGGCGGGTTCGGCTGAACAGTTACAAAACGTTCGGGTGCCAAAACAGTACCCGGACCAGAACCCGAACCTGGACCCCATTCACTTGAATGGTGGGCCCGAACATCCAGTGTTTGCCACGCTGTCTTGTGCATGACAGTGGGGTAATCACCGCTTCTGATCAGCGGGGAAATCATCCCCACTGGTCAGAGAGCCGCGGTTCCCACGCTGTAAAAAAAAAGCAACTAGCTAACTAGCCTTGTTGAAGTGGACAGCTGAGGATTGCAGGCCCCAGCTGTGAGTTTTGTCTGGCTGGTTAGCAAAAATACAGGGGAGCTCACAACGTTTTTTTTGTAAATTATTTATTTACACCCATCCGCCGCTCCTGCTCTCACTGTTATTAGTGGCTGCAGGTGTCAGATGATGGGATCAGTAGTCCTATCAGCTGACACTAGTGACCGGAGGTAAACTTTATACCTCAGATCACAGCTGAGCGCTCTCTCTGTCTTTTGATAGCGTGGGAACAGTGGCTCTCTGACTGGCGGGGATGATTTCCCCACTGATCAGAAGCGGTGTTTGCTGCTCTGTCAAGAACATGACAGCGCAGCAAACACCCAGTGTTCGGGCAACCAACCCTGAACAGTAACATGGACTTCCTAGTGAAGTCGTTTTCGGTGTCCGGTAGGGATGCCGAACTTTACTGTTCGGGTTCGCCCATCTCTAATTCTGGGCCCTTTATATAATAATGTCTCAATTCTGTAATTATTACTATTATTATTATTTTTATTATTATAGCGCCATTTATTCCATGGCGCATTACTTGTGAGGAGGAGTATACGTAACAAAAGCCAAGTACAAAAATCTTAATCAATACAAGTCACAATTGGAACAGGAGGAGAGAGGACCCTGCCCCCAAGGGCTCACAATCTACAAGGGATGGATGAGGATACAATAGGTGAGGGCAGAGCTGGTCGTGCAGTGGTTTGGTGTATCGATGGTAACTGCAGGTTATAGGCTTGTCAGAAGAGGTAGGTCTTCAGGTTCCTTTTGAAGGTTTCCACGGTAGGCGAGAGTCTGATATGTTAGGGTAGAGAGTTTCAGAGGAGGGGGGATGCGTGGGAGAAATCTTGTATGCGATTGTGGGAAGAAGAAATAAGAGGGGAGTAGAGAAGGAGATCTTGTGAGGATCGTAGGTTGTGTGCTGGTAGGCACCAGGAGACGAGGTCGCAGATGTATGGAGGAGATTTTGGATGGCTTTGTATGCCATGGATAGGGTTTTGAACTGGAGTCTCTGGGTAATGGGGAGCCAGTGAAGGGATTGACAGAGAGGGGCGGCCGGGGAATAGCGGGGAGGATAGGTGGATTAGTCGAGCAGCAGAGTTTAAGATAGATTGGAGGTGCATGAGAGTGTTAGAGGGGAGGCCACACAGCAGGAGGTTGCAGTAGTCAAGACGGGAGATGATAAGGGCATGCACTAGAGTTTTGTAGATTCTAGGTTGAGAAATGTGTGGATACAAGAGATGTTTTTGAGTTGAAGTCGGCAGGAGATGGAAAGGGCTTGAATATGTGGTTGGAAGGAGAGATCAGAGTCAAGGATTACACTGAGGCAGCGAGCTTGTAGGACTGGGGAGAGTGAGCAGCTATTTACTTTAATGGATAGGTTTGTTGGGAGAGTCGAGTGAGATGGGGGAAAGATGAGGAATTCTGTTTTGTCCATGTTAAGTTTAAGAAATCTAACAGAGAAGAAGGAAGAAATAACAGACATACATTGTGGGATTTTGGTTAGTAGGGAGGTGATATCTGGTCCAGAGAGGTAGATCTGTGTGTCATCAGCATAGAGTTGATACTGCAAGCCGTGAGATTCAATGAGCTGCCCCAGTCCGAACGTGTAAATGGAGAAGAACAGGGGCCCTAGGACTGAACCTTGAAGGACTCCTACAGATAGGGGGAGAGGTGAGGATGAGGTGTGTGAGTGGGAGACACTGAATGTCCGGTCTTTTAGGTATGATGCGATCCAAGATAGGGCCAAGTCTGTGATGCCAAGAGATGAGAGGGTCTGTAGTAATAGGGAGTGGTCCACTGTGTCAAAGGAAGAGGACAGGTCCAGGAGATGGAGGACAGAGTAGTGTCGCTTGGCTTTGACAGCAGGTCATTGGTGACTTTAGTTAGGGTAGTTTCAGTAGAGTGATGCGGCCGGAAGCCAGATTGTAAGCGGTCAAAGAGGGAGCAGGAAGAGAGGTGGGAGGACTGTTTGAAATGGACATGTTCCAGTAGTTTTGAGGCAAAGGGGAGAAGTGATAGCTAGATACAGAGGATGGGTCAAGAGAAAACTTTTTGAGGATGGATGTGATTTAGGCATGTTTGAAGCATGAGGGGAAAACACCAGTTGTTATTGATAGGTTGAAGAGATGGGTTAGAGTTGGGATGAAGACTGTGGTGAGGTTTGGGATGAAGTGGGATAGGATTGGGTCAAGTGCACAGGTGGTGAGATGTGATCTCGAGAGTAGGGCAGAAAGTTGGTCTTCTGTAATGATTGGAGAAGCTGGTTTTGGAGGAGGAGGGCTTAGTAGCTGGGAATAGGGGCAGTGGGGGTGGTAGGCCAAAGCTTTCTCTGATGTTATCAATCTTCTGTTTGAAGAACAAGGCAAAGTGTTTAGCTGAGATGAGTGGAGAGGGAGGAGGTGCTGGGGGACGGAGGAGAGAATTGAAGGCGTTGAATAGCTGTTTATGGTTGTGAGACAGGGAGGATATGAGAGATGAGAAGTAGGTTTGTTTTGCTGCAGTGAGTGTGGCCCTGAAAGTAGTGAGGGACTGCTTGAATGCGGTAAAGTCCTAGTTGGAGTGTGATCTTTTCTATCTCCGCTCAGCAACCATGGAAGCCCGCCTCAGTTCTTTGGTCATGTTGGTATGCAGGGTTGTCTGTTGATTTTGGGAGCTTTTTTATGTGTGAGAAAGGAGACCGATTCAAGAGTTGCAGCTATTGTGGTGTTATACAAAGCGGCAGCGGCGCCCACATTGTGGAACTTATATCTGTGAGAGGGAGAAGAGATTCAGAGAATGAGTGTAGATCGAGGTGTTTAAGATTTCTGTGGGGGTGTGCAAGTTTGTGGGGTGGGTATTGTGGACCTGGAGAGGAGAGGGAAGAGAATGTAAGCTGGCTGTGGTCAGAAAGAGGTAGAGGTGAGTTAGAGAGGTTAGATAAGGAGCAGAGGCAGGTGAAGATGAAGTCCAGTGTGTGGCCATCTTTGTGAGTGGCTGCAGAAGACCATTGAGCGAGGCTGAAGGAGGAAGTGAGAGATAGAAGTTTAGTGGCAGTTGAGAGGGAAGTGTCAATGGGGATGTTGAAGTCACCCATGATGATAGTGGGGATGTCACCATATAGGAAATTAAGTAGCCAGAAGGTGAAATGGTCAAAGAAGATGGTGGCTCAATCTGGGGGGCGGTAAATGACAGTCAGTTGGAGATTGGTGGGGGAGTAGATGCATACAGAGTGCACCTCAAAGGAAGGGAGGGTAACAGAAGGTGGCAGTGGGATGTGGGTGAAGGAGCAGTTATCTTACGGGAGAAAACCAACTCCTCTGCCATACTTGCTGCTGGGGCGGGGTGTGTGGGAAAGGTGGAATCCACCATATGAAATTGCAGTTGGAGAGGCTGTGTCAGATGGGGTGAGCCAGATTTCGGTGAGAGCGAGGAAGGAAAGTTTGTTAGTAATGAAAAGATAATGGATGTAAGAAAGTTTGTTGCAGACAGAGCGAGCGTTCCACAGAGCTCCTGTTAGTGGGACTGGGGCAGCGGGAAATGGGAAAATGGGTATAAGGTTAGAGAGGTTATGGAAATTTGTGATAGAGCGTGGATGGGAGGTATAAATGACTGTGGGAATGTGGTGTGTAGGACCAGGATTAGAGAGATATTGCCGGCATTGAGGAGGAGCAGAGAGAGTGTTAGCAGTTGGAAGCAGGAGAGGGCATGAGGCGGCTGTCTGTGTTTGGAGACAGAGGATTGTATGTTGAGGAACAGTTCTGAGGAGGAGGTGAGATGGAAGGGGAGGATCGAGGTAGCGATAGACAGTTCCTTACTAAGTGAAAACCAAAAGCAAAACACAAAACAAATATCCTGGAATAAAAAAGTAAAAAAGTAAAAAAATATATTGCAAAAATTGCATGAAGGTAGTAATAATAGTAATAATAAGGGTATTTAGTTAACATAATTTTGATCAAAATAATGTAGAAGCCATCCCGCCACGTCACGGCAACCCTTGTGGGACAGTCCTAACTCTTGTATTTAAAACCTTTCCACTTGTCAAGTGACGTAAATGTGAACAAGGACAGAGGGACTGAACCACCAGTAATAGTATAGGCCAGACAGGATGGATTTTCCAACTCAGAAACAGGGCGGTCACACCCTTATATGCACAGAATGCACAATGAAACAAATGAAAAACTGGGTCTGAGCAGAAAAAGTAAATTAATGTGCATGCAAAATGTAATTGCATATGAACACATGACCTTTACACAGAGAAAACCAAAAGCAAAACACAAAACAAATATCCTGGAATAAAAAAGTAAAAAAGTAAAAAAATATATTGCAAAAATTGCATGAAGGTAGTAATAATAGTAATAATAAGGGTATTTAGTTAACATAATTTTGATCAAAATAATGTAGAAGCCATCCCGCCACGTCACGGCAACCCTTGTGGGACAGTCCTAACTCTTGTATTTAAAACCTTTCCACTTGTCAAGTGACGTAAATGTGAACAAGGACAGAGGGACTGAACCACCAGTAATAGTATAGGCCAAAATTATGTTAACTAAATACCCTTATTATTACTATTATTACTACCTTCATGCAATTTTTGCAATATATTTTTTTACTTTTTTATTCCAGGATATTTGTTTTGTGTTTTGCTTTTGGTTTTCTCTGTGTAAAGGTCATGTGTTCATATGCAATTACATTTTGCATGCACATTAATTTACTTTTTCTGCTCAGACCCAGTTTTTCATTTGTTTCATTGTGCATTCTGTGCATATAAGGGTGTGACCGCCCTGTTTCTGAGTTGGAAAATCCATCCTGTCTGGCCTATACTATTACTGGTGGTTCAGTCCCTCTGTCCTTGTTCACATTTACGTCACTTGACAAGTGGAAAGGTTTTAAATACAAGAGTTAGGACTGTCCCACAAGGGTTGCCGTGACGTGGCGGGATGGCTTCTACATTATTTTGATCAAAATTATGTTAACTAAATACCCTTATTATTACTATTATTACTACCTTCATGCAATTTTTGCAATATATTTTTTTACTTTTTTACTTTTTTATTTCAGGATATTTGTTTTGTGTTTTGCTTTTGGTTTTCTCTGTGTAAAGGTCATGTGTTCATATGCAATTACATTTTGCATGCACATTAATTTACTTTTTCTGCTCAGACCAAGTTTTTCATTAGTTCCTTACTAAGTGTAGGGATTAGGGGAGTTAGCAGAAAGTGAAGGATTATAGTGGTCAGAGTGAAGACAAACAGAAACATTGTTTACTGTGACTAAGTATCCAGTTACCTTTAATTCCCTTCTGGTTCAATTCTGAATTATTTTTTCCATGACTCCACACACTTCCATGATGCACTTATATGATCCTGCAGACGTATGATTTGCAATATATTTGCTACAAAGTGCATTCTGGTGTGAAGCAAAGAGCAGTGGTCTGTGCTCATCTTGGTCAGATAATTAAGAGTGGACCAAATGCATATGATCAAGTCAAAGTAAACAAGGTCATAAATAACATTGGGGTAAAGCAGGGGTTAGTTGAAAGACATACAAAGTGAATGCTAGCAGCAGGAGTAAAGAAAGTCTGTGTGGAAAAGCTGGGTAACGTACTAAGTTGTTTGCAAGAGGCTGAGGTATGGGAATGTCAATGTGGAAAAGCTGTGTAGCATACCAAATTGTTTGCAAGAGGCTGAGGTATGGGAAAGTCAATGTGGGAAAGCTTGGTAATGTACCTGTAGGAAGAATAGAGAAATGGACCTGTTGATTACAGTGCGATGGTGGCAGATGGCATGTTACAGTCTATATACATCATATTAAATTCTGGATTAATTCTTCCAAAACTCCACACACTTCTATGACGCACTTATATGATGCACTCTGCAGACAGACAGATAATGTTCCTTATCCTGGGCTCTTTATTTAATAATGACCATGTCCTGTAATAATGTCCCCCATCCTGGTCTCTTTATTTAATAATTGCCCCATGCTATAATAAGATTCTCCATCTTTAGCAGCTCTCAGTAACAATGTCTGCCATTCTGGGTCATTTCAGTAATAATTAACTCCACTTAGGTCCCATCCTAAAGCAATGTCCCACATCCTGAACCCCTTCCTGGTATAATGTCTCCCATCCTGGTACAATGTACCCCTTCATGGTCCCCTTACACGTTTTAAAAAACAAGCAAATGATTATTCTTACCTTCCCTGGCATCCACAATGTGCAATTTCCTCCTCTATAGCCAGCACAGAAGCAGGCAGCTGACTTGGGCATGCTGGCACAGGTAGCGCATGACAACACTGCCATGCACCGCCCATCAAGGGTGGGGCAAAATCTGATGCCGACCTCTGATTGGCTAGCAATGTGTATTCCAATACAATGAGCCGGCTAGTCTTTGCTCTACATTTCTCCTTGATTTCAGTTGGTTCCAGGTGAAATTGGCACTGCCATCGGTGGCCCCCTTCGCATAGGCTCAGTCGCACCCTCTGCAACTGCAATCATTATGACCCTGGGTGCTAGTCAACAAATAACGCAGAAGTGAGTGCAATTGCGGGGATTTAGCCCACCCTGGGTTCCCTTGCAGACATATAAAAATTCAAAGGTGATTTTCTAAGTGATTGAATATCCATTCCTAGAAGGAAACATATGTTTGAACTTGTTTTTGGTGTAATTTGGTGGCCCTAAAACTCTTAACTGGTTCCCTTTAAGAAAGGAATTATTGGGATATTTTTACACATTTTTTTCTGCATTTTCTGTCTTTCATTCTCCTTTAAAGCTGCTGCTCTGATGAACCATCGTATATTATAACTACAAGAAGCCTCCCTGACCTTTCTGTGCTTCTATGATCACATTGGGTGAAATAAAGCAGCGATGATAAAAGAAAAGCAAGTGCTTCCTTCTCATTCTCGGTTCTGACTGCCACTTGTCAAGAAATCTTGTGAACCAAAAACAGCAAAATAAATCTCAGGTCAAAATCTTAAGAAAAACTAGTAAAACAAGCCGAGGAATTCACAAACCAGGATATGACTGTATTTCAGAACTTGGAAGCAGGATTTATGTAGCAAGCCTCCATCTTTTACAATTTGCAAATATAACATTAACTGTCGAGTACACACTATAAATATATATTTTTCTGTATTGTAAAATCCACCCAGAACATAGCAATTTCAGCATGTAGGCATTTTTATGGCTTTTTGAGCTTTGAAATAATTCTTCTTGATGCAGAGCTGTAAGGTAGAGTACTCAGATCTTGCTCCTGTGATTTCTAGCCTTGGCTCAAACTTTTAATAATGTTTCACGATTAAGCTATATATTGAGACCCTATGAACACAATTCTTTCAATGTGTATTGAAAGCTATTGATGAAGGTCTCAATGTATTGTTTATACCTAGTGCCCTTCAAAACTGGAAGAATAGCAAGGACTGTGTGGATCCACCTAAAGCCCTTGAAGAGACTACCCAAGTCCCCCCCGTCCTATATCTAGTCAAGAATGGTATGGAGTGGCCTTGTATTTTAATGGAGAGAGGGTCAAGGGCTTAACTGTTGTAGAATTTTACAGCACTTTTATGTAAATTTATTATTCAGATATTAGAAATGCATTTGTATGAATGCAAACACTGATTTCTCAGTGATGGAAGACCAGTGGTATTCTTATAGGGGTAAACCTTAGGAGACCCACATTAGGCAAATCAATCTAATGAGTCTGTTATTTGGTATGCAATTATATGGAATATCTATATATATAATTGCCTTAAATTGTCCGTCATCCACTTACGTCTGGATGTCCCCGAATCCCACAAGTGATGGGTATTCCAATATGGCACCTGCTGGTGGTACCAGGCCTTTCCATAGTACCACCAGCAGGACACCGCCAGGACCCCCCCCGCCGCCGCCTGTCCACCCACCCCCGCGCAGTCACAGCCGGCAGGAAAGACCACGGCTTGCGGCCTGTGCTGGAGATGGGGTGCGGACACCCTCTGGTGGCGCCGCACCCCTTCTCCAGCACAGGCCGCAAGCCGCGGTCTTTCCTGCCGGTTGCCCGCCACTGGATCCGCCGCCGCTGGCCATGCCGCCAGACCCCCCCGCCTGCCCACCCACCTCTGTGCAGTCACAGCCGGCAGGAAAGATTGCGGCTTGCGGCCTGTGCTGGAGATGGGGTTCGGGCGCCCTCTGGTGGTGCCGCACCCCATCTCCAGCACAGGCCGCTAAACAGTCTTTCCTACCGGCTGTGAGAGGGGGGTATAATGAGAGGGGTGTAATGAGGGAGGTGTAACGAGGGGGGTATAATGAAGGGGGTGTAATGAGGGGGGGTATCGCACACACATGTACATACACACATGTACACACACACGCGCACACACACACACACACATACTCATATACACACACACGTACTCACATATACAAACACACACGTACTCACATATACACACACACGTACTCACATCTCCAGCACAGGCTGCAAACCACCCTCTTTCCTACCAGCTGTGACTGCACGGAGTTGGGTGGGCAGGCAGCTGCAGGAAACACACATGCACTCACACACACACACGTACTCACACACTTCCCTCCCGATGCGATAGCATCGGGCACACGTCTAGTCTATCATAGAAGGACATACAAACCGCATACATACACATACATACATATATTAATTCACTACCAGATTCCTTTATGTCCTAGAAACGTTTAAACACTTTTGTTTCTAATGCTTGGTATTTTAGATTCTTTACAGCTATTACATCGCTTTTTAAGGAGGATCTGTCACAGCACAATATAAAACAGATTTCTAAGACCTGATATAGTGAAGGGAGATGGACCAGCTTCAGTGTTTCCCTGAAGACATCAATGCTACTGTGGTGTAGTATGTGAATAATATTTTGTTCCTGATATGTTTCCTTGTTATAATAATTGTAATTCCCCTGTGGGCTGCAGTAATAACTAACGGTCACAAGATGTCACTGTCTAGAATGTAGATGAAGTTTGCCCAGTAACACAGCAGGAATAGAGTTAGTTGAGAGTTAACAGCCAGCCCTGATTGGGGAGGGGGAACTGAGAGTTATTGCCAAGTACAGAAAGTTACAGAGTCAGTGAGTGGTGAGCAGTGACAATCAACAGGCTCAAGACAGGGGTTGCTAGGGACAGCGTGAGCCTGGAACCTTGGGGAAGTGGATTGCCAGAGAACCCTTCTCCGAGAGTCCCATTTTGTCGGCCTGGGAACCTCAAGATAGATGTTGGGGTCTGAGGGCACATTCTGCCTGCCAAGCTGCAGGAGAAATTGGACTCAAACCCTAAGAGGCAGAGTAAAATGGAATCCAGATATATTTCTTAAAAAGGAGAAGATTCCCTAGACCTGCAGAAGATAGTAAAAGGATTTTGCTACCTATATCGAGAACCAGGTGTAAGGTAGCACTTATTGTTAGTGTTGGGGACACTCACTTGGCAGCATATTAATAGGGTAAGGCACAGGGTTTTTTTTACATAAACAGTCCATTTTGGTTTATTCAAGCATCATAAACCGCTATAGACCATGTTACACTTCACAGGCTTAACACATAGTCCAGAACATTTACAGGTTATGGCTTTTCCTTGCAGTCCCTAAACACGCTGGACCTCTCTGTCCAGTGACTGTGGGCAACCGCACACCAAACAGTTCATTAACGTTCATAGAACCACACAAGCACCAAGAGTTATTTCCCCCTGTCCGGGGTTACCTCTTAGGAGCTCCTGCTCCAGATGCCGACTCTTTGGTAGTCCTCTCTCTCTGGGAAGCTGCCGAACTGGGGTCACCGTCCCGGGCAACGCCTTGCTCACCAGGCCACCTGATAGTCCAGATCCACAGACGGACAGTAGCTCCCCCAATGCAGTGCTGTCACTGACTCTGCAAACACACATGGCCTGTCTGTGTGCTATTCAGGACGTCCGTCCCTACTTTGGAACAGTTCAACACACAGGCTTCACCAGGTGCTATTCAGGGATCCAACCCTCCTCCCAGGGTCTCCCAAAACACCAGCCACCAGGTCCAGGGCCTCAGCGGGTGCTATTCAGGATGTCCGTCCCCTCCTGAGACCATCCAACACTCATGCCTCACCAGGTCCAAGGTCGCAGCACGTGCTCCAGGGATTCGATTCTTCTCCCAGAATCTCCCAACACTGACCCTCCAGGACCTTGCACCCTGAGCCATTCAGGTACACACACTGTCTCCATGTGACCAGACCTCAGGCACATTATATGGTACATAACCACACCCACAGGTGCGGTATGGATCACATGGTTATGACCTCACTACAGGTCCTATTCCACACACATCCACACACATCCAGGCTTTACATTGGGCGTTCAGACACATGCCGCTGGGTGGGTTTGTTGGTTGACTGGACCCACCCATCTCACCAAGTCACCTGGAAGCTTCCCTGATACACAATAACAAACCCTCAGCAGTACCTCTGCTGATCAATACACGTTCTAGCTTCCATCACAAGGCACCCACCCTTGTGATACATATCGGCCATTTACAATCCTGCCGCTCACCATTTCCCCATCACAATAAAGGAAACACCTACATGCATGTCCTGGGAAGCCCATACAGTGCCCCCTAGCTGTCACAGGGGTCAGTGCATCACACAGGGCTGAAGTTGCGTCCTGTACCTGTGGGAAAGGTTACATCCCATTGGACCTTATCCTCTACACCTGCCTGTAAATACTGCCAATCGCCATGTAAAAGTTTAGTTGCTTTTATGAACCTTGTGTCTCCTGGATTGATTGCTGCCCTGATTCAAGGAGAGGGATTCCTGGGTGTCAGAAGAGGCCTGTGGCCCTGAAATAAGTGTGATGCATCCCACACACAGCAGTACACTGGGACTGGGAGACGAGTTGTCTGTAGGATGCCAAAGCGAGTAGGAACAGAAACTTGCCCGCGACTATGCCGCTTTGGTATCTTACATTTGGCGTAGCTGGCAGGATGCAAGTTCCTCGCAGGAAAGATATGGCTCATGGCGCAGATGGAAGAGCGCCAGAATACATGCAGCCCAAGATGGTGGCCTAAAGCATGGATTCTAAGATAGTAACTGTGCGGCGCCACAGAGGTACTGCACCTCCTCCTGAGGTGTGGTACCCCACCATCCAGGTAAGGTGGGGACACCTGACCACGCTCCAACACCAGCATCCCACACAACATAGTAGTGTACCAAAGCACCCTTTGGTGGCTCCCTGCTTGGAACACTAAGCGTGCTGGGAGGCGGTTGGAGTTTAGTCTGCACCAAAAGAGCGGGAGGAGTTTGGGATTTAGTCAGTCTGACAGAGTCAGTGGAGGAGTGAAGATCCCCTGAGTGGGATGGATGAAGGAAGTCCTGCAGCCGACCACAGTGACCTGGGTCTGCTGGCACAGGAAAGAGACATTGATGGGAAGCCTGACTCTCTCCATAAGAAAGAAGGATTAGTACGGAACGTAAGGAGAGGAGGACTAAGGATCAGGGTTAGAGCAGAACCCTTCCCAAGTTCACAGCGCAAGGCCAGGGTCCGGTCCCCGAGTTTGTATGGATACTAATGGTCCTGCAGCAGACACCGGAGGAATAGAAGTTGTCACCACTTTATTCCCACACAAGACATGGGGGCACAACAGCAACGATAGTGAGCCGGGACTTGGTAGCAAGGAGTCCCCGAAGCAGGCTACAGCTGTCTGCCGTACAAGTAGAGTTCATAGGAACATCTGACAGGAGGAACTTCAGTTTAACTCAGTACTTAGAGTACTTCACTATAGGCGCAAAAGGGAGACGTTCAGAAAAGGCACTTATGTTGGTGGAGTGTTGGAACGGAGTACTTCATCTTGCCTGGTGTTTGGCTGAGCCCCTGACCTGGAGGCATGAGAAATAGATGAAGTAGATCCTAGGGGATCTAAATGCCACTCAGGTCATATGCTTCATCTGTTTCTCATGGCTCTGGTTGGGTGTATAGGGAATGGGAGCAGCGCTATGCAAACACTTTATGGTTTTACTTCTAATCACTGAGCATTCAATTAGTTTACCTATGCATGGTGCGCTCTCTGTCTATACTTATTTGCATATCATCTTTATGATTATATCTGCAGCCCTGTTAGCCTCTTTATTTTACTCCTGCAATTTTGATGAATTTAATAGCCAGTTGGACATTAGACTGGCCCTGCAAACTAGTGCATTACTTACTTCTGTGATGAGGGTTCATGTTCTGCAGACCAATCTTTTTTCTCTGCAGCCTGGACTATGATATGCATTGACTTATGTATATGATGCAAGTGTGTATATATATTTTTTTGATACACTCTCAGCAACTTTTTTAAGTACTAATACACTAATCTTTGTTTAGCATCATATCGCATATGTCACCTGTGGTGTTATATTGGGTATACCTCTCTTTTTTAAATTTGTCTGTGTATTTTTGTATTGGATTTAATAAAGCTATGATATTTTTATATGGCTACAAGCCCCCACGAATAACAGTCTGAAGAAGGATGTGCCCAGCAGCCAGAGTTTGGCCTGGAACAGGAGGTAGGTTCCGGAGGAGGGCGCAGGGCAATGTGAGGCATGGCTCACTGAATGATAGATTGAGATGGAAGTGGGCACAGCTGAAGGCAGAGCCGCTGAGAGTGAAGCGTGACTCGGCAGTCACATTAGAAGTTTGGTCTAGTAAGAGTCAGAGCAGGACGCATAGGAAGAACGTCATCAAGAAGCGATTTTGTGCCATCTTCTCCTCAATACACAAGGAGTGAGAAGTGAAGCGGTGAGCCACGAGCAACAATAGTGCAGAGCGAGTGGAACAAAAAGCGAGTCTCCCAACTGTCCTATAGACATTAGCAAGGAAGAGATGGAAGCAGAGCAAGAGATGCGCTCTGCCAAGGGTGAGAGAATACCCGGCGTCACGGTGGTGACTAAGGTCTGAAAAATGGTGGAACGAGGCCATGGAGAGGCCACATAGTTGGTGGTCCGTGAGTACCACATCTACTCCTGGGATGATCAGAGTGTGCCGGAGTGTGCCATTATGTCCCTCAGGAGCCGGAAGAGATGTCTCGATTTGTTGTTAGCTGCCAGGAGAACAGCGGCGTGAAGTAATGGCGGAGTGGCAGCTGGCACTGGCCCAGTGAGAGTCGGCAAAGGAGGAGGCTGACCGAGGACAATTGCGTCAGCTGCTGCAGATAGCAGACAAGAAGGTGAGACCTGCTGGAAAGGGTCAAGTCTGAGCTGGTGGCATGGACGGTGACTTGGTTTGCGGCCAGCGATAGGACCAAACACCTCGAGACCCCAGTCCCAGATGACAGAGGTAAACCCCAACCTGGGGTACGTATCGCTTGTCAAATAAGTGAAGTTGATAACAGCGGTTGTCCGGGTTCGATGGGGAAAGAGGTCATGCTCAGCTGTGGAAGTTTATAGCCCTCAACATGGGCTGATGAATTACTTCATGGAGGAAGTGTTCGCTTCCCCGTCCGGCGGGATGCTGGTGCCGAATGAGAAGGCATCATCCCGAGAGGTACCAGTTCCTGTCAAAAGCTATGCCGAGGTCAGGAGAGTTACAGAAATGCGGCCTGATGCTGAAGTGCAGCCATGTGATCTGGCGGTGAAGGTCATCGGGCCACCTAGAGAAGATCCAGATAACCGGTGAAGAATACATAGTCTGATGTTGAAGCACACGTTGTGCTCATTTTTGTCTGGAGCAGCTTTGAACGCCAGGAGGATGAATATATCAGTGGTTCTATGCCAATGACTAATCTTAGTGGTATATGGGCTGTGACAGCTGCAGCCAATCACTGATCTTTAGTGGCAGGGCCAGAGTCAACACCTGGGCAAGTGCAAGGGCTCTGAGCAGGCAGGGGGCCCACTTGCAATCAGGGACACTGGCACGCTATGGTGCCCAGTGCCTGTGTTAGTGGCGGCACCTGCAATTTGGACACCCTGCTTGCTCAGGGCCCTGGTACTTGTGATACATACCTCTCCCCGGTTCTCCGCTGAGGCGTCTTCCACGTCTTCTGACTGTGACGTTTCAGGTCAGAGAGCACCTTCACATCACTAGTGTATGCCCTCTACCTGAACAGTCACAGTGCAGAAAGCTGGAAGAAGGCAACGCTGAGGAGTCGGGAGCACAGTAGTGACAAGCAAGAAGAGGTGAATATTTCTTTTTTTTCATTTTTGGAACAATATATGGGGTTCATGATAAGTGGCCCACTATATGTGGAGCATCTTATGGAGGCCATTATTTATAGAGCATCATATGGGGCCCATTACATATGGAGCATCTTATGAGGCCCATTATATATGAAGCATCTTATGGGGCCCATCATATACTGTATGGAGCATTACATGGGGTCTATTCTACATGGAGCAATATATAGTGATCATCATAAACTGTATAGAACATTATATGTGTATGTGGCCTATTTCATATGAAGTATTACATGGGGCCCATTCTGTATGGAGCGATATTTGGGGCCCATCATAAACTGTATGGAGTGGGGCTCATTACGTATGGAAGAATATATGGTGCTCATTAAACTGTATGGAGCATTGTATGGAGCTCATTATACTGTATAGAGCAATATATGGGGCTCGTTATTCTGTATGGAGCATAATATGGGGTCCATTATTCTTTATGGAGCAATATATGCGGTTCATTAATCTGTATGAAGCACTATGTGGTGCCCATAATACTGTATGGAGGACTATACTACTATTACTCATGAAATAAGAAGTAAGTGAAATCTGACATTGTACTATACGTACAGGTGCTTCTTACAAAATTAGAATATCATCAAAAAGTTAATTTATTTCAGTTCTTCAATAGAAAAATTTAAACTCATATTATATAGAGTCATTACAAACAGAGTGATGTATTTCTAGTGCTTATTTCTGTTAATGTTGATGATTATGGCTTACAGCCAATGAATACCCAAAAGTCATTATCTCAGTAGAATAATTAACAAAAAACACCTACAAAGGCTTCCTAAGCATTTAAAAAGGTCCATTGGTCTGTTTCAGTAGGCTCCAGTCCACAATCATGGGGAAGACTGCTGACCTGACGGATTTCCAGAAGGCAGTCATTGACACACTCCACAGGAGGGTAAGCCACAAAAGGTCATTGCTAAAGAAGCTGGCAGTTCACAGAGTGCTGTATTGAAGCATATTAATGGAAAGTTGAGTGGAAGGAAAATGTGTGGTAGAAAAAGGTGCACAAGAAACCAGGATAACCGCAGCCTTGAAAAAATTGTGCCATTCAAAAATATTGGGGAGATTCACAAGGAGTAGACTGCTGCTGGAGTCATTGCTTCAAGAGCCACCACACATAGAGGTATCCAGGACATGGGCTACAAGTGTCGCATTCCTTGTGTCATGCCACTCATAACCAATAGACAATGCCAGAAGTGTCTTACCTGGACCAAGGAGGAAAAGAACTGGACTGTTGCTCGATGGTCTAAGATGTTGTTTTCAGATGAAAGTAAATTTGGCATTTCATTTGGAAATCAAGGTCCCAGAGTCTGGAGGAAGAGAGGAGAGACACACAATC
Source organism: Dendrobates tinctorius (assembly GCF_039654945.1). Classification (NCBI taxonomy): domain Eukaryota; kingdom Metazoa; phylum Chordata; class Amphibia; order Anura; family Dendrobatidae; genus Dendrobates; species Dendrobates tinctorius. The sequence goes on from NW_027361717.1 coordinate 536,660, forward strand.
CAAGCTGCTTCAGGTCTAATGTGAAGCTTCCACAATCAGTGATGGTTTGGGGAGCCATGTCATCTGTTGGTGTAGGTCTACCATGTTTTATCAAGACCAAATACAGCACAGCCGTCTACCATGAAATTTTAGAGCACTTCATGCTTCCCTCTGCCGACAAGCTTTTTGGAGATGGAAATGACGTAGCCTGGGTGCAAATAGTGATAGAGGTGGTGTAGGTAGAGTGTCTAGGGGTGACAGACTGCCTAAGGCTGCGCTCAAACGTTCAGTATTTGGTGATCTTTTTTTAAGTCAGTATCTGTAAGCCAAAACCGGTAGTGGGTGAATCAGAGGAAAAGTATAATAGAAACACGTCACCACTTCTCTATTTATCACCCACTCCTGGTTTTGGCTTACTAATACTGATGTAAAATACTGACCAAATACTGAACATGTAAACATGGCCTGAATGTCCACATGAGAATAAATACAGCCTGCACTAGTCCCTTCAGTATTTCAGATGAGACTAGTCTATTGAAGTCTATAGATGTGCAAACAAATTGGATCCCGTATGAATCAATTGTATAGTATAGTGTCCGATTTTTGTGGATATATGGTAATTCTTAAACATAGGAAACCCTATTTTGTCTTGTGCTGATGTGTAATAATTGATGTCATACGGATGACAAAAAACTTTTTTTTTCTAGATGAAAAGCGTAACAATTTTTATATGCTGGTGTGTACTAAGACGATTTGAAGAGTGGTCTGAATGTCCTATGGTGAGAAAACCTATGGAATACAACAGGACAATAAAACTAGTTACAATACAATAATTACTTTACAATAAAACAAGTCTCTGTTCACACATGCAGTTTCTTTCCCATACAGCAGGACATCCTTAGTGAATTCATTCAAATTCCCTTTTAGATAGCTAGTCCAGCAGGTGGTGCTGCATACTCACAGTACTGCTGGCTCCGCTCGCCTGCTGGATTGCCGGAGTTAATCCATCTATGTATAAAGCTCGGGGTGAAGACTTCTATTAAAGATGATGCATCAGTGCTAATACATGCCAGAGAAGAACACCACATTTTTATTTGATGCCAAGTGATCTTTTCTCTCCTTTAATGGTAAAATTAATTGTACTGTAGTGAAAGATGCTGAGACTTCTGTTTTAAACCCGGCTGATGCCGTTTTATGATCCTTTCCTATCGGATGTGTCACAATCATTTTTAGAAAATATTATAACACCGAAAGGTTTAAAAGTTAAAAGCTAATTATGCTCAAAGTGATACTGGCTCAATCACTTAAGCAGCTATTTACTACAGCAGATTTTTTTTTTGTTCCTTTTCTCGCTGGTGGAAAATGTGATAATTAATAATGACCTACGCGCACGTGTATTCCGAATGGTAAAGAATTGGCGCAGATGAGAAATATTAGAAAGTGGATGCGAACAAGAAAGTTAGAATAAGTTTCATGTCACCCGCTATATTCCATTCTCCTGTCACAATCAGGACTAAAACTCTATAGGACACTGCTGGAAGAACAGTCACGGATGCCGAGCAGGCGCGCGTATATGAAATAATTTACCTCCTGTACACCCTTTATCATTGAAATTGCAGCACCAAGAAAGAAAACTCCTGAAATTATGGAAGTCACAGTATGGTTAGATATGTTAATGACATGCAAATGATGAATAAATCTCAATTAATTCAGTATTGAGTGTGAGCACCACTTGCAGAAATCCCCACACTTTGACATTCTGGCTGCTATAAATGAAGTAATTAATGAATGTCTGAGGACTATTCTGTCACACTGAGTGCATTTTGGAACAAAAGTCATCAAGATCCACTGCTGACAGCTTACTTTGCAATTGGCAGCCAATAATATCCCAGTTGTGCTCAATAGGAGACAAGTCCAGAGACACCATTGGCCATGGTGGCACATTTACGCCAAGCATGGCCTAAAACAGTAGCATGAGCAAAACGTGTCCTGGTGTTGTATTGAAAAACAGCTCCAGGAAAACTTTGGAGGAATAGAATTGGTTCTACAACCGGATCAATGTAATGCCAATCTGTGAACCTGGAATGGAGCCAACGCTGGACTGATGAGCTAATGACATCTACTCTGGGGGTCCACTGTTCAGCTACATGCAAATATTGCATAACCCTCTTTCACAAGTTTACCCATGCATCTTCATAATAATAAACTAGGTAGTTTGTTAAAAGAATGAAGACTTTCTGCCTTTGTGCCAAGTTAATCAAATATAATATGCCAATTACAGCCAATACAGGGGCCCACCGATGTATTCACCTGTTCTCCTATGGGGCAGTTTGAGCCTAAATAGAGGAGTACGGCTACTATACCACCCCACTGCATAATCCCCAGTGTGATGCTCCATTGTGAAGCCATATAGTAGGCAAGTTCTATCAGGCGCTCCAGTTTTGTTGGTGCATAAGTAGGGTCTTATCTCTTGTAGAAATAATGCTGAAGAACTTAGCACTCAGAACAATGTGAAACATAATGCAATTATTGGAATTTCTTCTGTATATAAAATGCCATTTTTCTATGAGTGCCAAGTTCTTCAGTATTATTGTTTCTTAATGAAGGACTCTTCAGTGTTGCTCGTTATGGTCTCCAATCCAATCCTTGGCTATCGTTGTGGGTAAGATAAAAGATGGACTCATTGCTGGAGAGGGTAGACCTCCATTCCAGCCTCCATTGCTACATTTCAGCCTACAGTCAATATCCAAAAACCAGGACAATGACATGAAGATTCTACATTAATACTATATCACGCCAATCTGTTGTGAAGAGTGGGAATGGGCCAAGGCAGGAATAGTTTTTCACACCCCTTGAAATATTTTAAAACCAGAGGACAGTAGTATTAAATAGCAAAACCTGGTTCTCAACCAGTCTCTAGTATCCTAGTAGTCTAGCAGTAGGCTCTAACAATGACATGCTGTGTCCACACTACTGTAGTCACCCTCGATGCTTGCTAACAACTGGCTGAGGTAGTGAATGTTTGAGACAGCACCTCATTGTCATCTTTCAGAATATACAAAGTGAACTCCTTGATCTACCTTTCTTGCTAGTTGCTAAAGGAGACCCTGTGGAAGCACCATCCCAGGCATCTGCCTCCCCATAAGTAACTACAAAAGTGCTTGCCTACATTGATGATGATGATTTTGATTTGGGCCCACTAGAAAAATCAAGGGCCAATAAAGAATATTTGTATGTTTAGTTTTAATTGCAACTAAAATTACAGTCAGATCTCAAAATTTATGACTTCTAATTGTTAAGCAAACTGGTTATTTGAACTCTCCTTAGCAGCTAATGATTGATCTAATATATAAAGCTCAATGTGTATGTGTATGTATGTATGTATGTATGTATGTATGTCCAGGATTGGCATCCGCATCGTCGCAGCTACAGCCACAAAATTTGACACAGTCACACGTCTGGACCCCGAGAGCGTCATAGGCTATGTTGTGAGGCTAAATTTTAACCCCGCACGTTCCAATTCACCAAACAATTTTGCCCCTATCTACATAATGGGGAAAAAGTGAAAGGAAAAGTGTTGGAGGCAAATTGACAGCTGCCAGATGTGAACAAGGCGCCAAACAGTATATACCGTACAGTTGCTAAGGTGGGGCCCTGACATGGGATACTCACCACACACGGGGATATGAACACACACGCAAAATGCGCCACACACTACCACGTGCTTCAACACATATACCACCCTCAGCACACATTTCACCACACATACACCAACCTGGCCACATAAAAGTCGAAACACAAAAGTCACCACTCAAAACTCACCACGCTGTCCCAGAGCTGTTTAAAAGATGAAAAATGAGCTGTGATTGGTTGCTATCAGAAACAGTTTTCTTTGTAGACAGTTGTGGTAACTGAGGCCTATTATTCTTATCATTTCTATGGTGTTATCGTCCTTCTGTAAAGCTGGAAAGAACACAATTTATTACCGTGCCAACACAGACCACCCTCTGACACAGACTGCAGGGGGAGCCCAGTATCACACAGGATAGGATTAGATACATGGCTCAGCAGTCAGTATCACACAGGATAGGATTAGATACACAGCTCAGCAGTCAGTATCACACAGGAGAGGATTAGACACATGGCTCAGCAGGCAGTATCACACAGGATAGGATTAGATACATGGCTCAGCAGACAGTATCACACAGGATAGGATTAGATACATGGCTCAGCAGTCAGTATCACACAGGATAGGATTAGATGCACAGTTTTTATGTGCAATATAATCATTATAATTTGTTATAACTAACCACAGTTGGCTACTATGCCCAGGCAACGCCGGGCTCTTCAGTTAGTTAGCTATAAATGATGTTGTCTTCTGTTAGAATTAGTAGTTCAATATTGGGTAAGGGCCAGTGCCCACTGGATTCTGTTATGCTTATGTTCTAGTCCCACCCTGGCTGTCTGTCTTGGTAAGAACAATATTCTTCAGCCAAATTGCTCAGCTCCTTAGTAATGGAGCTCTGTTGGTGGCCTGTATTTTTGCTTCATGTATAGTGCTTTAAAGTGGTATCCTATCACAAGATACTAATGTCCTTCTGATAGGTCATAAATATCAGACTAGCGTCTTACACCCAGCACAATCAGCATTAAGCTATTATCAGCTCTGGTGGTGACTAGATGTAAACACATCGAAAGTAGCTCTATTCAATGTGTAGCAGCCATTGCTGTGTACTGCATAACACATCCTATTCCAGAGAAGTGGAGCTGAACTCTAGTTCCTAGTAACAGCCTCAACACATTGAAGATAATATGAGATGTTCTGCAGTATGTGGCAACAGCTGCAACACCTTGAAGAGAATAAAAGTTCTGCAGTACTCGACAACAGCAGCAACACACTGAAGAGAATATGGGATGTTCTTCATTATTCATCAACAGCTGACACAAATTAAAGAGAATAGGTGATGATTTGCAGTATTCGTAAACAGCGTCGCCGTCTACACATTGAAGAGAATAGAAGATAATCTGCAGTACTTGGCAACAGCTGCTACACTTTGAAGAGAATATGAGCTGTTCTGCATTATTCTTCAACAACTGATACAGATTGAAGAGAATAGAAGATGATCTGCAGTATTCGGAAACAGCGTCTACACATTCAAGAGAATAGAAGATGATCTCCAGTATTCGGAAACAGCGTCTACACAATTAAGAGAATAGAAGATGATCTGCAGTATTCAGAAACAGTGTCTACACATTCAAGAGAATAGAAGATGATCTCCAGTATTCGGAAACAGTGTCTACACATTCAGGAGAATAGAAGATGATCTCCAGTATTCGGAAACAGCGTCTACACATTCAGGGAAATAGAAGATGATCTCCAGTATTCGGAAACAGCGTCTACACATTCAGGAGAATAGATGATCTCCAGTATTCGGAAACAGCGTCTACACATTCAGGAGAATAGAAGATGATCTGCAGTATTCGGAAACAGCATCTACACATTCAGGAGACTAGAAGATGATCTCCAGTATTCGGAAACAGCGTCTACACATTCAGGAGAATAGAAGATGATCTCGAGTATTGGGCAACAGTTGCTACACTTTGAAGAAAATATTAGCTGTTCTGCAATATTCGGCAACAGGTGCTTCACTTTGAACAAAATAAAGTTGTTTTTCAGTATTTGTAAACCGTGTTTTCACTTTGAGGAGAATAGGAGATGGTCTGCAGTATTCTGCAACAGCGGCTACACCTTGAATAGAGGAGCAGATGTTATGCAGTACGACACAATGAAGAGAATGGGAAATGTTTTGCACTATTTGGCAACAGCTGCTTCACTTTGAAGAGAATAAAATTTGTTCTGCAGTATCTGGAAAGAGCGTTTACAAACTGAGATGAAGCGGAGATGATCTGCAGTATTTGGCAACAGCGGCTACACATTGAAGAGGCGAGGAGGAGTTATGCAATACTTGGCATCAGCTACTACATATTCAAATATATATGAGCTGTTCTTCAGTATCCAGCAACTGCTGCTACATCTTAAACGAAGCTACACATTTCAGCCCCGATCAATGTGTTTTCATCTGCCACCATAGCTAATAACAACAGATTATTGGGGTTGTTGGCTCTGGAACCTACACCGATCTGAAATTCTTGACATATCTGAAGGATTGGTCATCAATATCTGGTGACCCGACAACACCTTTAATGCACTTGATACAACGCTAGCACCAAATAAAGTAATATAGTGTCATGAAATATAATATATTCATATGTTCACTGTAATAATTCAGAAAAATTATTAGATATACCAAAATTTAGTAAAAATACAAATGGTTATGGACTTATTATTAATGGTACTTCCTCCATAACAGGATTAGCGGGTGCATTGTACAAGTTCCTCATGTTAGGGTGAAAGAAATGTGTTTTTTTGCTAAGTTTTCTGGCATTTTCTAGATGTAGAGCTGGGTAAATACACTGTATTTTCAGATCATTACATGTAAATTGGATCCTCGACTTTGAAGATGTGAAGGAGTGGGATTGATTCGGGGAGGCTGTGTACTGATAATTTAACACAAAAATAAAAGTAAAAAGATGAAAGTTTATAGAGCAGCTTCAGCGGTGTCACATCGTGGAGGGAGAGAACGTCGCTCTTACTTTTCTGAGGAAGTTTCCAGCTGTAGTGGTGTAAATGATACAACAAGTAAATGCCTAATACTAATTTACAAGTTTTAATTTAGATTCTAAATGAAAGTTTGTTATTTTATGAAATGCCCTTTTGAAGCATTAATGGAAATTACATACTGTAAATCGATTGCTGTAGGGAAAAGTATGCTTGGCTCTGGATGGAAATTATTAATGCTTGTCCTCTTGAAGGAGGCTGGAAGGGATTAACCAAAGAAAGAGAGAAGATGAAAGAGAGTGTGAAATAATGGTTATATTTCCAACTTTGACCTGCACAAAGAAGCCGAATAAATAATAATCTTCATTTATATGATTCTTTGTGCCCCTGATATTGTCATAGAATGTGAATCTACTCTGCAAACGTATTAGACTGGAAACTTGTCCTTTACAAAATTGGGTCCAGACGTGTTTATTCAGTGATATAATTTCATCATTTTGCTAATGTAAAGAAATACAATGGATTTAAACAATTCAATAAAGATGCCGTTGAAGTTTAGACCTTCACCTTTAATGCACGTCAATAGGCTTTAGGAAAATTTTTAGCAGGAACCTGTTATGTTCCCAAACACTAATAACCTGCAGTTGTAGGGTCAATTTGTAGTTTGATGGCATTCTAAAGCCTTATGGCAGCTGTACTGAAAGACTGGCCACCTGGAGGAAATGAACTATCTTCCTCCTGGGAGGTGCCGACATTTAGTTCTAGAGGAGAGCCGGAGCGTCTTCTGTCACGGCTGTAAGATGCACTAACACTTTGATTGACGGCTCGCTCGGCACAGGAGTTCTGCGGTACCCTCTTTAAACCATCTGGGATTGATCATAGAAGTAATGTTAAATTTTTTTTTATAAATTTGGCTGATCTTCTAGCTATATGTGTAGCAGAAAATGTTGAAGCTCCTCAATTTTTTAGATAAAAATGCAGAATTTTGACTCAATTTTTTTAAACACTAAAAAGCGGGCATAAAGGGAATAAGAAATTGTGCCCCCATATGTTAATACTTGATATTTAGAATTTAGTATACACCTGGGAATATTTAGTAAGGAAATATTATAAATATTATTCATGTTCACCGATTTAAATAGAACTTAATAAAAAGTTTTTCACATGTTATGCTTAGGGAAGACTCATGCGGTACACAAAGAGAGAATACAGTATACTGCTAGCTCTGCCATGCACTTAGCATAAAGGCGCTCGTACACCTTGTTAGTGTAAGGCTGTGTGCACACGTAAGCAGTTTTTTTCGCGTCTTTTTCGCGTTTTTACCAGCAAAAACGCTTAAAAAATGCTTACAAGAAGCATCCCATTCATTTTAATGAATTCTGCACTTTTTGTGCATATTGATGCGTTTTTGTCCGCAAAAAAAACACATTGCATGCTCATTAATTTTGCGGAAAAATCCGCATTTCTAGCTATTTTCTATGAGACTGGGGCATAAAAGACGCGCATTTTTTGCGCAAAAACCAAGAGGAAAATGCGCAAAAAGCATGCGGCAAAAAACGTGCGTTTTCTGGGAAGTAGTCTGGTTTTCATGCAGAAATTTTCTGCATACGTGTGCATATAGCCTTAGGAGGAGGTTAATGTCCTCAGGCCTGCTCAATCACTAAGGCTGCAGTGCTGTTCTTGAGAACACACTGAAGCAAAGACTTGCTCAGGGGTGCGACTAAGGCTACTTTCAGACTAGCAACACAGTGTGTTTTTGTGCACTTGGCGCAGCGCCAAAAGGGCGCAATCACCGGCAAAAGTGTACCAGCGCACGCTGATTGCATGCAGCGTCATGCGATCAGAGGAGGAGCTGACCAGAGGGGGCGCAGCCGGGGGGCGGAGTTTAGCGGCGGCCGTGCGCCGTGCCTGGTAATGCTAGTGTGAAACTAGCCTAAGCTGGGTGGATACAAGGAGTGTATTTACTATGTATTCCGTTATTTGCTATCATGCAAGAAACGTCTACATTTATGCACAGTACGCCTATACTCATGAAGCCTATAAAGAAGCAAGATCTACATATTTCTTTGGAGAGTTTTGAAAACCATATGTCAGTGTGTTTCTTTGGTTTTCACTAGCGCGGAATGAATCCAATAAACTTTAAGTTAGAGTGAGAACTTCTCTAACAACAACCTTCAAAAGCTGTTAGTCAAATGCTCATCTGACCAACATCGGCAGGGTCTTCCTCATGACCTCCCTTACACATGCAGACTTGCCATGGCTGAGCATGCATATGTTTTCATTGAGGAGAGGGAATATATGCTTAGCATCAGTGACAGCAGCCGTTTTCCATTAGGAACAAAAGAACAATTCCAACATGTTCCATCCTTTTTCCTTTGACAGATTCATATTACAGTAACCTACAGTAATCAGATTTAGCCAACTTTCCTCAAATATGTATGGGCACCTTAAGGGCTCATTCAGATGTCAGAATCTTGTGTTTTGCATACGCTCGCTGTTGAGTGAGCGTGCAAACAGCATGTAACAAACAGGCAATCTCTGTATGTGTGGAGGCTTTCGAACAGCCGCGAGACATGCAGCGGCGGTGACTGGAGCATTTTTAAGAGCACGGCAAATATATATAATAAGGACGCGAGTGTGATCGGATAGCACCGTATCCTCATCACTCTCTCACATCTGTGATAGTCTATGGGGCCATTCACATGTGCAATGTTTTCCGCGAACCTCTTGGTGGAGACATGTCTATTATGATCTGAAAGTCGGATAAGAATTGACAGTGCAAGTCAATGGGTCAGTAAAAAAATCAGACCACACTCGGATGTCATCTCGAACTTGGATTTTCATAGACTATCAGAATTGAGAAAATAAAGAATTTGTTTTTCTTTAAATTGTCCTCGTATAAGAAAATCAGATGACATTTTGACCACACTCTGATCAAACGCTGTTCAAACTCTGATCAAAGTCTGATAAGAATAATCGGTCTGTTCTTCTTGTATGTGGACAAAGGTATGTTAGAATGAGCCCTTATCCAGAGTGTCAGCTTTGCTCACTGTGCTCAAACACTGTCTTCAGTTCTATAAATTTATTTAAAAGTGGCTGTGCCTTTTAAATGATGGACACAGAACAATAGGTGTTCCAGAAGTGGGATACCTAGTAGTCAGACACTTGCTTATAGATAATTGTGACACAACCCCTTTAATAGACATTGTGTTTTCATTTATGTTATCAGTACAAACAGCTTAAACATTTTCCCCTATCCAGCGATTCTCAGAAGGAGGCCCTGGAACCCCAAGATCAGGTCACTGCAGCTGGAGCAGAAATGTGCACCCTCACCTCAGCCTCCACTTCATTCATTGCTAATGGGACTGCTGGAAATAGCTGAGTACAGTGGCCAATACCATAGAAAATGAATACAATGCCGGCGCAAATAAGTGCACCTCCACTCTATTTGGGATGGAACTGAAAAGCCCCATTCTCAGGGCCATAAACCCGTCATAATGGATTCCAGAGTTGGGACTCCCCTTATCCTATACATAATGGATAACTTGTGATTTCGGCAGCATGGTGGCTCAGTGGTTAGCACTGCAGCCTTGCAGCACTGGGGTCCTGGGCTCAAATCCAACCAAGGACAGCACCTGCGAGTTTGTATGTTCTCCCACATGTTTACGTGGGTTTCTTCCCACACTCCTAAAAAATACTAATAGGGAATTTAGATTCTGAGTCCCAATGGGGACAGTGCCGATAATGTCTGTAAAGAGCTGTGGAATTAATGGCGCTATATAAGTGAGAAAAATAAATACAATTTTTGGAATAACATTTTATTTAACCACCAGTATAAGATCTAGATTTGCCCAATTGTGTCCAATCTAGAAGGTCAATATTTCCCAAGACTAATAATTCAACTAGCGGTACAGTAAGGCAACTTGTGATTGAGTAGATGTAAAATTCACTGTGGTTCAGTGGAAAAGCGATATTTGGATTTATGTGGATTTAGGTTTTTCCTCCAGCTATTGCATAAAGTTTGCTTCTTCTATAACAATTTGTCTTGAAAGAGCAAAGTGTTATTAGTCTGACCGGCATTTTTCAGGCGTAGACAGGCAGAATAAAACACTGTTCATTAATCACAATATCAATATTGTAAGTCACCACCATCCCATTATTTGCTGTAAATAAATAAAGAAAATGTGACATTTGGAAAGGAAACTACAAGAAAAGGGAAAAAAAAACTCAACACACTATTATTATAATTTGCAGAATTTCATTGCCCATCTTTCAACTGCAGACATTAATTCACATGTCAATAGAAACTATGTGACACGGCCATCTGTCAATTTCCATGGAAGCAATTATAGAGTAAAAAGCCTAATAAAAAAAGTGATCCAATAATAATGTGTTTAGTAAAGAATGTCACCAGCTCAAAACTCATTTCAAAGAATTGTTTGTGAGAGGTCAATAAAATGGCAGCCACGTTGGTTTCCTTAACGTGTTGAAGTCGTTGCAAACAGAATCATGTGAGAAATAAAATGTATCCCGCTTGGACACACAATAAAATAAGCCACAGCCTACAAAAATCTAAAAACTAGTAATCTTCCAGAGAATTCTGACAAAATATTGTAATCGGACTTCAGTGGTTAAAGGGAACTGGTCACCAGATTTATGCCTAATAAACCATGCCCATCACTGTTGAAAGCAAGTAAATGTGGTTTCTACAACCCCTTTCCACCCATGGTGCCACTGCATACCCTGAAAAGGGCTTTATTCATATCCTGTGCTGCATGTAAATTTTATGGTCGGGTAGGTAAATGCAGATCATGCTCAGTGTCACCCTGGTCTCTTAAAACACTGTCTCTTCTGTCTGGATGGAAGTCGATGATGTCTTTTTGTCATCCGCACGTTGCTTGAAGTCTCAAACTTGCACAGTGAAATCAAAGACCTGCGTAGGCGCGCCACCTGATTGTGCCCTATTGAATAGCCATGGAGCTCGGTGACATACAAGTGAAGCTGACGCCTGTGCATTACATGATTTTGCGCTTCCAGTCTCTGATTCACAGTGCAGGTGCGAGACATGGAGCACTGTATGCATGATGTAGAATAGATGATGTCAGCCATTTCCATCCAGACAGAAGGGGTGGTGTTTAAAGGGACCAGGGTGGCACTGAACAGGATATGGATTCTCTCATCAAACGGACTTCACGATTTACATGCAGCGCGAGATATGAATAAAGCACTTTTTCTGAGGGATGCAGGGGCACCACTGATGGTATAAAGGAGTTGTAGGACCCCCATTTACATAATTTTATAGGTGATTAGCATAGGTTATAAGGCAAAATAAAGGTGACAGGTAGCCCTTTTAATGCTGTTTTTAAATGTGTAAAAAAAATATTGATGGTGTTTTATGTTATTTTTGATATTTTATTCTTAGTCCCTGTTCTGGGTTCGCCTTCCTTTTGTCCTTCTTATGCATGGAGTAGCGCTGCTGCAACCTGGCAGTGCCATTGCTTGCCAGGAAACAGAGGAGCAGCTTGGCACAAACATTGACCTACAGTTGTGTCAAATAGTGTTTCCTATTCTTTTGCATGTTTTTCACACATAACCCCTTAACATTTAATGACGGGCAGAGTCCGTCATTGGATGCCTCCCCCTGTTTGGTGTGGGCTCCGGCGTTGAGCCCGCACCTTTTCCGGCACATGACAGCTGATCTGATCAGCTGACATGTGCCCCTAACAGTTGCGGGTGGAATCGCGATCTACTAGCGGCTGTTGACATGTTAAATGCCATTGTCAAACTCTGACAGCAGCATTTAACATGCACGTGCAGGATGTGCGCCATTGCCTCCTCCCATCGGCACCCATGTCACATGACCGTGGGTCGCCGACGGGTTGGCATGACAAACCAGGGTCAGCACTAGATCCCTGTGGTTGTCATTGCCGGATAGCTATGAACGCCACCCAGTGGTCGGCGCTCATAGCAAGTGAGCATATCTGCTACATAGAAGAAGAGTGGCACTGGGAATTCTTCACCCTTGATTAAAAACTCATAGAGATCCTGGTGAAAAGGCCATAAGATTCTTAAATCTTAAACACAGCTCCTTAGAAACAGTCCAAGTTATCACAGAAAACACTGTTCACTGTTCACAAATTTCTACACTGCGTTCATCAGCTCTAGAAGTCCAGCAGCCATATTTTACACAGAATGATCCATGTGTAGAATATAAGTTCTTTGCATGAATTAGTTTATTTTAGATTTTTATCAGGAGCTGACAGACAGATGAGTTCAAGTATTATTTTATTACTTTTTCAGCAAAATCTTTGTTTTCTTTCCATTTTTTTGTGTGTAAATTTGAGAATAATGTTCTTTAAAGTCATTGCAAAAAATTGGATTGTTGGAAAAAATTATGCTTAATGTCTCTGTATTGTGAACAGCCAGTGGTTGTGTATTGTAACCTTAATTTTTTAAACTTGTATCGTGAGAAATTGGAGACCTTAATGAAATTCATTGAACGGTGAGAGTGAACTCATGTTTGTTCCTAAAGTAATGATACCTCTTGTAGCAACAATCTAGAAATAAAGTTTAATGAAGCACAACAATTTATTTGAGGTCTACCATTAGTATTTCAATCTGTAACTAAATGAATAGCCATTTAGTTATTTAAAGAAGCTGTATCACAATTTTTTTTTATAAATCTGTGACTATGTGGGGAAGGGGCCAAGGGACAGAAACAAATTACCGGAACTCCTGCTGGAATCTAAGTTTTATCTTTATAAGGCTACTTTCACACATCAGGTTTTCGGCGTCAGGCGTCGTGCCGGAACGCCGGATCCGGCAAATGTTTCGTAAAACCGGATGTGACGGATCCGGTTTTCTGCCGTATCCGTCTTTTTCTTGACAGACAAAACCGGATCCGTCTCATCCGGTTCATCCGTTTTTCTATCCGTTTTTCGACGGATTACGCCGGATCCGGTTTTTAAAATTGACCCTTGTGGCCTTCCGAATGGGATTGGCTACTGGAAAACTATATATAGCATGTTCCTACAGCCCTTCTTTGACAGGTTGTAGAGGAGAAAGTGCAGGTTGGAGAGAAGAGCAAGTTACTGGCGAAGATGGATGTTGTCATTGGAAATATTTTGAAGAATTTGGCGGATTTTACAGCGGAGGCAAATCGTTTGAGGGTGATTGTTCTGGAGAAGGAGAGAGCGAGACAGCAGCGCATCAGGCATCGTAGACGACGTTTGTGGATCCACCCCATCACAGCCAAGAGAATGACGCGTGGGGTCTATTCTACACTATGCATGGACCTTCGACGAAACCCGGATACATTTTTTGGATATGTTAGGATGAAAATGGAGAATTTTGATTACTTGGTGGAGCGCATTGCACACCTCATAAGAAAAGCGGACACCTATTGCCGCTTCTCTGTTTCACCCGCAGAGCGTCTGATGGTGACTTTAAGGTAAGCCACATTTATTGGATATGATCGCATCAGAGCACACTTTCACTGCAATCTTGTTGGTGGTAATTTGTATCTCCAAGTGTTATAGGTCAGTTTTGGTATGTAATGCTGTGATTTAAAACTAATTTATTGTTTTTTAATTCCCCACAGATTTCTTGCAACTGGAGAATCCCTTTCGTCACTGCATTTCCAGTACAGACTCGGGATTTCCACCATATCTGGAATTGTGAAGTACACATGCCGTGCACTGTGGGACTCCTTAGCTGAAGAGTTTTTACCAGAGCCCACAACAGAGAGGTGGATTGAAATTGCTGACAAGTTTCAACAGATATGTCAGTTTCCAAACTGCTTGGGCGCTGTGGACGGGAAACATATCCGCATTGTAAAGCCAGCTGGATCGGGATCGGAATATTTCAATTACAAGAAATATTTTTCAATTGTCCTCATGGCCATCGCTGACGCGGAATACAAATTTATTGCGGTTGATATTGGGGCCTATGGCCGCTCCAATGACTCTCAAGTTTTCAAACTGTCTGCCATGGGGCGTAAACTGTATGGAAACACCTTCCAGTTCCCACCACCTAGACCGCTGCCGCAAACATCTGGTCCACCTATGCCATTTGTCTGTGTAGGGGATGAAGCCTTCCAGCTGTCAGAACACCTTTTGAAACCGTACTCTAGCAGAGGATTGACAAGACCAAAACGCATTTTTAATTACCGCCTCACAAGAGCAAGAAGAATGGTTGAATGTACCTTTGGTATTCTGACAGCCAAATGGCGGGTCCTATTGACTGCGATCAACCTCAAGACAGAAACTGTGGACGAGGTGATCAAAGCGTGCGTGGTACTCCACAATTTTGTTATCTGCAAGGAACCCATTTCCATTGAGGACACCTCTGAAGAAACCACCTTGCAAGATTACCATGACATTACCACTAGAAGTTCTGTGACGGTTTCAGTAATGAGGGACAATTTTGCACTATACTTTGTCACCTCAAGGCAGAGTACACTGGCAGGATGACAGAGTGTGAAAGATTTGTGCCCTAACCAAACTTGTGTACCTTCTGTACCAACAGTACATACCTTTGCCAACCAAAGTTGGCTATCTTGTCATGGTCTCTATTTTTAGCTTTAGGCCACAGGTGTGTACCTGGTTGTGTTTTATGCAAAGTATTTCACCTTTTAACAAAAGTTGTGTACATTGTTAGGAAATCACCAACAATAAACACAACTTTTTAGGTGAAATACTTTGCTTCAAACACAACCAGGAACAAAACTGTGGCAAAAAGCTAAAATTTACCCACAGTTATATACCTAGTTTTGAATACCATTTCACCTTTTAAATACCCTGTATTTAACCTTTTTCGCCGCAGAAAGAAATGACAGACAACCAGTGTAAAATAATTTAACTTTTATTGAAAAATGTTTTTTTTAGTAAACTTTTTTAAAATTTTAATAAACTTGTTTAATAAAACTTTGAAACTATAAAACTGAAACCATAAAACTGGTCATTTTTATTTAAATACATACATTATAAATCTGTGTAGTGTGTGGTGGAAATACTGCTGTAGGGCTGCGGGACACTTCGACACTGGGAGTGTGGAGAGAGGACTGGGATCGTGGTGGGGAAGGAACAGTTAGAGGTGAAGGTGTGGAAAAAACTACAGAATGGGTGGACATGTGGGAAGCAGAAGAGGTGGTGGGTGGTGGAGTGGAGGGTTGGGCAGGGACTGTAGGAGCAGATGATGTTGATGGCAAGTTGTATGGGGAAGGAGTTTGGTACGGGGCAGGTTGCTGGAAGTGGGGAGATGTCTGGTACGGGGCAGGTTGCTGGAAGTGGGGAGATGTCTGGTACGGGGCAGGTTGCTGGAAGTGGGGAGATGTCTGGTACTGGGGAGGTTGCTGGTACTGGGGAGTTTGCAGGTACTGTGGAGGTTGCTGGTACTGGTGAGGTTGCTGGTGCTGGGGAGGTTGCTGGTGCTGGGGAGGTGGATGGTGCTGGGGAGGTGGATGGTGCTGGGGAGGTGGATGGTGCTGGGGAGGTGGATGGTATATAATAGGAGGGGGAGGATGGAAAGTGGCTGGAGGTGGATGGTATGTAATAGGAGGGGGAGGATGGAAAGTGGCTGGAGGGGGTGTAGATGTAATAGGAGGGGGAGGATGGAAAGTGGCTGGAGGGGGTGTAGATGTAATAGGAGGGGGAGGATGGAAAGTGGCTGGAGGGGGTGCAGGTGGAGGACTACTGTGGTGGGAGGAGGAGGAGGTTGGGAGGTAACTTGCTGGAGAGCAGCGTGGCATGAATGCATTACATGCATCTGCTGGGCAGGAGAGAGCGTTTCCATGCGCTCCACAACAGACCTGAAAAAGGTGTGGTTTGGCGAAGATCTTGCTTCTGAATGCATGGTTTGCAGAAGTGTCTTCACCTCCAGAATGCTGGAGTTGATCTGCTGATAGCCTGCGGAGATTTGCTCTGACAAGACTTTTAGACAGTTCTGGAAAGATGCATTCAGATGCAAGAACTCTGGCGCATAAGTCTTTTCCTGACCCCTCTGCCGCTGCCGCCCAGTACCCGCAGGTGTACTAGAGGTGGCAGGGGCAGAAGGGTGGGGTAAAGGGAAAGCGATCTCCTCACCAGCAGATTCATGTAATGTAGGCGGCCACGATGCTCCTGTGCTGGTGGATGGGACAGATGGGTCGAATGTGTGGGAAGGCTGGGAAGGTGCAGATGTACCGGGGCGGTCGAAGTGTCCCTCGGTGCCGGTCTCCTCAGGGATCGCCTCAGAAGGGTCCAATCGTGCCGGCTCCCGAGTGCTGCTCACCGTGCTGTGGAATAAAGAGAAAAAAAAACAATTAAAATACTGACATGGTATGGCCCTGGCTGAAAAAAAAATTTACATATAACATTTTTTTTCACATGTGGTGTGTAATATTTACCTTCTGGTGACCATTGTTTCCCGGAGGAACGACAGGGCTTCTGCGTACTTGTACTTGCTCCTGCGTCCTCCAAATCCACTCGGGGCCCGCATCTCTTTATTGAACTCCTTCTTGAAACGATCTCTCACAGACCGCCACCGATTCACAATTCTGTTCCCTGAAACGAGAAAGGAGTGGTTAGTATACAACATCAGTGTTTCCCAAACTCCAGTACTCATGGTCCCCAGGGGTCATGTTTTCAGGATTTCCATAGTAAATAGAAATCCTGAACACATGATCCGTGGGGACCACGAGGACTGGAGTTCGGGAAACACTGGTTTACATCAAGCAACCGGTACTGTATATACTTACGCTCTTTAACCTGGGCCCGAGCTTCGAGGTCCTCCCAGCGGCCCACAAGGAGCGAACAGATTTCCTCCCAGAGTCGTCGGGTAACGATCAGGTCAGCGTGGCGGCGGTCAGCCATATTCCAGAGCGGCTCCCTTTCTCTGACGAGATCGATGAGGTGGTCCACATCAATCCCTCCATCCTCACCGTCAGAGTCGGGAGCACGCTGTGAAGGCTGTTAAAGAAAAAGACAAAAATAACATAATTAGCCTCCACAAAAGAAATGAAATAAAAAGTGCAAAAAAACAAAGCAAAAATATTTATACTTACACCCTGGTGACCGCCGCGTTGCTGTCGCCGACGACCCTGGGAGGCACTGCGAGGACCTCTTGGCCAAGCACCAGATTGGGAAGACTAGAGAAGAAAACAAAAAATGTTATGTCTTTGGATGTAGGCATTTGTTTGCTGTGTGTGGTCTGCAGAACATTGTTTTCTATGTGTTGTGTGTAGTGTGATGTTGTGTTTCTGCGTTTGATGCAAAAAACTTACCAATTGTGAGCCCACTCCAGGTGTCTGTCCACCCCTTCCTTCTTCTTCTGGGAGCTCCTCTTCATCTTGTGATTCCTGTTTTGAAATAAAAGGCAATGAATAGACATATATTACAGAGAAGATGGATTTTGGAAATAAAAACTTACCGTCAAACGCTGACGATGCAAGGGAGGGCTCCCAGAAGATGATGTGCTGTCTTCCTGGTGGCCACACTCCATGCCTGTGGGTGGTGTTCCAGCTGCTGCCATTGCTGCTGCTGCTGCATCTATTGGGCGGCTGTTGAATAAAGAGAAACAAAGGGCCAATGAATATCTTGATATTCAATAGCCCTAGTTTGGAGGAATGGGTTATTTGATAATTACCGTCTCTCATCTGCTGCTGGCCTCCCCTCCTCAGCATGTTCTATTTGCTGCTCCATTTGGGGTGGTGGTGGTGCGGATGGTGCTGCAGTGGTCTCCTGCCTTCTCCTGCGCCTGGTTGCTGTCTTGGGTGGCATGTTGGGTGTGGCTGTGGGTCCCACTGTCTTGCTTTTATATATGTCTTGTGGGCAGAGCTACTGAGCATGCTCAGACCAAAAAACCGGATCCGGCCGCCGGATCAGGCTTTCGCCGGATCCGGCGCATTGCGGCGCTCATAGGCTTTCATTGTGTGAAAAAGCCGGACGCGCCGGATCCGGCGTGTCCGGCTTTTTCGCCGGAGACAAAAAACGTTACAGTCGCCGTTTTTTCCAGACGCCGGATCGCGACACATTGCCGGATCCGGCGCAAACCGGATGAAACGCATGGCCATCCGGCGCGATCCGGCGCAAATGCAAGTCAATGGGGGGGAAACCGGATCCGGCATTGCATTTCGCCGGATCCGGTTTCTGTCAAAAGCGCCGGATCGCGCCTGACGGCGAAAACCTGATGTGTGAAAGAGGCCTTATCCCGTCAAAAATCCTTCCAACTGCAAAGGGACTGGAAACCAACGCCTTCTGAACTGTTTTATGAGCTTGAGAAAGGCCCTGCTGGTGGTGCCTGCTTGGATTCAGAAGGTACACATGATCAAGGCCTTCTCCTGCAAGTATCATATTGTTCTTGATTGCCTCGCCACAATGACACTTGACTCACAGCCCCATGAAACACTGTGAGCTAAAGTCTGTCTACACACATACCAGGAGAACGGATGAGTGCAGAAAACTCTCTGTCTGAGGTAGAATCAGTGACATTGTGAGCAGTGTGTGCTAGGGCAGCTGCCCCCTCTTCTCCCTGTTCAGATTTCTAGGCTAAGTTGTCTAACTACCTGCAGCCCTGCACTCAACCAGCTTATGGTAAGCCACAAGCCTCTGCCAGGGACTTGAACTAACCCTGTAATTGCTCCTGCTGACAGCTAGCGGCTACAGATAATTATGAACAAGAAACCTGCTCCAATTCACTGCACAGTACTGAGGTGGGCATATACTGCTTGTCATCCCCCTACTCTGACTACCTATCCTTTCACAGTGTGACCCAATATTGCAAAACTTGGGCTCATCCAATTGAAGCTATTTTTCTCTATATATGTTTTTTAGTAAACCATAATTCTCTTCACAAGAGATGGGGCTATGTAGTCATTGATGACCCTATGTCTTGGTAACTTCTGAAGTGTGTGTTTCTTCCTAAATTCCCATGATTCACTATCTTGCTGGGGACTGGATTTTTACAAATCATTTCTCTAAATGCACAAATTCCATGGGCTGTGCATCCCTGACATGATGAGTCCAACCAGTATTAAGGGCAGCACGGTGGCTCAGTGGTTAGCCAAGGACAACATCTGCAAGGAGTTTGTATGTTCTCCCCCTGTTTGCGTGGGTTTCCTCCGGGCACTCCGGTTTCCTCCCACACTCCAAAGACATACTAATAGGGAATTTAGATTGTGAGCCCCATCAGGGACAGTGTTGAAAATATGTGCAAACTGTAAAGCGCTGCGGAATATGTTAGCGCTATATAAAAATAAAGATTATTATTATTATTATTATTATTCTGCTACTAATAGTTTGAAATTATTTGCCTGTCATATTCATGGGAAGGGGCATCTCCAGACCCACCATCAAATTCTGTGGAGGAACAAGACCAGGCACCTCCAGAGGAACAGATGGAAGAGGCTGAGACAACTGAAGCAGGTATCCAATAAACTGCTTTCCACTATTGTATCTTGAAATGCCTCACCGACTGTGAAACTGTAAGAAATCAAAATTGATGTTGGGTTAATCAGACAAGATATGCAGAAGCTGAAATCGAGGGTGTCTGAGGTGGAAGATTGGGTATTGGCATTACATGACTTCACAGCAGGGATGCATAATGCTATATGTGAAACTCATTGGTAGATCAGAGCTTTGGCATCAAAAGGCAGATTTGGAGAATTGATTCCTCCTAAACTGCATTATCAGACTTCCTGAAAGAACAGAGAGACAGCGCCATGATGAGTTTGTTGAGGAATGAATCAAGGAATTATTTTCTGACGCACCCTTCTTCTATGTCTTTGCTGTGGAATATGTGGATAGGATGCTTGCCAAACACCCTCTTTCTGGGGCAACCCCTAGACCACTCTTGGCAAGACTCATAAATTGCCGGAACCAAAATAGAGCACTCTGCATGGCTAGATATAAAGGAGAGATCCAGTTTGACAGTGCCATAGTTCCATCTTCCCGTACTTTTCTGCTGAATTACAGTAGCAAAGAGCCACATTAATTAATCTAAAACGTCAACTGAGAAATCTACAGACAACATAATCTATGGCATACCCAGCTCGATTACTTATGGTTGACACATACTGGTCCCATTTCTTTGCCATCCCTACTGAGGCTTATGACTCTTTAATAGGCCTTGAAGGTCTCCCTGGTTACTGTCAGGATCAGGAGGAGTTGGCTTCCTGATGTAGGTCACTCACTAGAGACTTTTTTTGTGGCTGACCCCTCTGATCGAAATAAACACAGCTGGCTTCAGACTGGTAGACAATACTTACAACTTTTAAAAGAAAAAGAAGATAGACTTCTACTCTTTACAATCCTTTTTCAAGCATGGCAATCAGACAGCATGTTTGCTAGCCCATATAGTTAACTGTAATATTGCTTGTACTTCAGGTTATTGAACCTGTTATAGACTGACCTGAGTTAGAGTAGTGGTATTGCAACCACTAGGGGCAGCACTGCAGGTATCACAGTCAGGAATAGCCAAAAGTCGGTACACAGGAGCAGCAGTATAGTTGGGTTTATAAGCAGGTAGTGTAGTCAGAAATAGCCAGAAGTCGATACACAGGAGTAGCAGTATAGTGAAAGGATCAGCAGGTTGCACTGTCAGGAATAGCCAGAGGTCAGTACATCGTAGCAGCAGTAGAATCTTGAAGATAATCAACAGGTGGAAAGACGCTTGACTAAAGGCTTGGAACTCAGTAATCTCACAAGGAAGAAAGTACAATGCCAGGTTTAAGTAGGATGTTCCATCAGGAGATCACAGGGTTGAGCCAATCAGGAATTTAGGGTGGAGACAATTAGGAAAGTAGGGTGGAGACAGTCAGGAACAACACAGGTAGTATCTGGGTAAGCAAGGAACTGTCTAGCAAGCTGAATAGCTAAGAGGGAGGAGCTTCTGCTTGGTGTACAAGAGATGCTGGGTTTGAGTCCTGTCAGATCCTGTGGGGAGGGTGGTGTTCGATTCTCATGAGATTCTGATGAGATTATGTCTGTGTTTTCTGACTTCTACCAGGAATTGTACTCCACTCGGTCTGATTACTCTGATGAGACTCTACAAGAATATCTGAATGGTATGAAAAGCATGACCCTTGGAGAGGAGAGTGCCGTGGTACTGGAGACTTCTATTACTGAAGAAGAGATATTGGAAGCAGCTAGAGATATGGCATGAGGGAAGTCAGATGAACTCACTCCAGAAGTGTATCTAAAATATTAAACCCAATAAACCCAACTAGGCCCTCTGCTTCTAAAATCTTTCTATGAAGCCAATAATGTAATACTAAAATCGGAAAAGTCTCCCAAAGGTTGTGCATCATATAAACCCATACCCTTATTAAATTTAGATTATAAAATATGGACCAAAATTTTAGTGAATAGACTAAGTAATTCCCTAAATTATTAACCCAGACCAGTGTGGATTTATTCCAGGACGGTCTACATCCGATAATATAAAGAAAGCACAGGTAATTGCACAGTTGGGTTGAAAGGGACAGGAAGATTGAGTCTTGGTATCTCTATATGCTGCTAAGGCATTTGATTTGATTGAGTGGGTCTACCTTGAAAAGACCCTTCTATGATTTGGCTTTGGACCAGGCTTCAGAAGATGGATTGCAGTCTTGTATCAATTTCCAAAAACTAAGGTCGTGATTAATGGTTTTATGTTCACATCAATTCCGGATCAGACATAGTTACACTCTGTCCCCCTTTTGTTTGTCATTGCCATGGAACCACTAGCTGTCAGGAACCGTCAGACTGCAGGATATCAAGTGGGTTCCTGTGAGGACCTCTTGGGGTTATATGCAGATAATTCAATCCTGTTTATGGGTAGTGCAAGAGTTACACTGCTTTTGGTAATGGATTTGATTGAATTTGAGTGGTTTTCCAGTCTAAAAATAAACTGACAGAAATCCATGTTACTCTAAGCACCGTGGGATGGAAAGTAGGAGCTGAATTCTTCAGGCTACGAATACTATCACTCTGTAAATATCTAATAAGTATACAGTGGGTTCGGAAAGTATTTAGACCTCTTTAAAATTTTCACTCTTTGTTTCATTGCAGCCATTTGGTAAAATCAAAAAGATCATTTTTTCCTCTTCGCCACGACAGCACCCACTGAGAGAGGGGATCCGCCCCTAGGAACAGGAAACCTACAGAGAGATAAATGGGGCGGTCCCCCTCGCTCCCTCAGTTTGGTTTCCTGTTCCTAGGAAGGAACCCGCAGAAGAGGATACCTGGTCTGGTAGCCGCCCGCGTGCATAATATGAGCAGCGGGGGCCTCAGGACTGGAAGCAGCGTTGGAAGGAAGAGATGAGGTCCCCTAGCTGGTAATGCAGGTGAGGCCTCAGTGAGGAGTACCGAGGCTCACTTAATGGGGCAGGGGCAGTGCGCACCCCCCATCCCCATAAGGGGGATATGTACGCATTACAACGCCGGTGTTCGTCCCCCGCCCCCCGATACAACAAGGGGGGGGCTGGAGGCGTGAAGATACCTGGAGTCCGGGGGCAGCGGTCGCTGAGGGAGCGAGGAGAAGGTTGCCAGCGCTCTCAGACTGAGGCGACCCGGAAGTGCAGTATCAGCTTCCGGGGTCAGGGGAGGCAAGGAAAGCGCGCGGCAATACAGCTGCGCCTGCGCAGTGGAAAAAAAAAAAAGGGGAGAAAGGGGCGGAACCGGTGAGCTGCATAAGAAGCGCCGGTAATGCTACAACGGTGCGCAGCTATGTCATCCATAGATGACCCGGTTTCGCTCCAACAGAGCCAGCCGAATGAGTCCCCACAGGGCAGCAGAAAGAGCGGCACTACAAGGAGGAGCAGCAGTACTAGGAGAAGTGGCAGCTCCAGAAGAGAGTCCAGCGAGCATTCCAGACACAATGAGCCCACACAAAAGAAGCGGAAGGAGAAAGAACCGTCTCGCGCTTCGCCTCAGCCTGAATTGCGAACCCCGCAGCCGGTAAATTGCTGACGAGAAGCACGGGTGAGTGTTTTTAGTCAGACTTATAGCTAATGGCGTTCCCTTGATCTATACTTTTAGGCCAAGAGAACGGAGAAGGCGAAAAATAGAGAGTGTGCCTTATGTTCTCAGTCCCTCCCAGATGGCCACCCTAAAAGATTATGCGAGTCTTGTATTGAGGAGACCCTACAGGAAGAATCCTCAGGGAGAAAAGAGGATATCCGTGCTATAATTAGAGAGGAGCTACAGGCCTTGGGCGGCTCCAGTAGTCTGGGAGGTCGTTCTAGAGGAATGGTTTCGCCAAGAGGAATGGCTTCACCGGCGTCAGGATCGCCGTCAGAAACTGGGGAACTAGACTCAGATAGATCCCAGGAATACTTTTCCTCTGAGGAGGAGGAACAGACTTGTTTCCCTACGGACAGTATTAATAACCTAGTTAAATCTGTCCGAAATACCATGGGGTTACCAGAGAGTAAGGACCCCAAGACTCCGCAGGACATGATGTTTGCAGGCATTTCCCGAAAAAAGGTCCGGGCATTCCCAGTAGTCCCAGCTATAAAGGAGCTGGTAAAAAGGGAGTGGGAGAAACAGGGTCAGAGAACCTTCCTCCCCTTAACGTCAAAACGCAAATATCCGTTTGACGATGAGGACTTGACATCTTGGTCGAGAGCCTCCAAAGTAGATGCGGCAGTGGCCTCTACCTCTCGTAGATCCTCCCTGCCGGTGGAAGATTCAGGAACTTTGACTGACTCGTTAGATCGTAAGACAGACACCTTTCTTAAACGATCCTGGGAGGCATGCACGACAGCTTTTAAGCCCGCAATAGCAGCCACGTGCACAGCAAAATCAATGTTAGTGTGGCTGAATGACCTAGAGGACAAAATAAAGAGCGGAGTATCCCGAAACAAACTCCTTTCCTCTATTTCCCTCATGAAGGGAGCAGCGGCTTTCCTTTCTGACTCCTCAGCGGACTCTCTCCGATTATCTGCTAGAGCAGCAGGGCTAACCAATTCGGGCCGGCGGGCCTTATGGTTGAAGGGGTGGAGAGGAGATACGCAGACAAAGACTAAACTTTGCGCTATACCCTGCCAGGGTAAGTACCTATTTGGCACGGAATTGGACGAAATCTTAACAAAAGCGGGGGAGAGAAGGAAAGGGTTTCCTAACCCGTATATTCCCTTTAACAGGAGGGCCTACAGGAAGCCTCCGTTTGGGAAAAAGAGAGATTTCAAACCTCAAGACCGCTGGGGAAATAAGGATCCCAAACAGAGAGGCAGCCTTTTTGGGAAACATCCCTTCAGAGGAGACAGGTTCCGCTAGTACCAGTATACCGGTAGGTGGCAGACTACTGAAGTTCAGCCACCAATGGGGGAAGATTACATCCAACCCCTGGGCCATTGATATCGTCTCATCGGGCCTAAAACTAGAATTTGTTCGGCACCCACCGAACTCCTTCCTATTGACTTCTATGAAGTCCCAAGCACAGCAGGAGGCACTGGAGATGGAGATTGCAGCGCTGTTAACTAAGCGTGTTCTGATAGAGGTCCCGGGGGACGAAAATGGAGAGGGCTTTTATTCTCCCCTATTTTTGGTCCCTAAGCCAGACGGCTCTTTTAGGACTATAATAAATTTAAAAAAGCTTAACACATTCTTGAAGCTGAGGTCGTTTAAAATGGAATCTATAAATTCAGCAATAAAACTCTTGTTCCCCAGGTGTTATATGGCAGTCTTGGACCTAAAGGATGCCTATTACCATCTCCCCATATACCAGAGGCACCAGAGGTTCCTGCGGGTAGCGGTCTGGTTCGAGGGTCGGATTCAACATTTCCAGTTTACGGCGATGCCGTTCGGTACCTACTTGGACGACCTGCTCATAGTGGGAGATTCTGTTGCCCAATGTGAAAATAGAATAGCTGATATTGTCTCATCCTTACAGACACTAGGCTGGCTAATCAACTGGGAGAAGTCCAGGCTAAAACCAGTAACCTGTCAGAAGTTCCTAGGCCTGCAAGTAGATTCCGTAAGTCAGAAATGCTTTCTACCACATGCTAAGCCGCAGACCATAGCTAATAAGATACGGCTCATCACTGAAAAACCTGTAATATCATTGAGACAGGGTATGTCCTTGCTGGGGTCCCTAGTATCATGCATTCCAGCGGTGCAATGGGCCCAATTCCACTCCAGAAGATTGCAGTGGGCTATTTTACAGGAGACAGACAGATTGCAGGGGCAGTTGGAAGGGAGGATATCCCTATCGCCCAAAGTCGTTAACTCCCTAGATTGGTAGTTGGATCCTACCAATTTATCAAGAGGAGTTCAATGGTGGGTTACTCCCTCTAGGATACTCACCACGGATGCTAGCCCCTCGGGGTGGGGAGCCCACCTAGAGGAAGAGATGGTGCAGGGCCAATGGCTGGAGGAAGAAGCAGAAAGCTCCTCTAATATGAAGGAACTAACAGCAGTCTACAATGCTATATCTCAATTTCTCCCGCAGTTAAAAGGCACCCACGTGAGGATCCAGTCAGACAATACCACCGCAGTGGCATATATAAACAGGCAAGGAGGTACGCGATCAAAGCCATTGATGTCTATCGCGGAGAAGATCTTTCAGATAGCCGAGGTGCATCTTCACTCCTTCTCTGCGCTCCACATAAGAGGAGTAGACAATTCTCGAGCAGACTACCTCAGCCGCCAGACCCTATATCAGGGCGAATGGGTCCTCAGCCACCACATCTTTGAAATGATAGAGGCAAAATGGGGCAGGCCAGAGATAGACCTGTTCGCAACCAGAGCCAACAGACAGGTAAAAAGGTTCGCTTCTCGCTACAGAGCGGACAACCCAGACATACTAGATGCCCTACAAGCACCCTGGACATTCCAGCAAGCCTATGCCTTTCCTCCAATGGTTCTGTTACCAACAGTGATCAGGAAAATAAGACAAGAGAGGGTGAGGGTCATCCTGATAGCACCGTTTTGGCCCAAGAGGCCGTGGTTTTCATGGCTGAGAGCCATGTCAATATCCATCCCATGGATTCTGTCGCTACACCGGGACCTTCTCTCGAAGGGTCCCTGCTACCATCCACAGGTCAAAGCCCTGCGCCTAATGGCCTGGAATTTGAGAGGGAACTATTGAAGCAGAAAGGCTTCTCAAAAAACCTGATTAATACCCTTCTGCAAAGTAGGAAAGAATCTACAACAAGAATATACTCTAAGGTGTGGAGAAAATTCCTGGCCTTTCACCCAGCAAAATTATCCGGTGAAGTGCCCATTACGGCCATTCTAGAATTCCTTCAGAAGGGTCGGGAATTGAGGCTATCAGTAAATACTCTAAAGGTCCATGTATCGGCCCTAGGAGCCTTGTTTAACTACAACGTGGCAGGTAATAGGTGGGTGACCCGGTTTATTTCAGCTTGTCAGCGGTCAGAGCCAGTTCATATTCCTCAGCTACCAGCATGGAACCTTAGTCTTGTGTTAGATGCCTTCACTCAGCCCCCCTTTGAACCCATAAGTTCAATATCAATGAAATGCCTCTCATTAAAGACTGCTACACTAGTGGCCTTAGTATCAGCTAGAAGAGTAAGTGATCTTCACGCCCTGTCGGTTGACCCCCCGTTCCTGTCAGTAACACGGGACAGACTGATATTGAAAACAGACCCGTCCTACCTGCCAAAACAGGCAACTAAGTTTCATAGATCTCAGGAGATCTGCCTACCTTCTTTTTATGAGAACCCAACAACACAGGACGAGGTTAAATATCATACTTTAGATGTTAGAAGAGCTGTGCTAGCCTACTTAGATAGGACCAGTCCCTGGAGGCAGAGTAGGTCTCTTTTTGTCTCCTTCCAGGGTAACAAGAAGGGGGCTAGAGTTACAACGGGCACGTTGTCCAGGTGGATCAGAGATGCGATCACAATGGCATATTCAGCAAAAGGAGAGGACCCTCCACAGGGTATTAAGGCGCACTCTACCAGAGCCTTGTCATCCTCCTGGGCCGAGAGGGCGAACGTCCCAATTGAGCAAATATGTAAGGCTGCAACCTGGTCTTCTCCATCTACCTTTTATAGTAACTATAGACTAGATTTGTCCTCTACAGAGGATCTGTCTTTTGGTAGATCTGTCCTTAACACGGTGTGCCCTCCCAGGTGATTATCTCTGGAAATTTCTCAGTGGGTGCTGTCGTAGCGAAGAGGAAAAACCGGATTACTTACCGGTAATACTCTTTTGTAGAGTCCACGACAGCACCCGCTCACTTCCCGCCCGTAAAAATTCACAGGTTTTTCTCCTTGGTGGTGGAGACTAGAATTAAGACTTAAAATGTAGAAAGCTATAGCAAGCATAGAATTGTGTATATATACTGTGTATATATATATATATATATAAGGACAGATGAATTGTGCTAACAAATTGACTAAAACATGTATGGCGGTTCCTCCGTTGTTCTCTGTAATACAAACTGAGGGAGCGAGGGGGACCGCCCCATTTATCTCTCTGTAGGTTTCCTGTTCCTAGGGGCGGATCCCCTCTCTCAGTGGGTGCTGTCGTGGACTCTACAAAAGAGTATTACCGGTAAGTAATCCGGTTTTTTCTCATTAATGTACACTTTGCACCCCATCTTGACTGAAAAAAAACAGAAATGTATAGATTTTTGCAAATTTATTAAAAAAGAAAAACTGAAATCTCACATGGTCATAAGTATTCAGACCCTTTGCTCAGTATTGAGTAGAAGCACCCTTTTGAGCTAGTACAGCCATGAGTCTTTTTGGGAATGAGGCAACAAGTTTCTCACACCTGGATTTGGGGATCCTCTGCCATTTTTCCTTGCAGTTCCTCTCCAGTTCCATCAGGTTGGATGGTGAACGTTGGTGGCAGCCATTGTCAGGTCTCTCCAGAAATGCTGAATTGGGTTTAGGTCAGGGCTCTGGCTTGGCCAGTCAGGAATGGTCACAGAGTTGTTCTGAAGCCACTCCTTTGTTATTTTAGCTGTGTGCTTAGGGTCATTTTGCTTGTTGGAAGGTGAACCTTTGGCCAAGTCTGAGGTCCAGAGAACTCTGGAAGAGGTTTTCATCCAGGATATCTCTGTACTTGGCCGCATTCATGTTTCCTTCAATTGTAGCCAGCCGTCCTGTCCCTGCAGCAGAAAAATACCCCCATAGCATGATACTACCACCATCATGTTTCACTGTTGGGAATGCACGTTTTGGAAATATGAGCCTTCTTCCGGGGGAGTATCCTAAGTGTCAGACTAGCATCTATTTATACATCTATGTAGCCAATGAGAGTAGATGAACCAAAAGGATTCAAAGGGGATATAAGTGCTGCCAGTATTGATAGGCGCATGCGGACACTCACTGCCCACCTGTCGCTCACGTTACGGAAGAACCCCAATCATATGACCTGAAGCCACGCCCATGCAGGAGACCGCGATAACACTGGGAAGACATGCTGGGGATAAGAAAGTGGGGGAGCTGAGCCCGCAAGCACACTACTGGACTACTGGAATACAGCGAGCTGTGACCATGGCAACATGGGAAAGACGCCTGGTGACCTAATCTAATTGATGCAGAAAAACGGAGATGTAAACATGTAATGTTAAAGCGCCAGTGTATATAAATGATGAGGGCAATCATGAATAAAGTAACTGTGCTTGAATTACAATACCCAAAATATATATATACAAATTCATAAGGAGTAAAAACAAGTAAAATGACATAAAACAGTGAGCACATTAATTACATTGCATATTTAAAGTGCATAATAAATATGTGCAACATAAAATGATGAAAATGAATGTGTGAATGACAAAAATATTGAGAAATGTGAAAAAATGAAGTGAAAAATGAAAAAAAAAAAATAATGAATGGAACATTGAAATGAATATACATGTGTGTGTGAAAAAGTGGACTGAAGAGAAAACATAAAGGAAAGCAGAATTAATGCATGGTTAAAATATAAATTATATGGAAGGAAACCAAGGACAACGATCCTATAAGAGGCACAGGTCCCAAGGCATGAATGGGCACATCAAATGGTTTGAATCTTGAAAAAAGACAAAAAGAAAAATGAGTAAAAGCGTATAAAAACACACATTAAAAACATGACATAGTATATGAGAAAAAATTACAAAAAGACAAAAAACAAAAAAGGGGATCAGAGAAATGGGGAATAATTAAGAGTTTCATTTAGTCCTAATGATTGCAATGTACGTAAAGTCCAAATCCTTTTGGATTCTTTTTGAACAAGTAACTGACTAATTTTGCCACCACAATAATCAGAATGGACACAATCAATACCGATGAAATGCAACCCAGAGGGGGTCACATGAATGGTGGGTTTTAAAATGTTTAGGAATTGGTTTTAAATATTCTGTGCTGTCATCATTGGCTGCGGCAAGAATGTCTCTAACATGTTCACGTACTCTTGCTTTGAATGGACGGGTGGTGAGGCCAACATAAATTTTTGAGCATGGTCAAGTAGCATGATAAACAACAGCCTTAGTGGCGTGGTCGATGTTGGTACAAGCCACACATTTTCCACATACATAATAGTTGGTTGGTTGTTTGATGCATAAGGAGATTTCACCAAGTGGTCCCTCAAATTGCGGGAATGTTGGGCTGTAATGCAAGGTCTATCCGAGAGATATTGTCTTAATATTGAATCCGCAAGAAGAATGGCCAATGTTGAGATAAATACAAAAAATGATGGGGGGAACAAGAGGCGCAATAGTGCCCTATCACTAGTGACACTTGAAGTATGAGCGGTATAATACAGTTCCACTCACCTATTCCAGTTGTGTAACCCACAACTGGCTTGAGAGCATATCACAGAATTAGCTGCTGCAGGACCTCCACCAACCACTCTCACGTGGAAAAACCTTCAGAAAGTTGTGGGAAGCAGGGTGTGTTGCAGTCCGCGCTGCCGAGATTAACAAATCACCTGGGATGCAAGATGTTGTAGCAGTGTACTCCTTTATTTCCTCCTACGCATTTCGGCGCCCTTCCTGGCACCTTTATTATTTCTAATAAATTTGCAAAAATTTCTATATTTCTGTTTTTTTTTGGTCAAGATGGGGTG
Source organism: Dendrobates tinctorius (assembly GCF_039654945.1). NCBI lineage: Eukaryota > Metazoa > Chordata > Amphibia > Anura > Dendrobatidae > Dendrobates > Dendrobates tinctorius. The sequence goes on from NW_027361717.1 coordinate 567,242, forward strand.
CAGAGTGTACATTAATGAGAAAAACATGAATTTTTTTGAATTTATCAAATGGCTGTTTAAGCAGGTTGCGGGAAGCAGTGACGCAAGGAAGGCAGAACAAGAGTTAACAATTTAATGAACAAAGTAGAGAAACTCCTTAGGGAGATAAACAGTTAAATGGTAAAGAGAACTTGCAATATAACAGCAGTCCAATTATCAAACTTATTATCTCCTTATATTCTTCCACCGCAGATGATCCTTTGGGGGTTGTAGCACTGGCAACGGCCGGGGTAGTGTCTACAGATAGGGTCCCACAGACGACAGTCTGACTTCTGGCAGCAACTGGTGGTCTCTGGTTTTACCTATTGAGCCCCTAGTCCATGAGCCTCTGCAGCTAAAGCCATGAGAGCTGCAGCAATTCCTGGGTTAAACATGGGCTTATGTGCACTGTCCGGCAGAAAGGACCGCAGCCTACTGTCCTGTAACCGGCCCTCACTTCCCTGGATGAGCACACTCTTAACTGTCAATGGCCACGTGGCACTCTTAACACTCATTTTCCCACTAGTGGTACCTGGGGTTGTCTGCTGCTGTCCGTCGCAGCACCGGTGCTCGGGGTGTGGAGCACGCTGCTCACCCTCCTGCACCTTTCCTGACGGTGGGCAACACTCTGCCACTTCGCTCACTCTCCACTTAGCTTACAGTTTACCCAGGCCCCCCCCTTTCTGGGTCATGGTTCCTGTCCTGTCACCTATTCCTTCACCCTGGGCAACAGGGGATGCAGCCTCGACAGTTCTGGACCCTGCCCAATACAGGTACCCCCAGCCCGGTCTTCCTCCTTACAGCTGCAATAAAACAAAGAGTGAAAAATTTAAAGGGGTCTAAATACTTTCCGTACCTACTGTACACATAGCAAGAAATCATACGCAACTCCGTGATTTAATCATGTCTCCTCTTTTATCACACCTAAGAGAGAAAATAAGAATGTGCAATGCCCTCCTTCTGGTAGTATCTGGGAAAATCAATGTCGTTAAAATTGTAGTCCTCCCTAAATTCCTGTAGGTTCTGGAATTTTAATCCTCCATAGTCCAACAAAAGGTATTTTCCATGATCAACTCTCAATTAGCATCATTCATATGTGGCTCAAATCAACACAAACTGAAACTTACCACCCTTCAAAGGCCCAAGGATGAGGCAGGTGCGGCACTCCTGGACATCTTCGGGGCGCTCCGAAGAAGCAAGAAGCGAAACGCGCATAGGGGTCCCGCAGTCCACACAACAGATAGGTTGGTATTTGCTTACACACTTATTATCTATCCCTGGCACATATTTACCTCTGGCTTTATCTCCTTCAGTGTCTATTGTCTCTTGCATCGGCTGACAGCCTCTTTGTCTGTGATTACCAGTGGTTCCTACTTTAAGATTACTTGCATTATACACATTTTGCTTTACACTGGTAGATATACTTATCTCCCTCAGATATCAGCTGTGAGTGACATAGGATTATATATTACTCTTTATGTACCTGGCCTAGTCCCAGTTTTGGACTATTCTCATGCACTATTGCACTTTATGTGAATATTGAGAAGATATTGTGTGCTTTTGTATTTAAGGGATAACATAGAGAGAGACTTTTTTGTTACTTTTATATGCCTTTGCTTAGATATTGCAGATGTTAAGCCGACGCTGCTTGCAGATCCTCTGGGGCTGGTGGTGTGTTGCAGCCAAGATGGTGAAGCTTCCCACAGGTGAAGCTATAGCCCCAGGGCAGTGTAGATGTGGAGTAAGAGGAGACGCACAAGCGGTGTGGATGTTGGTACCCAGATGTAGCAGTGCTGGGTGTGTTGACGCAAAAATCAATGGAGGACACCAGGGCTTTTAGTTCCAAAGCTTTACTCACAGTCTGTAGTACACACAGGTGCCTGCCTCCGTACTGTGTCCTCCTGGTCAGAGGCTCAATCAACCTCCAGGTCAGATGGAATGCTCCTTTCTAACGCTCCACCAACATGTACCTTTCTGAACGTCTCCTCTTATAGCGTCTTTAAGTGTGAAGATCTTCTAGTACTGAGTTACACTGGAGTTCCTCCTGACAGATGTTCCCAAGATCTCTACTTGTATGGCAGACAGCTGTAGCCTGCTTCGGGGACTCCTCACTCCTGAGTCCCGGCTCACTATCCAAGTTGCTGTTGTGCCCCCAAGTCTTAGATTGGAGTAGTGCATTTACAGCGAACTACTCCACCGGTGTCTGCTGTAGGACCATTAGCATCCATACAACCTCGGGGACCGGGCCCCGGCCTTGCGCTTAGAACTTCTAGTCAGGGTTCTCTCCTAACCCACATCCTCTGTTCCCTTTTACTCCTTCGTTCCGTACTAATCTCTCTCTTATGGAAGATCAGGTTTCAGTTCAATGTCTTTCTCCTTCTTTCCTTTCCCGTGCCAGCAGACCCAGGTCACTGAGGTCTGCTGCAGCACCTTGTTCCTCCATCCCTCCACAAGCAAAAAAAAAATTCTAAAGCTATTTTTTTTTTGCTCAGCAATAGTGATACCAAGTTTTTTTCATCACCTAATAGTAAATGGGGACACTTCTCTCTCTTTGTTCATGGCATCTTCAAGAACTGCCTAAATGGTATGTATACCCCTGGCCTTTGTCCAACAAATAAATTCTATGATACACTTGTGGGCAAGTTTGGCTCTGTATTTAAAGGGGTTGATCTGGTTTGGAACAAAAGTCTGTCGTCACTCTATGTAACTATAGACTGCCGAAAACCTGACAATGTACAAGTGAGATTATGGAATTTGACACTTTGCTGTCACAAGTTGACCAATCTCATCTGGCTTCTCTCAATTAATTTCTGAAGCCAAATGTGTCTATTTGGCATGTAACTAGTTCTGGGTGAACCCCTGGATGTTTGGGTCTGGTGGGTTCATCCGAACAGTTGAAAAATGTTTGGTTTGGGAACAGAACAGTCCGAACCCAGAACACCTTCAGATGAATGGGGGGCCTGAACACTGAACATCTATTGTTTGCCAATCTGTAATCTGCATGACAGCCCGGCAAACACTGTCTCTGATCGGCGGTAAGATCATTACCACCGGTCAGAGAGCTACGGTTCCAACGCTTCTTCTAGAAGTCTATGTCCAAACAGTAGGTGTTCGGTACCAGGGGTGGACATACCGCATGAATGTGCAACCGGTGCGGCTGCACCGGGGCCCAGAGGTGGAGGGGGGCCCCTGCAGGGTGGCTAATAAAGGGGGCAATCTGGCCTGTTTATCTGGCCCTAAGGCACCAGGGGAGCCCTGTCCAGATTGCACTCATGTGCGGCTGGCAGGATGAGATCCCTGCAGCTCCACTGCCTGCAAGAGAAAATGGCAGTGGAGCTGCAGCAACCCGTCCTGCTTCCTGCCCGTGCTTCCTGTTTCACACAGCAGTCAGTGGCACGGCTGGAGAAAGCAATTATTGGGGTGGTAGGGAAAGGGCAATGATGGTGGTGGTGGAAAGGAGAATGGTGGTGGTGGTGGTAGTGGAAAAGGCAATGATGGGGATGGTGGAGGAAAGGCAATGATGGAGGTGGTGGAAGGGCAATGATGGGGTGGTGGGGGAGAAAGCAATGTAGGGGTAGTGGGGAAAAGGCAATGGTGGTGGTGGAAAGGGCAATAATGGGGGTGGTGGGGGAGGAGGAAATGATAGAGGTGGTGGATTGGGCAATGATGCGTTGATGGGGAAAAGGCAATGATGGTGGAGCTGGAAAGGGTAATGGTGGTGGAATAGGCAATGATGGGGATGGTAGGGAAGAAGACAATGATGCAGGTGGTTGAGTGAGTAATAATGGGGTGGTGGGGAGAACACAATGATGGAGGTGGTGAAGAGGGCAATGATGGGGTGGGGGAGAGGACAATAATGGGATGTGGGAGGAGGAGGACAATGAGGGGTGTGGGGGATTTGGATGGGAGGAAGGGGGATTTTTAATGGATTTAGGAACAGGGGGAGGTGGAGGAAGATGTTATTATTGCTTATTCTGTCTATCTCAGTCCCTTAGTATAAAGTGTACTCACTTATTATAAATAGCACAGCCCCTTAGTATATAGTGTACTCATTTATTATTTATAGTACAGTCCCTTAGTATATAGTATACTTGTTTATTATATATAGTACCATCTCTCAGTATATGTGTAGTCACTTTTTATGTATAGTACAGTCCCTTAGTATATAGTGTACTCCCTTATGTATAGCACAGTCCCTTAGTATATAGTGTACTCTCTTATTATGTCTAACACACTCTCTTAGTATTTAGTATACTCACTTATGTATAACACAGTCCCTTAGTATATAGTGTACTCACTTATTATGTATAACACCATCCTTTGTTATAGTTTCCTCTTTTGTTATGTGCAACAACATCCCTTATTATGTACCATCCTCTCTAGATATACAGTGGGGCAAAAAAGTATTTAGTCAGTCATCAATAGTGCAAGTTCCACCACTTAAAAAGATGAGAGGCGTCTGTAATTTACATCATAGGTAGACCTCAACTATGGGAGACAAACTGAGAAAAAAAAATCCAGAAAATCACATTGTCTGTTTTTTTTTCATTTTATTTGCATATTATGGTGGAAAATAAGTATTTGGTCAGAAACAAAATTTCATCTCAATACTTTGTGATATATCCTTTGTTGGCAATGACAGAGGTCAAACGTTTTCTGTAAGTCTTCACAAGGTTGCCACACACTGTTGTTGGTATGTTGGCCCATTCCTCCATGCAGATCTCCTCTAGAGCAGTGATGTTTTTGGCTTTTCACTTGGCAACACGGACTTTCAACTCCATCCAAAGGTTTTCTATAGGGTTGAGATCTGGAGACTGGCTAGGCCACTCCAGGACCTTGAAATGCTTCTTACGAAGCCACTCCTTCGTTGCCCTGGCGGTGTGCTTTGGATCATTGTCATGTTGAAAGACCCAGCCACGTTTCATATTCAATGCCCTTGCTGATGGAAGGAGGTTTGCACTCAAAATCTCACGATACATGGTCCCATTCATTCTTTCATGTACCCGGATCAGTCGTCCTGGCCCCTTTGCAGAGAAACAGCCCCAAAGCATGATGTTTTCACCACCATGCTTTACAGTAGGTATGGTGTTTGATGGATGCAACTCAGTATTCTTTTTCCTCCAAACACGACAAGTTGTGTTTCTACCAAACAGTTCCAGTTTGGTTTCATCAGACCATAGGACATTCTCCCAAAACTCCTCTGGATCATCCAAATGCTCTCTAGCAAACTTCAGTCGGGCCCGGACATGTACAGGCTTAAGCAGTGGGACACGTCTGGCACTGCAGGATCTGAGTCCATGGTGGCGTAGTGTGTTACTTATGGTAGGCCTTGTTACATTGGTCCCAGCTCTCTGCAGTTCATTCACTAGGTCCCCCCGCGTGGTTCTGGGATTTTTGCTCACCGTTCTTGTGATCATTCTGACCCCACGGGGTGGGATTTTGCGTGGAGCACCAGATCGAGGGAGATTATCAGTGGTCTTGTATGTCTTCCATTTTCTAATTATTGCTCCCACAGTTGATTTCTTCACTCCAAGCTGGTTGGCTATTGCAGATTCAGTCTTCCCAGCCTGGTGCAGGGCTACAATTTTGTTTCTGGTGTCCTTTGACAGCTCTTTGGTCTTCACCATAGTGGAGTTTGGAGTCAGACTGTTTGAGGGTGTGCACAGGTGTCTTTTTATACTGATAACAAGTTTAAACAGGTGCCATTACTACAGGTAATGAGTGGAGGAAAGAGGAGACTCTTAAAGAAGAAGTTACAGGTCTGTGAGAGCCAGAAATCTTGATTGCTTGTTTCTGACCAAATACTTATTTTCCACCATAATATGCAAATAAAATGAATGACGCCTCTCATCTTTTTAAGTGGTGGAACTTGCACTATTGCTGACTGACTAAATACTTTTTTGCCCCACTGTATGTGATGCCATCCCTTATTATATAGCTTCCTCTGCTGTTGTGTACAGTGCTGACTCTTTCACAGTGTATTCTTGTTATTTTTGTTATTCACAGTGCCCTCTTTTGTTACATAGTCCCCTCTCTTGTTAGATATAAAATGACTGCTGATGGAGGAGCCGGTAACCAGACTACCAGTCCATCAGCTCCTCTATTAGAAAAGAAGCTTTCCCATGCTCCATCAGCCATCATTGCATTATAAAGCTAACAAGATAGCATGGTATGTAATATAATCCAATATGTAAGGGAGAGCGCTATGCAAAACAAGAGAGGGCACTGTATAAGGGACGGCAATATACATAATAATGGAGACTATGTAATATATACATGTACAGTATGTGTGTGTGGCTATATATATATATATATATATACTGTATATAGATACAGTATATTTAGCTCTGGCAAAAATTAAGGGACCACTGCACAGTTTTATAAAAATCAGCTTGTCTGATTCCAGTGTCAGTTGAATTCCAACCAGAGTACACCTCATTCTACTGAATGTGCTTCTGATTAGGTGATCACCTGAAGCAAATCTTAGACCTGGAGAGGTGTACAAGCCACAATGTCTTGCCACCACTTTGAAATTTGGTGGTGATCTGGGGATGCATCAGCAAGGCAGGAATTGGGGAGGTTAATCTTTGCGAAGGACGTATGAATCAAAGTTATCAAGGAAAAATACAAGGTTATCCTGGAAAAACAGTTGATTCCTTCTGCTCAGGCAATGTTCCCCAACACTGAGGACTGGTTTTTCCAGCAGGACAATGCGCCCTGCCACATAGTTAGGTCAATCAATGTGTGGATGAAGGACCACCACATCAAATCCCTGTCATGGCCAGGCAGTCTTCAGACCTAAACCCCATTGAAAACCTCTGGAATGTAATCAAGTAGAAGATGGATAGTCACAAGCCATCAAACAAAGAAGAACTGCTTAAATTTTTGTACCAGGAGTGGCATAAGGTCACCCAAAAGCAGTGTGAAAGACTGGAGGAAAGCATGCCAAGATGCATGAAAGCTGTGATTGAAAATCATGGTTATTCCACAAAATTTTGATTTCTGAACTCTTCCTGAGTTAAAACATTACTATTGTTGTTTCTAGAAGATTATGAACTTGTTTTCTGAGTATTTTTTGAGGTCTGCAAGCACTACTTTTTTGTTATTTTGACCATTTCTCATTTTCTGAAAATAGTTACAAAATTTAGTGTTTGGAAATTCGAAGACTTGTTGCCAGTAATTTAGAGAATAAAAGAGCAATTTACATTCTACTCAAAAATATACCTAGAAAGAGAAAAGTCAAACAAAATGAAAATTTTGCAGTGGTCTCTTAATTTTTGCCAGAGCTGTGTGTGATATATATATATATATATATATATATTTATACTAGATGGTGGCCCGATTCTAACGCATCGGGTATTCTAGAATATGTATGCAGTTTATTTTTGAAGATTTAATAATAATGCAATAATGCACCCCCCAATGCTGATATGTATGGTTCTCTCACCCCCAATTCTGATATATATGGTTCTCTCACCCCCAATCCTGACGTGCATGCTACCCCTCAACCCCCTATCCTGGTATGCATGGTCCCCTGGCCCCCCCAATCCTGGAATGCATGGTCCTCTCACCCCCCAATCCTGGTATGCATGGTCCTCTCACCTCTCTTTCCTGGTATGCATGGTCTTCTTAGCCCCCAATCCTGGTATGCATGATCCCCTCACCCCCCTTTCCTGATATGCATGGTCCCCTCACCCCCCAATCCTGGTATGCATGGTCCTCTCACCCCCCCTTTTGGGGTATGCATGGTCCTCTCATCCTCCAATCCTGGTATGCATGGTCCCCTCACCCCCCTATCCTGGTATGCATGGTCCCCTAACCCCCCTTTCTTGGTATGCATGGTCCCCTCACCCCCCTTTGCTGGTATGCATGGTCCTCTCACACCCCAATCCTGGTATGTATGCTCACCATCACCCCCCTTTCCTGGTATGCATGGTCCCCTCACCCCCCAATCCTGGTATGTATGGTCCCCTCACCCCCCTTTCCTGGTATGCATGGTCCCCTCACCCCCCAATCCTGGTATGCATGGTCCCCTCACCCTCCTTTCCTGGTATGCATGGTCCCCTCACCCCCCCAATCCTGGTATGCATGGTCCCCTCACCCCCCTTTCCTGGTATGCATGGTCCCCTCACCCCCCTTTCCTGGTATGCATGGTCCCTTCACCCCCCTTTCTTGGTATGCATGGTCCCCTCACCCCCCAATCCTGGTATGCATGGTGCCCTCACCCCCCTTTCCTGATATGCATGGTCCCCTCACCCCCCTCACCAATAAGCAACGCGGCCCTGTATACCCGACCAGTCACTGGCGCGGGCCTCTGCCTGCGACCAATCAGCAATGCGAGTGCGCCCCCCCTGTTCTCCTCTCCACGCTGCCGGCATCGCTGTGTCAGTAATGTTTAGCGCTAAAGACCATAGATGATGTAACTCTCGCGAGAGGGGACGTCTTCAGCGGTATAAGCCGCAAAGCATTACTGGGACCGCGATGCCGGGCGTGTTGGAGAGAGAAGGAAAATAGTCTGAGGGCCGCCGGAAGGTGAGCATATATTTTTTTTGTTTTTGTTACCCATGGCCACCTTCCGACGGCCTCCGATATTCTTTCCACGCTCCCGGCCTCGCGTTCCCAGTAATGCTTTGCGGCTTAAACCGCTGATAACGTCGCGTTCTCACGAGAGTGACGTCATCGCGGGTCTAAGTCGCAAAGCCTTACTGGGACTGCGAGGCCGGGCGGGTGGAAAGGACATTGGAGGCCGTTGGTGATACTAATTTTTTTTTTAATCTTTCTAATGGAATAATCCCTGCGGCTGATTGAGCGCTGTCCCCGACTGTGCTGGCCGCTGATTGGTTGCGGCCGCCAGCTGCGCCTGTCGCTGATTGGTTGCGGTCTGGCGGGGTCCTGGCGGCCGAGACCAATCAGCGGCCCGCCATATCAGTTACAGACAGACACGATAAGGCATTTATGTATATAGATATATGTACAGTAGCTTTGTCGCCATGAAAGGAGGGGGGCCCAGACACATTTTTTGCACAGGGGCCCTAAGCTGTCAGTGTTAGTCCTTCTTTGGTGCGAATCCTGAACTTTACTGTTCACATTCACCCATCTCTACTCGTGACTGCAAGTATGCAAATCATTTACAGGCAGTCACATGACCTCCAGCTCACAATGGGAATAGAGGGGAATCATGAAAGCGTGCACACCACATGTTCTCATGATTATAGCAACTGACGAAAAGCAGTGAAAAAGTCCTCATATCACAAGGTAAAGTGCAAAGTAGGTTTTTATTGAAAGGTGAAACAAACAGAACATGGCTAAAAAGTGACATTGGTAGGAAAAGAATTTGTATGCATTAGCTGTGACCGATGGGTGGGTGTGTCTTGATCCTGGGCATGATTTTACTTTCACTTTCACTTCCCCTATATAATGGGCCTTTGTCAGCAGTTACACATGCCCCCTGAGGAAGGCATTATCGCCGAAACGCCGCGCGTTGGGGTACGGCTGTGGTCTCCCTTGCTGCTCCTTCTTGTGTAAGTGCCCCCTTTATTACCATATTGTATGTTTTTGCCTGTCATCATTCATGCAGGAATTTTTTTCCCTGTAGTTATGGTCACGACCATGGGCAAACATTATTTATGTTTAGACAGTTAGACACTTCACAATGTTCATGTATTTCTCATGACTATTTATTTGGAGCTGCCATGGTCACCCGGCCTTTCTTTTCCTACCAATGTCACTTTTTAGCCATGTTCTGTTTGTTTCACCTTTCAATAAAAACCTACTTTGCACTTTACCTTCTGATATGAGGACTTTTTCACTGCTTTTCGTCAGTTGCTATGGTTATATGCAGTGTGTTCTGCACTATCCATTCATGTGCTGGAATCTTGGTTGTGATTACCAACACATCTAAATCACTATGATTTTGATAACCCACTCCAGCACATTTTGCTGTCTTTCATTCTTATGTTCTCATGTTTGTGCAGTCATGTAAAGTGACTGCAGACTTCTGTCACAAGCCTGAACAACCCCTTTCATATGTTGATTGGCAGAAAGGGATTCTGACTTGTAAGTAAATCTTTCAGTATTAGAGATGAGGAGATTACTTCATGCAATCTGGCTCCACTGTCCAGGTCAGTGCTCTCTGTCCATGGACAGGAGTTGCACGAATTTCCAGACCTTCTGGGTTTGTTGGTTTGGTGTTTGATTCGCCAGCTTTGAGTGACCACGTGCTACCAAAGCAAAGCATAAGGCAAGTCTGGGATCCCAGGAGGTCAGGAGATTCGTGCAGCACCTGCCCATGGCCTGGCCAGAGAGCGCTGTCCAGGAGCAAGGTTTCGTGAACCTATCTGCTCATCTCTATTCATTATTAGGCAAATAAGAAATTTTATAGGAGACTATAGAGAAGTTTACCATTTTGCTAAAAACAAGAAGAAGCCTAGGCTGGATAATAAAGCTAGAGATGGCATTGTGTGGTGTGGTGCTATGATCTTTAGTGATTAAAGAGGTGGCCTGACCTTTGATTTAAACAAGAGTCCTATAAGAGAAGTTATGCTAGAAAACTAGAGCAACCTAAAGAAAATAAGCTGCAATAATTTATAAGATTAGATTGTGCTGAAGGCGTGGATAAAAAGATCAATGGATTGTCTGGTGCACAGAGAAACTTGCACAGTTGACATTTTGAAGGACAACACACATAAGGTGAGAGATCTGTGTTTCAATTTCAGTTTTGGATATAATGGGTAATTTTTCTCATTGTGGAGAGTGACAAGCCAGCTACTTCCAATAGGTGGCACTAGAGTTCTAGTCCTCTTCCTTTCTGAAGAGGCTATTTGCAATTTCAGTTTTGTAGAGGCACAGATGCAATGTAAAATCTAATTTCCCAGTGTTGGATCTCTGATTGAGATATGTATGGATGCTTTTTGGAGAGATTCAGTGGCCAGATCCGTGGTGATCAGTTTCCTTTTTAAATGTGGATGTCTAGGTTTATTTTAAAAACTGTCTATTAGTATAATCCATCCTGTACTGTCCATACAGACCGGGCAGTAGGTTTTTTGTGCTATATGGAACCTAAAATAACCATGAGATAAAAAGGTTATGGAGCACCCTCCAGGGCAGTGGGGTACTCGGTACCGGGCCACTTCTTAAAGGGGCAGTGTCACAGCGGTCCGGTACCCTGGGCGTCCAATAAAAGGGATGCATTTACAAGGGAATGGAAAAATAAAGAGTTTTTGTAATGAGTTCATGACGTCACCTGTGGTATCTGGTCAGAGGCGACTAGCACTGCAGTGCAGATCCTCTGGGACAGATGGTGTGATGCAGCAGTGGTGGAATCGCTCTCTTGAGAGATGGTGATGTAGTGTGTAGTAAAGGATGTAGCAGTGAGGAGTTGGTGACGCAGGAAGAAGGCTGAAGACACAGTTGAATGCGGTTCCAAAGCTTTACTCACAGCTCTGGTGCACACAGGTGCCCGCTTAGTGCCACATTCTCCAAGCGAGGGATCCAGCCAACCTCCAGGCAGATAGAGAACACCTTTTCCAGAACTTCCTGTCAGTATGTGGCTTCCCTGGCTGTCTCCACAGTGCTGATATCCACTTGCCTTCCCTTCCAGCACCTCACAGTCAGTGTCCCAGGCCAGCTACCATGGATCCTGTCAGATAATGTGACCCAGGCGTTTCCTTGATCCTATCTGGCTGCCTTTCCGGAGAAGATAACTATGGTAGTTGGCTGTGGCCCCTAAAGTTGCCACAGCTATCGGCTTGCTAGTTAAGTCCTGTTGTCCACTCCACTAGACTAGGGGCCGAGCCTCTATGCGACCTGGATTTTCCCCCAACTGACATCTGTCAGTGTGGAACGAGCCCCACGAAGAGCACTCTCCACCCGTGCCTCTGGGAAATCCCTTTCCCCTTCAGGGAGCTTCCTTCAGTCCTTCTGTCCATTACAGCAGCCCCTCAGACCAGGGGTCTGCTGCACAATCATATCTCTTCCCACCCTTTCCTTCGGTAGGGCTGCATATACACGTCTTTCCCCTTCTTCCCCTACAGGCAGACTGTGTCCTAACTTCCCTTTTAACTCCCACTCTGAACCCAAGCTCCACCCACCTTCTAACACTCTTTGACTGTCAGCAGGGTTGAGAGCACCTGCTGCCCTAGTGTATGGTGGATGTAGTGTTGTGCAGAGCTAGGTCAGGTGTCTCCATCTTACGTGAAAGGTGGGATACTATACCTCTGGTTGACATGCAGTACCTCTGTGATGACTGGACCCTCAGGGTCACCAACAACCCCCCCCGTTAAACGCAGCACATCAATCAGCGTATGCGCGGGCTTGTGAGGGAGTGTGGTGTGTGATCACGTGCTCTGGACATCTGCGCGTGCGCGGTCCTCCCCGGTGGGCGGTTCGTGTGGCTGATCCCTTGCATAGCACCGCGCATGCGCGGTGCTCTGTGACTGAGGCGTCACGTGACCGGACCTGTGGGGATGGGCGGCGCGCGCGCCGTGACTTGGTGGTGCGCGTCATTAGACTGCGCTCCTGATACATCCTGGCTCTGGCTGATGTTGTCATAGAGGGAGAGGGAACTCTGCCGATATAGGGATTTGTGAGTCCTCATATGATTGGTCCATTGGGGTTGGCGCCACTATTATGTGATTAGGGATTGGCGGTTTATATATGGATATGTATTACTGCAAGTGATTGGTGCGTTATTTCTATGGATACCTTTGATGCATCACGATCATTGGTGGGCTGATTTGGGGATTGTTGTTTATATATGAAATGCTTTTGCAATATTTCTAATATAAATATGACCATTATTGTTAACGATTGGATAAACTGTGCTATTGAATATATATGTATCTGATGGATGTATTTATATGTACTTTATGTATGGATTTTCTGTGATGGGTGTTACCTAAATGGTGATTGGCTGTGCCACACTATAAAAGGCCACCATTTGTGCTGTTATGTTATACTTGAAAAAGGCCACAATATGGCCGAAACGTTGTATTTTGTACTGGCAGAATAAATTTTTGATATAATTTTTCACCTGGACCGGATGCTGTTCCTCTTCCTTATTTGCTGAAGTGCCTGTCTCTTGATTGTTGAGGCATATTACCTCCTGGTCCAGTGTAAGCTTTTTAGTGTCCTTGTCTCCAGGGAAGACCCTCTTGATTCCTCCGGTTGGGATGCATAATCATTGCGTTGGCAAACTGGGTAAAATCTGTCTGCGGAACCTCATCTGGTGATGCAGATGTAATGGCTGCCTGCTGAGGTGGAATTGCAGCCTGCTGCTTGATTTCAGCTGGTATTACTGCTGTGGTACGTGTCACGACTGGGGCTGTGGATGGAGCTGCTGAGGTTACCGTTGCCCCCTGGTGGTCATGCAGGACTGCCAACTCTGCTGGGATCCTCCTGACATGGAGCGCGTACCATCCACGGGCTCAGATGGCGCGTGAACTACACATACTCCCCGGGGAACAGGTCACGCTCTGGATGCCCCCTGATGAAATGCGCCTCCACGTCTCGCCGGTTAACAAATAGGTCGGGAGCTTTCCGGGAGTCCTAGATGAAGCCGAACCCCCGATCAATATCAAAACAGAGGACTCTGCCCCATCCCAAAGGGTTGCAGTCCTACAGGCGCTTACCCCGGTCCTGCCTCTTTCCCCGCAGATCCCACTCCGCCAGGGCCAGTTTCTGTTGCTGCCGCTCCCTTTCCTCCTGCTTGAACTTTAGGATTTGCCTGCGGCATAGCTCCTCTGTAGAGATAGGGAACCCCATCACATCTGCTCCCTGTTCATCCCCACTGGGTAACTCCGGCCTGCTGCACGCTGCTGTAGGTGACCACGGTATGGGGACAGGTTCCAGTATCCCTCCCCTGGGCGCAATTTTCCGGTCCCAGGTGACGTCCATGATGACCTGGCCACATTTTGGGGTCGGTGGTAACCCGATGGGGCCTAGTATGGCTTCCCATGTCCCAGTGGCGATGGCTGTACCTGTTCCTCCAGGGCCATGATAGTCCTTTTCAGGCTCCGGTGACGGGGAGACTGGTGCTGTAGGTAATGGGGACAATGGTACTGGGAAACTGGCTGTGGGTACCGGTGGTGGTCGTACCTAGGGACTGGCAGTGGGTACCGGTGGTGTGGGTACCAATATGGCGGACTCCTCCTGGACAGCCTATCTCTTCAGTGCAAGCACAGCCTGCCTTTGTCGCAGACTCTGATTCAGCTCCTCTATCGCCTTCTCCAGCTGCTCCAGGTTGAGGTCTTCCAAGGGGCCGGAGCCTGATTCCATAGAACAGGGAGAAGTTGGGATCTCTACACCGCACTCCACAGGCCTCCTTCCGCTTTCCATCATGGCCTCCTGGTGTACTGGCTTCTTCTCCGCTCTCTTTCCCGCCGCAGAGCTTCTCTCCACCCCTTGGGGGCGATATCTTTTTCCTTTGCCGCCATACCAGGCCAGGATCCGGACCCCTCTGGGTGTCGGCCATGACGCAGTTACATAGAAGTACAGGCAGGGGAGGTTCATGCTGCTTCGCGCTCTTTCCTGGGTGCCGCCCACGATGGCAAACCTCACTGCACACCTCATGGGACCGTCATAGCCGCCATCTTTACAGTCAAAATCACAGTTCAATAAATCTGTTCCTTTGCACATTTTGGTTGGTCATTTCTCAGTTCAGTCAAATTTCTGGCACACAGGACCCAGTGACATTGGGCTTCGATATCCTGTTTGTGATGCCAAGTTAGAGCACCCGCCAGGGCAGTGGGGTACTCACTACCGGGCCGCTTCTTAAAGGGGCAGTGTCATAGCAGCGGTGACCAATGGGCGTCCAAAAAAAGGGGTGTATTTACAAGGGAGTGGAAAAATAAAGTGTTTTTGTAATGAGTTTGTGACGCCACCTGTGGTATCTGGTCAGAGGCGACCAGCGCTGCAGTGCACATCCTCTGGGACAGATGGTGTAATGCAGCAGTGTTGGAATCGCTCTCCACAGGCAGAGCTGAGTCCCGGGGCAGATGAGAGATGTTGAGAGATGGTGATGTAGTGTGGAGTAATGGATGTAGCAGTGCTGGGTTGGTGATGCAGGAAGAAGGCAGAAGACACAGTTGAATGCGGTTCCAAGGCTTTACTCACAGCTCTGGTGCACACAGATGCCCGCTTAGTGCCACGTTTTCCAAGCGAGGGATCCAACCAACTTCCAGGCAGATAGAGAACACCTTTTCCAGAACTCCCTGTCAATATGTGCCTTCCCTGGCCGTCTTTCCAGTGCTGATATCTACTTGCCTTCCCTTCCAGCACCTCACAGTCAGTGTCCCAGGCTAGCTGCCGCAGATCCTGTCATCTAACGGGACCCAGGCGTTTCCTTGATCCTATCTGGCAGCCTTTCTGGAGAAGATAACTGTGGTAGGTGGCTGTAGCCCCTAAAGTAGCCACAGCTATCGGCTTGCTAGTTAAGTTCTGTTGTTCTCTTCACTAGACTTGGGGCTGAGCCCCTTCTGCGACCTGGATTTTCCCCCACCTGATGTCCGTCAGCATGGAACGAGCCCCACGAAGAGCACTCTCCACCCGTGCCTCTGGGAAATCCCTTTCCCCTTCAGGGAGCTTCCTTCAGTCCTTCTGTCCATCCCAGCAGCCCCTCAGACCAGGGGTCTGCTGCACAATCGTATTTTTTCCCACCCTCCCCTATGGGAGGGCTGCCTATGCACATCTTTCCCCTTCTTCCCCTACAGGAAGACTGTGTCCTAACTTCCCTTCTAACTCCCACTCTGAACCCAATCTCCACCCAAACTCTTTGACTGCCAGCAGGGATGACAGTACCTGCTGCCCTAGTGTATGGTGGATGTAGTGTTGTGCAGAGCCAGGTGAGGTGTCTCCATCTTACATGAAAGGTGCGATACTACACCTCTGGTTGAGGTGCAGTACCTTTGTGGCGACTGGACCCTCAGGGGAGCCACAGTTATTTGTTGTTCTTTTTTTTTTTTGCTGCAAATATGCCTTAAAACTAACAGGCAGGAAGATGCCAACTACCTGTCTGTTGTACCCGGCGATTGCTCAGAGTGCTCCCCGACTGCTCCTGTCAGGGATTCAGCTGTTCCATGTTAACAGAGCAGCTCTTCTTCTTCTGGGCTGCTTCGTCAATGGGCCTGGCTGCTAGCATCATCCTGTTTGACAACTGGCTTCCCGCAGCTAGACAGTGGGGAGCCAGCTGTCAAGCCCCATGAACAGAGCAGGATGGAAAAGAAGCTGCTGCTTTGTCAACCTGACGTCAGTGGAAGCCTAGCATAGATCTTCGCCAGGGATAATAGGCTAGCAGTTAGCAACTACCTAAATATTCATTATTGGGCACCTTGTAAAAAATAAAGCACCGGATAACCCTTTTACTTGACAAAAGACATCAATACACAATAGTAGACCAGTTAGTAGCATGAGAACTGCATTTAAAGCCTTTTTATGTGTTTATTGTTGCTACATATTCTAGATCTCAAGCAGTACAATAGAACATTCATGAATTCTCCTGTCACATGCTGATTCTGTGCCAGTCTACACAGTAAAGCTAACAAGGAACAAGGCACTGGCAGAAACCAGGAAGTGTCAACCTATTGTGTTTACTCTGTTGGCCAGTGTAGTAACTGAAATATTTCAGAAGTTTTTCTTTATATATAAACTAGCTGAAGAGCCCGGCGTTGCCTGGGCATAGTAACCAACTGTGGTAAATTATAACAAATTATAATGATTATATTGCACATAAAAACCGTGCATCTAATCCTATACTGTGTGATACTGACTGCTGAGCCGTGTGTCTAATCCTATCCTTTGTAATACCGTGTGCTGAGCTGCGTATCTAATCCTATCCTGTGTGATACTGACTGCTGAGCCGTATATCTAATCCTATCCGGTATGATACTGACTGCTGAGCTGTGTATCTAATCCTATCCTGTGTGATACTGTTTGCTGAGCCGTGTATCTAATCCTATCCTGTGTGATACTGACTGCTAAGCTGTGTATCTAATCCTATCCTGTGTGATACTTACTGCTGAGCTGTGTATCTAATCCTATCCTGTGTGATACTGCCTGCTGAGCCATGTGTCTAATCCTCTCCTGTGTGATACTGACTGCTGAGCTGTGTATCTAATCCTATCCTGAGTGATACTGACTGCTGAGCCGTGTATCTAATCCTATCCTGTGTGATACTGGGCTCCCCCTGCAGTCTGTGTCAGAGGGTGGTCTGTGTTGGCACATTAATAAATTGTGTTATTTCTAGCTTTACAGAAGGACGATAACACCATAGAAATGATAAGAATAATAGGCCTCAGTTACCACAATTGTCTACGAAGAAAACTGTTGCTGATAGCAACCAATCACAGCTCATTTTTCATCTTTTAAACAGCTCTGGGACAGCGTGGCGAGTTTTTAGTGGCGACTTTTGTGTTTCGACTTTTATGTGGCGAGGTTGGTGTATGTGTGGTGAAATTTGTGCTGAGGGCGGTATATGTGTTGAAGCACGTGGTAAGGTGTGGCGCATTTTGTGTGTGTGTTCATATCCCCGTGTGTGGTGAGTATCCCATGTCAGGGCCCCACCTTAGCAACTTTACGGTATATACTCTTTGGCGCCATCGCTCTCATTCTTTAAGTCCCCCTTGTTCACATCTGGCAGCTGTCAATTTGCCTCCAACACTTTTCCTTTCACTTTTTCCCCATTATGTAGATAGGGGCAAAATTGTTTGGTGAATTGGAACGCGCGGGGTTAAAATTTCGCCTCACAACATAGCCTATGATGATCTCTGGGGTCCAGACGTGTGACTGTGCAAAATTTTGTGGCTGTAGCTACGACGGTGCAGATGCCAATACATACACTTTTTCCCCATTATGTAGATAGGGGCAAAATTGTTTGGTGAATTGGAACGCGCAGGGTTAAAATTTCGCCTCACAACATAGCCTATGACGCTCTCGGGGTCCAGACTTGTGACTGTACCAAATTTTGTGGCTGTAGCTGCGACGGTGCGGATGCCAATCCTGGACATACATACATACACACACAGAGCTTTATATATTAGATAAAGAACATATAAAATGCAAACAACCTGAAGGCTGCTATCAAAGCAACCTGGGCTTCCATAACACCTCAGCAGTGCCACAGGCTGATCGCCTCCATGCCACACCGCATTAATGCAGTAATTGATGCAAAAGGAGCACCGACCAAGTATTGAGTGCATTTACTGAACATACATTTCAGTAGGCTAACATTTCAGATTTTAAAATCATTTTTTCAAGCTTGTGTCATAAAATATTCTAATTTACTGAGATAATGACTTTTGGGTTTTCATTAGCTGTAAGCCATAATCCTCAACATTAAATGTTGACTTAGAATAATTAGCATTTTTGCAAATATACTTGACATACACAGGACATATACAGGACATCCCTCAGTGAACCAGTGAACTCTCAAGTGGACTACATAATTTCTGTAGAATACGGCCTGCATTCTAATATGGCTAGAAGCAGTGCGCTAAAGCCTGACAATATTCTTGCTATTTTATAATATAGTAATAATAAACAAAATTAAAGTTACAAAAATACCAGGAGCAAGAGACTCTAAAAATAAACGAAAACAAGCCATGAGTCAAAATGACTCCATTCGGTGGTTCTAGTCCTAGTGTTAAACACAGCTGACTCCAATGAAGGAGTAGAACCATCTCAAGGAGGATCACAAGGAAATGGACAGCATGTGATTTAAATATGAGTGTCTGAGCAAAGGGTCTGAATACTTATGACCATGTGATATTTCAGTTTTTCTTTTTAATAAATTTGCAAAAATTTCTACATATGTTTTTTTCCAATGAGATGGGGTGCAGAGTGTACAATAATGAGAAAAAAGTGAACTTTTTTGAATTTACCAAATGGCTGCAATGAAACAGTGAAAAATTTAAAGTGGCCTGAATACTTTCCATACCCACTGTAGATCCCTGCAGAGAATACAGACTAGGTGTCTTGCACCTCCATGTCCAACCACACCCCACCACTGGTAACAGCTTTCTGTCAATATACAGTGTACACAGTAAGGGTCCCGTTTCATTTAGCGGTGCACCAGCGATCTCGACAACGATACGACCCGGTCAGGATCGCTGGTGCATCTGTGGCACCCCTGAGGCTCAGTCGCCACAGAGGTACTGCACCTTCTCCTAAGGTGTGGTGCCCCACCATCCAGGTAAGTTGGAGGCTCCTGACCACGCTCCAACACTCGCACCCCACACAATAGAGTAGTTCAGCAAAGCCACATTGCGGCTCCTTGCTTAGAGAGAAGCAGAGCACCTTTGGTGGTTCCCTGCTTGGAACACTAGACGTGCTGGGAGGTGGGTGGAGTTCAGAATATATATATGAGCGGGATGGTTTAGGATTACAGGTCAGTCTGACAGGAGGTCAGTGAGAGAGGAAGCCACTCGGGACGAGTGGGGATCCCTGGAAGAGGGATGGAGGAAGGAGTGCTGCAGCTGCCTCAGTGATCTGAGCCAGCTGGCACGGGAAAGGAAAGAAGGAGAAAGACATTGAACTGAAGCCTGAGCTTCCATAGAAGGGAAAAGACAAGTACGGCACATAGGAGTAAAAGGGAACATAGAGGACGTGGGTTAGAGGAAGAACCCTGCCTAGAAGTTCTAAGCGCAAGGCCGGGGCCCGGTCCCCGAGGTTGTAAGGACACTAATGGTTTTGCAGCAGACACCGGTGGAGTAGTGGGCTGTAAATGCACTACTCCCATCTAAGACTTGAGGGCACAACAGCAACACGGATAGAGAGCCGGGACTTAGGAGTAGAGAGTCCACGAAGCAGGCTACAGCTGTCTGCCATGCAAGTAGAGTTCTTGGGAACATCTGTCAGGAGGAACTCCAGTGTAACACAGTACTAGGAGATCTTCACACTTAAAGGCGCTATAGAGGAGACGTTCAGGAAAGGCACATAAATTGGCAGAGTGTGGAAGGGAGCATTCCATCTTGCCTGAGGTTGACTGAGTCCCTGACCTGGAGGACACGGCACAGAAGCGGGCACTACAGACTGTGAGTAAAGCTTTGGAACTACATGCCCTGGTGTCCTCCATTCCTTCCTGCGTCCATCCGCCTGGCACTACTACATCCCCTGCGCCGGACACTACACCACCTAAGTGTCTCCACATCTATACTGCCCTGGGACAACAGCCCTGCCTGTGGAGGGCTATACCATCCTTGCTGCACCACACCATCTGTCCCAGAGGATCTGTCTGCAGCGTCAGCTTAACACCTCCCTTGCCAAACGCCACAGGTGGAGTCACGAACTATTCATTTAATAATATTCAAGCCATTCACATCTTCCTATTACTTGGGCGCCCAGGGCCACGGTCCGTGTCACTGCCACTGTGACACGTCTCACTAATACCGGCCCGGTATCGAGTACCCCGTAGCCCTGGGAGGGCGACCCAACTTGGCGTCACGAACAGGATGACGAGACCCGATGCCATCGGGTTCTGTGTGCCTAAGATTTGTTGGACTTAAAACTTTTGAGAATGTGCAGAAGACCCAATTTAATAGACTGTACAATGAACATTGAAAATGGCCGTTGGCGTGGAGAAGAAGGGCGTGACGAGATGGGAGGTCCTAGGAAAAGACCGCGAACAGTCTTGGGCCTCCCCTGCCTGAATTACTATGTGACAGCAACATGGCCCACCCCCCGAAGGGTTCGTATACTGGCTTGGTATGGAGGCGCTGGAAGAAGACGCCGCCCCAAGAAGGAGGGGCAGAAGCCAGTGGCAGGAAAGGGACCGAGAGAGAAGGGAGAACGCCAGAACACCATCTTGGAGAGAGAGGGAAGGAGGCCTGCGGAGCGTGGGGAAGTGGATCTCCCCGGCGCTATGGCTGAAGGCTCCAACCACGTAGCAGAGATGAACCGTCAGCAGCTGGAGGACGAAATTGCCCAGCTGACGCGCCGCCTGCAACTGAGGCAGGAAACACTATGGACCTTGAATCTGCAGCGCACATCGGTACCCGCCACTGCTGCACCAGACCTCTTCCAGGGAGACCCTGTGAAGCCTAGAACCACTGCCATGCCACCGGCAGCGTACTTTGTTCCCTCCCTGCCGCTGCTACCGGAGGAGTTGTACACCGCACAGGGAGCTGAAGCAGCGGAAGAGAAGCCCCCGTCCAAACCTGACGCGGCTGCGCAGGTCCCTACAGAGACCCCCGTGGACCCGGAGCCGCCATTAGCTCCACCGCCGTCCCCGGTGTTCTTCCAAGCAGCGTCCACTGCCACTATGCCTGCCCTGGAGCATGGACCACACCGCCAGGAGGCACCAGGTATATACCCCGGCCCTCCTAATGGGTTGCCCCCGACTTCAGGTTGTCAGAGGCAGGCTTGCGGGAACTCGAAATGGGGCAGTTGGAAGAGTCAGCTGGGGGCACTGGACTGTCGGAAATGGGGAGGTGGAGGAGGTCCCTACTGAGAAGGGTACGGCTGGAACAGGCACGCACGATTCAGCATCTTCAGGGATTCGATGTGTCTAGCTCGCTTTGGGATAGTGACCTTGGGATCCCTTGGCTGCCGAATCCCCATGTAGTCGCTTATCAGCACCAACAAGCTGCGGCATCCCTCGGTGCTAGGCCACACACCAGAGCACTGGAATTAGCAAGCAACCAGCAGCAGGATGAAGACACCCAAAGTATTACATCTGGAGCAGTTCCCAATCGGCAGCTTCCAGAACCCCAGGAGGGGATCAGCATTAGTTACCTGTACTAGTAACTCTCGTTACCCAGGAGCGTTTATTTGCACCGTTGTGCCTTTTGTTCTATTTTTGACCATCATGGTTTGGTTTTGTTTTTCCAGAGTTGCCCTGTTTATTGGCAGCCTTTACACTTGAACTGAGCGATCATGAACTTGGAGTGATCCAAAAACTGTGTTTGTAAATAGTTGCACCTCTTTAGGTGCCCTCTCTTGGCTTTACATATAGACAATTTGCGAAGATTACGTCTACCTCATTTGGAGCATAACTCCAATCAAAGGACACTGCAAGAGATCCCGGCTGGGAGCGGTGTCCAGCACTTACAAGAATTATTGAAAAGTTTTAATGTGAAGTATTTGATGATATGTTTTATAAGAGTATTGGTAACTAGGAAATGGCTTTTATATAGAATTAGAAATGTTTTGATGCAGAGATGAGAGATTTGAATAAAGAATTGAAAATGTATATGGTGCATCACGGTTATCACTCAGAGTTGAGAGAAAGTAGAAAATGTGCACTAGAGAGAGAAAAGAAATGTGTTGCTGAAGAATACTGAAGTGATAGAGAGTAACAGATAATAGCACTTTGAATTAAGAATTTTAGATAGTTAATTGATAACTGTTTGCAACGTTCAAGAATAAGTGCCTCTGATATTGGGAAGTTTAGTATAAGAAATGTTTATTCAGCATTGCAAAAATTTGGCCACGGTCCGGGTCACCGCCACTGTGACACGTCTCACTGATACCGGCCCGGTACCGAGTACCCCGCAGCCCTGGGAGGGTGATCCAGATTGCTAAATGGTTGCTAGTGAGCTGCCAAACAGGCAGATCTCACCAGAGACGCAGCAGCCCATCGGCGGTCGCTCTTACCTGTCACACCGCAGTGATGATGACGACTTCCGCCTGCGTCCATGCATCGCTAGTCAGCACCAGCGATACGCCAACGAGGAAAAAATGGCCCAGAACATTCGAGCGTGATCAGCGATATCCAACGGGGGGGGGTGGTTGCCGGTGCGGTCACATGTAGCGATATCGCTAGTGATATCGCTGTTGCGTCACAAAATCGGTGACGCTTTAGTGATATCGCTAGCGATCTCGCTATGTGAGAAGGGGGCTTATGCTGTGTTGTGGTCAGATTTATACAGGGCTCAGCCTTAATAGATCTGCTAGATCTGCAGAAGAGAAAACAATGATTCCATCGTAGCTGCTGCTGCACCCAGTAAACTAATTGATACATCGCTGAAATCAGAGTCTCTGTCCCTACCTCGTGCTGCAGAAAGATTCCATAGTAAAACCTGTTGACATTCCCTTTAAGTCTTCAAAATGAGAATTATTCAGATTTCTTGATAATCTTCTGCTATAGTTCCATTAAAAATTACTAGAGTTCTGTTATAGGTACAAACAAGCAAATCGCTTTTCTTCACCATATAGAACTGATAGATAATGAAAAATAAAATCCAGTCTGACTTTCTGATTCTGATACATTTTATTTATACTGAGCTATTTCCTTTATTTGGCTCTAAAGTCATTGATGGGTACAATGGCAACGACATTGTGTGACACTTGGAAGAACAATCTATTAATATTGATGTTTTTTTCAGTTCTTCTCTTTGATGGGAGTCAGCAGATGTCGTGAAGGATAATTTCCTGCTATGGAAAAAACACAATAGTTAAAGGTGGTTTGGAAACAACATTATAAATATTAATTATCTATCTAAAAATATATAGCTTCACTTTAAGTGCGATTGATATACAGTACAAATGCTAAGCACCACAATCAGCAATAAGAGGTCACCACATATGAATCTTACTGAACCTTTAGAATGTAGGCCCCCCACTTTTTTCTTTAAAATTTACCTTTCTTTTGCTCTAGATTGAATCATTTTCCCCAATGATTTGATCTATTTTATTTTGTCATTCTTCAGAGGCCCCTTTGGAAATTTAAAGCATCAATCTAAATGATTTTTATTAATATCTGCACCAATTCTGAATCATCTCCTCATGTCGATTATGTCAAACTAGAAACAGGCCCGATGCTATCGCATCGGGAGCGCGATGAATTTACTGGGAATAGACGTCACCACTATTCCTCACGCAGGCGCAGTAACGACGTGCATGTCTCTTGCACAGGCACAGTTCGTGGCCGCAAGGCGCCTGCGCAAGTGACACTGCCGCAGTGCCTTATGGGAGTCGGGGACAGCGGCCACTTGCAATTATATATGTAGATTGTTTGCAATATGTATTTGGTGCCAACAGTATTATAGGATAGCGCCCCCTTAGCCATTCACTGAGGATTTTAGATTTACCCTGCAGTCTTCTCACCCACATTGAGGTCTGGTCCAATATTCGCTGCTACTTCCATTGGGAACTACTTTTAGTTAGAAAATGCAGCCCCTCCCTCATTCCACTCAAACTGCGGTGTGTGCTCTCCTCCGAAGCCGGGCTGTGAGTCTCCATGGCAATGTGCCCATAGCGTGGCTGGCTTCCCTCCCTGTCCTGACTTGTCGGATGGGGGAGTGGGCTGCTCCCCGTCCTGACTTGTCAGATGGGGGAGTGGGCCAGTCATGTGGGACGCTGAGCCGCATGACATCACTCCCAGCTACTATGGAGCAAGCACCATTACATACTGCTGCTGCGGTGCCTTAAGGGATTCAGGGACAGTGGCCACTGGCGATTATATATGTAGATGTGTCCATACGCTTTGGTTGAGCTGGTTTCTGTTGGTATATCTATTGATTTTTACTATATAGAAAAGAGCAGTCCATGCTACCTTTCTATGCAGAATCATACAGTAGAAAAAAACCTACCATATTTTTCAGACTATAAGACATATTTTTTTCCTCTAAAATTTTGGAAGAAAATGGGATGTGCGTCTTATAGTCCTGATGTACCTGCTGTGGTTGTGGATGTGGGGGTGGTGGAGTGGCAGCGGCAGGAGAGTAGGTCACAGGCAGGAGGAGCGGGTGCCTTAGCCAACACGTGTGCCTGCTGTTCCAGTGAATGAATATTCACTGCTCTGCACACCCATAATACCTCCCAACCCTATGCACTGAAGCCGGTGCCGAGAGGTGGGAGGGACTATGGGCATGGGGAGTAGTGAGTATTCATTCTCTTTAGTAGCGGGCACAAATGATCGCCCAGCCCCTGTAAGAAGCTGGTGGCTGCGACTAACAGTGTGCCTGCTATTAAAGATCAATATTCACTGCTTCACACGCCCATAGTCCCGGGCGTGGGGAGCAGTGAGGATTCCGGTAGCTATAATCGGCTTGTACACAGCACATGATATCACTGCCATGCTCTGCTTGCAAGCATAAATCAGCAGCTGCCATCAGAACAGGACGCTGGAAAGGAGCATTTAGAGGGGAAGTAGACTGGGTTATGTTTTTTTATAAACTTTTCTGATGGGGTCATGTATACCAGAATGGGGATGAAGGGGACCATGTATACTAAGATGGGGATGAGGGGACAATGTATACCAAGATGGGGATGAGGGGACAATGTATACCAAGATGGGGATGAGGGGGCCTTGTATACTAGGATGGGTATGAGGGGGCCATATATACCAGGATAAAAGGATGGGGACGAGGGGACCTATATATACCAGGATGGGGGATATTAGTACAGAATTGGGGGACATTACCCCTGTAGCGCTGTCTGCAGCAGATCACCCCTACCCCCATAACAGTGCATCATGACCATATTGATACACTGCTGAATTTGCAAATTTTACCAGCTACAAGGAATGGAGAGATCTGTAATTATCTTTTAACATGTTTGTCTTAAATGAGCCAAACTAAAAACTCTTTGGTATAAACTTTACTCCTGGGGACTGGCGTGAGAGGAACAAAAAAAAAAAAATAAAGGTGTGACATTTGGCATTTCATGAATCTGTCTAAAACCTCTGGATGAGCAAAGTTTTAGTCTTGTTTGTAGGAGAGTAGAACTGGGTTGCGTCGTTCTGCACCTTTGTTTTGGCAGTCAGTGGAGGTCTTAATACTGATGATACTTCTGACATCTCTTTCATGCGTCAAAACTTTTCTGGGATACACTTTACATAAGACTTTTGTGCTATGGATTTCTCAATACAAGTCATACTCTAATCATAGCAGAAAATACTGTAGATAACATAGAATAGCACCAGATGGAGTCATGCTGGGCAATCAGGGAGTTTAATAAATGCTTGGGTGGAAAAGATGAATCAATTGATGTAAGACCTATACTCTATTTTGTGTTTCTATCTGTAAAGAATGATATGGAAGCAATTTTCTTTTTGTTTCTGGCATCCTGAACTTGCACAGCAGGTTCCACAGTGGATGTGCTACAGTCATGGAGCAAGGCTGTAGAAGTAGATAGATATTTCTGTGCAGTCAATGAAATTATCCCAATCTCCAAGAGAGGTTTACAGCCTATCATTCTAGGGATCTGTCATTTGTATGTGTCATGCAGCAATAGTGTCATTGAGAGATGAGCGGATCTGATGACATTCAAATTCGCCAAATTGTGCAGATTTTACAGTAAAATTTGATTTGCACCAAATTTAATCTTTGCAAATTACATGTCCCTCATTATGCTCCCAGGTCATAATTAGAGTTGAGCGAATATGTTCAGAATCAGTTGCCGAATCTGAATTTGCCACATGTGTACTCAATTTGTGCCGAATTTCTTTATTCATGTCTACTCCCTTTGACTCCAATGACATTCGGCTGTGTTCGTTGAATATTGCAAGTACAATATTCACCGCCAATCATAATCGGAACGGAATTTTGAAAAATTCGCTCAACTCTAATCATAATAACCTTACTTTTAGAAAAAATGGCAACTAATACTCAACTCACTGCTCACCTCCATTGCTCACTGTCTCTTATGCACCCCTCAGCATCTCTTCCTTCCTTCATCGTGTGCTGAAACCCCAGGCATCTTCACGCATGTCATGAGGGACATTTCAGGCCTAGCCTCGGCAAAAAGTCCTGGTCTAGAGTGCATACCGTAAGGTCTCTGCACACGTCATGATGTCACGACATGTGCTGCGACCTTAGGATGTGTATTCAAGGCGGGGACGTAGTATTAGAGCTTTTCAGATCTGTGTTTTTTTGGGTTTTTTTTAAATCCGATTTGGCATGAGAAATATATCGCAGCATGCTGCGAGTGGCTCTGCAAATTGGCTTACACGCACCCTTTTAAGCCTACGGGTCATCCGAGTGCAGTCCGATTTATGCAAACACAGACAATGGAGATGTGACATTCTCCATCTTCTCTGCACCTGTGATACAATTCTTTCAGCTGAGAGAATCGGACCACATTAAAATGACACTCGGCTCAAATTCTGATCAGAGTTTAAGCAAAGTGTCATTACCATAATCTATCCGATTCTCTCAGAAAACAATCATTGCTCGTGTGAGTGAGTCCTTTTTCTTGTATTTTTCCTTTTTAAACCTTTTGCTGGCCCTCTACAGTTCTGCAAAATGGCGGCCAGCCGGCCTCCATTATGCTAAATTTGGAGCAAGTAACAAAAAAATCTTCAATGTGGAGAATATGGATTTTCGTCAAATTCCATTTCGCTGAAATATATTTGCCCATCTCTAATGTCATTTTTATGACATATTTCACTTATTATTACAGTAAAATGGCAGAGATTTTTGCAGTATTAAAATGTGAAAAAGAAGAGCATTAATGTGTGTTAGATCTATCCCTATCTTTGATGTCATTATTTTGTGTAAAGCAATGTTTTATACTATCCCATTTGCGACCAGTGAAATGCCGCATGTACAATGTGAGGAACTGGTGTAACCGCAGTGACCGGAGCCTGTTCTGATCGCTGTAGTTTAACCATTTAAATGCCATTGACAACAGCTTTATTTAAATGATGCGATTGCCTGTGAGTGCATGCATTGACTTCCATCAGCCCCTTGGGCCATGATTAAGGGGTACTTATGGGTTGTTGTGGCAGGCGGGGGTCACCGGCTGTGTATTACTTTGTCTACAAGAATAATGAATCACGTAGGTCATCAAAAGTGGGGGGTGCCTTGCTGACAAATTCAACTCCAATCAGATATGTCACAGCTAGTCATGAAATAGGTGAGTGAGCATTACCCCCTGTCTCTCCTCATTTGGGGGAAACTGGCGCAGAATCCCCAAAAGTCACAACATTTTTGCACAACTTTGCATTGTGACTTTTCCATTTGACAATATATTTGTCTTTAAAAAGAGAGGAGTTAAAATCTCTGTGTCCCTCTGTATAAACACAGAGATTTACAACACAGGAAAGAAATACAGATGATTTCACAGATATTGCAGTTTGCGCCTTTGAGATCTGCATTAGATAACAGTGGTAGATCATTGGATAATGTCCTACAGATCTCATCTACATGAAGTGAGTGTTTCAAAAAGGAAATTGTCAAGATTTGGCTTTCCAAGCTGCGCCATGTCAATTTCTGTTGCTGATTTTCTGAGTGGATTGAGAAAAGGATGAGCAGAGAGCCACTCATCTGCCTGCAGGGTAAAAGGAACAGGTGCTAGATTTCCAACCGCCCAATACTTATCTTCCAGGAGGCCCCCTATACATATTACATGGTTGGTTGTTTCTGCCAAAATCAAAATGATCGGCTGACTATCTCATATGAGCTAAGATCTTTAGGATGGTTCTGGAGATAGGTATCAAAATAGAACTCCCTTTTTCAAACTATAATTTGTGGATATATAATTTGTGGTAATAACTGAATACAGAACAACCCTGGAAGAGAGCAGATAGATGTGTAACCAATGTTGGATTGGGATTGCAAGGACCCACCAGTAACCAAGTCCAGGGCCCCACTTTTTAGCTTAATGAAAATGTGACATTTCCTTCAATCACAAATATATATACGAGATTGATTGTTAAATGAATAAGATGCTGCCTTTCTCTGTACATAGTGATTCAAGTATACATTGCCAAGTACTGCTCGTTTAAGACAGTAGTGGCCCACTCTTGTAAAGGGGCCCACCGGAGGATTCTCCTGTGGGCCAGTCCAAGCCTGTGTGTAACCTAGAGGTGCGGTACAGAATTCCCCCGTCTACCACATGCCATTAATGTCTGGAGTCTTCTTAGGCTACTTTCACACTTGCGTTCTTTGCAGCTGCATCGGGCTGCGCATGGCCGCCGCTAAGCTCTGCCCACGGCAACGCCTCCTCCGGTCAGCTCCACCTATGGGCGCATGATGCTGCATGAGACCTGCGTACCCTATCTTTAGCATTGGGTACGTAGGCCGTGCCCAGGTATGCATTTGCCGGCACGTGCATCCTTTTGACGGTGCGCCGACCTGCGCCAAACGCACCGTGTTGCATTTTGGTGCTCTCGGCACACCGTCAAAAGGAAGCATGCGCTGGCAAATGCATACCTGATCACGGCCTGAGTACCCAATGCTAAAGATAGGGTACGCAGGTTGCATGCAGTGTCATGCGCCCATAAGCGGAGCTGACCGGAGGTGGCGCGGCTGTGGGCGGAGCTTAGCGGTGGGCGTGTGCATCCTTCCGCAGCTCCAAGGCACGCAAGTGTGAAAGTAGCCTTAGGTGCCGTTGGGAACATGCACCAGGGTCCAAATGCAACTGCTCATAAACAATATAATATATATGATCAAGATGAATCCATAAAATAATTACAGTCATATGTAAAAGTTTGGGCACCCCTATTAATGTTAACCTTTTTTCTTTATAACAATTTTGGTTTTTGCAACAGCTATTTCAGTTTCATATATCTAATAACTGATGGACTCAGTTATATTTCTGGATTCAAATGAGGTTTATTGTACTAACAGAAAATGTGCAATCTGCATTTAAACAAAATTTGATCGGTGCAGAAGTATGGGCACCCTTATCATTTTCTTGATTTGAACACTCCTAACTACTTTTTACTGACTTCCTGAAGCACTAAATTGGTTTTGTAACCTCATTGAGCTTTGAACTTCATAGCCAGGTGTATCAAATCATGAGAAAAGGTATTTAAGGTGGCCACTTGCAAGTAGTTCTCCTATTTGATTCTCCTATGAAGAGTGGCATTATGGGCTCCTCAAAACAACTCTCAAATGATCTGAAAACAAAGATTATTCAACATAGCTTTTCAGGGGTGGGATACAAAAAGTTGTTTCAGATATTTAACCTGTCAGTTTCCACTGTGAGGAACATAGTAAGGAAATGGAAGAACACAGGTACAGTTCTTGTTAAGCCCAGAAGTGGCAGGCCAAGAAAAATATCAGAAAGGCAGAGAAGAAGAATGGTGAGAACAGTCAAGGACAATCCACAGACCACCTCCAAAGACCTGCAGCATCATCTTGCTGCAGATGGTGTCACTGTGAATCGGTCAACAATACAGCGCGATTTGCACAAGGAGAAGCTGTATGGGAGAGCGATGTGAAAGAAGCCGTTTCTGCAAGCACGCCACAAACAGAGTCGCCTGAGGTATGCAAAAGCACATTTGGACAAGCCAGTTACATTTTGGAAGAAGGTCCTGTGGACTGATGAAACAAAGATTGAGTTGTTTGGTCATACAAAAAGGCGTTATGCATGGAGGCTAAAAAACACAGCATTCCAAGAAAAACACTTGCTACCCACAGTAAAATTTGGTGGAGGTTCCATCATGCTTTGGGGCTGTGTGGCCAATGCCGGCACCGGGAATCTTGTTAAAGTTGAGGGTCACATGGATTCAACTCAGTATCAGCAGATTCTTGACAATAATGTGCAAGAATCAGTGACGAAGTTGAAGTTACGCAGGGGATGGATATTTCAGCAAGACAATGATCCAAACACCGCTCCAAATCTACTCAGGCATTCATGCAGAGGAACAATTACAATGTTCTGGAATGGCCATCCCAGTCCCCAGACCTGAATATCATTGAATATCTGTGGGATGATTTGAAGCGGGCTGTCCTTGCTCGGCGACCATCAAACTTAACTGAACTGGAATTGTTTTGTAAACAGGAATGGTCACAAATACCTTCATCCAGGATCCTGGAACTCATTAATAGCTACAGGAAGCGACTAGAGGCTGTTATTTTTGCAAAAGGAGGATCTACGAAATATTAATGTCACTTTTATGTTGAGGTGCCCATACTTTTGCACCGGTCAAATTTTGTTAAAATGCAGATTGCACATTTTCTGTTAGTACAATAAACCTCATTTGAATCCAGAAATATAACTGAGTCCATCAGTTATTAGATATATGAAACTGAAATAGTTGTTGCAAAAACCAAAATTGTTATAAAGAAAAAAGGTTAACATTAATAGGGGTGCCCAAACTTTTACATATGACTGTAGTAATGATGACTGAAAAGAGGCTTTCCTTTATATAAGGAACAATGTGAAAAATAGCCAAAAATGCAAATAGAATAAAACAGACTGTAATAATGATATCCAGGTAGACAGATGGAGCTGAAACATAGATAAAGATGCACACATACAACATGTAAAGGCTCACAAACATCTGCAAGGGCATTCAGATACCGGCAGGCTGGTGACACGACGAAGAGTCTGATTATCCAAATGATTGGCAAGAAACAAATATACAATAAGTAGAGAACCCAATACATTTTCCTTACCTTCTGCAGACCAGAAACCAGCACATTACAGCCCAGGAAAGGAATAAAAGAGCAACCAAAACGATGGATGCTATGGATGCTCGCGGAAGTTTTCCAGAATCTGAAGACATAAAAGTTGCATAAAGATCTTGGTTTAATAGGATGTTCTATTGAGAAAAAAATTTCGAAGCGTCAAAAAATTAATTCTTGAAACCATTTAGCATTCTCCTAATGAAACCCACAAATTATTGCTGCTTTTATAACGAGATATAAATATTTTATTTAACAGCCTTCGCTTTTAATCATGAGAAACATTTACAAAAAGAACATTTTATGATGGCCCTAATGTGTTACAGTCTCAACAAAATTGCTGCTGTAAAACATTGCATCTAACAAAATAGGATGTGTTGTGTTCTTTTTCCCAATAGCAAAATAATGATGGAAATCTTTTGTGACATTTCTGTAGTCACCGCTGCGGCACAATTATTCTAATAATCACCTATTTGCAAAGTGAAAGGAACATTTAGTCCATGACCCGAGAGATTAAAAACTAATCTTGGTTTAAGGGATATATTTAGGAGTAGAAGAATGTTAACCGTCTCACAAAGAGAACAGAGCAGCCAATAACAGTCAGGAAAGGAAAGGAGAACATTTTAAAGAAGCTTCTTTTGGACTTCATAGCATGACTTTTCCATCTTTTTTCATGCTTGTGTAATGTGCGTAGGAAAAAAATTGCAGCACCACAAATCTATTCTTTGCCAAGCTACACTCTTAACCTTGACCAGACTTTTTTGTGTGCCCACAAAGAAATAATTAATTTCTTAATCCCCTTTAGTGTTTCCCTTTCATGGTCCCCAGACAGAATGATGTCTTCCCATCCCAATATAATGAGATGAGAAGACATGTTTGCCATGCAAAATGATGTCTTCTCAATATGACACCCCCACAATGGCCTCTCCACATAGTTGATGCCCTCCATATACTGCCCCTCACAAATGATATGATGCTTCCCTACACAGTATGATGGCTCAAAATAACCTCACACAAACACTATTATGCCCAATAGTGCTGTCAGATAGTAAAATACCCCACAAGGCTTTCACATATTATAATAGTCCCACAGAGCTTGTCACATATAATGGCCCAGCATGGCCCTTTATTCATTATAATGCTTCCATAATGTCACATACAGTAGCACATTGTTGTGTCTCCACAGTGCCTTCCCTCACAGTATGATGTCTCAACATTGCCTTCCCTCACAGTATGATACTCTCACAATGCCTTTCTCAGACTGTATAATGCCTCACACTGCCCTCACTTAAAGTATAATGCTCCCACATTACCACCTACACATTATGATAACTCCTACAGTACCCCAACACATTAGGATTCCTCCTCAGTGCCCCTCATACATTATAACCTCACAATGCCCATCTTAAATTGTGATATCTACAATGTACCACCAACCCAGAATGCACAAAAAATATCTAGACCAGTCCCATTAGGAATAGAGTAGACCTATGACATTCTTTGTTGTGTGAAGGTCAGCATCGGAGGCATTTTCTAGTAATGTCCTTGTACTCTCCTGTTCTGATCCTCAGTGGTCGCAAAGGACATGGACAGGCTGGATAATAAATCATTAAGCTTGGTATAAAAGAAAGGATATGATACATTGATGGAGTCTGAGGAGGAAAAGAAAGTTGAACACCGGAAACACACTATTCTAGGTTACAGAAAAACTGGATATTTTCTCCTTCATTACTCTAGATAACCAGGGAAATTAACACTGCCATCTGTAGTAATTTTAGCCACCAAGTAGGGTGACATCAACTGTCCATTGCCCAGGACTATACCATCAGGAAGCTAGCACAGTGTGAGTGTGCGGTCAGAGGACTGCCATTGAAACACGTTGTGGGCTAAAGAAGCTTTTGCTTTTTCCTTGTGTCCTTAGCGCTCCTCTGACCATACACTCACACTGCCCTAGTGTGGGGAGGTTGAACTGACGGACAGGTCTGCTTGTGGAGAAAGGCAGAGGGATAGCGCAGTGTAGGCTGAGATACAAAGAAAGGGGTGACATGTGGCAGTTTGACCATTAGAGGGCAGTGGGGAGTGTAGGAGAGAGTGACTGTGTAACTGCCATGGGTTGAGGTAACTACCATTGGTCAAAGGTAACTGTCAGGTGATAGTGGGTGGAGCTACCAGGACTGGGAGTTTAAAGGCTGAGGGAAGGTTCTCAAAGGTCCAGTCAGTGAAGGGAGCACAGGAAACAAGAAGGACGGCAGAGGAGAAAGGAAGTTCCTGAGAGGACTGACAGTTGTGCCAGTTATGGGGGATGGCCCTGACAGGATTAGCCGCAGACATAGACAGCAAAGGCCACAGATGGAGAGCAAAGAGAGGCCGCAGACAGAGACAGCCTGGGGTACCACTAAACCGAACGGACTCGGACTGGTGAAACGCTGTGGTGGTAGGCCTAGGGCAGCCACAGTAACAGAGCCGTGAGGGACGTCCATTTGTCAACGAAAGAAAGTGAAGGTACCCGGGCCTGTGTACAAAGTCAAGCAGCTACTGTGTGTAGCTGAGGGAATCGTCGAGCGGCTGCTGTGTGCGGCTGTGGAGAGTGACGAGCAGCTGCTGTGTGTGGTGTCGTGTAGCGGCTGTGGGAGGCCGCGGAGGCTGTCGAGCAGTCACGAAATGAGACTGTGAAGTTGTTGCGTAGCTGCTGGATAAATAATAGAGAAGACCTGTTGGACACGATCCTGTCTCTGTCTCAAGTCTGTCTGCGGCCAGTAACGGACCACCCCCCGGTCGGTTGCCTTCACCCCCCACCTTACCTACACTAGCTTATCATCCTCCATTGGAGGTTTACGCCTGGAGCTGCATTGGACCACCCCATTTAATATTCCTCCCTCACCGCCTTCCCTGTGCTCCCTGGTGACCTCTCCTTTTTTGGCTTTCATTATATCATCAGGAAGGTACACCTAATTCTTCCATTACCCTAGCCCACTAGAGCTGATATCATTAATAGCTCCACTTTCCTCAAGTAGTAATTAAAAGAGGTTGTCCGAGATTTCTGTCAAAGTGTGTCCAAGATTTACTGTAATAGAATATCATGTTATTTGCAGCACATCATCCATTTGTATAGGACGATGTGCTGCTGAGAATGATAGTTTTTATACCAGCCTAAAAATAATCGTATCTGACAAACATGTGTTTTGCTCATTCGTCGGGTGGGATTCTTTTTTTTTCTATTGGTTTGTCTGAATGGGCCATTACTACGACATGTTTTTATCGCTTTTCGGCTGTCTATTATTCAGTATATCCCATAGTCCAAAAATTGATTTCTTTTTGCTTTGTATTGTAAATTGAATACTACGGGTAATGGTATACGAACAGGTACATAAACCAAAAAAATACAATTGGGGAATTTCACCCAAAACATTCAAGATTATAAACTTTAAAGAACTAAATTTTAAATAATCAAAGTATTTTCTGGTGGATTAAACACAGTGCATCCCCATCAATACATTTTCTGTAATAGCAGTTACGGAGGATAAACAGACATTAGCATTAATGCTAAATTTATAAGGGAGAGAGACTTTCTGATTTAAAATCTTTGACATTTTTGTCATGAATGAAGCTGAAGAAAGCTAAGACTATGCAGTACACAAAAGATTCCTTTTTAAGAGCTATTTCCCTTTTAATACGTGGCGTGACTCACAGACAGAGAAATGATGAACACAGAATTGATTACTCTGGAGATCTCTATCTCCTGCCATGAGCTCCACGTTCTACTTCATTGATATACTCAGTTTCCCATCTCATTGATGTTACTAAACTTTGATTTTGTCATTGAATTTCTAGATGGCTATAGGCTATCTCTTCCATTGATCAGCATAAAACAGATATTATATGTGGAGCAGAGATAAAACTATAATTATTTTATCTACTAACAATTCTATTCCAAGATTCTCCTCTAATTTAATCCTGGGTGTAAGAATTAAATGTAGTGTATAATTTATTAACTTGAGACGTTAACTATAATTGGATTGCTGTTTATATACGTTGATAACATGAACAGTACAAAGGACCAAATGCTGTATTTTCTTAAAGGGAACCAGTCACCCCCCCCCAGGGTGTTTTTCAGTTAAAGAGCCACCTTCAGCATCACTAAGGCTGCATTCTGTGAAGGTGGCTCTTCTTTTTCTGACCCCCAGTAATGACAAAATATTGACTTTTATAATTAGCTCCTCATACCTGTAATGTGTCCCACAGGTATACGTGTTGCGGAGACCCCAGCCCCGCAGTGTGAATACATCATAACATACTGCGGGGCGGGATCTGGGGCCTCCACAATGGGCAGGCGCAATAGCCTGATGTCGGTTCTCGGGCAGCGCGCACTGCGCATGCCTGAGAACACTTGTTACAGCGCAGGCGCCGGGATTCAAATCAAGAGGAGCAGTGACACATGGGGCATCATGATGGACAGATCGTGGGTGGCACCTAGGACCCCGGACAGGCATGATTGACGGATGGTAGGCGGCTGATACTGGGGGACACAACATACCTGTGGGACACATTACAGGTATGAGGAACTAATTATAAAAGTCAATATTTTGGCATTACTGGGGGTCAGAAAAAGAAGAGCCACCTTCACAGAATGCAGCCTTAGTGCTGCTGAAGGTGGCTCTTTAACTGAAAAACGCCCTGGGGGAAGACAGGTTCCTTTAACCTCTTCATCTCCTGATAATTCCTAATTCTTCATTACACTGGGGCTTATAAAATTCAATTGTATTAGTATTATTCTTATTTTTAAACAGTATACAACACGTCATGCTCATGAAATCGCTCATGTCTCACGCCCACACACCTCACTCTTCTTGGCCAAGTATTCAAAAGAAAGAGGAAGAAGTTGCTGCCAGACATGTTTGGCAGTGACTTATTTTGTCTGAAAGCAAAAACTTTAGGCATTGAACTTACAAAAGCCTAATCCCTCTCTCCTATTCTAGATCTCATATCTCATAAAGATAACATAACAGAAGATTGTGTCCACCCCTTCTGGAGCTAAGCTCATGGGCTAAAAACATCATAATAGGTGGCATCCACACCTTCTGGAACTAAACTCATGAAGAAGCATTGGAGGAGAACATTAGAGCAGATGGTGTCCACCTCTTCTGAAGCTACGTTCATGAAGATTCATTGTGGGAAAACACCATAGCATATGGTGTCCATCCCTTAAGGAGCCAAGCACATTGAAGAATCAATGGAATAGAACATCATAAAGCTCTTGAAGAAACTATAGGGGAGAACATCATTGCAGATGGTGTCCACACTCTTCTGGAGCTAAGCTCATGAAGAAACAATTGGAGAGAACATCATATCAGATGGTGTCCACCACTTCTGTAACCAAGTTCACAAAAATCAGTAATTATCTGGATACCACTGCCATGCCTAAACAAATGGATGGAGATTGAATATTATTGCTGGCAATCAGTTCTGATGAAGGTCCAATGTTAGGACCGAAACGTTAACAACTATTTAGATTGCCATTAAATAATTAGTTTCATTCACTGCAATTTGAGTGCCAAATTTCTTGCTTACTTAAATACATTAAATGGTTACTAGACATGATATGTTTCTTTGTAGATCTCTGGCAAACATTTGTTGAGATCTACTTACAATCAGCTTAAGGTTCTTTTCCACAGGCAGTTATACTGCCCATGACGACTGCTGATTAATGGTATGAGAAGCTTATTAGTGCTCACTAGGGTGACCGCAAAAAAATCGATGTCGGAATTTTGTCCGTCTGGACCCCACAAAACGATTCCCCTTTCCAGATATTGAGATAGCCAAAATTTGAGCTCGATCAAACGACGTTAACCCATGCCGCTCGTCGCTCAAAGTTTGAAAAAATCCAAATTGAGGTATTTTAAGATTTAGGTATTTTGCATAGTCTGTTAGACTATAAAGAATGTGACAACAACATTGCAGAAATAGCCCTGACCAAATTTTCGAACCATTTGTGGTATTTGAATGCAGAGTTGGTGGGATTATCGTTTTTTGATCCCACCATTACAGACAATGAAAAGTTGTTAATGGCTAATAAATTGCTCAGTAGCACAGATGAACCATCAGAGCACGCTAGGGTTGTAAATCCAAAAGTTAGGAAAGAAAAATTAAAAGAGATAGGAAGTAACCGACTTTAACGACCTTCTGACAAAAGATAAAGAACAAAAGCAATATGTCCTGCAAGTTGTAAGCAAATGCCGAGCATTATATTCTGACGTTTCAAAAACTACTTTAACAAAAGCTCTAGAATAGATTAGATAACTATGTAAAATTATCAACTCATGTAGGTTAGCGTGCTCTGATGGTTCATCTGTGCTACTGAGCAATTTATTAGCCATTAACAACTTTTCATTGTCTGTAATGGTGGGATCAAAAAACGATAATTCCCACCAACTCTGCATTTAAATACCACAAATGGTTAGAAAATGTGGTCAGGGCTATTTCTGCAATGTTGTTGTCACATTCTTTATAGTCTAACAGACTATGCAAAATACCTAAATCTTAAAATACCTCAATTTGGATTTTTTCAAACTTTGAGCGACGAGCGGCACGAGTTAACGTCGTTTGATCGAGCTCAAATTTTGGCTCTCTCAATATCTGGAAAGGGGAATCGTTTTGTGGGGTCCAGACGAACAAGATTCTGACATTTTTTCCCCCCCATATGAGATCCGGTCACCCTAGTGCTCACTTCCTTTCATTATCATGTACCCATAATAGATATTTGCAACCATTTGCTCCCATCCCTTCTAGTATGGTCAGCAGCACATCCACGGTTTATTTAAGAGGATGTGCTGCAATGAACAAGTGATCAATATGTAATGAAAGACAAATGCATTTTCTCATTTATTGTTTAAAGGAAATCTGACACCAGGTTTGTGCTACTCCATTTGAGAGCAGAATAATATAGAAACAGAGACCCTGATTACAGTGATGACTTACTTACTGGACTGCTGGCTGTAATTTTGATAAAATCAGTAGTATCTGTTGCAGATCTTCTGGTTTTCTGAATGCTGAGCTCTGTATAACCCCGCTCACACCACTGATTGAAAGCTTTTTGTGTACACTGTGCATAGGCAAAAAGCTACCAATCAGTGATGGTGTCAGATTAGATGGAAAAATGGAGAAAAATCTTGTGACGGATTCCCTTTAATTGCTGGGAAATTTACATTGCTAAATTATTAGGTACAGTTCCTTGCGAAAGTATTCGGCCCCCTGGAACATTTCAACCTTTCCCCACATATTATGCTTCAAACATAAAGATACCAAATGTAAATTTTTGGTGAAGAATCAACAACAAGTGGGACACAATTGTGAAGTTGAACGAAATGTATTGGTTATTTAAAATTTTTGGGGAAATTCGAAAACTGAAAAGTGGGGCAGGCAATATTATCCCCTTACCTACAATTGACGTAATATTCCGTCCATGTGACCATGGACCTAATTACCATGGAAGGAATATTACGTCATCGCGATCAGCGGCGCCCACGTGGTGAGCGCCGCTGATCGCGGCCGAGTGTCAGCTAATTATCAAAGCTGACACCCGGCACAATGTGTGAGGGGCGGTCACGGACCGCCCCCGACACGTTAACCCCTTGCACACCGCAATCAAACACGATCGCGGTGTACCGGGGGTTAAAGGGAAGCATCGGCAGGGAGGCTCCCTCCGTGCTTCCCTGAGCCCCCCACGGCAGCGCAATGTGCAATCAGCGATCTGTTACAGGACAGTTATGTCCCCCCTGGGACATTGTAATAAAGTTAAAAAAAATTAAAAAAAAAGTGTAAAAATAATAATAAAAAAAAAAAAAAAAAAAAAAAAAAAAAAATATTCCCCAATAAATTCATTTTTTGGAAATAAAAAAAACAAAAAAAAAAAAACAATAAAAGTACACATATTTGGTATCGCTGCGTCCGTAACGACCCGCCCTATAAAACTGTCCCAATAGTTAACCCCTTAAGCGAACCCCTTAAAAAATAAAAATAAAAAACGAAGCAAAAAATAATGATTTATTATCATACCGCCGAACAAAAAGTGCAATAACGCGCGATCAAAAAGACGCATATAAATATCCATGGTACCGCTGAAAACGTCATCTTGTCCCGCAAAAAACGAGCCACCACACAGCATCATCAGCGAAAAAATAAAAAAGTTATAGCTCGCAGAATAAAGTGACGCAAAAATAATTATTTTTTATATAAAATTGTTTTCATTGCATAAAAGCGCCAAAACATAAAAAAAGACCTAAATGAGGTATCGCTGCAACCGTACTGACCCGAAGAATAAAACCGCCTTATAAATTTTACCGCACCCGGAACGGCGTAAACGCACCACCCAAAAGAAATTCATGAAACGCTGGTTTTTGTTCATTCTGCATCCCAAAAAACGAAATAAAAAGCGATCAAAAAATGTCACATGCCCGAACATGATACCAATAAAAGCGTCAACTCGTCCCGCAAAAAATAAGACCTCACATGACTCGGTGGTTCAAAATATGGAAAAATTATAGCTCTCAATATGTGGTGATGCAAAAACTATTTTTACAATAAAAAGCGTCTTTCAGCGTGCAACAGCTGCCAAACATAAAAACCGCCATAAATAGTAAATCAAACCCCCCGTTATCACCCCCTTAGTTAGGGAAAAATAATAAAATTAAAAAAATGTATTTATTTCCATTTTCCCATTAGGGTTAGGGTTAGGGTTAGGGTTAGGGCTAGGGTTAGGGTTAGGGTTAGAATTGGGGGGTTTCCACTATTTTCGCACATCAGGTGCTCTCCAAACGCAACATGGCGTCTGATCTCAATTCCAGCCAATTCTGCGTTGAAAAAGTCAAATGGTGCTCCTTCCCTTCCAAGCTCTGCCATGCACCCAAACAGTGTTTTACCCCCTCATATGGGGTATCAGCCTACTCAGGACAATTTGCAAAACAACTTTTGGGGTCCTATTTCTCCTGTTGCCCTTAGGAAAATAAAAATTTTGGGGCAAAAATATTTTTGTGGAAAAAAATTTTTTTTTGTTATTTTCACGCCTGGGCGTTATAAACTTCTGTGAAGCACTTGGGGGTTCAAAGTTCTCACCATACATCTAGATAAGTTCCTTGGGGGGTCTAGTTTCCAAAATGGTGTCATTTGTGGGGGGATGCCACTGTTTAGGTACATCAGGGGCTTTCCAAACGCGACATGGTGTCCGATCTCAATTCCAGCCAAAAAAGTCAAATGGCGCTGCTTGCCTTCCGAGCTCTGCCATGTGCCCAAATAGTCATTTACACCCACATATGGGGTATCAGCATACTCAGGACAAATTGCACAATAACTTTTAGGGTCCTGTTACCCTTGGGAAAATAAAAATTGGGGGTGAAAAGATCATTTTGTGGAAAAAATATGATTTTTTAATTGTACCGCTGTACATTATAAACTTCTGTGAAGCCCTTGTGGGTTCAAAGTTCTCACCACATATCTAGATAAGTTCCTTAGGGGGTCTAGTTTCAAAAATGGGGTCACTTGTGGGGGGTTTCCACTGTTTAGGTACATCAGGGGCTCTCCAAACGCGACATGGCGTCCGATCAGAATTCCAGCCAATTTTGCATTGAAAAAGTCAAACGGCGCTCCTTCCCTTCTGAGCTCTGCCATGCGCCGAAACAGTGGTTCCCCCCACATATCAGGTATCAGCGTGCTCAGGACAAATTGCACAATAATTTTTGCAGTCCAATTTCTCCTGTTATACTTGGTAAAATAAAAAAAATTGAACCTGAAGTAATTTTTTTTGTGAAAAAAAAGTTATATGTTAATTTTTTTTAAATATTCAAAAAATTCCTGTGACGCACCTGAAGGGTTAATAAACTCCTTGAATGTGGTTTTAAGCACCTTAAGGGGTGCAGTTTTTAGAATGGTGTCACTTTTGGGTATTTTCTATCATATAGACCCCTCAAAGTGGCTTCAAATGTGATGTGGTCCGTAAAAATAAAATGGTGTTGCAAAAATGAGAGATCGCTGGTCAACTTTTAACCCTTATATCTTACTAACAAATAAAAATTTTGGTTCCAAAATTGTGCTGATGTAAAGTAAACATGTGGCAAATGTTACTTATTAACTTTTTTGTGTGCCGTATCTCTGTGATTTAAGGGCATAAAAATTCAAAGTTGGAAAATTGCGGAATTTTCAAAATTTTCGCCAAATTTCCGTTTTTCTCACAAATAAACGCAAGTTATATGAATGAAATTTTACCACTGACATGAAGTACAATATGTCACGAGAAAACAGTGTCAGAATCACCGTGATCCATGGAAGCGTTTCAGAGTTATTACCTCATAAAGGGACAGTGGTCAGAATTGTAAAAGTTGGCACGGTAGTTAACGTGCAAACCACCCTTGGTAGTGAAGGGGTTATACGCCACCTTTTGCTGCGATTACAGCTGCAAGTCGTTTGGGGTATGTCTCTATCAGTTTTGTACATCGAGAGACTGAAATTCTTGCCCATTCTTCCTTGGCAAACAGCTCGAGCTCAGTGAGGTTGGATGGAGATCGTTTGTGAACAGCAGTTTTCAGCTCTTTTCACAGATTCTCGATTGGATTCAGGTCTGGACTTTGACTTGGCCATTCTAACACCTGGATACATTTATTTGGGAACCATTCCAGTGTAGATTTTGCTTTATGCTTGGGATCATTGTCTTGTTGGAAGACAAATCTCCATCCCAGTCTCAGGTCTTTTGCAGACTCCAACAGGTTTTCTTCAAGAATGGTCCTGTTTTTGGCTTCATCCCTCTTCCCATCAATTTTAACCATCTTCCCTGTCCCTGCTGAAGAAAAGCAGGCCAAAACCATGATGCTGCCACCACCATGTTTGTCAGTGGGGATGATGTGTGCAGGGTGATGAGCTGTGCTGCCTTTACGCCAAACATATCGTTTGGCATTGTTGCTAAAAATTTCAATTTTGGTTTGCTACCATTGCTGGTCCAGAGGTGGCAGCAACATCCGGACCAAGAGATCTGGTCTTAGCAGGGTGCCTGGATCGCTGAGATTGCTGTGCAGGTCCCTGAGCGGTTGGAAAGGAATGGGAGACCGCTGGATGCATGGCTCTGGATTCCTGCTGTGCAGCAGCTGGAATCTGATGCCTAACAGAAAGTAAAGGGGCTGAATAATATTGCACGCCCCACTTTTCAGTGTTTGCATTTCCACAAAAATTTAAAATCACCAATAAATTTCGTTCAACTTCACAATTGTGTCCCACTTGTTGTTGATTCTTCACCAAAAATTTACATTTGGTATCTTTATGTTTGAAGCATGATATGTGGGAAAAGGTTGAAAAGTTCCAGGGGGCCGAATACTTTCGCAAGGCACTGTACAAGTGGTCTTCCCTTTGATAGGAACTGAAGGAGTTAAATTGAGTTCTGTCTATGTTGCATTCTCTTGTTTAAAACCTTATCTGTTCTTCGAGGAGATGTCTCAGACATCTCCCTTGTGAACCAAGGTCAAATACCTCTGCTTTTTCGCCTAAATGACTTTCTTTGTCTAAAACAAGTTGTAAAATCATTTGTACTGCGCATGTCTGTAAAATGTTTAAATTCTTTACTATAAAAGACGGAAGCCTAACTGATAAGCCAGAGGCGTCTTGAGAGGCATCCCGAGTGGTTTTATACAGCTGGTGTCTGTGTAGTTCTTCTCGACGGAGCTGATTTAATTAGAGACATATGATGCTTCACACCTAAGAACATCGGTCCTTCAGATGAAAGAGTAATCTGAGGGATCCCGACAGTTTCCTGGCGCCCGAAACAGGGACCTGATATAGGCACCTCTCCAAGACTACCCGATCTACAGACCACACCAGTTACTGATGAAATTGTGAACAGCAGACCTAAACACCTGGCCAGGTAAGAGATCAATTTTTCTCTTCTCTGCTCTTCATAATCTATCATTATAACTAAGGTCCGTATAAAGGGGAATCTAGTAGAGGAGGGGGCCGTAAAATCAGGTCCATATAAGAACTCTGAGGAAATCGGGTGTGACACGCATATGTAATTTCTGCTCGAATGAGAGGTTACTGTAGGTTCTGTCTGTGCACAGCTATTTTTTAGAAAAAGAGCTGATGCAAATCAAAATGGGAGAGGTCTGACATTATGGAATATAAGGCTGGGTGAACAGTTCATACTGCGCAACCCGGACGGACAAGTTTTTCACAATAGACGGTTCCGCACTAGGAATAGAGGAGGTTGTTGAATGGCTACTTTGATTTGAAAGGTTGTGGAAAGTAGACAAATAAGCTGCACAGTAGGTATTCGTTCAAAGAGTGGTGATATTGCCTAACTGGGTCATGTGACAGCGTCCTTTCGGGGAGGTCACCGCCTAAGCTTAAATCAACA
This sequence comes from Dendrobates tinctorius, assembly GCF_039654945.1. Lineage (NCBI taxonomy): Eukaryota > Metazoa > Chordata > Amphibia > Anura > Dendrobatidae > Dendrobates > Dendrobates tinctorius. The sequence continues at coordinate 610,934 of NW_027361717.1, forward strand.
CCCTTTACGAATAAACCTTGTGACAGATAAGAGTGTGACCGAATGAGCACAGGACCGTGAAATGAGCCTGTGACAGGATATGACTGAAGAACCCCAGTAGATGGACACTTTATTTACAATCCTGTGTGTTGTGGGAGTATTTCTGTTCGGATGCTACATAGCATATAAGTACACGAAACACGTAGTACACCGAGGAACAGACACTCCATTTAGCCTGTTAGCACCTTAGGAAGAAGGTAACGAGGTATAGTAGAGCCTAGTCTTGAGCTTACCCAATACACCACCTAAGGCAGGGGACTAACAGGAAGACAACAAGAGAGACAGGATAAGAATAAAAGATAAGATGGGGAACAGTCAGGGAAAGACACCTGAAGAAGGAAATCGGTTATGTGATATAATTGAGGATAGATATGGAAGTAGTGCAGCAAAGAACCTGGAAAAAGTATTAATCAAATCCAAAGTGCAAGATAGTCAGGCTGTGTGAATCCTTGTATATATGTCTATGAGAACCTCTGAATAAGATGAGAGATGAGTAATTGAGTATAAAAAAAAAAAAAAAAAAATCAGTGAATGAGCACGTATGAATGAATCATCACACATCATTTTTGTGTCAAGAGATTTGTGACCTTTCTAGTTGTGGTGGAATCCCGGACAGATGCGTTATAGATATTTCAAATCTACATCTGAGACTGAATGAATTGAGTAATGATATAGTTCGTGTTATATGTGGCATTACATTGTAAAGTTTCCTGAATGCATTTGGCCAGAAAAAGGGCAAGGCATGGTTAATCTCATTATACAGTTATCTGCCCTTACAGTGAAATCCCGTGATTTTGAGTTTCTTTGTAGAAATTGATTTTGATAAGTCTAAAGAACTACAGAATTCTGTGAAGGACGACGCTGCATTCTGATGGGAGGGGGGAATGATACCGCTGCGTAGTTTTTCTTCTCCCTTCGCTCTTATCTCTGCTGAGTGTGAGCTGTGCTCAAAATTCTCTGTAATTCTATCCGTAAGGTACACGCTGAAAGATTTGTGCATTTTAAAGCAACAGTACTTAATTGAAGATTGGAAGTTAAAAGTAAGATATGGTGCCTAATTTAGAAGGGAATTGTAAGTGATTGCTTGGTCATTAATGTGTTTGAACCTGCTTCTAGTTGTGTGATTGATTTGTATAGCAAATTGTGTCAAATTACAAAAGACAGAGAAGGAAGGAAGCAGTAAAACAAGTGGGACAAATATTGAAAAAGGCAAAAATACCAGAGTGTGAATGTTTGGATGTACAAAAAGGCACAGACAAGGGAAGAAAATAGCAAGTGAATAAATGATGCTTGAGAATGTGCAGCAGTATGGAAGGTGTATTATGAATGTTTGATTGACAAAGTGTAACCAGAGACCCAGACAAAATAGATGGACTTGTAAACACTGTGGTCAGACTCAGACAAACCAAGACTGAATAGCTACTTGTGTGACCTGTGCTACTGACCTAAGAGAATTGCACTAAATCCTATCCAGACAAGATCATAAGAAGCTGACATAATAGTGTGGATAGTGGGTAGTGGGGACATTGGCCCTTGAGGAGTAAGCTGACAGTAGACATCAGACGGCCAACCCCATCAGGACCTAGAAGTGTGACTAGAATAAGAAAGATACAGGTGTATTATCCCTGGAGCCCCTCTGACCAGCTAGCTTTGCTGAAGCAGCTGCCTGCCCCTGAAGACCAACCATTCCCGTTTTACAGACACAAAGGAAGTACAGCAGACATATAAGTGTACCTGGGCAGACTTAGAGAGGTTGGTGAGTTTAAAGGCAGGTGACGCACTAGATCATATAATTAAGACACACAGATGTGACAAAGAATCAGGCTTGGGGCATGGATGATAAATCTGCACGATCTGGGGAGACGTACTGTGAGTCACTAAGACAATGGGCTGCAGTGGAACAATCAGAGCAGTCTGTACTCCTGACTAATGTGACACAGCAAAGAGGAGAGAGTGTAGAGATGTACTTTGGACGGTTACAGCTGAAATGGGCAGACATGGGGTACATTTGCATAAATCCACTTGATGTTAGAATACTGGTGAATGCATTCATTGACGGTATGAACAAAGACTTACGAGACGCAGTACAGACAGCCAGACCTGAATGGAGACATGTAGATCCGAAAGACCTCCTTAAGGTAGCTAAAGAAATTGAGCAAACAAGGACAATAAAACGACCTGTCATGTATGCTGGAGCACAAGGAAAAAAGTGGAGACGTAATAGGGAAGGCATGTGAGATGACACTGACGTTTCTTTTGACAATCTATTCCCCACATGACATCCATGCCATACTCCTACAAGTTCAACCAAAACATCTGTCTAGGGCCAGACAGCTCCGACTTGAGTGTGCTCTACTAATTCCTGAGTATGTCACTCCTCAAAAGATGTAACGTTCTGAATCCAGCCACCCTCCTGCCTATGGATTCAGAAAAGGGGGAATTGGTGACCGTATTGGCAAGTGAGGAAGGATACTTTGACATGACGCATGAACATGTCTGCATAGAACTGATGAGTCAGGAGACAGTTGGGTTTGCACACATTCATGAAAAACCTGTTCCAAATGCAGACTTTGAGTTTCTTTTTTGTAGATGGCCCCAGATACCACCAGGATGGACGATTCTACACTGGATATGCAGTAGTATCCTCACATGAGGTAATCCGAGCGGAACCACTCTCTCCTCACATGTCGGCGCAGGAGGCAGAGTTGAAGGCACTCACTGAGGCGTGTAGAGCCGCTGCAGGTAAAGTCGCTAATATTTTCACAGATTCGAAGCCCATTAAAAATGCAGAGCTGGTGAAACAATTGATGGAGGCATTGATGTTACCAGTCCAGGTTGGCATTGTCAAGGTAAAAGCACACACAAAGGTGACTCCGTGGAGGTAGAGGGCAATAGAAGGGCGAACGAGGCTGCTAAAATAGCACAAGGCGGCCTAGAGAGAGCAGTGGACGGTGGCGGGGAGTCAGCGTATTCCAGCCACATTGGGTCTAGATGTCCTGAAATCCCTCCAGCAAAAGGCTGCCCAAACAGAGAAGGTACACCGGGGGAGACTGGGAGCTGAGCTGAACTCAAATGGAGTATGGGAGAATAAGGATAAAATGTGCCCACCAAAGTCCCTGTTCCCAATCATGGCGCAAGCAGCACATGGCCCCAATCACACCTCAAAAAGTCACATGTGTGCCATGGTAGATGCCTTCTGGATCGCTCCTGGCTTCAGTTGCGCAGCCGCGAAACTTGTACAATCATGCCTCATCTGTGCACAGCACAACCCAGGTAAAACAGTAAAAGTCCCTAAGAAAGCGACACCTAGGCCTCTCTACCCGTTTCAGAGACGGCAGATTGACGACATACAGCTACCAAGGTAGGAGTGTATGCAAATATCCTAGTATGTGTAGATCTCTTCTCTGGATGGCCAGAGGCCTACCCGGTGAAAACGGCTACAGCTCGAGCCACTGCAAAGAAACTGGTGATGGAACTAGTACCACGATTCGGTGTCCCTGAAACAATTGAATCAGACAGAGGTACACACTTTACTGCTGAGGTAATGCAAAATGTAATGCAAATGATAGGTGTAGAACAGGCATTTCATACACCCTACCACCCACAGAGTTCAGGGAAGGTAGAAAGAATGAACGGGACACTGAAATTGAAAATACAGAAAACCATGGAGCAGACCCATAGACCATGGCCAGAGTGTCTCCCATTAGCATTATTCTCAGTAAGGTACACACCCACGGGGAAAGCTAAACTGTCACCCTTCGAGATACTGTTTGGAAGACCACCGAACACAGGGTTGTACTACCCACAGGTCTTAACACTCAATGTGGATAATTTGACAAGTTATGTAATCCAGTTGCAAAAGCATTTAACTCAAATGCATTCTCTAGTTTTCTCTTCCACTCCAGATCCAGATAGTGTGGAAGGAATCACTGTCTACAACCTGGTGATTACGTATATGTCAAGAAACACTCCAGAAAGACCCTTGAACCCCGATATCAAGGACCTTACCAAGTACTCCTAATAACGCCTACTTCTGTTAAGTTGGAAGGACGACCAACCTGGATCCACGCATCGCATTGCAAACTAGCCACAGGAATTAACAAAGCATAAGAGTGCATAATGTTTTGGTTTGGTTTTGTTGCATTATCTGTAATAATGGTAGCTGCGTGGGACAATCTAAATTCTCCAATGTCCTTGAATAATAAGTTTATACAACATCATGAAAAATTACTGAATGATTGGTCAAATCATTTGCTGGATCTGCACACATTCACCAGTATCAGCCACTAGTATTCCGTTCCTTGTTATTCCTATGCCACCCGAGGAATTATTTGCCTGGACCAGTTGTTCTGATACACTTGCTAATAATGCCACAAATAATGTGAAGTTATGGAACACAACTGTTGGTATACCTATTGTGGGATGGGTAGGATACCCTTGGTGGCAGGGTAATCTTTCAGGAAGTAATACATACCTTCAATATCTGGCATATAAAGGGGGGGCTTGGGTACCCAGGAATAGAACTCGATTAACCTACCTGGGGCAAATTCCAATGTATGGCCTACAAGTTAGTTTTAATGTAACTTCCCACTCTACTGATGCCTTCAAACCAATACTGCTAGAAAGAAGGTTGCATAACACGTCCTGGGAGTATTCCAATTTATTTCCCCAGGGCAATAATGAAACTTGTTTTAATATTTCAGGTAATATACCTTGCAACGAGTCATCTGGATATGAGAAAGGAACTCCCACCTGTGGAAATCCCGATGTAGGGTAGTGTAGCCCTTTAGGACAACTTCCAAATTGGTGTATGGTTCAGAATGTATCTGTGTTCATAGATTTAGTTCATAGACTGGTATTACAACATTCAGCCCTATGGGACCTACCTAGTGACATGTTCTGGGTATGTGGAGACAATGCATATAAATGGTTGCCAGTAGGGGTAAAAGGTGCTTGTACTCTGGGTCGTTTGACTCCAGCTACCTTTGTTATTCCGAATGACCAGTTGAATACTCAGAGCATACCTAAACACACGTTGTACAAAAGAGCTGCTGACAATACACCTCGCCTCTCTGGGAGACCACATATAGTGCAGATGAGTGTGGCTAATAAAATTGTCAGCTCTATTTTTATTTATCCTATGATTACTCAAATGTGGGATAAATTAGTCAGGGCTACAGATTACTTAGATGACCAAATATGGGATATATTGGATATATTGAACACCACCGTTGCTGTCCAAAATCAGCTCATCATAGCCACTAATCAGCATACCATAGTATTAGATTATTTAACTGCAGTGCAAGGAGGTATGTGTCAAGTCATCGGACCCGCTTGCTGTCATTATATAGATCCCAACAGCATTATAAAGTTAAAATTGAAAATAGAGGATGTTCAAAAACTTAGAGATCAGTACGATAAAGACAATGATCGTACTAAGGATAGTTGGTGGTCAGATACATTCTCCTTTCTTAATCCAGCTAATTGGTTTAAGGGTATTGGAGGCTGGCTAACTGGGATTATACTAAGTCTATTACGTATTGTTGTTTGTATCTTCGTAATATATGTGCTATTGAAACTTGTTTTTTGGTGTATCTCTGTATGCAAGAAAAGATGTAGAAATAGATAAGGAAGTTTGACTGTAAACAACAAGAATTTAACTATTATTCCTTTGAGTCCTAGATTGACATCTCATTTCTGGCATGAAGGAGCGTACTCTTGCAATGATGGACGTGGCTTCAGTATCTGGGGGATGGAGAAGGTAGAAGACCTGTCTCCCTCAGGCAACCCGTCGGCCTGGGATAGTACCTGGTGAACGAGCCACTATCCGCTGTTGTTGCAGGATCCAGTGTTCCAGATTGTGGAAAATGAAGATGTCAAAGGGGGGAATGATAGGAACTGAAGGAGTTAAATTGAGTTCTGTCTATGTTGCATTCTCTTGTTTAAAACCTTATCTGTTCTTCGAGGAGATGTCTCAGACATCTCCCTTGTGAACCAAGGTCAAATACCTCTGCTTTTTCGCCTAAATGACTTTCTTTGTCGAAAACAAGTTGTAAAATCATTTGTACTGCGCATGTCTGTAAAATGTTTAAATTCTTTACTATAAAAGACGGAAGCCTAACTGATAAGCCAGAGGCGTCTTGAGAGGCATCCCGAGTGGTTTTATACAGCTGGTGTCTGTGTAGTTCTTCTCGACGGAGCTGATTTAATTAGAGACATATGATGCTTCACACCTAAGAACATCGGTCCTTCAGATGAAAGAGTAATCTGAGGGATCCCGACACCTTTGTGTAAAGGTTCCTTTTTTAAAAGGGTCGAAATTGGTTTCAAAAACTGAAGAGCTATTCTCTGTCACTGATCTCAGCTAGCTACAGTTTTGATGCTTCCCTGATTCTTAACTAACACAATTCCAAAAAGGAAGCTATGGGTCTAACACTTGATTATATTGATAAAATTAAAAAAAAAAATGGTTTTTACCCCCTATGGTGATATTGGACTTAAAACTGTATACCCCAAATAATAACCAATAAAAACAAAAAAATGGAGTTCCATACAAAAAAATTGTAAAAAAAATCAATAATTTTGTTATTCCATCAAGTGACATGCATGTATAAAAACAATTAATAGAAAAAACCCTAAAAAAAATGCATGAACCCAGGGCACACAATAGGGTAATATAGTAATGTAGTAAAAAATATGGCACATAAGAAAATCGCAATATCAATATAAGATACAATTTCCAACCATCTCTATCTACAACATAAACCCCTCAAAAACAGACAAATGCTTTTGCTCTTAAAGCCTGGAATGCCTCCAGTATATATAATGTTAGAGCGCTGTTAAGAGGAAATGGTAAAACACTGTGCAAAAAGTGCTTTCAGTGCTTACCCATAAAGTATGCTGCTATAGTGCCCCGGAGCCACGTGCCGCCCCTGACGTGCGTTTCGCGCTTGCTTTATCAACTCCCCTGTAATGAGCTGGGTCCTGAACTGTTGAGGCTGCCTTCCATGTTGCCTGGGGAAACAAATGAGGGAACGGACCAACCTCACGACCCGAGTAGGAGGGGCCAGATAAAAGGAAAAGCAAGCGTGATGGCAAGCAGTTTGGCACGAACCAACAGCATTGAGCAGGGTGAGCAGTGTGCTCCATCCCCTGAGCACAGATGCTGTGACAGGCTGTGCTTGTTGGTCCTGCCATCTTCAGTGAGACCGTTGGAGAGAGAGGTGCCGTGCGCTCAGTATCCGTGAGTACCGCGCACGTGCGGAAGGGAGAAACCCGGGTGCCAGACATACGCTGACTGTTATGAATGGGCACTGAGGAGGATAGCAGGCCCAAGCTAAGCCACAGAAAACCAGAGAAGTTGGTAACTAAGCGGATGCAGACCCCTGATCCTGTCCACACAACTAGCAGTAGCCATGGAGCATGCCTACGATGATCCTAGACGCCTCGGCACAGCCGGAGAGCTAACTAAGCCTAAAGCAAGAAAGGGGAAATCTAAACTGCCCGGAGCAGACCCCAAAGGAATAGATAGCCCCCAAACATACACTCACTGGCCACTTTATTAGGTACACCTGTCCAACTGTGTGTTAAGACTTAATTTCTAATCAGCCAATCACATGGCGGCAACTCAGTGCATTTAGGCATGTAGACATGGTCAAGACAATCTCCTGCAGTTCAAACCGAGCATCAGTATGGGGAAGAAAGGTGATTTGAGTGCCTTTGAACGTGGCATGATTGTTGGTGCCAGAAGGGCTGGTCTGAGTATTTCAGAAACTGCTGATCTACTGGGATTTTCACGCACAACCATCTCTAGGGTTTACAGAGAATGGTCCGAAAAAGAAAAAAAATCCAGTGAGCGGCAGTTCTGTGGCCGGAAATGCCTTGTTGATGCCAGAGGTCAGAGGAGAATGGGCATACTGGTTCGAGCTGATAGAAAGGCAACAGTGACTCAAATTGCCACCCATTACAACCAAGGTAGGCAGAAGAGCATCTCTGAACGCACAGTGCGTCGAACTTTGAGGCAGATGGGCTACAGCAGCAGAAGACCACACTGGGTACCACTCCTCTCAGCTAAGAACAGGCATCTGATGGCTACTTTCAGCAGGATAATGCTCCATGTCATAAAGCTCGAATCATCTCAGATTGGTTTCTTGAACATGACAATGAGTTCACTGTACTCAAATGGCCTCCTCAGTCACCAGATCTCAATCCAATAGAGCATCTTTGGGATGTGGTGGAACGGGAGATTCGCATCAGGGATGTGCAGCCGACAAATCTGCGCCAACTGTGTGATGCCATCATGTCAATATGGTCCAAAATCTCTGAGGAATGCTTCCAGCACCTTGTTGAATCTCTGCCATGAAGAATTGAGGCAGTTCTGAAGGCAAAAGGGGGTCCAACCAGTTACTAGCATGGTGTACCTAATAAAGTGGCCAGTGAGTGTATATTGTTGGTGAGACAAGATGAAAACACAAACGCAGGCAGAAAAATAGACTGAGCAAATGATGGGGCCCACACTGACTAGTCAGGACAGGAAAGGAAAGACACTGTCCGCAATCATGCATAAAACCCTGCAAAAAGTCCAACACGTCTGATGCACAAAAAAACACTGAAGCTGCACAACTTCGCCCCCACTATATCAGCACTGCGGTATATTCTGAAAGCAAAGCAAAAAGAGACCAATATAACAGGGGACAAAACAAACTGGTACATGCAGTAACATATGGCGGTGATTAAGCACAGTCCCAGCCGGAGCTGGCTGACCCGCACAAAGCAGAGATAGACAAAACCAGATCAAATGCAAACAGAATAGCAAATGAACCACTTAGCTGAACCATGCAGGGAAAGATCAGGAGACATCAGACCTCAGAAGGAACAGGAAGAAAATCACCAGCAGGGATAGAGGGAGTCAGCTGTCTTAAATCCGAATCAGAAACCCCAGATCTCCAATCGTCTTCCTCATTATCAGGTGGCAAGCCTCTGTCAATCAGATCAGCTCCACTACCTCCAGTAACCACCAGAGGGAGTCCAGAAAGAGAACTCACAACCCCTCTGTCAATCTGACCAGCTCCATTATCTTCAGTAATCACCAGAGGGAAGCCAGAGAGAGAATTCACAACAGTACCCCCCCTTGAGGAGGGGTCACCAAACCCTCATCCATGCCACCAGGCCGGTCAGGATGGGCCCGGTGAAAAGCACAAACCAGTCTTTCGGCATGAATGTCAGAAGCAGAGACCCAAGAATTATCCTCCTGGCCATAACCCTTCCATTTGACCAAGTACTGGAGTCTCCGTCTAGCCAAACGAGAATCCAATATTTTCTCTACCTCATACTCCAAATTACCTTTAACCAATACAGGGTCAGAAGGCACCGCCATGGGAACTACTGGCTCTACAAACCTCTTCAACAAGGATTTATGGAACACGTTATGAATCTTAAACATAACTGGAAGAGCCAAACGGAAAGATACGGGATTAAGGATTTCCAAAATCTTATAAGGTCCAATGAATCTTGGCTTGAATTTTGGAGATGCAACCTTCATAGGAATATTCTTTGAAGACAACCAAACCATATCACCCACTTTAAACCGGGGATCAATGGTCCTATGCTGGTTAGAAAACCGTTGGGCTTTTTCCTGAGAGTGGGACAACTTATCCACCACTTGGTCCCAAATCTGCTGCATACTCTGTACCACAACATCAAAGTGGCAGAACTAGCCCTATTGTTTAGCGCAAATTCGGCCAAGGACAAAAATGAGACCCAGTCATCCTGATCAGCAGATATGAAACATCTCAAATAGGATTCCAAAGTCTGGTTGTTCTCTCAGTCTGCCCATTGGTCTGAGGATGAAATGCAGAGGAGAAAGATAACTGAATTCCCAATTTGGAACAAAAAGCTCTCCAAAATCTGGAAACAAACTGGACTCCTCTGTCCGACACAATGTTCTCAGGAATCCCGTGCAACCAAACCACCTGTTGTAAAAACAAGGGCACCAACTCAGAAGAAGAAGTCAACTTTGGGAGTGGTACAGTCATTCTCTGAGAGACAGGAAGATCAGAAATAAAATCCATTGAGATATGAGTCCATGGCCTCCTGGGCACTGGCAGGGGCATCAACAACCCACCAGAATAAGAACAGGGCTTGAACCGAGAACAAGTCCCACAGGACTGCACAAAATTCCTGACATCACGAGATAAGGCAGGCCACCAAAAAGACCGACTCACCAAATCTCTGGTACCAAAAATATTTGGATGACCAGCCAACGCGGAGCAATGAATTTCAGACATTACTCTTTTCCTCCACTGGTCAGGGACATACAATTTTCTCATAGGGCAACGTTCAAGTTTGTCCTACTGAAATTCCTCCAGGGCACATCTCAAATTGGGTAAGATGGTGGAAAGAACTACACCCTCATTTAGAATGGTAGTAGGTTCGGTCACATCAAGAGAATCCGCAAAGAAAAGGGCGTCCGCCTTAACATTCTTAGTGCTCGGAAGAAAAGAGACCACAAAATTAAAACGCGTGAAAAACAAGGCCCACCTATCCTGTCTAGGATTCAAGCTTTTAGCTGATTCAAGATAAATCAAATTCTTGTGGTCGGTAAGGACCACAACTTGATGTCTAGCTCCCTCCAACCAATGTCTCCACTCTTCAAATGCCCATTTCATGGCCAACAATTCCCGATTCCCCAAGTCATAGTTACGTTCAGATTTGGAGAATTTTCGAGAAAAGAAGGCACAGGGATTCATCTTTGAAGTCACCGGATCTCTTTGGGACAAAACGGCTCCTGCACCAATCTCAGAAGCATCTACCTCCACCTGAAATGGGAGTGAGGCATCAGGTTGCCGTAGAACCGGAGCAGAAGTGAATATCCGCTTAAGCTCCTGAAATGCCGAAACTGTCTATGGAGACCAATTCACCACATTAGCACCCTTTTTGGTCAAATCAGTCAGTGGTATATCAATACCATAAAAATTACTTCTAAATTTACAGTAGAAATTAGCAAAACCCAAAAACTTCTGGAGAGCCTTCAAAGAAGTGGGCTGAACCCAATCATAAATGGCCTGTATCTTGGCTGGGTCCATTTCAATAGCAGACGGGGACAAAATGAATCCCAAAAATGAAATCCTCTGTACACCAAAGAGGCACTTTGATCCCTTAACATACAGAGAATTTTCCCTCAAAATCCGGAACACAGTCCGCACATGTTCCATATGAGAATCCCAATCACTGAAAACGATCAAAATATCATCCAGATAAATGGTCAAACTTATCCACAAAGTACCGCAAAATATTGTTCATAAAAGACTGGAAAACAGAAGGGGCATTAGTGAGCCCAAAAGCCATCACCAGGTATTCAAAATGTCCCTCCGGAGTATTAAACGCCATCTTCCATTCATCCCCGTGCTTGATGCGAATAAGATTATACGCCCCCCGAGGTCAAGCTTGGTAAACCAACAGGCACTTTTAACTCTAGAAAATAAATCAGAAATCAGGGGTAACGGGTACTGATATTTAACATTGATCTTGTTAAGGGAACGATAGTCAATACTTTGCCTTAATGAACCATCTTTCTTGGCCACAAAAAAAAAAAAAAGAGCACCTAAAAGTGAAGAGGATGGTCTAATATGACCCTTCTCCAACGACTCCTTGATATAAGATCGCATAGCATCATGTTTGGGTACCGATAAGTTGAAAAGCCGACCCTTGGATAATTTACACACAGACATTAACTCAATTGCACAATCATAACTCCTATGAGGGGGCAAAGATGCAGACTTACTCTCACTGAATACATCAGAAAAATCAGTCAAATTGTCAGGAATATCATGAGATACTAAGAACACATTGACAACCCCAACTCCCCACAGACACAGATTTCCAATCTAAAAAGGGATTATGAGTTTGCAACCAAGGGAAACCAAGAACAATAGTATCACGCAAATTGTGCAACACCAAAAATTACCCCTCAAAGGGATAGGAGTCTGCATGGGTATCATGGGAAAACCACAATGTTTAGCAAAGTCCAAATCCATCAGATTCAAAGCTTCTCCTGAATCAACAAAAGCCTTAGCCGAAAATGTAGATAAGGAGCAGATCAGGGTAATCGCCAAAAGGAACTTTTTTTTTAATTCTTTCCTTCTTTAGAGTACCCTAGAGTCTACAGTTAGGCTGGTGATTCTGTTATGAATGGGGACCGAGGAGGATAGCAGGCCCAAGCTAAGCCACAGAAAACCAGAGAGGTTGGTAACTAAGCGGATGCAGACCCCTGATCCTGTCCACACAACTAGCAGTAGCCGTGGAGCATGCCTACGATGATCATAGATGCCTCGGTACAGCCGGAGAGCTAACTAAGCCTAAAGCAAGAAAGGGGAAATCTAAACTGCCCCGGAGCAGACCCCAAAGGAATAGATAGCCCCAACCATATATTGTCGGTGAAACAAGATGAAAAATAGACTGAGCAAATGATGGGGCCCACACTGACTAGACAGGACAGGAAAGGAAAGACACTGTCTGCAATCACGCAGAAAACCCTGCAAAAAGTCCAACACGTCTGATGCACAAAAAACAATGAAGACGCAAAAGCAAAAAGAGACCAATATAACAGGGGACAAAACAAACTGGTACATGCAGTAACATATGGCGGTGATTAAGCACAGTCCCAGCCGGAGCTGGCTGACTCGCACAAAGCAGAGATAGACAAAACCAGGTCAAATGCAAACAGAATAGCAAAGGAACCACTTAGCTGAACCATGCAGGGAAAGATCAGGAGACATCAGACCTCAGAAGGAACAGGAAGAAAATCACCAGCAGGGATAGAGGGAGTCAGCTGTCTTAAATCCGAATCAGAAACCCCAGATCTCCAATAGTCTTCCACATTATCAGGTGGCAAGCCTCTCTCAATCAGATCAGCTCCACAACCTCCAGCAACCACCTGAGGGAGTCCAGAAAGAGAACTCGCAACCCCTCTGTCAATCTGACCAGCTCCACTATCTTCAGTAATCACCAGAGGGAAGCCAGAGGGAGAATTCACAACAGCTGGTGACCTTCCCTGCCAGTTGCTGTACGCCAGTCCACGTTTGACTCTGGGAGTGCTGCGGCCCTGCTATTCTGCATTTTGTGTCCTTGATTTTGTTTCTTGCATTAACTCTTAAACCAATAATCTCCCTGCAAGGAGCTTATACACCGTTCAATTAAATTGTTAAATTTGTTAACCCTTGCTCTGTCTCCTGTCTGACACTGCATCTCGCAACCTGCTTACATATACATTGAAGATTTATATAAAAAATACTACATCTATTTAATGTAATAATCTAATCTCTTTTCTAACATGCTTTAATTAAAAATTGCCTATCATTCCCTCACTATGGTATCAAACTTCTGTATTTATTTTTGTCACTTAATTCTTGTTTGACGAGCATTCATTGAGAACCCCCCAGTGCCTACTGGGATACTCAAATAAGATGTGATCAGGCGGCAGAGGCTGTCGTCACTATTACAGCCTCTGCCTACACCCTGAAACAAAACATCATCAGTACTGTCCATTTCAGAGGCTGAGCTTGTCTCTGCTCTAGTGAGCAAGCATCTGTTGTCAATCAAGACTCAATAGGATCTTGTCACTGTGCAATATTCTTTTTAATGCACACAGTGACAGTGCACTCCCTCTACAGCTGTGATGAGCCAACAACAGAGCCCACTGTCAGTGCGCATTGTAATGAGAATTCCCACCAGCAGATACTAACCTTGCCCCTTCAAGTGAGTATATTAGAAAAGAGATTAAATTATTAAATTAAATAGACTGACATTAAGGTTTAACATAAATGTTAGTTTCGGACCATCCTTTTCATGGCCATATCGGTCACTGGCTTCAATTTTTGGTGTGTTGATATGGAGCCAAAAATACCAGATCCTTCCAAAAGAATGATTCATACTGTCAATTTTCAAGGGAACTGGAGTCCCATTGCCACTGTGTAAAAAGAGTGCCAACATGCTTGCATGACCACTGCGAGAAATAGATTGGTGATCATCCATCCAGCATATGCAACATTCACATAGGGGACTCGGTACTCCCATTCTCATGATTATTGGTGGTTTCAATAGTCAGATCAACATTAATCGTTCACTCCTAACGCAACTTGTGGATAGGTGATATTTGTTCATGGATAACCCCTTTCTTTTTATATCCATACCAATCACACATAGTGTGATTTTTCTTTTGAATAATGAGATCACATGATGGTATTTATCTGTTATCTATCAATCAATAACTAAAGGCACTAATACGCTGATGAGCAAACAAACTGTTTGCACTAATCTTTAATCACCACAAGGCATTTTTCTGGATGACACTCAAGAAACAGATGCACCATTTGGCAAATTGTTTTCTATAAACAGAGATCTTAATTAAAACCTAAAGATGGAACGGTTGGCACTTGGTGAGAAAGTATTTCCTAGAGACCATGCCGCATTTGAGAATAAGGAGATGATATTTAAATTTTATGAGCTCGTTGACATTTATTCTTGGCACAATCCACTATGATTAACTAGAGACTACAGAAGCCTCTTAAGTGAGTATTTTTAATGGAGAACAGAGATGCCCCAGATCCCAGTGCAAGTCAATGATAAAGAGAATGTACTGTATTACCTACGCAGGTCCTGTTATCTTCAGCAAGTCCATATGGATCTGTGCACAAACATTTATAGCTGCCCAGTGTGTTCCTACATGTAGCAGAAGCATGACATGGAGGCGTCAGCCGATCTGTACATTCATCGATATCTAGGAAAAAGATACAATTGTACTATCGGTGACTGACAACGTTAAATATTTCCTGATTTTTTCTTGATATAAAACCTAATAAAATGATTCAGTGTAAATTATCTTACAATATGACAAAATGATGTCCCTTCCCTTATTTTGGCAGAGTAGTTGATCAAAACGATAAGGACATTTTTAATCCCTTAAAGACCGGATGATTTTTGATTTTTGCACTTTCGTCTTTTCCTGATCCTTCTTCAAAGAGCCATAACTTCTTATTTTTCCACAGATATAGCAGTATGAGGGTTTGTTTTTGTTTTCAATTATAGTTTTGAATCACACCATTTATTTTAAAATGCAATATAGTGGAAAATGGGAAAAAAATGCCAAGTTTTTATGGTGTTCATTGTGCAGTAAAAGTAAGGGTACTGTTACACTAAATGATGCACCAGCGATCCCGACAGCGATACGACCTGGTAAGGATTGCTGGTGCGTCGCTACATGATCTCTACATGGCCGTCAAACAGGCAGACTTACCCAGCGACGCAGCAACGATCTTGCGATCCGTATAACGACCTCGGCGGTCGTTGGGACCTTGTCACACAGCAACGATTCTGACGACTCCGGCCTGCGTCCATGATTTCTGCGTCGCTAACGAGGTCACTCGTCGGTGTCAAACACAGCGATGCATGCTGGCCAGCGGGACTCCAACGATCAAAAAATGACCCAGGACATTCGAGCATGATCAGCGACATCGCAGTGGGGGCCTTGTCACCGCTATGTGTCACATATAGCGAGATCGCTCGCGAGGTCACTGTTGCGTTGCAAAATCGGTGACGCTTCAGCGATCTCGCTATGTGAGACGGGACCTTTAATTAGCAAGTCAGTCGGATTTCACCAATATCACACTTGCATTTTTTTTTGGTAAGTTAAAATATTTCATAAATTCAAAAATAAAATGTTGCTTGTGTCGCCGTTTTCCAAGACTTGTTACGTTTAAATTTTTTGGTTGACTGAGCTGTGTGACGGCTTTGTTTAAGTATGGTGAGCTGGCAATTTGATCACCTTCAGAAATTATAAAATTACAGTTCCGTCATTTCAGTTTTTTCCTTTATTGTTTTTACCAATTGAGTTAATACATTTTATATTTTAACTATTTTTTAATATCTTTATTTTTAATATATTTAAAATCATTTTTCTTATTTTTACTTATTACTTGTTTGCAGTATATTGTAGAAATTAATATATTATAAAAATTAGTCTCTTATGAACGTTAGCTGCAAGCTGGTGTTCATAGGAGCACTTTGATAGAAAGTACTGTGGTCATCAGCAAACCTTCGACTGCCATGGCAACCCACTGGCAGCCCACAATCGAAAAGCAGACAGGTTAATGTGTGCATAGAACAGGTCCACTCCACACGCTATAAATTCTACTATCAAAGATTGACTCCTGAGCCAGTTTCATATAAACACACTTGGAGGAATGCCGTACATGTGTGGCGCTCATCATTAATAGCATGGCCCTCTAGCCCTTACTAGACCATTTTACAGCCATTTTACAGCAGGAAAGTTCATGTCCCCTTTGACTTATATGAATCCATGGTCATGCTCCGGTCAATTTCTGTTAACCGAACAAACTTTGGACTAAAGTTCAACCTAACCCGACGAACCCGAACTTCCAGGGGTCCACTCTTCCCTAATTATAAAGAATAAACAGTCAAGGGTGTAACTAATATGGTTGCATGGGATGCGAGGGGTAGGAGAGGGGGCCCCCAGGGAGACATACTATTTACCACTGGAGATGCATTCGTGCATGCACATCCTGATGAAAACTATTGCGGAGTAGTGCGCTCCATGCGCCACACTTACCCTACTACACAGATCTATCAGAGACACACATGCAGAGCAGTCCAGTGTAATGACATCAGGCAGAGCTTTGTTTCTATGGCAAAAAATTACCGTATTTTTCAGACTATAAGACGCACCAGACCATAAGACGCACCTAGGTTTTAGAGGAGGAAATTATGCGGAGAAAAATTGGAAGCAAAAGATGTGGTCAATGCTGTACTTAATATCCCCTATCCTGGTATATATGGTCCACTCATCCCCATACTGATACACATGGCCCCCCTCATCCCTATCCAGTATGCATAGTCCCCCTTCATCCCTACCTGGTATACATGGCACCCCTCATCGCTACCTTGGTATGCAAGGCCCCCCTCATCCCTGCCCTGGTATGCATGGCTCCCTCATCCCTATCCTGGTATGCATGGCTCCCTCATCCCTATCCTGGTATGCATGGCTCTCTCATCCCTATCCTAGTATGCATGGCCCCATCCTTAACCTGGTATGAATGGTTCCATTCTTATCCTGGTATGATTGGCCCCACCTCCATCCTGGTATACATGATCCCTTATCCCTACCTAGTTAGGAATGGTCCCCCTCATCCCTATCCTGGCAGGAATGATCACCGTCATCCCTATCCTGGTATGCAGGGCCCCCATCTTATGTTAGTATGCATGGCTCCATCCCTATTGTGACATCTGCCTGCGGTCTGGGCTGCAGCCAGACAACACCCCGAGAAACACTGATACCCTTTACCCCTATACAGGGATCTGGATTTATAGCAGAGCCCAGGAGGCGCTGTCTGAATAGGAGCAATGACCAGAGCAGGACAGTCGCCAGAAAGGTGTTCCAATACAGGACACAGTGGCAATGATATCCGAGACTAAACCAGTCAGGCAGAAATGGTATAAAAACAGTAGACAGTAGCAGAGTCAGAATCCAGGCCGAAGTCAGAGTCATAAACCAGGAGAGTCGCAGAGGTACAGAATCGTTAGGCAGAAGCATGGTCAGAAGTCCAGGCAAAAGTCAGAGTCAGTCAAACAGTAATTCACACAGTAACACACAGGGGGACCAAGAATATATAACCGGCGGCCTGCAAGAGCAGTCCCAAGGTATTTGAGGGATCAGGTCATCCCTCACAGGCTCCTGGGCTGAGGATGTCATCCAGACCGCCCCCAGGACCAGGCTGGATGGTGATGCCCCAGCCCCTTCATGACTGATCGAGGAGCGAAGCCTGCGTCCAGCGGACGCCTGCGCAGGAGCCTCATAACTATCACCGCCATCACTCGGGGTTGAAGCACAGCGCCTCCCAGAGACTGAGGCCGGAACCGCAGGCCACGAGTCAGACGTGATGGGACAGTCCGGCGCCTCCTAGTGGTCGAGGCCGGGACAGCAGGCCCTGAGTCTGACGGTGATGTGACAGTCCGGCGCCTCCTAGTGGCCGAGGCCGGGACAGCAGGCCCTGAGTCTGATGGTGCCGTGACAGTACCCCCCCCTCTAAGAGGGGCCTCCGGACCCTCAAAACCCGGTTTGTCAGGGTGGAGGAGGTGAAACCTTCTAATCAACCCCTTTGCATGAATGTCACTAGCGGGGACCCAGGACCTCTCCTCTGGGCCGTAGCCCTTCCAATGCACTAAATATTGCACAGAGTTTCTCACTAGACGGGAATCAAAGATGCCCTGGACTTCATACTCCAAGGCACCCTTGACCAAAACTGGAGGAGGAGGGGACCGGACGGGACGAATTGGGGAGCGGTACACCTTGAGGAGGGATTTATGGAAAACATTAGGAATTTTAAACGACTGCGGGAGTTTCAACCGAAACGCTACCGGGTTAATTACCTCTAATATTTCATATGGGCCGATGAACCTGGGACCCAGTTTGGCAGACGGTACCTTAAGTTTGATGTTTCTTGTAGCGAGCCAAACCTTGTCACCAACTCCCAGGTGCGGCCCCTGGGATCGTCGTCTATTAGCCGCCGAAGCCTGCCTAATCTGAGCCCCTTTCAAATTTGAGTTTACTTCTGACCAAATTGTCTTCAGACGATGTATATTTTGCTCAACCCCTGGGAGTTCCGACATCTTGGCCGAAAATGATCAAAAGCGCGGATGTAGTCCAAGGTTACTGAAAAAGGGGGTAGTTTTTATGGAGTCTTGGTATCTATTATTGAGAGCGAACTCCGCCAATGGCAAATGTTCCACCCAATCTGACTGATGTGCTGAGACATAGCAGAGGAGGTATTGTTCCAGCGCTTGGTTGGCACGCTCAGTTTGACCATTGGTTTCGGGATGGTATGCCGAGGAGAAGGACAACTCAACACCAATACGTTTACAGAACGCCCTCCAGAACTTCGAGACAAACTGGGTACCCCTGTCAGACACAATATTTGCCGGAACGCCGTGCAAACGTACAACGTGAAGAACAAACAACTTACTTAAAGTTTCAGAGTTAGGCAAGCCAGACAGGGGAACAAAGTGACACTGCTTACTGAACCTGTCCACCACCACCCAGATACAAGTTTTCCCATCGGAGGGTGGCAGGTCTGTAATGAAGTCCATGGAGATGTGGGTCCATGGACTCTCAGGGGTGGGCAAGGACTGAAGCCAGCCGGTAGGGCGATTATGGGGGGACTTGGCGCGGGCACAGACTTCACACGCTGAGACGTAGTCCTTACAGTCCTTGGCAACCGTCGGCCACCAAAAGTTCCTGGTTACCAGCCTAGTGGTATTATTGAGACCAGGATGGCCTGCCAGGATGGAGTCGTGTGATTCTTTTAACACTTGTAAGCGAAAGGTAGCTGGAACGAATAATTTTTTTGGGGGTGTAGTGTCAGGAGCTCGTTCTGATGACCTACGGATCTCCTCCAGGAGGTCCAGAGATACTGCCGACATGACAATCCCATTAGCCAATATTGGAACTGGTTCATAGTCCTCGGTCTGTGTGGGGCAAAAGCTGCGGGAGAGGGCATCTGCCCTCACATTTTTAGTTCCGGGGAGAAAGGTGATTAAAAAATCAAACCTGGAGAAAAACAAGGCCCACCTGGCCTGCCTAGGATTTAGTCTTTTAGCCGACTCTAGGTAGGTTAGGTTTTTGTGGTCGGTAATAACAGTAACCTTGTGTTTGGCACCTTCGAGGAAGTGGCGCCATTCCTCGAAGGCCCACTTGATTGCCAGTAACTCCCGATTGCCGATGTCATAGTTTCTCTCCGTGGCAGAGAATTTGCGGGAGAAAAAGGCACATGGGCGAAGCTGAGTGAGGGATGCAGTGCCTTGCGAGAGCACTGCTACCACTCCGACTTCGGAGGCATCTACTTCTACAATAAACGGGTGGTCCAAGTTTGGTTGAATCAACACCGGGTTGGCCACGAAGCACTCCTTTAGTGTAGAAAAACCCGAGTTGCCTCAGGATTCCAATTGGTCACGTCCGCCCCTTTCCGGGTAAGGTCTGTGAGTGGCTTGGCAATCTCTGAGAATCCCCTGATGAAATTGCGATAATAATTCGCAAATCCCAAAAGTCGCTGCAGTGCTTTCAGCGATTTGGGTTGCACCCAATCCTTAATAGGTTGAATCTTGGCAGGATCCATGCGGAACCCCTTGCCTGAGACCATGTATCCTAAAAACTGCACCTCTTCAGCAAAAAAACCCACATATTTCAAATTTAGCAATCAAAGAGTTTTCGCGCAGTCTTTGCAGTACTGAACAAACGTGTTGAGCATGTGTCACAGGGTCAGCAGAATAAATCAAAATGTCGTCCAGATATACGACGACATACACTCCACAAATGTCTCTGAAAATATCGTTGACGAAGTGCTGAAATACTGCAGGAGCGTTACTGAGTCCGAACGGCATTACCAGGTACTCAAAATGGCCAAGGGGTGTATTAAAGGCCGTTTTCCATTCGTCCCCATCTCTTATGCGGACCAGATTATATGCCCCCCGGAGGTCAAGTTTAGTAAACCAGCGGGCTCCCAGTAACTGATTAAAAAGATCAGGAATGAGTGGCAGCGGGTACTGATTTTTTACAGTAATGGCGTTCAGCTCACGGTAATCAATACATGGTCTGAGTCACCATCTTTTTTCTCTACAAAGAAAAACCCAGCTCCTACAGGTGAGGTGGAAGGTCTAATGAAGCCTTTCCGTAGGCTGTCTGCTATGTAGTCATTCATGGCTACACGCTCAGGACCAGAGAGGTTGAATATTCTCCCCTTAGGGAGACGGGCACCAGCGACCAAGTCAATAGGACAATCATATTCTCTGTGAGGAGGTAGTTTCTCAGACTCCACTATGGAGAAAACATCTTCATAATCCCTAAACGCATATGGAATAGAAGGGGTTTTAATTTTAATTTGGTTCACTGACAGTGACATACAGTTACTCTGACACCGTGGACTCCAGCGCACGATATCACCTATTCGCCAGTCAATTACCAGATTATGCTGGTGCAACCATGGCATGCCTAATACAACGGGATCTGATAAATTATGTATAACAAAAAATGACATCTGTTTGTTATGTAATGTCCCCACTGACATAGAAATTTCGGCAGTAACGAATTCCACGCCTCCCTGGAATATAGATGTACCATTAATCGCAGTAGTCTGAATAGGCGCTTTAAGCCTTGACAGAGGTACACCAAGGCTCCTAGCAAATAAAAAATCCATAAGGTTGCCGGCAGCACCACAATCCACATAAGCCTTCACACACAGACATTTCTTAGCAAAAGAAAGGGAAACTGGTAACAACAGTTTGGCCACATTTGCGGGCAATACCTGGCCCCCAGAGCTGTCCAGGGGGCGATGATCCAGGAATGTGGATTTCCAACAGCCAGCATTTTCCTTGAAGCTTCCAGGCTGCAGCATGCTTGAGCCTGAGAGTGACCTTCCAGGCTGTGCAATGTAACAGGTGTTTGGGCCAAGAATCAGCTCAGTCAGGAGGAAGAGGAAAAAAAAAAAAGGTAAGGAAAACTGCTTTTATATGTGTTAAGTATAGACAAAAAAAGCAGTTTTATTTTTTGGGCCGGATATAATGTGACATCTGCCTGCGGTCTGGGCTGCAGCCAGACAACACCCCGAGAAACACTGATACCCTTTACCCCTATACAGGGATCTGGATTTATAGCAGAGCCCAGGAGGCGCTGTCTGAATAGGAGCAATGACCAGAGCAGGACGGTCGCCAGAAAGGTGTTCCAATACAGGACACAGAGGCAATGATATCCGAGACTAAACCAGTCGGGCAGAAATGGTATAAAAACAGTAGACAGTAGCAGAGTCGGATTCCAGGCCGAAGCCAGAGTCATAAACCAGGAGAGTCGCAGAGGTACAGAATCGTTAGGCAGAAGCAGAGTCAGAATCCAGGCCGAAGTCAGAGTCATAAACCAGGAGAGTCGCAGAGGTACAGAATCGTTAGGCAGAAGCAGAGTCAGAATCCAGGTCAAAGTCAGAGTCATAAACCAGGAGAGTCACAGAGGTACAGAATCGTTAGGCAGAAGCAGGGTCAGAAGTCCAGGCAAAAGTCAGAGTCAGTTAAACAGTAATTCACACAGGGGGACCAAGAATATATCCGGCGGCCTGCAAGAGCAGTCCCAAGGTATTTGAGGGATCAGGTCATCCCTCACAGGCTCCTGGGCTGATGATGTCATCCGGACCACCCCCAGGACCAGGCTGGATGGTGATGCACCAGCCCCTTCATGACTGATCGAGGAGCGAAGCCTGCGTCCAGCGGACGCCTGCGCAGGAGCCTCATAACTATCGCCGCCATCACTCGGGGTTGAAGCACAGCGCCTCCCAGAGACCAAGGCCGGAACCGCAAGCCACGAGTCAGACGTGATGGGACAGTCCGGCGCCTCCTAGTGGTCGAGGCCGGGACAGCAGGCCCTGAGTCTGACGGTGATGTGACAGTCCGGCGCCTCCTAATGACCGAGGCCGGGACAGCAGGCCCTGAGTCTGACGGTGCCGTGACACCTATCCTGGCATGCAGGGCATCATCCTTAACCTGGTATGATTGGCCCCCATCCTGGTCCTGGTATGGATGGTCCCATCCTTATCCTGGTATTATTGGCCCCCACCCCTACCATGGTATGCATGGCCCCATCAGAAAACATAAAAAAAATTACACTTACCTTCCCAGCACTCCTTCGCAGCATCCTGTTCTGATGCTAGCAACAGCTTTATGCTCATAAGCAGCACATGGCAGGGATGTCATGCGCTGCTTACAAGCCGAAGGGCAGCTGCTGGAATACTCGATGCTCTGCATGCCAGTACTGTTTGAGTGCAAAGCCATGGTGTGCCATGATGTTTCATGTTAATTCGTGCTCCTTTCTATTAGACCACTTCCTTTTTTGTGAGATCATGCTCCCTTTATTGGATAAGTATGGTGCGAATCATAAAAGACTGTTTTTTGGTGAAGTTTATTTCTTCTGCATTTCCACAATCATGGGGAAGGCTGCTGACTTGCAAGATTTCCAGAAGGCAGCCATTAACACACTCCACAAGAAGGATAATCCACAAAAGGTCATTGCTAAAGAAGCTGGCTGTTCACAGAGTGCTGTATCCAAACAGATTAATGGAAAGTTGAGTGGAAGGAAAGAATGTGGCAGAAAAAGGTGCACAAGAACCGCAGCCTTGAAAGTATTTTTAAGAAAAGGCCATTCAAAAATTTGGGGGAGATTCACAAGGAGTGGTCTGCTGTTGGAGTCATTGCTTGAAGAGCCACCACACACAGATGTATCCAGGACATAGGCTACAAATGTCGCATTCCTTTTGTCATGCCACTCATGACCAATTGATAATGCCAAAAGTGTCTTACCTGGGTCAAGGAGAAAAAGTACTGGACTGTTGCTCAGTGGTCCAAGGTGTTGTTTTCAGATAAAAGTACATTTTGAATTTCATTTGGAAATCAAGGTCCTAGAGTCTGAAGGAGATTGGAGAGGCCATAATCCAAGCTGCTTGAGGTCTAGTGTGAAGTTTCCACAATCAGTGATTGTTTTGGGAATCATGTCATCTACTAGTGTAGGTCCACTGTGTTTTATCAAGAAAAAGTCAACGCAGTTGTCCACCAGGAAATTTTAGAGCACTTCATGCTTCCCTCTGCTGACAAGCATTTTGGAGATGGAATTTTCATTCTCCAGCAGGACCTGGTGCCTGTCCACACTGCCAAAAGTACCAATACCTGGTTTACAAACAACAGTACTCTATGCTTGATTGGCCAGCAAACTCGCCAATCTATCTATGGGGTATTGTCAAAAAGAAGTTGAGAGACACCAGACCCCAGCAATGCAGACGAGCTGAAGGCTGCTATCAAAGCAACCTGGGCTTCCATAACACCTCTGCAGTGCCACAGGCTGATTGCATTTACTGAACATACATTTCAGCAGGCCAACATTTTGGATTATAAAATCATTTTTCAAGCTGGTGTTATAAAGTATTCTAATTTACTGAGATAATGACTTTTGGGTTTTCATTGGCTGTTAGCCATAATCATCAACATTAAGAGAAATAAACACTTGAAATAGATCACTCTGTCTGTAATGACTCTATAGAATATATGAGTTTCACTTTTTGTATTGAAGAAGTGAAATAAATTAACTTTTTGATGATATTCTAATTTTGTGAGAAGCACTTGTTGTTACTTAATGGAAAAAACTGACAGCAGTCCAGCACAATTCACCAGTCTGCACATGTTATCTTCTATATTTTGGATTTTATGTGGTGCAAAAAGTAGCAGTAAAGGAGCTGACGAGGGAGCTCATCTCATAATTGAAATTGAAGGAAACTGTCAGTGTGTCAGGCCAGGTCATAAAAACTCTTCCAAAAAATCAATGCACTGAAACAATTAACCTGTAAATTGCTGAAGAATAGAAAAACTGCATGAGATGCTATGGCTTAACTAAAAAACATTTTTGTATTTATTATTACTCTTTACAAAATAATAGTGATTAGCGAACGTGCTCAGATAAGGCGTTATCAGAATATGCTCGGGTCCTTACTGAGTGACATCGGCGTGCTCGAAAAATATGTGCGAGTCCCCATGGATGCATGTCTCGTGGCTGTTTGACAGTGCAAAACTTATGGGGATTGCCTGTTTGCTAATATTTTTCGAACACGCCGAAGTCACTCAGTTAGGACCCGAGCATATTCTGATAACGCCTTATCTGAGCACGTTTCCTCATCAGTAAAAAGTAAGTATTCTTATATTATTTTTGGGGTTATAAATGTACAGTAACTATTGGATTGTTAGACTACGTTCCCAAGATGAGCTTTTAGTGAGTTTTTGATGCTCTGTATTTTTGCTGCATTAAAAACGTAGGTTCCTACAATTCCAAAAAAGTGGATGGGATTTATAGAAATCTCTTGCACACTCTGTTTTTTTTATACCCTGTGTAAACTGACCTGCAGTGCGGGTTCCAAATCCGCAACATGTCAATTTCTCTTCTTGGTACTTTGCTTTTTATATGCATATTTTAACCGTAGACTTGTATTAGAGGAGGAAAATCTGCAGGTAAAGAAACTCACAGGCATTTTAAGTGCCTTTCTGAGGTGGAAATGCATAAAAAACATATGTAAACCTGTGTGTGATTGAGATATCTGAAGAGTGATGCCACTGTTTTTCCAGATTGGTAGGAAGGAAGTGGATGCCATTTTGTCCAAGCTACGGCTAAAATTCACTCATAGTGAAAAGGCTGTGTAGTTTATTTCTGGATTTTCATATACAAAATACGCTGTTGAATAGTGTTGTAGCGAAGTGACATATCTCATCCATGTGTCATTTACAAATTTTGCACACAGAAAATAACTTGCAGCGCAGATTTTTACATCCACAACTTGTCACTTTATTTTTTTTTCATAAATGTGTTTATTAAACTTTACAAAATAAGGTACAACAATCCAGAAAGATGCTATACATATGAATACATAAGAGTATACAGACAGGTAAGATACAACATTGTGAGGGACAAAACAAGCTTATAATCCTAGATATCTCAAATCAGACACGTCGTGTCCATTCACATTTTAGCAACCTTTGGACTAATCATTCTGAGATTGTGCAAGAAAAAGGCAGATATAGAGAGAAAAAGACAAGAAGAGGGAAAGAGAAGAAAAGAGAGAAAGTGGGTAAGAAATGGGGGGAGGGGAGGGGGAACTAAACCAACCTCGGTCCCAGCTTCCCTACAAGACTTATGGAAACTTAGCTAACCAGCCAGGAAACTCCGAACTCTCTTGAATGTCTCCCAGAGGATCCACATTTGTCCCCGATCAGTCACAGATTCGTCATCTTGAGCCATCAGCGACTCCATTCGGTTCACTCCATCCATCTCGGACACCCACTCCACCGCAGACGGAACCCTTGTCGCTCCCCAGTACCGGGGAATAATTGATCTGGCCGCTACTAAGCAGAACCTCATAATTTCTTTCTTTATGGTTGTTATGGACCCAGGAACCAGTGAAAGGAGAGCTATTTGAGGGGTTGGCTCACAGCGAACGCCCGTCATCAAGCCAATGGCTCCAAAAACAGCTTCCCAAAATGGACATAGAAGAATGCAAGACCACCATATATGAAGCATAGACCCCTCCTTATTGTCACATCGCCAGCATAAGTTTGAATTGCAGGATTTATTTTATGGAGTAGCACAGGACACCTATACCAACGCTTTAATATTTTATAGTTTTTCTCTTGTGATCTGCAAGAGATAGAGATCTTGTGGGTAAGGGTAAAGATCTTCAGGCAGTCTGCTTCAGAGAGGGTGATCCGCAAATCTCTCTCCCAAGCTGTAATAAAGCTGGGGGTGTCAATAGATATCGTTTCCAGGATCAAACTGTAAAGCAGGGAGATTGTGTGGGTAGGACCCTCCGCAGCCAGCATCAAGGACTCAAATCGGGTCGATGTGTTAAAGGAAATACCCAAAAGGAAGTCCTTCAACAGAGCGAATTCAAGCCAAGATAGCGATTTGCTATGGCAGGTGTCCCGCAACCCCCCCACAGTGGAGAGCCCAGAGAGTCTGTCCGCAACCTGACCCAGTCTCACCCGATCGACAGATCTCCAGCATAGAATCGCAGTCCTGTCCACTGCTGGAGGGAAAGCAATATTGTCAAAGAGGGGGCCCAGTCTACTCGGAATGTTACAAAGTCTCAGTCTCCCCTGATTTCTATCCCAAAATCTCAACACTATCTGCGTAAGAGGTGGAAAGTCTGAGATTGGGGGCCTAAAATTGGCACCACACCATGGTATCCAGTAAAGAGAGCAAGGAGAGAGGAGTTTTTCTAAAATCACCCACTGTTTGTGTAAGTCGCTATATCTCCAGTCAACTATTCTAGTCAGGAGAATGGCATGATAATATCTTTTGAAGCTAGGAACACCTGTGCCCCCCTGTGTCTTGGGTCTAGTCGAAACCGAGAGCCTAATTCGGGGTCTACGAGCTCCCTAGACAAAACTATTAATAGCAGATTGTAAACGATTGAAAAAATAATCAGGAATTTCTATTGGGACTGTTTGAAAAAAATAAAGAAAGCGGGGGAGAATGTCCATTTTGATGACGTTTATACGACCAAACCATGAGAGCTGAGATCTATTGTATTTTTTAAGATACAATAAAGTTTTATGTAAAAGTGGGACATAGTTTAGGGAAAAAAGATCCACTTAGTTTCTGGGGATCCAAACTCCCAAGTATTTTATAGCTTTATCTTTCCATTTAAATGGGAATGAAGCCTGGAGTCTCTGGACCAGGTCATCAGGTACAGATATATTATGGGCCTCTGTCTTTGAAAAATTAACTTTAAAGTTAGTTACTTCTCCAAACCTTTGGAACTCTCTCATCAGCACTGGGAAAGCAATGGTCGGGTTACTGATTTAGATCAATAGGTCATCTGCATAGATAGACAATTTAACATGATTCCGACCAACCTGAAGGCCCTTGATATCTGGAGCATTCCTCAGTGCTATTGCAAGATGCTCCATTGCAATAATATAAAGTAAGGGTGAAAGAGGGCACCCCTGGCGTGTGCCATTAGCTATTTGTAAGGGGGATCACAAAGTACCATTAACTCTAAGTCGGGCTGTGGGGCCTTGATATAGTGCAAGAATCCTACCCAGCATGTCAGGTCCCAAACCAAGTTGTGTCAAGGCAGATTTCATAAAGGTCTTTCCTAGACGATCAAACGCCTTTTCCTCATCAATGGACAATAGACATGCTGGAATTTTATGTTTACACATATGAGAGGCAAGGAGCAATGTTTTTACAGTATTACCTCTAGCCTCCCTGCGTTGTACAAAATCAACCTGATCCATGTGAATGGAGCTAGGGAGTAGAGGGCTTGGTCTGTTTGCAATTGCATTGGCGTATACTTTTACATCAACATTAATTAGGGAGATAGGCCGATAATTAGCGCATAATAAGGGGTCCTTTCCTGGCTTGGGAATAATGACAATCGTGGCAGCTAAGGTTTGGGGAGCAAAGGGGCAATTCTCAGAGATAGAGTTGAAGAGTTTCGTCATAAGTGGAATTAAATTTAATGCAAATAGCTTAGAAAAGTTAGCCAGGAATCCATCCAGACCGAGGCTTTTGCCATTTGCCAGAGACCTGACTGTATCCAGTATCTCCTGTTCCGAGAATGGGGTATCAAGGGCCATTACGTCCTCATATGGAAGAGGAGGAATTGGAGTGCTATTTACATAGTTATCCACTCTTTCCTGGAAGTCGGACACAGCCATGTCTGCCAATGGTCCTCTAAGGTTGTAAAGGGAGTTGTAATAGTCCCTAAATGAGTCTGCAATCTCCAAGGGGGAGTGGAGGGATTTACCTGACCCAGACATAATGTACGTATATAGGTAGTAGGAATTTGTGTATTTGTGGGTGTAAAAATCGTGCTAAGGCCCTACCAGGCTTGTCAGAGTATTCGTATAGGTATCTGCGGAAGCGGTCTCTCTGTCTTGCTGTTGCTGCATCTAGCAATAAGCTTAAGTCAGTTCTAGCTTTCAACAGATCAGTCATGACTTGTGGATTTTGTGACCTTTTGTTTTCCACCTCCAAAGCTTGGATTTGCGTCAACAAATTAGGAATGGCAGAAACCCTTTCTCTCTTTAATCGTGCCCCCTGTTGGATGAATACTCCCCGTATAACTCCTTTTAAAGCCTCCCACTGATATGGCAAAGCTTTGGGGTTATCTTTGTGAATATTGAAAAAATCTGTGATTGCCTTCCTGATTGCCTCCTGACAAGAGGGATTTTTGAGAAGCCTTGGGTGTAAGGACCAGGTCCATTCGCTCGATGTGAGTTCCGGAACCGTCAAGGATAGTAAGACTGGGGCATGGTCGGACCAAATCATCGTGTCAATAAATGTCGGGTGAAACGAGAGCAGCCCGTGACTAATTAAAAAATAATCTATCCTACTATATGAATCATGTACCGCAGAATAGAAGGTATAGTCACGTGTAGTGGGGTGGATCAGTCTCCAAACGTCAACCAGTCTATATTCCGTTAGCTTAGATTTCAGACTCTCCAACTGGGAGGGGGAGACGGCCGACCTACCCGTAGATGAGTCCAGGTCTCGTAGGTAAGCTTTACAAGTTCTGATCTGATCCTGGTTAGGGAGATAAAAATTAGCAATGGTAAAAAATACATCTCTGATAATTTTAATCTTTAAAAACAAATATCTTCCTTGCGTATCAGATTTAGAGGCAATTACTTGGGCCTGTAGCGACTTGTGTAAGGCAATACTAACTCCTTTGGATTTTGAGTCTGGGTTGCCGCTATAGAACCATTGTGAGTAAAACTTATGGTTAACTGACGGTATCCGATCTGAACTAAAGTGGGTCTCCTGTAGAAGCAGCACATGAACCCGTTTCTAGTGCATGTGATAAAAAACCTGCGAGCGTTTTTCAGGAGTATTAAACCCTCTGATGTTCAAGGAACAAAGGTTCAAGGTGGCCATCGTAAACTAGTACAAGAATCAGTAGTAGGACTGGGTGGCGGTAGGGGGGGAGAGGTGTTGGGTAAAGAAGAGAAAACACTTAAGAAAAAGGATATAAAAGGAAGTTATGAGAGAAGAATAGAAGAGAGCAGAATAAAATGTATGAAAAAATGTAAACAAAAATTTCAGACGGAGCAGAATATTCCACCTTATTAAACCACATGTAGCTACTCCTATGGGCTAAGAGTTAAGCAGAGAAATTCTCTGACGGAAGTATCAAAGACACCCTAACTTGGGAGGTGACTGGACTCTAAAACAGAGCGAACAGCCAGGCCCCCACAGCAAGTTAATTATACATGTAAATTGATTTAAACAACCAAACAGATTCAGTGCCCCTGGCCTCAAGGCTATACTGACTATGTATTGGATCCAAACAAATACCCCACAAACACAACATAATTCCAGAAGCAACTTGGAGGTGATGAGGATCCCTGTAGACTATTTTTCTAGTTATAGTAAACCACTACAATGCATAATAAGGCTCCACCCCAGGGCCACAAGGCCCCCCCGCTAGAAAACCACCAATATTCCCGGACCCAAGGAAAAGGACAGTGGAGAGAGCAAGTGATTAGTATAGGACAAACTCCTCAGTGCTCAGGCGTCACCAGAGGGACCACCGGAAACACGGCGTAGATCTCTTCTCCTCTTCTTCCCACGTTCCGATGGTACTCTCCCACCTCCTCGAGCTCCCCCGAACTCAAAAGAGGAAAAACGGGGCCACTCCCCCAAGGTGACTGGTGGCAACCCCAGGGCCGATGAGAAATCCAGGAGATCCGACGGGGATCTCAGGATCACCCTGCCAGTGTCCCCCCGACTTGTAGCTGAAAAGGGTATCCCCATGTGTAGGCAATGTTTTTCGCGCGCAGAGCCTCCAGGAGAGGTCGCAGGGCCCTTCTCTTAGCCAAAGTTATAGGGGAGAGTTCCACTAGAAGTTGAATATTTATGCCATTAAAGTCTATAGCGTCGTTCTCTCTAGCTTTACGCATAATGCCTTCCTTAATTTGGAAAAAATGGATCCTGCAAATTACATCTCTCGATCTAGATGGGTCAGGGTGTCTTGGGCCCAGGGAACGATGAGCTCTGTCCAATACGTTCATCCGTGGATCTACTCAGCAATGAATTAAAAACATGCTGTAGGGCTGAATTCAGATCCCGTGGGGCCACCGACTTTGGGAGACATGTTGCTTCTCCTGTTTCTGTTTTCAGAGTCTTCTAGCATGTCCAGAACTAGATCAAAATTCTGTGAATACTGATCTAAAAGTTGCTGCTGAGTATGAAGCTGGGAAGATAGCTCATCCACTTTAGCCTCTAACACAGTGATGGCAGAGTTTATGTTGGAAACGTCCTCTTTGAGGGAGCCATTTTCTCCCTTGCGTACTGCCTCCAAACACTGGATGTAACCTTCCATGTCAGTCTTGGTGGGGATGGCACTTAAATGGGCACATAGTTCCCCTACATACATAGTCAGGGACGAGTAATCCCCAGAACCCATAGGGGTCTCAGGGCCATCCTGGGTAGCCTCACCGCTGGTCCCCACTATGCCAGTGTCAAAACAAAGGATCCATTAAGTGTGCTGTCTGCAGTCCCTGCTCTCCTCAGAGATTCGTCTGGAGCAGAGGAATGAGTTAATTGTTTAGCGGCAGGAGCTGGCCTGGAGGGGGAGGGGAGGGACAGGGAGTCTTCCACTCTCTGAATGGCTGTATTGCTACCGACCTTATCTCCAGTTTTGTTCTGTCCAGCTTCGCATTTTCTGTGGGTTTGCTTTCCCTGTGTGCGTCCTCCATGTGATGATCCAGCTGCAGTAGCAGATAAGCATGCACCCCTCGGGCCTCGCACATCAGATCTCTCCTCAGCAGCTGCCATAGCTGCACGTGTGGTCTGTTTTCCCGTGTTGCTTGTGGCTATTAGATACCGAGTAATTCCAGGGTCAGCAGGTCCGGAGGAAGGCTCCCGTGGTGCCTGAGAGCAAAGACGGGCTTTATCTCTCATGTAGAGGCCGGGGAACTGCCCATGCTTGCTAAATCTTTGCTGTAAGGGCTTTGGGAAGCAAGAGCTCTCTCTATGTGCATCTGCCCTGCTCCATGACCAGGCCACGCCCCCACTCAAACTTGTCACTTTATAACGAATATCAAAGAAACAAACATCTACTTACCAATACCAGGTCATAATACCCCTCCGGAATGGACATGCACAGAAGAAGGCCCCTGTGCAAGAACAGTACATGGGCTCTATGTAGTCCAACATTATGTATGCAACAGAAGCTGCTTGTGTAAGAAAATGAGCTGAGGCAGAAGCAGCAGTTTCCGGTGCCCTTTAATGCTGGAACTATTGGGGCTGTCACCACTGTTGCTGGGGGAGGGTTCTTTTGGGAGGCAAGGACCTTCATGCTGGACAGCATGGGGCACAGGGAGTATGAAAAGCACTGAGTGCGGGAATGGGTCAGACTTGGCGGGAAACTGACAGGAGATGGTTGACTTCCTCTCCGCTGCTCCAGCTGACAACCCCACGCCACCCTTCCCACATTGACTTTGACGCTATTAAGTTATTGTCTGACCCTGTTCCTGTGGACAGCCCAATCCTGCCTGTGGTGATTGATAAGCTGACTTGCTGTGTTCCTAGAGACTATCACAGAGGACCGCCCAGTACCGCGGTCTGTGAGGTAGCCGAGGTGCAGTTCCAAACTGAATCACCTATAAAAGGGTAAAGAAAGAGTAAGTATGAGATGATAGAGGAAGGGGTTTCCTGTTTACGAAAGAATGCTGGGACGGTGGCTGCTACGCTGATCAAGCACAAGCCCTCCATCATGAAGGAATGTTGGGAAAATCTTGGGATGAGTGGGTTCGGTTCCAGCAGGAGGATCATGATCTCACTCTGTTCAGGCAGGGGGTGACACTAAAGAAGCTGCCTAATCAAGAACAGTGGAGTGCTCTTACTCCAGAAGCATTGAAGATGCTCCGGTAGTGGGAGTGTCTCCAGATGAGGAACAGTACCGGAAGGTTCAACTACAGAGGCTACTTGGGCCCTCCTGGCAAGTAGTGATTCCAGAGATGGTGCTGTCTGCCGTGGCCACCGAAGCTCACGAAAAAGGGGCCCACTTCGGTATTGAAAAAACGTTGCAGTGGTTACAGCGGCTTGTTTACCATCATCGGCTAAGAGCAGCGGTTGAGGAAGCTTGTAGACTCTGTCGCGCTTGTGAATTGGCCAAATTCCCAGAACAACAAGCTCATACCCAGACGATAGTAACATCAGCTCCGCTGGAATTCTTGACCATTGACTACTTGACCATCGGGCCGGCCCACCAAAGATACGACCACTGTCTAGTGATGGTAGATCACTTCACGAAGTTTGCGGTAGCGACACCCACCCGTGACCAAACGGCTGAGTCTGCTGTACAC
The DNA here is from genome assembly GCF_039654945.1 of Dendrobates tinctorius. Taxonomy (NCBI): domain Eukaryota; kingdom Metazoa; phylum Chordata; class Amphibia; order Anura; family Dendrobatidae; genus Dendrobates; species Dendrobates tinctorius. Next base: position 643,928 of record NW_027361717.1, read on the forward strand.
GCCATTTGTAAATATTTTATCCAGGTGTATGGATGCCAACAGCGGATCCATTCAGATCAAGGAGCTTGTTTCTTGGGAAAAGTAATGGATGAGTTGCAGCGGATATATCAGTTCGACAGGTCGCATACCACGCCGTACCATCCTCAGGGAAATGGGGCCTGTGAGCGGTTTAACCGTAGTCTAATCCAGATGCTGAGGGCCCTGGAAGATGACAGGAAGGCTAGGTGGCGAGAGTATGTCTGAACTCGTATGGATCTATAACAATAGGGTCCATCAAACCACCGGCTACACATCTTACTCCTTGTTGTTCGGGCGAAAAAAGTTACGGAGCTGGAGCTGTATCCAGGGGAAGACTACCCATGGACCGGGTAATCCAAAATCACAGAATGCCTAGTTCAATGGCAACATCAAAAAATCAAATCATCTTATAAAGGAATCAAGAAGTCATATCACCATAAAAATTACAAATTTTATTAAATTATAATTAAAATGGTACAATAAACCTATTAAAAAAATGAAAAATTGGGGACAAACAAAGCAAACAACAAACGGCTTTTGGAGGAATAAAGCAATAAAAAAAAATGCACTAATGAGAAAATTGTGGACCATATATATCAGCCCCATGAAGTGGACAATTTTCAATGAGTAAACACATCAAACAGCCTAAAAAGGCTTGCATATAGAAAATACACAGTAAATTATCCAGGTCAGTGAACAACCTCTGTACTACTCACAATAAAACATACATTATAATCCACACATGAATATATTAGACAGCCAAAAGAGGCCTATAAAATAAAGTGCATAGTGGGTCGCCCTCACACCCAGGGCGGCGGGGTACTCGGTAACGGGCCCGCGGATCTCTAAGAGGGGGTTGTTGTCACGGCAGCTATGACCCGGTCCGTGGCCCTGGGCACCCATTGAAATTAGCGGAAATGTTCATTGAATGATTCGTGACGCCACCTGTGTTGTTCGGCAATGAAGATGTTAAGCCGACACTGCAGACAGATCCTCTGGGACAGATGGTGTGGTGCAGCAATGATGTTGTGGCCCTCCACAGGTAGGGCAGTAGTCCCAGGGCAGTGTAGGTGTAGAGATAGGGGAGAGACGTAGATGGTGCAGTGTCAGGCACAGAGATGTAGCAGTGCTGGGAGTGTTGGCGCAGGAATAAGCGGAGGACACCAGGGCATGCAGTTCCAAAGCTTTGCTCAAAGTATGTTGTGCATACAGGTGCCCGCTTCCGTGCCGTGTCCTCTGGATCAGGGGCTCAGTCAACCTCCAAGCTAGATGAAGCACTCCGTTCCAACACTCCGCCAACATGTGCCTTTCCAGAACGTCTCCCTTTTTGCACCTATAGTGAAGTACTCTTAGTGCTGAGTTACACTGGAGTTCCTCCTCTCAGATGTTCCTATGAACTCTACTTGTACAGCAGACAGCTGTAGCCTGCTTCGGCGACTCCTTGCTACTAAGTCCCGGCTCACTCACGTTGCTGTGGTGCCCCTAAGTCTTGTGTGGGAATAAAGTGGTGACAACTTCTATTCCTCCGGTGTCTGCTGCAGGACCATTAGTATCCATTCAACCTCGGGGACCGGACCCCGGCCTTGCGCTGTGAACTTGGGAAGGGTTCTGCTCTAACCCTAATCCTCAGTCCTCCTTTTCTCCTTACGTTCCGTTCAAATCTATCTTTCTTATAAAGAGTCAGGCTTTCCATCAATGTCTCTTTCCTGTGCCAGCAGACCCAGGTCACTGAGGTCCGCTGCAGCACTTCCTTCCTCCATCCCACTCCGGGGATCTTCCCTCTCCTTCTGACCCCGTCAGACTGACTCAATCCTAAACTCTTCCCAATCTTTTGGTGCAGACTAAGCTCCACCCACCTCCCAGCACTCTTCGTGTTCCAAGCAGGGAGCCACCAAAGGGTGCTTTGCTACACTACTATGCTGTGTGGGATGCAGGTGTTGGAGTCTGGTCAGGTGTCCCCACCTTACCCGAATGGTGGGGTACCACACCTCAGGAGGAGGTGCAGTACCTCTGTGGTGACTGAACCCTCAGGGGTGCCACATACCCCCCCATTAAACACAGCACGTCAGCGGGCTGCAAGTGAACCAAGTTAGACAAAACAAAGGAATATACAAAAATTTTGATATGGTGATAAACAATTCTTACCTAAACTTCCCAATGTGGGAGGCACTCACTCTTGAACGTTGCAAACAACTTAACTAACTTTGATTTATTTAAAGCGCTATTCAATACCCTTTATCACATTTTCACTTCTTCTTAACCTTAAGTGACAACCGCTGGTACCTGGTTGGTCACCTGAATATTCTTTATTTAAATTTTCATCTCTTTACTCCTAATCAGATACCTAGTCATTACTATCTGTTTAAATTTTATATAAAAGCTATTCTATAACTATTAATACTCTCATAAAACACATTATATAACTATTCACATTAAAACATCATAATTCTTGTAAGTGCTGGACACCGCTCCCAGCCGGGATTTCTTGCAGTGTCCTTAGGTTGGAGCAATGCTCCAGGTTGAGGTAGTCTTTACTCTTAGAAAGCCTATGTAAAACCAAGAAAGGGCACTTAAAGAGGTGCAACTAGAGTTGAGCGACTTTTGTTTTTTTAGGGTCGAGTTTTGTTTCGTGAAACCCGACTTTTCCAAAAGTCGGGTCGAGCAAGATCGTCCGATTATAGGGAAAAGTCGGGGTTGTCCCGAAACACGAAACCCAATGTAAGTCAATGGGGAATAAAAGTCGGCAGTGAGAGGAGGACAGGAAACACACCTACAGTGCCCATTTGAATGCCAAAAGCATCAATTCTTCTTACTTAAGCTTGTCAACCTTAATTAACTTCATAATACAAGTTACGCACTGAAAAATGGGGGTTATTTGGCTAAAGTTGTGGGGGGGGAGGGCTGGCTCCAGGTTTTCATGTGCCCTGGGCGAAAGAGCGCCCCTTTAACACATACCACAACTCATCATGCTCCGATACGGCAGAGAAATAGCGGTATAGTACAATGAAAAATACTTCACTTTTTACATCTCATGATGAGGCCCATCTATTTCTCCATACAGAATCATTGGTCCCATATAATGTTTGAAACAGTATATGATGAGCTCCACATAATGCTACAGTATATGTTGGTCCCCATGGATGAAGCTCCACTGTGTTATGGGCCCAAATAATGCTCCAAACATAATGGGCCCCATTTCTAATGCTCTAGTGTATAATGGGCCCTGTAAATGCTGCTCCAGTGTCTGATGTCCACCTTTGGAATGTTCCAGTGTATGGTGGGCCCCATCTATCATTCTCCAGAGTATAGTGCACCCCAAAAATTGCTGTCCCAACATTGAAAACAATCAAATAAGTCTCCTCGCTAGGGAATCCCTGTACTAGTCTGGACTCCTCGTCGTCCCCATCTTCCATCTCACTGCACAGTATTTCAACCTTGCAAGTGCTGTGATCCTGAGCAAGCGGGGGGGCCCACTCGTTGGCGACGGCACTGGCACAGGGCCCCTGATAGTACGGTGGTGTGTCTGATGGCGGGTGGGCCGAACCTGCACTTTCATCTGCAGCTTCCTCTTTGTCACCGTGTAAGATGGAACTGTATATGGAAAGGGTAACCTGAGTTTCATCAGGGTCAGATTCAGGCCGTGTAGCGTGCGAGGGGAATGTAGTGGTCTGGGTCAATGTACCAGCAGATTCATCGAGCAGTGGCTGGGCATCAGTGCACTTGTGTCGCCCCCAGGAGTACGGTCGCCACAGTGTCATTACCTTCCTCCTAGGGAGTGTGATGTCATGCTTGGGAGCAACGAAGGATCTCTCTAGCAGGTTAACTGATTGGGCGGCGTTATTCCCACGAGTCATGACCCTCCAAACAGCGTTCATGAAGGCAAAGTGTTTGTTTTACGTGGGCAGTATGGTTGCAAAGCTGAACCTTAAAGGAATGTCCAGAAGGGCACCACCAGGAGTGGAGCCTACGGTTTAATTCGACTCCACCTGGGAAACCTCAACCATGCAAGCTACAGAAAAGATGCACAGATTGCAAGCTTAATTCCGTTAACGAACGAGACTCCGTCATGCCCCGCGGTCCGAGTCCGGCTTACTAGAGGGACACGTGAGGCTCTGGCACATGAGATTGGCCAATAACTGGTGTGTCATGCCCTTACATGTCCGTGGCTGCATGTGCGCTACACTGAAAAGGCCAGCGTTTGTCGCTTACAGGTGAAGATAACCCGCTGAACAACGTTAGTGATGGGGATCTGTGATTACAATTATTACCGAACGCTGATTTCCCAGTAAGTGCAGGTCAACCGCAGTTCCGGAATTAGGCCTAACCGTCATTCCTGAAAAAATGAAAAACTTACGTGTGCAAACCACAGGTGCTGTAGCTTGCTTAACAGCTCGCCAGCCGTTCTCAGGCCCAGTATGGATTACACGTGATTGCACAAAGGTGAGAAAGGGTAGCGTATCCCCGGATAACATGTATGGATAGCGTACACATTCAAAATATATGTCTATACATCAGGAGGCAGGCTCAGACGGTGTTAGGCCCAGTATGGCTTGCAGGTGATTGCACAAAGGTGAGAAAGGGTACCGTATCCCCGGATAACATGTATGGATAGCGTACACATTCAAAATATATGTCTATACATCAGGAGGCAGGCTCAGACGGTGTTAGACTCAGTATGGCTTGCAGGTGATTGCACAAAGGTGAGAAAGGGTACCGTATCCCCGGATAACATGTATGGATAGCGTACACATTCAAAATATATGTCTATACATCAGGAGGCAGGCTCAGACGGTGTCAGGCACAGTATGGATTTGACGGCCCAGATTACACAGCGGAGGAGCAGGGAGAGGTAAAGATTGCAAATGCTGGGGCCCTGCCCAAGCAAGGGGGGCCCACTCGTGGGCGTCGGTACTGGCACTGGGCCCCTCATAGTACAGCGGTGTGTCTGACGGCGGGTGTGCACCACCACCGTCAGAGACACTTGATTGCACTATGAGGGACCCTGTGCCAGTGCCCGCGCCCAAGAGTCGGCCTACCCACCTGTCCAGGGCAACGGCACTCGCACGGTGTCATGTGCTAGGTGGTGACCCCGGCCATGGGGGGGAGGCAGCACAGTTAGGGAGTTTTCGAAAGTGGCATATGTTGATGTTGGACATTCAGCTGATGCAAAAGGCGAAATAGGTGAAGTCCCAGGAAGAGGTGGACCAAAGCAAGCCATTTTTCTGTCACCCTATGTGTCATCAGGGGAAGGTGGGACAAAATCCTTGGTTCATTTTAATGAAGGTTAGATCATCCACATTTTGGGTTAACAGACGGGTCCTTTTTTCTGTCAGGATTGATCCAGCTGCACTGAAGACTCTTTCCGATAGCACACTTGCAGCTGGGCAAGCGAGCTCCTGTAAGGCATATTGGGCCAATTCAGGCCAGGTGTCCAGTTTGGTGGCCCAATAGTCAAAGGGGAATGACCTGTGTGGGAGAACATCGATATGGGAGGAAAAGTAGTTTGTAACCATAGTTGACAACTGCTGTCTCCTGTCACTTTCCACCAATGCAGTATTACCAGTTGTGTGAGCGGTATTTGAAAAATCAGTCCACAACATTGTCATGAAACCCCTGTCTCCAACGCCACTTCTGCTGTGTGCACCACGTACACCTCTGCCAAGCTGCCCCCGGCCCGTACGGCTCGTGTGAGAACCATCACCGCTGCTGTGTGCTGGGAATGCCTCAAGCAACCGATTTACCAGAGTTGCTTGTTTATTAGCCAATATTAGGTCAAGGTTCTTCTGTGGCATGATGTTTTGTAATTTGCCTTTATAGCGTGGATCCAGGATGCTGGCCAACCAGTAGTCGTCATCGTTCATCATTTTGGCAATGCGGGGGTCCCTTTTTAGGATCTGCAAGGCATAATCTGACATGTGGGCCAATGTTCCCGGTGTCAATGATGCACTGCGAGTGCTGGTTGGAGGAGCACTTTCTGGCAAATCCACATCCCTCCAGTCACGCACAAACCCTGTACCAGACCTTGCCACGCCAACATTTTAACTTGCCCCACGAGATGCATCCTCCTCCCCTAAGTAATCATCCCCATCATCATCCTCCTCCTCCTCTTCTTCCTCCACCTCGTCCAGGAGAGGTCCCTGAGCAGACAATGGCTGAATGTCATCAAGGATTCCCTCCTCCTCTTCCTCCTCATCAACATTGGCTGCAGACGCCTGCTCCTTAAGGTGCGTCAAAGTTTGCATGAGCAGACGCATAAGTGGGATGCTCATGCTTAGGATGGCGTCGTCTGCGCTTACCAGCCATGTGCATTCCTCAAAACACTGAAGGACTTTACAGAGGTCTTTCAGCTTCGACCACTGCACACCTGTCAACTCCATGTCTGCTCTCAAAGTGCCTGGCCGTGTATCCTCCCACAAATGCATTATGGCCTGCCTCTGCTCGCACAGCCGCTCCACCATGTGCAGGGTGGAGTTCCACCTTGTTGCAATGTCGATAATGAGGCGGTGGTTGGGAAGGTGGAGCAATCGCTGCAGCTTCTGCATATGAACGGAGTGTACAGGCGACCGGCGGATGTGCGCGCACAGTCTTTGCACCTTCTGGAGCAGGGCTGTTAACTCCGGATAATTTTTGAGGAAGCACTGCACCACCAGGTTCAAGGTGTGAGCCAAGCAAGGTATGTGGCTGAGTTTTGAAAGGTCTATGGCTGCCACAAAATTATGGCCGTTATCACTAACTACCTTGCCTGCCTCAAGATGTACACTGCCCAGCCATGACTCAGTTTGTCGCTTCAAGTACTCGGCCAGCACCTCGGCGGTGTGTCTGTTGCCCAAACACATCATCTGCAACACAGCCTGCTGACGCTTTCCACTAGCTGCTCGATAGGGGGACACATCGTGTGCAACAGTGGCAGCTGCAGATGGAGTGCTCGTACGACTGCGCTCTGTGGACGAGCTTTCGCTTCTGGAGGAGGAGGAGGGTCGAACGCCTACAGCCAACTGTTTCCTATACCGTGGGCTAGGCAGCACTGTCCCACCACCGCTGTCCCCTGTGGACCCTGCATCCACCACATTAACCCAGTGTGCAGTGATGGACACGTAACGGCCCTGGCCATGCCGACTGGACCATGCATCAGTTGTGAGGTGCACCTTTCCGCTCACTGACTGCTTGAGTGCATGGACAATGCGGTCTTTCACATGATGGTGGAGGGCTGGGATGGCTTTGCGAGAGAAGAAGTGGCGACTGGGTAGGTCATAGCGTGGTACTGCATAGGCCATGAGTTCGCGGAAAGCTGTGCTTTCCACCAGCCGAAAGGGCATCACCTCAAACGAGATTAGTTTGGCAATGTGGGCGTTCAAACCCAGTGTACGTGGATGAGAGACTGAGTACTTTCTTGACCTACTCATAGTGTCTGGGAGGGTGAGCTGGACTTGAGAGCTGCATATGGTGGAAGTAGCGGTGGACAGGGCGGACTGAGAGAGGGTTGATGATGGTGATGGAGTTGTTGTTCTTTCTGATGGCCTAGAATCAGTCTTTCGTTGATATAACAGTGGGATTCCCTGACTGCTGTGGCCTTGCAACGACACCTCAACATTTGCTGCTGTGCTAACCGGTGGGCTTACAGTGGGGGAAACAATGTAGCGTTGCTGACTACTTTCGTTGTGATCAGTTGCACATGTGGCACTTGAGGTTTGGTGTTGTGTCCACGCTTGCAAGTGCATGCTGGTTAAATGTCTAAGCATGCAACTGGTATTCAAATTTTTCAGATTTTTCCCTCGGCTAAAGGTCTTTGCGCACTTCTTACAGATAACCTTGGCCTGATCATGAGGATTTTGTTCAAAAAAGTGCCACACTGCACTCTTCCTACTTTGGCAGACATTTTGCGGCCTAGCACGCTGTGATCTTTTGACCCTCTGGACAAGCTGTCCAGCAACTATTTTGATGTTTGGAACCTGTCTTTGGAGTGCTCCGGGTCTGCCAGATAACAGCTGTTGCGATGTCGATGTCTGCTGTGGATGCTCGTCATCTGAGCTATTGGAAGCAACACCCTCTTCCCCCAATGGATGCCAATCTGGGTCAACAACTGGGTCATCCATCACCTCCTCTTCTATGTCATGTGCACCTTCCTCTGTGTCACCGTGTATGGTGGTATAGTGTGCGGGAAGGGGCACCTGAGTCTCATCAGGGTCAGAATCTGGCTCTGTACACTGCGAGGAAAATGTAGTGCTCTGAGTGAATGTACCAGCAGAATCATCCATCAGCGGCTGTGCATCAGTGCACTCCATGTCAGATTCATCTTGGCCTGGGTAATTCACCATTTCACTTGATAATCCAGGCATGGTATGTGAAAACAGCTCCATGGAGTAATCAGTACTATGGCCTGCGTCATCCTTCAATCTTGGTTGGGGTGAAGGACACAAGGAAAGGTGTGGTTCATGAACATGAGCCTCCAATGACGACTCAGTGCTTTTACTTTTTACAACTGAAGAAGAGGAGGCGATAGAGCTGGAGGCTGAGTCAGCAATGTAAGACAAAACTTTTTCCTGATGCTCTGGCTTTAAAAGCGGTTTGCCAACTCCTAGAAACTAAGCGTTTGAGGCCTTATGTAGCCAGACGATGACGCAGGCTCACCACCTCCTGCATTCGGTCCTATTTTGCGCTTGCCACTACCATCAGATCCACCACCAACACCATCATTACCAGCTGCCAACCCCCGCCCAATTCCACGGCCTCTTCCACCAGACTTCCTCATTTTTGGTAGAAATGTAGACAAAATCCAACAAGCTATATAGTAATGTAAAACAAGGTACAAGGTGTCTATAGGACAGGGGAGATTTTGAATTTCTGCAGACACTTGTGGACACTGGACACTTTTGGATTGTGTGAGGCCCACTGAATATCTGAGCGCTCTGTCACAGGCTCGATGGCAGAGCTGTGACCAAAGTCACTAGAGGATAAGGGAGATTTTGAATTTGTGCACACACTTGTGGACACTGGACACTTATGGATTGTGTGAGGCCCACTGAATATCTGAGCGCTCTGTCACAGGCTCGATGGCAGAGCTGTGACCAAAGTCACTAGAGGATAAGGGAGATTTTGAATTTCTGCACACACTTGTGGACACTGGACACTTATGGATTGTGTGAGGCCCACTGAATATCTGAGCGCTCTGTCACAGGCTCGATGGCAGAGCTGTGACCAAAGTCACTAGAGGATAAGGGAGATTTTTAATTTCTGCACACACTTGTGGACACTGGACACTTATGGATTGTGTGAGGCCCACTGAATATCTGAGCGCTCTGACACAGGCTCGATGGCAGAGCTGTGACCAAAGTCACTAGAGGATAAGGGAGATTTTGAATTTGTGCACACACTTGTGGACACTGGACACTTATGGATTGTGTGAGGCCCACTGAATATCTGAGCGCTATGTCACAGGCAGAAATTGGCTAGTGTATCACAAACTACAAGGTGTATGTAGAATTGGGCAGAATAGGAATCTCCCTAGAGTGCAGGTCTGTAAGAACGGAACATGTCCTCCACTTATTCTCACAGAGTGACACACTGATAGCTTCACTGTGGCTGTGATAACAGCCGTTACACGGTACTGTGTGAGGAGCGTACACCGCTGTATGGTGTGAAAAAATGCACACTCAGTACCTCAGCAGGACAAAAAAAAAAATTGGGATTGCTTTTAAAAAAGCAGTTTGCGGAGCAGTTGGTAAACAGCAATGCAGGAATGTCAGGAAGCCTTAGAAGGCAGCCCAACAACCAACACCACTGATACACCACTATATAGCCTCCCCTTGCACTGCACAGTGACTGGTGTGTTGTACAGGCAAAATCGCTAGCAGCAGAAGCAGTTTTTTTTTCTTCTTCTCAGCAGGACGAAAAAAAAAAATTGGGATTGCTTTTAAAAAAGCAGTTTGCGGAGCAGTGGGTAAACAGCAATGCAGGAATGTCAGGAAGCCTTAGAAGGCATCCCAACAACCAACACCACTGATACACCACTATATAGCCTCCCCTTGCACTGCACACACAGTTACTGGTGTGTTGTACAGGCAAAATCGCTAGCAGCAGAAGCAGTTTTTGGTGTCTTCTTCCCTGCCTAACGCTCTCCCTACAAAATCAGCAGCAGCAGCAGCTCTCTCTATTCTGAGATCAGCATGAGTAACATGGCGGTCGGCGTGCACGCCCTTTTATACCCCCTGTGACGCCCACCAAAGCAAGCCAATCACTTGCATGCCCTTCTGAAAGATGGTGGTGACCCGTGCCTATGTCATCACGTTGCCCACAGTGTCCGTGGATCCTGATTGGCTGAAAAAGAGCGCAAAACAAACTTTTGAAACGCGACTTTGGCGCGTAAGTCGCCGACCTCGTGGCCGACCTCATCCTAGGGTCGGGTTTCGTTTCATGAAACCCGACTTTTGAAATTTTTCGACCCGTTTCGCTCAACTCTAGGTGCAACTATTTACAAGAAAAGTTTATGATACACTCCAAGCTCATGATCACTGCAGTTCAATTTTTCATAAAAAATGCTGCCAATGCAACTAGGCAAACTGTAGAAAACTGTAAGAAAACATGATGAACAACAAAAAGCAAAAAGGCACAATGGTGCTAATACCCTCCTGGGTAACCGTTATTTTTGGCATGTTCTTTAATGTTGGTTCCCTCCTGGGGTGATGGAAGCTGATTTCTTGGGCTGCTTCCAGGGGAGAACTTGAGGACATCCTCTTCTTGCTGGTTAACCACAAATTGCATATATTCTTTTTCCCATGGAGTGGGATTGGTCTCTGCCGGTGTAGATGAAATAGCAGCTGATGCAACTGTTGCCTGTGACTCTACAGGGGCCATGGTAGGTGCTAATGGCTGTTGCCCTTCGTTTCCAGATGATACGACAGCTAACGGTGCGGCTGCCTGTCGCAGCGGGTATGGTACCATTGGGACACTGCCGCTTAATGACGGAACAAGTATAGGACCATTTCGGTCCACAGGCGCAGTCCCTAACACCAGGATCATGGCAGGGGCTGTGATCGTACCTGGTGTTTCCCGCGGATGTTCTAGCTCTTGCGCGGGTGCCGTATGGTGAACGATGGTAGCGGCAATCTCCGGGGCTGCCTGGTGGGTGAGCGGCAGCGGGGCCCTTCCCTGTACAGGCTTGGGGAACGCCGATAGGAGCCTGTGCGGCCGCGCCAGGTCTGTGCTGGGACTCAGTCCCTGCCCCCCAGTCTGCTCCGGGACTCTCATGTACCTCTTCCTAGCAGGCCGCGTCCAGTGGCAGCATCGGCTTGGAGGTGGAGGTGGGCGCTGCAGATGGTATTGCGGTGGCCGTATGCCCTGCGGGGGCTGCCTGGGGGCAAGTTGGTTTTCTCCATCACGTTCGCCTGGTCCCCGTCCTTCCTCCATCATGGCGTCCTGGTGTTCTTCTCCCTTCCCGGGCTCCTTTCCCGCCACAGGGCTTCGCTCCTCCTTCTGGGGGCGGCGTCTTCTTCCTACTCCTCCATACCAAGCCAATATACGAACCCCTCTGGGGGTGGGTGATGTTGCTGTAGCATAGAAGTTAAGGCAGGGGAGGCCCAGGACAGTCCACGCTCTTTTCTTAGGACCACCCATGTTGTCACGCCCTTCTTCACCTCGCCGGTGGCCATTTTGAGAGTCCCTTCTACATTCTATCAATTTGGTTATTTTGCACATTCTCAGCAATTAAGTCCAATAAATCTTCGGCACACAGAACCCGGTGGTACCGGGCTTCGTCATCCTGTTCGTGACGCCAAAAATGGGTCACCCTCACACCCAGGGCGGCGGGGTACTCGGTACCGGGCCCGTTGATCCCTAAGAGGGGGTTGTTGTCACGGCAACTATGGCCCGGTCTGTGGCCCTGGGCGCCCATTGTAATTAGCGGAAATGTTCATTGAATGATTCGTGACGCCACCTGTGGTGTTCGGCAATGAAGATGTGAAGCCGAAGCTGCAGACAGATCCTCTGGGACAGATGGTGTGGTGCAGCAATGATGTTGTGGCCCTCCACAGGTAGGGCAGTAGTCCCAAGGCCGTGTAGGTGTAGAGATAGGGGAGAGACGTAGATGGTGCAGTGTCAGGCACAGAGATGTAGCAGTGCTGGGAGTTTTGGCACAGGAATAAGTGGAGGACACCAGGGCATGCAGTTCCAAAGCTTTACTCACAGTCTGTTGTGCATACAGGTGCCCGCTTCCGTGCCGTGTCCTCCGGGTCAGGGGCTCAGTCAACCTCCAAGCTAGATGAAGCACTCCGTTCCAACACTTCGCCAACATGTGCCTTTCCTGAACGTCTCCCTTTTTGCGCCTGTAGTGAAGTACTCTCAGTACTGAGTTACACTGGAGTTCCTCCTGTCAGATGTTCCTATGAACTCTACTTGTACGGAAGACAGCTGTAGCCTGCTTTGGGGACTCCTTGCTACTAAGTCCCGGCTCACTCACGTTGCTGTCGTGCCCCCAAGTATTGTGTGGGAATAAAGTGGTGACAACTTCTATTCCTCCGGTGTCTGCTGCAGGACCATTAGTATCCATACAACCTTGGGGACCGGACCCTGGCCTTGTGCTGTGAACTTGGGAAGGGTTCTGCTCTAACCCTAATCCTCAGTCCTCCTTTTCTCCTCACATTCCGTTCAAATGTATCTTTCTTGTAAAGAGTCAGGCTTTCCATCAATGTCTCTTTCCAGTGCCAGCAGACCCAGGTCACTGAAGTCCGCTGCAGCACTTCCTTCCTCCATCCCACTCCGGGGATCTTCCCTCTCCTTCTGACCCCATCAGACTGACTCAATCCTAAACTCTTCCCAATCTTTTGGTGCAGACTAAGCTCCACCCACCTCCCAGCACTTGTCGTGTTCCAAGCAGGGAGCCACCAAAGGGTGCTTTGCTACATTACTATGTTGTGTGGGATGCAGGTGTTGGAGTGTGGTCAGGTGTCCCCACCTTACCTGAATAAAAATGCTTTCTATATAGATTTCTCCATGTATGAACCATATTCAAAGAGCACCCAACTTAATTGCCTGAAAAAGATATTTGCCTCAATACCTATGCATCCTCAATCGAATTCAAGTGATAAGGGTATTCATAACAGAGGCAGAAAGAGAAAGTGAGTGGCAAGAAACAACTGAATGCCAGGTATCATAACTCCAAAGAAGCCGTGGCACCCCCACTTCACGAAGTTTGTGGTAGCGACACCCACCCGGGACCAAACGGCTGAGTCTGCTGTGCACGCCATTTGTAAATATTTTATCCAGGTGTATGGATGCCAACAGCGGATCCATTAAGATCAAGGAACTTGTTTCTTGTGAAAAGTAATGGATGAGTTGCAGTGGATATATCAGTTCAACAGGTCGCACACCACGCCGTACCATCCTCAGGGAAATGGGGCCTGTGAGCGGTTTAACCATATTCTAATCCAGATTCTGAGGGCCCTGGAAGATGACAGGAAGGCTAGGTGGCCAGAGTATGTCTGAACTCGTATGTGTCATGGTTAGGACATGGTTAATGTCCTGTTCTCACAGGGTTAACTTTTGCCGGCCTCTCTTTGGATCTGGGAGGGGTATTTATACTCACTCCAGACTAGCATTCTCTGTTAGCTATACTGTTATTCTGGCTGTGTGTCTGACTGACCCCCCTGGTGTGCGTGTACTGCATTGCTTGCTTGATTCCCGTGTATGACCCTGCCTGTCCCCTCACTCTGAACTCCATCTCACGTTTTAGGTGCTATTGTCTTCGCTGGTTCTGACCTCCTGGCTTGGCTATTGTTACTCCGCTACTGTTTGCCCCTATTGTACCGTCTATTGCCCGTTCTGGTTTTCTGATCTATTTCTACGTCCTGACTATCCGCTATGTCTAACCCTTTGGTACTGTCCTGCTATCTCGTGCATTGACCCCGGTTTGATCTGGTTTCCACCCCTGTCTATGCCCCTTGGTAACTTGTCCCGTAGTTACCTTTCTAGGAGTTTCCCTGCAGCTCCTAGCTCTGTGGAGCTTAGGCCACGCCCCCAGCAGTCACATGCTTCAGGTCCTGATAGTTTGAAGCATGCATTGTCACCGCTGCTGCCCTGCTCCACAGGTATCTTTGAGCACGTTTTTTTGTACTCAGGACATGCGCACTGGCTCAGTGAGCGAGTGTAGTGCAGTGTTCCTGACATTATAACTGACCGTTTCAGTTCTTTTTTTTCCTCTGAAGGGAAAAAAAAAAAAAGTGTTATCCTCATGGATCCCATACAAGCTTTGGCTCATCAGGTCAAGCACCTGACCCAAATGTTCCATTAACTCAATGTGGAACAGCGCACGATGGCCCATAACCAGCAACAGTTGGTGGTTACTGTGCAGGGGGCTGTCGATGCAGGGGCTTCTAGTTCTGGGGGTAGAGATGTGCCATTAGCATCCACTGAATCTCCAGTCAAATTGCCAGACCCTTTCTCAGGGGAAAAAAAGGAGTTAAGATCTTTCAGAGAAGGATGCAAGCTTTTTTTTTTCTCTAAGGCCCCGCTCCTCCGGGGATGAGTTCCAGAGGGTGGGGGGTCATTATTTCTCCACTTCGGGGGGCTCCACAGGCATGGGCTTTCTCTCTCTCTTCCTCTGCTCCTGAACGTATGTCTGTGAATTTGTTCTTTGAGGCTCTGGGGCACATTTATGATGAGCCTGATAGAGTGCGTCTGGCAGAGGATATGGTGATGAGTGTGACACAGGGGAGGCACTCTAATGAATGGTTCTGCTCAGAGTTTAGACGTTGGACGTCCGAAGTATCCTGGAATGCCGCTGCCCTGAGAGGGTTGTTTCGCAGGGGCCTGTCTGACCGTCTGCAGGACGCTCTGGCATTACATCCGCGTCCTGATACCCTGGAGGACGCCATGATGCAGGCAGTCCGTATGGACTGGAGACTCCGTGCTAGAGGAATGATGCAACAAGAGTCTCCCTTGTACCCCAAATTGTGTGACACTGCACCTGTATCTGAGCCCATGGAGGTTGGGTCAGTCTCGGTTAAGGAGAAAGAGAGAAGGCACCATAGAGACAACCTACTATGCTTTTACTGTGGAGCCTCTGGACATTGGAAAAGGAATTGCCCCTCCTGCCCTTCTTCAGAGAAACCATCAGAGAAATGACTGAGTCTGGGCAACAATCGAGGAGGTTGTCCAGACTCCCAGGTACATTTTTTCTCACGTATAAAAATGGTGGTCCAGGTTGAATTGGAACTTGATGGCGGTCCTGTTACGGCCACCGCCTTTGTCGACTGTGGTTCCTCCATTAATCTGATTGATGCCAAAGCTGTGACTCTTAATAAGATAGGGACAGTAAGGTTAAAAGACCCTGTTAAAATTGTGGCTGTGGATTCATCCCCTCTTACCCGGGATGGAATTTGTTTTATGTCTGAAGTTTTTTCTATGAAAGTGGGTTCCACTCATGTGGAAAATTTAAGTTGTTTCATTATGAATAATCTGCCTGCAGGACTGGTATTGGGAATGCCCTGGTTGCAAGGCCACAATCCTCTTATTGATTGGGTGAAGGGGGAGATCACCCGGTGGGGATGTAATGATATTGGTCTGTGTTGTAACCCGGTTCCTTTTGTCAATCTGATAAAATCTGTATCTGTGTCATCTGTCGGTCTGGAGGGTATTCAGGAGTACCTGAGAGACTTTAAAGATGTGTATTCCGAAAGCGAGGCTGAGGCGCTCCCACCACATAGACCATATGATTGTGCTATCGATTTAGTACCTGGAGCCAAATTACCCAAGGCTCGTTTGTTTAATTTGTCTGGGCCTTAGCACCAAGCTATGAAAGAGTACATTAAAGAAAGCCTTCGCAAGGGGCATATTCGGCCCCCGGTCTCACCCGTTGCAGCGGGGTTTTTCTTTGTAAAGAAAAAAGATGGTGGGTTGCGACCGTGTCTCGACTTTCGAGAGCTGAACAAAATTACTGTTAAGAACACGTACCCTCTCCCGTTGATTCCTGATCTATGCAATCAACTCACGGGGGCCAAATGGTTTTCTAAGCTCGATCTACGAGGGGCTTATAACCTTATAAGGATCCGGGAGGGGGACGAATGGAAAACAGCATTCCTGACAACTGAGGGGCTGTTTGAAAACCTGGTTATGCCCTTCGGCCTCACTAACGCTCCTGCGTTTTTTCAGAACTTTATTAATGTTGTTTTTTCTGACTTTACGTTACATAGTCATTTACCTGGATGACATCTTGATTTACTCTGAGGACAGTCAGTCACACTTGTACCATCTGCGTATGGTTCTTATGAGACTCCGTGAGAACCATTTGTATGCTAAGCTGGAGAAGTGCTCATTTTTTATGCAAGAACTATCTTTTCTGGGTGTAATTGTATCCGGGGACGGATTCCGCATGGATCCAGGGAGGGTTCAGGCCATTGCAGATTGGGTGCAGCCTCATGACCTGAAGGGGTTGCAGCGATTTCTGGGCTTCGCTAATTATTATTGGAAGTTCATTAAAGGGTTCTCGCAGGTGGTGAAACCCTTGACGGACCTCACTCTTAAAGGGGCAGATGAAAAAAATTGGTCAGTGGCCACAAGAAATTCCTTCCTGGCATTAAAGAAGTGTTTTACTACAGCCCCTGTGTTGGTACAACCTGATTCGTCAAGACCTTTTATCGTCGAGGTTGACGCTTCGGAGGTGAGGGTGGGGGCAGTATTGTTACAGGGCCCCTCTACTCTGACTAACCTCAAACCCTGTGCCTTTTTCTGTAAGAAGTTCTCTTCGGCCGAGAGAAACTATGATGTCGGTAACGGAATTGTTAGCAGTTAAATTGGCCTTCGAAGAATGGAGGCATTTTTTGGAGGGGACCGCTCATCCCATTACGGTCATCACTGATCATAAAAACCTGGCCTATATCGAGTCTGCTAAGAGATTGACCCCCAGACAGGCTCGGTGGGCACTTTTTTTTTCTCGATTTCATTTTACCATCACGTTCCAACCAGGGACTAAAAATGTAAAGGCGGATGCCTTATCCCAAAGTTTTGATTCTGTGCCCTCTCCAGAACCTCCTTCCTCCATTCTTCAACCGGGAGTGGTTGTAGCCGAAATCTCCTCTGAGTTACAGAGAGAGATTCTGGAAGCACAAGCACAAGCTCCCAGGAATAAACCCCCAGGTAAATTGTTCGTACCCGAACAATTCCGTCCCACACTCCTTCAAGAATTTCATGATTCTGTGTTAAGTGCACACCCTGGTATTGCAGCTACCCGGGGGGCAGTAGCTAGGGGGTTTTGGTGGCCCTCTATGGGTACTGATATAAAAAGGTTTGTGAATACTTGTGGGGTGTGCGCGCGCTCTAAAAGCTCTCAGGTCCGGCCGGCCGGGGAATTGGTGCCTTTGCCAATTCCGGATTAACCATGGACACACCTGTCCCTGGACTTTATCACTAATCTTCCACCTTCCAAGGGTAACTCAGTGGTATGGGTAGTGGTTGATAGATTTTCTAAGCAAGCCCACTTTGTGCCATTACCTGCATTACCATCTGCTGAAACCTTGGCCCGCTTGTTTATACAGCACATTGTTCAACTGCATGGAGTGCCTTTGAACGTGGTGTCGGACAGGGGTGTGCAATTTGTGGCCAGGTTTTGGAGAGCGTTTTGTATGAAGTTGGGGGTCACGTTGTCATTCTCCTCTGTCTATCACCCGGAATCCAACGGAAAAACTGAACGCACCAACCAGTCATTGGAGCAGATTCTGAGATGCCTGGCCTCCTCCAGACAGGAAGACTGGTGTGAGGTATTACCCATGGCAGAATTTGCATTCAACTGTCGGATTAATCAGTCTACCGGAAAGTCTCCCTTTCAGGTCAATTATGGGTTTGTTCCGCAGTTTGGGGAATTTTCCCGTATGAATTCGGATTGCCCTGGTGCCAAGGGGATGGTACAACAATTAAAAACTCTCTGGAAGGAGGTGCAGGGGAACATCTCCAAAGCCCAGAAGAAGTTCAAACATTTTGCAGACAGGAGGAGGAGGGTGGTTCCTGCATTGACAGTGGGGGAAAAAGTCTGGTTGTCCACGCGTAACATCAAACTTAAAATACCCTCTATGAAGTTGGGCCCCAAATTTATTGGCCCATACAAGATTGTAGAGGTGATCAACCCGGTGGCATACAGATTACAGTTGCCCACCTCCTTCAAAATCTCTAACGTCTTCCACAGGTCCCTATTAGAACCTGTGGGGACAGTTAGAGAAGATCCCTCATCTGTGGCTCCACCAGTGTTGGTAGAGGGTCAACTGGAGTACGAGGTAGGGTGCATCATTGATTCACGGTGGATGCGCCGGAGACTTCAGGGTCTTATCCATTGGAAGGGATATTCCTTTGAGGATCGGTCGTGGGTTCTGGCCAGTTCAGTGCACGCTGTTCGACTGGTGCGGGCTTTTCATGCCAGATACCCTGAGAAACCTGGGGGTCCAGTGGCCCCCCATTAAGAGGGGGGTACTGTCATGGTTAGGACATGGTTAATGTCCTGTTCTCACAGGGTTAACTTTTGCCGGCCTCTCTTTGGATCTGGGAGGGGTATTTATACTCACTCCAGACTAGCATTCTCTGTCAGCTATACTGTTATTCTGGCTGTGTGTCTGACCGACCCCCCTGGTGTGCGTGTACTGCATTGCTTGTTTGATTCCCGTGTATGACCCAACCTGTCCCAACACTCTGAACTCCGCCTCACGTTTTAGGTACTATTGTCTTCTCTGGTTCTGACCTCCTGGCTTGGCTATTGTTACTCCGCTACCGTTTGCCCCTATTGTACCGTCTATTGCCCGTTCTGGTTTTCTGATCTATTTCTACGTCCTGACTATCCGCTATGTCTAACCCTTTGGTTCTGTCCTGCTATCTCGTGTATTGACCCCGGTTTGATCTGGTTTCCGCCCCTGTCTATGCCCCTTGGTAACTTGTCCCGTAGTTACCTTTCTAGGAGTTTCCCTGCAGCTCCTATCTCTGTGGAGCTTAGGCCACGCCCCCAGCAGTCACATGATTCAGGTCCTGATAGTTTGAAGCAAGCATTGTCACCGCTGCTGCCCTGCTCCACAGGTATCTTTGAGCACGGTTTTTTGTACTCAGGACATGCGCACTGGCTCAGTGAGCGAGTGTAGTGCGGTGTTCCTGACAGTATGGATCTATAACAATAGGGTCCATCAAACCACCAGCTACACACCTTACTCCTTGTTGTTCGGGCAAAAAAAAGTTACGGAGCTGGAGCTGTATCCAGGGGAAGACTACCCATGGGCGGGGTTGTCTTCCTGGGTCCAAGAACATCGCCACCGTCTCCAGACCCTACATTGTCTAGTTCACACACGACTCCGGGAGTTGGAGCACCCGGAGAAGCTACCTCTGCGGGGGATAGATCTTCAGGTTGGAAATCGAGTGTTGGTGCGGGACAAGCACCCCCTGTGACAAGCTGGAAAACCATTGGGAGAGTAGGCCATACAGAGTGAAGCATCGCGTTAGTACGGAAGGGCCCGTGTACGAGATCTACCCAGAAGGGGAAGATAATGCGCCCACCGGAGTGGTCCACAGGAGTATGCTCCGGCCATGCCTCTCCGAGGACCCCATACTAAGGGAAGAAATCCCTGAGGTTCCTGAAGAGGTGCCTCCCATGACTGGAGAGGATGATGAAGAAGAAAGTCTTGAGCAATCATCTGAAAATATGTCTGTTGGTCCGGGCCCTGGGACCCCGGAAGAAAACATTGCGGAAGGTGCAGAACCAACTTTGCCTTCACTAGAAGACTCCAGTATTCCTTCCAAACCACGTCGCTCCGAACGAACAACGGCTGGACAACCCCCCAATTGTTACAATCAGGACTAGCTCTATAGCAGTGCTCAGAATGCCTTGCCCGTGGAATGGCGAGTGAAAAGAAAGGGGGTGTAAGAAGATGAGCTAAGGCAGAAACAGCAGTTTCCGGTGCCCTTTAAGGCCGGAACTATCGGTGCTGTCACTACTGTTGCCGGGGGAGGGTTCTTCTGGGAGGGAAGGACCTTCATGGTCAACAGCAGGGGGTGCGGGGAGTGTAAAGAGGAATATAAAGAGGACTGAGCGTGGGATTGGGTCAGACTTGGCTGGAAAGCTACAGGAGAAGGTTGATTCCCTCTCCGCTGCTCCAGCTGACAACCCCACCCCACCCTTCCCACAGAGTGCTGACCCCACAATCGCTATTGAGTTATCGTCTGACCCTGTTCCTGTGGACAGCCCTGTCCTGCCTGTGGTGATTGATAAGCTGACTTTCTGCGTTCCTAGAGACTATCCCAGAGGACCGCCCACTACCGCGGTCTGTGAGCGAGCAAACAGCTCGTGTTCGGCGCATCACTGAGGGATTCATACAAAGGACTGCTTCCACAACCATCCGCAATGTTGGAAGACAGTGTTTCTTGTTCCTCCGTAATAGAGCCAGAGACTTAGTTCACGATTTGCGACGGATTTTCCAGCCTTTCTCCTGCAAAGACTGCAATCGATAAGTTACCCCATTTTTGCATATCTTTCTATGAAGCATTGTGGTTGTGCTTAATAACCGTAGTTCATATAGTTAATCCTGTTTCTGTAGTGGCCCCCCTTAGCTCTGGGCCCTCTGCGGCTGCAGAGGTTGCACCACGGTATGAACATCCCTGGTCCCCAGTGAAAAAAGGTGGAGGTAACACAGGTACAAAATACTGATTAACAACCACTTACACACCTGTCATCCATGTGGGTGGAGAGGAGGGTTGTTCAGTATTATAAAGGAGCACAGATAAAGCTTGTATAAGGAGCAGTCATACACCACACAAGGACAAACATGGGTTTTTGATTTAATTTTTTTAACTGACTCAGGATTGCGAAAATGCCAAGCAGTTAAGAAAAGTCAGCGGCACATCCTTCAGTCATTATCTGATTTAAAGCTGCTCCATACAATACAAGTCAACAAGACGACAAAAACAATTTCCCTGAAGGCTGCTGGGCATCTTTTCGAGATTTTTTTGTCCCAAAAAAGTTAGCATTTTGTTAAAAAAAAATCTGAAAAAAGGCTAAATTGTTATAAACAAACACCAAAGAAAAAAGCCAATAAAATGTTCCAGGAAATGCTAACAAAGAATTGACAAAAATGCTTCAGAACAACAGACGTCAGTATTTCCTGAAGTTTCTGTCTTAAAAACTTGTTTTTGACTGCTAGATATCCAAGAAGTATCATTTCTCCTCTCTCACAGCCAAACCAGATCTCACACTTTGCACTTACGAGGGGCAGTACCCCAAAACACAGTGTCTGCAAATTGAGATTCTGGCTTGGCTTTTATCCTAAGTCATGTAACAAGGCTCGTTAAAGGGTCGACATTGACTTTTAGGATTGCTACTTCCAATAGGTGGCGCTAGAGTTCTAGTCCTCTTCCTCTCTGAAGAGACAATTTGCATGACTGCTAGATAAAAACACAGTGTGAATATAGCCTCATGGTTTGATACATTTTTTTGCCAATAGCAGCTAATGAAAACAGTCCAATCTTTTAGTGTTGTACGTGTAAATGATGACCTTTTAACTACACTTTGTTCAAATATGTTGTGTACCTGTTAGTCATTTCCATACCCACCACAAATTAAGTTGGGAAATACTATTACAGTTTTCCAATCTCTGTAAGTTTTCAATTTAATTTTATGTGAAGCTCATAAATTTAATTTTTATACTTTTACATGACCTTGTATATCTTCAATGTAAATATTTCAGCAGTAAACTTTAATTTGCAGAATGAATTTGTCAAAGTAGTTTGCACCTGACGCTTTACTTATGTTCACTCTACTTAACATTCAGTTCACCTCACAAAGCCTTTTATTGTGATGCTCTACATTAAATTGTACCTTTACAGAATGGGGGTTGGGTAGTATTCCATTGATTTCCAAGACAGGCTAATTTTTCATGTCCCACTAGGCGATATCCAAGGTAGCAAAAATAAATTAAGAGCGTTTCGGAACAATATACAAAATCTCCATTCTTTATCTTCTTTGGAAGACCACATGATGCACCTACAATAAGATATGGGCCTGTTAAATCCAGTTTGAAATTTATCTTGGTTTTATTTTTGCAATCACAGTCTTGCCTTTGGATAAAAAAAAGAGAGAAAACATTTATAGAGTTCCAAAGAGAACGGTAAATTTGGAGCAGACAATTGAAAAAAATACAGAGCTAATTCTATTTTTTTTTGTCTTTATCTATACTAGTACCCTCTGGGTGTAGTATGTATAAAATGCTTTATCTCTTCTTCCAGTTTATACTGGGTGCATTCAGTGGTCTAGAAAAAAGTATTAAACTGCGTACAATTGCTAATGACTTCTATATGAGGAAATCCTGAATTAGTCTGCATTCACACATTGGTGTGAATAGTCCGTGTGCTGCCCGATCAGCACACGGACCCATAGAGTTTCATTGATCTATTCACACGTTTGTGAGAATCACGGATTGAAATGTGAGATCAGTAAAACTCAGACATAGCATATATGTTCGGTTTCACAAGAATTTTTACGCAAAGTTGTCAAAATTCAGTCACGATTTGGTAAATCATTGCGTTTCTACTAATGCTTTTGTTATTATTTTGGCTAGGATAGAGTTGCTATATGATGAGCGGGGGTGACGCGGTGGCGTGTTTGATGAGGATAGAGGAACGATGTGCTCTTTTTTTATTTTCATTAACTTTATGTATGCTGATTCTGGCAACCAATCAGGGCACAGAAACCATACACAACGTCATGATAAAAGGTCTTCTGTGATTGGCTGCCAAAGTCTCATGTCCCTGGCCATATAAAAAGCTGACATCCTGTTTTACTGACTCAATTTGCTCAGTGACACATTGCAGAGAAGTTGCTCCTGATGGTGCTGCAAGTGTTCTTGTTAGTTAGCTAGATAGGATCCTGTCTTGTGTGAAATGGATCTTCCAGCATCTAACTAGATTGTGCAAAAACTGTGTGTCAGTCTCCAGAGGCACCATTTGCTACTTCATATTGTTTGTGATAAAAATGTGTTCCAGAGACAAATAAGAAGGCCAGATTTCCACTTAAAAATAGTTAGGCCTAATATTGGGATGCAGTCATAAGGCCGAATTAGCAAATCCAAATCGTTTGTGTTAAAAAACTGTGTTTCAGAGAAAAATCAGAAGGCCTGATATCCACATAAAAAAAATCATTAATCCTAATATATGGGTGCACTGAGGAGGCCCAATTAGCTAATCCAAATCATTTGTGATAAAACCGTGTTTCAGTGATAAATCAGAAAGCAAGATTTTTACTTAAAAATCGTTAGGCCTAATAATGAGGTGCAGCTAAGAGGCTCAGTTAGGTAATCCAACTCATTTGTGATAAAACTGGGTTTAGTGACAAATCAGAAGGCCAGATCTCCACTTAAAAATTGGTAGGTATAACAGTTTTGTTCAGGCACACTATCTAAGAAAAGAAATTGTGATTGTTCATTTAGTGACAGGTGGCTGACAGCTGTGGGCCTATGGTTGTGAAACAGAAGGTTACAAGAGGCAAAGGCTACTTAGAACATGAGTAGGAAAAAGTGAGGTTGTGATGAAAGGAGGAAAAGGCTTGGTGTTACGTACAAAATGAAAACTCAACTGTACAAACACTGTCTTGTTCTATCCAAAGACCACTGACAACATCTTTTACTGGACGGGCTACTCGACTTCCTTTCTTTCACAGTTGCACAGCAATAAGCCTTGTAGTTGAGGCTTGGAAAGAGCATGTTCTCCAGTGGATTGCAAGCGCTGTATCAAGTGGCCTCTTCTCCTCTTCCTCCACTTTAACATCGTACACAGTACAATCCTCAAAGCTGGCACCCCAATCACCTTTGTTTCCTCCTGAGTCAAAAATTTCCAATTGCCCAAATAACTGTGAGGAACCACAGATGAGCCATTCTGCAGAGCTATTCACACATTCTATTCCATGGGCATCAGAGGTCTGCGCTGAAGAATAATATAATCCAGAGGAGGAAAGCATCTGCACTGATGCCCAAAATTTTTCATCTTGGATCCGGGGCCGGACAAAGTAGGGTCCAAGCAAAATCCAGACCCTTGTCACCAGACGCTAACCCCAGGGTGTGTAGGTTATCCTAATTAAACTCAGATACCAAAGGCGCACACGGACGGTACTGTCGCGTCAAGGCAGTAAGAGGACGAGTGTGACTCCCAGGGCGAGGAGTGTAAGCAAAGAGACGATGATGATGATGTACTTCTACTGGTATAAATGGACACAAAGAAGTGCAAGGAAGGCATAAAACAGCTGTAGTCTGTCAGGTCTTCTGTCTCACCTGTTAATCTCCCCTGCCATCTGTTAGGCGTCGGATTCCTGTAGCTACACAACAGGAGTCCAGAGCCTCACATACTGCTTTGCAGCAAGTCACTCCTGAGGCTAAGTCCCGCTGTCGCTCCACTGAGCATGCTCATGAGACGATCTCCCATTGGAGCTCGGGAGTCACGTGCTCAGGTCCTTCCCCTGATCTGGTTGGTCCATCTAAGCTATCTGGAAGATCCCGGCAGCGCACGGTTACAAAAGGACCACATGGTCGATCGGCCATGCGCTAGTATAGACATTACTTGCTAGATGTGTGAATGGTGGCGGATGTATGATTCTGGTGACTGACTCATTTGAAACCCCTTCCCTCTGATAATACACATGGGAATTAGTTCAGCAGTCAGCGCCAGTCAGTGGCAAGCCTTAGGCCACTGTGCACACCGTGCCTCTGCACTAGCGTCCGATTGTGCTACTCTTCACGGCACTATCGTCGCAGTTGCAGCTCTCTTTGGCGCCCACAGTAGCGACGCCGCACACACGGTAGGTCTAGACGGACGCAGTTCCTTCTGCCTTTGGTCCTGCACCTGTGACCTAATATCGTGTGTGCATTTATTTGAGCCCTGTGACGCTAACAGGCTCAGCCTTTTTGTGTTTACCCTTACTGGTATCTCTGTGATTAAACAGTGATTGCTCTGCGCACCTGGGTGACATTAAACCCCGTGCGCAGTATACCGCCATATTGCACGTCTGCCATTATTCAGCAGCAGTTATAACACCCTCTGCACGGTGGACCCCGAGCGGCGAACGCACTTTATTATTTATTTTATTTAGTGCGTTCCGCCATTCCTAACACCACCTGCACAGCGCACATTACAATGTTCTCCATGTAATGGAATAAAGAAATACATCATCAAGAATCGGGTGAGTGCTGCAATTCTTTATACTTGCACCACCCTGAAGTGATCCATTGAAGAAGTACAAGAGGTGTTGGTTCCACAGATACTTTAAAAGCTACACAATTGGTGCCTGAATCTTCGCTTGCTAGACATTCACAATAGTTTAATTTATTCATATATTCAGCATATATTGTGAAATCTGGTTACATATTTGCCTTAGACCATATATGAAATTACAAATGAAAACATTTGATGCCTTCTTGTGAGTCAAAGGAAAAATGGAGCAATTTGCAATGTCAAATGTAGATGATCAATATATAAAGTTTGATGAAAAATATATTTCCCATATAAAACTGATAAATGTTCCCTCAATTGTCACATTTATCTTTGTCACTAGACTGAATTAAAAAAAAGACATCATAGATAAAGAGACCTTCAGTTACACATATACCTTGTTCTTGATTCTCTTTCCAAGCTTCTAGATTCATACTAGGTATATTGTCACAAGACTCAAAACCTTCAGGATAATTTGCCATCAGAAAGCTATCAGGAGGTACTTGTGTTAGTTCTGTATTATCACAAATCACACGAGATAGGGAATGTCTTTCAAGTTCCAGTTTCTGTTTTTCGGTGAACACATTTATGCCTTCATACCAAAACCTAAACATATTAAAAAGAGAAAACAAAATAAACTTCCTATATAAATTGCTGTATAGAAGTATTTGCACCTCACACAAATTTATTGCTCTATATTTTGAAAATGTTCTGCATTTATATGTTTCATATCAGTCAACTAGTTTTAATGAAAAGATAAAACAACATGAGAAAGCAAAAAACACAGCACATAAATGATCATTTAATTGAGTTTAATTTCATCCATTACGACAAGTCGTCAATGTCCTGCCCCACTCAATTACATTGCCATCAAAAAGATTTATGCTAAATATAATGGGATCCATGTGTTCCAAAATGTTAAATTTTTAACTCATCAGTCGACAAAATAAAATTCAAAAAGTCTTTCGGGTCACTTACTGCTACTATGGATTCCATTTTTGTCCAGGGTACACTGATCTTAACTGATTTAACCAATGTCTTTTGTAATCTCCCCACCACTTGATGAACATGGCGAAACGCCCTGGGGTACCAGGACCCTCTATCCAGGCAGCAACCAAGTATATTACCCTTTGTAAATACTGGGCCCTTTTTTGAGAAGTATTGTTTCTCCAATTATTGGTGAGGTTATCTTATTCCTCCATTAATTATATGTATCTTTGTGTTATTAGGAATTATACTGCCAACATTTACTATTAATTTTTTTCACATTTAATGCGCTTTATTCTATTGGTGATAATTTATAAATTAGTACTATCATATGTATTTATTATGTATGTACTGTATGTACTAATAGCTACTGTGACACGTTTCCTGGATTATTGCCTGTTTCTTTCTTCTGATTTGCCTTCTCTTGTTGTACTGTCTTTTTATATTTTAATTAATCTCAATAAAATTGTTGTTAAGAGACTTTAGACTGAGGACCTTAGGTGACACTATATGTTGTCACCATTGGTGACTTTTCGGTTGGCTGGGAAAATATTTACCATTATTCAATGTTTTGACCAATTTTGGATAAAGGTTCAGTGCAGGTTCAGCACCTTCCAGTGACTTGTAGCCCATAGCCAAACTCAGACTAGTCGATTTGGGTGACTCTGGTATCTGTATGTGATTGTCTTTCGCATGTGGAACCATGCATGACTTTTTGAGATCTTTTAGCTCCTATACATTGCCAGACTAATTCTATTTAATTATTGATTCAACAGCTATAGTAAAATTAATGGCTGGGTGTGGCCAGTGAAATTGAACGCAATAGTCAATTCAATTTGCTTAACTCGTTAATTTAGTCGCTGAGGGGGCAACTTCTTCACATAGTGCCAAATTAATAGAACTGCAGCATGGACATACAGTAATGACATACAGGATTATCTGCTGAGATTCAAAGCCAGCAATCGGTTGGTACCTGGTTACGAGTGAGGAAGAATGTTGTCCCTCTGTGTTGAGGGTGGAGAGACTCAAAGTTGTTGAGTTAGTGAACAGAAAGTTGGAAGTTGTTACAACAACCTGTGCAGGGCAGAGGAGTCACCTGCTGGTCCAGGAGCATGAGTCATGATGCAAAAGTGATGGCAGGTGGACTGGTAGAGTCTAGCTGTGAAATGGTCTAGCAAACAATAGAGACTAACACTTTAGCAGGGGTATAATGGAAGAACTGTGTTCCATGTAGTCTGGACTGGCTCCATGACAAGACACCAATACTGGATTAAAGGGGTTGTCCACCCTATGTTTGCCCTAGTAAAATACTAAGACATACTCACCTTCGGTGTTGCTATCATTCCAGTGGTGTCGGCACTGGCTCTCCCGGGGTTCTTGTGAAAATTTGTTTTGTCATGTGATCCCTGTGGCCAATCAGAGCTGGCTTCACTCTCCTATGTTACTGACATCAATGACATCTGGAGGAATGAGAGGGCAGCAGCACCTCTCACTTCTACCAGATGTCTTGATTTGTCCATAGGAGAGCAGACACCTAGAACAACACCGGACTTGCAATCTCTTGGTCTTCCACTCCACAAATCAGGTCAATTCTGTTTCTTTCTCTCTGCTTACAACTGGCTTAGGTTCATTCAGCTATTTCAGACAGCAGTAAAACAGTCTCAAATGTCCTCAATGCCCTTGATGCTTGTAGATCACTCTGACTTGTGTCTAAAGTGGAATCCCATATACCGGCTTATATAAAACAATGTAGCACAAGCTATTTTCAATCCACTAACTAACTCTCCCTGTTCTTAATCCACTGACTAACTAAATATTCTCCCTTCCTAATAGCATGCACCCTCCACACACAATCACAACTTTTGCTCCACTCACTTCAACTACATCACAACATGCACAAAATCTCCAGAGTGCATTAGTTAAGTCACTTCTGATACACCTGTCTGTAAGGGAAAGGCAATGACAACATGCCAATACAACCTTTGTAAACAAGCGCACTTCACAGTCTGGATTTCAGTGTAGAAACTTCAATAGACATAATGTAGCACCATCACCAAGAATGAACTTGGGCTTGTTATTTGTACAAGTTTTTGGTCGGCCCAACAAAATAGAACTGTTATACCCCACCCGTGCTCTCCATTCGGCAACTATTCTAAGACTAACATCCTCCATAATCCAATCATCCCACCTCTGTCTCAAGATTCCCCAGTTTTTTGGAATGCACTACCCCAGAAGATCTGACTAATGCCTAGCCCTCAAATTTTTAAAGGGGATCTGTCACCCCAATTTTGGACTATCAGCTGTGGCCACCACCATCAGGGGCTTATGTACAGCATTCTGTAATGCTGTAGATAAGCCCCCGATGAAACCTGAAAGATAAGAAAAAAGAGTTATATTATACTCACCCCGGCGTTCAGTCCGGTCCGATGGGTGTCGCGGTCTGCTCCGGCGCCTCCCATCTTCATACGATGCCGTCCTCCTTCTTGCTATTCCCTTGGATCCTGTGCAGGTGTACAAAATGCTTTAGATAAGCCCCTGATGTCGGTGCCGGCAGCTGATAGGCCGAAAATTAGGTAACAGAGTCCCTTTAAACCTGCTTTAAAAACATATTTCTATAGGTAGGTCTTTCACCTCAGTTCACTAATCTAACTCTTCCTTGTTTCCGCTTTCTAAATTTTCCTCAGAATCTGGTCCCTCCTATTCGTCTGTCTCCATATCTGCATGCACCCGATAGCATTTGCTAACTGTTCTTCGACAGACACTGGATGATGACCAGATCATGCAGCTTAACTGAAGTGCCCTATTTATTATAATGATGGCTGAACCATACATGACAAGCACTTTTTACCTGTTGGGTCCCCCCTATTTCTTTATAGATTGTAAGCTTGTGAGCAGGACCCTCACTGTTGAAAAGTGTGTTACTCGGTAATGTCTTTGTCTGTACATGTCCCCACTTAATTGTAAAGTGCTGCGGAATATGTTGGCGCCATATAAATAAAATTATTATTTTTATTATGAGGTAATTCTTAGAGTCCCCACCCTCTTACAGCAGCATCAGCTAACGTGTCTTGTCTTCTTTTATAAAGGGGAACCAATAAAGAGCCCAAGTTTAGAAGTGTGCATACTTCAGTTATCATTATTATGGTAAGATATTATTTTTGCCTTAAATCAATACCATTGGCTGTGTAGATTGTCCACATATATGTCACATACACATAGCAAATAATGAAAATTTCATCACCATACAGATAAAACATCAATCTAGAAAAGTATATAGGGAGCCAAAGTGAATAAACTGCACACAGCAATCCCTGTGATCTCATGGCCGAGACTTCTATATGTTAGAAAAATGTGAGCATTTAATATCTGAGTTTATATAATTAAATGGGCAGGGACAAGTCATGACAATATATTTCTGCATTACATATAATCCAAAGTAGTAACTACAAATTGGGGACTAAACACTTTCATTGCAATGTTGAATGTTTTAAACATTTTGTAAGAAAACTTTTGTGAGAAACTGTAATTTTGCGTTAATGGATGGTGACAATTCAATGATCTCTCTATTTTTAGCAGGTGCCTTAAGCTTGTTCACGTTTTACTTTTGGATATTGTTGGATGTGCAAAATCTCCTCCAATTTTTTTTTTTGCAGCGATACACGTGTGTCCCAAGATATAGGTTGACTTGTGATAAATTCATCAATGTGTCCCAGTTCAGTCACTTTAACTCTGCCGGGAGACTTCAGTTAATCATGAGCAGACAGTCACATTGTAGCTATGCTATATTTTGCTTTTAGTAAAAAGGATCGGTACTGGTTTGTCTATCAATGACCCTAACCACAAGTAATGCTATTTTTCTCCATATACTGAAAGTTAAACTGAGATAGAAACAAAAATACATATTATTGCAGAAAGATTCACAATAAACAACATATAGACATAATAAGTAGCATAAAACAATATTAGGGCACATTGGGAAAGTTTTGACCTCTTTAGACCCCTACTGATTTTAAGAATGATGAAGGAACAGAGGTCACTTTGGCTTTTCCATTTCTCTTGATTCTAGTGAATCATGCTACGTTTTAGTTCCTGTCACAGCGGGTGTCCTGAAGGACCGCTGTGAAAAGAAGATCAATAATGCCGCAGAGTCCTTCAAATCTGTTGAACGACTAGAGTAAATTTCTTGGGTGTCATTATCATCGTGTTCCCATGGCTGCTGGAGAAGTGCTGTTATAATGATATTTTTTTGGATCTCTTTACAGAATTCTTTTAAGGCTTTCTGGATTTTAACACTTAAAGCTCATCCCTAGGATATGCTGATGTGGGAAAGGGGGATTTATGACCTTTGGGGCCATTAACAATTCTGAGAACTTAAGGGTTTGTGGTGCTTGATGAATTGCTGTTGCTCCTTCACAGTTTTTCCAGATTCAGTAGTAGCCTCATTCCGGTATTGTCATGTGTACTACAATTCAACCTCATTCACTTAAATTGGGCTAAGATGCAACACCAAACACATACTGTACCATCAAATGGAGCTGAAGAAAGGGAGATCCAGTACTCTTCTGAATATAAAAGATTTATGGCTTTATTGTCTACAAGTTAAAATCCATCTCACACCAGCAAGAGATTCATCTGAAGGGGCAAAGGAACATTTGTTTGTTCTAACCTCATCAGCTGAATCTCTTAATGGTGTGAGGTGGATTTTCATTTCTGGACAATCAAGCCTCTTCAGAAGAGTGTTGGATCTCCCTTTCTTGTGCTGCATGGTATATGGTACATTTTATCCATGTATAACAATTTCGGAGGCACTTCTGTTTGAAGTTTTAATAACAGTGTGTGGGCCAACCTGGTCTCTGACTGGTGGGAACACTTTGCTATTTCAAAAGATTTGGTTTATTCACCAAGGTTACAAGTAAAAAAAACCCCTATATGTCCATTAAAAAGGATTTCTAAAAATGACAAGTGTCATAAAAAGTGGCAACACAACGCGTCTCTGCTCACAAAGAGCCTTCATCAAGTGATCAGGTTTTTCTCCCTGATTGACATCATTGGAACAGGGTGTAATCAAACTATCTATGGTTCCCTTTCTTAGTTTAGAATCTAAGTCATCTATGGAGAAAAGTGTTCCACTTGTCTGCTCTTTGACACCACTATAAAGACACAGCACTCATGGACCCAAGTCCCGTGCTCTGTACCCAAGGAACATGACTTAACAATCACCTTTTTATTTTCTTTAACAAATATTAGTTGCACAAGGGTAGATCATTTGTATAAGCATTTGAATTGAATGAATGTTAGATTCTCTTTACCGGTCTCCATCTCGCAATGCTCGAATTTGCATTCCAATTAAGCAAGCAAATAAAGGTCCTGTTCGTCCACCTGGTAATAGATCTTCTACTAAACCTCCCAGCCACACATCAATGTTATCGGGATGTCCATACAACTCAAGCATTTTCCTTCTGGTACTCTCTTCAGAGATAACAGTTTTCATGTCCAAAGTTGAATTAAGTCTTGGTAGTCCACAAAACTCCCTCCAATTATTGTATCCTTGAAAAAAAATCAAACCTCTCAAAATATCTGATAAAAAATAAGATAGGACTGGTTCAATTCATGCTTGTGTGACCCTGGTCTTAGAGTGATAAAATAATAGAGCATTAAAGTAGAGTTAAGTACAAAGATGTTCAGTTCCAGACATGTGAGTAGTCTGAGGCCGCTGGACAATAGACATGTGAACCATCGCCGACCTGCCAGCACCTTTTTTGATTAGTATGGCTGCACATCAACGTCATTATGGAATGATACACTCATTAGGTTGTGCCTAGCCTTCTAATCAGGCAATGTTGGTAAGGAGGAGCTAAGGAGGGCTTTGGTCTTGCAACCACGGACTACCAAAGTGGCTACTGGACCATGTTCCTGCAAATGCACTTGCTCAACTCTACGTTTAAAGTATATTTTACAGATTATATGAGGATGTAATAAAAAATAGTTGTATAACTGGTTCTCAGTCACTGGAAAATAAAGGGATTCCCCACCTTAGACTACAAGTCTGCTGTCACTTTACGTGACTGGAGACATGTGAATCTTCACATCGTATGCACTGTGAGGATTATCCGGTATTGGCGTCGGGAGCGGCGGGCTCTTGTCCGCAAGTATTCCATTTGCGTACTTGCGGTCATGTGCTGCCTAGACTTGCACGGCCTTTCTCAATGCATCTAGTCAAAATTTGGCTGGAAGTATGCAAATGACAGCTGGCTCCTGACACCGGAATCAGAGAATCCTCACAGTGCGCACGATGTGAAAATTCACAAGTCTGCAGTTACATAGAGTGATAGCAGACTTTTAGCCTAAGGCCGGACAACCTCTTTAATTACAATGTTTCTACTGACAAAAACAGACCTGGAAAATGGTGCGGCTTTTAAATCGACTGAATTTTGAAAACTTTCACAACTTTGTTTTACCCAAAGTTGGAAATTCTTAATTCTGCAGATTTTTGACACATTTGATTTCTTTTATGTTTGTCATTTAATTCAACTTTGTGTGTGCCCCCAAAAATGTTACTCTTAAAGGGGTTGAAAACTTTCAGAAACATTTTTCCTAAAAGTTCTATTAGTAATAAAATACATATTTTGTATTTCTCATGCTACCTAATTCACCCAGAGTCTTGTTGGCTGCTCCCTATTTCTGTCATGCCGACATCACACCGACGGTGCCGCAGACAACTGAGCTCAGCACCTCTACTCATGTAGATGGTGCAAACTACTGAGCTCACTGATTGGCTGCTGTAATAGCTTGCAGCCAATCAGGTAACTCATCAGCTTTGAGTGTTTTCTACTGTCTATATCAGCAGAGCTTCTGAGCTCAGCTGTGCGCATTGCAGCAGACAATAACAGACACTGTGAGCAGCCAACAAGACTCAGTGCAGGAGCTCATAGAAAAAAGTAGGATCATTAAGTATAAGTATAGGAACTTATATGAAAAAGTTTTCTGAAAAGGGACAACTCCTTTAACATCAAATAATCAAACTTCTAAATGATCGTGGGGATTAATATGGTAAAGGTGATGGTTTCAAGAAAGAATGAATAGGCTAGAAAGCTGAATAGACAACCGACATAACTAATAATGGCTCTTTAGAAAATGTACAAAAGTTCTGACAAGAGCCACAAACTGATCTCTTCTTTAGAAAGAACTTTTTCCTTGACTAAAGAGAAAGCTGACCTGGTAAGCCGTGGTCACGACCTCTCTGCAAGTTAAGAGATGCCAAATCCATTGAACCATTATTGGAAAGCACGAGTAGTTTTTCTGTTAACTCTTCATTCATAATTTCTTGCTGGGTTTGCAGCTTTGCGGGTTTTCCAAGCAAACCTCTTATCAGGGGATCGAGGCCTCCTAAAAAAGTTACGAGGTAGTTGTGAAATAAAACACAAGAAATTTATGAAATGGTGCAGATCGTCGCTATGAAAATTAAAGACGTTCTAATGACCCTTCAACTTATGCACAGTATATTTGAAAAAAGATCAGGATACAAGCATATGTCATTTCTAGGATAAAGAGTTAATTCCCAAACATTTGTTTGAAAAAAAACACTCCACCTCACCACTAGCAGTAAGAGAAAATTTGGATGTTATTGGTGATAGCCAGGATTTATTCCATAGATCCCTGGTCTTAAAGGAACCAAGGTGACCTAGGGGTTGTCCCGTTTTAAGCTACAAGTCTACAATCACACTGTGTGACTTCAGACTGGT
Source organism: Dendrobates tinctorius (assembly GCF_039654945.1). Classification (NCBI taxonomy): domain Eukaryota; kingdom Metazoa; phylum Chordata; class Amphibia; order Anura; family Dendrobatidae; genus Dendrobates; species Dendrobates tinctorius. Next base: position 677,878 of record NW_027361717.1, read on the forward strand.
AAAACTCACATCGCTCTTACTGCGTGCTATGAAGATTCTCCAGTAGAGATGAGCGAACTTGAACGAAAAATGTTTGCCAATCTCAAATTCGGCAAGACCGTAGCACATTCAGATTCGTGTTTGGTTTCCCTAGCATTTTTACTCAAAGTCGGCAAAATTTGGTCACAGATCAGTAAATGATCATGTTTCCACTAATGCTTTTGTTTTGACTTTGTCTAGGATAGTGGTGCTGTATGATGAGCGAGGGGGATGTGTTTTATGAGGGGAAGGTTTGTGTCTAGGTCAGAGGAGCGGCAGAGTGTAATTTTTTTTTTTCCATTTTATTTTTGTTATGTAATAACTTAATGCGTGTTTACATTTCGGCTGCTAATCAGGGCACAGAAACTATCCACAAGATAATGACACAAGGTCTTCTGTGATTGGCTGCCAAAGTCACATATCCCTGTCCAAATAAAAAGCGGACATCTTGTCTTTCTGTCCTGCTGCAGCTGCTGAAAGTGAACTTGTCAGTTAGCTAGATAGGATCCTGTACGGTGTTAAATCCATCTTCCAGCATATACCATAACTAGATTGTGCTAAATCTGTGTTGCAGTCTCAGGAGGCCCCACTTGCTACTCTAAATTGTTTGGGCAAAAACTGTGTTGCTGTGAGGAATCAGGAGGCCCCATTTCCTCTTAAAAATTATTAGGCCTAATATAGAGGTTCAGCCAGGAAGCTCTATTTGCTAATCTAAATCATTTGGGATAAAACTGTGTTGCAGTGAGGAATCAAGAAGCCATTTTCCACTTAATAATGTTAGACCTTATAGTGGTTTTCAGCTACGAGTTGCAATTTGCTAATACAAATTGTTTGGGATTAAACTGTGCTGCAGTGAGGAATGAGGACACATTTCATCTTAAAAATCGTTAGGTGCAAGCGTGTTGTTCAGGCAAACTATCTAAGAAAATAAACAGTGATTGTTCATTTAGTGACAGGAGACTGACACGTGTGGGCCTAAGGTTGTAAAGCATCAAGAGGGGAAAGATACATACAACATTAGTAGGAAAAAGCAAAGTCATGGCGGAAGGGAGAATAGGCTTGGTGTTTGATGTGTACGTGGGTTAGGTGTTAATGGTGATGAAAGCTCAACTGACAAACACTGTTTCATCCTATCCAAAGACTACTGATAACATTTGTTACTGGAGAGGCTACTCTCTTCCCTTTCTTTGGCAGTCGTACAGCGGCACGTCTTATAGTAGAGGGCCAGAAAGAGAATATGCTCCATTGGATGTCAAGCACTGCATCAAGTGGCCTGTCCTCCTCTACCTCCACCTTAACAAAACAAACAGGACAATCCCCAGATGTGGCACCCCAATCATCCTTGTTTCCCCCTGTGTCAAAAATGCACAACTGATTGTGGGGAACCACAGATGGGCCATTCTGCAGAGCTCTTCACATATTCTATTTGTATTCCATGGGCATCAGAGGTCTGCTCCAAAGAATCACAGAATCCAGAAGAGGAAATCATCTGTACCGATGCCCAAAATTTTTTCATCTTGGATCCGGGGCTGGACAAAGTAGGGTCCGAGCAAAATCCAAACTCTAGTCACCAGATGTTAACCCCAGGGAATGTAGGTGATCTTGATGAAACTCAGATACCAAAGGCGCACGTGGACTGTACTGTCATTTCAGGGCAGAAAGAGGAGGAGGGTGACTCCCAGGGCGAGCAGTGTAAGCAAAGAGACGATGAGGATGAGGTTGTAGATCCCACTTTGTGTGAACCCACAAGTATGCAATTGAGTAGCTCAGCAATTGCAATTGTAATTTTTGTCTCTATTGAGTTTTTTTGAAAAGTTGGCAGAAAATGTAAGTAGGGTCATCCTTTACAATCTCAAAAAAGGTCGAGACTAGGCAACCCTTGCCTGCCCTGTGAACTGCAGACCTGTGACTGCTGCTGGCCACCACCAGAGTTGTCTTTGAGGGTACAGTGCTTGGCATGGTTGCATCACTCAATGTCTATGCGGCAAGCCATAATGTAACCTCCTCATCTTCCTCCCCATCCGGCTCCTCTGCTGAGCTACTCAGTTGCATGATTCTGGGTTCACACTAAATGAGATTTACAACCTCCTTGTCATCTTCTCTGTTCTCCCACTCCTCTCCCTGGGAGTCACCCTCCTCCTCTTCCTGCCCTGACAGCACAGGACAGTCAGTGTGCGCCTCTGGTGTCTGAGTCTTGTCAGGATCAACTCCACCACCGGGAGTTAAAGTCTGGTGTTGAGGGTCTGGATTCTGCTCGGGACCTTCTTCATCCGACCATGGATTCAACTGAAAAATATTTTGGGCATTTGTGCAGAAGCTTTTCTTCTCTTGTTTCTGTGAATCTGTGGAGCAGACCTCTGATGCCCATGGAATAGAGTGCTTGAACAGCTCTCTGTAAACTTGACCAACTGTGGATCCCCACAGTCAGTTGGGTGGGTGCAGAGTTGTGAAGCGGGTGAAGCAAGAATAATTGTTTTGCCACCTCTGAGGATTACACTGTGTGTGATTTTAAGGTGGAGGAAGACGAGAGAGAGGCCATTTGCTTCAGCGCTTGCCGTTCACTGGAGCACATGCACTTTCTGGTCCTCATCTACAAGGTGTTCCGCTGAGCTGCTGCTAAAGAAAGGAAGTTGAGGAGCCCATCCTGTAACAGATGTAGTCAGTTGTCTTTGCATATGCTATCAGCTCAATGTAGGGGATAGGTTACTAGACTGAGATCTACCTTAATGATGCGCAGGCATGCGCAGTACACTCCACTAGCAGCGTGACGTCACTTCCGGTCAGGGTCGTGGACTTCTGGTCCAGCGTTCCACATTTATAAACTCACACCATGCACTCAGCTGATACGCCGGCACCAGAGCTTAGCGCGGGAGCGCCGCTAGATAAACTGACATCTGAAGGTAAAATCTCTTCTCTGCTCATGGCTGACATTACACAGCGCTGTCTTTTACTACTGCTTCATACTGTTTTCCCCCTGATGGATTTCATTATTTCACTTTTTACAGTCACCATTCACTAAATTAACAATCAGTATTTATATTCTGAGATAGTGTGTCTGGACCACATTATTAGCAGAAATTGTTCAGATACAGAAATGTGGCCTGGTGTCTGCCCCACACTATTTTCACAAATGATTTAGATTCTTAAATATGGCCTGGTCTCTGGCCTACACTATTAGCAAAGATGATTTAGATTCTGAAATGTGGCTTGATATATTACCCACATTATTCGCAGAAAGGATTTAGATCTGAAATGTGGACTCCTGGTTGGCACTACACATTATCCCAAGTGATTTAGTTTCTGAAATGTGGACTTCTGGCAGAGCCAACACTATTAGCACAAACAATTTAGATTCTGAAATGTGGACTCCTGGCAGAGCCAACACTATTAGCACAAGCAATTTAGATTTTGAAATGTGGAGTCCTGAAAGCACCACACTATTAGCACAATCAATTTAGATTCTGAAATGTGACTCTCCTGGCTGCACCACACTATTGACACATGATTTGACACAGGATACTATCTGAACTATCTGACTACTTGCAGCAGTAGGATCAGCTGCACTGTTACACTGACAGAATGGTGCAAAAATGTCCATTTTTTTTATATGGAGAGTGACATGTGACTTCGGCAGCCAATGACAGATGTCTTGGTGTCTGGACATTTTGGATGGTTTCTGTGCCCTGATTGGCTGGAATCTCCACAAATTAAGTAAAAAAAATACACTCTGCCGCTACTCTGACATATCCTAACTCCCTCTCCTCATCAAACACGTCCCTCCGCTCATCATACAGCACCACTATCCTAGCTAAAGTCCTAACAAAAGCAGTATTGGAAAGTCAATGATCTACTGAGTTTTCAACAAATTTTGGCGATTTTTAGGAAAAATGCTTGGGAATATTAACACGAATCTAAATGTGCAACATTTGTGCTGAATTTGAGATTAGTGAACATTTTCCAAACAAGTTTGCTCAACTCTAATCAGCACCAGTATCAACACTAGAGGACTCTGATTTGTTAAACTATGCACACACAGGCCTGGATAACCACTCTCTCCCTCCATTAAGAACTGTCCCTGAGCTGCGCAATGGCGTCAGTGTGCTGAGTTTGGCGGAGCCTGTTCTTTTATAACCTCTGAGGTAATGTGGCCAGCCAATCAGAGTAATCCCACTACCAAGATGGCTACAGCACTACATCCTGGCAGTATTTATTGGCTGTGTAGCAGGCACCAAACATGTGGGGCAAGGATTTGAGCTTCAAATCCAAGCAATAGCCAATGCTTGTCGAGTGCAGAGCGCATCTGAACAAGCAGATACTTGAGAGATATTCGAGTATCACTGAGCACTTTCACCCATCCCTAATAGTTATGGAGTGACAACTACCAGAAACCCCACAATCAACAGTAATATCATAATATATCCAGGTGAAGTGCTGCTTTTTTTGTATGCTTGATACTGTAACTTAACCAATTCAAGCAGGAAGGGTTGAAGTTTACTGAGATTAATACACCAAATGACAGTCTTGGGGAGTCCCTTAAAAATGAAAAGGACAAAACACTTACAATTGTCTAAAGCTTAAGAATGTATTGTTAAATAAAGCTGCTAATTACCTTCTCGTATTATTCTCCAGGGGCGAAAAAACACTTCATTTAATAAAAGACTTGGATACTGGGAGTGTTCTCTGTAACGAGAATCTAATCTGTGTATAACTGGAGGAATAGTTGCATGACCAAAGCGAAAAGCTGCTGTAGAAAATATATTGGAGATTGAGGGATTGATGTTTTCATTGTATCCTTTGTAAATTCCGATATACTTCTTAACAGCTGAGGGACCCAGAATTTTCGGAATGTAATCACGTTTGGTGATGACCTTAAAAAAATAGGAAAAAAAATAGCATGTGTATACATTTCTGAAATGTTATTTACATTTTAATCTTTATATTTTTTAATTGTGGAACAGTATATAGGTTGAATTGTCTGTCTTTTAACCCCTTCATGACGAAGCCTATTTTGACCTTAATGACCAGGCCATTTTTTGCAATTCTGACCAGTGTCACTTTATGAGGTAATAACTCTAGAACTCTTCAACGCATCCTAGCGATTCTGAGAGTGTTTTTTCGTGACATATTTGGTTTTATGTTAGTGGTAAACTTAGGTCGATAATTTTTGCTTTTATTTGTGAAACAATCAGAAATTTGGCAAAAATGTTGAAAATTTTGCAATTTTAAAATTTTTAATTTTTATTCTGTTAAACCAGAGAATTATTGTGACACAAAATAGTTACTAAATAACATTTCCCACATGTCTACTTTACATCAGCACAATTTTGGAAAAAAAAAATTTTTGTTAGGAAGTTATAAGGGTTAAAAGTTGACCAGTAGTGTTGAGCATTCTGATACTGCAATATCGGGTATCGGCCGATATTCGCGGTATCAGAATTCCGATACTGAGTTCCGATACTTTGAGTATATCGAATACCGGAATCGGAAGTTCCCATAATGCAATGAGCCAGTTTGATTTTATTCAGCCAATGAGGATCCTAAGAAGTGTGGGCATATCCATTTATAGCATGTTAGGCATGTAACTACTGGCATGGCTATGATTGGCTGCTGAAATGATGTCATGATGCACTATAAAAGCCGCCGCCGCCATTTTCGGTTCACTCTGCTGTGAATTCAGTTAGGGATAGGATGCTGCTGTTCTGAGGGACAGTGTGACCTAGCGATTTGCTATATAGTGCTTTACCCAGGCTACTTTATCAACTGCTGTAGCTTTCTTTTGCCTTGCAGCACTGTTCACGGCTGTCTGTGAGGTCTCTGTGTGTGAGTGCAGCTCACGCTGTAGTGTGTTCTGCAGCCAGCCACTTCTAGTTGTAGTCCACTCAGCGTGCGTCACTGCCTCATACATTGTCCTTTTTTTTGCATTAGTGCTGCTCATTTTTCCAGATTTCTCCTATTAGTGTGGTTCCATCCGTATCCAGCTAGAATATTTGCAAACACTATATAGGAGTAGATAGAGGAGCCTTTCTGCTGGCTTGTGCCCTGCAGCCCCAGCCAGATTAGTATTAGCCTATTTTTTGGAGCCTCATCTATTGCATTGTAGGTTACCTTCCTGCATTGTAATAGCTACAAAAAGTTTGTGATACTATATCGGTTTTACATCTTTGGGCACATCCAGTGTCTTTTTGTGAAAAAAAAAGGTTAATAAAGATCACCAAACACTCCAATTTACAGTTGTGTAGGCCACATTAGCTCATATTAAAGTCTAGTCCACACTTTATAAAATTAGTGTTTCTATTTATCAGTCTACCAAGATGAAGAAGGCAGGGAGTAAGGCACGTGGTCGTGGGCGTGGAGTTTCTGCAGGGAGAGGACGTGGGGATTCTGTGCCTGCTGCGGGCACCAGTGACTTAGCATCCCCCAGTTTTCCCAGGGAACAGTCCTTTATGCGCAGCTCTGTAGGAGCTCGCCGTACCCGACTGCTGTGGGACGAACAAATTGAAGCCGTTGTCGGATGGATGGCAACTAATGCATCGACTTCAATTAGTTCCAGATCCTCTCAGGTCCAGAGCACTGAAGAGCACCCATCTGTCTCTTCACCACCTGCCAAATTGCCCAGGCAGTCAGAGAGCCCTGGACAGGAGCCATCTCTACTTCTGTTCTCTGAATCTGTTGGCTTGGAAAGAGGGGGCCAGCCAAGCAGCATTCGAGAATTTGAAGAAGAGGTAGTATGCAGTGATGCGCAACAGCTTTGTCTCTCTGAATCTGAAGAGGCAGGTGGGCCAGTGCCTATGGTCAGCACACCTCAGTACGCATCTGATGATGAGACTCAGGTACCAATTTCTGGTGCATACTGTGGTGTCGAGAATACCCAGGAGAAGCAGTCATTTGAAGAGGGTAGTGTAGATGATGAGGTCCTTGACCCATCATGGCGTGAGGTACAGGAAGGTGGTGGGAGCAGCTCTGAGGAAGAGATTCCCCAAACGGCCAAAAAAGGAGGGAGAGGGAGGGGGCAGACTCGGTTGCCTGTAGCCTCCACTTTGGCACCCATTAGGAGCATGCCTCTTCCAAAACCCAAAACAGGCGCTCCCAAGACTTGCAGTGCCTGGTCCTTTTTTGACACAGTTGCAGATGACATTTGCTTTGTCAAATGCAAGCTGTGTAATCAGAAAGTGAAAAGAGGGAAATGTGTCAGCAACCTCAATACCACAAATATGTGGAAACATGTGCGGACCAAGCACGTGGTGGAGTTACAAAGACACACTGAAGACCTAGGCCAACCTACAGCGCCACCTACCACCTCTTCAGCTCATGTTGTAGCCTCTTCCTCCAGCTCACACACAGCTGGTTCGGCTTCCTCACAGGATCGCCATGGAAGAACCTCTGGCACTGTTGTACAGAGACCCAGTGTCATTCCACCCACAGCACCACGTTCCATGTCATCCTCACACTCCCAGGCCAGTCTACAGCCTTCGGTAGCACAGGCATGGGAGAAAAGGCGCCCATACTCGGCAAACCACCCCCGAGCACAGGCTCTGAATGCCGTCATTGCAAAACTACTGTCCCTTGAAATGCTCTCAATCAGGCTGGTGGAGACTGACACCTTCCATAACTTCATGGCATTGGCAGTCCCACAATACAACGTGCCCAGCCGCTTTTATTTCAGCAGGCAAGCCGTCCCTGCCCTGCAAAAGCATGTGGAGGGAAAAATTAAACATGCGCTACTAAGCGCCGTCAGTAGCAAGGTCCACCTGACCACCGATGCGTGGACCAGTAACCATGGACAGGGGCGATATCTTTCCCTCACTGCCCATTGGGTAAATGTTGTGGAGCTGAGTACAGATCTTGAGAGTGGCGCTGTACGTGTTCTGCTAACTCCAAGGATTGCAGGAATCCAGTCTGTACACATTGACTCCTCCTCATACTCCAGTTCCTCTGAATCAGCGCTGCAGGAACCGTCACAGTCCACCTCCACATGGACCCGTGAACGCTTACCTGTTATGACAGATATGAGCACAGCAGTGGCTAAACGTCAACAGGCCGTATTGAAATTAATTTCTTTGGGGAATCGAAGCCACACAGCGCAGGAACTCTGGAATGCCATCAAGCAGGAGAGCGACGTGTGGTTTGTGCCAGCGAATCTCCAGACAGGCATGGTAGTGTGTGACAAAGGCCGAAATCTGGTGGCAGCTCTGGGCCTAGGCAACCACACTCACATCCCATGTCTGGCACATGTGCTCAACTTGGTCGTGCAGAGTTTTTTGATGGACTATCCGGATCTTGATGCACTGCTGCACAAGGTCCGCATAGAGTTCGCTCACTTGCGGCGTTCCAGCATGGTAAGATCGCGCATTGCAGCTCTGCAGCGCCGATTCTGCCTTCCAGAACATCGCATCATATGTGACCTACCCACCAGGTGGAATTCAACGTTACATATGTTGGAGAGGTTGTGTGAGCAGCAGGCAGCAGTAATGGAGTACCAGTTGCATCAGGCGCAAACAAGTCGCACTGCGCACCGTTCACACTTCACCACCACTGAGTGGGCCTCTATGAAGGACATCTGCCACGCTTTGCGTGCCTTCGATGATTCCACACGGATGGCGAGTGCAGATGGTGCACTAATCAGCATGACTATCCCCCTTATCTGCCTGCTTGAAAAAACACTGCAAGCACTAAGGGAGGAGGTTGTGGAAGAGGTGGAGGATGAGGAGTCACAAATGCCATCTGCTTCTGGACAGTCTGCGCAACGTGGTTCCTCACAAAGGCCTAGGCAGGGAACACTTTGTGAGGAGGATGAGGAGGAGTCAATGGAGGAGGAAGACATCTGTCCAGAGGAGGGAGGTACACAATGCTCTAGTAGTCAGTATGTAGAGCGAGGGTGGGGTGATGCAGAGCAGGCAGAGATGACGCCTCAAGCAGGGGACAGCGTTTCTTGAGTCTGCAGCACATGGTTGATTTCATGCTGCAGTGCCTGAGAAACAACCGCCGCATCGCCCACATTCTCAACATGGCTGATTATTGGGTGTACACCCTCCTAGATCCTCGCTACCGGGACAACTTACAAAGCCTCATAACACCGTTGAACCGGGAGCGTAAAATGCGGGAGTACCAAGACACACTGGTGCATTCCATCATGTTCTCCATTCCACCCGAGAACAGTGCTGCTAGTGCTTTACAAAGCAGCTCAGTGCGTTGAGGCAGTGGAGGAAGCTCTGCATAAAGAGGGAGCAGAAGCAGCGCCTCAGCACAAGGCAAGACCAGTATGGCCCAAATGTGGCAAAGTTTTGTGCCCCCGCCACAAATGTCAACACCATCACAGATGGCTCCAGTCAGCAGGAGGCAACATTTCCATCAGATGGTGACAGACTACATGTCTTGCCCTCTCAGTGTTCTCCCACACGGCTCTTCCTCCTTCAAGTTTTGGGTCTCTAAGCTGGATACATGGCCAGAGCTTAGCCAGTATGCATTGGAGGGGAGCTAATACATTGATGAGGTATACATCATACCCATTCCCACAATTATGTGGGAAAACAGAAGTGTTTGAGCACAAAAATTCAAATGATATATCTTTATTGAAACAATTTAAAGCACATATATTAAAAGGTGCCTCAAAACCAAACAAAGAAGAGGCAGCTGCAGTCAAAGACATATATACTGTATGGCCTAGAAAGTTTCTAGGGGAAGAAGCATCAGCAAAACGCGCACCGGGGTGAGGAGAGGCAGCATGCTTTCATCAGCTCTGAGCCAGCTACACTTCCCACTTTTAGATATGTACCTTTTCAAATCTTTATATTGCTGGCTACTTATATAACATGGCGTGTAATCTGTGTAATCAGCTATATAAAACTTGTGCTTTATGGTGGGATTTAAATAGTAGCAATATAGGTTGAAACATACAAACCTTTTTTCCATCCATGATTGGCTATGAGTACTTTTTGATATGCACTCCTTGTAGATAAGGAGCAATTGTTTGCAAATATTTGATCAATAGATATGCATTTTATGCTATCTATTTTGCTTTTACTCCCCCATGATTTTGACATATTCTATATGCACATATTTTGTTTGAAAATGTTAAAGGCCATACAGTATATTTCTTTGACTCCAGCTACCCCTTCTTCTTTGTTTGGTTTTAAGGCATCTTTTAATATACCGTTTGTGTTTTAAATTGTCTCAATAGATATATAATTTTAATTTTTCTGTTCAAACACTTCCGCTTGCCCACATAAATGTGGGAATGGGTAGGATGTACTATATAATTGAAGTGTTACCATCCCCCTAGTGGGATAATGGATCGTGGGTATTATGCTTATCATTGACAAGGTGTGTAGCATTTTAGGGGCCGTGTGTTCTGTCCGTCTGCTACTTAGGGCTACATAGAGGAGCCTAGGGACAGATGACCCACCAGTGGAGGCGCAATCTCTCTTTATTATCTCTAGGGTGCCAAACTCCGCAAGCAGGAAGGTGCAAACTAGGTTTAATTATCAGGGCCACAGAACCTTTTCCAACACCTGATTGCGATTAGACTTTGCACTTTGCTTGTGGTTACATGCATGTTCAGGACATCCACTATAATTAGGTATATTCCAACATCAGTGCTCCTCAAATATTTAATTCGACCCCTGTGCAGGAGGCACAGTGGCGTGTAGCTGGCCACAACCTGGAGCTGACTACCCAACAATCTGTCACCATTCGTAATAACCGAGGGAAGGGGTTTCAAATGAGTCAGTCACCAGTCCATGCATCCATCACCATACACACACAGCATAATATGCTACACTAGCGCATGGCCGAGCCGCCATGCGGGCTTTTTATAGCCATGCGCTTCCGGGACCTTCCAGTACTATAGGAAGGACCAATCAGATCCGACATAGGACCTGCACATGTGACCCCTGCTCTCCACTGAGAGGACAAGTTGTGGGCATGCCTAGTAGCACGGCATGAGGACTTAGCCTCGGGAGCAGTTCCCTGCAAAGCAGGTTGCGTCACCTTTGCTGCACCAGAGGTGGCAGCAACATCCAGGCTCACAGAACGAGTCAGAGGGAGATGCCTGGCCAGCCGAGATTGCTGAGCAGGAGTCCGAGCGGTCGGAGAGGAATGGGAGACCGCAGGATGTTTGGCTCTGGATTCCAGCTGTGCAGTGCCAGGAATCCGACACCTAACAGTTGGCAGGTGTGGGCATCTACAAAGGGCTATTCTTGTACCAATACCTACACAACATATATCTAATAATTTATAAATGTAAAGAAAATGCACCTAACTTCTACAATGTAGACTCAAAGATCTTCTTCATCGTTCCACATTCTGCACAGTAGGGTTTGCTTTTGATGTCTACTATTATACATACCTTTTCCAATTCCTGCTGTTAGGCCTCCTCAGCCGCTCTTGCTCTGCTTCCTCACCATTTTTCCCCTGCTGCATGCCCATATTCCTTTTCCGCACACACATACCAATCACTCAGCTCTATGTAGCTCATCTGTAGCCTTAAAATGATGAGGGTTTTCTTTGCTTTCTGTTGAACGTCTTGCTACAGATAACAATAACTACACTCGTAAGCAATCTTTACCGTTCCTTGTCAAAAGTCTAGATTTGTGATGTTAGCAAGCTACTTATTAAGACATGCACTGTAAAAACCTGCCAAGCTTACACTTTTTTAGCTCTCTATTAGCCTTGATGACCTTATATAAAGTACTCCCTCTCTGGCCAGCTGCTACTACTGGAAAATGAGGACGCAAAAATTGGTCCATAATAGAATTCTTGACCTTATATTTATTGCCAAACATCCACACTATGACTTAACATTTCCATGTTTCTGTGTTATTAACACTGCTAACATTTTTATCTTTGGCACAGGGTTTCTGCACAAACAACTATTGCCTTTAATCTAATATCCAGGGCCCTTATCTGCTTTCTTTGTGCGGAGGAATATATAATGTGTTTCTATCCATGGCCCTGGATCGATTGAACAGTGTGCAGATGGTTAATCAGATTTTCATCCTCTAAAATACATTTCAGAACACAAAAATGAAATCTTTGCTTTTATCTGAAAACAATGTAAGGTTATTGTTAGTGCACTTGTAAAGAGCTCTGGTTGAATAGAAAGGACTTGGAAACGGTAATTCTGGCAGAAATGGGAAGGTATTTTTATATATTAAATCTGTGAAGCAATATTAGCAAACTGCTTAATAGTATGACCAGACGCGACAGATATGCCGCAGACTTTTAGTCTAAAGGACCTGTCACACACCGCAATCTCGTTAGCGAGATCACTGATTTTGTGACACAACAGCGATCTCGCCAGTGAGATCGCTGTGTGTGACGGGGATCAGCGACCGGCCCCCCTGCCGGTTATCGCTGATCGTGCAGCATCGGCCTGGGCCGTTTTTCGACCGCTGGTCTCCCGCTGGCCAGCGCGCATCGCTGCGTGTGGCAGTGAGAGACCAGCGATCAGCGACGCTGGTTTCTAATGTAAAAGTCGGGTATCCAGGAGCCGCGGCTCCTGGATACCCGACGTTTACATTAGAAACCAGCGTCCAGCGTCGCTGGTCCTGATCGCTGGAGGAGCTGTCTTGTGACAGCTCACCAGCGATCAGCCTAATGATGTCCCAGCGATCCCATCATGTCGGATCGTTGGTGGGGATCACTGGGACATCATTATGTGTAACGGGGGCTTAATTTTGTATTCAGAATAACTGCAGTAAATTAAATTAGCAGCAAAGTGGATGAAGTTTAATAAGTGTCATCCACATTCTGAGATTTTAAAAAAATCCATATGGAAACTGGCATGCAGTGCGGATTGTAAATCTATAAAACATGCAGACTTTGCTGTGGAAATGAATCGAAAATCCATTACATTCTGCTATGTGTGAACATAAGCAAAACCAAAGAAATTAGCTGAAACACATGTATATATATATATATATATATATATATATATATAACATAGGATACTTAGTTGACACTATTCTTATAAAGCCATTCCACCGCGACAAGGTGTACCCAATCATGATGGACGTTAATTCTTTTATTCACCTCACTATGTGCCAGCAAGCCTCAAAATAGAGCAGGATTTAGACCTGACTGTTTTGCACCTGGAAAGCTATGTAGACAAAAAGCACAACCCAAAAAGGGGGATCCAAAATCCTGTATGTGCAAATTACAGAAAAAGTAAAGGAAAACCAAAAAATGAGCCGGATCACGTTAGTATAAGTGTAATGTGCCAACTAAGTACTATATGTTATTTACAGGTACTATTACTATTTGTGTACCATATATACATTCTACATGATTTTTGCTCATTTTTTTAGCCTAAGTTTTTCTTGTGTGAACATACCCTAATGTTTACCTTCAAGGATCTACTAAAGGATATACAGTATCTTCGGTGTGCAAATTCAAGATTGTAATCTGTGGTTAAAATTGAGAACACTTCATTAATTCCAGTAGGATACTAAAATTACTTTAGACCTTCTCCTTCTCCCGGATGAAAGAGGTATAGATTGCTAGACAGATATTGTCATTGAGGGTAGTGCCTGATAGCCAGAAAGAGGTTATCAAAGAGTAATCGAAAAGCTGCGTCAAACCATTATATCCATTAAAATAACAAAAATATCAGGCAAAAGGATGGTCGAAAACAGGCCAAAGTTATTAACAAGAGATATACAATCAACAGACATATGGATAACTACAGTAGCAAGGCTATAGCAGTCAGCCAGGGACTGATCGCCATAGGTTTGAACAGTGGGGAATATGTCTCTATATTTAGCTAATAACAGTGGGGAATCTGTCTCTATATTTAACTAATAAGCTGCCCGGAGAAACCAAAAGAAAAACTGGTTTGAGGAAAACAGCAATACTAGGGTTTTAAGGGAAAAATGCTTGCATTGCCCATAGATAACATGATGTCAGCACTGCACTGCCTACCAACAGCAACAATTGCAGCAGGATTGTGCTCAGACATGGAAGCCAGAGTTATATAAGGAAATAGATACAGCTAAAATAACTTTACGATTTTCCCAAGTAAACTGTCTGTCTGTATAGGGATGTAAGGATTCCAGATATTCCATAGAGCCTGTGTGCCCTTGTCCAAGATGAAGTCTTGTACCTTGCCCTGTCCTCGAACTTCCAGTCTATCCTGCTATTTAAGTCCGGCTCAGAAGATCCTCCTTGCCGGAGAATTTTGTTGCTGCTGGCTTTATAAGCTTCCTCCTGGTCTGCTTCTGGAATTCCTGCTGCTTGTTAATCTGTGCTCTGCCCCTCCTGTTACAGCTGCCTTCAGCCTTCTGTGCGGCTTTCTGATCCTGGCTGGTGCTACTCATTGTCTGGACTTCTAGTGTGGAGCTACTCATCTCTGGAACTCATGTGGTCAGTAAGAGATTCTGACATCGTTATTACTTCTTGGACTGTGTTCTGTGTGGGCTGCAGTGCTGGACATGAGCGGGACTTTTCAGTCCTTCTCCAGTTAATGCTCCACCTGTGTATTGCTGGACCTCTACGTTGAGTGCTGTGTGCACTCTTGATCATATTATTGCTGCACACCTACAATAAGTGCTGTGGGCACTCTTGCTCAAATTATTGCTGAACTTACTGTATACGTTAAGTGTTATGCGCACTCTTGCTCATATTATTGCTGGACTTCTACGCTATGTGCCGAACTTTCGCTTCATATTACTGCTGGACTTGTGTGTTTCAGCGGTCTCGCCCCGTTGTTCTGTTTGCTGTTCATTTCTATGTTGTGCTGTGCACTTCGTTACTGTTGCCGGAAGTTCTCTGTTAGTTTTGGTTCAATGTCTTATATTGCTAAATACACTTGCTTGCCTCAGCTTTGGTCTCAGTTCTGTTTTATCCCACGCAATTAGATTCCTTAGTAAAAAGTTCAGAATGAATTAGTCATGAAAATGGCTCCTAAACAAAAGATAGGTAGGGACTGTTGAAACTAGGGAATCTAGGTCTCTTTTTTCCTTGTCTTCTCCCACAAAATAATTTTTTATCGGTTACTGGTTGTACACCCTCCCCTCTGTCTTATAGTAATTTTTGGTGGTTTGTGATGATTTAAGGTTATTGGAATTATATTTTTGGACTGTGTCTATATTATTGTCCAGATATCCTGCTTTCCTATATATTTCCTTACTCTGATTGATTTTTTTTCCCTGAGAACAGTATTTAACTGGGTGAGCAGGGATAGCCACCTTGGAGCGGGGGCACCATTTGCGCTTCAAGAGGGTGCCAACCTCCGCTGCTAGGTAGGGGGAAGTAAAGGGCCACTTAGGGGTAATTAGGCCACTGATCCCCATATCCTATTCTATTCATTTGTGTGACTAGGGTTATAATTCTAATCAGCAATAAATTGCTTGGTGATTTTTGGATGTTCTATGTTTTTAAATATTAATAGTAAAGTATATGCATTTTTAGAATTAGTTTTGTTTAGGAGCTAGATTCCTAAGTACCCACATAATTGTTACAAGGGAATGTGCTCCTAAATAACATTCTGTGATCACATCAGCATCTGCACACAATCAAGTAAGCAATCTCTTCCATTCTATCTCTTTAGTGGGACTGGTCAGGTGTAAAAGGGGCAACATCATGACTATTGTAATAAAGTGAAATTTCCTTACTGGTTTTGGAAGGGGAGAAACTAGATTCTGTAAAATAATGGATTAGCTTTGAAAGAAAAAGAAATTACAAATGTCATGTACAAGAAGATCAAAGAGCACTAGGAAGTTTTCATTTTTTAGTGGAGGTGTGGAGTGGAGTGTTGACTAATGGCATTTGAAGAAATAGAAAGTTGGTCTAAGTAGTATTCTACAGTATTTCCTGATTACATTGGTGGCTATAGTGTTTTGGGCCAAGCGACGTTCTACAGTGTTGACTGATGGCACTGGCAGTATTGTGTTAACATAAGTGTTTTTAGCACTCCATATTGCATTGTTGACAGGTTGATATTAACCCAGCAACATAATTCCAATATCAACTTCCCATTATATTGTTAACTCCTTTTGTATCAATTTTTAGCATTGCTATAAAGACCCTGTACTTATTGGTACTAGAGATGAGCAAGAACTAAAATGCTTGAATGCTTGTTATTCGAACCAAGCAATTCCTAAAGCTCGGATGCTCGTTTCAAGTAACGAGTATAATGGTAGCCAATGGGAAATCCGAACATTTTTCTTACAGACTCTTAGGGATGGGCGAATCCTGAAATACTCGGAATCGCTAGACTGTAACGAGTCCGAGTCGGAAACTCGCTATTCGTTGCAAGTCTAGCGAGTCCAATGTTAATGAATGGGGATGCGAGTATTGCAGCGATTCCTGAGAGAGAGAGAGAGAGAGAGAGAGGCCTAAGACTCCTATTTTTTTTTTTTTTCAGAGTTTAATACAAGCAGTTCTAGTTTCTTAGCGATTTTGTGTCAGCAGGGGGACACAAAATCGCTAAGACTCCTATTTTTTTTTTTCAGAGTTTAATACAAGCAATTCTAGTTTCTTAGCGATTTTGTGTCAGCAAGGGGACACAAAATCGCTAAGAAATTAGGATTGCTTGTATTAAACTCTGAAAAAACTAGGATTGCCATTGATTTGTATTAGACTCGTTACTGTGCGAGTAATCGCTTGGAAACTCGCAGAGTACCGACTCCTGCGAGTCCCCTACTACTCGCAGAGTAACGAGTCCTAACGAGTAGATTCGCCCATCCCTACAGACTCTACAAAGAGGTCTGGGGGAGGCAGTGAAAATGTTGAAATGGATGGAAAAAGTGCTGAATGGAAGGAGAACAGCACTGGGAAGACCCCTGAAAGCATCTCTGACTTCCAAATTGCCGCTAAGTACAATAAGGTCACACTTTTATTCCACTTTAAGGACTGACAATAAAATATTCAAAATTGATGTGAAATTGGAGTTTACAAGAAAAAAATGTTAAGAAGTATTCTTTCCTATATAATAACTTATATATGAGCCAACATTTAAAAAGGATAAAAAAAATAATTTAAATAAACCAAATTTGAAATTTTTTTAAAACATTAGAAATTTCAGTGTAAATTATGAAGGAAGCAAGAATTGCCAAAAATAAGATGGAAAAGGGACTCAGATACACCCTATATTAGAAAGGAAGGAGGTCCTCATACACATTCTGTTCAAATAGTCATATAGTGGTATTGTCACGTCACTGTCAGACTCAGGGCCTGCTGTTCCAGCTTCAGCCACTAGCAGGTGCCGGACTGGCACGTCGCTGCCAGACTCGGGGCCTGCTGTTCCGTCCTCGGCCACTAGGAGGCGCCGGTCTGTCACGTCGCCATCAGACTCGGGGCCTGCTGTTCCTGCCTCTGCCACTGGGAGGCGTCGTGGTTCGCCCGTGGGTGATGGTGACACAGAAGGGGCTCCTGCGCAGGCATCTGGTGGGCGCGGTCTTAATGACATCATCAGTCCGGGAACCTGTGAGGGATGACCTGATCCCTCAAATACCTTGGCACTGGTCTTGCAAGCCGCCGGATATATTCTTGGTTCCCCTGCGTGCTACTGTGTGATTTGCTATAGTTAACTCTGACCTCAGTCTGGATTTCTGACCATTCTATTGCCTGCCGCTTTTGTACCTCTGCCTTTATCCTGATTTTTGATGCTGACCTTAGCTTGGATTCCTGATCCTTCTTCTGCCTGCTGATTTTGTACCTTTGATGCCCTCCTGGTTTTTTACTGACCTTGGCCCGGATTTTAGACCCTTCTTCTGCCTGCTGATTTTGTACCTCTGGTGCCGGCCGGCCTCCGACTCCTGCCTCCGGACCATGATTACGGGTTTTAGTTTTAACCCCTTGGCGGCCATCCTGCTCTGGTCCACTGCTCCTCTAGACAGCTACCCCCTGGGCCTTGCTACAATTCCAGATCCCTGTATAGGCGTTAAGGGTCTTGGGGTTACTCGGGGTGCTGTTCCTACTGCAGCCCAGATTCGCAGACGGTCGTCACATTACATCCGGCCCAAAAGACTGCTTTTTGTATGTATGTCCATCATATATAAAAGCAGTCTCCTGAACTTTTCTTTTTCCTTCTTCTCCTGCCTGAGCTGATTTCAT
Organism: Dendrobates tinctorius; assembly: GCF_039654945.1. Classification (NCBI taxonomy): domain Eukaryota; kingdom Metazoa; phylum Chordata; class Amphibia; order Anura; family Dendrobatidae; genus Dendrobates; species Dendrobates tinctorius. Next base: position 695,947 of record NW_027361717.1, read on the forward strand.
GGCCTAACACCTGCTTCAGTGCACAGCCTGAAGGAACACTCCCATCTTCCTATACCAGCATGCTGCAGCCTGGAGACTTCAAGGGAAATGCTGGGCGTCAGAAATCCACATTCCTGGGACGTCGGCCTCTGTGCAGCTCTGGTCATGCTGGCCAAGAGGCTCAGGTATTGCCCGCAAATGCGGCTAAAGTTTTGTTACCCGTCTCTCTCTCGTTTTCTAAGAAATCTCTGTATGTGAAGGCTTATGTGGATTGTGGTTCTGCAGGCAACTTTATGGATTTTTTGCTTGCTAGGAATCTTGGTGTACCTCTGCTAAGGCTTAATGCCCCTGTTCAAACCACTGCGATTAATGGTACATCTATTATCCAGGGTGGAGTGGAATTTGTCACTACAGAAATTGCTATGTCAGTGGGGACATTACACACCAAACAAATGTCGTTTTTTGTTATTCACAATTTATCACATGCAGTTGTTTTAGGTATGCCATGGTTGCGCCAGCATAATCCTGTTATTGACTGGCACCTAGGTGATATCGTGCGCTGGAGTCCAGTGTCAGAATAACTGTATGTCGCTGTCAGTGAACCAAATTAAAATTAAAACACCCTTTATACCATATGCATTCAGGGACTATGAGGATGTCTTTTCCATAGTGGAGTCTGAGAAATTACCTCTTCATAGAGAGTATGACTGTCCTATAGACTTGGTCACAGGTTCCCATCTCCCTAAGGGGAGAATATTTAATCTCTCTGGTCCAGAGCGTGTAGCCATGAATGACTACATAGCAGACAGCCTACGAAAAGGCTTTATTAGACCATCCACTTCACCTGTAGGGGCTGGGTTTTTCTTTGTAGAAAAAAAAGATGGTGGACTCAGACCTTGCATTGATTATCGTGAGCTGAATGCTATTACTGTAAAAAATCAGTATCAGCTTCCACTCATCCCTGATCTTTTTAATCAGCTACTGGGAGCCCGTTGGTTTACTAAGTTTGATCTCCGGGGAGCTTACAATCTTGTCCGCATAAGAGAGGGAGATGAGTGGAAAACCGCGTTTAACACACCCCTTGGTCATTTTGAGTATCTTGTTATGCCGTTCGGGTTAAGTAACGCACCTAAAGTGTTCCAAAACTTTGTGAATGATATCTTCAGGGATATCTGTGGGGTATATGTAGTGGTTTATTTAGATGACATCCTGATCTACTCTGCTGATGTTCTTACACACGCGCAACATGTCTGTTCTGTGTTCCAGAGACTTCGAGAACATTCTCTATTTGCCAAGCTGGAAAAGTGTGTTTTTATGGCTGAGGAGGTACAATTTTTGGGGTACATGATTTCTGCTAAGGGGTTCTGCATGGATCCTATCAAGATCCGACCCATTAGAGAATGGGTGCAACCCAAAACTCTAAAAGCGCTGCAGCGATTCTTGGGGTTTACAAATTAGTACCGTAAATTTATCAAAGGCTTCTCTGAGATCGCCAAACCGCTCACGGATTTGACCCGGAAGGGGGCAGATGTGGTTAATTGGAAGCCTGAGGCACTTCAGGCATTTTCTGTTTTAAAGGATTGTTTTTCTGCCAACCCGATATTAATCCAGTCTGATCTAGACGGCTCATTTGTGGTAGAGGTCGATGCCTCTGAGGTTGGAGTAGGGGCAGTGCTTTCCCAAGGCACCTCCCTCACTCAACTCCGTCCATGTGCCTTCTTTTCCCGAAAATTCTCTTCTACTGAGAAAAATTATGATATAGGGAATCGGGAATTGTTGGCCATAAAATGGGCCTTCGAGGAATGGCGCCACTTCCTCGAAGGTGCTAAACACAAGATTACAATGATCACAGATCACAAGAACCTGACCTACTTGGAGTCAGCTAAACGACTGAATCCTAGGCAGGCTAGGTGGGCTTTGTTCTTCTCAAGGTTTAACTTTGTGAACATGTTTCGTCCAGGGACTAAAAATGTAAGGGCTGATGCCCTCTCTCGAAGTTTCTGCCCCTCACAGGCCGAGGACTCGGAACCAGTTCCAATACTGGCCAATGGGATCGTTGTGTTGGCAGTGTCTCTGGACCTTCTGGAGGAGATCTGTAGGTCCTCAAAACCAGCCCCTGACACAACGCCCCCCCAAGAAATTGTTTGTTCCAGCCCCGTTTCGTCTACAAGTTCTGAAGGAGTCGCAAGACTCTGTCCTAGCAGGCCATCCTGGTGTCAATAATACCGCCAGACTAGTGACTAGGAATTTTTGGTGGCCGACGGTAGTTAAGGACTGTAAAGATAACGTACTAGCTTGCAAAATCTGTGCTCGTGCCAAGTCCCCCCATAATCGGCCTGTCGGCTGGCTACAATCCTTGCCCGCCCCAGAGAGTGCATGGACCCACATCTCCATGGACTTCATTACTGACCTGCCGCCCTCAGAAGGGAAGACATGTATCTGGGTGGTGGTGGACAGGTTCAGTAAGCAGTGCCATTTGTTCCCCTGTCTGGACTACCTAATTCAGAAACTTTGAGTAAGTTGTTCATTATTCATGTAATACGACTGCATGGCGCTCTGGTGAATATCGTGTCCGACCGAGGTACCCAGTTCGTTTCTAAATTCTGGAGGGCATTCTGCAAATGCATTGGCGTTGAATTATCCTTCTCCTCCGCTTACCACCCTGAGACCAATGGTCAAACTGAGCGCACCAACTAGGCCCTAGAGCAGTATCTCCGCTGCTATGTCTCGGAACATCAGTCTGATTGGGTGGAACATCTCCCGTTAGCCGAATTCGCCCTAAATAATTAATACCAGGAATCCATCAAAACCACCCCGTTCTTCTGCAATTATGGTTTGCACCCACGTTTTGGTTCATTTTTGGCCAAGATGTCAGAGCTCCCGGGGGTAGAGAAATCCATACATCACTTAAGGACAATCTGGTCGGAGGTGAACACAAACTTGAAAGGGTCCCAGGTCAGGCAGGCTTCGGCCGCAAATAGACGGCGGTCCAAGCGGCCGCACCTAGGAGTTGGGGACAAAGTTTGGCTGTCTACTAAGAACATTAAGCTTAAGGTGCCATCTGCCAAACTGGGCCCCAGGTTTATTGGTCCCTATGAGACATTAGAGGTAATTAACCCAGTAGCCTTTCGTTTAAAGCTCCCTCAGTCCTTTAAAATACCCAATTTTTTCCACAAATCCCTCCTCAAGATGTACCACTCCCCAATTCATCCCATCCAGTCCCCTCCTCCTCCAGTTTTGGTCAAGGGTGCCTTGGAGTACGAAGTCCAGGGTATCCTTGATTCCCGCTTGGTGAGAGGGTCCGTGCAATATTTGGTGCATTGGAAGGGCTACGGTCCAGAGGAGAGGTCCTGGGTCCCCGCTAGTGACATCCATGCCAAGGGGTTAATTAGAAGGTTTCACCTCCTTCACCCTGACAAACCGGGTTTTGAGGGTCCGGAGGCCCCTCTTAAAGGGGGGGTACTGTCACGTCGCTGTCAGACTCAGGGCCTGCTGTTCTGGCTTCAGCCACTAGGAGGCGCTGGACTGGCATGTTGCCGCCAGACTCGGGGCCTGCTGTTCCGGCCTCGGCCACTAGGAGGCGCCAGTCTGTTACGTCGCCATCAGACTCGGGGCCTGCTGTTCCTGCCTTGGCCACTGGGAGGCGCCGTGGTTCGTCCATGGGTGATGGTGGTGACAGAGAAGGGGCTCCTGCGCAGGCATCTGGTGGGTGCAGGCTCCGCCCCACTGTTCGTCATCGGGGGATACTGCATCACCATCTGGCCTAGTCCTGGGGGCGGTCCTAATGACATCATTAGTCCGGGAACCTGTGAGGGATGACCTGATTCCTCAAATACCTTTGGACTGGTCTTGCAAGCCGCTGGATATATTCTTGGTTCCCCTGCATGCTACTGTGTGATTTGCTATAGTTAACTCTGACCTCAGCCTGGATTTCTGACCATTCTATTGCCTGCCATTTTTGTACCTCTGCCTCTCTCCCGATTTTTGATGCTGGCCTTAGCTTGGATTCCTGATCCTTCTTCTGCCTGCTGATTTTGTACCTTTGCTGCCCTCCTGGTTTTTTATTGACCTTGGCCCAGACTTCAGACCCTTCTTCTGCCTGCTGATTTTGTACTTCTGCAGCCGGCTGGCCTCCGACTCCTGCCTTTGGACCACGATTATGGGTTTTAGTTTTAACCCCTTGGCGGCCGTCCTGCTCTGGTCCACTGCTCCGCTAGACAGCTACCCCCTGGGCCTTGCTACAATTCCAGATCCCTGTATAGGGGTTAAGGGTCTCGGGGTTACTCGGGGTGCTGTTCCTACTGCAACCCAGATTCGCAGACGGTCGTCACAGGTATTCGTAGACTCATAAAGGCTATGCACTAAGCGGAAATCCTGCCAAAAATTACAAACAGAGTTATCCATACACCCTTGAAGGCACCAACTGTAGTATCTCATTAAAATATTGTGAACAAAGCATAGTTGTAGTACTCTTACATTCATAAAAGCTCTGCAGACAGTGCCAAGTCTGCAAAAAATTACAAGCAGGGTCATCCATACACCCTTGAAGGCACCATCTGGAGTGCTTTATAAAAAAAAATAAAAAAGTGTAGTTGTTGCAATTCTACACTCATAAAGGCTCTGCACACAATGGAAAGTGATAAGGGGGTAATAGAGTTATCCATAGAACCTTGAAGGCAACAAACTGCTTGTCTCACTAAAATATTTTGAAAATGTAGTTTATGTATTCCTACACTCTTGAGAGCTTTGCACAAAGTACAAATTACAAAGCAAGGAAAAAATATAAGTATGGCCTACCAGTCATCCATAGACAAAAATTGCAGATTAAAAACATTTTATTTGCTGCTGTCTTCTGGTGATATGGAAAAGTTGGGGCTAATCCAAGGTTTGTTCATGTTTATCAGATGATTGAGCATGTCAGAACTTTCTGTTGATAGGCTAAAACGTCTGTCTGCTTTTACTCCCCGGCGGCACTAGAACTCCGCTCATACAAGATGCTAGTGGCAGGTCAGCACAACACCTCCAAGAAATAGTGGGATATCTCATGCCAGGTGTCTAGCTTTGAGACACAATAGCTGAAGATCACAGGGCAATTAGGGGGTATGCTGGATTAGTCAGGCAGGTATTGCTTGAGCATTTTTAAAAACTTTTCCCTCTTTGTCAAAAATACCCAGTCATCAGGGTCTGGATGCTGGGAGTGTGTCATGAAATTGGCCCAGGATTTTGACAGTGATCTCCTTTCTCTGCTGTACCTGGTGTGTGTCTCCCTCGCCTTTACTGCTTGGTTTGGCAAGGAAGCTTGCCCACTGCCACTAGCATTGTCTGATGGGAATTTTTTCAACATATTTTCCATAATGGTCTTCTGCTGTAGCACTATTTTAGTAGACCTCTCTGCCTCAGGAAGTAGAGATGCAAGGTTGTACTTGTAGCATGGGTATAGTAGGGTGAACTAACAGTTCTCTTTACTTCCCTGTCTCCACCATGATGACTACTCTCCATCTCCTCCTCTTCCTTCTCCATCTCTTCCTCCTCATTCCACTCCTCAGCCCATCCTCATAGGAGAGATGGGACAAAGCATATGTGGCTTCTAGCCTCTGATTCTCCTCTTCCTCCTCCTCAGGCACCACCTCCTCATTTTTACCCAATCCATGATGAGCAGATGAGATGAGGCTGTGCTTGGTAGTATCTCCCTGTCTAAGGTCTTCCTCCATCTCTACCTGGTTTGCATGCAAAGCTTCATGTTTAATTGTCAGTCACGACTGTTTAAGTTAGCACAGAACTGGCATCTTTCACCATCTTTGTGGAGTCCTCAAAGTCTTGGAGAACTGCACAAATGTCAAACATCCATGCCCACTCTTCAGTTGTTATGTGCAGAGACTGACCAGAATATCGATGGGTGTGTTGGAGCTGGTATTCCACAACTGGCTTCTGCTGTTCTGAAAGTCTTGTCAGCATATGCAGGGTGGAGTTCCATCTCATGGTGTTGCCGCACACCAGTTGGTGAGCTAGCACTTGCATGCATTGCTGCAGCATTGCCAGAGTAGTGGAAACTGTAGCTGACTTGCGGAAATGGGTGCTTATGTGGCGTACTTGACTAGAAGCTGTGGCAAATCTGGGTAGGTTTTTAGAAACCACTGAACTACCAAGTTGAGCACATATGCCAAGCATGGTACTTGTGTGAGCTTCTGAAATTTCACCCTTGCCACCAGGTTACGGCAATTATCACATGAACATTCCTGGTTAGAGACTCAGTGGTAAGAGTCACAAATCTGTCTGGCCTGTTATTCCTTTCAATATGACTGCGTTTTTTCTCCTAGACAAATTAGCTTCAGCAGAGCCTGTTGCCGCTTCGCTGAGGCAGTGCAGCAGAACTTCCAGCTTCCGGCTGATGTGGACAATGAGCTCTGAGATAGCACATTGAAACCAGAAGATGGAGAGGATAAGGAGGAGCAGGAGGGGTTGCAGTAACAGGGGTAGTAGGTGGAGGAAACTGATAGAATTTGGGCTTGCAATCCTCAGCATAGGTAGCACATGTGCCATCTCAGAGTGGTACTCGACCCCGGCCTACACAATGTTCACCCAGTGTGCATTCAGGGAAATGCAGTGTCCCTGACCACAAGCTCTTTTCCACATGTTGGTCGTTAAGTGAATAATCCCAGTAACCACGTTGGTAAGGGCATGGGTGATGTTTCATGATACTTGATGGTACAAGACGGGAACGCCACACCAGGAGAAATAGTGGTGGCTGGGGACAGAGTACCGAGGGGCCAAATTTGTACACCTGTAGCAGGCAAATTTTTGTTTCATTTTAAGCCAACGAAATTTCCCACAAACCAAGTTCTACAGTATATATGACAATAGCCAATTTATGGAGCAAAAATATTTTGTGAACTGTACCAGGCCAAGCCATTTTTAAAAAATTTAAACCTCTGTAATTTTACACAAAGCCAATTAAACTGTATAGATAACTAATTGAATCCAGGAAAAAATGTAGAACTTTTTTTTAGTTTTATATACCACCATAATGTAACAATAACAGCGTTAAACTTTATGGATGACTACTTGAATTTAGTAAAAGTTATAGAACTTTTGTTTGAGTTTCACATACCATAGTAATGTGAAAATAATCATGTTAAACTGAATGGATGACTAATTAAATCCAGGAAAAATGTTCAACTTTTTTGGTGTTTTATATACCACTGTAAATTAGCAGTAACTGCATTAAACTGTACAGATGACTAATTGATTCCAGAAATTTTTTTTTAACATCTTTTGGAGTTTTACATACCAGCATAATGTTATAAAAACCACGTTAAACTGTATGGATGACTAATTGAATCTTGAAAAATATTTGGAACTTTATTTGGAGTTTTATATACCACCGTTATGTTACAATGACTGTGTTAAACTGTATGAATGACTAATTGAATCCCGGAAAAAATTTGTACAGTTTTTTGAAGTTTTAGATACCACTGAAATGTAAAATAAATCACAAAATACTCTATGGATGACTAATTGAATCCAAAATTTTTTTTGAACATATATATTTTGAAAGTGTAGTTGATGCACTCCTACACTCATAAAGGCTTTGCGCAAAGTGGAAAGCCAGGACCAAATTATAAGGAAGGACATCTATAGACCCTCGAAGACACCAACTGTAGTACCTCAAATATTGTGAACAAAGTATTTATGGTACTTCTACACTTATAAAAGCTCTGCACACAGTGCAAAGCTTGCCAAAAATTACAAGCAGGGTCACCCATACACTCTTCAAGGCACCAGCTGGAGTGTCTCATAAAAAAATAAGAAAATGCACTTCTACACTCATAAAGACTTTGCACAAATTTCAAAGCTAAGAAAAAATTATAAGGAGGGTCATACATTGGCCCCTGAAAGGCAACAACTGGTGGGCCTCATTCAAATATTTTGAAAACGTATTTGATGTACTCCTAAACTCATGAAGGTTTTGCACAAAGTGCAAAACCAAGAAAAAACATTTAAGGAGAGTAATACAATAATCCTTTTCAGGTGTTCACTTCTTCTCCTTCCTTGAGAGGCTGAGGTGACTGCCTCCACCTACTTCCTGGAGCTCAATTCGAAGGTGCCTGGGCTGTAAGTGACTCAGCTTTGAGTAGTGTCGGAGCCCCCGACATGTAGAACTGGATGACAGCCCTTTGTCACCTGTACCATTGTTTGCCCTGGCATAGGAGGTAGGGAACCCAAAGGACAATCTGATCTGGGGGTGGTAGCCCCACCTCGAGCCACCTTGAGGAAACTCCCCCAGGCTCATTCATTTCTCAAGAAGGGTTCATCCTGCTCCCTTTCTTCTCATATCACACCTACCACATACCAATGATGTTGCTCCTCTACTTTGAGGAATGTGACCCTGTTTCCAGCCGTCTCCTCTTGGAGCCTTCGAGGCAAGTCTTTTGTTTCTACAGAGCACTGGTTGAACGACATATGATGATGTGTCCCAAACTCTTCTATTGACCCCCATCTCCGCTGTCAATTGTATGCAAAGATCTCCCTTGGGATGCCAACTGTCTGTACCTTTCGGCTAATGGGCCTGCTAGCATATCTCCATTCCTGGTCCTGGCTCACCTTCTTCTCTCTTCTGACCAGCCTAGGCCTCTCAGTCCACTCACTAGTTGCTGGATCCTGGCTCTACTGTCTGCAGTCTATAAGAACCCAGTGGCAAAAGCTGCAGATTGGGTTCAGGCCTTGGTGGTTCCAGCAAAGCATTCGGTTCTGGATCACAAGTTCCTGCCACCTCCACTGTCATGCCAGCTTGGTCTGGCTCTGATATTCCTCCAGTCTCTCCCTCGGGAGTCTTGCGGGATTCTATCATCTTTGTTGCCCTCTAAGCACGTCATACTCGATGGATGACTAATTGAATCCAGAAACATTTTTGAATGCTTTTTTTTGTACACCACCAAAATGTAACCTAAAGCACCTGATACTCTATTGATGACAAAAAGCACGTAATATTCAACGGATGAGCTATTGAATCCAAAAAAACATTTTCCACACTTTTTTGGAGTCTTATATAGCAAAGAAATGTACCACAGAGCACTTAATACTCTATGGATGAGTAACTGAACACAGAAAAAAATCTTCAATGCTTTTTGGGGGTTTTATATAACACTGAAATGTACCGCAAAGCATGTAATATATGGATGACAATATAGTCAATCTTTTCACCCCAAATAAAGAATGTGGTCAACTGCTGCAGCTATATATTTTGCAATGGACTGCAAAGCCCTAAACCCTGTCTAGAGACTATTCAGCCACTCTCCCTGCTCCTGCAACTGTGCCAGCCAATTACAGTAATGCCACTACCAAGATGGCTAAGGAATTAGAGTGACTCGCAGGCAATCTCTGTATAATAGGCGCCAAACATGCGGGACAGGGAATCGAGTTTCAAATTTGACCCCCAACTGATGCTTGCCAAGTGCTGAGCACATCTGAGCATGAAGATACTTGAGTGATATCCAAGTATCACTGAGCACATTCACGCAACCTTAGTTGGTACACAAAAGTACCCTTTAGCTGCCTTTAAATGCTAGGGACCTGAGAGCTACACATTGCTCCAAAGACACTAATTTACAGTATATTGTATCTAATGCTATGTTTAGATGTGGGACTACTTCAAAGCCATAGTTCCATAGGCAATATCTGAAAGAAGAAAAAGTTTTCCTTTTTCAGAGCAGACTGTAAATCTATATATTTGAGTGTAGTTGTTGGCAGAGAAGTTTGTTTTATCTAATGCTTATGATGGAGAAAAGCCTTACATTCAGACAAATATACTATCTCGAAGCTTTCTTCATTATATCCTCGAGTTTCCATACTCTATTCCTTTTCATATAATATTCTTTTTATTGGCAAAGCATACCATAAAAAATGTTCTTCCTCATACAAAAGGAAAAAGAATCCTCTTTCACAATCTGAGCACTTCACTTGCAAAATTTACAAGCATGGCAGCATGCGGAGCCTTTGTTTAAAAAAAGAATAATTCTAATATTTTATTTCAGTCATAGAACATAATACTATCCTCATAACATGGCTTAAACTACAATTATTCTTTAAATCTGATACAAGATCATCAAGCACTTGATTAATAATTTAGAAAGCCACATGAGGGAACTGAGTCAATAATGACAGTGGTATGCTAGATCTGCTAGAAATAAAAACTGTACAGAAGAATAACTTTTATAGGGTGAATAAGGGGCTTTAAGGACCCATAAGTTAGAATGCAAGGACTTTATGTGCCTCCATAGAGGGTCCATGCATAAATCCTTACCATGTACCATGACTAATATTACATAAAGGGGTATTCTCAAGTTCGGAAGTTATTCCCAACTTATTGGATAGGAAGTAACTTCCTAATCACTGAGGGTCCGACTACTGAGACCCCCATCAATCCTAAAGCCCCAGTCACACACAGCGATCTCGCTAGCGAGATCGGTGCTGAGTCACAAGTTTTGTGACGCAACAGCGATCTCACCAGCGAGATCGCTGTGTGTGACACCTATCTGCAACCGGCCCCCTGCCAGGTATCGCTGATCGTTGTGGAAAGGGGTGGACATTTTTATGATTGTTGGTCTCCCACTGGCCAGCATGCATTGCTGCGTGCGGCAGGCGGGAAACCAGCAATCAGCGAGCTGGAGCTTGTAACTAAGGTAAACAGCGGGTTTCTAAGCGCTGTGCGGTGCTTAGAAACCCTCTGTGTACCTTAGTTACCAGTGCGCTGATGCAGGAAGCTGGTAACCAAGGGCGGCGCTTAGAAACCCGCTGTTTACCTTGGTTACCAGCTCCCTGCACCAGCGCACTGGACGTGAGCGCTCGTCGTCGCTGGTGCTGATCGCTGGTGAAGCTGCCTGTTTGGCAGCTCACCAGCGATCATGTAGCGACACACCAACGATCCTGACAAGTTCATATCATTGTCGGGATCGCTGGTGAGTCGCTATGTGTGACGGGGCCCTTAGAATCGGAGCTCCAAAGATCTGAATAGTGGTCAATAATGGGAGTGCTGGAGGTAATCGTGTTCTGCACTCAGCTAGTCTTTAGCACTCCCATAAGAATGAATGTCAGTGCACACTTCCAAACATGAGAATACCTCTTTAAGTAGTCTTACGGGATTCCTGATGCAACCAATTGTACTGATTTCCTGGCAATGGGCAGAATTTACACTGTAACTAACATTGTTCTAGACAAGTATCAATGGCAAAGCTACTGCAACTGTATATTTTATGCTATGTTTGATCAAACACAGTATTACTAAGAGCTCTGTATGATTTAAATGCACTTTTGCTTTTTACTTATTTAATTACAGCAGGGTTTTTTCATCTTATCTTTTGTAGGTTTTGTATGCTTTTTGGCCATGTGAACATGCATTTATATGCTGCATGTGTACCAACTCAAACCAAGCTCAATTTTTGTGTCTTTTCTTTGTATTTTTGCATTCCAGGCAAGCTGGGGTGTGGCCTCCCTCTCCTGAGCTGGAAATTGTATTTAAAGGCTTCCCCTGACTGGTGTCCACTGGTTGGGACTCGGTCCTTGTCTGCCCTTATTCACACAGACGTCACCTTTGACACATGATAAGGTTATTATTATTAGACAGTGTAGGACCGCCCCGACCACAGAGTCACCTTGTCGATGGTGGGACGGCTTTTATGCTATGTTTGATCAAATACAGTATTACTAAGAACGCTGTATGATTTAAATGCACTTTTGCTTTTTACTTATTTAATTATAGCAGGGTTTTTTTTCATCTTGTCTTTGGTAGGTTTTGTATGCTTTTTGGCCATGTGAACATGCATTTATATGCTGCATGTGTACCAACTCAAACCAAGCTCAATTTTTGTGTTTTTGCTACTGTATATTGGCATAGTGATTGCTTTAGAACTGAATATTCTGTGAAATCTGCGCATTACATAAAGTGTTCATCACATAAAGTGCAGATGTAGCGCTTCTATGCTGAATCACCCAAACGGAATGACGGAATGAGAACAATGATGCTAAACAAATGGCGCAGACAGTGCGGCGTGAGGCACCGCCATCAGAGTATTGCGCTGCCTGTCACAGCGGAGATGCTACACCTGTACATTGCAAATTATAATGCAGTAAACTTCTCTGTTTAGATTAGAAGTCAACTATGTCGATAAGTCACAAAGCAGCTATTCCCATATTGATGTAGATTTCTGTGTCACAGATCCATGCTCCAGGTGTCCCAAATGTAATCAGAAAGGAACATTTCCAGTTTTGTCAGTGGGAGTTGTGTTAATGAAATGCATCACCTGCTGATACCATAGTTCTTTTATGCAAAAAAGGAATTTTCATCAAAACACACATTATGGTGCTCATATTTAATACAAAATAGGAAAAGTATCACAATGAAAATACTGGTAAGGCCGGGTGTCAGACTTGCGAGAAATTCGCACAAGTCTCGCATGTCAATACCCGGCACTGCCGTCAGCACTCGGGACCGGAGTGTGCAGCTGCATAGAAATACATGCAGCCGCATGCTCCTGTCCGAGTGCCTGCAGCAGTGCCGGGTATTGACATGCGAGACTCGTGTTTCTCGCAAGTCTGACCCCGGCCTAAATGGAAATATCTATCCATCCTATTTAATATCTATCTATTTATCTATCTCATCTCTATCTATCTATCTATACGATTAGTCCCCAATCCCCACAATTTTAAGCGTGTCCTGAAAACGCATTTATTCAGACTGGCCTATCGCCTCAACAGATTAACCTAACCTATCCCTGTGTGGCACAGCCAAAAGGTTTACCATAACCATATTTCCCGCATCATGTTCCCACATGCTTTATGCATCCATTAGCCCTCTGTGTCTGTACTGTTACACACTTAACATTATGGCTGGTCCATACAATCAGGGCAACTGTTACCACCCACCTTTCGTGTCTACCTCTTTCCTCATAGACTGTAAGCTTGCGAGCAGGGCCCTCACTCCTCTTGGTATTTGTTATAATCTACTGTATGTGATTATTGTTATGCTGTAATGTCTATTGTCTGTACAAATCCCCTCTGAAATGTAAAGTGCTGCGGAATATGTCGGCGCTATAAAAATAAAATTTATTATTATAATTTATTTATTATCTATCTACATTAACACGGCGCTCCAATCACCCACGGAAACTGGACAAAGGGACTGTGACTGTGACTGTGATTTAAAGGATGTCGTGTACTATGTAGTGCTATGAACTGGTGTGAACTATCTATTATCTACCAATCCATCTATCATCTATCTATCTATCTATCTATCTATCTATCTATCTATCTATCTATCTATCTAATAACTATTGTAATAGACTATATAATAGACACATGTATATTTTATATAATATCTGTTAGATAGATAGAAACATACATAAATCAAAAAAAGGGGCAGCACTACCAAAATTATAAAATTGGTGCAAAACCTATTCAGCAGTGTCCAAACAACCAAGTTAATAAATCAAGAAAAATAGACAGCACTCCAAATTAAATGCGAAAAAAGTGGACACTTTACTGATCCTCAGGTGGCGATGTTTCAACAGTGACCCGTCTTTAGGCTTGGTAAAGACGGGTCACCGTTGAAATGTCGCCACCTGAGGATCAGTAAAGTGTCCACTTTTTTCGCATTTAATTTGGAGTGCTGTCTATTTTTCTTGATTTAGAAACATACATAGATATTAGGCCTCTTTCACACTTCCGTTTTTTACAATCAGTCAAAATCCGCCATGTTTTGAAAAAAACGGATCCGCAATTTTTTTTTGCGGATCCGTTTTTTTCCCCATTGACTTTCATTATTGGCGGATCTTGTGGATTGCTGTCCGTTGCATTCGTTTTTGTGCGGATCCGCCATAATGTTGCTGTCCGTCAACATCCTCAAAGATTTCCAAACGGAGCTTGCAACGTTCTTTTGGCTGGCGGATCCTCCAGACACTGATTTAACCCAAAATTCTGTCTGGGTGCCGGACCCAAAAAAAAAATCTCTCTCTCTCTCTCGCCAGCGGTTCCTTTAAATTTCCTCATTTTGCGGATCCATCAAAAAACGGATCCTGTGCCATCCGTTCACATCAGTTAAGAACGGATCCGCTTGTCCGCCTTTTTGGCGGATTTTAACTGACACAAAAAACTGAAGTGTGAAAGAGGCCTTAGATAAATTGATAGACATATCATCAATTTATCTATCAATTTAATGTGTCCATCGATTTCATATATGTATGTTTCATCTATATAATATCTATGTACTTATTTATCTATTTCTCTATTAGATACATTTAGATGGATATTAACCCCGGAGGTATTTTTGTTTTTGCATTTTCGTTTTTTGCTCTCCCTGTTCCCAGAGCCATAACTTTTTTATTTTTCCATCAAAATGGCCATGTCAAAGCTTGTTGTTTGAGGAATGAGTTGTACTTTTGAACAACACCATTGGTTTTACCATGTCATGTACTAGAAAATGGGAAAAAAAATTCCAAGTGCGGTGAAATTGAAAACAAAGTGCAATCCTGCACTTGTTTTTGTTTGGCTTTTTTACTAGCTTCACTACATGCTAAAACTGACCAGTCATTATGATTCCCCAGGTCATTACGAATTCATAGACACTAACCATGTCTAAGTTCTTTTTTATATAAGTGGTGAAAAAAATTCCAAACTTTGTTAAAAAAAAAAAATTGCGCCATTTTCCGATACCTGTAGCATCTCCATTTTTCGTGATCTCGGGTTGGGAGAGGGCTTAATTTTTATGTGCCAAGCTGACATTTTGAATTATACAATTTTTTTTGCAGATACGATCTTTTGATCGCCTGTTATTGCATTTTAATGCAATGTCGTGGCAACCAAAAAAACATAATTCTGGCGTTTTGTCTTTTATTCTCGCTACACCATTTAGCGATCAGGTTAATCCTTCTTTATCAATAGATCGGGCGATTCTGAATGCTTAGATACCAAATATGTGTATGTTTGATTTTTTTATTGTTTTATTTTGAATGGGACAAAAGGGGGTGATTTGAACTTTTAGATTTTTTATTTTTTTATATTTGTAAAAACATTTTTTTTTTACTTTTGGCATGCTTCAATAGTCTCCATGGGAGACTAGAAGATGCCATATCCCGATCGGCTCAGCTACATATAGGCAATGATCACATCACCTATACTGTATGTAGCTGAATTACTCACTTGCTATGAGCACTGACCACTGCTGATATGTGCCGGAAAAGATGTGGGCTCACCGCTGAAGCCCACATCAAAGGGAGGGAGTCTGATATCGGCGTACTATCACACCCAATGTCAGAAAGGGGTTAAATCTATTCCTAATATCCATGTATGTTTCTAATATCTGTCAATCCATCTACACATATTACTGTAGATAGATGAGTAACAGACACATTGAAAGATAAGATAGATGGAGATATATACTGTATATATATATATATACTGTATATATACTGTGTACTGTTCTGTCTCCAACATAATTAATGATTGTTAGGTTAGTTTCACACTAGCATTCTTGGGTGCAGCACAGGGCCGCCGCTAAGTCCTGCCCCGGCCATGCCCCCTCCGGTCAGTTCCTCCTCTGATCACATGAGGCTGCATAAATATGCTAAATATAGTATACACTGATTGCATGCAGCCTCATGCGATCAGAGGAGGAACTGATCGGAGGGGGCACGGCCGGGGCTTAGCAGCGGCCCTGCGCTGCACCCGAGAACGCTAGTGTAAAACTAGCCTTAGCTGTTTATTTTCATAACATAAATTCAGTGATAATGCTCAGTTTTTCATAGATTCTGATGTTCACCGTTTTGGCTCCATCTAGTGGCCAAAAATAATGACTACAGTGTTATTCTATCTTCGTTTCATTTTCGTTCTTGATTTCCCTCCAATTCCCTATGTATCCTGGGTAAGTTTATAAGGCATCATGGTCTATTCCAGCCCCTTTTTTCTACTCAGTCTGCCATTTTCTATCAGGCTTGCATACTGGAAACACCTCATCCCTCATCTCCCACTGCGTCAGCATCATCGGTGAGCAATCCCGCTGCCCACATCTAATCCCTATCTAGATCACCTTTCTCAGTTAGGTCTCCCCTGGTTAGCTATTATCACAGGTAATCTGTATAATGTATATTATGTATTTCTATGTACCCATACTGATTGATTGTATTGTATGTTTTGCTTGTAGTTTCACCGCACTTCAATATTCCATCACGTTCAATAAAGCACAGATTCAACCTACAGTCTTCTTATTGGACCCCTGGTATAGCGGTTTAGCTGCCCGTATAAGCTATATGAATCCAGGTTCATTAGTAAGGACGGAATATATACAGCTCTGGCAAAAATTAAGAGATCACTTTCAAATGTTCAGTTTGTCTGATTTTTCTCTTTATAGGTATATTTCTGAGTAAAATGTAAAATTGTTCTTTTAGTCTATAAACTTCTGCCACATGTCTCCGAATTTCCAAGCAATACATTTTGTGCTTTTTTTCTGACAAAGAAAAATGGTCAAAATTAAAAAAAAAAACATTGCTTTCAGACCTCTAATAATGCAAAGAAAACAAGTTCATAATCATTTACTGTAGAAACAACAATACTAATGTTTTAACTCAGGAAGAGTTCAGAAATCAATATTTTGTGGAATAACCATGATTATTAATCACAGCTTTCATGCATCTTGGCATGCTAGCCACCAGTCTTTCACACTGCTGTATATGTGATAAAATAGATAGATAGGATAGATAGATATTTTATGTCCATGTATGTATCTGTCAAACATAAAAATTACACTTTACATGTGAGAGAGAGGACCTATTTGTATTTTGCCATACAAACTGTGCTCCATTGGAAAGTGGTTTGTGATGGGCCAGGTACTGACCACCACTGTACAAAGTAAAATGACATATGTGCAAGGCTTTATGGGGAGGCCGGCATGGCAATGACGTTATCTCATTCTCTGATCAGCAGTGTGAGAAATGGTGGCGAGCAAGGTTTTTTTCTGCAAATCTAACCTCAAAATGTTTGAATTTGCTAAAAACCAAGCATTTCAGGAAATTCATCTCAAACTCGATCCATTTCTCCTGATCAATACTCTTATAACTATTTATTAGCACCCCTCCTGGGTGTGCAGAGGGGAAGCGCTGGCAAGAATAATAGTATACATGAACCAAACAATCGCAAAAGAAAATTTCATATGAACCCCCTTCTGATTATTGTTATAGGTAAACTGATTTAATTTTAATCTATGTAAGAGATTAGAGAAAAGTATCAGTTGGAAAAGTCATACATAATTACCTGATGAAGGGCTCCAACTATTTTCCGAGTTTCTTGGTAAGTTGTTTCAGAACTCCATTGGGAATTTATTTGTTTCAAAGCTTTGGCCACACGATTGTGTTCTCTCAGCCACAATGTATGCATTGCTGCCAAGGTTGTAACTTCATTTGACCTGGTTTCACCTGCAAAGAAACATTCAATTCTGCTTTCATTCACTGCATTAGGATCTTGTATACAAGGTGACGGTGTATTATCTACGAAGGGCATGTACTCTCGGCCGTGATCAGAATGTTGAAGGTTTACTCTCAGAAGACCCTCCTCGCTGGAATGATTCCTCAGTTTATTTTCAACAATTGTTGTGCTGCCATACACTGTTGATGCATCAATAAATGATGTCAAACCATTTATTTGTTCTCTTGGGCTTGCAATAGAGGGAATTCCAAACATCGCACTCTGGTCTCCAGTGCCACAGGCTGGTAAAGAGCGATAAAATGGCATGCATCCACTTTGGGATATGGAATCATTTGTCATTATCTGTTGAGTAAATAAACAGGAAAAACACGAAAATAAAGTTATAAGTAAAAAAAAATTAAGACCATTGGCACACAAAAGTACAGGTTCATATTCCAAGTGAACTATTTACGTTACACACTGGGACATATAAGTTAAATGGATGTATCTGACATACAGTGGCATCCATCCATCACTCATAGGTTCCCATTGTGAAAAATACAATATCTGTAAAGCTTATGTTGTGCTATGCTGTAGACAATCGTGCAATTCCATTCTTTGTTTTTGTGCTATGACATAATATATATCGGCCCAATAGAAATCAAAATAATACTCTTCTGGCCTCTGTCTAAGTAGCGACAAAGGTTTCCATAGCTATTTGTTGGATGGAGTGGTGTAAATGTACCACCACTGGACTCTAGAGAAGTGGAATGATGTTCTGTGGAGCAGCAATTCACACCTTTCAATCTAACAGTCTGATGGATGAGTCTGGTCAAGGACGATCTAACCAGTCTGACCGCATTGCATCAATTTTAAAGTTTGCTGTAGTTGGGATAGTACTATTAGGTTATTTTCCAGTGGTTTACCTAGTTCCCTTAATGCTTCAGCATCCCAACCATTTTGGAAAATTCTATGCTGCAAACTTTATATGAACAGTATAGGGAAGGCTCTTTTCTATTCCAACATTCCATAAACACATGGTTGGGAGAGTATGGTGTAAACGAACATGACCGGCTGCACAGAGCCCTGACCCCAACCATATCAAACACCTTTCAAGTGAACTAGACCAGAGATTATGAGTCAGGCCCTCTCGTCTCTAGTCCAACATCAGTGTGTGAACTTATAAATGCTTTTATGGATGGACAGGTAAAAATTCCTCCAGACAACGCCAAAATCTTGTGGAAAGTCTTCCCAGAAGATTGGTAGCTATCATAGCTTTAAAGGAGGGACCAACTCGATATTAAAGTCTATGAATTTAAATGTACTAGGGGAGCTATAAAACCTCCAATACTAGTGTCCATACAAAGTTTAATAATATTATATTAAGAATATTTCTGTTTCTATTTAGTAATACGAATATGAGTAACAGAATTAGATTAACAAATGATGTACAATAACAAATTATACTGTGGTACCGTGTTAGACAGAAAAATCGATGTGAATACTATTCAGCCCAATGTTGACAAAGGAATCACTCTGAGAATACTTTTATCGGCTAACCAGAAAATAATATATGTTTGTTTGCAGCTTTCAGAGCACAGAGGCTCCTTCTTCAGGCATATTACAAATTAATTAATAAGAAAAAGGCAGAACATTTATGAGATTTTACATCAGGACCTTTGTTAATGAGATGGGAGAGTTAACTGGAGTCCGTCTGGTGGAGGAGTGAATTGTATCCATGTAGTGAGTCACAAATCCAGGTGTTAAATTGAGTCCTAGTATCAAAGAATTGAACATCCTTATCAGTTTGAATTCCCAATTTTTTCTCTCTCTGTTGACCTTAAAATCACCTTTTAGTATTAAGACTTTTAAGTCTGTCATACAGTGTCCAGGTCCAGAGAAATGTTTTCCCACAGGCGTGTCCATTTCATTCCTGATTGTGTGTCGGTGTAGATGTAAGGGGAAGGAACTAGTTAGACATGTCTCCTCCGTGATGGGTCCAGAACCGTCGGCGCTGTCACCTAGGTCGCAGGGGGAAAAGCTTAAAGCGCAAGACCACTCCCTGTACTCGAGAGAAGGGGGCATGGCCAACCTGAGAGAAGGTTCGTGCGCGAGGATTCAGGCAGTTTGGGCGGGAACGTCGAGTGTGCTAGACACCTGTGAAGTAAAATCAGCTGAGAGGCGACAGGGCAGAGTAGAGCAGAGCCTTGGACGGCAGAGCGCTTTGACAGGAGACTACCGACTAAGTACCGCTGAGACACCGCTGTCCCCGCTGACATCTCTGCCCTAGCTGAGACCGCTGACACAGCTGACAACTCTGCCACAGCTACCCCGCCGACAGCACTGACCGTGAGAGACAAGGTCTGTGAACTGGAATTAGGCGTGTGGCGAGTCAACACAGCGAACCGGGCTGCCTGTTGTAAACTGTGTTTGGGCAGTGCTGCAAGTCTCCATAGCGTTGGGACACTCACCACTGAGGTAATAGATGTTTCCCTCTTCATCGCTTCATCTACTGGACCTAAGACCTGCATCAGGATCCCGAGGAGTCGCCGCCTTCGTCAGGACCACGAGAGGACACCACCATCGTCAGGATATATTATACCAGCTTCCTCAGGACTGTGTCAGACCCACACTGTGACACATCCTAAGCGTCTCCAGACACGGTCAAGAGTTTAACCGTGGCTTACACCTGAGCGATAAGTAGTATTTAATTGTACTGTCTGCCTTACTTATTCTTGTACCTTAAGTTATCCCCAATAGTCATTTGCTGTATTAGAGAATAATATCATCCCTCCGTTTTCTCCCTGCGTGGAGTTTTGACCTGCTGTAAAACAAACCCCTATCACCCTTGGTCTGTGTACGGTCCGTTACTGCATCCTAAGTGCCTGCAGTCTCCTCACATAGATTCATCCTCGTTCGTAGTTTTCGCATGGTTTCCACAATATAAGTACCTTCAGGGCACCTTGTACATTGTATACCTTATATACATTGTAAGAAGAATTCCTCTTGCCTCTTCATTTGTAACCAAATGCCTAATTTGATTTCCTTGGCTAATCTTTAGGAGGCATCACTGCTCTCACCTCATGAACAAATGTCCTGCTGTAATATCTCTTTTAAATGGAGCAAAGAGAAAGATCCAAACCTGTGATCAAAGTAATATAGGACGAGGAGATATACCGTAAGTAAAATACCTTTTATCAAAGCGATAAAAAATCTCTCTCTTAAATGTTGTGCCTTTTTCATAATAATTCATTTGTAATCCGCCTGAAGAAGGAACCCATGTGCTCTGAAAGCTGCAAACATTTATTATTTTCTGGATAGCCAATAAAGGTATCATTCCAAGAATACTTTTATCATTGTTGGGCAGAAAAGTATTCACATCGATTAACAAATGATATAGCTTACAGGGCCATTTATTACAAGTACACACAATTTGGATGAAAATATAATGTGGGCCTCAATGTCAGGTGGTAGTTTTAAAGAAGTGTTTTAAATAGTCAGAATGCCTATAAAACCCAGCAATGCTTACACCATCATCTCCGAAGACCCCTTATTCACACATCTCATTAAAGTAGTAAAGTGCCTAATCCCAGGGAGATTGGAGATAAACTACCCTACCATCTGTTAGAGAATGCAATCCAGAAAGAGAGAGGATCCAGGCTGCATAGGAAACATCAAGTAGTATAATAGTTATAGATCTTCTCCCTGGAGGTAGATTTTAAAATTCTCTTGAATTGTAGCAAAATGATCTTAGAATTTTCCAGCATTTGTAAAGTTTCTCCATCCATATTGCAGTTAAGCGGCCATTAAATGCAGGCGAATGCTATTTTTGGTAAAAAGCCAACATGAGTATTACTGATTCTACTGATAATTAGTAATTATATCATCTTGTCTTCACGGTAATGATAAAACACCCAGCGATATAAAGAGTATGATATTGTATATAAGCAATCCATGTTTGTCATGATAATCTTCAGTATTATCAAACTGGGTATACATTATTATTGTTATTATTTATTATTATAGCGCCATTTTTTCCAGGGTGCTGTACATATGAAAAGGGGTATACATAATAAAAAAACAATTATCATGAACAATACAGGTCACCGATTGGTCCAGGAGGAGAGAGGACCCTACCGGCGATGGGATGGGTGTTGCACAGTGAAATTTGCAACAATGCCGATTGTGCCTAACTTGCCATTTCTTTCTGGAGGCATGTATCCCATAAATTGTTACGTGGGGTTATCCTGCTAAACCACTGCCATGCACATGCATACGCATACATTTAAATACAGAGCTGTATGAGGGCTTGTTTTTGTGGGATAAGTTGCAGTTATTATTGGCGCCACACCACATTTTTACGTTGTTTATTAGTCAGATTTTTCAAATGCCAAATGAACAAAAAACAGCGATTCAAGAATTGCTTTTACATATATGTATTTTTTTCTTTCATCATTCACTGGGAGGTAAAAGTGAGAGCATAACTTTATTATTTGGACCAGTATGATCATAGTGGTACTAGATTTCTATTGCTTTTTTTAGTTTTGCTACTTCAGCACAATAAAAACAGTTGTTTACAAAACATTATTTGTTTTTGTTTCTGCAAATTCTGTGAGAACTTTTTTATTTTTCTGCCAACAGGGCCACAACCGTTGTATCTCATTTTATAGCAGTCAGTGTGGGGGGTGGTGAGCTGACAACACTGCGTGATGAGATCTGGAAGTGTTTGTAATGATACATAACTCAGCTTTGCAGTAGGTCTATCACTGTTTTTGGATTGCTTGTCTAAGAAATCTGAAGAAGAAGAAGAAGTTTGCAACCAATGGCACTGTAGCTAATCTTCCTCGACGTGGATGGCAGAGATCAGTGAGGAGAAGAGGAATTGTTCTTTTCTCCCCTGCATGACACTGTCTACTTATGATTGATAGATAGGGTATTTCTGAACGTGATAATACCAAGTATATGTATTTTTTATTATTTTTTTAATTGCTTTATTTTGAATGGGGGCAATTTGAACTTTTATATTTTTAAAAACATTTGTTTTTTACTTGCTTCAATAGTGTTATTAGGGGGCTTGAAGCTGCAATCTTCTGATTGCTTGTGTTACACAAAGCAGAGCTGCAGCCCTGCTATGTGTAGCAGAAATGTTTGTCTGTTATGAGCACTCATAGCAGATTTACAATGACAACTACAGGGGTCTCCTGCAGGCCCCGTGTTGTCATGTCAGCCCATCGGTCTGCACGGTCATGTTACACAGGCACCGTTGGGTGGGGCTAATGATGGCCATCTGGTTTGTGTGAGTTAAATGCCGCTGTCAGACATTGAGAGCATCATTTAACATGTTGTTAGTGCACATGACAGGTCTTCAGATCAGCTGTCATGCCGTTATTTATTCCAAAGGGTGTGCAACCAAATATTCAGTTGAGGGTGCCAACAATTTTGTCTTGCCCACTTTGGGGTTTTGTATGAAATTATGTCCAATTTACCTTTTTTTCCTCTGTTTTTTTTGTGTTGTTCCAATACACACAAAGGAAATAAATGTGCATAACAAAACATGTAATTGCAATAATATTCTGGGTGAAATACTTTATTTCCTGGAACAATTTCAAGGGTGTCAACACCTTCGGCCATGTCTGCACCCTCAAACTCCCCCATTTTTCATGAAAAAAATCTATTTTTCTACTTTTCACTGTTTCCTGTGATGCAATTTTAATTTTAACCTCATAGCGCTAAATAAAATAGATTTCTCTGATATCTTCTGGTGCTGGCTTCTCTGTACTGAACCATCTGATCCCTGACAAGTCTTTGCACAGAGGATTCATTGGCTATAATAAGCTGCTTTTAAACTGTGATTTCTTCATTTCTCATTATATTTTTATATTTCTCCAGTCTACATAGTGCTTTCATAAAGTTATAATGTACAGTACATTGAGCATTACATTTTTATTATAACATTATGCCTGCACAAGACAAAGAATTAATTCACTGCTCAAGGCCTGCATGCAAATAGTATAGCCAAGGCAAAGTGGTTAACAGACACCCCCACCTTGCAGCACTCGTAGCACATGGCCCCATAAACACCTCCAACTTCAATCACCAGTCTAGCAACAGCTGGCATATTGATATGATGCTCCATTTCTTCCTATTGTCTCAAGACAAACATTTAACAATGCATGATTGCTAATGGGTCCACAAGGATATTGAGTAATATATGTCTGGAAAGGATTGGATACAGGTAGAAGAGGTCCCCTCTGTAAGAACAAGATATGGGCCCTTTGCAGGGCACAAGCTCGTCAGAATGCACAATTCCACCTGCTTTGGAAATAGAAGTAGGCACCCTACTTCTTGGGCCCCTGTGCAACTGAACATATATCATCAATGGTACAGTATCTCTGTCCCTCATCTGGGATTCTATAAATTCAATAAACTTTTAAAAATATTAATATATTATAAAAATTATATCATAACGAAACATCTTTCTTGTAGGCCAGGAAAAGATCCTTGCACTTCCTTAATGGGAACAGTCAAACTTCAGAGCCCTCCATTACCTTGGCTTGGTTGATGGTCTAAAGATTACCTAACATCGTGCTGCTCACAGTTCAAATCATCACTGCTGGCTCCCCATTCATATGCAGTAAAGCCAGCTGCACTTCCCCAGGTTCATCAGCGCACTGGTCATGCAAGTAATGTTGAAGAAGATGGTGTGCACACAGCTGGAGGAAGAGGTGCTAGTGGAAGGGAGTGGCAAACTCATGGATCATACAGTAGATAAATAGTTTCTCCTCACACTCGAGAGTTTTCATGCAAATAATCTTTAAAGGGACTCTGTCACCCTTTTTTTAAGATATCATGTAAAGATATAATTGAATTGTGTGTTACTTAAGTATTCTAGTCGTACTTTTGATCCCCCCTGTCCCCGCACCTTTGATGCATAAATACCTTTTTTATCACTCTTCCAATTTATGGAAATCGCCGCGGTCTGGTCCGATGGACGCGGCTTATTCTCCTCCCCCCTTGGCTTGCTGGACGTAATTTCTTTTGTGAATATCACAAATGTCATTGTTTATTCGCGCCTGAGCATTGATAAGGCCGTTCGCGCTTGCATGTGAAGACCTCCGGGTCACAGACGCAGGGAAAAATACAGGTGCATGCATAGTAGCAATTATATGCTTTGCTCACAGTTGGGCAAAGCATACTGCGCAAATAGCCTTATCAATGCGGAAGAGTGATCAAAAAGGTATTTATGCATCAAAGGTGCGGGGACAGGGGGGATCAAAGTACGACTAGAATACTTAGGTAACACACAATTCAAAGATATCTTTACATGATCTCTTAAAAAATGGGTGACAGATTCCCTTTAATGATTGTTCAACACAAGTGCATGTGGTGGAAAAAGTCAAGGCATATATAAAGTAGCGACTCTAACGTTTCGACCCACTCAGACTTTGATCACAAAGTTGCTCTGTATGAGGAAAGAAGGTCCAAATGCCACGTGGAACTCCCAGTAGGAAGAGGTATGTAGCAAGTTCCTTGGTAAGGGTGGCTGTCAGGTTGCTCGCGCACCTCCTGTGAACATGTATGCAAGTAGTCAATGAGTGGTTAAGAGGTAAAGCCTGTCACTCACTTCCACTTTCTGAGCATGTGCGAACTGTAGACATTATGACATCAAACTGTGTTTAGTGGGAAATTCATGCATGGCTCGCTTTTAGTGACATTTTGTACTGTGTTCTTTTTCCAGGTTAAAATGGAAGAAATGAAAACGAAAGAAGTACTATTGCTCTTGTCAGGATTTCTGCAAGAAACATTTTGAGATCTGCAGAAATTCCTGCAGACTGACAAATACTAATTATATATTCTTTGAAACTTTGCGTCATAGTTTGGCACTGAATGAACAGAGTCATCTCCTTACCATTAGAGGGTGGATATGGTAATGGCAGCTTTATTGAGTTGCTGAAGGCCAAGTAAGACAAGCTAGAAATTTATACACTATAGTAAGTCCTATACTATAGCATAAAATATACTGTGCTGTGACAGATAAGGATCTTTTTGGCAACTGATGGAGATGGCTGTACTAAATCTAGATAATATAATAATCCTTAAAAAAATACTTTTGTAAACTGACTGTTAAGGCCCCGTCTCACTAAGCAATCTCGGTAGCGAGATCGCTGCTGAGTCACAACTTTTGTGACATAACAGCGATCTCACCAGCGAGATCGCTGTGTGTGACAGCGATCAGCGAGTGGCCCCCCTGCCGGTATCGCTGATCGCTGCAAGAAACCTCTGGACATTTCTTTGGTCGCTGGTCTCCCGCTGGCCAGCACGCATCGCTGTGTGTGACAGGCGGGAGACCAGCGATCAGGTGTAAAAAATAATAAAAAAAATAAAAAATATAGTTATTCTCACCTTCCGACGTCGCGTTCAGCCATCCCGCCTCTCTCCACGCTCCGGTCCCAGTGATCCTTTGCACGAATGACCGCGAGACTTTGTTATCCCGCGAGACTGACATCTCGCGGTCATTCTCGCAAACGATCACTGGGACCGGAGCGTGGAGAGAGGCGGGATGGCTGAACAGGACGTCGGAAGGTGAGAATAACTATATTTTTTATTTTGATTCTATTTTTTACAGGGCGCTCGGCATCGCTGTGCTGATCGCTGGTGAAGCTGTCTGTGTGACAGCTCACCAGCGATCACATAGCGATTTACCAGCGATCCTGACACCTTCATATCGGTGTCGGGATCGCTGGTAAGTCGCTTAGTGTGACTGGGCCTTTAGAGTTGAGCGAAACAGGTCGGTCAGATTCAAAAGTCGCCGACTTTCGCCAAAGTCGGGTTTCACGAAACGAAACCCGACCACAGTGTGAAGTTGGCCATGCGGTCGGCGACCCAAGCATCAAAGTCGGGTTTCGCCGAATGCTTGCACGTGACTTTTTTCAGCTAGTGAGAGAAGCAGAGCGTAGCGTAGCGGGAGCATAGCTGGAGTGGGAGTGGGAGTGGGAGAGAGGGAGAGGGAGAGGGAGAGAGAAGAGAGAAGAGAGAGAGATTTTGCCGCCTCTAGGGTTAAAATTCATGCCAGGTGTGTTTACAGTCCTCCACTCACTGCCGACTTTTCTCCCCATTGACTTGCACTGGGTTTCGTGTTTCACGACTTTTCCCGACTTTTCCCTATAGTCGGCCGATTTTGTTCGACTCAACATTTTAGAAAGTCGGGTTTCATGAAACCCGACTCGACCCTAAAAAAGGTAAAGTCGCTCATCTCTAACTGTGATTTATTTTTCCTGCCACAAAGTACAAACTTGTTGTTATTGATTCTACATACACTAACATAACACTTGTCCTAAGAGTAGATTCTAAAATGTAAAGTATAGATGCCTAATTTCCTAACTTGAAGATATGAATAATTTGTGGATGCTTCCCACGCTGCTGTGTATGGAAGACGTAAAAATCTCAGCGATTTATTCAAACGAGGTTTTTATTCTTCGCGTTTCTACTTGTGAATTCACAGCAGCTAGACAAAGGATTTAAAAATGCCTTTTAATCATAAATCAGATTAGAACAATCTCATTAAGAATTATAACTGTATGTTAGATAAGACCGTATTTTGTTCTTTTTTTCTCCCTAGTTTTTTAATTTCCTCATTTGACACATCACACCACAATTTTGGACAAGCAATTCGATCCATAACAAAATGACTTGACTATGAATGGTTTAAAAAGTCAGATTCTGGTATTTTAAAGTTTGTGAATTTAATTTGCATAAATGCAGAAAAATGGTGCCTCGCTGTCTTCTTTTAAGAACCAGGAAGTAGTTGAATTAATAAAATCCATATTACTCAGCTAGGCTTTCATCTTTCTTTACCCCGCCTCCACCGCAGCTCCCTGGACCTTCATGCCAGTCTTTGGTCCTTTCAGTGATGAAGCTAGCCAGTGATTGGCCTCAAGCGGTCATGGGAGGGACACATCTGTCATTGACATCAACAAGCACTGACCCCCTCCATTTGACTATATGAGGCCAATCACTGGCCTCAGCAGGAGAAAAAGAGCACAGGGAAAATCAACCAGAATCGGGGAACTGTAGGTGTAAGGACAGGCCAGGGCCTAGGTGAACATAGTGTATTTCATAATTTTAACACTTTCTTGATCTCCTGTTTTTCTGGAGCGACCTCAACTCATAATAAACTCTTTTTCACAGCAATTGGGCACTTTTGATGTGGACTAATGTTTTTCAGACTACCTTGATTCAGCTCACAGAACCAATTCAGTCTACTGAAATCAAATTTTGGGAGATTTGTCTCATTTTTAACCACAATTCACCAAGAGACTTTGATGGAGAAAACTGTAACCTGATGCCTAAACTTGTCACGTTCAATGCTTTATGCTGTGTAAGGCTATGTTCACAAGCAGCCTTTTTACTGTTTTATTCTGCAGACAATACCTGCAATTTTGGCCATAAAAACAATATTTTCAAAGCGCTTATTTTGAGATTTTCGTCTCATTTTTTGCAGCATTCTCCTTTAGTACGGATTACACCTGCTTTGTCTACAGGACGTTTAATAAAGTTAGTTTTATTCAGCAAAAATGCTTCAAAATGATTGTTGCATTCATGCAGCAATTGTTCACTTTTTCATTACTTTCCAAGAGGGAAAACATGCTGCAAAAATAAAAGAATTGTCATGCTGCAGATTTCCAAAACACTTCAATATTCAAACTCGGTCAGGAAAAAAATAAGAGCGTGCAGGAGTTTTCTGTAATGTTCTAGCTTTTTCTGGTACTGTAAAAAGCATCTTTCAATTTGTATAAAAATCAATGCTGCAAAAAAACGGCATATCAACATAGCCTATGGGTATGTTCACAGCAGTAGAAATGGAGATTTTAATTTTTGGAATGCAAAATGTCATGTCTGTGTACATCAACAGCATTTCCGAAGCAGTGACCAAAATTCAGTGCAGTTTTTGCAGCTGTGGATTCCACTGCAGAGATTCTGCAGAAGCTACGTCCTATGTGGACATGTCCACTTACATTTATTAATTATTTTTAATGTAGAATTTCCTTACTCAACACTGCAATTAAATCTACTAGCTATCTGGTCAGTCCCCGGGAGATGTTACATTTCTTTCATTAATTACACATAATGCTGCCTTTGCCACTGTAGCTTAAAATCGTCTGCCACTTCTGTCCATTCACTGGCTGTTGGTGGAGGAGAATGTGACCAGACCGGTCTATCAGACTTCTTCCATAGATACCTTTAATGAAGAATTCAGCTTCCTGGTTGTTGTTTAATCAACATTTAACGTTTGGGTGTAATAATCTTTCGGGGTGTAGGGGCAGGACTGTAGGAAAAGTCTTCGGCTCCTACCCAGCTCCTCCACATGCCTTTGGTGTCTGTATCTGTTTCCTGTGTGGAAATTCACAACTGCATCATCCTCCTCAAGGGCACCACTTGTGCAGATTGATCTTCCAGCGGTCTTCAATGAAATGGTGTCGGTGATAGCGCCTGCACAGATTAAAATCTCAGCTCAATGATGAGCCAAGATCTCAATCTGTGCATGCGCTGCCATTTCACTGAAGACAGCCAGGAGATCAATCTGTGCATGCATTGCCACCTACGCAGTTTTATTGAAAACTGTAGGGAGATCAATCAATCAGAGGTAAGAATGGTGGTTAAACCCTTCTCTTGTCTGAGTCCCTTTCCTGCGCTTCTAAGACCATTTTCCATTTTCTCATTGCTCCTATCCTCCATTGGAGGTTTTCAGCTGGAGCTGCGGTGGAGACCTGACATCCTTGTCTGCCCCTGGGTTGCTTCCTAAGTGCTCCTCTATGACCGCTTATCACTGACTCTTATCAGAGGTAAGAATAGCTCAGGCGAAAACATTCGTACAGCAGTCAGATACAGGACACCAGGGGCCGGTGTAGGGGCCGAGGCGGGAGCCGAAGACTTTTCCTACAGTCTCTTCCCTATGCACCTAAAGCCTTTTACAACAAAACTTCAACTCCAAATTAAAAGACAACCACCATGTGGATTTCTTCACTAAGGGCTCACTCACACCATGGTATAAATCAGACGAGTGTTATCCAATTTTTTAACGTTATGTTAACACTAGAACTACCGCATGTTTCATAATACCTATAACTACCATTAGGGGTCATTTTGACCCCCATTCAAAAGTACTGATACTGGAGTAAAAATAACTTTTTTGTTGCCAACAAATTAAAGAACATTTATTTTAACTTAGTAGGAACAGTGTTAAGATCAAGTACAGCACGCATTTTCCTTTTACATGGTCATAGCATGCGGTGTCCAACAGTTAACACAAACAGTACTTTCTTCCACTTTCTCAGTGCATTTTCCACAAACTGGCTTGTTACAGCTTGCGCAAGTTTTAGTTGTTTTGTTTTCGTTGCATCTTCCAACTCCACATTTTTGACGCTTGCGGATTTCTTGTCCTTTTGTTTGTGGTTCAGACATTGCGGATGATGGGCCACTTCTTCTGACTCATTTTCAGATAAATTCTGAAGACATTTCAAAATTTCATCACTTGTCAGACCCCTCTGCTTACTCATGCTTCAAATATACGTCGCAAAAAGGGACTTGTAAGATCGCAGAAGTAATAAAATGACATTGTACAAACATGCAGAGTTGTAGCTTCAACTGTAATGTTTGCTACTGAAGTGCAGACAGAAATCGCTACAAGAGACATGGATCAAACATGTTCAGACAAGTTTAGACAAAACAAAATGCTGAATCATCCCTGATATGCAAATATACAATTACACTCTACAACTAGGGAGAAGCACTGTGATTTTCTGTACTCTGTAATATTAGGTAACTTGCCTACTACTACTTTTATGTATGAGGTCAAATTGACCCCTTCAGTACTTATAGGTATGAATTGTAAAATCCAGGCCCCTGAAAAAGTTACAATTCATTTTTGTGTCCTAAAATATACACTACCATGAATAAATAAAAGTCACAAAAAGTCAGAACTCATTTGTTAAAATTTTAGAAATTATAGGAAAAAGAAATAGCAAAAGGGTCAAAATGACCCATCCCGTAGTTCTAGTGTTAATCAATGGGGCATTGTTTATGACTGATTTTTTTTCACTGAAAAATTGCAGTGCGTTGCGATTTCACACTGAAATCAGATGGATGCATGAAAAAAGTTGGATACCTCAGTATGATATCCAATTTCTATGGATACATTACAATTCTGTGACATAAGAGACTGTGAATGATCTTGTAAATGATTAATAGCTGCAAGTGAGAACAAAAATTGTCTTACCTTTCTGGATGAAAATCGGAATGATTTTTTATATTGTCATCTTACTTCAACTAAAGGTATTTATTGAATCGGTATATCAGTGCCATTATGGCCATGCCTTTACATTAACATGCAAAAAATGCACTAAAATATGAAAGTGGTCAACCTCTTAAACCCTAAAGGTCTCTCCGAACCGGACAGGCCAGTGGTCAATCCTACAGCAGAGCACAAATGTTGTGGCCGAGACGTTATGACATTATATCCTCATGTAAAGAACTTCAGCAGAAATTGAGTGGTGCTCCAAATTAGGTTTTTGCAGCCTGTCAAATTAGGCGGCAGCACATACAGCAGATTTCACCCATTATCTAATTAAGGCCAGGTTCACATAGCATTAACCAGCCCTATGAACGCATAGCGTTGACGGGCTGTGTTAACACTATAGCATAACACGATATGCGTTATGCTATATCGCTAGCGCTGATGATTCATCAGCGGTAGCGGTGACATGATATACCGCTAGCGCTGATGAATCATCAGCGCTAGCTGTGATGGAGCCTCAGACGCTGCAGGCTGCGCCCGTGGCTCCGTCAGCGCTTAACGACACATCGCGAACGCATGCCGCTTAACGGCATACGTCGCGATGCGCCACATAATGGTGTATGGCAGCGTTAACGGACTGCCATAGCACAGTGAGAACCCGGCCTAATACAGCTAAATATAAACACAAGATATTCCCTATAAGTTTAACTATAAAATCTCGGTTTAGTAGCCAAGATGCAATCTGCTTCACTACTGGATGCCTTTGGGGGAGATTAAATAAGTGCATTATTTCTAGATAGACACTTAAGGAGTCATGATCTCGTTGACATCTTCTATTCATCTGAGATGGAGACCCACACCCTTTTGTCTAATTTATCAAGCAAATCTAATTTTCGAAATTAGCAGTTGCAGAGGTCTCTGTGCAGTTAATTACCCGCTGTCTTAGCTATTGTCACAAAAGCTTGAAAAAGGAAATTAGATTAAAGGGCTGGCATTTAAGTATCAGCAAGAAAGAAAACTAAAATGTAATTTCTAAATGTTTATAAATATGTATTTGTTCCTTTCTTTGTATCTCGTTGAGAACGTTTCAATTTCCTTTTTGTGCACCAGCATGAGGTTATAAAAATGTGGAAAGAAAACTAATTAATATCTATATATTTAAAACTTTCAGGCCTATTATTCCAGATACTATACCGTCTTATTGAACATTTTATGTTTTTTACTGTATGTAAAATAAGTTTTGTCATATGAAATGAAAATATTTTGCCTTTAACATTTTTGAAGATGTCTCCTCAGAGCAACTTTAAGGCTATGTGCATATGTTGCGGATTTTTAGCGTTTTTGCTGCGTTTTTTTGCCACGAAAGCGAGGCGAAAGCGCTGCGTAAATGCTAAAAATCTGCAACCCATTGAATTCAGTAGCATTCCGCACATGTGCTAATACTGTGTATTTTTCTGCGGCGGAATCGCATTGCGGAAAACTACGCAGCATGGTCATTCTTTTTGCGGAATCGCGGCGATTACGCACACATAGGAATGCATTGTTCCGCATACTTTCCGCATGTAGCTATGCCCACCATGCGTAAAGTAAGCGGAAAATGTGTGGATGGTACCTAGGGTCTGAAGGAAAGGAGACTGTCCTCCAGGCCCTGGGTACCCTATCCCTGTTAAAAATAAAGAATTAAAATAAAAAATCGTGATATTCTCACCTTCCGGCGTCCCCTGCAGCCTTCCCGCCTGTCAGCCACGCTCCCGGCATCTTCTGGTCGCAGTGATGCCTTGCAACAATGACCTGTGATGACGAAGCTGGAGCATCGCGAGGATCGGGAAGGCTGCGGGGACGCCGGAAGGTGAGAATATCATGATTTTTTTAAAATTATTTTTAACATTATATCTTTTACTACTGATGCTGCATAGGCGGCCTCAATAGTAAAAAGTTGGTCACACCTGTCAAACACTATGTATGACGAGTGTGACCAACCTGTCAGTTTTCCAAGCGATGCTACAGATCTCTTGGAATATGCTAGCATTCTGCAAGCTAATTAGGCTTGCAAATCGCTAGTTTTTCGCGGGAATTATGCATGCGGATTTCTCGCGTATTTCCAGTGGCAGGGAGTTGCAGAATTGCCATGGAAAATACCGTGAAAAATCCGCACGTGTGCACATAGCCTTAATTAGAGGTTTTCAGGAGAACATGTTGTATCTTTTCACCAAAACCAATTACTTAGGCTGTGTGCCCACAATACGTTTTTGACACTGTATTTTTGCTGTGCAAAAAACACAGTGTCTTAGGCTACGTTCCCACAATGCGTTTTTGGTGAGTTTTTGATGTTGCAAATTTTCTGCACCTATTTTGTGAATTAGGCTACTTGCATTTTTTACATTATATTTTTGAGTACTTTTTTTTACATGAGTTTTTATTGCAGCTTTGACACTGCGTTTTTAGCTCTTGTTGGTATGTCATGTTTTAAACAAAGATGCTTGGTTTTTGATACTTGCTGGTATTTTCGATTGATAAAACTTTATTGATGCAGTCATGTGTGGATTACATGTGCTTTAACCTCTTCGCGACCGCCCACAGTAGATAAACGTTGGCGCTTGCTGGGCTTTGTGCAGCGCCGACGTTTATCTACTGTCGGCGGTTTTGTGCCCCCCGGGACCCCCTCATACCTTATAACGCGGGGATCCCGGTGCACAATGCATGCTGGGACCCCCGACGTCATCGAGACCTGATTGGTTCAGGTTCTGATGACGTCGCGTCACAGCAGCCAATGAGAGAGCTCGCTGGGAAAGCTGCTTGTTTCCCGGTGATCTCTCTCATTATAACGCGACTTCTCCTCTGAGCTCATGCTGACAGATGAGCAGAGGTGAAGCAGCGTCACATTGTGACTAGATCGCTGCCTGGCACAGCTGATCGCTGCCTGGCACAGCTGTGTCAGGCAGCGATCTTGTCACACAGTAACGCTGCTTCACCTCTGCTCATCTGTCAGTGTGAGATCAGAGGAGAAGTGGCGTTACTATGTGCCGGGCAGCGATCTTGTCACATAGTAACGCTGCTTCTCCTCTGATCATCTGCCAGTGTGAGATCAGAAGAGAAGTGGCGTTACTATGAGTCAAAAATACAAAAAATAAAAAACACAAAAATAAAAAAAAAAGTAAAGAAAAAAAAAGCAGGTAGGCAGGCTAGGGCTAGGTCTAGGGTTAGGGCTAGGGTTAGGGTTAGGGTTAGGGCTAGGGTTAGGGCTAGGGTTAGGGCTAGGGTTAGGGCTAGAGTTAGGGGTGTGTTGGGGTTAGGGTTGGAATTCGAATTGGGGGTTTCCACTGTTTAGGTACATCAGGGGCTCTGTAAATGCAATATGACGCCCGCAGACCATTCCATCAAAGTCTGCATTCCAGAACGTCACTACTTCCCTTCCGAGCCCCACCGTGTGCCCAAACAGTGGTCCCCCCCCACATGTGGGGTACCAGCGTACTCAGGACAAATTGGACAACAACTCTTAGGGTCCAATTTCTCCTGTTACCCTTGTGAAAATAAAAATTTGGAGCTAAAAGATCATTTTTGTGGAAAAAAAATGATTTTTTTATTTTCACGGCTCTACATTATAAACTTTAGTGAAACACTTGGGGGTTCAAAGTGCTCATCACACATCTAGATAAGTTCCTTGGAGGGGTCTAGTTTCCAAAAAGGGGTCACTTGTGGAGGATTTCCACTGTTTAGGCACATCAGGGGCTCTGCAAACGCGACATGACACCCGCAGACCATTCCATCAAAGTCTGCATTCCAAAACGTCACTACTTCCCTTCCGAGCCCCCCCGTGTGCCCAAACAGTAGTTTTCTTCCACATATGGGGTACCAGTGTACTCAGGACAAATTGGACAACAACTTTTGGGGTCCAATTTCTCCTGTTACCCTTGTGAAAATAAAAAATTGGGGGCTAAAAGATCATGTTTGTGGAACAAAAATGATTTTTTATTTTCATGGATCTACGTTATAAACTTCTGTGAAGCACTTGGGGGTTCAAAGTGCTCACGACACATCTAGATAAGTTCTTTAAGGGGTCTAGTTTCCAAAATGGGGTCACTTGTGGGGGTTTCCACTGTTTAGGCACATTATGGGCTCTCCAAATGCGACATGGCGTCCTATCTCAATTCCAGCCAATTCTGCATTGAAAAAGTCAAACGGCACTCCTTCCTTTCTGAGCTCTGCCGTGTGCTCAAACAGTGGTTTAGCCCCACATACGGGGTATCGGCGTATTTGGGAGAAATTGCACAAAAAGTTTTGTGGTTCATTTTCTGTTTTTACACTTGTGAAAATAAAAAGAATGGTTCTGAAGTAAAATGTTTGTGAAAAAAAGTTAAATGTTTATTTTTTCCTTCCACATTCCATTCATTCATGTGAAGCACCTGAAGGGTTAATAAACTTCTTGAATGTGGTTTTGAGTACATTGAGAGGTGCAGTTTTTAGAATGGTGTCACTTTTGGGTATTTTCTGTCATATTGATCCCCCAAACTCACTTCAAATGTGAGGTGGTCCCTAAAAAAAATGGTGTTGTAAATTTTGTTGTAAAAATGAGAAATCGCTGGTCAACTTTTAACCCTTATAACTTCCTAAAAAAAAAAAATTATGTTTCCAAAATTGTGTAGATGTAAAGTAGACATGTGGGAAATGTTATTTATTAACTATTTTGTGCGATATCACTCTCTGATTTAAGGGCATAAAAATTAAAAGTTTGAAAATTGCAAAATTTTCAAAATTTTTGCCAAATTTCGATTTTTTTAACATATAAGCGTAGTTCATATCTAAGAAATTTTACCACTATCCTGAAGTACAATATGTCATGAGAAAACATTGTCAGAATCAGCAGGATCCGTTGAAGCGTTCTAGAGTTATGGCCTCATAAAGTGACACTGGTCAGAATTGAAAAAATTGGCCTGGTCACGAAGGCAAAAACAGGCTCAGGCGCGAAAGGGTTAAAAGCATTTCAGCCTCAGAAATGCATTAAAAAAATTGCATTTTTTACCTGGCAATTTGCCTCATTTAATGCAAGTCTATGGGAAAAATCTGAACATAAAACTCAGCATACTCTTCTATACTTTAGACTTGCTTTAGACATGTTGTCTGGGGTAGTTAAGTATTCATCAATCAGCTACATGCAGACTCATAGGCAGTCATTTAATGGCCTGTTTTGACAGCCCAAGCAAAATTGTGTGCATGCAAAATGTTCGCTAATGTGGTTGTTCTGTCCACATAGAATATCATTGTTCTTGGCAGCACATTATCTGTTTAGATTTTTAAGTTGACTAAAAATAATTTCATCTAACAAACATTTTGTTCATTCTTTCGGGTAATTAATTGCCTGTTTAGTCAGCCCAATGGTCAGAAGAAAGTGTTACTAGGAACTAGCTCCTTCCCGAATTATCCATTCCTCTTAGGGCGCAGTCAGACGGCCATATAAATCAGACTGAGATAGGACCGCAGTGCTCGGACGGGCCGCCAGCTCTATTTTCCCAAGTGTGACCGCTGCATAGAAATATATGAAGCTGTCACGTTGGATTGGGAGAGCCGCAGGCCACTCTTTGTATTGCGGCCTGATCTCTTTAAAATTTATATGGTCGCCTGCTGTGTCTTTAACATCAGCAATGACCAGTTCTGTTTTATGAGTCTCTAGTAAAAACACTAGAAAAAGGGTTTTCAAAATGGTGAAAACAAGCGATACATTTGTTTTTGTAGCGCTATTGCCAAGGTCCCAGCATGGTGTCCCCTTCTCCCTCTGTGTAGGGATGCCAGCTGTCAGCTGGGAGGCATTTTGTTAAGGTGAACACCTGCAAGGTGTCTCCCAGCCAATAGCTGGGAGGCATCTTGTATAAAAGGCCATTTTCCCAATTGGGAGGTGCCTGAGCAAACCCTATAGTTACTGTTGGGTGATTTAGTGTGTGCATCTGTATAATGCCAGGTCCCCCGTCCTTAGTCTGTTAATGTTTCCTGTTTCCTGTGTTCCGTTAGTCCAGTATAGTTAGTCCTTGCTCCTGTGTTCACTTTAGTGGTGTCCATTTCCTGAAACTGAATCAGTGGTACCCGAACTGTTTCCTGAGACCAGTGTGTCTAACCTGTTCCTGTGGCCATCTGAACCTGTCCCTGTGGCTCTTCCATCTGCTATCCTGAGACAGCACAGTCTGAATCTGTCCCTGTGGCTGTCCCATCTGTTATACGGTGACTGTACAGTCTGAACCTGTCCCAAGTGGCCGCCTTGTCGGCACAGTCTGAACGTGTCCCAAGTGGCAGTCCTATTGGCACAGCCTGAACCCGTCCCAAGTGAGCATCATATCTACATAGTCTGAACTTGTTACAGTGTATATTCTTCACTGGATTAAAGGTTAGACCCAAAGGGTCAGCTGCTACTGCTGGACCCGGCCCTGGCGTGGTACCCAGCAGCTTCAGCCACACAAGCCTGACCTCACCACTAGAGGAATACCAAGGTAGCTGCTTAGTCAAGTCCCTGCTGGGTAGGTCTGGTCAGTGGCACAGAGGGTCCATGAATCATGTGCGCCATCTATAACAGTTTTATTGTAAAAACTACATACTGTTCACCTTCAGGCTTTTGGGCATCTTTTAAATGTTTCAAGCTTTTAAGAAGCCAAGAGCTTAAAAAAGGTGACATGTCCACTTATAGGTGTATCTCGCTAGGAAGATGCTAGCAATAACAATAAAAGTCTAAGAGAATGCTAAAAGATGCTTGGAAGAATATCTGCTTAAAAAAGCAACTGTTTTTTTAATTGCCTAAGGGCATGTGGACTTTTTGAGTATTTGGTGAATTTTTTACAGTAGTAAACAAAAACTTGGAGTGGAACACTCAGAAGAAAAGTATAATAGAAATACGTCCATCACTTATGTATTTTTCACCCACTACTTTGTTGGACTTACAAATGCTGATGTAAAATGCTGACCAAATATTCAGCCTGTACATTTTTTTGCAAACTGCTAATTGAAAATGTTTAAATTCGTGTGAAATTGAGAATTTTAGAAAATTGACTCCACAGATCGGTTTGCTCATCTACAGTATGTATAAAAAATGACTGTATGTACAGTATGTATGAGTGTGTGTGCATCAAGCCACCATCCACTCCACAAAGCCCCGCCCACTCGGCATACCCACACTCACGCCACACGCAAAGTCTCGTAAAATAAATATCTAATATATACATGTAAATGTAATAAATATATAATCTAATATACACTGTGTTCCAAATTATTATGCAAAAAGAGTTTAGGAGTGATAAGGTTAGAATTTTTTTGTTTGTCATTTAAACTCATTGATGGTGATGTGTGTCAAGGCTCTTTATATCACTGAAAGCAATTGCAGATACCTGTGCAAATTAGTTTGGCAGGTGTGTCCAAATAAAGGCAAGACTACTTAAGAAGGCTGTTCCACATTATTAAGCAACCTACATTTTTTGCCAAAATGGGAAAGAAAAAGGATGTGTCGGCTCCTGAGAAGCAACAAATTGTGGAGTATTTAGGTCAAGGCATGACTACAGTCAACATTGCCAAGACACTTCATCGTGATCATCGCACAATCAAGAAGTATGTAGCTGATTCCCAGCACACACGTGTGCGTGCTGATAAGGAAAAATTGAGGGCTCTTTCCAACAGGCAATTGCGTCAGGTTAAAAGAGCAGCTGCAAAAATGCCTTGTCATAGCAGCAGACAAGTTTTTGAAGATGCTGGTGCCTCTAACGTCCCCCGAACAACAAGATGCAGGGTCCTTCAGAGGTTTGCAGCTGTGCGTAAGACATCCTGTCGACCACCTCTATCCACAGCACACAAGCAGAAACGGCTCCAGTGGGCCAAACGATACATGAAGACTGACTTCCAAACTGTTTTGTTCACCGATGAGTGCCGTGCAATGCTCGATGGTCCAGATGGATGGAGTGGAGGATGGCTGGTTGATGGACACCCCATGAAAACACGGCTAAGGCGCCAACAAAGAGGAGGTGGAGTAATGTTTTGGGCTGGAATCATGGGGAGAGAGATTGTCGGCCCCTTTAGGATCCCTGAAGGGGTAAAGATGAACTCCATAATCTATGTGGAGCTTCTAAAACAGTACTTCCTGCCATGGTTCAAGAGGAAGAACCGTGCTTTCCACAGCAAAATCATTTTCATGCATGATAATGCACCGTCTCATGATGCAAATAACACATCTGCATCTCTGGCTGCTATGGGCATAAAAGAGGACAAACTTATGATGTAGACACCATCTTCCCCTGACTTCAACCCCAAAAGGAGTGTCTATGATGGCGGGAGGCAGTTCACAATCTAAGCAACAGCTCTGGGAGGGTATTCTGTCCACATGCAAAACAATTGAAGCACAAACCATCCAAAAACTGACAAATTCAATGGACGAGAGAGTTCAAAAGCTTCTTTCGAACAAGGGGTCCTATGTGCAAATGTAACATCACCGAGAATAAAGTTTTGACTTGAAAACTGTTTGATTTCATTTTGTAATAAGCTGATAATGCTTATAATTTCACAATTGACCATTTTTTTGTTCCAAATAAAAAGGTTGAAAACTCTGCTGTGCATAATAATTTGGAACATGCATTTTGAGTGTTTCTTATTTTTAAAAATAAACTGTTTTCATAGGCAGTTTGTTCAAAAACATTGCAATTATACTAGAATATTAGATGACTGGAAAATAACAATGACTGCAATTCATATAGGTAATGTAGAGAAATTATGAGGAAATATGTTTTGCATAATAATTTGGAACACAGTGTATATATATATATATATATATATATATATATACACAGTAAAGTATTCGGCCCCCTGGAACTTTTCAGCCTTTTCCCACATATCATGCTTTAAACATAAAGATACCAAATGTAAATTTTGGGTGAAGAATCAACAACAAGTGGAACAAAATTGTGAAGATGAACAAAATTTATTGGTTACTTTAAATTTTTGTGGAAATTCAAAAATTGAAAAGTGGGGCGTGCAATATTATTCGGCCCCTTTACTTTCAGTGCAGTAAACTCACTCCAGAAGTTCATTGTGGATCTCTGAATGATCCAATGTTGTCCTAAATGACTAATGGTGGTAAATATAATCCACCTGTGTGTAATCAAGTCTCCGTATAAATGCACCTGCTCTGTGATAGTCTCAGGGTTCTGTTTGAAGCACAGAGAGCATCATGAAGACCAAGGAACACAACAGGCAGGTCTGTGATACTGTTGTGGAGAAATTTAAAGCCGGATTTGGATACAAAATGATTTCCAAAACTTTAAACATCCCAAGGAGCACTGTGCAAGCGATCATATTGAAATGGAAGGAATATCATAAAACTGCAAATTTACCAAGACCCCGCTGTCCCTCTAAACTTTCATCTCAAACAAGGCTGAAGACTGATCAGAGATGCAGCCGAGAGGCTCATGATCAATCTGGATGAACTGCAGAGATCTACAGTTGAGGTGGGACAGTCTGTCCATAGGATAACAATTAGTCGTACACCGTACAAATCTGGCCTTTATGGAAGAGTGGCCAGAAGAAAGCCATTTCTCAAAGATATCCATAAAAAGTGTCGTTTAAAGTTTGCAACAAGCCACCTGAGAGACACACCAAACATGTGGAAGAAGGTGCTCTGGTCAGATGAAACCAAAATCGAACTTTTTGGCAACAATGTCAAACGATATGTTTGGCGTAAAGGCAACACAGCTCATCACCATGAACACACCATCCCCACTGTCAAACATGGTGGTGGCAGCATCATGGTTTGGGGCTGCATTTCTTCAGCAGGGACAGGGAAGATGGTTAAAATTGATGGGAAGATGGATGAAGCCAAATACAGGACCATTCTTGAAGGAAACCTGTTGGAGTCTGCAAAAGACCTGAGACTGGGATGGAGATTTGTCTTCCAACAAGACAATGATCCCAAACAAGGAGCAAAATGTACAATGGGATGGTTCACAAATAAACGTATCCAGGTGTTAGAATGGCCAAGTCAAAGTCCAGACCTGAATCCAATCGAGAATCTGTGGAAAGAGCTTAAAACTGCTGTTCACAAACGATCTCCATCAAACCTCACTGAGCTCGAGCTGTTTGCCAAGGAAGAATGGGCAAGAATTTCAGTCTCTCAAGGTACAAAACTGAGACATACCCCAAGTGACTTGCAGCTGTAATCACAGCAAAAGGTGGCACAACAAAGTATTAAGCTAAAGGGGCCGAATAATATTGCACGCCGCACTTTTCAGTTTTTGACTTTCCACAAAAATTTCAAATAACCAATAAATTTCGTTCAACTTCACAACTGTGTCCCACTTGTTGTTGATTCTTCACCAAAAATTTACATTTGGCATCTTTATGTTTGAAGCATGATATGTGGGAAAAGGTTGAAAAGTTCCAGGGGACAAATACTTTCGCAAGGAACTATATATATATATATATATATATATATATATACTAGCTGAAGAGCCAGGCGCTGCCCGGGCATAGTAACTAACTGTGGTTAGTTATAGCAAATTATAATTATCCTCCATCCCATAGTCCCGTGCCCATATACCCAACACACATCCTCCATCCCATAGTCCCATGCCCATATACCCATCATACATTCTCCATCCCATAGGCCCATGCCCATATACCCATCATACATATTCGCCATCCCAAAGTCGAGTGCCCATATACCCATCACACATCCTTCATCTCATAGTCCCATACCCATATACCCATCATACATATCCTCCATCCCATAGTCCCGTGCCCATATACCCATCATACATATCCACCATCCTATTGGCCCGTGCCCATATACCCATCATACATATCCTCCATCCCACAGTCCAGTGCCCATATACCCATCACACATCCTCCATCCCATAGTCAACCATTATGACATCATAATGAGCGGCGGGGCTTGATGACATCAGCGTCGCCATGGCAACCATTGTGACATCATAATGAGGGGCGGGGCTTGATACGCACATACTGTTTCCCCATTATGTAGATAGGGGCATAATTACATCATAATGAGGGGCGGGGCTTGACAAGCACACAGTTTTTACCCAGTATGTAGACAGGGGCAAAATTGTTTGGTGAATTGGAACGCGCGGGGTTAAAATTTCACCTCACAACATAGCTTAGGATGCTCTCGGGGTCCAGATGTGTGACTGTGCCAAATTTTGTGGCTGTAGCTGTGACGGTGCGGATGCCTATCCCGGACATACACACACACACACACACACACATACACACATACATACATACATACACACTTTGAGCTTTATATATTAGATACATATATTGTGGTGTAGTGACCACTGTGTCCACTGGGGGGCGCTGTATGGATGTCCCAGGAGAGTGGATGAATGGCAAGATACTGAATGACCATTATGTATCTCAAGGTGGGTGGCCTTGAGATGGAGGTTTATGTGTGTGATAATCAGCAGTGATACTGCTGAGGTGCTGGTTCAATGTGTCAAGGACTAGTTACCTACAAACCCACCCAGGGGGTGTGTTTAATAACGCTATTGTAAAGTGTATATGTGTGTGTG
Organism: Dendrobates tinctorius; assembly: GCF_039654945.1. Lineage (NCBI taxonomy): Eukaryota > Metazoa > Chordata > Amphibia > Anura > Dendrobatidae > Dendrobates > Dendrobates tinctorius. The sequence goes on from NW_027361717.1 coordinate 738,211, forward strand.
AAGGACCTGTTATGAGGTCATAGTCATGTGACCTGATGGGCGTGGCTATGGACCATATAATGTGGCCAGGGTAGGTCACATGAGGTGAATGCTGGGACCCGATTGGTCCAGTGTGGAAGGTCCCGCTGAGATGGAGCTTCCTGGCTAACAGTCTGTGAAGTGGCTGTGGTGAATGGCTGCACGTGACTGAGAGTTCGCAGGGGAGGGAATGAATGTCTGCAGTAAGCTGAAGCAGCCATGAGGAAACCCGGACGTGGGTGAGATAAGTGAGGCTAAGAGAGCCGGTATGCTGGACATTGTACAACCTGTGTGAACACAGGGTTTACAGAGTGGAACTCTGTCATGGACGCTATGCTGTTATAATAACGTTATGTTGCTTCTATGGGTTTATGCTGCTGAATAAACCGCATGGACTGTTTTGGTTTATGGAAAACCTGATGCCGGATGTGTTTTGTTCGCTGCCTAGTGAGGATCCCCTAACTGAATAAGAGCGCTACCTCACAATTGGTGGAGAAAGCTATGGGCAGTGTTGTAGCCTTGTTGCTGGGAGCAATGGAAGAGGACTGAAAAATTTTGGTTGCTAAGGGCAACAGTTTCCAAAGGCACATGGTGCAGTTCTGGCAACACTGAGCAGGGAGAGCGGGTCAGTGAGAAAGAGACTGGTGATTGCTATAGGGTGCCTCTGTGGAGAAGAGGTACCCGAGGACCTGTGTGGCCGACTCAGGTAATGGACAGGTGTTCGTGTTGTACTGACCTGGGTCAGTGGGAAAGACTGTGTACCTGGAGGGTTCAGTGTGCAAGGTCCTGGAGGGTCAGTGTTGGGAGGTTCTGGGAGAAGAATCAGATCCCTGGAGCACGTGGTATGACCTTGGCCCTGGTGAGGCGTGAGTGTTGGGCAGTCTCAGGAGGAGATGGATGTCCTGAAGAGCACCCGCTAAGCCCCTGGACCTGGTGAGGCCCGTGTGTTGGGAAATCCTGGGAGGAGGGCTGCTCCCTGAATAGCACCTGGTGCGGCCTGTGTGTTGGACGGTCTCAGGAGAGCAGACGGAACGTCCTGAATAGCACACAGAAAGGACACGTGATTTTTTTGTGTGGTGTTTTTTCTTCTTTTCTCAACTCAGCCTGCGGGGGCTCAGTGGGAGTCAAGAAGGTGACAAGCGGCTTCCGGTAACTCGGCGGGGTTATGAAGGGGTCAAGCGGCTTCCTGTAACTCGGCGGGGTTACGAAGAGGACACCAGCCACTGTGCGTGAACAGCAGCCAGTGGTGTCGGTGATCGTTGACAGCAGGAGCTGTGGTGGTGCCAACAAGGACTTGTGTGGTATTGTAAAAGAGACAAACTGTGTTGTGTGAACTGTGGTCTAAGGAGACCGGTATAACAGACATGGGAAAATCCTGAAGGGGAGTGGTGGCCCAAATTGGGGTGGTAGCCCAAAAGGGGGTTGAGTCCCAGAAGGGGGTGGTGACCTAAATTGGGGTAGTAACCCAAAAAGAAGTGGAGTCCCAGAAGGGGGCGGTGACCCAAATTGGGGTGGTAATCCAAAAAGGGGTGGAGTCCCGGGAGGGGGCGGTGACCCAAATTGGGGTAGTTTAGGAAATGGCAGCACTGGTTGCCTCAGTGGGTATGTCTGGGGAACCGCAGTGTGTCTGTATGAGTTTTGAGGAGTGCGGCATGTATTTTCCAGATAATGACAGGCCACAGGTGTGTACCGTGATGCTGCACCGGGAAGGAGTCTCTGGTAGACTGGACTCAGAGTCAGGTGACTCTGACAGGAACTCCTCTCGTTTTATCTCTGACCGAGAAAAACGCCAGGGTTCGCTGTAAACACGGGGTCACGGTAAACTATGCCATAGACAGAGTAATGTTTGAGGGGAACAAAGGTGGTGAGTGCCAAGGGGGCGGGATACCATGCGACTTAGTCTATGCCTTGGAGAGGGGCCGGGACTTGTTTTGTTTGATGACGTATGATCGGATGATGGAGACGTTTCGACACTGAGACAGTGACGGCTCCTGACGTGGACAGGTCAGAGGTAGAACTGACCGGAAGAAGAAGTACTTCTGCCCAACTTACGGACCTGATGTCTCGTGATATGATGGAAGGTGGGCTGGGAGATGAGACGACTGGGGTAAAAACACGGTTAAACGGTAACGGGACGTTCACTCGGCTGACGGGACTGACCCAGTGGTACCCTTTGACAATATAATTAAAGGGGTAGTAGTGCCCAACGTGCTGGACAAAAGAGAACAAGATCATGAGATACAGTTAAAAAAGGAGACAGTGGAAGGACATATCGAACGAGAAAGAGTCTTGAGACAAATGACCGAGCACAGGGTTGAGGAGCTCGAGAAAGAGGTCTTGGAGCTTAAAGAAACTGTAAGTGGTCTTCTGCGGGAGAACTTGGACAGTGAGGAACAGTGGCCAGGTCCGACGAGTGGTGGAACGGAGCTGCTGGTGCCAGTCTTGGCAGACGGTCGGGAAGAGATGAGATCTTGTGAGGTTGAGGAGCTGAGAACTGAAGAAGACAGTCATCCGGTCGGGGCAACTGTGGTGAGGGAAGTGTCCGTGGTAAAGCTAGAGCCTCCTGGCCAGGAAGAGAGCAAGGCCACGACCTTCAAGTTTGTGATTGATGCACCAAAAGACATGCAAGAAGCCTGTGCATGAGGCTTTCAAAGAGGCGGTCAAAGCGTGTAAAGTGCACTGGGCGCCTGAGACTCGACAGTTGGTGATAATGTCAGCCAGGGAAGACACAGCAAAGCGGGTGGCTGTGTTGAAAAACATGCATCTGCAGTGTCTCCATGTCAAACAGTTGGTTAGGCGGAGTAATATGAAAGCTGCTCGACGCCTAGAGTTAGCAAGAGAGGCTATGGATCGGTTGGGTTTGCGGAAAGAGGTAGTTCCGGTTCCCAAAGGTCTGATTGGGAAAATCATTGGAAGATTCGGGAAGGTAATGCAAGACCTTGTAAACAGCTCCGGTGTGGTGAGGGCGAGGATCCCTCCTGATGATGAAGACCAGGTATCCAGTGAAGAGGGTAGGATTCCCATCCTGGTGGTTGGCTCCGTGGAAAGCCTGAGAAACTTTCGGATGCTCTTGGAGTATCGAGTGGGGTACCTGCAAGAGATTGAGCAGTTGAGGCTGGACCGTCGGCGAATTAATAAAGAGGTACGGAATACCAGGTGGCGGCCGCCTCCAACCCAACAAGATGTAAGGACCCGAAGGGTTCCACCAAGAAGTGACAGGACCAATGGCCAAAGAATGTCAGCAAGTGGTAGTTCGACTGGCAGGATGACGTTGAGGGACATTAGTTCCTGTGAGATGCTGAATGGGTCAGACTCAGGCCAGACAGTAGGCCCAACTGTTGTGAGTTCATTTTCCCCTTCTTCACTGAGGTCTGGGGAACTCCCTATTCTGGTAAAGGAAGGTAATGAGCCTGATTATCAGGCACCTGAGTCTAATGAGGATGACTGGCTGAGTGGAGTCACTGACTGGATATAAGGCTGCCCACGCCCTCCTGCCCTGCAGGTGATTTCTCTGTGGACTTCTAGAACACCAGTCTGATTCCTGCTTCCCTAAAGCTAAGTTTCTGCTTTTCCTGTTTGCATTTTTGTTTTGTGTTTGTTTTCCTTGCTTTTCTGGATTCTGCCATTCCCTGCTGGGATGAGCTGAATCTCCTTTTGCCGGTTGCTCTGTCTTCAGAATATTCCTGAGTACTGACATAGCTTTTTTGAAGCCTAGCGTCCTCAGGGCCTTTTTCACTGTCAGTCTGTTGGCTCTTATTTTCATAGGGTTTTTCACGGATTGCAGACAGCAGCCTTCCTGTCCTTTCCTATCTAGGTAGTTTTGGGCCCCGTCTTTGCTCAGTCTATCTTTCTGTCTGTGTTAGTGTTTTCATCTTGCTTCACCGTCATTATATGTTGGGGGCTGCCTAATGCCTTGGGGTCTGCTCTGGGGCAGTTTAGATTTCCCCTTGCTTTCTTTAGGCCTATTTAATTCTCCGGCTGTGATCGAGGGGTCTAGGGCATCGTAGGAACCCCCCACGGCTACTGTTATTTTTTGTGATAGGATCAGGGGTCTGCAGTCCGATAGCTGCCAACCTCTCTGGTTTTCTGGACTTAGCTAGCATTTGTGTTTTTGCCTCCTACGGTGACTCAATCATAACACCCAACTAAGACTGATGACCGTACCAACCGGGGGAGCTGGTCGGGGAACGGAACAAACAGGGAGAGGAATGTGGTGACTAGACAGTGTCTGATGACGCAGACAGACTGTAACTGGAGGGCCAAAGATCAGGGCCGATATTCTGACCGCTGGGGGCGGGGGAGGCCTAACGTAGAGATAAGGCTATATGACAGGAGATAGTTCTCTCGACCTGTGGGGCAAGGTGTAATGAGTGCCCGGTCTCGAGAGCATGATGTAAGGTTGTGTTTTCAACCCCACAAGTTTGAACAGAGGGGAGAGGTATGTGGTGTAGTGACCACTGTGTCCACTAGGGGGCGCTGTATGGATATCCCAGGAGAGTGGATCAATGGCAAGATACTGAATGACCATTATGTATCTCAAGGTGGGTGGCCTTGAGATGGAGGTTTATGTGTGTGTTAATCAGCAGTGATACTGCTGAGGTGCTGGTTCAATGTGTCAGGGACTAGTTACCTACAAACCCACCCAGGGGGTGTGTTTAATAACGGTATTGTAAAGTGTATATGTGTGTGTGAAGGACCTGTGATGAGGTCATAGTCATGTGACCCGGTGGGCGTGGCTATGGACCATATAATGTGGCCAGGGTAGGTCACATGAGGTGAATGCTGGGACCCGATTGGTCCAGTGTGGAAGGTCTCGCTGAGATGGAGCTTCCTGGCTAACAGCCTGTGAAGTGGCTGTGATGAATGGCTGCACATGTCTGTGAGTTCCCAGGGGAGGGAATGAATGTCTGCAGTAAGCTGAAGCAGCCATGCGGAAACCCGGATGTGGGTGAGGTAAGTGAGGCTAAGAAAGCCTGTATGCTGGACACTGTACAACCTGGGTGAACACAGGGTTTACAGAGTGGAACTCTGTCATGGACGCTATGCTGTTATAAGAACTTTATGTTGCTTCTATGGGTATATGCTGCTGAATAAACTGCATGGACTCTTTTGGTTTATGGAAAACCTGATGCCGGTTGTGTTTTGTTCGCTGCTTAGCGAGGATCCCCTAACTGAATAACAGCGCTACCTCACAATATATAATAAATAACATATCTATTTCTTAGGCATATCTTCTTGACCACAACAGGTTACACTGCCTGTGTTGCCCATAGCAACCAATCACTAAGAATCTTTCAATTCACCAGAACTGTTTAAAAGATGAAAGCTGAGCTTTGATTGGTTGCTATGAGCAACAGTTTTCCTTGTTGACAATTGTGGTAACTGAGACCTATTATTCTTATCATTTCTATGGTGTTAGCATCCTTCTGTAAAGCTGGATATAACACAATTTATTACTGTGCTGACAGACCACTCTCTGACACAGACTGCAGGGAGAGCCCAGAATCAGTAACTTCTCTTTGCCTAGCATGAAGCATCCTCATTAACTTAAAAATTCAAACACAGATTAAAAAGCACAAGACCGATTTCTCCAACCTAGGTATCATTTTAATAGGTGTAACAGCACCAACCTGACAATGTTGGCTGTGACAGGATGATGTGGGATATTAGTGGTAGTAGTCTGGTGGCTCTGGCTGACGGGATGATGTGGGATATTAGGGGTAGTAGTCTGGTTGCTCTGGCGCATGGGATGATGTGGGATATTAGGGGTAGTAGTCCAGTGGCTCTGACGGGATGATGTGGGATCTTAGGGGTAGTAGTCTGGTGGCTCTGGCTGACGGGATGACGTGGGATATTAGAGTGAGTGTGGCTATGCGGAGTGGGCAGGGCTATACTCTCAGTGGCTCAGTGGTTAGCACTGCAGCGCTGGAGACCTGGGTTCGATCCCACCAAGGACAATATCTGCAAGTAGTTTGTATGTTCTCCCCGTGTTTGCGTGGGATTCCTCCGGGTACTCCAGTTTCCTCCCACATTCCAAAGACAATACTGATAGGGAATTTAGATTGTGAGCCCCATTGGGGACAGTGATGAAAATGTGTGCAAACTGTAAAGCGCTGCGGAATATGTTAGCGCTATATAAAAATAAAGATTATTATATATATAGATAGATATAATCATTATAACTTGTTATAACAAACCACAGTTTGTTACTATGGCCGTGCAACGCTGGACTCTTCAGCTAGTCTGTAATATTTATGTCTGATTGCATATTATGCCCCGGCATATTTTTCTTTGCCATTATTTTAATAATAACATCCTTTCCTCCATGTAGAAAATATAATGAACTTTATTTCTATTCTGTTAGCTGTTAAAATATAAAACTGCATCCCCAAATGAAAACTCTATATAATTGCATTGATTTATATGACAACTTCACTGTTGTGCTGAACTGCTGGGAAAAGATTTTTTTTTTCTCCAATACGGTATATTCCCAGCTTTATGCACTGCATGCCTAAGAAAATATCAATGCTAATTTATGACTGAAGCCTCTGAGCAATATCTGAAAAGTAACCCTTCACTATCATGCCCCTCTGAAAAACTGACAGAATATGTGATGGAGGAAAATATATGGCAACGACCCCTGAGAAGCAGATTTATGCAAATGTGGTTTCATGGCTGTCCGTACAACAAAGATAATTATGGCCGTCACTCGGGGAGATTCCAGTGCTCATGCTGTAGTGGACAAAGTCCAGTCAAATAGCTTAAGATTTTTGCCATGGGATTTATAATGCAGAAAATATTCTGTATTGGAGATAAAGATGTTATGAACCAAGATGCTTGTGACAATGTCGATAGAAATATCAATGGGTTTTGGAATAGGCAAAAAATAAAAATTAGAATCTCATTTCGTGGAGAAGTGTGTGAGGTCTAAGGATGTCCATATCCTTTGTGAATTCTCATGGGGTGCTGGATTTCTCTCCACATTCACTCATTTTGTTGCCTTTTACACAGTTTCACTGTAGCTATGGCCTTAAAGAACCACCCGGCAGATGCTTCCCTCACATTTACCGCACAGAACACACTTCATACCATAGAGGAATATTGCGTAATTGCTATCAGAGAAAGGGTACACAGTCATGGTTAGTTTTAGCTGAAGGGAACTTATGTAGTATCCTCTTTTCTAACGGAACATTGGATTAGGAAAATGGTCTAAGGGTACCGTTACACATAGCGATTTCGCTAGCAATATCGCTGTAACGTCACTGGTTTTGTGACATATCAGCTATATTGCTAGTGATATCGCTATGTCTGATACTTACCTCCGACCGGCTCCCCCACTGATTATCGCCGATCGCGCGAGAACGTCCTGGACCATTTCTCGTCGGGCGCTTCCTGCTGGGCTACCTGTGGCACCGACGAGCGATGCGTGGACGCGGGTGGGAGGACGTCAGGATTGCCGCGTCTGACAGGTAATTAGTGACCCTCGACCGCTGCTATGTCGCTGGTGAGAGCTGCCTGTGTGGCAGCTCACTAGCGACCACTTAGCGATGCACCAGCGATCCATATCGTTGTCGTGTAACGGTACCCTAAGGGTCAGAGAAAGAGCCTTGATGGAAAAAGAAATATTCATCTTCATCTTTGCTATGGAACTCTAATGTTGCCCAGTATGTCAATGTACACACATGTCTTGAACATACTGAATATCATGAATGATCATAGCGTACAGTGGTAGACACCAACACGTATAGGTCAGCATGATGGCTCAGTGGTTAGCATTGTTACTTTACAGCACCGGGGACTTGGGTTCGTATACTACAAAGCAAAACATCTACAGAGAGTTTGTATGTTCTCCCTGTATTTGCGTGGGTTTCATTTGGGTTTTCCGCTTTCCTCCTACACTCCGAAGCCATTGATGAAAATTTTTGTGGAAATTAAGGGTGCTATATAAGAATTTAAATGACCTAATATGCTTTTAGATTAATTTCAAACACATTTGGTCTTGGTGGACTTTGTGTAACCTGAAACAAATGCTGGCATTTGGGCTGAAATGGACAGCAAACACATCAGTTTTATGTACATCCCTATATTTAGAAAGGGTTAGTCCCAAAATTATAAGTTATCCGTCATAAATAGCATAGGTGATAACTTATTGTTCATTGTGGACTTGCGATGATCTTCAGACAGGGCTATGGGTGTCTGGAATCAGGTTCTGCCGAGCCACGTGTTGAGTGGAGTAGAGGTGCGCTTGCTTGACCATCAGTCTATTCATTGTGTATGGGACTTTTTGAGAAAGTCAAGTACAGTGGTTTATATGAATAAAGGTCCAAAATTATACATCTGGTCAGAAAATTCATATGAATGGACTTTCACTCTCTTTTTATGAATGGAAAGTCTACTTTTGGATTATAAAGTACTGCATATATACCATTAGGATAAGGCTGGAGTCACACTTAACGTATAAAAATACAGTCCGGTTTCTATGGACGAGAATCGCAGAAATGTACCCTGAACAGTGATCCATATGTCATCCGTTTGCAATGCGAGGATGCGATTTTCTCGCATCTAAGCATCCGTGTGACATCCGTATGGCATCCATACTTGCAAAATAGACATATAATGGATCCATGACCTCAAATATTAGTGAAAACTTATATACAGTCTATATATATACGCATGATGGGAGCTGCCCCATAGATTAACATTGGTCCGAGTGCTATGCGATTTTTTTATTGCATAACACTCGTCCGCATTTGTCTCTAGTGTGACTCCGGCCTAAAGGTCCCGTTACATTTAGCGATGCACCAGCGATCCCGACCACGATACGACCCGGTCAGGATCGCTGGTGCATTGCTAAATGGTCGCTAGTGAGCTTCCACACAGGCAGATCTCACAGCGATGCAGCAGCTGTCTGCGGTCGTACTCACCTGTCAGACGCGGTGAGGGTGACCGTCTTCCGCCTGTATCCATGGCTCGCTCGTCGGCGCCAGCAGGAAGCCGACGACGAGAAAAGGAACAGGCCGATCTCGCGTGATCAGGGATAGCCAGTGGGTGAGCGGTCGGAGGGAAGTATCACATGTAGCGATATCGCTAATGATATCGCTGCTGCATCACAAAATCGGTGACGCTAGCGATATCGCTATGTGTAAAGGGCCCTTTAGGCATATTGTGGCATAAGGTGTCAATGTTACGCTGCTAAATCACAATTTATGATCGTTATTGTGATCGTGAATTCGTGATGGATTTTATTTAGATTTCTGATGATTAGCAATGCTACCCCATTGCAATCTCATGTTGTGTGCCTACAAGTCGCCCTCCAGCTCCTACCCTAGGGTATAGTCACATGTGGTGCTTTTTGCAGCATTGTTTTGATGCATTTTTCGGTGCACATGAAGCTGCATTTTACAGTCCCAGCAATAGCAATTCACTTTCAGAAATCTTATGCACGCACAGCTTTTTTTCCTGACTGAATTTGAGCACTGCAGCGTTTTTCAAAATCTACAGCATATTTATTCTTTCAGCAATTTTTGCTGCATTTTTGCAGATTTTTGTAACCCTTTTGAAAGCAATAAGAAACTGCAAAAATGCTGAAAAAAATCAACATAAAATGTAGCCTTTTTGATGAATAAAACAACTTTAAGTATTGTAGACAAATCTCACATGTAACAACGCTTGAAAAACGCAGCAAAAAATGCAACTTTTTGTAGCTTTTTAAACACATTTTTTTTTTTTTACTGCCAAGAGTGAAGGTTTTGGCTGCAGAAAAAAAATGCTGAGAAAAAAGGGAGAAACTGAGTCCAGAGTTACATAGAAAATAACAACTTTATTTTAAACAAGACAATACAGGGAGCAGGACAAGTGAAGGCAATAATAAAATCAGATGAAGGAGAACAATGTCATTTATAACCGGATACAACAAAGGAACCTGAGCAGTGTAGTTAATGGCACATATGGGTAAAGTTACATAAAAGTCCCTCATTAAAGGCTGGCAAAACTAGTGTATGGTATAATGACAGAAACTCTCTAGACTCCAGTTAATAAAATCATATGGAGATATAGTACTCCTAAATAGCCAAGGCGGAGTGGTAGAGAGAAAAAAGTGTCTATTAACCTATTGCACATAGCCCGATGTAATAATCATGGATAAAGTTAGGACATACCCATCTTGTCAGCCACCGAGAACACCGCTAACCAGAGAGACCCCAACGCACGTTTCGCGGGACACCCGCCTTGTGTGAACATACTCCTAAAATAAACTGACATAAAAGCACTTACCATTATAGGGAACAATGACTTCTCGTTGGCACAGTGGCAGCCTGAGCCGCACATACTTTTCACTTTATTAATGCTTTGTGGAGTAAAAGCCATGTCATGATCTATGTACTGACCCCATTCAATTATAATGTGGGAGTATGCACTGTCTTCTTGAACAGCGTTATTTGATGCATGGATTATTTTATTGGTAACCTCTCGGACCTATAAAGTAAAGAACAAGGTATTAGCCTAAGATTTTTGTGTCTGTGCAACATAAAGAAATGGCTTTAATAAATTATATACTATAGGGATAGGAGAACCAAGCATGGTCCTACCATAATAGATGTCGGGTTCTTTTGGAACATTACATAGTTTAATGACAAATTTCACTATAAAACTTCTGTTTTTAGGTTCACAGATATATGAAGGATGAAGAAATTGTGCATGGACTAGCCAAAAGTCATTGGACTGGGCTCCCCAGACACCATTAAAGTCACTGAGTAAAGTGATCATAGAATTTAGAAGGCAGGGAGAGGGAGGAGGCTCCCTCTCACTTCTTATCTGTGCCTTCACGATGTCATCACTCGGGGCCTATTGTTGCCATAGTTACCAAACGTAGTCATGACAACATCCAGGTTACCAGGCTAGAATGCTTGTTAGACCATGCCCAGAGAATGGTGTAAGAAACATGCATGGCAATGCAGAACTAACAGTTATAAAGCATTGCAATGCTAGTGCTTTGCAATGCTTTATAATTGCAATCAAACTGCTGAAAGTAAAAGTCCCATAGCGGGACTAAGTAATAAAGTAAAAAAAGTGTTAAAAAAATTGTAAGAATATCAAAAACAAATCACAAAATAATAATAAAAATAAAATGCACCCGTAAATTTTATATTAAAAGCAATCAACCAAAAAAGTATGCGTGTGGTAAAACTGCGTCTGGAACAACCCACCCCATAAAAATGAACATTGTAAAAAGAAAAAAAAGAAAGAAAGAAAGCGGCAAAAAAGATGCTTTTTAATCATACTGCTGAACACAAAGTGGAATAAAACATGGGCAAAAAGAAAAATCTAAATAAAAATGGTATCACTCTCAGAATAAAGTGAAGAAAAAATATTACTTTTTGCTAATAAATACTTTTTATTGTGTAAAAGCTCCAAAATATAAAAAAAATTATATAAATGTGGTATGGTAGTAATCGTGCTGCCCAAAAGAAAAAATCTGCATCTTCAGTTTTACCCCACGTGGAAAGGAATAAAACAAAAATACAAAAAATATTTCCTAAATTGCTGGTTTTTGTTCATTTGGCATTCCAAAAATAAGAATAAAAAGCGATCAAAAAATGTTATGTGACCGAAGATGTTACTCATAAAAACAACTTGTCCCACAAAAAGCAAGCCCTAACATGACTCTGTCTTCAGAAATATAGGAAAATTAAAGCTCCCAAAATAGCAACAAAAAGCGTCTTCTAGTGTGTGACAAAAGTCAAACATAAAAAAGCAATATAAATCTGATATCGCTGTAATTGCACAGACCATAAGAATAAAGTCATCTAATCACTTATGCTGTCCAAGTATCGACATAAAAAAATAAGCAAAATCAATTCTTCACCTGCTGTTGATTTTTTCATTTTGCCTCCCAAAGATCACAGTATGGCTCATCTCACATTTATCCTGCACTTTACACTGAGCGCTTGCACCAGGATTTCTGCGTAAATCTCTGAAATATGTGATTCAGATGGAACCCCAGGAGGAAGAGTCCCTATAATGAAGCAGATGGAGGCACTGTGGGCACTATCTGGCCTGTGATTCGGTGGTGTCCATCTTTTTAGACGTGCATAAAAGCACAGTGGCAGTTTGCAAATTTTCACTCAGCATCATACACTGTTGCTTGTTTCTGTTAATATCCCATGGAGTTAAAATCATCACTATACCTGTAGATAAATTCCCAAAGGGGTATTATATCCAAAATATGGTCACATAATGGGGGATTCAGCTCTTCTAGCACTTAGGGGCTCGGTATATGGAGTCTGCCAGCAATTCTAGGAAAATCTCCTCTTCAGGAAGCAAATAGCGCACCTTCTTTCCCAAGTCTCACCATATGGCTAATCAGTACTGTATAGCTACAAGTATTTCCAAGTTCAGAGAAAATTGAGGGACAAATTTTGGTGTCATTTTTTCCCACTTCCTCATGCAAAATGTAAAATCTGAGGTAAACTACTCTAGGAAAATCTGCTCTCCAGGAAGCAAATAGCACTCCTTCTTTTCCGAGTCTCACATTAAGGCTAATCAGTACTGTATAGCCACATGTATTTCCAAGTTCAGAGAAAATTGAGGGACAAATTTTGGTGTCATTTTTCCCCATTTCCCCATGCAAAATGTAAAATCTGTGGCTAAAATTTTGGTGGTAAAAATGTAACTAATTTTTGTTCACCTCCCAATTGTGTAAAATTCTGTGACACACCTGTGGTTTCAATATGATCACTGCACCCGTAGATGAATTCATTGAGAGGTGCAGTTTTAAAAATGGAGTCAATTATGGGGGTTCTGCTGTTCTAGCACCTCAAGGGCTCTTCCAGTGGATTAAAGTACCAGCAAACCATAACAGTAAAATCTGTACTCTAATATGCCGCATCTTCCTTTTTGAGCTTTGTGCTGTGCCTGAAAAGTAGTTCCTGATTAAATGTAGGGTATTGGTGCACTCAGGAGAAATTGCACAACAAATTGATGTTAATTTTTTCCACAAGCCCTTAGAAAAATTAAAAAGTTGGAGCTAAAGCAACATTTTAGAGGTAAAAATGTAATTATTCTTTTTTCACCGCCCAATGGTATGTTGTCAACATGCTCACTGTATCACTAGATGAAGTTTATTGGGGGTGGTTTGTAAAATAAGGTCACTTCTGAGGGGGGTTTCTGCTGTTCTTGTTCCTTGAGGGCACTGCCATTGTGACATGGCACCCTCAAACAATTCCAGCAAAATCTGAACTCCAATACGGCATGTTTTCCCTTCTAAGCTTACACTGTGCCTCAAAAATAATTTTTGAGCACATATGGGGTATAGGTGTACTCTGGAGAAATTGCATAACAAATTTTGTGTTCCATTTTCTGCTGCTATTCTTGTGAAAATTAAAAAAGGCGCCAAAACAACATTTTAGTGGGAATTTATTTTTCCTTTTCAAAATTCAACATTTTAAAGTTCTGTGAAGCACCTGTGGGTTCAAGGTGATCACCAAACATCTAGATAAATTCCTTGAGGGGTATTGTTTCCAAAATGGGATCACTTGTTGGGGGCATCTACTGTTCAAGTAGATCAGGGGTCCTCCAAATAGGACATGACACTCACAAACAATTCCATCAAATTTTGCATTCCAAAACGTCACTCCTTCCTTTCTGAGCCCTGCTGTGTGCTAAACAGTAGTTTCCCTCCACATATCGGGCATCTATGTACTCAGGAGAAATTGCACAACGCATTTTAGATTCCATTTTCTCCTGTTACCATTGCAAAAATAAAAAAATTGGGGTTACATAAAATTTTTGTGAAAAAAAAGAAAAATGTTAATTTTTTTCCTTCCACATTTCGTTATTTCCTGTGAAGTACCTGAAGGGTCAATAAACTTTTTGAATGTGGTTTTGAGGATTCTGAGGGGTGCAGTTTTTTGAAAGGTGTCACTTTTGGGTATGTTCTGCCCCCAAAGTCACTTAAATGTGATGCGGTCCCTAAAAAAAAATGGTTCTGTAAATTTTGTTGACAAAATGCGATAATGCTGATTGACTTTTTTACCCTTCTAACTTACTAACAAAATAAAAGTATGTTTAAAAAATGATGCAGATGTAAAGTAGACATATTGTAAAAGTAATTTTTAACTATTTTGTGTAACATAACTGTGGTTTAAGGGCATAAGAGTTAAAATTTTGAAAATTGCTACATTTTCAAATTTTTTGCCAAATTTCCGATATTTTGACAAATAAAAGCAAATCATATTGAATTAATTTTTCCACTATTATGAAGTACAATATGTCATGAGAAAACGCTAGGATCCGCTGGAGCATTCCAGAGTTATTGCCACATAAAATGACACTGGTCAGAATTTTAAAATTTGGCCTGGTCATGAAGGTGACAACAGGCTTGGGAGGTAAAGTGGTTAAGATTGTTCATTGATCATCTAGGATAGTAAAGAATTCAGTCTGTTTCCTGGAATAAAGACCTCTATTTATATGAAAGCTCAGACCATATCTTTTAGCTATGAATAGGGATTAGCTTTTAGTCCAAAATGCGTAAGGTTCATATGCTCTGCTTTTTTACTATTTTTATGGAGTAAGTTCTACAATAACCATGCTTTTATTTAACTAAAGATTTTTTTTCTCACCCAGTGAAGAATATAACTCCTTTCTGATGTAACCTCCTCCTCCTTTTACCCTCCATGCTTCACCCAAGATGTCCTGTCTGCATACTCTCTTTTGCTTCCCTCCCCTGCCCAGGAGCTGCGGTATGATCAGTCCATGTCCCTGCACAGTCAGACACAGTCATTACACAGTGCATGGCAGATTTATAAGATTAGCTCAGCACAGGAACATTTTTTAAGGCCAGGTTCATACTGAGTTAAGGCAGCCCGTTCAAAGCATAGCATTGACGGGCTGCATTAACGCTATAGCTTTAGCTTCATCTGTGCTAGCGGTGATGGAGCCTCAGACGCTGTAGACCGCGCCCAAGGCTCCGTCAGAGAATGACGGCACATCGCTAGCGCATGCCAATTATGGCATGCGTTAGCGATGCGCCTTATAATGGGGGTTAATGGCAGCGTTAACGGACTGGGTTACATCACGTTATGCCGCGGTGTAACCCAGTCTGTCTAACGGACTGCCATAACGCAGTATGAACCCAGCCTAAGACATCCAACATTTAAATATGAGGAAATTAACTCAAGGCAAATTGAATTCACTTCCACAGTTCGCCATGTACTAGGAGGTGACTGAGGCCGTAGCGGCCGCTCTTCTATAACTGAAGGCTGGAGGCTGTCGGAAGAAATGAAGTTCATTACTTCCTTTTAGCTGGCTGTCAGAACACTAATAACATGCAGATTAACCCCATATCTGCAGTTTAATAGCATTTCTTCCCCAAGACAAGTTCCCTTTAAAAAGCTGGTGCACTCGCTGTTGGAATCTTGCTTAAAATAACAGATTGCATTTACATTAAAAAGCTGCAGCCCCACCCTGAACAATGTGAATTCACTTGTCTTGAAAGGTTCTTACTGGAGGCAGAGAAAAATTCATGTAGAGGAAATCTGTATTCCATCCCTTTGGCTCACTCAGTCCATCCTCATACTGTGACGGTAGCCACCTAGATAAAACAGTATTTGAGGCTCCCCAGGAAGGATGATTTCTAAACACCCAGAAAAGAAAAGAAAACGTAAGAAAACAAAGCTAATTTTATTATAAAAATATATATATTTTCCGAGAACTTAGCTAGCTTTTACCTTAATTGCTAAACAATTTAAAAGGGCTAGTCCCAAGAAAACAGGTTATTCCCTATCCATAAGATAACTTGTTAATTGCTGGGGATCCAATCTTTGGGATCCCTAGTGATCTTGTGAATGTAGGTCTCAAGTCCCGCCTTGAATGGAGTTTATGTGCACATGCTCGACCTTCACTATATAGAATTACAAGAGATAGACTCAGCATTTGGCTATTTTTTCCGGCAGTCCAATGGAGAGTTAAATGAGTAGCCGGTTGAGCATGTTTACTTTCACTCCATTCAATATGAGGATGTGGAGCCTGTTCTTGGGGTTCCAGAGCCCCATTTTTAAGATTTCTTGGGGTCCAAGTAATTGTAGCCCCAGCTATCTGCGAAAACAGGATAATAGGGATAATAGTGTTTTTTTCTTTTTTTTTGAGAAACCCTTTAATTTTTTTAACTCAGAATGTTTGTGTAAGATTTTGAAAATTGTAAAAAAAAGGAAAATAAATCAATATAAAATAATTTCTCAATGATTCTTAGGATCAGAAACAGAGAAGCAGCAGATACTGTATGCAATCTTCATACCATGGATGTGGAGACGGAGAAGGATAATTACAGGATTTGTGAATAAAGTGATGTGTCACTTATTGGGCTGCTTAGGAAAATTGTAATAAAATAATTGTTTCATCAGCACAAACAAAAGAAAAACCACATCAGCTCACCCAGTCCAGATATATGTAGGTCAATCAAATAAGGGTGCGATACATGGACAAGGTTATCAGGCCAGCTCCCGGGTAAATTGGTCCAGTAGAAGGTAAGTATCCAGCAACTGCTAACAAAAAAGGACTAATTTAAACATTAATTAATTGAGAGCTATTAAAATATCAAAAAGGGAAAATAAACCATAAAAAAACATAGTTCTACGAATCAGAGCCTTGAAATACATAGGCCTAGTGTTTTTATGGTTTATTTTCCCGTTGTCATATATTAATAGTTAACAATAAATTAAAGTCCTTTTCATGTTTGATGTTGCTGTATACTTAACCTTCTAAAGTTTTATCAACAGGAAGTTGGCAGCTTTCTGCCTATGCACAGTGTACAAAGAAAGCTGTAGAATGGGAGCAGTAAGCTGCCCAGTAAGTGATACATTACTTGAATCAGGGTCTCTATCTCTACAATATGCTGTTCTCATAAGGGATAGCAAAAACCTGGTTACCAGGGATGAGCGAGCATGCTCATCAATCGATCATGCATCAGGGTGCTAGGGTATGCATGAGTATCGCCATGTTCGAGTACCATGCTTGAGTCCCTGCCTCGCATCTTTTACGACTGTTATATAGCCAATAAACATTGATTTGGTATTACCGCGTATAGCAGGAAATCCACCCATGTTTATTGGCTGTCTAATTACAGCAAACATGGGGTGCAGTGACTCAAGTAGGGCGCTCAAGCACCCGAGATACTCATGCATACCCAAGCACCCTGATGCACGATTGAGTGGGGAGCACACTCTCTCATCATTACTTGTGACAGATTCCCTTTAAAGGGAACCTGTTAGTAGATTTATGTTGTCATGGGTAGCAGCCACATTGATAACAGTTAAACTATATTTTACTTTCAAATGCTGTTTAGTCTATGAGAAAAAAATAAGTTTACAAGGTGCCACGCTCAAGGTTGAGTGAACTCTAGGCAGCTCCAATCCAGCTTCTTCCCTGACATTCTCTCCTTATACCCAATCTAAGGACATTTCTCAAACTTTGTTTTCTTGTAAAAACCACCATGAATTAAAGGGAACCTGTCAGCTCGTTTTTCCGCAATAAGCTGTGGCCACTGCCTTTCGGGGTTTATCTACAAGCATTCTGTAATACTGTAGATAAGTCCCCAATCTAACCTGAAAGAGAAGAAAAACAAGTTTTATTATACTCACCCAGGGACGGTCCGGTCCGATGGGAGTTGCAGGTCTGGGTCCGGCGCCTCCCATCTTCTAGCAATGACGTCCTCCTCCTTGCTTCATGTCGTGGCTCCTGCACAGGCATACTGATCTGCCCTGTTGAGGGCAGAGTAAAGTACTACAGAGCACAGGCGCTGGACCACTCTCACCTTTCCCGGCACCTGTGCACTGCAGTACTTTGCTCTGCCCTCAACAGGGCAGATAAAGTACGCCTGCACAGGAGCTGCAACATGAAGCAAGAAGGAGGACGTCATCACTAGAAGATGGCAGGCGCCAGACCCGGTCATGCGACACCCATTGGACCGGACCGCCCCCGGGTGAGTGTAATAAAACTTGTTTTTCTTCTCTTTCAGGTTAGATCGAGGGCTTATCTACAGCATTACAGAATGCTGTAGATAAGCCCCAAAAGGCAGTGGCTGCAGCTTATTGCGGAAAAACGAGCTGACAGGTTCCCTTTAAACAGTGTCTTAAATGCATGCTTAATAAAACAAAAACAAAAGAGAACATTCCGCTCAGCCCTGAGATGTAATTCCAAGCACAAGAAGGAGCACGGCTTCCTCACTGCTGCACAGCGTCCAAGGCACTAGGAAAAATAGAAGTGGATCCAGCTCACTCACAGGGCTTATTTAAAAATTAGAACATTTTTATTGGATGATCCTTAAAAAATTCAAAATGACAAAACAGACATCTCAGATGGCACAGCAATGACAGGGGGTGATGTGTAATGAGACCATACGCGTTACCAGTTATGGTTACCAGTTATGGTTACCAGTGATCAAGAGCCGTGTTGCTCGAAACGCGTATGGTCTCATTACACATCACCCCCTGTCATTGCTGTGCCATCTAAGATGTCTGTTTTGTCATTTTGAATTTTTTAAGGATCATCCAATAAAAATTTTCTAATTTTTAAATAAGCCTTGTGAGTGAGCTGGATCCACATCTATTTTTCCTAATGCATAATAAAACACATTAAACATAATTTAGAAGGACAGTTAAAGGGATTGTTCCCCGCATTTGAAATTAATGATCTATTGGGTAGATCATCAATATCAAACTTTGGGGGTCCAACACCGAGAACGCCCACGGATTGATTTTATTAGTTCCCGAGTAGTTGGATTAACCATTAAATGGAGCTGCGCTATCCAATATTCCCCTGCCGAGAACTGCACTGAATCAACAATAGAATTACATCATCTACAAGGATACGTTTCATATTTTCATCATTTTGGTCTAGATTTTATTTAGGAAATGTGGGTTTTTGTGTTAAAGTTGGTATTTTAAGCAAAACAGTTTTGCATGCCATCTCTCTTTAACATAATTTAATTCCTCTCCAACCTTCTGGATTGCCTGCTGATAAAATGGTGAGTAGCAAGCTCCCACCTGCTAAGCCTCTACAATGAAGCCCTTTCAAGCTTTTCAGTTGTTTCCAAAAGTTCTAAGTCAAATATGAACTAAATTTGAGCATTATAGTCTCCGGGGGAGTCTGGATTTCGGGTATTGTGTTAAGCACTTAACCACTGTGTTCCTTTTTTTTATGTGTTTCCCACTTAAATGTACGTTCATTGTAATGTTCCTTTTTTTTGTTAAATAAATTGTGTTTCTATAGAAATTCTTAAACAACCTAATTTATAAATATGCCTTATTTATTTAAAATTAAGTGAACCACATTCATTTTATTATAATAACTATAAAAACTATAAAATAAATGCTGGAAAATGATCAAAATCCCCGATACCGTATCGTTGCTGTTGTGATTGATGTTGTTTATATAAAAGAAAAAAAAAGAAATGCTTAAAAACAGATTAAAATGATGAATTCTTGATGCTTTAATCATTTACAAAAGGATTTGGTCAATTAAATTTATTCTAATTCTTTAAACATTTACAAATTAATCTGGGTAATGTTTTCGAAATTTGTTAGCCCCTTATTAAAACATGAGCTCATTGTTTAGCAATGTCATTATGGGATGCTGAGTAATGCCTTTCATTTCATTAGCAGCAGAGTGCATAAATAATAAGCGAGATACTGTGCATGGTAATATTGGTTCTGCTAATTATCCAAACTATATTATTACTTGCAAAAGTTTTAAGATTGTTTCAGAGTAAGACCAGGGTTTAAGATGGACGCAACAAGGCCACACACAGCATAAGCAACCTCATTAAGACCACAATGCCCCCATCTGTTTTGCAATTCTAGAAGTCCAACGTAGGTCATAATATAAATGTATGGTGGCTTAGGTTCACCTTAGTAAAAAAAACCAGAAGGAGACACAGAGAAACTTATGGGCCCCTATAGTATTTCCATATACACAGATCAGCCATAATGTTAAAATGATGAAATGAATAGCCTTAATTATTTTGATTGGTAGGTACCTATCCAGGATTGGGATGTATTAGGCAGCAAGAGAGCAGTCAACTATTCCAGGCGATGTGTTGGAAGTAGGAAAAATGGAAAGCAAAATTATCAAATTGGCTTTTACAAAATGCCAAATAATTCAGTATAGATAAACCAGAATATCTCATCTCAAGAATAGATCTTATAAGCTATTCCTGGTATGCAGTGGTTAGAAATCAAAATTAGTCTAAGAACGACAGCCAATAAACTGACCTGAGGTTCATAGGCACCAAGAATTTACAGGTCCGAGTGGTATTTCCAAGGGCCCTGTCACACACAGCGACGCACCAGCGATCCCGACAACGATATGACCTTGTCAGGATCGCTGGGGTGTCGCTACATGATCGCTGGTGAGCTGCCAAACAGGCAGCTTCACCAGCGATCAGCACCAGTGACACGCGGGTAACAAATGCTCACGTCGCTTAGTTACCTGCTGTGTACCTTAGATACCAGCGTGCTGGCGCTGGGAGCTGGTAACCAAGGATAGACGCACGGTGCTTAGAAACCCGCTGTTTACCTTGGTTACAGCTCCAGCTCACTGATCGTTGGTCTCCCGCCTGATACACGCAGTGATGCGTGCTGGCCAGCGGGAGACAAACCATCAAAAAAATGTCCAGGGCTTTCGAGCACGATCAGTGATACCCGGCAGGGGGGCCGGTCGCTGATAGGTGTCACACACAGCGATATCTCTGGTGAGATCACAAAACTTGTGACTCAGTAGCGATCTCGCTAGCGTTCTCACTGTGTGTGACAGGGGCTTTAGCTTGGATGTTATCCCTTATCCATGGCATCGCTTCCTGATAGCTATACGTCAAACCACAGGGACAACCTATGATCCCGAGAACACTATGGAAATGAAGCGGTGGTTAATCATGGGCACTGCCACTCAATTTATTCTCAATGAAGTGACAAAGACCAGCTGAGAGCTGTGTTGGGCAAACTCCACCAGTCCTCTTAAGAATGAATGGGCACAATCAATCATTGCTCCAATATCTCTAAAGAGCTCTGGTTCTTGGGATCGATGGGAGTGTTTGTGATCAGATCCCAATTATCAGGTAGAATAACTTTCAAAATTGAGAAAACCTATGTAAAAGAACTGCTGCTAACGAATTAGTGTCATATACCACAGGACACATACAGAGGTTTTGTGAAGTCCATGCCTTGATGTCACAAGATTATTTTCATGCCACAAGGTGGACCTTCACTATATTAGGCTAGTTTCACACTTGCTTTTTTTTGCAGCGCGTTTTTCCCGCAAAAAAACGCATTGAAAAAACGCATACATAAGCATACAACTGCTGCGTTTTTTTCAAGCATTTTTATGAGCATGCATGAAAAAAACGCAGCGTTTTTATGCGTTTGTATGCGTTTTTAGTGCGTTTTTACCGCGTTTGCGTTTTTTTCCAACATTTTTAGGTGGCCCCTCACACTACCCAAACCATGACTTTACTAACCCTAACCCTGACCCTAACCCTAACCCTGACCCTAACCCTAACCCTAACCCTAACCCTGACCCTAACCCTTAACCAAATCATACTTAAACCTAACCCAAACCCTAACCCTAACCCTAACCCTAACCCTGACCCTAACCCTAACCCTAACCCTAACCCTGACCCTAACCCTAACCCTAACCCTAACCCTAACCCTTAACAAAACCATACTTAACCCTAACCCTGACCCTAACCCTAACCCTAACCCTGACCCTAACCCTTAACAAAACCATACTTAACCCTAATCCTGACCCTAACCCTGACCCTAACCCTAACCCTAACCCTGACCCTAACCCTTAACAAAACCATACTTAACCCTAATCCTGACCCTAACCCTGACCCTAATCCTTAACAAAACCATACTTAACCCTAACCCTGACCCTAACCCTAACCCTGACCCTAACCCTAACCCTAACCCTAACCCTGACCCTAACCCTTAACAAAACCATACTTAACCCTAATCCTGACCCTAACCTTGACCCTAACCCTAACCCTAACCCTAACCCTGACCCTAACCCTAACCCTAACCCTAACCCTGACCCTAACCCTTAACAAAACCATACTTAACCCTAATCCTGACCCTAACCCTGACCCTAACCCTTAACCAAACCATACTTAACCCTAACCCTGACCCAAACCCCAACCCTAACCCTGACCCTGACCATAACCCTAACCCTAAACCCCCTTAACTAACCCTAACTCTAACCCAAACCCCTAAATTCCATGGTTTAAAAAAAAAAATGCATATGCAAAAAAACGCATACATGAGCATGCCAGTGCGCACATATGCGCATCCATAGGCTATAATGGCCATTTTTAGCGCAAAACATGCGCATATGTGCGCATGCGCTTTTTTGCAGGGCCAAAAAATGCAACATGCTGCGTCTGGAAAATACCAACGCACACCCCAAAAAAACGCAGCACATGAAAATCGCATACATGCGCTAACCAGCGTGCAGGTATGCGCACCCATGTTAAATATAGGGGAAAAAACGCATGCGCAGGTATGCGTTTTTTTCCAGCGCTAAAAAACGCAAATGTGAAACCAGCCTTAGGCACATTGTTTAAACATTATGATTTCCTATTGAGAAGTGTAGTTCTGATTTCCTATCAAGATTTAGATTTTTTTTTTCCATGAATTCATAAGAAGAAATAAAATACCATATGGTCTATTCCATATAGACTTGTATTAAAATATTTTTTGCTTGAAGCATTTCTCCAAGTATAAAAGAGACAACAGTGCCATATTGATGCACCATATGGTTGCACATATCCTACCATTATGGCTCTTTGTGCTACAGTGTAGGCTTGGTACTCACTGCTTTGCCTTGAACATGAAACTTTATCATGCTTGGACTGACAATCTCCTTCACAGGGCAGATTCTTGGCGGGCAGATCCAGTGTGGGCCACACTGCCTGAGGAACAGCGTTTGGTTGCCACACCTTTCTGGTCCCTATATTGTGAATAGAGGCCATGCATGTACTGCAGAGAGCTGCTAAGTTAGGTATTCCATCTGGCCATACCGCCATACCAATAACTAGATCAGGTTTGCGAGTGGTGAAAGGAGATGAAGAATCAGATATTTTCACCTATAAGATCAGAGGAAAAAAGGGAGAATTTTGAAAGAAAATTGAAGTGCAAAAGAGAAACGCAGAAAGAAAACAGTAAATTAGAGAGCATAGGCAGATGTGCTTGAAGAGAACAGAGGTTGGAGCAGAAAGAATAAAGAAGATACCCAGACTCAGTGGTGCAAAGGAGAAGGTGATAAGGAAGCATTGGCTGGAACTGACAGCATAATATGGGAGATAGGGGCGTGGGAGAGGAATCCTAGCCACAAACAGTTACTGCTCACAAGCTCCTCTAAACATACTGGTAAAACTTTTCTTATTATTTCCCTTATAGCCACCATTAGAGGCAGAGCTTAGTGAGACATACGTGCTTAGTTTGGTATCCATCTTTAATCTTTGCTAAAAATTCTTTGGTGTCCAGTAGAGTTGAGCGACTTTTGGTTTTTTAGGGTCGCGTTTCGTTTCGTGAAACCAGACTTTTCCAAAAGTCGGGTCGAGCAAGATCGTCCGATTATAGGGAAAAGTCGGGGTCGTCTCGAAACACGAAACCCAATGTAAGTCAATGGGGAATAAAAGTCGGCAGTGAGAGGAGGACAGGAAACACACCAACAGTGCCCATTTGAATGCCAAAAGCATCAATTCTTCTTACTTAAGCTTGTCAACCTTAATTAACTTCATAATACAAGTTACGCACTGAAAAATGGGGGTTATTTGGCTACAGACTGTGGGGGGGGAGGGCTGGCTCCAGGTTTTCATGTGCCCTGGGCGAAAGAGCGCCCCTTTAACACATACCACAACTCATCATGCTCCGATACGGCAGAGAAATAGCGGTATAGTACAATGAAAAATACCTCACTTTTTTTACATCTCATGACGAGGCCCATCTATTTCTCCATACAGAATCATTGGTCCCATATAATGTTTGAAACAGTACATGATGAGCTCCACATAATGCTTCAGTATATGTTGGTCCCCATGGATGAAGCTCTACTGTCTTATGGGCCCAAATAATGCTCCAAACATAATGGGCCCCATTTCTAATGCTCTAGTGTATAATGGGCCCTGTAAATGCTGCTCCAGTGTCTGATGTCCACCTTTGGAATGTTCCAGTGTATGGTGGGCCCCATCTATCATTCTCAGACGGTGTTAGGCCCAGTATGGATTGCACGTGATTGCACAAAGGTTAGAAAGGGTACCGTATCCCCAGATAACATGTATGGATAGCGTACACATTCAAAATATATGTCTCAGGAGGCAGGATCAGACGGTGTTAGGCCCAGTATGGATTGCACGTGATTGCACAAAGGTTAGAAAGGGTACCGTATCCCCAGATAACATGTATGGATAGCGTACACATTCAAAATATATGTCTCAGGAGGCAGGCTCAGACGGTGTTAGGCCTAGTATGGATTGCACGTGATTGCACAAAGGTTAGAAAGGGTACCGTATCCCCAGATAACATGTATGGATAGCGTACACATTCAAAATATATGTCTCAGGAGGCAGGCTCAGACGGTGTTAGGCCCAGTATGGATTGCACGTGATTGCACAAAGGTTAGAAAGGGTACCGTATCCCCAGATAACATGTATGGATAGCGTACACATTCAAAATATATGTCTCAGGAGGCAGGCTCAGACGGTGTTAGGCCCAGTATGGATTGCACGTGATTGCACAAAGGTTAGAAAGGGTACCGTATCCCCAGATAACATGTATGGATAGCGTACACATTCAAAATATATGTCTCAGGAGTCAGGCTCAGACGGTGTTAGGCCCAGTATGGATTGCACGTGATTGCACAAAGGTTAGAAAGGGTACCGTATCCCCAGATAACATGTATGGATAGCGTACACATTCAAAATATATGTCTATACATCAGGAGGCAGGCTCAGACGGTGTCAGGCACAGTATGGATTTGACGGCCCAGATTACACAGCGGAGGAGCAGGGAGAGGTAAAGATTGCAAATGCTGGGGCCCTGCCCAAGCAAGGGGGGCCCACTCATGGGCGTCGGTACTGGCACTGGGCCCCTCATAGTACAGCGGTGTGTCTGACGGCGGGTGTGCACCACCACCGTCAGAGACACTTGATTGCACTATGAGGGACCCTGTGCCAGTGCCCGCGCCCAAGAGTCGGCCTACCCACCTGTCCAGGGCAACGGCACTCGCACGGTATCGTGTGCTAGGTGGTGACCCCGGCCATGGGGGGGAGGCAGCACAGTTAGGGAGTTTTAGAAAGTGGCATATGTTGATGTTGGACATTCAGCTGATGCAAAAGGCGAAATAGGTGAAGTACCAGGAAGAGGTGGACCAAAGCAAGCCATTTTTCTGTCACCCTATGTGTCATCAGGGGAAGGTGGGACAAAATCCTTGGAAACCCATGCGTGGTTCATTTTAATGAAGGTTAGATCATCCACATTTTGGGTTGACAGACGGGTCCTTTTTTCTGTCAGGATTGATCCAGCTGCACTGAAGACTCTTTCCGATAGCACACTTGCAGCTGGGCAAGCGAGCTCCTGTAAGGCATATTGGGCCAATTCAGGCCAGGTGTCCAGTTTAGCGGCCCAATAGTCAAAGGGGAATGACCTGTGTGGGAGAACATCGATATGGGAGGAAAAGTAGTTTGTAACCATAGTTGACAACTGCTGTCTCCTGTCACTTTCCATCGATGCAGTATTACCAGTTGTGTGAGCGGTATTTGAAAAATCAGTCCACAACATTGTCATGAAACCCCTGTCTCCAACGCCACTTCTGCTGTGTGCACCACGAACACCTCTGCCAAGCTGCCCCCGGCCCGTACGGCTCGTGTGAGAACCATCACCGCTGCTGTGTGCTGGGAATGCCTCAAGCAACCGATTTACCAGAGTTGCTTGTTTATTAGCCAATATTAGGTCAAGGTTCTCCTGTGGCATGATGTTTTGTAATTTGCCTTTATAGCGTGGATCCAGGATGCTGGCCAACCAGTAGTCGTCATCGTTCATCATTTTGGCAATGCGGGGGTCCCTTTTTAGGATCCGCAAGGCATAATCTGACATGTGGGCCAATGTTCCTGGTGTCAATGATGCACTTCGAGTGCTGGGTGGAGGAGCACTTTCTGGCAAATCCACATCCCTCCAGTCACGCACAAACCCTGTACCAGACCTTGCCATGCCAACATTTTCACTTGCCCCACGAGATGCATCCTCCTCCCCTAAGTAATCATCCCCATCATCATCCTCCTCCTCCTCTTCTTCCTCCACCTCGTCCAGGAGAGGTCCCTGAGCAGACAATGGCTGAATGTCATCAAGGATTCCCTCCTCCTCTTCCTCCTCATCAACATTGGCTGCAGACGCCTGCTCCTTAAGGTGCGTCAAAGTTTGCATGAGCAGACGCATAAGTGGGATGGTCATGCTTAGGATGGCGTCGTCTGCGCTTACCAGCCGTGTGCATTCCTCAAAACACTGAAGGACTTTACAAAGGTCTTTCAGCTTCGACCACTGCACACCTGTCAACTCCATGTCTGCTCTCAAAGTGCCTGGCCGTGTATCCTCCCACAAATGCATTATGGCCTGCCTCTGCTCGCACAGCCGCTCCACCATGTGCAGGGTGGAGTTCCACCTTGTTGCAATGTCGATAATGAGGCGATGGTTGGGAAGGTGGAGCAATCGCTGCAGCTTCTGCATACGAACGGAGTGTACAGGCGACCGGCGGATGTGCGCGCACAGTCTTCGCACCTTCTGGAGCAGGGCTGTTAACTCCGGATAATTTTTGAGGAAGCACTGCACCACCAGGTTCAAGGTGTGAGCCAAGCAAGGTATGTGGCTGAGTTTTGAAAGGGCTATGGCTGCCACAAAATTACGGCCGTTATCACTAACTACCTTGCCTGCCTCAAGATGTACACTGCCCAGCCATGACTCAGTTTGTCGCTTCAAGTACTCGGCCAGCACCTCGGCGGTGTGTCTGTCGCCCAAACACATCATCTGCAACACAGCCTGCTGACGCTTTCCACTAGCTGCTCGATAGGGGGACACATCGTGTGCAACAGTGGCAGCTGCAGATGGAGTGCTCGTACGACTGCGCTCTGTGAACGAGCTTTCGCTTCTGGAGGAGGAGGAGGAGGAGGAGGGTCGAACGCCTACAGCCAACTGTTTCCTATACCGTGGGCTAGGCAGCACTGTCCCACCACCGCTGTCCCCTGTGGACCCTGCATCCACCACATTAACCCAGTGCGCAGTGATGGACACGTAACGGCCCTGGCCATGCCGACTGGACCATGCATCAGTTGTGAGGTGCACCTTTCCGCTCACTGACTGCTTGAGTGCATGGACAATGCGGTCTTTCACATGATGGTGGAGGGCTGGGATGGCTTTGCGAGAGAAGAAGTGGCGACTGGGTAGGTCATAGCGTGGTACTGCATAGGCCATGAGTTCGCGGAAAGCTGTGCTTTCCACCAACCGAAAGGGCATCATCTCAAACGAGATTAGTTTGGCAATGTGGGCATTCAAACCCAGTGTACGCGGATGAGAGACTGAGTACTTTCTTGACCTACTCATAGTGTCTGGGAGGGTGAGCTGGACTTGAGAGCTGCATATGGTGGAAGTAGCGGTGGACAGGGCGGACTGAGAGAGGGTTGATGATGGTGATGGAGTTGGTGTTCTTTCTGATGGCCTAGAATCAGTCTTTCGTTGATATAACAGTGGGATTCCCTGACTGCTGTGGTCTTGCAACGACACCTCAACATTTGCTGCTGTGCTAACCGGTGGGCTTACAGTGGGGGAAACAATGTAGCGTTGCTGACTACCTTCGTTGTGATCAGTTGCACATGTGGCACTTGAGGTTTGGTGTAGTGTCCACGCTTGCAAGTGCATGCTGGTTAAATGTCTAAGCATGCAACTGGTATTCAAATTTTTCAGATTTTTCCCTCGGCTAAAGGTCTTTGCGCACTTCTTACAGATAACCTTGGCCTGATCATGAGGATTTTGTTCAAAAAACTGCCACACTGCACTCTTCCTACTTTGGCAGACATTTTGCGGCCTAGCACGCTGTGATCTTTTGACCCTCTGGACAAGCTGTCCAGCAACTCTTTTGATGTTTGGAACCTGTCTTTGGAGTGCTCCGGGCCTGCCAGATAACAGCTGTTGCGATGTCGATATCTGCTGTGGATGCTCCTCATCTGAGCTATTGGAAGCAGCACCCTCTTCCCCCAATGGATGCCAATCTGGGTGAACAACTGGGTCATCCATCACCTCCTCTTCTATGTCATGTGCACCTTCCTCTGTGTCACCGTGTATGGTGGTATAGTGTGCGGGAAGGGGCACCTGAGTCTCATCAGGGTCAGAATCTGGCTCTGTACACTGCGAGGACAATGTAGTGCTCTGAGTGAATGTACCAGCAGAATCATCCATCAGCGGCTGTGCATCAGTGCACTCCATGTCAGATTCATCTTGGCCTGGGTAATTCACCATTTCACTTGATAATCCAGGCATGGTATGTGAAAACAGCTCCATGGAGTAATCAGTAGTATGGCCTGCGTCATCCTTCAATCTTGGTTGGGGTGAAGGACACAAGGGAAGGTGTGGTTCATGAACATGAGCCTCCAATGATGACTCAGTGCTTTTACTTTTTACAACTGAAGAAGAGGAGGCGATAGAGCTGGAGGCTGAGTCAGCAATGTAAGACAAAACTTTTTCCTGATGCTCTGGCTTTAAAAGCGGTTTGCCAACGCCTAGAAAACTAAGCGTTCGAGGCCTTATGTAGCCAGACGATGACGCAGGGTCAGCACCTCCTGCATTCGGTCCTATTTTGCTCTTGCCACTACCATCAGATCCACCACCAACACCATCATTACCAGCTGCCAACCCCCGCCCAATTCCACGGTCTCTTCCACCAGCCTTCCTCATTTTTGGTAGAAATGTAGACAAAATCCAACAAACTATATAGTAATGTAAAACAAGGTACAAGGTGTCTATAGGACAGGGGAGATTTTGAATTTCTGCAGACACTTGTGGACACTGGACACTTTTGGATTGTGTGAGGCCCACTGATATCTGAGCGCTATGTGACAGGCTCGATGGCACAGCTGTGACCAAAGTGACTAGAGAATAAGGGAGATTTTGAATCTCTGCACACACTTTTGGACACTGGATGGACACTTTTGGATTGTGTGAGGCCCACTGATATCTGAGCGCTATGTGACAGGCTCGATGGCACAGCTGTGACCAAAGTGACTAGAGGATAAGGGAGATTTTGAATCTCTGCACACACTTTTGGACACTGGATGGACACTTTTGGATTGTGTGAGGCCCACTGATATCTGAGCGCTATGTGACAGGCTCGATGGCACAGCTGTGACCAAAGTGACTAGAGGATAAGGGAGATTTTGAATCTCTGCACACACTTTTGGACACTGGATGGACACTTTTGGATTGTGTGAGGCCCACTGATATCTGAGCGCTATGTGACAGGCTCGATGGCACAGCTGTGACCAAAGTGACTAGAGGATAAGGGAGATTTTGAATCTCTGCACACACTTTTGGACACTGGATGGACACTTTTGGATTGTGTGAGGCCCACTGATATCTGAGCGCTATGTGACAGGCTCGATGGCACAGCTGTGACCAAAGTGACTAGAGGATAAGGGAGATTTTGAATCTCTGCACACACTTTTGGACACTGGATGGACACTTTTGGATTGTGTGAAGCCCACTGATATCTGAGCGCTATGTGACAGGCTCGATGGCACAGCTGTGACCAAAGTGACTAGAGGATAAGGGAGATTTTGAATCTCTGCACACACTTTTGGACACTGGATGAACACTTTTGGATTGTGTGAGGCCCACTGATATCTGAGCGCTATGTGACAGGCTCGATGGCACAGCTGTGACCAAAGTGACTAGAGGATAAGGGAGATTTTGAATCTCTGCACACACTTTTGGACACTGGATGGACACTTTTGGATTGTGTGAGGCCCACTGATATCTGAGCGCTATGTGACAGGCTCGATGGCACAGCTGTGACCAAAGTGACTAGAGGATAAGGGAGATTTTGAATCTCTGCACACACTTTTGGACACTGGATGGACACTTTTGGATTGTGTGAGGCCCACTGATATCTGAGCGCTATGTGACAGGCTCGATGGCACAGCTGTGACCAAAGTGACTAGAGGATAAGGGAGATTTTGAATCTCTGCACACACTTTTGGACACTGGATGGACACTTTTGGATTGTGTGAGGCCCACTGATATCTGAGCGCTATGTGACAGGCTCGATGGCACAGCTGTGACCAAAGTGACTAGAGGATAAGGGAGATTTTGAATCTCTGCACACACTTTTGGACACTGGATGAACACTTTTGGATTGTGTGAGGCCCACTGATATCTGAGCGCTATGTGACAGGCTCGATGGCACAGCTGTGACCAAAGTGACTAGAGGATAAGGGAGATTTTGAATCTCTGCACACACTTTTGGACACTGGATGGACACTTTTGGATTGTGTGAGGCCCACTGATATCTGAGCGCTATGTGACAGGCTCGATGGCACAGCTGTGACCAAAGTGACTAGAGGATAAGGGAGATTTTGAATCTCTGCACACACTTTTGGACACTGGACACTTTTGGATTGTGTGAGGCCCAATGAATATCTGAGCGCTATGTGACAGGCTCGATTGCACAGCTGTGACAAAAGTGACTAGAGGATAAGGGAGATTGGATTGCTTTTAAAAAAGCAGTTTGCGGAGCAGTGGGTAAACAGCAATGCAGGAATGTCAGGAAGCCTTAGAAGGCAGCCCAACAACCAACACCACTGATACACCACTATATAGCCTCCCCTTGCACTGCACACACAGTGACTGGTGTGTTGTGCAGGCCAAATTGCTAGCAGCAGAAGCAGTTTTTTTTTCTTCTCAGCAGGACAAAAAAAAAAATTGGGATTGCTTTTAAAAAAGCAGTTTGCGGAGCAGTGGGTAAACAGCAATGCAGGAATGTCAGGAAGCCTTAGAAGGCAGCCCAACAACCAACACCACTGATACACCACTATATAGCCTCCCCTTGCACTGCACACACAGTGACTGGTGTGTTGTGCAGGCCAAATCACTAGCAGCAGAAGCAGTTTTTTTGTCTTCTTCCCTGCCTAACGCTCTCCCTACAGAATCAGCAGCAACCTCTCCCTATACTAAGATCGGCAGAAGTAAGATGGCGGTCGGCGTGCACGCCCTTTTATACCCCCTGTGACGCCCACCAAAGCAAGCCAATCACTTGCATACCCTTCTGAAAGATGGTGGTGACCCGTGCCTATGTCATCACGTTGCCCACAGTGTCCGTGGATCCTGATTGGCTGAAAAAGAGCGCAAAACAAACTTTTGAAACGCGACTTTGGCGCGTAAGTCGCCGACCTCGTGGCCGACCTCATCCTAGGGTCGGGTTTCGATTCATGAAACCCGACTTTGCCAAAAGTCGGCGACTTTTGAATTTTTTCTACTCGTTTCACTCAACTCTCGTGTCCAGTATTCCCCCCAAAATTTTAGGGGTTAAAATGGTACAGTCAGTGTTAGATCTCTCCTGAGGTTCGGTAAATATCCTGGAGAGAGCATCAACTTTGTCGTTTGTTGAACCAGACCAATAAAAAATTACAAAATAAAACCTGGAGAAAAATAAGGCCCACGTGCTTGTCTTGCAGACAACCTCTTAGGGTGTGTGCACACGCTGCGGATTCTGCTGCGGATCCACAGCGGATTTGGCCGCTGCGGATCCGCAGCAGTTCCGCAGACAGTGTACAGATTCTTTTTGTGGATTCCGCTGCGGTTTGCCACCTATTCCATTGTCCAGATGTCAAACCGCAGGCCAGTCTGCAGGTAAAACCGCAGGTCAATTTACCTGTGGTTTTACCTGCGGATCCGCACGGAAAAATCCGCTGGTGAATCCGCAGTGTGTGCACATAGCCTTAGCTGTACGGATGAATTCTAAGTTTTTGTGGTCAGTAAGGACAGTCACCAGATGATTGGTCCGTTCCAAAAAAAAGTCTCTATTCAGAGAAGGCAACTTTAATAATTAAAAAATCTTTATTTTCAATGTCAGACTTTTTTCCTGGAGATGACATGGTATGAGAAAGGAATGCACATGGATGAAGCTGCATATTGTCGCAAACTCACGGTGATAAAACAGCTACCACCGCAGAGTCTGAGACGTCTACTTCGACAACAAATGGCCGTTCAGGATTTGGATGGACAAGTAATGGTGCAGAAGTAAAAAGTGTCTTTAGTTTGTCAAAAGCCTCTTGTGCCTCCGGAGACCAGGAAAACACTCTGGATTTCTTTGTGAGTGAAGTAACTGGTAAAAAGATTTTTAAAATTTTTTAATGAATCTTTTGTAGAAATTTGCAAATCCTATAAAGCGCTGGACATCTTTTAGATTTTGTGGGGTAGGCCAGTCAGCTACCACTCTGATTTTACTGAGATCCATACTCAGACCTTCGGGGGAGATGAATGATATATCTCAGAAATTAAGTCCTGGTTTGTTCAAATTCACATTTTTCAAGTTTGATATACAGCTGATTCTCCTGTAGACATTTCAGGACTAACTGGGCATTCCTGCAATGCTTCTCCAAGGTATGTGAAAATATAAGAATGTCAGAGAGATAAATAACAACATATCGATCCAAGAGAGCTCAAAAAACATCATTAATGAAGTGATGAAAGATGGCAGGGACGTTGCTAAGGCTGAAATGCATAACGAGGTATCCAAAATGTCCATAAAAAGGTTCTTTGATGAGGCTCTTGCATGGTCTTCACATTATGTGAAAAAGAATTGTGACCTCTTGAGTGACTTAGTTTCCTTCATCCCAGCTATGGATCAAGTATTTGATGACCCGAATGGTTGTGCTACAGCTGAAACCAAGTTGCTTACCTAAATCAAGGGCGGCGTTGAATATAGCTGAATATAGCTCAGAGGGAAGAGCTTGGTATACAAGAGCTGCTGGGTTTGAAACCTGACAATAGCTTAAACAGATCATGGGGAGAAGCAAGTAGAGGAAGGAAGACTGCAAAGAGGAGAAGTTGTTCTATTCCTGACTGTTGAATCTGGAAAGGACTGATAGTAAAGGAGGGGAGCTGACAGACTTCAGATTGGAAGGATTCCTATTATACCTCCAGAAGGAAAAGAGGAAAAAAACAGCCTCAGAGAAGAAGCACAGTTTGGCCCTCAGTAAGGAATATTGAGTGAGGATTAACAGAGAGTTATTTAATTGAATCAGAGTGAGCAAATTGAACTATCGCACAGAGATCTGTTTGTCTGCACATATGGGTCAACCTTCAAATGTGAGTGAAAATTTGACCACCAAATATATATTTGTATATAGTTATTTATTATTATTTATTATTATAGCACTATTTATTCCATGGCGCTTTACATGTGAGGGGGGTATATATAATAAAAACAAGTACAGTAATCTTAAACAGTACAAGTCACGACTGGTACAGGAGGAGAGGGGACCCTGCCTGCGAGGGCTCACAATTAGAGATGAGCGACTTTGCCTTATTTCAGGTCGAGTCGGGATTTATGAAACCCGTCTTTCGCAAAAGTCGGGTCGAACGAAATCGGCCGATTATAGGGAAAAGTCGGAGGCCGACTGAAACACAAAACCCAGTGCAAGTCAATGGGGAAGCAAAGTCGGCAGGGAGTGGAAGACAGTAAACACACCTACAGTGCCCATTTCAATGCCAAAAACATCAATTCTTATAACTGAAGCTTGTCAACCTTAATTTACTTCCTAAGAATAGTTACGCATTGAAAACTGGGGGTTAGGCTGGTTTCACAATAGCGCTTTTTAAGCGCACGCACGGCCGGGGGTAGCTCCGCCCCCGAGCCGGCTCTCTGCCCGGCGTGCCCGCCCCTTGCTTGTAGCGCCGCCTCCTAGCGCACAGCGGCGCCTGCGATCGGCGCACCCTATCTTTAGCATAGGGTGCGCAGATCGTGCGCAGGCCGTGCGCTAGTTGCGCTTTGACCTGCGCTGCGCACTTTTGACGGTGCGCCGTGCGCGCCAAAATCAAACTTTTCGGATTTTGGCGCGCACGGCGCACCGTCAAAGGTGCGCAGCGCAGGTCAAAGCGCAACTAGCGCACGGCCTGCGCACGATCTGCGCACCCTATGCTAAAGATAGGGTGCGCCGATCGCAGGCGCCGCTGTGCGCTAGGAGGCGGCGCTACAAGCAAGGGGCGGGCACGCCGGGCAGAGAGCCGGCTCGGGGGCGGAGCTACCCCCGGCCGTGTGTGCGCTTAAAAAGCGCTAATGTGAAACCAGCCTTATTTGGCTAAAGTTGTGGGGGGGTTGTGCTGGCTCCAGGTTTTCATGTGCCCTGGGCCAAAGAGTGTCAGTGCGCCCCTTTAACACATACCACAACTCATGATGCTCCGATACGCCACAGAAATATAGGTATAGTACAATGACACATACTTCACAGCTTACATGACATGACTGATCTATTTTAAATTGTACAATAGCTCAAAAAAGGACAGTATATTACTCCATACAGTGTTATGGCCACCACATTGTGCGCCATACAGAATAATGAGCCCCATATATTTCTCCATACCAAATAATTAGTCACATATAATGTTCCATACAGTATATGATGAGCTCCACATAATGCTCCATATATAATGGGCCCCATTTGTAATGCTCCAGTTTATAATGTGCCCCTTAGATGCTGCTCCAGTGTCTGATCTGCCCCATTTACATTGCTCCAGTACATGATGGGCCTCATGGATGATGCTCCAGTGTATGATGGGCTCTAATAATGCTCCATATATAATGGGCCCCATTTGTAATGCTCCAGTGTATAATGTGCCCCTTAGATGCTGCTCCAGTGTCTGATCTTCCCCATTTACATTGCTCCAGTATATGATGGGCCTCATGGATGATGCTCCAGTGTATGATGGGCTCTAATAACGCTCCATATATAATGGGCCACATTTGTTATGCTCCAGTGTATAATGTGCCCCTTAGATGCTGCTCCAGTGTCTGATCTGCCCCATTTACATTGCTCCAGTACATGATGGGCCCTATTTTTAATTAACCCAGGCATGGTATGTGAAAAGAGCTCCATGGAGTAATCTGAGGTGTGTGTGCTTCCACATCCTTCACTTTTGGTGTGGGTGAAGGACACAAGGAAAGGGGTTGCTCCTGACCAGTGTCACGAACACCGCACTGCACTTGCTCACAGAGCCAGTGCGCGTGTCCTGAGTACAAAAACAGTGCTCAAAGATACCTGTGGAGCAGGGCAGCAGCGGTGACGATGTGTGCTTCAGACTATCAGGACCTGAAGCACGTGACTGCTGGGGGCATGACCTAAGCTCCACAGAGCTAGAAGCTGCAGGGAAACTCCTAGAAAGGTAACTACGGGACAAGTTACCAAGGGGCATAGACAGGGACATAAACCAGATCAAGCCGGGTCAAAGCACGAGATAGCAGGACAGTACCAAAGGGTTAGATAGAGCAAATAGTCAGGACGCAGCAAAAGATCAAAAAAACAGAACGGGCAATTGACGGTACAATAGGGACAAACTGTAATGGAGTAACAATAGCCAAGCCAGTAGGTCAAAACCAGAGAAGACAATAGTACAAAAACGAGAGATGGAGTACAGAGTGAGGGGACAGACCGGGTCATACACGGGAATCAAACAAGCAATGCAGTATACATGCACACCAGGGGGGTCAGACACACAGTCAGAATAACAGTATAGCTGACAGGGAATCCTAGTCTGGAGTGAGTATAAATACCCCTCCCAGATCCAAAGAGAGGCCGGCAAAAGTTAACCCTGTGAGAACAGGACATTAACCATGTCCTAACCATGACAGTACCCCCCTCTTAATGGGGGTCCACTGGACCCCCAGGTTTCTCTGTGTATCTGGCATGAAAAGCCAGCACCAGTCGATCAGCGTGCACAGAACTGGCCGGAACCCATGACCGATCCTCAACGGTATATCCCTTCCAATGAATAAGGTACTGAAGTCTCCGGCACACCCACCGTGAATCAAAGATGCGCCTTACCTCGTGCTCCAGTTGACCCTCTACCAACACTGGTGGAGCCACAGATGAGGGATCTTCTCTGTCACCACAGGTTTTAAGAGGGACCTGTGGAAGACGTTAGATATTTTGAAGGATGTGGGCAACTGTGATCTGTATGCCACCTGGTTGATCACCTCTACAATCTTGTATGGGCCAATAAATTTTGGGCCCAACTTCATAGAGGGTATTTTAAGTTTGATGTTACGGGTGGACAACCAGACTTTTTCCCCCACTGTTATCGCAGGACCCAACCCCCTCCTCCTGTCCGCAAAATGTTTGTACTTCTTCTGCGCTTTGGAGATGTTCCCCTGCACCTCCCTCCAGAGGGTTTTTAACTGTTGTACCATCCCCTCGGCACCAGGGCAATCCAAATCCATACAGGAAAATTCCCCAAACTGCAGAACAAACCCATAATTGACCTGAAAGGGAGACTTTCCGGTAGACTGATTAATACGACAGTTGAATGCGAATTCTGCCATGGGCAATACCTCACACCAGTCTTCCTGTCTGGAGGAGGCCAGGCATCTCAGAATCTGCTCCAACGACTGGTTGGTGCGTTCAGTCTGTCCATTAGATTCCGGGTGATAGGCAGAGGAGAATGACAACGTGACCCCCAACTTCATACAAAACGCTCTCCAAAACCTGGCCACAAATTGCACACCCCTGTCCGACACCATGTTCACGGGCACTCCATGCAATCGAACAATGTACTGTATAAACAAGCGGCCAAGGTTTCAGCAGATGGTAACGCAGGTAATGGCATAAAGTGGGCTTGCTTAGAAAATCTATCAACCACTACCCATACCACTGAGTTGCTCTTGGAAGATGGAAGATTAGTGATAAAGTCCATGGACAGGTGTGTCCATGGTTTATCCGGAATTTGCAAAGGTACCAATTCCCCGGCCGGCCGGACCTGAGAGCTTTTAGAGCGTGGGCACACCCCACAAGTATTTACAAACCTTTTTATATCAGTACCCATAGAGGGCCACCAAAAACCCCTAGCTACTGCCCCCGGGGTAGCTGCAATAAGAGGGTGTGCACTTAACACACAGAATCATGAAATTCTTGAAGGAGAATTTGTGCTTCCAGAATCTCTCTCTGTAACTCAGAGGAGATTTCGGCTACAACCACACCCGGTTGAAGAATGGAGGAAGGAGGTTCTGGAGGGGACACAGAATCAAAACTTTGGGATAAGCCATCTGCCTTTACATTTTTAGACCCTGGTCGGAACATGATGGTAAAATGAAATCGAGAAAAAAAAAGTGCCCACCGAGCCTGTCTGGGGGTCAATCTCTTAGCAGACTCGATATAGGCCAGGTTTTTATGATCAGTGATGACCGTAATGGGATGAGTAGCCCCCTCCAAAAAATGCCTCCATTCTTCGAAGGCCAATTTAACCGCTAACAGTTCCCTGTTACCGACATCATAGTTTCTGTCGGCCGAAGAGAACTTCTTAGAGAAAAAGGCACAGGGTTTGAGGTTAGTCAGGGTAGAGGAGCCCTGTGACAATACTGCCCCCACCCCCACCTCCGAAGCGTCGACCTTGACAATAAAAGGTCTTGAAGAATCGGGTTGTACCAACACAGGGGCTGTGGTAAAACACTTCTTTAATGTAAGGAAGGAATTTTTTGCGCCACGGACCAATTTTTTACATCTGCCCCTTTAAGAGTGAGGTCCGTCAAGGGCTTCACCACCTGCGAGAACCCTTAAATGAACTTCCTATAATAATTAGCGAAGCCCAGAAATCGCTGCAACCCCTTCAGGTCATGAGGCTGCACCCAATCGGTAATGGCCTGAACCTTCCCTGGATCCATGCGAAATCCCTCTCCGGATACAATTACACCCAGAAAAGAAAGTTCTTGCATAAAAAATGAGCACTTCTCCAGCTTAGCATACAAATGGTTCTCCCGGAGTCTCATAAGAACCGTACGTAAATGGTGTAAGTGTGACTGACTGTCCTCAGAGTATATCAAGATGTCATCCAAGTAGATGACTACATAACGCCCAATCTAGTCAGAATAAACAACATTAATGAAGTTCTGAAAAACAGCAGGAGCGTTAGTGAGGCCGAAGGGCATAACCAGGTTTTCAAACAGCCCCTCAGTTGTCAGGAACGCTGTTTTCCATTCGTCCCCCTCCCGGATCCTTATAAGGTTATAAGCCCCTTGTAGATTGAGCTTAGAAAACCATTTGGCCCCTGTGAGTTGGTTGCATAGATCAGGAATCAACGGGAGAGGGTACGTGTTCTTAACAGGAATTTTGTTCAGTTCCCGAAAGTCGAGGCACAGTCGCAACCCACCATCTTTTTTCTTTGCAAAGAAAAACCCCGCTGCCACAGGTGAGACCGAGGGCCGAATATGCCCCTTGCGAAGGCTCTCTTTGACGTACTCTTTCATAGCTTGGTGCTCAGGCCCGGACAAATTAAACAAACGAGCCTTCGGTAATTTGGCTCCAGGTACTAAATCAATAGCACAATCAAATGGTCTATGTGGTGGGAGCGCCTCAGCCTCGCTTTTGGAAAACATGTCTTCAAAGTCTCTCAGGTACTCCGGAATACCCTCCAGATGGACAGACAACACAGATACAGATATTATCGGATTGACAAAAGGAACTGGGTTACAACACAGACCATTATCATTACATCCCCATCGGATGATCTCCCCCTTCACCAAATCAATGAGAGGATTGTGGCGTTGCAACCAGGGCATCCCCAATACCAGTCCTGCAGGTAGATTATTCATAATGAAACAACTTAACTTTTCCACATGAGTGGAACCCATTTTCATAAAAAAAACTTCAGACATAAAGCAAATTCCATCCCGGGTAAGAGGGGATGAATCCACAGCCACAATTTTAACAGGGTCTTTTATCCTGACTGTCCCTATCTTATTAAGAGTCACAACTTGGGCATCAATCAGATTAATGGAGGAACCACAGTCAACAAAGGCGGTGGTCATAACAGGACCGCCAGCAAGTTCCAATTCAACCTGGAGCACCATCTTTGTACATGAGAAAAAATGTACCTGGGAGTCTGGACAACCTCCTCGATTGTTGCCCAGACTCAGTCATTTCTCTGATGGTTTCTCTGAAGAAGGGCAGGAGGGGCAATTCCTTTTCCAATGTCCAAAGGCTCCACAGTAAAAGCATAGTAGATTGTCTCTACTGTGCCTTCTCTCTCCTTAACCGAGACTGACCCAACCTCAATGGGCTCAGATACAGGTGCAGTGTCACACAATTTGGGGTACAAGGGAGACTCTTGTTGCATCATTCCTCTAGCACGGAGTCTCCGGTCCATACGGAACGCCTGCTTCAAGGCATCCTCCAGAGTATCAGGGGGAGGATGTAATGCCAGAGCGTCCTGCAGACGGTCAGACAGGCCCCTGCGGAACAACCCCCTCAGGGCGTCATTGCTCCAGGATACTTCGGCAGTCCAACGTCTAAACTTTGAGCAGAACCATTCAGCAGAGTGCCTCCCCTGTGTCACACTCAGCACCATATCCTCTGCCAGACGCACTCTATCAGGCTCATCATAAATGTGCCCCAGAGCCTCAAAGAACAAATTCACAGACATACGTTCAGGAGCAGAGGAAGAGAGAGAGAAAGCCCATGCCTGTGGATCCCCCCAAAGTAGGGAAATGACGACCCCCACCCTCTGCAACTCATCCCTGGAGGAGCAGGGCCTCAGAGAAAAAAAAGCTTGCATCCTTCTCTGAACGACCTGAACTCCCTTTTATCCCCTGAGAAATGGTCTGGCAATTTGACCGGAGATTCGGTGGATGCCAATGACACATCTCTATCCCCAGCACTAGGAGCCCCTGCAGCGACAGCCCCCTGCACAGTATCCACCAACTGTTGCTGGGTATGGGCCATTGTGTGCTGTTCCACATTCAGTTTGTGGAACATTTGGGTCAGGTGCTTGACCTGATCAGCCAAAGCTTGTATGGGATCCATGAGGATAACAAACTTTTTTTTTTTTCTTTTCCTTCAGAGGAAAAAAAAAACTGAAATGGTCAGCTATAATGTCAGGAACACCGCACTGCACTTGCTCACTGAGCCAGTGTGCGTGTCCTGAGTACAAAAACAGTGCTCAAAGATACCTGTGGAGCGGGGCAGCAACGGTGACGATGTGTGCTTCAGACTATCAGGACCTGAAGCATGTGACTGCTGGGGGTGTGACCTAAGCTCCACAGAGCTAGGAGCTGCAGGGAAACTCCTAGGAAGGTAACTACGGGACAAGATACCAAGGGGTATAGACAGGGACGTAAACCAGATCAAGCCGGGTCAAAGCACGAAATAGCAGGACAGTACCAAAGGGTTAGACAGAGCGAATATTCAGGACGTAGCAAAAGATCAGAAAACCAGAGCGGGCTATGGACGGTACAATAGGGACAAACTGTAACGGAGTAACAATAGCCAAGCCAGGAGGTCAGAACCGGAGAAGACAATAGTACCAAAATGAGAACGGAGTACAGAGTGAGGGGACAGACCAGGTCATACACGGGAATCAAACAAGCATTGCAGTATACACGCACACCAGGGGGGTCAGACACACAGCCAGAATAACAGTATAGCTGACAGGGAATCCTAGTCTGGAGTGAGTATAAATACCCCTCCCAGATCCAAAGAGAGGCCGGCAAAAGTTAACCCTGTGAGAACAGGACATTAACCATGTCCTAACCATGACAACCAGAAGCCTGCAGTTACGACTCAGTGCTTGCATTTTTTACAACTTCAGAAGAGGAGGCGTTAGAGCTGGAGGCTGTTTCAGCAATGTAAGCCACAAACAGTTCCTGATACTCTGGCTTTAAAAGCAGTCTACCTAGTCCCAGAAAAGGGAGCCTTACAGGCCTTCCAGAGCTACACCATGACGCTGGCTCAACACCTCCTGCCTTAGCTGCTATTGTGTTTTTGGCTCTACCAGCAGATGCACCACCACCACCATCAGTATCAGGTGGCCCTCCACGCCCACATCCGCGTCCTCTTCCACCATACTTTCTCATGTTTTTTTAAAATGGACCCAAAATACCAGCAGATATGTGGTACTGTATCAGAAGCGTACAGCTCTATACAGTCTATGGATAACAGTAAATCTCCGTATATATTTCATGAGGCATACACAGACGCTCACAGGCTCAGTATGGATTACCCAAAAAAATAACAAGTTGAAAAAGGGTGCAGTATCACCAGCTACAAGGTATATATAGTATAGTGTAAACATTCTGATTCTCCGTATGCATTTCAGGAGGCAGACACAAACACTCTCAGGTCCAGTATGGATTACACAAGAATATGAAAAGCTATAAATGGGTTATGTAACACAAGCGTACAGCTGTATACAGTGTTGGGGTAATCTTAAAGTTCCAAATATATTACCGGAGTAACAGACAGACGTTTACAGGCTCATTATGGATTACACCAGAATCTAAATAGCTAAAAAGGTTACTGTATCAGAAGCGTTCTGCTGTATACAGTGTTGGCCAAATTGAAAATATCGGTATAAATTTCCGTAGTCACCCTCAGATGCTCACTCAGTTTGATTTTGACCATAATAAAAAATGTTGTAAAAAAGTTCCTGGATAACAAGATAGCAAGTATATATTTTTTAGGGTACAATTGAAATCTCCGTATAAATAGTCCCGTAGTCACTCTCAGATGCTTACACAGTATGGATTTGACCGTAATGCTAAATGTCAAACAAAGGTACTGTATAACAAGACATAAGCTGTATAGAGTATAGTATAAAAATTTGTTTCTCTGATTCACCGTATATATAGAAAGCGTAACCCACACATGCTCACTCACTATGGATGATGTAGGGAAGGTGGACTGACAGACAAACTAGCCTGTAGTGAGAAGCAGAGGTGTAGCGCAGTGTAGGTGTGAAACCGCTAAGATAAAGAGAAAGGGTGCAGTGTTTTAGCTTGCCCATTGGAGGGCAGTGGAGAGTGTAGGAGTGGGACTGAATAACTGCCATTGGTCAGAGAAACTTTTAGGTGATGGTGGGCGGAGTTACCAGAACTGGAAGTATAAAAGGCTGAGGTAAGGTTCTGGAAGAGTCAGTCAGCGAAGGGAGCACAGTAAAGAGGAAGTTCTGCTGAAGAAATAGAGACAGTGGAAATGCTCCAGAGAGGACTGACAGTTGAGGCGGTCACGGGAGGGTGGCCCAGAGGACGGTAGCCACAGACAAAGACGGCCTGGGGCTATCATACGGACGGTGTGCTCAGACTGGTGCAGCGCTGTGGTGGTTGGGCCTAGGCCAGCCACAGTGGAAGAGCCACATAGGACGCCAC
The DNA here is from genome assembly GCF_039654945.1 of Dendrobates tinctorius. Taxonomy (NCBI): domain Eukaryota; kingdom Metazoa; phylum Chordata; class Amphibia; order Anura; family Dendrobatidae; genus Dendrobates; species Dendrobates tinctorius. The sequence goes on from NW_027361717.1 coordinate 780,664, forward strand.
GATTATAGTTACAAAGGAAGTGAAGGTGCCGGGGCCTGTGTACAGAGAAATGTGAAACGGCTGTGGTGAATTGCTGTTGTCGACAGAAGGATGGACACTAAAAACGGACCTGTTCAATACAAACTCTGTCTCAGTCTCGTGTTTGTCTGCGGCAAGAAGAGGGTCCCCCCCCACAGTTGGTTATCCTACAGATGATACCTTAATACAAATTTTTGAAACAAGGTACTGTATCAGCACATACCAGGTATGTCCAGTCTAGTGTTAAATTTCCATCTATACTTCCGGAGTCAGACACAGACACTCACAGGCTCACTATGTATTACACCAGAATTAAAAAAGTGGAAAAAACGAAAGGTATTCATAGCGTACATCAGTATACAGTGTTGTGGTACTTTTAAATGTTCGTATATATTTCAATCTCAGTAAACCAGTCAAGAATCTCCGCTACTGGAAACTACATGGATACAAGTATAGACACAAAGTCGAGTGTTAGCAGAAATTTTGGAATTACTCATCGCGGGAAAACCTCCCGGTATATGTTGCAGAGGCGATGCAGACCCTCAATTACTGTGTCTGTGGAGAAAGCGAAAAAGGTTCTTTGTGAATAAAGGATTGCTTTATCACAGTAGCGTAGATCACAACACCGTTACTCGTCTCCATCAAATTGTGAGGACAAGGAGAGATGTACCCATGTTCATCACTGCCTATCATGATGTGTCTGGTCATTTTGGAGTGCAAAAGACAGAAGCCACAGGCCGTAGGCAATTCTATTGGATTGGCATGAGAGGAGACATTGAAAAATGGTGGCAGGAATGTCACATGTCTGTGACTATCACAACTGTGAAAGGTGATCATAAACCACCACTGCATCTGCTTGTAAGTTGACGTCCATTTAAAAGGGTAGCCATTGATCATCTGAAGGTAGAGGCCAGCAGGACAGGCCATATCTACATCGTAACGATCATTGATCAATACACCAAATTTCTAGTGGCCGTCCCTGTGAAGGATTTAACTGCCCAGACTACACAGCGGTGGAACAGGGTGAGGTAAGTATTGCAACTTTCAAGTGCTGTGGCCATGACCAAGCAGAGGGGGCACAATCGTGGTCGACGGTACTGGCACAGGGCCCCTCATAGTATGATGGAGTGTCTGACGGAAAGTGGGCCCTCCCACCATCTGAGACACTGTATTGTACTATGAGGGGCCCTGTGCCATTGCCGTCATAGAATCATAGAATCATAGAATCATAGAATCGTAGAGTTGGAAGGGACCTCCTGGGCCATCTGGTCCAACCCCCTGCTCAAAGCAGGATTCGCTAAATCATCCCAGTCAGATGTCTGTCCAGCCTCTGTTTGAAGACTTCCATTGAAGGAGAACTCACCACTTCTCGTGGCAGCCTGTTCCACTCATTGATCACTCTAACTGTCAAAAAGTTTTTTCTAATATCTAATCTGTGTCTCTTCCCATTCAGTTTCATCCCATTGCTTCTAGTCTTTCCTTGTGCAAATGAGAATAAAGTTGATCCTTCTACAATGTGACAGCCCTTTAGATATTTGTAGACAGCTATTAAGTCTCCTCTCAGTCTTCTCTTTTGCAAACTAAACATTCCCAAATCCTGCAACCTTTCCTCATAAGACAGGGTTTGCAGACCGGTCACCATTCTGGTCGCTCTTTTCTGAACTTGCTCCAGTTTGTTGATGTCTTTTTTAAAATGTGGTGCCCAAAACTGGACACAATATTCCAGATGAGGTCTGACCAAAGAGGAGTAGAGGGAAATAATGACTTCACGTGATCTAGACTGTATGCTTCTGTTAATACATCCTAGAATTGCATTTGCCTTTTTTGCTGCTGCATCACACTGTTGACTCATATTCAGTCTGTGATCTATTAGTATACCCAAGTCTTTTTCACATGTGCTGTCACTTAGCCCTATTCCTCCCATTCTATATATGCTTTTTTCATTTTTATTGCCCAGATGTAGTACTTTGCATTTCTCCCTGTTAAAAACCATTCTGTTAGTTGCTGCCCACTTCTCCAGTTTATTTAAATCTTTTTGAATCCTCTCTCTCTCTTCTCTAGTATTAGCTATCCCTCCTAGCTTTGTGTCATCAGCAAATTTAATCAGTTTACCCTCAATTCCTTCATCTAAATCGTTGATAAAGATGTTGAACAATACAGGGCCCAGGACAGAGCCCTGTGGTACCCCACTTGAGACATTCTTCCAACTGGATGTGCAGCCATTTACGACCACTCTTTGGGTCCGATCACTAAGCCAGTTATGAATCCACCTAACAGTTGCCTTGTCCATTCCATACTTAGTCATTTTTTCAATAAGGATTGTATGAGAGACTTTGTCAAATGCTTTGCTGAAGTCAAGATATACTATATCTACAGCATTTCCTTGATCCACCCAATCAGTGATACCGTCATAGAAGGAAATTAAGTTAGTCTGACATGACTTATTAGTTAGAAACCCATGCTGACTCTGTTTAATCACTTCATTCTTATCCAGGTATTGATATACATGTTGTTTAATAATTTGTTCAAAGATCTTTCCTGGTATAGAAGTCAGACTCACCGGCCTATAGTTGCCTGGGTCCACCTTCTTCCCCTTTTTGAAGATAGGAACAACATTTGCTCTTCTCCAGTCTTCTGGCACTTCTCCTGTTCTCCAAGAATTTTCAAAGATTATGGAGAGGGGTTCAAAAATTTCTTCTGCTATCTCCTTCAGTACTCTGGGGTGTAATTCATCTGGACCTGGAGACTTGAATTCATTTAGGTTAGCTAAGTGTTTCCTCACTATCTTTCTGTTTATAGATATCCTGGATTCTTCTATTCCCTTAATAGGACAGTGAATAACAGTTGATGTTGCATTTCCTTTCTGAGAGAAAACAGATGCAAAATAGGAATTTAAAAGTTCAGCCTTCTCAACATCCTGTCTTACCATTTCATCATTTTCATCCTGTAAAAATCCTATAGCATCTTTGACTTTGACCGTCAGCCATTAGTGGGCCCATCCACCTGTTCAGAGCAACGGCACTTGCCCGGGTGCGCCAGGTCTTGACCCCAGCCGTTGGGGGAGGGGTGGACAGCCCAGTTATGGAGGTTTAAAAATTGGCATATGTAGATGTGTTGGCTGGACATTCAGCTGCTGCAAAGGGCGTAATTGGGCAAGTCCGAGGAAGAGAAGGGAAAAACCGAGGCACTTTTCTGGTAACCTTTGTGTCATCAGGGGAAGGTGGTACAAAATCCTTTGAAACCCATGCATGGTTCATTTTAATGAAGGTTAGATCATCAACATTTTGGGTCGACAGACGGTTCCTTTTTTCTGTCAGGATTGATCCAGCAGCACTGAAGACTCTTTCAGATAACACACTAGCAGCAGGGCAAACAAGCTCTTGTAAGGCATATTGTGCCAATTCAGGCCAGGCGTCCAGTTTAGAGGCCCAATAGTCAAAGGGGAATGACCTGTGAGGGAGAACATCGATATGGGAGGAAAAGTAGTTTGTAACCATAGTTGACAACTGCTGCCTCCTGTCACTTTTAATTGATGCAGTATTAGCAGTCGTGTGAGCGGTACTTGAGAAATAATTCCACATGGTCATTAAACCCGTCTCTGATGCCACTTCTGCTGTGTGCACCACGAACACCTCTTCCATTGTGCCCACTACGGCTCGTGGGAGAACCAGCACCGCTGCTGTGTGCTGGAAAAGCCTCAAGCAAACGGTTTACCAGAGTTGCTTGTTTGTTTGCCACTATTATCTCTAGGTTCTCCTGTGGCATGATGTTGTGTAATTTGCCTTTGTAGCGTGCATCGAGGATGCTGGCCAGCCAGTAGTCATCATCCCTCATCATTTTGGCAATGCAGGGGTCCCTTTTTAGGATCTGCAAGGCATAATCACACATGTGGGCCAATGTTCCAGGTGTCAATGATGCACTGCCCGTGGTGGATGGAGGAGCAGTTTCTGGCAAATCCACATCCCTACAGTCACTCACAAACACTGCCCCTGACCTTGGAACGCCAACATTTTCTCTTTCCCCCTGAGAAACATCCTCCTGCCCAAAATAATCATCCCCTTCATCTTCCTCCTCCTCCTCTTCTTCCTCCACCTCGTCCAGGACAGTTCCCTGACCAGACAATGGCTGACTGTCATCAAGGCTTCCCTCCTCCTCCTCCGCTGCAGACGCCTGATCCTTAATGTGCGTCAAACTTTGCATGAGCAGGCGCATAAGTGGGATGCTAATGCTTATGATGGCATCGTCTGCGCTTACCAGCCATGTGCATTCCTCAAAACACTGAAGGACTTTACAGAGGTCTTTCAGCTTTGACCACTGCACACCCGACAATTCCATGTCTTCCCTCAAACTGCCTGCCCGTGTATCCTCCCACAAATGCATTACAGCCTGCCTCTGTTCGCACAGCCTCTCAACCATGTGCAGGGTGGAGTTCCACCTTGTTGCAATGTCTATGATTAGGCGGTGCTTGGGGAGGTGGAGCAATCGCTGCAGCTTCTGCATACGACTGGAGTGTATGGCTGAGCGACGGATGTGTGAGCACAGTCTTTGCACCTTATGGAGCAGGGATGTTAACTCTGGATAATTATTACACTGTGTTCCAAATTATTATTCAAATGATATTTTTCTATGATTTTCCTAAATAGTCGGTACAAATGACAGTCAGTCTAATAAAAGTCATCACCGGTTAGAGTATGCATCGAATTTTATTGAAGAAACCTCCTAATAATAACAGTATAATCTCCAAAATGAATAACAACTCAAATTGCACTGTTCCAAATTATTATGCACAGTAGAATTTCTAAACATTTGATATGTTTTAAAGAACTGAAAATAAATGCTCATTTGTGGAATTTGCAGCATTAGGAGGTCACATTCACCGAACAAAAAAGCTATTTAACTCCAAAACATCCTAACAGGCCAAGTTACATGTTAACATAGGAACCCTTCTTTGATATCACCTTCACAATTCTTGCATCCATTGAACTTGTGAATTTTTTGGAGAGTTTCTGCTTGTATCTCTTTGCATGAAGTCAGAATAGCCTCCCAGAGCTGCTGTTTTGATGTGAACTGCCTTCCACGCTCATAGATCTTTCGCTTGATGATACTCTAAAGGTTCTCTATAGGGTTGAGGTCAGGGAAAGATGGCAGCCACACCATGAGTTTATCTCCTTTTATGCCCATAGCAGTGAATGACTCAGAGGTATTCTTTGCAGCATGACATGGTGCAGTGTCATGCATGAAGAGGATTTTGCTCCTGAAGGCACATTTCTGCTTTTTATACCATGGAAGACAGCGGTCAGTCAGAAACTCTATATACTTTGCAGAGGTCATTTTCACACCTTCAGGAACCTTAAAGAGCCCTACCAGCTGTTTCCCCATGATTCCGGCCCAAAACATGACTCCTCCACCTCCTTGCTGACGTCGCAGCCTTGTTGGGACATAGTGGCCATCCACCAACCATCCACTACTCCATCCATCTGGACCATCCAGGGTTGCTCGACACTCATCAGTAAGCAAGACTGTTTGAAAATTAGTCTTCATGTATGTCTGGGCCCACTGCAACCATTTCTGCTTGTGAACACTGTTTAGGAGTGGCCGAATAGTAGGTTTATGCACCACAGCATGCCTTTGAAGGATCCTACACCTTGAGGTTCGAGGCACTCCAGAGGCACCAGCAGCTTTAAATATCTATTTGCTGGTTTGTAATGGCTTTTTAGCAGCTGCTCTCTTAATCCGATGAACTTGCCTGGCAGAAACCTTCCTCATTCTGCTTTTATCAGCACAAACATGTTTGTGCTCAGAATCAGCCACCAATCTCTTAACAGTATGATGATCACGTTTAAGTTTTTCGGAAATATCTTATGTTTTCATCTCATGACCAAGGCATTGCACTATTTGATGCTTTTCAGCAGCAGAGAGATCCATTTTCTTTCCTAAATTCCTTGAAACCTGTGCCCTGCTTAATAATGTGGAACATCATTCTTAAGTAGTTTTCCTTTAATTGGGCTCACCTGGTAAACTAATTATCACAGGCGTTTGAGATTGATTTCAGTGATCCAAAGAGCCCTGATACACAATAGCATCTATGAGTTTATTTGAAAAACAAAAAATTACATCTTTATGACACTTAAATCCAATTAGCATAATAATTTGGAACACAGTGTAAGGAAGCACTGCACCACCAGGTTCAAAGTGTGAGCCAGGCAAGGTATGTGTGTGAGTTTTACACGGGCTATGGCTGCCACAAAATTACGGCCGTTATCACTGACTACCTTGCCAGCCTCAAGATGTAGACTGCCCAGCCATGACTCTGTTTGTCGCTGCAATTAGTCGGCCAGTACCTCCGCGGTGTGTCTGTTGTCGCCCAAAGACATCATCTTTAACACAGCCTGCTGACGCTTACCACTAGCTGTTCGATAGTGGAACACCTCGTGCGCAACACTGCCAGCTGCCGATGTAGTGCTCGTGCGACTGCACTCTGTGGACGAGCTTTCACTGATAGACGAGGAGGAGGAGGAGCGAAAGCCTACAGCCAACTGTTTCCTATACCGTGGGCTAGGCAGCACTGTTCCACCGCCGCTGTCCCCAGTGGAACCTACATCCACTACATTAACCCAGTGCGCAGTGATGGACACATAATGGTCCTGGCCATGTCTACTGGTCCATGCATCCGTTGTGAGGTGCACCTTTCCTCTCACTGACTGTTTTAGTGCATGGACAATGCGGTCTTTCACATGCCGGTGGAGGGCATGGATCGCTTTTCGAGAAAAGAAGTGACGACTGGGTAGGTCATAGCGTGGGACAGCGTAGGCCATGAGGTCGCGGAAAGCTTCGCTTTCAACCAAACGGTAGGGCATCATCTCTAATGAGATTAGTTTGGCAATGTAGGCGTTCAAACACAGTGTACACGGATGAGAGGATGAGTACTTTCTTGTCCTACTCAGAGTGTCTGGTAGGGTGAGCTGGACTGGAGAGCTGCATATGGGGGAAGTAGCGGTGGACCGGATGGAGTGAGAGGGGGTTGGTGATGGTATTGGTGGTGATGGCCTAGATTCAGTGTTGTATTGCAGAACCATTGTGATTCCCTGAGTGCTTTGGCCTTGCGATGACACCTCCACATTTAGTGCTGGAGGTGTGCTTAATGGTGGCGGTGGTCTTACAGCGGGGGTAGCGATGGAGCGTTGTTGGCTACCTTCAGTCTGAGCAGGTGCACATGTCCTACCTGAGGTTTTGTAGTGCGTCCATGCTTGCAAGTGCATGTTGATTAAATGTCTAAGCATGCAACTGGTATTCAAATTTCTGAGTTGTTTACCTCAGCTTAAGGTCCTTCCGCACATCTTACAGGTAACCTTTGCTTCGTCAGTAGGATTTTGGATAAAGAAGTGCCACTCTGAACTCTTCCTATTATGGTAAACATTTTCTGGCCTTGAACGCTGTGCTAAGTTGACCGTCTGGTCAAGCTGTCCTGCAACTCTTTTAGTTTTTGTTCCACGTTTTAGGACAGCTACGGGCCTTCTAGATAACCGCTGCTGCGATGTCAATGCCTGCTGCAGATTCTTCTCCTTATCTGAACTATTGCCAGCGCCACCCTCCTCCCCCAATGGATGCCAATCCGGGTCAAGAACTGGGTCATCCATCACCTCCTATTCAAAGTCATCTGCACCTTCCTCTTTACCTTCCACTGTGTCACCGTGTAAGGTGGTATGGTACGCGGGAAGGGGCACCTGGGTTCCATCAGGGTCAGATTCTGGCTCAATAAACTGCGAGGGCAACGTAGTGCTGTGGGTCAATGTACCAGCAGAATCATCTAGCAGTGGCTGTGCATCAGTGCACTCCATGTAAGATTCATCTTGGACTGGGGAATTCTGTATTTGACTGGATAACCCAGGCATGGTATGTGAAAAGGGCTCCATAGAGTAATCTGAAGTGTGGGCTGCCGCATCCGTAACTTTTGGTGGGGGTGAAGTATACAAGGAAAGGGGTTTTTTATGACCAGAACCCTGCACTGACGACTCCATGCTTGAAGTTTTCGACCGTTCAGAAGAGGAGGCAATAGAGCTGGTGGCTGTTTCGGCAATGTACGCCAAAACCTGTTCCTGATGCTCCGGCTTTAAAAGTGGTTTTCCGACTCCAAGAAAAAAAAAAATATAGAAAACGAATCTGAACTGAGAAAAGTAAGTTAATGTGTATGCACAATGTAAGTGCATATTAACACATGATGTGCGAACATATAAATCCCCTAAAACAAATTTTATTCAAAATACATTAAAAAACACCTATCCCAGTGAATCAATGGCAAATGCCATAAATGAAAAAGACCTAATCTGGGATGCTACATAGCCCTACAATAAGGCTTTCTGATACCTTCCTAGCTGTGGAGTTTGGCAGCCTAGAAGAACGAATTTTGGTGCCCCCACTCAACGAGGACTGTCCCTCACTCCCCTACCAGTCCCTAATGAGACAGGAGGCAAAACAATAATCAGATAGTGCAGAGATGAACATTCAAATTGCCCTAGGCTAAGGCAGGACCCCAGACAAATATCACAGATACATAAAAATTCTAATGTCTCCTCATCATGATCACTTATGACCAACTGGTATATCAAACAGACAGATGATAAAAATCTTCCCCCCTCAGGGGTATGTTATTAATCAAAATATAATAAACAGGGTCACTTATCATGTGCAGGTATGCCCCGACGCGTTTCTCCGCCTGTAGCGGTTCATCAGGAGGATCAATCAATAAAAATTATATCCATTTCCGATACCCAGATGATACATGATGGTATCGGTGGTCATAAAGAGGTGGATTTAAATAACCCCCATGATGCACAGCCACAGATTGGTCCCACCCATTATCCGGTGGTCAAATCACATATGAGAAGGCAGCGGTAGCCCCAATACGTCCATATGATAACAAATAGCCACATACCCTCAGCGTCAGCAAAGTGTCCCACCTCATCCTGATCGCCCAAGGATACAAAGCGGGCGGGAAAACTCCAGCGTGCATTCCACAGTGGAACACATCCTAGATGGCACCGGAGCTTCCGGTTTTGGCAGCTATAATCTAGCTCCATACCTTCGATACCGGCTTTCAATCAAACACTCCCGCCCTTGGATACCGGGGGGAGGAGGAACAGGCAATGTGCACTTCATAGTGGGGCGCACCAAAAATGGCGCCGGACCTTCCGGTCTTAATACCTTATTACTGCAGGTTGTAGGCTTGACGTAAGATGTGGGTCTTCAGGATCCTTTTGAAGGTTTCTATGGTAGATGAGAGTCTAATGTGTTGTGGTAGAGAGTTCCAGAGTAGGGGGCATACGTGGGAAAAATCTTATATGTGATTGTGGGAAGAGGAGATAAGAGTGGAGTCGAGAAAGAGATCTTGTGAGGATCGGAGGCTGCGTGCAGGTAAGTACCTGGAGACGAGGTCACAGATGTATGGAGGACACAGGTTAAGGATGGCTTTGTATGCCATGGTTAGGGTTTTAAACTGGAGTATTTGGGTAATGGGGTGCCAGTGCAGGGATTGACAGAGGGGAGAGGCCAGAGAATAGTGGTGGGGGGCAGGTAGATTAGTCGGGCAGCAGAGTTTAGAATAGATTGGAGGGGTGCAAGAGTGTTAAAGGGGAGGTCACAGAGCAGGAGGTTGCAGTAGTCAAGGCGGGAGACGATGATGACATGGACCATTATCATTAGTAAAGAGATTGTTCTTTTCTAGTCAACACTGCTTCTTCATCATTGGGGATTAGCTGTACAAACAACTAACACCACCACCATCATACTCTACTTAAAGAAGCATCGATTACATAAATCATCATTCACCACATTGCCCTTTCTGATATGCGCATATTTAGGATTTGTTATCAGCTGTGTGTGCCAAAGCAAACAAAAGCTAGAAATCCCTTCTCTTAGGTTTGGCGGATTGCACTAAACTAAAATCTATATATATAAAGATGAATGTATGTGTGTATCAGCCACACCCACTCCACATAGCTCCGCCCAATCAATAAGCATCTTTCATTTCATCAAAGCTGTTTAAAAGAAGCTGAGCTGTGATTGGTTGCTATGAGCAACAGTTTTCCCACTCCACAACACCTCAGCAGACACTGACTGGGTGGGAGAAATCTTGCATCCTCAGGAACATAAGCTCCTAGCCATTGTCTGCCCCCCCAGAAAGGAGCAGAGAGCACATGACAGAAATGAATCACCCTCTCCCTGCCTATATCCCCATCACACATCCTCCATCCCAAAGTCCCATAGGCACATCTTCCCTCTTAAAGGAATCCCCAGTATGGAAGTTTGGGCAAATCCCTCAGCGCTCTGATTCTGACCCCAGACTTCTATTAAAGGAATCTCCGATATGGAAGTTAGGGCAATTCTACTCAGTACTCTGGTTCTGACCCCAGGCTTCTCTTAAAGCGATCTTCGGTATGGAAGTTAGGGCAAATCCCTCAGCGCTCTGATTCTGAGCCAGGCTTCTATTAATTGGATAATTGGTATGGAAGTCAGGGCAAATCCACTCAGCGCTCTGGTTCTGATGCCAGGCCCCTCTTAAAGGCATCATTGGTATGGAAGTTAGGGCAAATGCACTCAGTGCTCTGGTTCTGACCCCAGGCCCCTCTTAAAGGGATATCCGATATGGAAGTTAGGACAGTTCCATTCAGAGCTCTGATTCTGACCCCAGGCCCCTCTTAAAGGGATCCCCGGTATGGAAGTGAGGACAAATCCACTCAGCACTCTGGTTCTGACACCAGGCCTCTCTTAATGGGATCCCCGGTATGGAAGTTAGGGCAATTCCACTCAGTGCTCTGGTTCTGACCCCAGGCTGATGGGATGATGTGGGATATCAGGGATAGTAGTTCGGTGGCTCTAACGGAATGATGTGGGATATTAGTGGTAGTAGTGGGGTGGCTCTGGCTGACAAGATGATGTGGGACATTAGGGGTAGTAGTCCGGTGGCTCTGATGGGATGATGTGGGATATTAGTGGTAGTAGTCTGGTGGCTCTGTTGGGATGATGTGGGATATTAGGGGTAGTAGTCCGGTGGCTCTGGCTGACAGGATGATGTGGGATATTAGGGGTAGTAGTGCGATGGCTCTGGCTGACGGCATGATGTGGGATATTAGGGGTAGTAGTGCGATGGCTCTGGCTGACGGCATGATGTGGGATATTATAGTGAATGTGGCTATGCGGAGTGGGTGGGGCTATACACTCAGCTTTATATATATTTATAGATATAATCATTATAATTTGTTATAACTAACCGTAGTTAGTTACTTTGCCCGGGCAGCGCCGGGCTCTTCAGCTAGAAAATTATAAAGTGCAATCGCAACCCGGGGTCCATCGTGCAGAGATGTTTACCTGCTGCTAGTGTGAACAAATGATAAAAAACTAGCGAACGCACTGCGTTAAAACCACACAGAGCGAACGGGACGAAGAGTACCAAGGTCAGCTAACCACCAAGAGGCAGAGAAAAAAAAGAAGAGTGCAATACCCTGTTAAACCCGCAGAGAATAAGCACATGGGTTAAGCTTGACCCGCAATTGACCACTGCTAACTGCACACATGGCCAAGACAGGTGCTAAGTCAAACAAAAAGGCAAAATCTACACTGCCTATCTGAAGCTGACCAGTGCTAAGCACACAAAAGCATACAGACAGAGTGGTAGAGTATCCACCCACATACACCAAAACACAAATGATGCTAGCATGCCCACTGGCGCAGCTGGAAGCCTTTTATGCACTAGGCTCCACTCCAAACACTCACACCCCATCAGACAGGGCGTTGCCCATGGGCCAATCCAGAGCTGCCACATCACCAGAACAGTCAGCGTCCGAGCACCAATAAGAAGGCACCACATCACAGACATGCTCAGTAAGATGATTTCTGGACTTATATTCCAGAGGGTAGGGCTGCCTTTGTGTACCACTTGTTACCATAGACTTAGCTGGAGTGCCAGCAGTAACCACGTGGACACTATGAAGTAGTGCAAGACACAGGGACCGATGTCTGGGCCTGAATGGGAGACTGCAGAGGCAGACAAGACCTGGGATTCATCCTGTGCAGAGGGAGAACCCTGGTGCCTAACACCCCCTCCCTAAAAAGTCTTTATTTCAATAATCTGGAAATTTAGAAAATTTAGACAACATACTGTAAATAAACATACATAAATAACGACTGAAGTTAAAAGGGTAATAGATAGTTTTAATGTTTGGCTGGGTACTCAGTTTAGAATTAGAGTTGTATAGCGACCAATAGCAGATAGATAGGATTAAAAATATGGTTCTATTAGGGACTCCAGAACAACATCAGCCATTATTTGTGTATACTTATTCATGTTTGTTTGTTTCCATATTGTGGGCATGTGTTTGTGTGTAATTGGGGATGAGTAAGAGACTCATTGTGACAGAAAGCTTGATCACCGTGCCGCAGATTATAAAGCACCAAACCCCTCTCTGCCGTAAACCACTTGATGTTACCATAATGGTGCCCCATACTTGTTGGGTGTATCATGTTTTATCTTTTCTTTACTGTTTTGTGATGGTTTTTATACCTTTAGTCCATGTAAGCACTGATTGCACTGGTGCAAGTACCACTGATTGCCAACATGAAGTTTAGCGTAAAAAATTCAGGAAACATGAACAGCTATGAACTCCATATAAAATGATCCAAAATAGAGGTTGGGGGGGGCTTAATTCACCTGTTTGTTTGGGACCCATATATAATTATTTAGTCACTCTAGACTTTAGACTACGGTTGCCTGTTCCTTTCTTTATAGAAAGTTTACTAAGGCATTGACAGAAATGTGAAAGTAATGTGGGTACTGCAAGTAATGAGTAAACATGTTATCACAAGGGTATGTACCACCGAACACAGCCATTAATTATTTCATGCACTCAACAAGTATTAAAGATTCCCATAAAAAAATGAAAAACAATAAAACAATAAAATCACGATATTTAGACTAAAAAAAATTCTTAAGTTGGCTGATTGGAATTAGAGGAATATTACTCAGCAGGTATTACCTGGAAAGCTTCACCCTTTTATAGTCATAATAGGACTCTAATATGCTCTCGAGTTTTCTGATAACAGGAAGTCTCCAGACTAAAATTTTTTTGCCTTCATTTACCACAATACAAGGCAAATGAACATTTTATTTACCAGCTTTCACAAGACATTAGAAAATGTATTTTACTTTTATTAATTCATGCAAAAATATTCAAAGAATCCAATTTCTAGTAAAAAAAAAATGAGGTTTATTAGCTCCATAAACCAAGAGGAAGAACATACGACCAGTCAATACTCTAGCCGGTATGCTTCCACCCACACACAGTATGAGATCTCTCCAGCTCCCACACTCAGGCAGAATGTGCACTATTCATTGGCCCTTTTTCTCTCCAGGGTGAAAAACTGCTCAGTTCCGCAGCTGACTACCCAGTCACTCCATTAAGAGAGAGAACTTCATTTGTCTCTCTCCCAACTGCAGCTCACATCTTGGCTGGTCACTCGCAAGCTTTAACCCAATTGCCTCTGTTTCAATGTCCAGCAGACTGACCGAAACCCCAGCAAAGATACACTTAACCCATTGCCTGGTTTTTAGCAAAACAGTGCAGGAGCCCTCCTAATCAAGAGATTGCAGTGCTTGGACTTAACTCTTAATTACCTGGCCTTACTACAGTAGATATATAAAACATTTACTTTGACATTTATTATACTGTAGAAAAATCAAATTCTTAATGAAATGTGCACTGGAGTTCAATGTGTCAAATTTGATAGAAAGTACACACCTCTTAAAGGGAATCTGTTAGTAGGATCAGCCCTCCTAAACCGTCTATATGAGTCTGTAGGTCATGGGAAGCTGAATAAAATGATACCTTGATATGTGTGACCCAATGTCTTATTCCAGAGAAATCTGTGTTTTTCTTATATGTAAATGAGCTGTTCAGGACTATAGGCCGGACACTAATCTGCATGAGACTCTGCCTCCGGAGGTTATTATAAATAATAGCTGGTGCTACCAGTATATGTAATAGCCACTCTCTGCACTCCTAATCTCACTGCAGAGCTGTGTGTTATTATATCTGACACTTCTGCAGGCTCTACTCAGCTTCCATCTCACAGGCAGACAGTGTTGCAATGCAGCAGAGCAATGAGAGCTGTGTTTATAAGGAGACAAAGCTCAGTTCTACTATTTTGTGTTAGTTACATGTCTCCCACTAGTAATGGCCCCATTTCATGTTAAATAAGCTTTGGGTGCAGATTTTCAGGGAGATCTATGTCTGGCCAATAGATCTTAACAACTCATTTACATATAGTCATGGCCAAAAGTGTTGTCATCCTTTAAATTGTTCCAAAAAATGAAGTATTTCTCCCAGAAAATTATTGCAATTCCACATGTTTTGTTATACACATGTTTATTTTCTTTGTATGTATTGGAACAGCACACAAAAAAAGAAAGACAGAAAAAAGGCAAATTGGACATAAATTCACACTAAACCCCCAAAATGGTCCGGACACAATTGTTGGCACCCTCATCTTAATATTTGGTTGTACACTCTTTGGTATGTATAACTGCAATCAATTAATTCCTATAACCATCAACAAGCTTCTTAAACCTCTCAACTGGAGTTGCAACCATTTTGTGGGAGAAATACTTCATTTTCTGGAACAATTTCAAGGGTCATGACTGTATAAGAAAAAAAAACCATGGATTTCTCTGGAATAAAGCACTGGATCACAGATATCTAGTTATCATTTTATTCCACTTCCTATGACCTACATGCATATGTAAATGGCTTAGGAGGGTTGGTCCTAATGACAGATGCCCTTTAATTTATTTGGTGCATCTTACAACTGGCATACACCACCAACAGACATGTTTCTCCAGCTAGGGGATTGGGTACATTTCTGTCATAATTTCTGGTTGCTTTGTGGCATAAATTAAGATGAATTTGATGGACAAACACTTCCACACCTCATCCCATGCCAAATTTTGTGGAGAAGTCCTGGATTGGCTTAAAAATTACAAAATTCACAAAATTGTAGTGGAACGTTTTTTGTTGCACGAAATTGTCAAATTTTCCTTGAATTGGGCCTAAATGTCTGTCTATCTATCATCTATCTATCTAAAGATTATTAGTACATTTAATGTCAGATACAGACACAGTGTATAAAAATGGAAAAACCGGAGAAAAAATAGCCACATTTATGTGTAGTGGCAGTTTTCTTTCAGGTCTTATAATAATAAAAACACAGACATTACCAGTGCCGCTCACCTATTGTTGCAGGCTCCAGTGATTAATCTGTACTTTAATTCCCAGCAAGTATTTGTACAAGATGGTGGATCATATGGAGCAATACAACCGGTCATATTGGCAATAAGACTGAGAATCTGTTGAGGTAGCCCTAAAAATAAATGGATTATATTATTGAACTAAGTTTCAATTCTTTTTCCAGTCTACACGTTTGTTCTAGATTCAGTAATGTCTGGTTGTAGGTATATATTAAAATGTGTGTATTAGAGCTTATGTACAATTGCACACGACCATAAAAATCGGACATTCACATTTTCCCCAATGTTATTCATCGAGGCCAAGCATATGTCACATTTGGATCGCACTCAGCCATTCAAGTCTATTAGTCTGTGGAAAACTTCGAACTTCACTCAGATTATATTGGATTGCAGTCCCATTTTCAAGAACAGATTGAATGGAGAAGAAGGAGAAACTTTTATTTTTCTCCACTTACAAGAAAATCGGATTACACTCTGGTCAAAGTCTGATCTGTCTGATTAGCATAATTGGACCAATTATTTTGGATGACAGAAAAATAGCCATGTGACCCTAGCCTTATAGTCACCAATTAGTAAATGGAAACACATTTCTGATGTTGCATAATGCCTCCTTCACACGTCCTTGTTTAAACACATGCGTGACCAAAACAGTACCCATGACATCAGTGTTTTTACCATCGGTTTGTCAGCCATATGTCTGATTTTACCATTAATGTGTCATCCATGTGTCCGTTTTTACTATCAATGTGTCATCCATGTGTCCAATTTTACCATTAACATGTCATCCGTGTGTCTGTTTTTACCATCAATGTGTCATCCGTGTGTCCAATTTTACCATCAGTGTGTCATCAGTGCGACCATTTTTACCATCAGTGTGCCATCTGTGTGACTATTTATACCATCAGTGTGCCATCTGTGTGACTGTTTATACAGTACCATCAATGTGTCATCCATGCGACCATTTTTACCATCAGTGTGTCATCCGTGTCTTCATTTTTATCATCAATGTGTCATCTGTGTGTCCATTTTTAGTATCAGTGTGTCATACGTGTGACCATTTTTAGCATCAGTGTGTCATCCGTGTGACCATTTTTAGCATCAGTGTGTCATCTGCGTGACCATTTTTAGCATGTGTGTGTCATCTGCGTGACCATTTTTAGCATGAGTGTGTCATCTGCGTGACCATTTTTTGTATTATTATGTCATCCGTGTACCATTTTTAGCATCAATGTGTCATCCGTGTGACCATTTTTAGCGTCAGTGTGTCATCCGTGTGACCATTTTTAGCATGAGTGTGTCATCTGCGTGACCATTTTTAGCATCATTGTGTCATCCGTGTGACCATTTTTAGTATCAGTGTGTCATCTGTGTGACCATTTTTAGCATCATTGTGTCATCCGTGTGACCATTTTTAGCATCAGTGTGTCATCTGTGTGACCATTTTTAGCATCAGTGTGTCATCTGTGTGACCATTTTTAGCATCAGTGTGTCATCTGTGTGACCATTTTTAGCATGAGTGTGTCATCTGCGTGACCATTTTTAGCATCATTGTGTCATCCGTGTGACCATTTTTAGTATCAGTGTGTCATCTATGTGACCATTTTTAGCATCATTGTGTCATCCGTGTGACCATTTTTAGCTTCAGTGTGTCATCTGTGTGACCATTTTTAGCATGATTGTGTCATCTGCGTGACCATTTTTAGCATCAGTGTGTCATCTGTGTGACCATTTTTAGCATCAGTGTGTCATCTGCTTGACCATTTTTAGCATGAGTGTGTCATCTGCGTGACCATTTTTAGCATCAGTGTGTCATCTGTGTGACCATTTTTAGCATGAGTGTGTCATCTGCGTGACCATTTTTAGCATCAGTGTGTCATCCGTGTGACCATTTTTAGCATCAGTGTGTCATCTGTGTGACCATTTTTAGCATCAGTGTGTCATCTGCGTGACCATTTTTAGCATCAGTGTGTCATCTGCGTGACCATTTTTAGCATGATTGTGTCATCTGCGTGACCATTTTTAGCATCAGTGTGTCATCCGTGTGACCATTTTTAGCATCAGTGTGTCATCTGCGTGACCATTTTTTGTATTATTGTGTCATCCGTGTGACCATTTTTAGCATCAGAGTGTCATCCGTGTGACCATTTTTAGCATCAGTGTGTCATCTGCGTGACCATTTTTAGCATGATTGTGTCATCTGCGTGACCATTTTTAGCATCAGTGTGTCATCCGTGTGACCATTTTTAGCATCAGTGTGTCATCTGCATGACCATTTTTAGCATGTGTGTGTCATCTGCGTGACCATTTTTAGCATGAGTGTGTCATCTGCGTGACCATTTTTTGTATTATTATGTCATCCGTGTACCATTTTTAGCGTCAGTGTGTCATCCGTGTGACCATTTTTAGCATGAGTGTGTCATCTGCGTGACCATTTTTAGCATCATTGTGTCATCCGTGTGACCATTTTTAGCATCAGTGTGTCATCTGTGTGACCATTTTTAGCATCAGTGTGTCATCTGCGTGACCATTTTTAGCATCAGTGTGTCATCTGCGTGACCATTTTTAGCATCATTGTGTCATCCGTGTGACCATTTTTAGCATCAGTGTGTCATCCGTGTGACCATTTTTAGCATCAGTGTGTCATCTGCGTGACCATTTTTTGTATTATTGTGTCATCCGTGTGACCATTTTTAGCATCAGAGTGTCATCCGTGTGACCATTTTTAGCATCAGTGTGTCATCTGCGTGACCATTTTTAGCATGATTGTGTCATCTGCGTGACCATTTTTAGCATGATTGTGTCATCTGCGTGACCATTTTTAGCATCAGTGTGTCATCCGTGTGACCATTTTTAGCATCAGTGTGTCATCTGTGTGACCATTTTTAGCATCAGTGTGTCATCCGTGTGACCATTTTTTGTATTATTGTGTCATCCGTGTGACCATTTTTAGCATCAGTGTGTCATCTGTGTGACCATTTTTAGCATCAGTGTGTCATCCATGTGACCATTTTTAGCATCAGTGTGTCATCCGTGTGACCATTTTTAGCATCAGTGTGTCATCTGCGTGACCATTTTTAGCATCAGTGTGTCATCTGCGTGACCATTTTTAGCATCATTGTGTCATCCGTGTGACCATTTTTAGCATCAGTGTGTCATCCGTGTGACCATTTTTAGCATCAGTGTGTCATCTGCGTGACCATTTTTTGTATTATTGTGTCATCCGTGTGACCATTTTTAGCATCAGAGTGTCATCCGTGTGACCATTTTTAGCATCAGTGTGTCATCTGCGTGACCATTTTTAGCATCAGTGTGTCATCCGTGTGACCATTTTTAGCATGATTGTGTCATCTGCGTGACCATTTTTAGCATGATTGTGTCATCTGCGTGACCATTTTTAGCATCAGTGTGTCATCCGTGTGACCATTTTTAGCATCAGTGTGTCATCTGCGTGACCATTTTTAGCATGTGTGTGTCATCTGCGTGACCATTTTTAGCATGAGTGTGTCATCCGTGTGACCATTTTTAGCATGAGTGTGTCATCTGCGTGACCATTTTTTGTATTATTATGTCATCCGTGTACCATTTTTAGCGTCAGTGTGTCATCCGTGTGACCATTTTTAGCATGAGTGTGTCATCTGCGTGACCATTTTTAGCATCATTGTGTCATCCGTGTGACCATTTTTAGCATCAGTGTGTCATCTGTGTGACCATTTTTAGCATCAGTGTGTCATCTGCGTGACCATTTTTAGCATCAGTGTGTCATCTGCGTGACCATTTTTAGCATCATTGTGTCATCTGCGTGACCATTTTTAGCATCATTGTGTCATCCGTGTGACCATTTTTAGCATCAGTGTGTCATCCGTGTGACCATTTTTAGCATCAGTGTGTCATCTGCGTGACCATTTTTTGTATTATTGTGTCATCCGTGTGACCATTTTTAGCATCAGAGTGTCATCCGTGTGACCATTTTTAGCATCAGTGTGTCATCTGCGTGACCATTTTTAGCATGATTGTGTCATCTGCGTGACCATTTTTAGCATGATTGTGTCATCTGCGTGACCATTTTTAGCATCAGTGTGTCATCCGTGTGACCATTTTTAGCATCAGTGTGTCATCTGTGTGACCATTTTTAGCATCGGTGTGTCATCCGTGTGACCATTTTTTGTATTATTGTGTCATCCGTGTGACCATTTTTAGCATCAGTGTGTCATCTGTGTGACCATTTTTAGCATCAGTGTGTCATCCGTGTGACCATTTTTAGCATCAGTGTGTCATCTGTGTGACCATTTTTAGCATCAGTGTGTCATCCGTGTGACCATTTTTAGCATCAGTGTGTCATCTGCGTGACCATTTTTAGCATGTGTGTGTCATCTGCGTGACCATTTTTAGCATGAGTGTGTCATCCGTGTGACCATTTTTAGCATGAGTGTGTCATCTGCGTGACCATTTTTTGTATTATTATGTCATCCGTGTACCATTTTTAGCGTCAGTGTGTCATCCGTGTGACCATTTTTAGCATGAGTGTGTCATCTGCGTGACCATTTTTAGCATCATTGTGTCATCCGTGTGACCATTTTTAGCATCAGTGTGTCATCTGTGTGACCATTTTTAGCATCAGTGTGTCATCTGCGTGACCATTTTTAGCATCAGTGTGTCATCTGCGTGACCATTTTTAGCATCATTGTGTCATCTGCGTGACCATTTTTAGCATCATTGTGTCATCCGTGTGACCATTTTTAGCATCAGTGTGTCATCCGTGTGACCATTTTTAGCATCAGTGTGTCATCTGCGTGACCATTTTTTGTATTATTATGTCATCCGTGTGACCATTTTTAGCATCAGAGTGTCATCCGTGTGACCATTTTTAGCATCAGTGTGTCATCTGCGTGACCATTTTTAGCATCAGTGTGTCATCTGTGTGACCATTTTTAGCATGATTGTGTCATCTGCGTGACCATTTTTAGCATCAGTGTGTCATCCGTGTGACCATTTTTAGCATCAGTGTGTCATCTGCGTGACCATTTTTAGCATGTGTGTGTCATCTGCGTGACCATTTTTAGCATGAGTGTGTCATCCGTGTGACCATTTTTAGCATGAGTGTGTCATCTGCGTGACCATTTTTTGTATTATTATGTCATCCGTGTACCATTTTTAGCGTCAGTGTGTCATCCGTGTGACCATTTTTAGCATGAGTGTGTCATCTGCGTGACCATTTTTAGCATCATTGTGTCATCCGTGTGACCATTTTTAGCATCAGTGTGTCATCTGTGTGACCATTTTTAGCATCAGTGTGTCATCTGCGTGACCATTTTTAGCATCAGTGTGTCATCTGCGTGACCATTTTTAGCATCATTGTGTCATCTGCGTGACCATTTTTAGCATCATTGTGTCATCCGTGTGACCATTTTTAGCATCAGTGTGTCATCCGTGTGACCATTTTTAGCATCAGTGTGTCATCTGCGTGACCATTTTTTGTATTATTGTGTCATCCGTGTGACCATTTTTAGCATCAGAGTGTCATCCGTGTGACCATTTTTAGCATCAGTGTGTCATCTGCGTGACCATTTTTAGCATGATTGTGTCATCTGCGTGACCATTTTTAGCATGATTGTGTCATCTGCGTGACCATTTTTAGCATGATTGTGTCATCTGCGTGACCATTTTTAGCATCAGTGTGTTATCCGTGTGACCATTTTTAGCATCAGTGTGTCATCTGTGTGACCATTTTTAGCATCAGTGTGTCATCCGTGTGACCATTTTTTGTATTATTGTGTCATCCGTGTGACCATTTTTAGCATCAGTGTGTCATCTGTGTGACCATTTTTAGCATCAGTGTGTCATCCGTGTGACCATTTTTAGCATCAGTGTGTCATCTGTGTGACCATTTTTAGCATCAGTGTGTCATCTGCGTGACCATTTTTAGCATAAGTGTGTCTTCTGCGTGACCATTTTTAGCATCATTGTGTCATCCGTGTGACTATTTTTAGCATCAGTGTGTCATCCGTGTGACCATTTTTAGCATCAGTGTGTCATCTGCGTGACCATTTTTTGTATTATTGTGTCATCCGTGTGACCATTTTTAGCATCAGTGTGTCATCCGTGTGACCATTTTTAGCATCAGTGTGTCATCCGCGTGACCATTTTTACCATGAATGCATCATCTGTGTGTCCATTTTTTCTTCAATGTGTTATTTGTGTGTCCATGTTTACCATTAGTGTATGGTACAGTTGTATCTGTTTTTACCAGCAATGTGTCATCCGTGTGTCTGTTTTTACCATTAATGTACGGTCCCGTGTAAGTCTTTTTACCATCAGTGTCTTTCCACTATGAATAAAGAAAGTTAGAAATTGCCAAACTTCTCCTATACTACTCAATGTTAAACATGGATGGCACACAGATGCCGTGTGTACTGTACGTGTTTTTCACGAACCCATAGATTTGTATTGTCCCTTGTCATCCATGCTGCTGTAAACAAAATAGACATGTCTTCGTGTGTTTAGCACGGACACAAGGTCCATGTATAAACACAGAAACGTGCATAGCACCATAGGTTATGATGGGTGCACGTGGCATCCGAGAAAACATTTTGAAGTTACAAGTACTGGAAGCACAGACATGTGAAGGAGACCTAAGACAGGGTTCATAGTAAACTGGTCAGGGTTGCAGTAGTATATTCTGAACCATAGGCCATTCCTTCAAAACTCCAAAAATAAACCTTTCCCATTTGCTTCAGGGGATAGTTTGTAAAAAGAGACAGCAGAGCATGTGAATTCTAAGTGGTCTAATTCTCAGATGAATAACACCCCAATATGTTGGGATTATGTATGAGTAAGTAAATTCAAGTGGAAAGAAATTCTACTCTAACCTTACAAAAATATATTTTTTTGAACAGTAAAAGGCCATCAAAATGTTAAAAAATAATAAAAATCCTTATACTCACCTTACCAATCATCTCTCCAACCCCTTTGCATCACCCGTCTGGATCTCACTGCATCCTAAGATTACTGCCATTAGCCCTGAAATCCATGGGCCTGACATGCTGAGTCAAGAATTCGGTCTTTGATGAGGCCCGGGAGGATTCTGCATAAGTATCCACAAGGTCATTTGTGCACAAATGAGCAGGGATTTCAATGTAAGTGGCGGAAATCTGAAGATGGAGTGAGTACCGGACGGGTGACAGTGGAAAGCAGAGGGGTCAGAGAGGTTAGCGGTGAGGTGAGGAAATAGATTAGTTATATACGTTTTTTCATCTTGCATTAACTTTATTATGCTCTGTGGTCTGGAGACATACCAAAATATAATAAATGACATTGGTTTTATGGAGAAATAGCTTACAAATTACATTTCCCAGGAAAATACACAAGAACATGTCTCTTCAATTTTTGCCCGATCCACTAATCTCTACTTGGGACTGAGGAAGATAGGCTCACTTAACTGCTCCTCAAGGTAGACACAAGCACAAGTGGGGTTAAGTCTCTGGGTGGTTTATTGTATCATAAACCCAATATGGTAAAAGAAAAACAGCCTTTCTCGCTCAAAAGGAAATAAAAAGTTCATAAGCAGTCCTGCCCAGCACTTCTGGGCCAACACCTATGGCAGCTCTCACAGGAGTGTCACCCTAGATAGAGGCTTCCTTGCCTCTACACAACACAGACCAAAGAAAAAAAAATGGCTGGATATTTATTTCCCCAGCCACACCCTTGAGGTGGAGATATGGTGAGTAGGTGTCCCACACATCTCTTACCCATTCACCTAAAAACCTGCCCATAACATGGCCGCTTAACTCCTTCAGCACATATGCTGAAGATAAACTTATGGGTTTCTTGATCATGAAGGAAAGCAGTCTCCGTGACACATATCTCTCCTCAGATACTGTGCCAGTGACCCTGTCACAGGACTTAAAGGTGTTGACTGACGCTTTAATCCAGGTCTGGGAGGAGATCCCTCAGGAGATCATCCGTTGCCTCATCACAAGCATGACCAGGAATTGTAGGGAGGTTAAACAGGCACGTGGAGGCCACACACACACTGAGAATAATTTCCTTTGCTTGAGGCATTTCCATTGAAGTTCGATCAGCCTGTAATTTGGTTTTCCACTATGATTTTGAGTATCATTCCAAATCCAGACCTCAGTGGGATTTTAAATTTGAATTACATTGATCATGTTTTATATTTTATTGTTCTCAACGCATTCCACTATATAATGAATAAAGATTTGCAACTGGAATATATCTTACAGCGATATCTAGGATGTAGTATTTTAGTGTTCCATTTATTTTTTTGAGCAGAGTATATATGTATTGCAAGTTTATTCTCCTGCAATTGTAAGTACACCTTTCCTCATAGACGGCACACCTTTCCTGTTCTCAACAATTACAGTACTGGAAAAAATTCGTCATCAACCTCATTCAATTAAAAAACACTGCGTGTCAGAAAGCTATTTACACTTTGAGCTTAGAACTAGGAATGAACATACTCGTGGAAGTTTGTGTTCATTGGTGTTAGGCGTCTGGTTTCTGCATCTGCTCTGCAGGAATCCAGAGCCTCACATTCTGCGGTCTCCTGCTGCCCATCTACTGCAGAGAAGATTACTTTGCAGCAGACCGCTCCAGAGACTAACTTCCTCTGTGCTTCTTCTGAGCATGCTCATGAGACGATCTCCTAATGGAGTTCGGGAGTCATGTGCTCAGGTCCTGCTCCAGATCTCATTGGTCCATCTCGGAGATCTGGAAGCTTCCGGAAGGTCCCAGCTACTATAAAAATCGCGCATGGCCGTACCACCATGCGCTAGTATAGACTATACTTGCTATGTGTGAATGGTGACGGATGTATGAATCTGATGACTGACTCATTTGAAACCCTTTCCCTCTGATATTACGCATGTGGATAGGGAACTAGAGAGATAGTCAGCGCCAGTCAGTGGCAAGCTATAGGCCACAGTGCATACCACACCTCTGCACTAGCGTCCGATGGTGTCATGCCTCACGGCACTATCATATAGCGGCAGTAGTTACCGCCGCGCTGCAGTTAGCAGCACTTACCGGCGTCCGCGGAAGCGACGCCGCATGCACGGTAGGTCAAGACGGACACCGACCTCTGTCTTGGGCCGTGTCCTGTGACCATATACCGTGTGTGCACGCCAACTGAGACCTGTGAAGCCAACAGGCTCGGCGTTTATGCCTTAGGGCCTCTGTGAGTTTAACAGAGTCCGCTCTGTGCACCCCGGGTGATGTTTAACCCGAGCGCAGAATACCGCCATATAGTGAGTCCGCCATTACTCAGCAGCGGTTGTTACACCTACTGCACGGTGGACCCCGGGCGGCGAATGCACTTCCTATTATTTATATTTAGTGCATTCCGCCGTCCCTAACATACTAGCGCCAGGGTCTGGCTAGTGATGGCAGATCAGCAGCAACTCCTTCAGTGCATTCGCCAGCTAGAGGGCCGGTTGGCTACTCTTGAGAGTGTCATCGCAGCAGCAAAGTCTTCGGAGGCTGCTGTACAGGTGATCGCCGAGGCGGTTTCTCGTATGTCCACGTCCTCCCATGTGTCAAGAGTTACCCGCCTCCCGTTGCCTGATAAATTTTCTGGCGATGGCGCCTCCTGTAGGGGTTTCATCAGCCAGTGCTCTATCCAACTGGAGCTACTGGCTGCGCGATTCCCTACGGAATGGGCCAAGGTGGGGTTTATTGTTTCCCTTCTGTCGGGCAAGGTGTTGGAGTGGGCTACGCCATTATGGGAGCGTGGTGACCCAGAGGTTCGGACCGCTGCTCACTTTCTAAAAGCTATTAAGCAGGTCTTCCTAGGACCGCGGGTCACACACGACACCTCTCTGCAGCTACTTGCTTTGACTCAGGGATCTCTCTCGGTTAGTCAGTATGCCGTTCGTTTCCGATCACTGGCTTCCGAGCTGGAGTGGTCTGACAAAGCCCTCATCCCTATGTTCTGGAGAGGTTTGGTGGAGCATGTTAAGGATGCTCTCTCTACCAGAGAGGTTCCTGCAAGTTTGGAAGAGCTGATTGCTATTTCCACTCGCATTGATCTCCGTTTTTCGGAGCACGACCTGGAGCGTGCTCAATCCAAATGGAAGGTTACCTCGGCTCCCAACTTTTTTGAGCCTCTGGAACCACCCCAGCAAGAGACTTCACTCCCATAGCCCATGGAGGTGTCTTGCGCCGATCTCGAGTCGCGTCCGGCACAAAACTCCATCTGCGGTTGCATTGTCAACACTCTGTCCCCCAGGATAACGGGGTCCCGCAATGGCCAAACTCTGTGCCGCCGGGCAAGACCTTTGTCCCCCTTCACCTTCGGCCAAAGGCTCTCGTGTGGGCGCACGCGTCCAGGGTGGGTGGTTACTGTGGCTACATGCAGACCACAAAACTCCTGGCAGGGTCGTATTGGTGGCTGCACAGGGCTCGGGACATTAAAAAATATATTCAGGCATGCACCTCATGTGCTCGGGATAGCCTCCTTAAACAGAGAGTGGAAACGTCCGCCAATTGACTGCGGCGTTCCACTTCAACCTATGCTTCGGGCGGTTTTACCGCTCCTGTTGTCTCCCACGTGTTCCTTGTTAAACCTGGCGATCTTGCCACCTCTGATACCTTCCACGTGTCCCGGTATTCTGTGTCATCTACCGGGACATCAGACTTGCCTTCGGGCGAGTATGAGATCTATGCCTCTGATGGGCACAAGGTGGTGGATTGGAAGGCTCAGAGGGGAGGGGGCCCTAGGAGGGGGGGTAATGTTAGGTGTCTGGTTTCTGCATCTGCTCTGCAGGAATCCAGAGCCTCACATTCTGCGGTCTCCTGCTGCCCATCTACTGCAGAGAAGATTACTTTGCAGCAGACCGCTCCAGAGACTAAGTTCCTCGGTGCTCCTTCTGAGCATGCTCATGAGACGATCTCCTATTGGAGTTCGGGAGTCATGTGCTCAGGTTCTGCTCCAGATCTCATTGGTCCATCTCGGAGATCTGGAAGCTTCCGGAAGGTCCAGGCTACTATAAAAAGTGCGCATGGCCGTTCCGCCATGCGCTAGTATAGACTATACTTGCTATGTGTGAATGGTGACGGATGTATGATTCTGGTGACTGACTCATTTGAAACCCCTTCCCTCTGATATTACACATGTGGATAGGGAGCTAGAGAGATAGTCAGCATCAGTCAGTGGCAAACTATAGGCCACAGTGCATACCACACCTCTGCATTAGCGTCCGATGGTGTCACGCCTCATGGCACTATCATATAGCGGCAGTAGTTACCACCGCGCTGCAGTTAGCAGCACTTACCAGCGTCCGCGGTAGCGACGCCGCACGCACGTAGGTCAAGATGGACGCCGACCTCTGCCTTGGGCCGTGTCCTGTGACCATATATCGTGTGTGCACGCCAGCTGAGACCTGTGAAGCCAACAGGCTCGGCGTTTATGCCTTAGGGCCTCTGTGAGTTTAACAGAGTCCGCTCTCCGCACCCCGGGTGAGCGCAGTATACCACCATATAGTGAGTCCGCCATTACTCAGCAGCGGTTGTTACACCTACTGCACGGTGGACACCGGGTGGCAAACGCACTTCCTATTATTTATATTTAGTGCGTTCCGCCGTCCCTAACAATTGGGTTTGGCTGAACTTTAGTCCAAAGTTCAGTTCGGGTACCAGAGCTTGACACAAACTTGTCTACATGCCCGAAACCTATATGAGTCAATCGGGACCCAAAATAAGGATGCGGGGTCACCCTATTTTTAATAACCAACCAAGAGAAAGCAGACAGCTGTGAGCTGGTCTTATGCTAGGAAAGGCCTATTATCCATGGACCTCCACAGCCTATTAATATCAGCCCACAGCTGTCTGTTTGCCTTTGCTGGTTATTAAAAAATGGGGGACCTCCCAAAAAAATGACATCAGGTACTCACTTTTTCTAATAACCAGTTAAGGCAAAGCAGACAGCTAGGGGCTGATATTAATAGGTTGGGTAGGTCCATAGATATTGGCCCCTTCCCAGCCTAATAAGACCATGTCACAGCTGAGATCTTATCTTCCGAGATCTTGGTGCCGAGATCTCCATCTACACATGCGCCGCCCCAGCAGCCATATTCCCGGAGTCCACCGCATAGTAAACCATGGAAGTGCGGGGGCTCCGGGCTTTCATAAAATGTTGGCTGAGCCTCCGCACCACCAAACACCCGCAGTGTCGCACCTCCAACCACCCTCTCATCCCAGCCTGCGGCCTGCAGCAATGCTCCACTCTTGCCTCCTCCAGCAGCGACCCTGGGACCCTACTCCACCGCGGCCGGTAAGGTATATTAAAATTATAAGACACACCCCCATTTTGGGGAAAAAAGTGTGTCTTAGGCTAAGTGCACACGTACCGGAACTCTCGCGGAAATTACCATGAGAATTCCGGAATTCCATTCCGCAGGAAAATCGCATTTTAAATTCCCGCGATTTTCCCGTGGAAAAACTAGCATTTTGCAAGCGTATTTAGCTTGCAAAATGCTAGCGTTTTCCAAGCGATCTGTAGCATCGCTTAGAGAACTGATTGACAGGTTGATCACACTCGTCAAACATAGTGTTTGACGAGTGTGACCAACTTTTTACTACTGAGGCCGCCTATGCGGCATCAGTAGTAAAAGATAGAATGTAAAAAAAAAAATAAAAAATGGTGTTATTCTTACCCTCCGACGTCCCGCGTAGGCGTTCCCAGTAATCCTTTGCGAAAATGCCCGCGATGACGTCAGTTCTCGCGGGATCGCGACGACTCGCGGTAATTCGCGATGACGTCGCGCGAATGACCACGAGACTTCGCGATCCCGTGAGAACGGATGCCATCGCGGGCATTTTCGCAAAGGATTACTGGGAACGAGAGCGTGAAGAGAAGCAGGAAGACTGTGCGGGACGTCGGAGGGTGAGAATAACAATATTTTTTATTTTTAAATTCTATTTTTTGCAGGGATATGGTACCCAAAGCCCGGAGGACAGTCTCCTCTCCTCCGGACCGTGGGTACCATCCGCAAATGTT
Organism: Dendrobates tinctorius; assembly: GCF_039654945.1. Lineage (NCBI taxonomy): Eukaryota > Metazoa > Chordata > Amphibia > Anura > Dendrobatidae > Dendrobates > Dendrobates tinctorius. The sequence goes on from NW_027361717.1 coordinate 808,989, forward strand.
CTGCTTACTTTCCGCATGGTGCAAGCTTGTGTCCCTGTTGGAGGAAAAGTTGCAAAATCTCGAAGAGAGGTTAGCTACGTTGAAGATCATTAAGGAAGGGGAAGAGTTCTTAGACAGAGCAGAATTATCTCTTCATGTTACAGAAAGAGAAGAAATTCGAAGTGCACCTGAAGAAACAGAGGAATGGAGACATGTGACCCAGAGAAGCAGGAGGATCAGGAGGCAGTCAGCACCCATACTGCTCAGGAACCAGTACCAGGCTCTCACGCAGGAAAACGATAAAGAAATACATCATGATAAGACTTTGCCCACAAACAGCAACCTTGTACGCCTTCAGAGTCCTCCTGGATGGAGAAAGAAAAATGTTGTGAAGAAGAAACGGAGAGTGGTGGTCATGGGGGATTCCCTGTTGAGAGGAACAGAGGCCGCTATCTGCAGACCGGATATAACTTCAAGAGAAATGTGCTGTCTTCCAGGTGCAAAAATTAAAGATGTGTCTGACAGGATATCAGGACTCTTCAGACCTACAGATGACTACCCATTCCTGCTACTACATGTGGGGACAAATGACACCGCAAGAAACGACCTGGAAACCATCTGCAGAGACTTTGAAGACTTAGGCAAGAAAGTGAAAGAACTGGGAGCGCAGGTGGTCTTCTCTTCCATCCTCCCAGTGGATGGCCATGGAACAAGGAGGTGGAATAAGATTCTGCAGGTGAACAACTGGCTACGTTGATGGTGCTGTCAGCAACAATTTGGATTCATGGATCACGGAGTGAATTACCTTTACGATGGACTGCTTGCTAGAGATGGGGTGCACCTTACGAAGACTGCAAAACATGTATTTGGAAGTCGCCTTGCTACACTTGTAAGGAGAGCTTTAAACTAGAACAACGTGGGAAGGGAAGCAAAAGACCAGAAAAAGCCATACACCTGACAAATGCTATTGAGAACTCTGCTATTAGAAGTCGAAAGGAAGAACAAAGACAAAAGAATCTAATTAATAAAAAAATTGGAGAAAGAGAAACCAATCACAAACTAAAATGTTTCTATACTAATGCACAAAGCATGGGCAACAAGCAAGGAGAATTGGAACTACTAACACAGGAAAAGAAGTATGATGTCATTGGAATCACTGAAACTTGGTGGGACGATACATATGATTGGAATACAAGACTAGAAGGATACAACTTATTTGCAAGAAACAGACTTGATAAACGAGGAGGAGGTGTTGCATTGTATGTTAGAAACGCGTATATCTGCACAGAGATTGAAGCTTCAGAGACTGGGAGTTCTGTGGAAACTGTTTGGGTAAGAATACAAGGACAGAACAATGGAAAGGACACCATTGTAGGCATTTACTACAGGCTGCCTGTGCAAGCTGAAGATATGGATGAACTCTTTATGCATCAAATGGCCAAGTTCTCCAAAAAATATGACATAGTTGTCATGGGAGATTTCAACTATCCAGACATTTGTTGGGAATCTCTCTCAGGCAAAACTAACAGGTCAAGGAAATTCTTATCCTCTCTAGCTGACAACTTTATCTTCCAAAAGGTAAGGGAGAAAACAAGGGGAACTGCTACCTTGGATCTAATCCTTATAAACAGGGAGGAAATGGTTGAGGAGGTAAAAGTGGCTGGGACCCTAGGAGGTAGCGACCATGCTATTTTAGAATTTTGGATAACTAGAGGAGGAAGACCTGTGAAGACTCAGACGTCAAGGTTAGATTTCAGAAAGGCAGATTTTAAGGGATTCAGAAAGAGAATTGGAGGGATCCAATGTCTGGATATCCTTAAAGACAAAAATGTCCAGGAAGGATGGGAAATCTTGAAAAATGAAATTCTCAAAGCACAATTGTTAACAATTCCGAAAAGAGGGAAGAATAGGAAGCATTTAAGGAAACCAGGATGGATGAACACAGAACTTAAGCACATGCTAAAAAGGAAGAAAAAAATGTTTATAAAATGGAAATAGGGAGGCATATCTAAAGAAGAATATAATGCTGTCTGCAGAACTTGCAGGGCACAAATCAGATTAGCTAAAGCTGAAAATGAATTGAGGCTTGCAAGAGATGTCAAAAGCAATAATAAAGGATTTTGGGGATATGTCAAAAGTAAAAGAAAAGTCAAAGATGCTATAGGATTTTTACAGGATGAAAATGATGAAATGGTAAGACAGGATGTTGAGAAGGCCGAACTTTTAAATTCCTATTTTGCATCTGTTTTCTCTCAGAAAGGAAACGTAACATCAACTGTTCTTCACTGTCCTATTAAGGGTATAGAAGAATCCAGGATATCTATAAACAGAAAGATAGTGAGGAAACACTTAGCTATCCTAAATGAATTCAAGTCTCCAGGTCCAGATGAATTACACCCCAGAGTACTGAAGGAGATAGCAGAAGTTTTTGAACCCCTCTCCATAATCTTTGAAAATTCTTGGAGAACAGGAGAAGTCCCAGAAGACTGGAGAAGAGCAAATGGTGTTCCTATCTTCAAAAAGGGGAAGAAGGTGGACCCAGGCAACTATAGGCTGGTGAGTCTGACTTCTATACCAGGAAAGATCTTTGAACAAATTATTAAACAACATGTATGTCAGTACCTGGATAAGAATGAAGTGATTAAACAGAGTCAGCATGGGTTTGTAACTAATAAGTCATGTCAGACTAACTTAATTTCCTTCTATGATGGAATCACTGATTGGGTGGATCAAGGAAATGCTGTAGATATAGTATATCTTGACTTCAGCAAAGCATTTGACAAAGTATCTCATACAATCCTTATTGAAAAAATGACTAAGTATGGAATGGACAAGGCAACTGTTAGGTGGATTCATAACTGGCTTAGTGATCGGACCCAAAGAGTGGTCGTAAATGGCTGCACATCCAGTTGGAAGAATGTCTCAAGTGGGGTACCACAGGGCTCTGTCCTGGGCCCTGTATTGTTCAACATCTTTATCAATGATTTAGATGAAGGAATTGCGGGTAAACTGATTAAATTTGCTGATGACACAAAGCTAGGAGGGATAGCTAATACTAGAAAAGAGAGAGAGAGGATTCAAAAAGATATAAATAAACTGGAGAAGTGGGCAGCAACTAACAGAATGGTTTTTAACAGGGAAAAATGCAAAGTACTACATCTGGGCAATAAAAATGAAAAAAGCATATACAGAATGGGAGGAATAGGGCTAAGCAACAGCACATGTGAAAAAGACTTGGGTATACTAATAGATCACAGACTGAATATGAGTCAACAGTGTGATGCAGCAGCAAAAAAGGCAAATGCAATTCTAGGATGTATTAACAGAAGCATACAGTCTAGATCACGTGAAGTCATTATTTCCCTCTACTCCTCTTTGGTCAGACCTCATCTGGAATATTGTGTCCAGTTTTGGGCACCACATTTTAAAAAAGACATCAACAAACTGGAGCAAGTTCAGAAAAGAGCGACCAGAATGGTGACCGGTCTGCAAACCCTGTCTTATGAGGAAAGGTTGCAGGATTTGGGAATGTTTAGTTTGAAAAAGAGAAGACTGAGAGGAGACTTAATAGCTGTCTACAAATATCTAAAGGGCTGTCACATTGTAGAAAGATCAACTTTATTCTCATTTGCACAAGGAAAGACTAGAAGCAATGGGATGAAACTGAATGGGAGGAGACACAGATTAGATATTAGAAAAAACTTTTTGACAGTTAGAGTGATCAATGAGTGGAACAAGCTGCCACGAGAAGTGGTGAGTTCTCCTTCAATGGAAGTCTTCAAACAGAGGCTGGACAGACATCTGACTGGGATGATTTAGCGAATCCTGCTTTGAGCAGGGGGTTGGACCAGATGGCCCAGGAGGTCCCTTCCAACTCTACGATTCTATGATTCTATGATTCTATGATTCTATGATTCATGCATATGTGGGAGTCAAAAGAAATGGCTCTCTTCCAGATTCAGTAAGAGTTAGCATAACATTTGTATACACAACATGGGAAGGTGTTTAGCGGATGCTGAGGCCCAATAAAGTTCTCTTATGATTTGTTCTTAAGTAAATGAATCTAATTAGTGACAAATGCCCTTTTGAACAATGTTTTTGTTAAAATTTAGTTTGAGACATTTCAATTATGATATGAAACAACTTACGGAATGTCACTACATTTTAAGAGCTTTCCATGCTGAACAAAGACATAATAGATGCCACTTACATCAAACAATACACGATTGTGTTCATTGTGTTGTTTGTCGTAGGTTTTCAGACAGTACATTGTTAATACACAGTACCGGGTTATTCAATTATGCATGCAGTAAACATTTTTGAAGAGTATTCCTGAACAAATCTATTAACCTTGCAGAAAAATACGTTGTGTAAAATAATTGACTTCATTAAATGTATTCAGCACAAACAGGAATATTCCCTCCTGCCATTGTCGTAGAAATTGTAGCAAAGCTAAATTATTCACTTATGAAGAAAAGCATCTTTTGCATAAAGATTCCAAACTAGATATTATTTTTGCACCCATATGATTCCATCTTAATAAATTACTACTTTGACAAGTCAGTTATTGTCTAATAGTGAGTTGGTAGCAGTGAATATAAATTAGATCATATTTTCTTTACAAATGCATAATAGAAATAATTACCATTGGGATGAATAGATGTGTTCTTAGTATTATTGTTTACATCTTGCATCATAAGTTTTAATTTTTCTCCAGTTGTGAAACCAATTTTGTTTTGTTGAATTAAAGCAGCTGTTACTCTGTCACTTTGGTTTGAAGTTCTGCAAAAGAAAAAAACTTACAGAAGCTTTATTCAATCTGAAAAAATATTTTATTTAAAGGGATTGTCACATCAGATGACCATTTACAAAAGTTGATTGCCCCAGTTTCTGCTCTCAGCAGCCCTGCAAACTGCTGAATGTTCTTGGAGATGACAATGATGTTCTCAAAAACAAGTCCACACTTGAATGACTCAAATCTCGATAACTTCACCAAATTTTTTGAAAAATTCTATTTGTGGCCACAAATTCCCGCAAATCTCGATTTTCTCAACATCAATTACCAGAGAGTGTTTGATGCTTGTCAGAAGATAGCTGTAACAAATGCGCGTCTCAAGCTCGGCATAAAAGATGCCTGTGAGAAATTGGATGCCAAAGATGCACATAGTCTAGAAGATAGGCTCAAAACAATTTCAAACTCATATAAATACAATGTTACCCAGAATTAACCTATTTAAACTGCCGTTCATAAAGTGATGTTCATAAAGTCTTATTGAAAAGAGACTTATGTAACATTTCAAGGCATCATATTGTCTATCAATTAGGCACAGTTCCTATCAGAGATGAAGTGTTTTTGGTTAGTTTATAATGTCAAAAAAATTCTACAAAACTCACAATGAAACTTGAGCATTAGCAAAGGCTGAAATGTCATTGATAAAGTGACTTTGTTTGGCATGCAAGCATAAGCAAGAATAATAATGCGTATGATGGATACGCTAATGTATAGTTAATTACACAGTGCATAACATATAGAGAAAATGAGAAATCATTTGTATATTTCCAGTGATCAGGGTACAATTATTAGCCGCCAACTGCGCGTTCTATTAAAAAGAGATATTTTACAGAGTTAATAATGCATGACTTATAATGATGACATAATTATGAAAGTAATGGGCAGCGAGATATATTTCCCACAGTGTAGATCAACGTAAAGCCATGTGAAAACATAATTGAAATCAACTTTATATTGTGCTCATTGGTATGAACAATGTTCTTCCCTTGTGTCTGAAGGCTGGTGTGTGCACACTTTCAATTTCCATAGATGTATGTTACAGTGTATTTTGCCCAAACTTTATGAACAAAAAGTCCTTAAGCTAAATCAACAATTATCTTTTTGAATTACGCTACCTTTTTATTCGCTTATGAATTGTTCGATTGTTAATGACTTCCAAGTTCTTACTTGTAGCTACAAATGAAAAACCAAAGAAGTGAGGCATCTCATTAAATAATATATAAACAGAAAGACAATAAATAATATTATAATGCTGTTAATTTAAAACTAGTGATGGGTGTACCCCTAGATGTTCGGGTCTGGCAGTTCAGCTGAACAAAAAGTTTATTTTGGGTACCAGAACAATTTCCAAACCCGAACCCCATTCACATGAATGCAGATTCGGAACATCCAGTATTTTCCACTCTGTCATGTGCATGACAGCGCAACAAACACTGCCTCTGATCAGCTGTAAGATCATTACTGCTGGTCAGAAAACCATGGCTCTCATGCTGCCAAATGACAATGTGAGCCCGCAACTCTGACTGGGGGTAAAAGGTTACCTATGGTCACAGGCGTCAGCTGATAGGACTACTTCTCCCATAAGCCAGCACTTGCTGCCTCTGATAACAGTGAGAGCAGGCGGTGGGTGATAGGAGTATTCATCAGCCGGGGTTTGCTCTTTAAATAAATAAATAAATAAATAAATAAATAATAAGAAAAAAATGACTTTTGTTCCCCTGTATTTTTTATAATCAGCCAGGCAAAACTGATAGCTATGGGTTTCAACCTTCAGCTTTCAGCTTTGGTAAGGCTGGGTATCAAGAATAGAGGGTCACCATGATGTTTTTTAAATTATTTAAATAATTAATTTAAAAAAAAAGTCTTGGGGTCCCCCCCATTTTTAGCAACCAGCCATGCTTAAGCAGACAGTTGGGAGCTGGTATTCTTCAACTGCTAAGGGGTCATGGATATTGTCCCCCAGGCCTAAAAATTACAGCCTGCAGCCACCATGCACCTATTAGATATTGATGTCGCATCTATTAGATGGCTTGATGTCACTGGAATATACAAAGGTGAAATCAACCCCACAAATATGAACCACACTTGCCACCACCACCTGGCAAGTGGGAAGAGTCAGGTAAAGCGGTAGAATTGGCGCACCTAATAGATGTAAATGAGCTGTTAAGATCTACGGGCTGAACTCAGAGTATCTGCCTCCAAAGCCTTTTTTAAACGAAAGGGGGCATTTCCAGTTTGAGACCTGTAATGACTGACAGTCTGCTCTCCTAACCTACATATTTCACATTTTAAATAAGCTCTGGAGGCATATTCTCAGGGATATCTGTGTCTGGCCCATAGATCTTAACACACATTTAAACATTAAGAAAAAAGTGGATTTCTCTGGAATAAGATAGATCGCAGATATTAAGGTATCATTCTAGTCAACTTTCTATCACCTCTGTGCTCATATAGATGACTTAGGAAAGTTGATCCCACTGACAGATGCCCTTTCATGTACTGCCAGAGCTGATTGGCTCTTGCTCTCTACTTTGTAAACACATGAACGCTCGGCAGAGTCAAACATTCATAATTATAGGGGAATTGGGAGAGATAACTGACGGCTGAATGAGAGGTTTGCCATCAGCTGCTAAATGTGTATGGCCAGTTTGAGATTGCGTTATGTGAGATTAACCCCAACAGGGAGCAGTGAACTTTCCCACATGGAATCCTCAGGTGTGATACCTCCAGAGTAGTCTCCATTAGAGATGGCTGGCATTGGAAAACGCCATGCACCAAGTGATGGTACCAAGACAGTAGGCAGAAATTTAAAGAGGATCTGTCAGCAGATTTGCATAGTTGTCCTGCATCTTTGAAGCAGCTTAAAATTATCCTTTTTTTAAAAGAAATCTGTTTTGTCTTTCTTCTGTAATCCGATGTGGAAGTTTTATGCTAATGAGGCAAAAGTACAGTGGGCTGAAGCGCTTAAGGGTGAATTTGGTCTTTTCCTGCCTGGCTTAATATTATCCATCTACCTTCAGTGTATGGCTGACAAGTCTGCATTTCATGACCTGCCTCCTCTGGCTGAAATATCACACAAGTGCCATCATTGCCGGAAGCTGGTCATGCACAGATCAATTTTTCCAGTTTATGAAATGCAGTGTATAATACACCATTCCTTGTAATTTCCTGACCAAAATGTATCTTACTGCATAAAACAAAATGGCATGATAAAAATAAAGTGCTCCAAAAAGCTACCAGCCAAAAATGTTTGATCCAGCAATCATTATATATCACAAACTGATCCAAATGCATGCCCCTGTTTGAGGAAGCCGGTCAGGTGAAACAGTGCAGTCGGGGTACGCCCGGGTGGTCAGGTTAACCAGGAACTTTTCACTGTGAGTAATACATTTGGATCAGTTTGTGATATATAATGATTGCTAGATCAAACATTTTTGGCTGGTAGCTTTTTGGAGCAGTGCACGAAGCACTTTATTTTTATCATGCCATTTTTGTTTTATGCAGTAAGATACATTTTTGTCAGGAAATTACAAGGAATGGTGTATTATACACTGCATTTCATAAACTAGCCCTCATATAGCGCAGATGCACGATGAACTTTATATTGCTTATTCTGATTGCAAAAAACTTATAAAAAAAAAATATATATATATTTTTTGTACTGATTATTATGTGGCACAATTGCACGGTGCACTTTTCATTGTTTTGATAGTTACTATACACTGCATTTCATTAACTGGCCCTTGTATAGCGCAGTTGCACGGTGCACTTTATATTGCTTATTCTGATTGCAAAAAAACTTTTTCAAAAAATTTTTTTTTTTTGTGCTGATTATTATGTGGCACAATTGCATGGTGCACTTTTCATTGTTTTGTTAGTTACATATGTTCATATATATTTCTTTTTTGCTATGTGTGTAACTATATATCTCATGACATTATAGCTTTCCTGGTTTTTCTATACCTCCGGTTTTTTACCTATGAGGATTCCTTGTTTAGGTGTCATTATTTTAACATGTTTGAATAAAATTATTTTAATTAATACTGTATTAATGCCTCTATATCCCCGTTCATGTTTGGGGATGTTGATAAACTAATCCTAACACAGGTGTAATGAATGAAAGTTCAATGATTGTGATGAAATTTAACCCCAAAGTGAAAGATAAGAAGAGAAAATACAATCTCATAGACAGATAAAAAAAATATGCATATAAAATGCTGCGAAGAAGCAGACAGCAATCAAAGAAATATTTACATCAAATAAAATATCAGTTATATTGCATAATTAAATCTTATCCAGAGTTCATATCCTGGGGGACCCTAGTCTGAAGTTTAAAAATCCAAAAAGATTCCCTGTTGAGTATTTTTCGTTTGGGATCTCCTCCTCTTTTAGGTTTGAACATTTTTTCAATACCACAAAATTTAAAAGAATTGGTATTTCCATGGTGTATTTGTGAGATATGTTTGGAGACTACTGCAATATTAACTGCTGTGGCACTGACCACTTCGGACAGATGCCTCCTTATAACTTTTTTAAGTGATCCGGTAGTGAAATCTATATATTGTACACAGCACTCCTCACATTCAATGAGGTCAATAACCGTTGCTGTGTTACAGTTGATAACATTTTTTATTACAAATTTTTGGTTGGTAGTGTTACATTTGAATTTATGTTCACTGTTAGCATAAAGACATACTTTGCAGGTCGTAGGCCCGCAATTGATAAACCCCTTTAATGAGAGCCATGTAGACTGTGTTACTTGCTGGTTAGTTGAGAAATAGCTGGGTGAAAGAATGTTACCCAACGTAGGGGCCTTTTTCGTAACAAACCTGATGTCAGATTTTTCGAAAACCTTGTAAAGCTTGCTAGCTTCATTTTATATAGGTAAGTATTTTTGTGATCTCCGAATACTGTGGAATGTTCTGCAATGAAAATGTTATGAAGGAATTCAAATTTTTAGTCTTGGGACGGTCTAATAAAAAATTCTGTCTGCCTGTGTTACTAACTATGGAATTAGCTCTATTTAACATCCGATTTATGTATCCTCTAGATTTGAGTCTGTCGTTGATTTTATAAGCCTCCTTGGTGTAACTAATTATCTTTCAAAGACCAATTTCTTTTTGTTCTAATAAGCTCAACAACTGAAATATCCTAATAACATGTGGCGGGTGGCAAGAACTCGCCTCTAAGATGGAAATGCTATTTGTGTTTTGTTTAATGGGAACTATAGAAATCTGTATTGATACCACCAGATAAATTGACATCAAGATCATTGATGGATGTAGTGAAGAGGCAATATGTAAACCTGAGATTAAAGTTGTTTTCATTAAGGCAAGAAATAAAAAATTTTGCTTTCAATTCCGAACCCTTCTACCTTATTATCAGGTCATCATTGTAGCAACCATAGAATTAAATTTTTTCATGAAAAACATTATTCTGGGAAAATAACTTTTTTTTTATTTTTCAGTCAACATTGCCATATTAGCAAAGGACCTGCAAAGGAAAAATAATTATGTGACAATAGAAATGAAATTAGCCAAAAAGGTTTTCTTGACAGATACAGTATTTAAAACAGAAAGATACAGGATTTTTTAATTTAGAAAATTTCCTTTCTGTTGTGAAATAATTATTTATCCTTTACAAGTCACTTTTTCCTACAAACGAAGGGAGTTAGCATGGGAAGCAAATTTTCCTCCTCCCCTTGCTATCTTGGTTGTTGCCGTTTGGGGAGAATTTTTCTTGTTTTCCAAAAATAATGTTTTTCATGAAAAAATTCTATGGACTGCCTCCACCACACAAGGTGCACCTCGATGCGGTGAGCTGACTTTCCCCACCTCCCTTCCCTCCTTGGGTAAATGCCATAATGTACATAAAAAATCAAAATGTCTGAATTGATGTTTCATGAAAGCTGCAACTCTGCAATGAAGTGCATTGAAAAAGTGATCAAAGCGAAGAGTTTACTCCAAAATAATATCTATAAAACACAAAAAAGCAAGCCCTCCATCAGCACAATGTTATCTTGATGTGTTATAAAAAAAACTAAAAAAAATGAAGCCCTAATATGGCAATATTGGCTGAAAAATAAAAAAGTTATTAAAGAAGGAAAAAGCGAAACAATGGTCTGCAGCGGAAACAGTTAATATATTGAAAAACTTACCAAAAAATATATATTTTGTGATGCACAGCAGAAAAAATATTGTCATTATTAAGAGAATTCCGGTAATACTGAATAATTTCATCCTGAAGAAAAAAAAAATTACATTTTCTGTAATTCCAATAACTTATGAAGTTTATCTAGCTATCTATCGATCGATTGATCTATCTATATACAGTATATTCTATTAATCTATCTACGTTCTTCTCTCTATCTTCTATAAAAGTAAAGAAATATCATTGGATTTAAAAAAAAAATCAGGAAATTTAGTATTTAAATATCAGTTAAAATAATAATTAGTACATACATTAAATTCCATTTTAATTATTCTTTAAAAATATTAATAAAATGTATATATGTGTAAATATAATAAAATAAATCATATTATAGGAAATGAATAACTAAAAGCAAAAATAAACACAAGTCTATTTCATACCTTTTTTTTCCAAAATGTTCTTTCTTTGTTCCTAACTGTAGCTGAAGCAATTGCTTACTACAATGGGAATCGTCAGTACCCACAGGCTGTTTTAGTTCAAACCTCTTTCATGCACCAATAACTTTTAAATTGGTGAAGGGGAAAAATATTTTTCTGTTATAGATTACATACTCTCGTCTGCATCCATGCTGCTAACATAATATTGCTTATTTATCATGTATGCTATGCGATTTTAAGCATAATATTTTACAGTTTAAGCACACAATGTGAGTTCAAGAACACATACAATTGTTTGATTCCAGTGATTGCCTCAAATGGTTGTGCAACAAAATATTAAGTTAAGGGTACCGTCATTTCTGTCCAGTCCTATTTCAAGAGTTTTATTTTTTTTTTTAATTCTGTGGAAGCATGGTTGAAAAGCAATGTCTGACTTTCATTTGTTAATTTTCATAGATTTTTTATTTATTACTTTTGTCAGATTCAAGCTATTTCTGTGATTATTGTGGGTTTTTCTGTCATTAAACGAGGGTTATCAACAAATTTGACCACGTGTGCATACATTAAGGGGGTTTTACACTAAGCGATATCGCTAGCAATATCGCTAAAACGTCACTGGTTTTGTGACGTTATAGCGATATTGCTAGCGATATCGCTATGTGTGATACTTACCAGCAACCGGCTCCCCCGCTGTCCATCGCTGATCACGCGAGAATGTCCAGCTCCATTTCTCGTCGGGCGCTTCCTGCTGAGACTTCCTGCTGTGACGACGAGCGACGCTGGACGCGGGTGGGAGGACGTCAGGATCGCTGTGTGTGAATGGTAAGTATTGTGCGCTGCGTCGCTGCTGCATCGCAGTGAGGTCTTTCTGTATGAAAGCTCACTAGCGATCATTTAGCAATGCACCAGCGATCCTGACCGGGTCGGATCGCTGGTCGGATCGCTGGTGCATCGCTAAATGTAAAAGGGCCTTTAGGTAAGAAAAGTATTGAACACCTCACTAATTTCCTAAGTAAATATACAAACAGTAGGTTTGGAAGTGTTCAGACCACTTTAAATTTTTCTCTCTTTGTTTCATTGCAGCCATTTGGTAAATTCAAAAAAGTTCATTTTATTCTCATTAATGTACACTCTGCACCCATCTTAACTAAAAAAAACAAAATTGTAGAAATTTATTAAAAAAGAAAAACTGAAATATCACATGGTCCTAAGTATTTAGACCCATTGATCAGACACTTATATTTAAGTCACATGCTGTCCATTTCCTTGTGATCCTTTTTGAGATGGTTCTACTCCTTCATTGGATTCCAGCTGTGTTTAATTAAACTGATAGGACTTGATTTGTAAAGGCACACACCTGGCTATATAAGACCTCACAGCTCACAGTGCATGTCAGACCAAATGAGAATCATGAGGTCAAAGGAACTGGCCAAGGAGCTCAGAGACAGAATTGTGGCAAGGCACAGATCTGGCCAAGGTTATAAAAGAATTTCTGTAGTACTCAAGGTTCCTAAGACCACAGTGGCCTCCATAATCCTTAAATAGAAGAAGTTTAGGACCACCAAAAGTTTTCCTAGACCTGGCCATCCAGCCAAACTGAGCAATCGTGGGAGAAGAACCTTGGTGAGAGAGGGAAAGAAGAACCCCAAGATTGCTTTGTCTGAGCTCCACAGTTGCAGTAAGGAGATGTGGGAAAGTTCTGTGGCACCCCTGAGGGTCAGTCGCCACAGAGGTACTGCACCTTTTCCTAAGGTGTAGTGCCCCACCACCTAGGTAAGTTGGGAACTCCTTTCCGCACTCCAACACCTGCATCCCACACACAGAATAGTTCAGCACTGACCACATTGCGGCTTCATGCTTAGAGGGTAGCAGAGCACCTTTCGTGGGTCCTTGCTTCGTAACACGAGATGTGCTGGGAGGTGGGTGGAGTTTAGAATTACAGGTCAGTCTGACAGAAGATCAGTCGGGTAGGAAGTCACTAAGACAGGAGTGAGGATCCCTGGAAGAAGGGATGGAGGAAGGAGTGCTGCAGCTGCCTCAGTGATCTGAGCCAGCTGGCATGGGAAAGAAACAGAAGGAGAAAGACGTAGAACTGCAACCTAAGCTTCCATAAGAGAGAGAAGGAACAGCGCGGAACGAAGGAGTAGGAGAGCAGAGAGGAGTTGTGGGTTGGAAGAGGAACCCTGCCTATAGGTTCTAAGTGCAAGGTCAGGGCCCAGTCCCCGATATTGTATGGACACTTATAGTTCTGCAGCAGACACCAGTGGAGTAGTTGGCTGTAAATGCACTACTCCCATCCAAGACGTGGTGCACAACAGCAAATGAACAGAGAGCCAGGACTCCGGAGAAGGGAGTCCCCAAGAGAGGCTACAGCTGTCTGTCATACAAGTAGAGTTGTTAGGAACATCTGACAGGAGGAACTTCAGAGTACCACGGTACAGGAGCTCTTCAAACTAAAAGGCGCAATAGAGGAGTCGTTCAGGAAAGGTACATGTTGGTGGGGTGTTGGAGAGGAGAATCCTGACTTGTCCGGGAGGTTGATTGAGTCTCTACCCCGGAGGACACGGCACGGAGGCAGGCACCAGTGTGTACCACGAACTGTGAGTAAACCTTTGGAACTGCAAGCTCTGGTGTCTTCCATTCATTTGTGCGCCAACACCGTCAGCACTGCTAAATCTGGTTACCAACATTCCTCAAACCGCCTGTGCCTATTCACTGCCCTGGGGTTACAGCTTCACCTGTGGGGAGCTACACCATCTATGCTGCAACACACCATCTGCCCCAGAGGATCTGCACGCAGCGTTGGCTTAACATCTTGCTTGCCAAACACCACAGGTGGCGTCACGAACTATCACATAAACTATATCTCAAACCTCCATTGATTTGGGCGCCCAGGGCCACGGACCGGGTCACAGCTGCCTTGACATATCCCACTGACACTGGCCCGTTACCGAGTACCCCACAGCCCTGGGACAGGGCGACCCAATTTTGGCATCACAAACAGGATAACGAGACCCGATGCCTTCGGGTTCTGTGCGCCTGAAATTTGTGAGACTTTATAATTTTGAAAATGTGCAGAAGACCTGATTTGATAGACTGTAAAATGGACATTAGAAATGGCGTGAAGAGATGGGAGGTCCTAGGAAAAGACCACGAAGAGTATTGGGCCTTCCCTGCCTGAATTACTATGTAACAGCGACATGGCCCACCCCCTGAGGGGTTCGTATACTGGCTTCGTATGGAGGCGCTGGAAGAAGACGCCGCCCCCGGAAGGAGGGGCAGAAGCCAGTGGCGGGAAAGGGGCCGAGGCAGGAAGAAGAACGCCAGAACGGCATTTTGGAGAGTAAGGGAAGGAGGCCTGCGGAGGGTGGGGAAATGGATCTCCTCGGCCCATGGCTGAAGGCTCCAACCCGATCTCAGGGTTGAATCACCTGCAGCTGGAGGACGAGATTATCCAGCTGACGCTCCGCCTGCGACTGAGGCGAGAAGCGCTATGGACATTGAACCAGCAGCATGCCCAGGAGGGGCCTACACCTGCGGTACCCACGACACCGGCACCAGCCGCTGCTGCATCGGATCTTTTCCTGGAAGACCTTGTGGAGCTTGGAGCCACTGCCATACCATCAGCAGCGTATACTGTCACCTCTTTGCAGCTGATACCGGAGGAGTTGTATAGAGCCCACGGAGCTGAAGCGGAAGAAGACAAGCTCCTGCCCGGATCTGGTGTGGCTGCGCAGGTCCCGCCAGCGACCCCCGCGGAACCGGAGCTGCCATGGGCTCCACCGCCATCCCCGGTGTCTCACCGTGCAGCGCCTGCTGCCACCACGCCTGCACCGGAGCAGAGACCGCACCGCCGGGAATTCCCAGGTATATACCCCAGCCTTCCTAATGGGTTGATGGGGAGGAGGAGGAGGACCCTGCTGCTGGGGGTACGGTTGGAGCCGGCATGCCCGATCCGACATCTACAGGGAAGAGGGGGATCTGGATCATTTTGGGATGGTGATCTCGGGATTCCTTCACTGCCAAGTCCCCAGGTAGTTGCCTGCCAGCGCCGACAAGCAGCAGTAGCCCTAGGAGCTAGACCTCGTACCAGGACAGTGGAACCACCAAGCGAGGAAGAGCAGTTGATGGGCATTGAGATACATCATGGGTTCCATTTGCCAGAGCTTCAAGGTCCTTTGGTGAGAAACCAGAATCGGGATGAGGACAGTTTCAGTTCAGCTTCCAGAACCCCAGGAGGGGAACACAAGTAAAAACTTTCAAATCTCGTTACCCAGGAGGGTTTGTTTGCACCAGTTGTGCCTTTTTCTATTTTTCTGTTGTTATCATGTTTTTCTGGTAGCACTTTTGTTGCCGAGTTTTTGCAAGGGCAGCGTTCTTCAATTTTGAATTAGCGATCATGAACTTGGAGTGATCCAAAAACTCTCACCTGTAAATAGTTGCACCTCTTTAGGTGCTCTCTCTTGGTTTTACATATAAAAGACACTTTGCGAAGATAATGTTTGCCTGGACACTTTTCGAAGATGATGTCTACCTCAAAGGACACTGCAAGAAATCCCGGCTGGGAGTGGTGTCCAGCACTTACAAGAATAACTGTTGAATGTTTTACTGTGAAGTATTTGATAATGTGTTTTATAAGAGTATTAGTAACTGAGAAATGGCTTTTATAGAAGAACTAGGAATGTCTGATATAGAGATGAGCGATATGAATAAGGAATTGAAAGTGACAGGTGACGGACCAGGTACTTGCGGTCAGCATCCTGCATCTAGACAAAGAGAAAAAAATGAGAGAAAAATGTGGTACAGGGAATAGCACTTTGAATTGAGAATTGCACTTAGAATTAAAAATTTTAGATAGAATTTAAGATAGAATTGTTTGTAACGTTCAGGATGAGTAACTCCTATACTAGGAAGATTAGTATAAGAAAAGTTTGTTTTGCATTACAAAATTTTTGTATGTTTCTTTGCTGTCTACTTTGTTGTCTTGCAGCCCGCGGACATGCTGTGTTTAACGGGAGGTTTATGTGGCGCCCCTGAGGCTCAGTCGCCACAGAGGTACTGCACCTTCTCCTAAGGTGTAGTGCCCCACCACTTACGTAAGTTGGGAACTCCTTTCCACACTCCAACACCTGCATCCCACACACAGGATAGTTCAGCACTGACCACATTGCGGCTTCATGCTTAGAGGGTAGCGGAGCACCTTTCGTGGGTCCTTGCTTCGTAACACGAGATGTGCTGGGAGGTGGGTCGAGTTGATATATATAAAAGGTGGGGAGGTTTAGAATTACAGGTCAGTCTGACAGAAGGTCAGTCGGTTAGGAAGTCACTAAGACAGGAGTGAGGATCTCTGGAAGAAGGGATGGAGGAAGGAGTGCTGCAGTTGCCTCAGCGATCTGAGCCAGCTGGCACGGGAAAGGAACAGAAGTAGAAAGACGTAGAACTGCAACCTAAGCTTCCATAAGAGAGAGAAGGACCAGCACGGAACAAAGGAGTAGGAGAACAGAGAGGAGTTGTGGGTTGGAAGAGGAAACCTGCCTATAGGTTCTCAGCGCAAGGTCGGGGCCCTGTCCCCGAGGTTGTATGGACACTTATGGTTCTGCAGCAGACACCGGTGGAGTAGTTGGCTGTAAATGCACTACTCCCATCCAAGACTTGGGGCACAACAGCAACTGAATAGAGAGCCAGGACTCCGGAGAAGGGAGTCCCCGAGAGAGGGTACAGCTGTCTGTCATACAAGTAGAGTTGTTAGGAACATCTGACAGGAGGAACTTCAGAGTACCACGGTACTGGAGCTCTTCACACTAAAAGGCACAATAGAGGAGTCGTTCAGGAAAGGTTGGCGGGGTGTTGGAGAGGAGAATCCTAACTTGCCCAGGGAGGTTGATTGAGTCTCTACCCTGGAAGACACGGCACGGAGGCAGGCACCAGTGTGTGCCACGAACTGTGAGTAAAGCTTTGGAACTGCAAGCTCTGGTGTCTTCCATTCATTTTTGCGCCAACACCGTCAGTATTGCTACATCTGGGTACCAACATTCCTCACACCGCCAGCGCCTATACACTGCTCTGGGGTTACAGCTTCACCTGTGGGGAGCTACACCATCTATGCTGCAACACATCATCAGCCCCAGAGGATCTGCACGCAGCGTTGGCTTAACATCTTGCTTGCCAAACACCACAGGTGGCGTCACGAACTATCACATAAACTGTATCTCAAACCACCATTGATTTGGGCGCCCAGGGCCACGGACCAGGTCACAGCTGCCATGACATATCCCACTGACACTGGCCCGGTACCGAGTACCCCACAGCCCTGGGACGGGGCGACCCAGTTCCACAAAGTCAGCTATCACTGCAGTCCACCACCAGTCAGGCCTTATACCAGAGTGGCCTGACGGAAGCCTCTCCTCAGTGCCAGACAAAAGAAAGCATGCATAGAGTTTGCTAAAAAAACACATGAAGGACTTCCAGTCTATGAGAAAAAAAATTCTCTGGTCTGATGAGACGAAGATAGAACTTTTTGGTGATAATTCTAAGCGGTATGTGTGGAAAAAACCAGGCACTGCTCATCACCTGCCCAATACAATCCCAACAGTGAAACATAGTAGTGGCAGCATCATGCTATGGGGTGTTTTTCAGCTGCAGGGAGAGAATGACTGGTTACAACTGAAGTAAATATGAATGCGGCCAAGTACAGGGATATCTTGGATGAAAATTTCTTCCAGAGTGCTCTGGACCTCAGACTTGGCGGAAGGTTCACCTTCCAAAAAGACAATGACCCTAAGCACACAGCTATAATAACAAAGGAGTGGATTCAGAACAGCTGTGTGACCATTATTGACTGGCCCAGCCAAAGCCCTGATGTAAACCCAATTGAGCATCTCTGGAGAGACCTGAAAATGGCTGTTCATCAACGTTCTCGATCCAACCTGACGAAACTGCAGAGGATCTGCAAGGAAAAATGGCAGAGGATCCCCAAATCCAGGTGTGAGAAATTTGTTGCATCATTCCCAAGAAGACTCATGGCTGTACTAGCTCAAAAGGGTGCTTCTACTCATTGCTGATCAAAGGGTCTGAATACTTATGATCATGTGATATTTTAGTTTTTCTTTTTTAATAAGTTTGCAAAAATTTCTACATTTCTGTTTTTTGTCAAGATGGGGTGCAGAGTGTACATTAATGAGTAAAAAGTGAACTTTTCTGAATTTACCAAATGGCTGCAGTGAAACAAAGAGTGAAAAATTTAAAGGGTTCTGAATACTTTCCAAACCCATTGTATAAAGGTGCTATTGACACTAAATTCTCACTGCATGTTGGTAGCCACCCATCCAATCCACACAGGTGAAGAAATAAAATTGTAAATGTCAATAAATTAAGTTACATGTAATAATGTGATATGACCCAGGGAAAAAGTATTGACCATGCTTACTGAAATGTATTTAATACATTGTTGGTAAAAACAGTTTCAAGATGTCTCCTGCATAGAGAAACTAGTCGCATGCATTGCTCAAGTGTGATTTTGGCCTATTCTGCCACACAAACACTTTTCAAATCCTCATGGTTCCTCTTTCTATGAAATTTGAGCTTTTGTTGCTTACATACATTTTTTATTGGATTCAGGTCTGATGATTGGCTGGGACATTTTCTTTCCCTAAAACCAATTGAGAGTTTGTTTGCCTGTGTGTTTGGGAACATTGTCTTGCTGAAATGTCCATCCTCGCTATCATCTTCATCATCCTGGTAGATGACAGCAGATATTTATTAAGAATGTCTAGGTACATTTGTCCATTCATCCTTCCTTCAATCATATGAAGTTTGTCAGTACCATATGCTTATAAACAGCCCCACACCATGATGTTCTCACCTCGAAACTTCACTGTTGGTCTGGTGTTTTTAAGGTGATATATAGTGTTTTTTGGCTTCCAAACATGGTGTGTATTATGACATCTAAAGAGTTCAATTTTGGTCTCATCTAACCAGACTATATTCTCCTAGTATTTCACAGACTTGTCTAAATGTTGTTAAGCAAGCTTTGAAGTATGTTTTGCAACAATAAGGTAGCGAAGATCTTAAGACAACTTACTGGTTTTACCCATCATAAAATTTTTCTTGTGTGGGACTTTGGTAATGAGGTGCCTTTTTATAGGCCATCAGTTGAACCTGCTGATATTATTTTATCATTCACTAACTGGCATGATTGCTTTCTAATTACTGATAGATTTCTGCTGGTGTCTTGACTTTCCATGGCTTTGTGCACCTCATTTTCTTCATTTCTTTGCTTTAAATACATTTCTCCTGTGTCACTTCTCATTATTACACATAACTTAATTTAACGACATCTACAGTTAGGTCCATATATATTTGGACAGAGACATTTTTCTAATTTTGGTTCTAGACATTACCACAATGAATTTTAAACAAAACAATTCAAATGCAGTTGAAGTTCAGACTTTCAGCTTTCATTTGAGGGTATCCACATTAAAATTGGATGAAGGGTTTAGGAGTAGAGTTGAGCGAAACAGGTCGGTCAATTTCAGAAATCGCCGACTTTCGCCAAAGTCGGGTTTCATGAAGCGAAACCCGACCATAGCGTGAGGTCGGCCATGATGTCGGCAACCCGAGCGCCAAAGTCGTATTTCAAATGATGCGCCTTTTTTCAGCCAATGATGGAGGAAGCACACTGTGGGCAACGTGATGACATTGGCAGCGGCCACCATCATCTTAGAGAAGGGCATTAAAGTGATTGGCTTTGTGTGACATCACAGGGGTATAAAAGGCTGTGAACGCCGACCGCCATCTTACGTCTGCTGATCTTACAATAGGGAGAGGTGCTGCTGCTGATTCTGAACAGAGAAAGCATTAGGCAGGGAAGAAGAAAAAAAAAACTGCTTCTGCTGATAGCGCTTTTCACTGTACAGTTAGTGTGCAGTGAAAGGGGAGGATTTTTGTTGTGTGCAGCAGCGCTGGTGGTGATTAGGCTGCCTTTTAACGCTACCTGATAGCTGCATTGCTGTGTGCACACTGCTGTTCAAACTGCTTTTTTCAAAGCACTCCAAATTTTATTATTTTGTCCTGGTGAGTTACTGAGCGTTCATTTTTTCATACATCGTCTAGCGGTATACGCTGCTCACACACTACCGTGTATTCCGGCTGCTATCACGGACAAATAAAAGCTATCTGGGTGTGACTCTGGAAGAAAAAGCCGAGGAGTTTGTCCGTTTTTCCAGACCTACACCTTAGAGTTGTGTCTGTTTTTCAAACAGTTTCGTATATCTGCTGTTTGATTACAGTCAAAACTAGACAGAGACAGCGTGTGTCAGTCCGTATACAAATACACGGAGCTTGACAATTTTCCATACAGACACCGTCTAGCGGTGTACGCTCCTCACACACTACCGTGTATTCCGGCTGCTATCACGGACAAATAGAAGCTATCTGGGTGTGACTCTGGAAGAAAAAGCAGAGGCGTTTGTCTGTTTTTCCAGACCTACACCTTAGAGTCGTGTCCGATATTCAAACAGTTTCGTATATCTGCTGTTTGATGACGGTCACAAATAGACAGAGACAGCATGTGTCAGTCCATATACAAATACACGGAGCTTGACAATTTTACATACACACACCGTACAGCGGTGTACGCTCTTCACACACTACCGTGTAACGCCTTCTAGCACGGACAAATAGAAGCTACCTGTGTGTGACTCTGCAAAAAAAAAAAACGAGGCGTTTGTCCATTTTTCCACACCTACACCTTAGAGTCGTGTCCGTTTTTCAAACAGTTCCGTATATCTGCTTGTTGGATTACGGCCCAATACATACTGTGAGAGCTTCTGTGACTAACATAATATATACGTTGATTTAATTTGTTTAATACACCTTACACAGCTGGACGCTCCTCATCCTCATACAGTACCATTTCTCTACTGGTATTTTGGTTACATTTTCCCAAAAATGAGGAAGTATGGTGGAACAGGCCGCAGACGTGGGCGCGGCTGGAACTGATGGTGGTGGTGCATCGGCAAGTTCTGGCAAAAGCACAATAGTAGCTAAAGCAGGAGGTGTTGAGCCTGCGTCATCCTCTGGCCCAAGAAGGCCTGTAAGGTTGCCTTTTCTTGGAGTAGGAAAATCGCTTTTAAAGCCGGAGCATCAGGAACAGGTCTTGGCATACATTGCCGAAACAGCCATCAGCTCTATTGCCTCCTCTTCTGAACGGTCGAAACCTGCAAGCACGGAGTCGTCAGTGCAGGGTTCTGGTCATAAAAACCCCTTTCCTTGTGTCCTTCACCCCCACCAAAAGTTAAGGATGCGGCAGCCCAGACTGCAGATTACTCTATGGGGCTCTTTTCACATACCATGCCTGGGTTATCCAGTCAAATCCTGAATTCCCCAGTCCAAGATGAATCTTACATGGACTGCACTGATGCACAGCCACTGCTAGATGATTCTGCTGGTACATTGACCCACAGCACTACATTGCCCTCCCAGTCTATTGAGCCAGAATCTGACCCTGATGAAACCCAGGTGCCCCTTCCCGCATACCATACCACTTTACACAGTGACACAGAGGAAGGTAAAGAGGAAGGTGCAGATGTCTTTGAAGAGGAGGTGATGGATGACCCTGATCTGGACCCGGATTGGCATCCATTGGGGGAGGAGGGTGGCGCTGGCAATAGTTCAGATAAGGAGAAGGATCCGCAGCAGGCATTGACATCGCAGCAGCGGTTATCTAGCAGGCCCGTAGCTGTCCTAAAACATGGAACAAAAACTAAAAAAGTTGCAGGACAGCTTGACCACAGCGTGTCAACTTAGCACAGCGTGCAAGGCCAGAAAATGTTTACCATAGTAGGAAGAGTGCAGTGTGGCACTTCTTTGTCCAAAATCCTACTGACGAAGCAAAGGTTACCTGTAAGAAGTGCGGAAGGACCTTTAGCCGAGGTAAACAACTCAGAAATTTGAATACCAGTTGCATGCTTAGACATTTAATCAACATGCACTTGCAAGCGTGGACACACTACAAAACCTCAGGTAGCACATGTGCACCTGCTCCGACTGAAGGTAGCCAACAACGCTCCATCTCTACCCCCACTATAAGACCACCGCCACCATTAAGCACACCTCCTCTTCCTCAGACTTGCCCAATTATGCCCTTTGCAGCAGCTGAATGTTCAGCCAACACATCTACATATGCCAATTTTTAAACCTCCCTAACTGGGCTGCCCACCCCTCCCCCAACGGCTGGGGTCAAGACCTGGCACACCCCGGCAAGTGCCATTGCTCTGAACAGGTGGATGGGCCCACTGATGGCCGCCGGCAATGGCACAGGGCCCCTCATAGTACAATACAGTGTCTCAGATGGTGGGAGTACCCACTCGCCGTCAGACACACCAGCGTACTATGAGGGGCCCTGTGCCAGTACCGCCGACCACGATTGTGCCCCGCCCTGCTCGGTCGTGGCCACAGCACTTGCAAGTTGCAATACTTACCTGTCCCTGCTCCACCGCTGTGTAGTCTGGGCAGTTAAATCCTTCACAGGGACAGCCACTCGAAATTTGGTGTATTGACCAATGATGGTTAAGATGTAGCTATGGCCTGTCCTGCTGGCCTCCACCTTCAGATGATCAATGGCTACCATTTGAAATGGAAGTCAGCTTACAAGCGGATGCAGTGGTGGTTTATGATCACCTTTCACAGTTGTGATAGTCACAGACGTGTGACATTCCTCCCACCATTTTTCAATGTCTCCTCTCATGCCAATCCAATAGAATCGCCTACAGCCTGTGGCTTCTGTCTTTTGCACTCCAAAATGACCAGACACATCATGATAGGCAGTGAGGACCATGGGTACATCTCTCCCTGTGATCACAATTTGATGGAGACAAGTAACGGTGATGTGATCCATGCTACTGCGATAAAGCAATCCTTTCTTCACAAAGAACCTTTTTCGCTTTCTCCACAGACACAGTAATTGAGGGTCTGCATAGTCTCTGCAACATATACCGGGAGGTTTCCCTGCGATGAGTAATTCCAAAATTTCTGCTAACACTCGACTTTGCATCTGTACTTGTATCCATACTAAACCTACAAGAGAAGCTGGAGTCTAAATTGCCCCAGACAGTATATAAGCAAAAAACATCTTCTTTCTTATACAAAATATCATTTCATTAGAAATTACATATAATGTGGTACAAACACAATAAGAAATGAGTGTATTATCCTAGGTGGTAAGACACAGAGAAGATGCACCAGGAATTTTATAATATAGCACACATTAGTTACATTATTACAAAATGGTAGGTTTTACAAAACTTGTAGGAAATTATTAAACAAACCATCCAAACTCTCCCAAATAAAGGCTACTGAGTAACGCATATGTAATTTTATGAATATAGGCAGCCACATGATCCACATAAGTTGCTCAGCAATAGTAAAATGCCCAGAGAGGTTGAATAAAAGGGGATATAAGGAATGGTATCCCTGTATAGTCAATCACCAGAACAAACACTACCTTAGATCTCAAAGTGACAGAGTGCTAAATGCCAACGTGCGAAAAAACCTTACCCATGTGGGGTCCTGATGCACCTCACTATCACCTGACGCGTTTCGCCCAACGGGGCTTCCTCGGGGGGGCTGTGTCTTACCATCTAGGATAATATACTCATTTCTTATTGTGTTTGTACCACATTATATGTAATTTCTAATAAAATGATATTTTTATAAGAAAGAAGATGTTTTTTGCTTATATATTGTCTGGGGCAATTTAGATTCCAGCTTCTCTTGTAGGTTTAGTATTAATATAATAGGGGGTTGCCCAATCTTTAAGATGTACTGATGATGGCAGGTTTGATACCCTATGTTGTACTATACTTGTATCCATGTAGTTTCCAGTAGCGGAGATTCTTAACTGGCTTACTGAGATTGAAATGTGTTAGAATGGCGGAACGCGCTAAATAAAAATATAAATAAAGTGCGTTCGCCGCTCGAGGTCCACCGTGCAGTAGGTGAAATAACCACTGCTAAGTGGTGGCAGGAGCAAAATAGCGGAATTGCACACAGGGTTAAACTCCACCCAGGTGAGAAGAGCAATCTCAGTTAAACTCACGGAGATGCCAATAGTACAAAACACAAATAACTGAGCCTGTTGTAGTCACAGTACTCAGTAAAAAACGCACACACGGTATACGGTCACAGGAGTAGCCCAAGAAGGCAGCACTACATCCGTCTCAACCTCCCGTGCGCGGCATTGCAACTGTGAACGCAAAGGAAGTTGCTACTGCAGCACGGCGTGGACACTGCCGCCAAACGACAAAGGCAAGGCACAAGCGCAATGTCGGACGCTAGCAGCTGTGCAAGTTGAATCAGAGGAGCGCTGACGCTGAAACTAACTCAGTCCCTATTCACATGCGTAATATCAGAGGGAAGGGGTTTCAAATGAGTCAGGCACCAGAATCATGCATCCGTCCTCATACACACAGCAGCAAGTATGACTATACTAGTGCATGGCGGAACAGCCATGCACGCCTTTTATAGCAGCCGGGACCTTCTGCACGCTTCCAGATCTCTGAGATGGACCAATGAGAACTGGAGCGGGACCTGAGCACATGACCGATCTCCAATGGGGGATCGTCCCATGAGCATGCCCAGTAAGAGGACAGAAGGACTTAGCCTCAGGAGAGATTTGCAGCAAGGCAATCTCCTCTGAAATCTCCTCTGCAGTGGAAAAATAGGAGGAGAGTGCAGAATGTGAGGATCTGGATCCCTGTTGAGTAAATGGCAGGAATCCGAATCCTAACAGAAATGCATACGAAGATTTAAAAGTACCACAACACTGTATACTGATGTATGCTATGAATACCTTTCGCTTTTTCCACTTTTTTAATTCTGGTGTAATACATAGTGAGCCTGTGAGTGTCTGTGTCTGACTCCGGAAGTATAGATGGAAATTTAACCCTAGACTGGACACACATGGTATGTGCTAATACAGTACCTTGTTTCAAAAATTTGTATTAAGGTATCATCTGTAGGATAACCAACTGTGGGGGGACACTCTTCTTGCCACAGACAAACACGAGACTGAGACATAGTTTGTATTGAACAGGTCCGTTTTTAGTGTCCACCCTTCTGTCAACAACAGCAATTCACCACAGCCGTTTCACATTTCTCTGTACACACGCCCCGGTACCTTCTCTTCCTTTGTAACTATAATTGTGCAATCCTCTGTGGCTCTTCCACTGTGGCTGGCCTTGGCCCAACCACCACAGCGCTGCACCAGTCTGAGCCCACCGTCCGTATGATAGCCCCAGGCCGTCTTCGTCTGCGGCTTCTGTCCTCTGGCTCACCCCCCCGTGACAGCCTCAACTGTCAGTCCTCTCTGGATCCTTTCCACTGTCTCTATTTCCTCAGCAGAACTTTCTCTTTACTGTGCTCCCTTCGCTGACTGACTCTTCCAGAACCTTCCCTCAGCCTTTCATACTTCCAGTTCTGGTAACTCCGCCCACCATCACCTAACAGTTTCTCTGACCAATGGCAGTTATTCAGTTCCACGCCTACACTCTCTACTGCCCTCCAATGGGCAAGCTAAAACACTCCACCCTTTCTCTTTATCTTAGCGATTTCACACCATACTGCACTACACCTCTGCTTCTCACTACAGGCTGGTTTGTCTGTCAGTCCACCTTCCCTACATCATCCATAGTGTGTGAGCATGTGTGGGTTATGCCTTCTATATATACGGTGAATCGGAGAAACAAATTTTTACACTATACTTGATACAGCTTGTTTCTTGTTATACAGTATCTTTGTTCAACATTTAGCATTAAAGTCCAATCCATACTGTGTAAGCGTCTGAGAGTGACTACGGGACTATTTATATGGAGATTTCAATTGTCCCCTAAAAAATATATACTTGCTATCTTGTTATCCAGGAACTTTTTTGCAACGTTTTTTATTATGGTCAAAACCAAACTGAGTGAGCGTCTGAGGGTGACTACGGAAATATATACCGATATTTTCAATTTAGCCAACACTGTATTCAGCAGAACGCTTCTGATACAGTAACCTTTTTAGCTATTTAGATTCTGGTGTAATCCATAATGAGCCTGTAAACGTCTGTCTGTTACTCCGGCAATATATTTGGAACTTTAAGATTACCCCAACACTGTATACAGCTGTACGCTTGTGTTACATAACCCATTTACAGCTTTTCATATTATTGTGTGTTAAGATGAGTCACCGAAGGAGGAAAAAACAAAATACCAGCTAAGTCCAGAAAAACCAGAGAGGTTGGCAGCTATCGGATTGCAGACCCCTGAACCTATCCACAACAACTAGCAGTAGCCGTGGGGGGTTCCTACGGTGCCCTAGACCCCTCGATCACAGCCGGAGAACTATATAGCCTAAAAATAGAAAGGGGAAAAACTAAACTGCCCCAGAGAAGACCCCAAAGCAATAGGCAGCCCCCAACATATAATGACGGTGAAGCAAGATGAAAACACTAACACAGATAGAAAGATAGGTTGAGCAAATGATGGGGCCCAAGCTAACTACATAGGACAGGATAGGAAAGCTGCTGTCTGCCATCCGCAAAAACCCTATAAAAATGAGCCAACCGACTGATAGAAAAAACAGGCCCTGAAGTCGCTAGGCTTCAAAAGACTATATCAGCACTCAGGTATATTCTGAAGACAGCGCAAAAGATCAGAGACAAAAATGGAATTCAGCTCACCCCCGACCGGGGATGGCAGAACTCCCAAAAAACAAGGCAAAACAAAAACAAACTGAAGAGTACAAAGCAGAGCAGAAAAACTTAGCTTTGAGATGCAGGAATCAGACTGGTCTCCAAGAATCCAGCAGGAAAATCACCAGCCAGGAAGAAGGGCGTCGGCAGCCTTATATCCAGTCCTCAATTCCAGCCACCCAGTCATCATCTAGCTGCCCATGTGTCTGATAATCAGCCTCACTACCTTCCTTCACCAGAGGAGGGAGTTCATCAGACCTCAATAGTGAAGGGAAAAATGAACTCACAACAATTGTGTAATCCATACTGGGCCTGAGAGCATTTGTGTCTGCCTCCTGAAATGTATACGGAGAATGAGAATGTTTATACTGTACTATATATACCTTTTAACTGGTGATACTGTACCCTTTTTCAACTTGTTATTTTATTGGGTAATCCATACTGAGCCTGTGAATGTCTGTGTATGCCTCATGAAATATATATGGAGATTTACTGTTATCCATAGACTGTATAGAGCTGTATGCTTATGATACAGTACCATGTATCTGCTGGCATTTTGGGTCCATTTTCAAAAACATGAGGAAGTATGGCGGAAGAGGATGCAGATGTGGGCGTGGAGGGCCACCTGGTACTGATGGTGGTGGTGGTGCATCTGCTGGTAGTGCCAAAAACACAATAGCAGCTAAGGCAGGAGGTGTTGAGCCAGCGTCATGGTGTAGCTCTGGAAGGCCTGTAAGGCTCCCTTTTCTGGGAGTAGGTAGACTGCTTTTAAAGCCGGAGTATCAGGAACTGTTTGTGGCTTACATTGCTGAAACAGCCTCCTGCTCTATGGCCTCCTATTCTGAAGTTGTAAAAAATGCAAGCACTGAGTCATAACTGCAGGCTTCTGGTCAGGAGCAACCCCTTTCCTTGTGTCCTTCACCCACACTAAAAGTGAAGGATGTGGAAACACACACTTCAGATTACTCCATGGAGCTCTTTTCACATACCATGCCTGGATTAATTAAAAATAGGGCCCATCATGTACTGGAGCAATGTAAATGGGGAAGATCAGACACTGGAGCAGCATCTAAGGGGCACATTATACACTGGAGCATAACAAATGTGGCCCATTATATATGGAGCATTATTAGAGCCCATCATACACTGGAGCATCATCCATGAGGCCCATCATGTACTGGAGCAATGTAAATGGGGCAGATCAGACACTGGAGCAGCATCTAAGGTGCACATTATACACTGGAGTATTACAAATGGGGCCCATTACATATGGAGCATTATTAGAGCCATCATACACTGGAGCATCATCCATGAGGCCCATGATGTACTGGAGCAATGTAAATGGGGCAGATCAGACACTGGAGCAGCATTTAAGGGGCACATTATACACTGGAGCATTACAAATGGGGCCCATTATATATGGAGCATTATTGGAGCCCATCAGACACTGGAGCATCATCCATGAGGCCCATGATGTACTGGAGCAATGTAAATGGGGCAGATCAGACACTGGAGCAGCATTTAAGGGGCACATTATACACTGGAGCATTACAAATGGGGCCCATTATATATGGAGCATTATTGGAGCCCATCAGACACTGGAGCATCATCCATGAATCCATGAGGCCCATCATGTACTGGAGCAATGTAAATGAGGCAGATCAGACACTGGAGCAGCATTTAAGGGGCACATTATACACTGGAGCATTACAAATGGGGCCCATTATATATGGAGCATTATTGGAGCCCATCAGACACTGGAGAATCATCCATGAATCCATGAGGCCCATCATGTACTGGAGCAATGCAAATGAGGCAGATCAGACACTGGAGCAGCATCTAAGGGGCACATTATACACTGGAGCATTACAAATGGGGCCCATTATATATGGAGCAGTATTGGAGCCCATCAGACACTGGAGCATCATCCATGAGGCTCGTCTTGTACTGGAGCAATGTACATGGGGCAGATCAGACACTGGAGCAGTATCTAAGGGGCACATTATACACTGGAGCATTAGAAATGGAGACCATTATATATGGAGCATTATTAGGGCCCATGATACACTGGAACATCATCCATGAGGCCCATCATGTACTGGAGCAATGTAAATGGGGCAGATCAGACACTGGAGCAGCATCTAAGGGGCACATTATACACTGGAGCATCACAAATGGGGACCATTATATATGGAGCATTATTAGGGCCCATGATACACTGGAACATCATTCATGAGGCCCATGATGTACTGGAGCATTGTAAATGGGGCAGATCAGACACTGGAGCAGCATCTAAGGGGCACATTATACACTGGTGCATTAGAAATGGGGCCCATTATACATGGAGCATTATTGGAGCCCATCAGACACTGGAGCATCATCCATGAATCCATGAGGCCCATCATGTACTGGAGCAATGTAAATGAGGCAGATCAGACACTGGAGCAGCATCTAAGGGGCACATTATACACTGGAGCATTACAAATGGGGCCCATTATATATGGAGCATTATTGGAGCCCATCAGACACTGGAGCATCATCCATGACTTCATGAGGCCCGTCTTGTACTGGAGCAATGTACATGGGGCAGATCAGACACTGGAGCAGTATCTAAGGGGCACATTTTACACTGGAGCATTACAAATGGGGCCCATTATATATGGAGCATTATTAGAACCCATCATACACTGGAGCATCATCCATGAGGCCCATCATGTACTGGTGCAATGTAAATGGGGCAGATCAGACACTGGAGCAGCATCTAAGGGGCACATTATACACTGGAGCATTACAAATGGGGCCCATTATATGTGGAGCATTATTAGAGCCCATGATACACTGGAGTATCATCCATGAGGCCCATGATGTACTGGAGCAATGTAAATGGGGCAGATCAGACACTGGAGCAGCATCTAAGGGGCACATTATACACTGGAGCATTACAAATGGGGCCCATTATACATGGAGCATTATTGGGGCCCATCAGACACTGGAGCATCATCCATGAATCCATGAGGCCAGTCATGTACTGGAGCAATGTACATGGGGCAGATCAGACACTGGAGCAGTATCTAAGGGGCACATTATACACTGGAGCATTACAAATGGGGCCCATTATATATGGAGCATTATTAAAGCCCATCATACACTGGAGCATCATCCATGAGGCCCATCATGTACTGGAGCAATGTAAATGGGGCAGATCAGACACTGGAGCAGCATCTAAGGGGCACATTATACACTGGAGCATTACAAATGGGGCCCATTATATATGGAGCATTATTGGAGCCCATCAGACACTCGAGTATCATCCATGAATCCATGAGGCCCATCATGTACTGGAGCAATGTAAATGGGGCAGATCAGACACTGGAGCAGCATCTAAGGGGCACATTATACACTGGATCATTACAAATGGGGCCCATTATATATTGAGCATTATTGGAACCCATCAGACACTGGAGCATCATCCATGAATCCATGAGGCCCATCAAGAACTGGAGCAATGTAAATGGGGCAGATCAGACACTGGAGCAGCATCTAAGGGGCACATTATACACTGGAGCATTGCAAATGGGGCATATTATATATGGAGCATTATGTGGAGCTCATCAGATACTGTATGAAACATTATATGTGACTAATTATTTGGTATGGAGAAATATATGCAGCTCACTATTCTGTATGGCACACAATGTGGTGGCCATAATACTGTATGAAGTAATATACTGTCCTGTTTTTGAGCTATTGTACAATTTAAAATAAATCAGTCATGTCATGTAAGCAGTGAAGCATGTGTCATTGTACTACACCTATATTTCTGTTTCGTATCGGAGCATCATGAGTTGTGGTATGTGTTAAAGGGGTGCACTGACACTCTTTGGCCCAGGGCACATGAAAACCTGGAACCAGCCCAACCCCCCCACAACTTTAGCCAAATGACCCCTAGTTTTCAATGCGTAACTATTATTAGGAAGTAAATTAAGGTTGACAAGCTTCAGCTATAAGAATTGATGCTTTTGGCATTGAAATGGGCACTGTAGGTGTGTTTACTGTCCTCCACTCCCTGCTGACTTTGCTTCCCCATTGACTTGCATTGGGTTTCGTGTTTCAATCGGCCTCCGACTTTTCCCTATGGTCGGCCGATTTCGTTCGACCCGACTTTTGCGAAAGTCGGGTTTCATGAAACCCGACTCGACCCGAAAAAAGGCAAAGTCGCTCATCTCTATTTAGGAGTTTCAGCTCCTTAACATGTGCCACCCTATTTTTAAAGGGACCAAAAGTAATTGGACAATTGACTCCAAGGCTATTTCATGGACAGGTGTGGGCAATCCCTTCATTACGTCATTCTCAATTAAGCAGATAAAAGCCCTGGAGTTGATTTGAGGTGTGGTGCTTGCATTTGGAAGGTTTTGCTGTGAAGGAAACATTCTGTCAAAGGAGCTCTCCATGCAGGTGAAACAAGCCATCCTTAAGCTGCAAAAACAGAAAAAACCCATCCGAGAAATTGCTACAACATTAGGAGTGGCAAAATCTACAGTTTGGTACATCCTGGGAAAGATAGAAAGCATTTGTGAACTCATCAATGCAAAAAAGACCTGGGCGCCCACGGAAGACAACAGTGGCGGCATGATCGCAGAATAATCTCCATGGTGAAGAGAAACCCCTTCACAACAGCCAACCAAGTGAACAACACTCTCCAGGAGGTAGGCGTATCAATATCCAAATCTACCATAAAGAGAAGACTGCTTGAAAGTAAATACAGAGGGTTCACTGCACGGTGCAAGCCACTCATAAGCATCAAGAATGAAAAGGTTTGACTGGACTTTGCTAAAAAACATCTAAAAAAGCCAGCACAGTTCTGGAAGAAAATTCTTTTGACAGATGAAACCAAGATCAACCTCTACCAGAATGATGGAAAAAGAAAATTATGGCGAAGGCGTGATACAGCTCATGATCCAAAGCATACTACATCATCTGTAAAGCACGGCGGAGGCAGTGTGATGACTTGGGCATGCATGGCTGCCAGTGGCACTGGGTCACTTGTGTTTATTGATGATGTGACACAGGACAGAAGCAGCCGAATGAATTCTGAGGTATTCAGAGCCATACTGTGCGCTCAGATCCAGCCAAATGCAGCCAAACTGATTGTCCATCTGTAGTATGAAACGACGACCAATGACTCAAAACATAAAGCCAAAGCAACCCAGGAGTTTATTAAAGCAAAGAAGTGGAATATTCTTGAATGGCCAAGTCAGTCACCTGATCTCAACCCAGTTGAGCATGCATTTCACTTGTTAAAGACTAAACTTCAGACAGAAAGGCCCACAAACAAACAGCAACTGAAAACCACCGCAGTGAAGGCCTGGCAGAGCATAAAAAAGGAGGAAATACAGCGTCTGGTGATGTCCATGAGTTCAAGACTTCAGGCAGTCATTGCCAACAAAGGGTTTTCAACCAAGTTCTAGAAATGAACATTTTATTTACAATTATTTAATCTGTCTAATTACTATCTAAGTACTTTTGGTCCCTTTAAAAACAGGGTGGCACCCTCAAATGAAAACTGAAAGTCTGAACTTCAACCGCATCTGAATTGTTTTGTTTAAAATTCATTGTGGTAATGTCTTGAACCAAAATTTGAAAAATGTAGTCTCTGTCCAAATATATATGGACGTAAGTGTATGGTTTGATTGTGTGGATTGGATATCTGGAGAGAATTTCATGTCAATTACACCTTTAGAAATATATTTACTTAGAAAATTGGTGATGTGTTCAATGCTTAGTTCATGCACTGTATGGATATACAGTGGGAAATCAAATTTTGGGGGCAAATTTGCCAAAATAGTAAAAATCAAATTTTGAAAGATCTCTTCATCTCTCCTGGTCTGTCACTGACTATAATATAGCAACTTTGTGGCCTTTGGAGAGGACTGGTTGATGATATTGGTTGTCCTTCAGAATTGAAAATAAATGTCCATAATTTTCAAATAGAGATTAAAATTTGTTGAACTAACCCTTTACAGATATTTTCCTTATGAAACCTACTTGTAGTATCTCAGACTACTTGTACAATCAGAATTCATGCATGTTATCCATAGAAAATAGTGTTTATGGCAAATAGCATTGATAAACTGGATAATATATGCAAAAAGCAGAACAGTGATTCATTTTTCTCCCTGATATCATGGCTGTCTGAATTTCACAGCTATGTTTCTACGGGGGAATACTTTTCTGATGAGTTACACTTGCTATAAAATATTAAAGCCTAGTTGACTTCCTCTATCATCGCCTTAAGCATTGTCCTGCTTTGAAGACGCAAAATGTGTTGTATCTGAAATAATACTAATGAGAGATTAACTCTGCTTTCGACTTTTAAACTAATATCAGAAGTATCTGTTGTAGTTCATTAAAATCCGCAGCATATGCCATTTGGTGAATTGAGGCAATTAATTCAAATCCCTGATTTATTCCTGTTGAATGCTGCCTTCCGTAGGGAGACCAAAGCTTCTATTACAGAAGTGGGTCCATTTGACGTACAGAGACCAGGTCTTTCCAAACAATGTTCTGTCCCAGTGCATTTATTATTCTGGCGAATGGCACTTTGTACTAAGGTTAAGGACAATTGTAAGAACAACTTCCTGTGCTCTTAAAGACTTATGAAGCAAATGAATGAAACTGTTTGGTGGAAAAGACACTTAAAATTGCCGTTCCTTGAAAATAATAAAATGTTAAGATAAAAGATCTGTACAGAGAGTACTCTGAGGCATTTATAATACATTCTGCAGACATACATTATGTCATGTCTAGTTCCCCGGAATCAAGAGATGCTTAATTAGTGGGAACTTTTCCCTGAGCTTTTAGAAAATAAAAATTGCAACATCTCCAACAAAAAAAATGTACTGTACATGTATTATTTTATAAAAAAAAGCAGAAAAACACTTAATGAACACAACTGCCCACAAATAATGGTTTGTCAAACATTTCACATGGACCTATAATATTACACATGTGCTCATACCATAGCACAGATGAACCGTAGCAGGACACATCCATTTTGATTGTCATTGCTATGTAAGAGAAGGAAAGACTCAGTTGGTTAAAAAACACAAAAAAACAGAACACTGAACATTGCCTGTTCAGACTAATCCAGGCTTCTGTTGCACCAAGTTGATGGGATGCTCATAATTTTGCACATGTATCATGAATAGTGTTGAGCATTCCGATACCGCAAGTATCGGGTATCGGCCGATACTTGCTGTATCGGAATTCCGATACCGACTTCCGATATTTTTTCAATATCGGAATTCGGCATCGGAATCGGAAGTTCAGTTGATTGACGGCCTGACGTCATCATGATGCGCGGTGTGTGCGCATCATGATGCGCCGTCATTTCGGGCCTTCCGGGGGTCTCTGCCGGCCTGCCGGGGGGCTGTGCCGGCCTGCCGGGGGGCTGTGTGGACTGCCCGGGGTCTCTGCCGGCCTGCCGGGGGGCTGTGCCGGCCTGCCGGTGGTCTGTGCACCCTGTGGGGGTCTGTACCGGCCTGCCGGGGGGCTGTGCCGGCCTGCCGGGGGGCTGTGCTGATGTCCGGGGGTCTGTGCAAGCATCGTCCGATGGGACTACAAGTCCCATCGGGCGATGCCTGCTACCATGACAGTGATTGACACATTAGCCAATGATGGGACAGTAGTAGTCCCATCATCCGGCTAATGTGTTAAATGTTAAAAAAAAAAAAAAAAAAAAAATACTACATACATACTACATGCATGCTACATACATACTACATGCTACATACATACTACATATATACTACATACATACTACATACATGCTACATACATACTACATGCATGCTACATACATACTACATGCTACATACATACTACATGCATGCTACATACATACTACATATATACTACATACATACTACATACATGCTACATACATACTGCATGCTACATACATACTACATACATACTACATACATACTACATGCATGCTACATACATACTACATATATACTACATGCATGCTACATACATACTACATGCTACATACATACTACATATATACTACATGCATGCTACATACATACTGCATGCTACATGCATGCTACATACATACTACATACATACTACATACTACATATATACTACATGCATGCTACATACATACTACATGCTACATACATACCACATATATACTACATACATACTACATACTACATATATACTACATGCATGCTACATACATACTACATGCTACATACATACCACATACATACTACATACATACTACATGCTACATACATACTACATATATACTACATGCATGCTACATACATACTACATGCTACATACATACCACATACATACTACATACATGCTACATATATACTACATGCATGCTACATACATACTACATATATACTACATGCATGCTACATACATACTACATGCTACATGCATGCTACATACATACTACATACATACTACATGCTACATACATACCACATATATACTACATACATACAATACATTCATACAATACATACATAGACATACAGTACATATAACATAGAGTAACATACTTACCAATACTTGTCACATTGTTCCCCGAAGCCATTGTCTTTCCGGAATAAATATTAACATAACAAACCACAAAAATACTCACCCACGATCCGAAGCAGTCCACGAGTGTGTCCCACGACGATCTTGGGTAGAGAACTGCAGCATCAGATGATGCTGCCGTTCTCTACGGGCTGCAGGAATCCAATGACGGAAGGTAGGTATCCTTCCGCACTGTATTCCTCCGCCACTTAAAAAAAAAAAAGTCCCTAGTCTCACTTTATGCCATTGCTGTGTGGGAATTTCCCACACAGCAATGGCATAAAGTGAGACTAGGGACTTTTTTTTTTTTTAAGTGGCGGAGGAATACAGTGCGGAAGGATACCTACCTTCCGTCATTGGATTCCTGCAGCCCGTAGAGAACGGCAGCATCAGCTGATGCTGCAGTTCTCTACCCAAGATCGTCGTGGGACACACTCGTGGACTGCTTCGGATCGTGGGTGAGTATTTTTGTGGTTTGTTATGTTAATATTTATTCCGGAAAAGACAATGGCTTCGGGGAACAATGTGACAAGTATTGGTAAGTATGTTACTCTATGTTATATGTACTGTATGTCTATGTATGTATTGTATGAATGTATTGTATGTATGTAGTATATATGTGGTATGTATGTAGCATGTAGTATGTATGCAGTATGTATGTAGCATGCATGTAGCATGCAGTATGTATGTAGCATGCATGTAGTATATATGTAGTATGTATGTAGCATGCATGTAGTATATATGTATGAATGTATGTAGCATGTAGTATGTATGTAGTATATATGTAGTATGTATGTAGCATGTAGTATGTATGTAGCATGCATGTAGTATATATGTAGTATGTAGCATGTAGTATGTATGTAGCATGCATGTAGTATATATGTGTTATGTATGTAGCATGTAGCATGCATGTAGCATGCATGTAGTATGTATGTAGTATATATGTGGTATGTATGTAGCATGCAGTATGTATGTAGCATGCATGTAGTATATATGTAGTATGTATGTTGCATGTAGTATGAATGTAGCATGTATGTAGTATGTAGTATGAATGTAGCATGTATGTAGTATGCATGTTGTATGTATGTAGCATGTAATATTTTTTTTTTTTTTTACATTTAACACATTAGCCGGATGATGGGACTACTACTGTCCCATCATTGGCTAATGTGTCAATCACTGTCATGGTAGCAGGCATCGCCCGATGGGACTTGTAGTCCCATCGGACGATGCCTGCACAGACCCCCGGAGCCTGCACAGACCACCGGCAGGCCGGCACAGCCCCCCGGCAGGCCGGCACAGCCCCCCGGCAGGCCGGCACAGCCCCCCGGAGCCTGCACAGCCCCCCGGGAGGCCGGCACAGCCCCCCGGAGCCTGCACAGACCACCGGCAGGCCGGCACAGACCACCGGAGCCTGCACAGACCCCCTGGCAGGCCGGCACAGCCCCCCGAAAGGCCCGTACAGACCCCAGAGAGGCTGTACAAGGGCAGGAAAGGGTTTTTCTTATTCCGATACCGGAAGTCCCATAGACTTGAATGGGACTTCCGGTATCGGAATCGGCGATACCGATGCTTTTTTTAAAGATCGGCCGATACCATCCGATACGATACTTTGAAGTATCGGACGGTATCGCTCAACTCTAATCATGAATCATTGATATGAGTATTGTTTTTGTGGAACACCCTAGGTCCTCTGATATCTGTGGATTTGGACAGTGGAACTGAACTTAGAATTGTGACCAAGGTCATGCATTCGTGGAAGCTATTTATACTATCCCAAAAAGGCAGATGATCAAAGAGAATGCGCCATGCCAATGGTATAGTAACGCACTGGCATTGGTTCCAGGAACATGGCAACAATTTCTCCTTGCTTCATTTGCCTTCACAGCTCCAGTATCCTAATTCGATAGAGCATCTCTGGGACTAGATAGAAAGTGATGTCAGAGAATGTCAGTAACGCCATCTAATTTGTGAGAACTGTAAGAATTTATCAGGTCCATATGGGCCAAAATTCCAGCAGAACGATTTGAACACCTCGTAAAATCTATGCCATGAAAAATTGATGATGTTCTGGAGGACAAAGGAATTCCTATGCACTGTAAAATGGCAGTCTCTATTAATATACACAGTATACAATTAATACTTTATTATCAGCTCCATACATTCAGGCTTCAATCCTGTTTGCATGATCTCCTCTGGGTAAGACTGTAATTGACAGTCACAATCAGGGGTGGGACGATCTAGGATGCACATTCAGCGGAAGTGTATTGCTGTACAGGGACTCGTTGGATCCCTGCACTAAAATAAATGCTCTCGGCCAATCATAGACTGGCAGCTGACGTTGGCATGCCAGTGACTAGTGGCACACACACTGAAGTCAGATACAGAAGGGGACGTTGCACATTGTGTGACTGGAGAATGGTATGAAGAATTTATTTATTTAATGTATGGGAAAAGAGCTGTAGAACATTATACCAGGACATTGTACCAGGAAGTGGTCCATAATGGGGAAGGAAGGGGACCAGGATGGGGGGGCATTTTACCAGGAAGTGGAACAGGATGGAGGACATTACACCAGGAAGGGGTCCAGGATGACGGTCGTTATACCAGAATGGGGCCTTGAATGGGGGTCATTATACCAGGAAGGGGCCCAGAATGGGGAACATTGTCATAAGATGGGAAACATCTTACCATGAAGGGGTTCACAATGAGGGACATTATACCAGGAT
Source organism: Dendrobates tinctorius (assembly GCF_039654945.1). NCBI lineage: Eukaryota > Metazoa > Chordata > Amphibia > Anura > Dendrobatidae > Dendrobates > Dendrobates tinctorius. The sequence continues at coordinate 847,413 of NW_027361717.1, forward strand.
GGGAGACATTGTTACAAGATGGGTCACAGGATGGATATTATAACAAGAAGACACCCAGGACAGGGGATATTATAGCAAGAAGGGGCCTAAGATGAGAGCTATTATTATATGATGGGGGCCATGATGTGGGAGATTATTAAAGGAATCAGCCAGATTGGGAGACATTATTACATTGGGTGCAAACACACATGTAATTATAGGATCTAAAATGTTACAAGAGCCCAGGTCCAGAATTTGCCTTAGGGCACATCGGACTCTAGTTACGCCATTGGCCACCACTCTAAGAAAAACTTCAAAGCTGACAATTTAAAGCTTTGTGGTGCTGCAAATAACAGTGATGTCAACTAGAGTTGAGTGAAACGGGTCGAAAAATTTCAAAAGTCGCCGACTTTTGGCAAAGTCGGGTTTCATGAAACGAAACCCGACCCTAGGATGAGGTCGGCCACAAGGTCGGCGACTTACGCGCCAAAGTCGCGTTTCAAAAGTTTGTTTTGCGCTCTTTTTCAGCCAATCAGGATCCACGGACACTGTGGGCAACGTGATGACATAGGCAGGGGTCACCACCATCTTTCAAAAGGGCATGCAAGTGATTGGCTTGCTTTGGTGGGCGTCACAGGGATTATAAAAGGGCGTGCACGCCGACCGCCATCTTACTTCTGCCGATCTTAGCATAGGGAGAGGTTGCTGCTGCTGATTCTGTAGGGAGAGCATTAGGCAGGGAAGAAGAAAAAAAACTGCTTCTGCTGCTAGCGATTTTGCCTGTACAACACACCAGTCACTGTGTGTGCAGTGCAAGGGGAGGCTATATTGTGGTGGATGAGCGGTGTTGGTTGTTAGGCTGCCTTCTAAGGCTTCCTGACAGCTGCATTGCTGTTTACCCACTGCTCTGCAAACTGCTTTTTTAAAAGCAATCTCAATTTTTTTTTTTGTCTTGCTGAGGTACTGAGCGTGCATTTTTTCACACCATACAGTGGTGTATGCTCCTCACACAGTACCATGTAACGGCTGTTATCACAGCCACAGTGAAGCTATCTGTGTGTCACTCTGTGAGAATAAGTCGAGGACATGTTCCGTTCTTACAGACCTGCACCTACTAGTTTTGTCTAGCTTTCAAACAGTTAAATATATTTGCTGTTTGATCACATTCAAAACTATAGAGAGACAGCATGTGTCAGTCCTTATACTTAAAAAACACGGAGCTTGACAATTTTACGTACACCGGACAGTCGTGTACGTGCACGCTCCTCTCAGTACCGTGTAACGGCTGTTATCACGGCCACAGTGAAGCTATCTGTGTGTCACTCTGTGAGAATAAGTGGAGGACATGTTCCGTTCTTACAGACCTGCACCTACTAGTTTTGTCTAGCTTTCAAACAGTTAAATATATTTGCTGTTTGATCACATTCAAAACTATAGAGAGACAGCATGTGTCAGTCCGTATACTTAAAAAAAACGGAGCTTGACAATTTTACGTACACCGGACAGCCGTGTACGTGCACGCTCCTCTCAGTACCTTGTAACGGCTGTTATCACGGCCACAGTGAAGCTATCTGTGTGTCACTGTGGAAGGATAAGTGGAGGACTTGTTCCGTTCTTACAGACCTACACTCTAGGGAGATTCCTATTCTGCCCAATTCTACATACACCTTGTAGTTTGTGATACACTAGCCAATTTCTGCCTGTGACATAGCGCTCTGATATTCAGTGGGCCTCACACAATCCAAAAGTGTTCAGTGTCCACTAGTGCGTGCAGAAATTCAAAATCTCCCTTATCCTGTAGTCACTTTTTTCACACCTGTGCCATCGAGCCTGTGACATAGCGCTGTGATATTCAGTGGGCCTCACACAATCCATAAGTGTCCAGTGTCCACAAGTGTGTGCAGAAATTCAAAATCTCTGTGATCCTGTAGTCACTTTTTTCACACCTGTGCCATCGAGCCTGTGACATAGTGCTCTGATATTCAGTGGGCCTCACACAATCCAAAAGTGTCCAGTGTCCACTAGTGTGTGCAGAAATTCAAAATCTCCCTTATCCTGTAGTCATTTTTTTCACACCTGCGCCATCGAGCCTGTGACATAGCGCTCTGATATTCAGTGGGCCTCACACAATCCAAAAGTGTCCAGTGTCCACTAGTGTGTGCAGAAATTCAAAATCTCCCTTATCCTGTAGTCACTTTTTTCACACCTGTGCCATCGAGCCTGTGACATAGCGCTGTGATATTCAGTGGGCCTCACACAATCCATAAGTGTCCAGTGTCCACAAGTGTGTGCAGAAATTCAAAATCTCCCTTGTCCTATAGACACCTTGTACCTTGTTTTACATTACTATATAGTTTGTTGGATTTTGTCTACATTTCTACAAAAAATGAGGAATGCTGGTGGAAGAGGCCGTGGAATTGGGCGGGGGTTGGCAGCTGGTAATGATGGTGTTGGTGGTGGATCTGATGGTAGTGGCAAGAGCAAAATAGGACCGAATGCAGGAGGTGTTGAGCCTGCGTCATCGTCTGGCTCCATAAGGCTTCGAAGGCTTAGTTTTCTAGGAGTTGGCAAACCGCTTTTAAAGCCAGAGCATCAGGAAAAAGTTTTGTCTTACATTGCTGACTAAGCCTCCAGCTCTGTCGCCTCCTCTTCTGAAGTTGTAAAAAGTAAAAGCACTGAGTCGTCATTGGAGGCTCATGTTCATGAACCACACCTTTCCTTGTATCCTTCACCCCAACCAAGATTGAAGGATGACGCAGGCCATACTACTGATTACTCCATGGAGCTGTTTTCACATACCATGCCTGGATTATCAAGTGAAATGGTGAATTACCCAGGCCAAGATGAATCTGACATGGAGTGCACTGATGCACAGCCGCTGATAGATGATTCTGCTGGTACATTCACTCAGAGCACTACATTGTCCTCGCAGTGTACAGAGCCAGATTCTGACCCTGATGAGACTCAGGTGCCCCTTCCCGCACACTATACCACCATACACGGTGACACAGAGGAAGGTGCACATGACATTGAAGAGGAGGTGATGGATGACCCAGTTGTTGACCCAGATTGGCATCCATTGGGGGAAGAGGGTGCTGCTTCCAATAGCTCAGATGAGGAGCATCCACAGCAGACATCGACATCGCAACAGCTGTTATCTGGCAGGCCCGGAGCACTCCAAAGACAGGTTCCAAAAATCAAAAGAGCTGCTGGACAGCTTGTCCAGAGGGTCAAAAGATCACAGCATGCTAGGCCGCAAAATGTCTGCCAAAGTAGGAAGAGTGCAGTGTGGCACTTTTTTGAACAAAATCCTCATGATCAGGCCAAGGTTATCTGTAAGAAGTGCGCAAAGACCTTTAGCCGAGGGAAAAATCTGAAAAATTTGAATACCAGTTGCATGCTTAGACATTTAACCACCATGCACTTGCAAGCGTGGACACAACACCAAACCTCAAGTGCCACTTGTGCAACTGATCACAAAGAAGGTAGTCAGCAACGCTACATTGTTTCCCCCACTGTAAGCCCACCGGTTAGCACAGCAGCAAATGTTGAGGTGTCGTTGCAAGGCCACAGCAGTCAGGGAATCCCACTGTTATATCAATGAAATACTGAACCTAGGCCATCAGAAAGAACACCAACTCCATCACTATCATCAACCCTCTCTCAGTCCGCCCTGTCCACCGCTACTTCCACCATATGCAGCTCTCAAGTCCAGCTCACCCTCCCAGACACTATGAGTAGGTCAAGAAAGTACTCAGTCTCTCATCCGCATACACTGGGTTTGAACGCCCACATTGCCAAACTAATCTCGTTTGAGATGATGCCCTATCGGTTGGTGGAAAGCGCAGCTTTCCGCGAACTCATGGCCTATGAAGTACCACGCTATGACCTACCCAGTCGCCACTTCTCTCGCAAAGCCATCCCAGCCCTCCACCATCATGTAAAAGACCGCATTGTCCATGCACTCAAGCAGTCAGTGAGTGGAAAGGTGCACCTCACAACTGATGCATGGTCCAGTCGGCATGGCCAGGGCCGTTACGTGTCCATCACTGCGCACTGGGTTAATGTGGTGGATGCAGGGTCCACAGGGGACAGCGGTGGTGGGACAGTGCTGCCTAGCCCACGGTATAGGAAACAGTTGGCTGTAGGCGTTCGACCCTCCTCCTCCTCCTCCTCAAGCGAAAGCTCGTCCACAGAGCGCAGTCGTACGATCTGCAGCTGCCACTGTTGCACACAAGGTGTCCCCCTATCGAGCAGCTAGTGGAAAGCGTCAGCAGTCTGTGTTGCAGATGATGTGTTTGGGCGACAGACACACTGCCGAGGTGCTGGCCGAGTACTTGAAGCGACAAACTGAGTCATGGCTGGGCAGTGTACATCTTGAGGCAGGCAAGGTAGTTAGTGATAACGGCCGTAATTTTGTGGCAGCCATAGCCCTTTCAAAACTCAGCCACATACCTTGCTCGGCTCACACCTTGAACCTGGTGGTGCAGTGCTTCCTCAAAAATTATCCGGAGTTAACAGCCCTGCTCCAAAAGGTGCGAAGACTGTGCGCGCACATCCGCTGGTCGCCTGTACACTCCGTTCGTATGCAGAAGCTGCAGCGATTGCTCCACCTTCCCAACCACCACCTCATTATCGACATTGCAACAAGGTGGAACTCCACCCTACACATGGTGGAGCGGCTGTGCGAGCAGAGGCAGGCCATAATGCATTTGTGGGAGGATACACGGCCAGGCACTTTGAGAGCAGACATGGAGTTGACAGGTGTGCAGTGGTCTAAGCTGAAAAACCTCTGTAAAGTCCTTCAGTGTTTTGAGGAATGCACACGGCTGGTAAGCGCAGACGATGCCATCCTAAGCATGAGCATCCCACTTATGCGTCTGCTCATGCAAACTTTGACGCACCTTAAGGAGCAGGCGTCTGCAGCCAATGTTGATGAGGAGGAAGAGGAGGAGGGAATCCTTGATGACATTCAGCCATTGTCTGCTCAGGGACCTCTCCTGGACGAGGTGGAGGAAGAAGAGGAGGAGGAGGATGATGATGGGGATGATTACTTAGGGGAGGAGGATGCATCTCGTGGGGCAAGTGAAAATGTTGGCGTGGCAAGGTCTGGTACAGGGTTTGTGCGTGACTGGAGGGATGTGGATTTGCCAGAAAGTGCTCCTCCAACCAGCACTCGCAGTGCATCATTGACACCGGGAACATTGGCCCACATGTCAGATTATGCCTTGCAGATCCTAAAAAGGGACCCCCGCATTGCCAAAATAATGAACGATGACGACTACTGGTTGGCCAGCATCCTGGATCCACGCTATAAAGGCAAATTACAAAACATCATGCCACAGGAGAACCTTGACCTAATATTGGCTAATAAACAAGCAACTCTGGTAAATCGGTTGCTTGAGGCATTCCCAGCACACAGCAGCAGTGATGGTTCTCACACGAGCCGTACGGGCCGGGGGCAGCTTGGCAGAGGTGTTCATGGTGCACACAGCAGAAGTGGCGTTGGAGACAGGGGTTTCATGACAATGTTGTGGACTGATTTTTCAAGTACCGCTCACACAACTGGTAATACTGCATCGATGGAAAGTGACAGGAGACAGCAGTTGTCAACTATGGTTACAAACTACTTTTCCTCCCATATCGATGTTCTCCCACACAGGTCATTCCCCTTTGACTATTGGGCTGCTAAACTGGACACCTGGCCTGAATTGGCACAATATGCCTTACAGGAGCTCGCTTGCCCAGCTGCAAGTGTGCTATCGGAAAGAGTCTTCAGTGCAGCTGGATCAATCCTGACAGAAAAAAGGACCCGTCTGTCAACCCAAAATGTGGATGATCTAACCTTCATTAAAATGAACCATGCATGGGTTTCCAAGGATTTTGTCCCACCTTCTCCTGATGACACATAGGGTGACAGAAAAATGGCTTGCTTTGGTCCACCTCTTCCTGGGACTTGACCTATTTCACCTTTTGCATCAGCTGAATGTCCAACATCAACATATGCCACTTTCTAAAACTCCCTAACTGTGCTGCCTCCCCCCCCATGGCCGGGGTCACCACCTAGCGCACGACACGGTGCGAGTGCCGTTGCCCTGGACAGGTGGGTAGGCCGACTCTTGGGAGCGGGCACTGGCACAGGGTCCCTCATAGTGCAATCAAGTGTCTCTGACGGTGGTGGTGCACAACCGCCGTCAGACACACCGCCGTACTATGAGGGGCCCAGTGCCAGTACCGACGCCCACGAGTGGGCCCCCCTTGCTTGGGCAGGGCCCCAGCATTTGCAATCTTTACCTCTCCCTGCTCCTCCGCTGTGTAGTCTGGGCCGTCAAATCCATACTGTGCCTGACACCGTCTGAGCCTGCCTCCTGATGTATAGACATATATTTTGAATGTGTACGCTATCCATACATGTTATCCGGGGATACGGTACCCTTTCTCACCTTTGTGCAATCACGTGCAATCCATACTGGGCCTAACACCGTCTGAGCCTGCCTCCTGATGTATAGACATATATTTTGAATGTGTACGCTATCCATACATGTTATCCGGGGATACGGTACCCTTTCTCACCTTTGTGCAATGACATGCAATCCATACTGGGCCTAACACCGTCTGAGCCTGCCTCCTGATGTATAGACATATATTTTGAATGTGTACGCTATCCATACATGTTATCCGGGGATACGGTACCCTTTCTCACCTTTGTGCAATCACGTGCAAGCCATACTGGGCCTAACACCGTCTGAGCCTGCCTCATGATGTATAGACATATATTTTGAATGTATATGCTATCCATACATGTTATCCGGGGATACGGTACTCTTTCTCACTTTTGTGCAATCACGTGCAAGCCATACTGGGCCTAACACCGTCTGAGCCTGCCTCCTGATGTATTGACATATATTTTGAATGTGTACGCTATCCATACATGTTATCCGGGGATACGGTACCCTTTCTCACCTTTGTGCAATCACGTGCAAGCCATACTGGGCCTAACACCGTCTGAGCCTGCCTCCTGATGTATTGACATGTATTTTGAATGTGTACGCTATCCATACATGTTATCCGGGGATACGGTACCCTTTCTCACCTTTGTGCAATCACGTGTAATCCATACTGGGCGTGAGAACGGCTGGCGAGCTGTTAAGCAAGCTACAGCACCTGTGGTTTGCACACGTAAGCTTTTCATTTTTTCAGGAATGACGGTTAGGCCTAATTCCGGAACTGCGGTTGACCTGCACTTACTGGGAAATCATCGTTTGCGGGTAATAATTGTAATCAGTGATCCCCATCACTAACGTTGTTCAACGGGTTATCTGCACCTGTAAGTGACAAACGCTGGCCTTTTCAGTGTAGCGCACATGCAGCCACGGACATGTAAGGGCATGTCACACCAGTTATTGGCCAATCTCATGTGCCAGAGCCTCACGTGTCCCTCTAGTAAGCCGGACTCGGACCGCGGGGCATGATGGAGTCTCGTTCGTTAACGGAATTAAGCTTGCAATGTGTGCATCTTTTCTGCAGCTGGCATGGTTGAGGTTTCCCAGGTGGAGTCGAATTTAACCGTAGGCTCCACTCCTGGTGGTGCCCTTCTGGACATTCCTTTAAGGTTCAGCTTTGCAACCATACTGCCCACGTAAAACAAACACTTTGCCTTCATGAACGCTGTTTGGAGGGTCATGACTCGTGGGAATAACGCCGCCCAATCAGTTAACCTGCTAGAGAGATCCTTCGTTGCTCCCAAGCATGACATCACACTCCCTAGGAGGAAGGTAATGCCACTGTGGAGACCGTACTCCTGGGGGCGACACAAGTGCACTGATGCCCAGCCACTGCTCGATGAATCTGCTGGTACATTGACCCAGACCACTACATTCCCCTCGCACGCTACATGGCCTGAATCTGACCCTGATGAAACTCAGGTTACCCTTCCCATATACAGTTCCATCTTACACGGTGACAAAGAGGAAGCTGCAGATGAAAGTGCAGGTTCGGCCCACCCGCCATCAGACACATCACCGTACTATCAGGGGCCCTGTGTCAGTGCCGTCGCCAACGAGTGGGCCCCCCCTGCTTGCTCAGGATCACAGCACTTGCAAGGTTGAAATACTGTGCAGTGAGATGGAAGATGGGGATGACGAGGAGTCCAGACTAGTACAGGGATTCCCTAGCGAGGAGACTTATTTGATTGTTTTCAATGTTGGGACAGCAATTTTTGGGGAGCACTATACTCTGGAGAATGATAGATGGGGCCCACCATACACTGGAACATTCCAAAGGTGGACATCAGACACTGGAGCAGCATTTACAGGGCCCATTATACACTAGAGCATTAGAAATGGGGCCCATTATGTTTGGAGCATTATTTGGGCCCATAAGACAGTGGAGCTTCATCCATGGGGACCAACATATACTGTAGCATTATGTGGAGCTCATCATATACTGTTTCAAACATTATATGGGACCAATGATTCTGTATGGAGAAATAGATGGGCCTCGTCATGAGATGTAAAAAGTGAAGTATTTTTCATTGTACTATACCGCTATTTCTCTGCCGTATCGGAGCATGATGAGTTGTGATATGTGTTAAAGGGGCGCTCTTTCGCCCAGGGCACATGAAAACCTGGAGCCAGCCCTACCCCCCCACAACTTTAGCCAAATAACCCCCATTTTTCAGTGAGTAACTTGTATTATGAAGTTAATTAAGGTTGACAAGCTTAAGTAAGAAGAATTGATGCTTTTGGCATTCAAATGGGCACTGTAGGTGTGTTTCCTGTCCTCCTCTCACTGCCGACTTTTATTCCCCATTGACTTACATTGGGTTTCGTGTTTCGGGACGACCCCGACTTTTCCCTATAATCGGCCGATCTTGCTCGACCCGACTTTTGGAAAAGTCGGGTTTCACGAAATGAAACTCGACCCTAAAAAAACAAAAGTCGCTCAACTCTAATGTCAACAATTAATGGAGGCTTCTTTTTCTCCTCATTTTAATAGGACAATGGAGAGCGCAATCTCCCAAATTGTTCGGAAAGGTGCAACTGCAGCAATAACCTGATTTTGGAGGGAGCAGCCAACAATTTCTTCTGTAACGTGATATTCTCATAGCATTGCAAGATATGAATTAAGTTTAAATATGTAGTTTTCTGAATTGTACATTAGTTCTACATTTTCTTTAATTTTTACTTTTTGAAGTGAAATTAAGTCTATAAATAAAGTAAAAAATAGCCTACATAATATTGTTTAATATTTATTATGTATTCTACAGGAATTTTTGTTGGAAACTCCAGAATTTTCTAATTTCAGTCATATAATGAATCCACTTTTTGTGGAATGCTACTATTACTATACCTGCGCATGCGTTTTTTCCCCTATATTTAACATGGGTGCGCATACCTGCGCGCTTGTAAGCGCATGTATGCGATTTTCATGCGCTGCGTTTTTTTGGGGTGTGCGTTGGTATTTTCCAGACGCAGCATGTTGCATTTTTTGGCCCTGCAAAAAAGCGCATGCGCACATATGCGCACGTTTTGCGCTAAAAATGGCCATTATAGCCTATGGATGCGCATATGTGCGCACTGGCATGCTCATGTATGCGTTTTTTTGCACATGCGTTTTTTTTTTTTAACCATGGAATTTAGGGGTTTGGGTTAGAGTTAGGGTTAGTTAAGGGGGTTTAGGGTTAGGGTTAGGGTCAGGGTCAGGGTTAGGGTTGGGGTTTGGGTCAGGGTTAGGGTTAAGTATGGTTTGGTTAAGGGTTAGGGTCAGGGTTAGGGTCAGGATTAGGGTTAAGTATGGTTTTGTTAAGGGTTAGGGTCAGGGTTAGGGTTAGGGTTAGGGTCAGGGTTAGGGTTAGGGTTGGGGTCAGGGTTAGGGTTAGGGTCAGGGTTAGGGTTAAGTATGGTTTTGTTAAGGGTTAGGGTCAGGGTTAGGGTCAGGATTAGGGTTAAGTATGGTTTTGTTAAGGGTTAGGGTCAGGGTTAGGGTTAGGGTTAGGGTCAGGGTTAGGGTTAGGGTTAGGGTCAGGGTTAGGGTTAGGGTCAGGGTTAGGGTTAAGTATGGTTTTGTTAAGGATTAGGGTCAGGGTTAGGGTCAGGATTAGGGTTAAGTATGGTTTTGTTAAGGGTTAGGGTCAGGGTTAGGGTTAGGGTCAGGGTTAGGGTTAGGGTTATGGTTAGGGTTAGGGTCAGGGTTAGGGTTAGGGTTAGGGTTAGGGTCAGGGTTAGGGTTAGGGTTAGGGTTAGGGTCAGGGTTAGGGTTAAGTATGGTTTTGTTAAGGGTTAGGGTCAGGGTTAGGGTTAGGGTCAGGGTTAGGGTTAGGGTTAGGGTTAGTTAGGGTTTAGGGTTTGGGTTAGGGTTAAGTATGATTTGGTTAAGGGTTAGGGTCAGGGTTAGGGTTAGGGTTAGGGTCAGGGTTAGGGTTAGTAAAGTCATGGTTTGGGTAGTGTGAGGGGCCACCTAAAAATGTTGGAAAAAAACGCAAACGCGGTAAAAACGCACTAAAAACGCATACAAACGCATAAAAACGCTGCGTTTTTTTCATGCATGCTCATAAAAATGCTTGAAAAAAACGCAGCAGTTGTATGCTTATGTATGCGTTTTTTCAATGCGTTTTTTTGCGGGAAAAACGCGCTGCAAAAAAAAGCAAGTGTGAAACTAGCCTTAAGCTCCCAGTTTTCTGGATACAGTATGTGATATACTTTCTATAATTCACTTCCTGTATAAAGCTTTGTAACAAGAAAGTTATGTTTGAATTGTAAGAAAATTATATAATTTGCTTCTCCACATATACTGTACTTTTAGAAACATGTCCATAGTGAATTTTAGTATTTTAATTTGAACTAAATAGCAACAGTGGCCGCTATATGGCCCTAACACGAAATTAAATAATCTGAAAAGAACTCACCTTCCATATGGTTTCAAACAAAAAGATGAAATCAAAATATGATGCACCCTTTTTGCAGTCTCCATCTAGTTTAGAAATACCTGGGCTAAATGGGTTGAGTACTAGTAACAAGAAGAACAAACAGCGTTCAGCAGTCCATATCTTTTTCTTATTGCTTTAATTTATTGTGGTGGCCATTGTTACTCTAGTGCTGTATATTTGGAGTGATGTGGCTCAGAGTTTTGGGGGTTCTATGAGCCCTGTTGGGCACCTGGATCGCTCCTCCTGTTGTTGTGGTGTCTTTGCAGTGACTGTCTACACTTATCAGGTTAGGGACCCAAGGAGAGGTATGCCATGACTTGGGAATGGGTTTACGCATAATGATCAAAATGTTATCTCAAAAACTTATATCACCCTTTCATTACTAAAAATAATTATCAATGTATTATGAAACATTGGGCTCTGTTATGTAAAACATATCCCAATATCACCGAATTTAAGTCTAAACCATTATTATGAATCTCAAGAATCACTTTGTCAAGGCTGATATAGGGTCAAGACTTGTTCAACCAATACAAAGGGCCTTTGCCATTCCAAATATGGACACATTCCCTTGCTTGGGGTGCCTTCAGTGCTCAAATATCACTAAGGATGATTCATTTACTTAACCCCACTCAGGAAAATGTTTTCCTATTAAAGGGTTTTATACCTGTGACTCCTTTTATGTAGTTGAATTTATCAAGTGCCCTTGGAGAGCCCACGCAACACATCCTAGACAGCATCTCCCAACATATAGTAAATCTACAATTTTCTGGATGATCCCTGCTGCCTACTCCCGCCCATTTTATTACATCGGGACACTCCATTTCCCAACTTCAATACTAGATCATCGAACCATTATCTAGATGGGGTGGGGACCATATTAAAAAACTTAAGTAACACAAATTCTTTTGGATTCACACCCTAGAGACTCTTTCTCCTGAGGTCTAAATAGGGAATATGAGATTATACTGTGATTTTTTATTGAACTCTTGTCCTTTGTTTCTAGTATGTTGAATATACAAAGGTGTACTTACTAATTATGTGTCTCTTTTCCGTTTTTGGAGATGACCTAATAAAACAGTAGTTATGTCTCTCCCATTTTCCTGCTTCCCCCTCTCTTTTGTTCCACATCTTGTCCTTCTATTATCTTACTCTCATTTTTTCTAGTTTTTCTTTTCCACTTTTTATTTTTTACAACTCTTTTTCATTTACATTCTGATACTGCTACTATTTTCCTATATCTTTTCCTTCTTTTTATTTTCTCCTTGTCCTCTGGCCACCTCAATATACTGTATATGTGTCTCACAGTTAAAGCATACGTCCTATATGTTATATACATGTATAAATTCATCCACTCTGCCCATGTCTTGTGCCCGCTCAGCCACCTCCGTTACCAATCGGCTCTTTCACAAGCGGTGCCTACATGCAGAACCTTCGGCAACCACACCCCATCATGTGACATGGTCACTTGATCACGATCACATGGCAGGATCCCTCTCACATTCTCCACACTGTAAAAGGCACCTCGTTACTGCAGTTCATCACCTCCTCATACATCAGAGTCACAGTGCAGGACATTTGGACCCCTTCACTGAGATCTAATCTCACCAATGTACATGTTGTCATCTTTTGCGATGGATTGATTTGTTCTGACTTCCATACCAATGATCCCTTTAAGAGGGAAGATGTGCCTACGGGATGGAGGATGTGTGATGGGGATATAGGCACGGGAGGGGGGATTCATTTCTGTCATGTTATCTCTGCTCTGAGGGGGACAGACAATGGCTGGCAGCTTTTGTTCCCAGGGATGCTATATTTCTCCCACCTTGTTAGTGTCTGCTGAGGTGTTGTCAAGTGGGAAAACTGTTGGTCATAGCAACCAATCACAGCTCAGCTTCTTTTGAACAGCTCTGGTGAAAGGAGAGATGTTTAGTGATTGTTTGGAAGGAAAACTGTTGCTCATAGCCACCAATCACAGCTCAGCTTCTTTTGAACAGCTCTGGTGAAATGAAAGATGCTTCGTGATTGGTTGGTGATACACACACACACATTCATTTTTATATATAGAGATAACCTGTATATTATAAATCAAGATGTCTTATACTTAGGACATTATATATCTATTTGTGCTTTTGATTTATATAATTATTTGTTATGTATTGTTGTTTCCTAATTGTATAACTTTTTGTTAACTTTGTACAGAAATACCTTGAAAAAGGCCGAGTGTGACTGAAACATTGGAAGTTATTTTTCTGTTTTTCCGTTTGAGTTTAATTAATAAAATTACTACATAATTTTCCAAGTTGAGTGCTGAAGACTTCTCTCTATTCAACTCAAAAACTTGTGTTCACATTTTCTCAGGGTATAATATTTGGAAGTGCAACCCATGTCTTTTTTTCTGTAGCTATAGAATGTTATCTGCCACAAGGCTTGTAGATTTCAGTTTCACAGTTCTTTCTAGATCTTCAAACATACCGACCCACTAAACAAACCTTGGTATTCATTCTAGACATCTAGATTCATCAATACTGGAGATTTTCCCACTGTTATTAATCACCGGGCATGGTGGCACCAGATGCTCCTGATTCATAAGGAGGTGAATGGCTCTTCACAAAGTAGGAGCATCTGATGAATGATGCACACCTCCATGCATCACGCTAGAGATGTTACTGCAGTCTCTGATTTCTGGCATAGGAAATGCCACAGCTCGTAATGAATTAGATGAGCAATGGCATAATGCCTCCTATCCTACTTCATCTCTGCCCATTCTGCAGAAATGAGGACAAAATGGCAGGAAAATGTCAAAACTCACAAAATGTTTTCTCAACTCTGAAATCTATTAAAAGTTTGTGATTTTTCAAAGCGATTTACTCCAGAATTCTGATGAAATTGCATTGATGAATCGAGGCCCTAATCTCCCATAACTTTTTACAGGTACAAGGAATTGTCAAGATGTAAAAACATATTTTGAAGAAAGCTTATTCCTCATGACTAATATAAACTAAGACTGACACCAATGGGTGCCAATAATCTGCTTATAAAATTTGTGCTGGCTCTCATTATCCCATTTAACTCCTTCACGACCTTGAGATTTTCTGTTTTTGCTTTTTTTTGTTATTTGCGTCCCTTCTTCCGAGAGCCATAACTTTTTTATTTTTCCATCAATATGGCCATGCAAGGGTGTGTTTTATTGTGAAACAAGTTGCTTTAAAGCAACACCATTCATTTTACCATACCGTGTAAAGAAAATATGCGGGGAATCTGTTCTCAGTACATGCTAAGCTACTAATCTCTACTTTCCCTGGAGGAACTCAAGACTTCTGGAGACCCTACGGGACCTTGATGTTCACCTTTAGTAGCTAAAAGGAACCTCTTCATTCCCGGTGATTATTCATATTCTCTCTTCTACATTTGTGCAGTGCAAATTCATAATCTGGTGCACTGATTTAACTAGCAACCACTGTTCCATTTATTCCTCATTTATTCTACTAAAGGATGGGTCAGGTGCCCAGGTTACAGCTACATTTCTTCCTCTCTCCCATGTGGGACGGCAGGACATCTTGACACTACTGTCTGCCTCAATCCTTGAGCGCTCCATATGTCTACTAGTGGACACTTCAGTTACAGAATGATATATTCATGAAAACTGTGTTTATTGGTTTATTTAATTTTATATTTCTGTATAACAATAGATAAAGCTCTATCTTGATCTTTAAAACATTAGTAACCCTGTAAGCAAACCCTGTAACTTGATATTCCTTCTACTTTTTTTCAAATATATATATATACTAGCTGAAGAGCCCGGTATTGCCTGGGCATAGTAACCAACTGTGGTTAGTTATATCAAATTATAATGCTTATATTGCACATAAAAAACATGCATCTAATCCTATTCTGTGTGATACTGTCTGCTGAGCCGAGTATCTATTCCTATCCTGTGTGATACTGACTGCTGAGCTGTGTATCTAATCCTATCCTGTGTGATACTGCCTGCTGAGCCATGTGTCTAATCCTCTCCTGTGTGATACTGACTGCTGAGCTGTGTATCTAATCCTATCCTGTGTGATACTGACTGCTGAGCCGTGTATCTAATCCTATCCTGTGTGATACTGGGCTCCCCCTGCAGTCTGTGTCAGAGGGTGGTCTGTGTTGGCATGGTAATAAATTGTTATTTCCAGCTTTACAGAAGGACGATAACACCATAGAAATGATAAGAATAATAGGCCTCAGTTACCACAACTGTCTACAAAGAAAACTTGCTGATAGGAACCATTCACAGCTCATTTTTCATCTTTTAAACAGCTCTGGGACAGTGTGGCGAGTTTTGAGTGGCGACTTTTGTGTTTCGACTTTTATGTGGCGAGGTTGGTGTATGTGTGGTGAAATGTGTGCTGAGGGTGGTATATGTGTTGAAGCACGTGGTAGTGTGTGGCGCATTTTGTGTGTGTGTGTTCATATCCCCGTGTGTGGTGAGTATCCCATGTCAGGGCCCCACCTTAGCAACTGTACGGTATATACTCTTTGGCGCCATTGCTCTCATTCTTTAAGTCCCCCTTGTTCACATCTGGCAGCTGTCAATTTGCCTCCAACACTTTTCCGTTCACTTTTTCCCTAGTATGTAGATAGGGGCAAAATTGTTTGGTGAATTGGAACGCGCTGGGTTAAAATTTCGCCTCACACCATAGCCTATGATGCTCTCGGGGTCCAGACGTGTGACTATGCAAAATTTTGTGGCTGTAGCTACGACGGTGCGGATGCCAATACATACATACACTTTTGCCCCATTATGTAGATAGGGGAAAAATTGGTGAATTGGAACGTCCGGGGTTAAAATTTCACCTCACAACATAGCCTATGACGCTCTCGGGGTCCAGACGTGTGACTGTGCCAAATTTTGTAGCTGTAGCTGCGACGGTGAGGATGCTAATCCCGGTCATACATACATCCATACATACACACCCACATTGAGCTTTTTGTATATATATATATATATATATATATATATATATATATATATATATGAACAACGACAAAGCAAAGTCCAGCAATAACGTGAGCAATCCAGGATGCTGTTAAAATTTTTTTTCTTTTTATTCATAAATCCATTAAAATGCAATGGTCCAAGCAGTTCAAAACAGCAATAACGCAGGAAAGTCGTGCAGATAGGACTATCTGCACGACTTTCCTGCATTATTGCTGTTTTGAACTGCTTGGACCATTGCATTTTAATGGATTTATGAATAAAAAGAAAAATTTTTTAACAGCATCCTGGATTGCTCACGTTATTGCTGGACTTTGCTTTGTCGTTGATCACATTTGTATGGATGGACTCCTACATCCAGATCCGGGCACAACGGAGTTAACCAGGTCAGCTGAGGTTCCAGGTGGTTCACAGGAGTGAGCTGGTCTACATTGTTGGATATATATATATATATATATATATATATGTATATATATATATATACATAGCCAATTATACACAGAACTAAAAAACATGGTGCAGCGTTTCACGGGCATATACCAAAACCTTATAATTAGAATCCCAAAAAAATGAAACGGCACTCCATATAGCAAAAGATAAGGTGCTCTTTATTGGCCCATGTGGTGACGTTTTGATCCTGAGTGCAGATCTTGCTCAAAAAAATAAAGGGAACACTTAAACAACAGAATATAGCTCCAAGTAAATCAAACTTCTGTGAAATCAAACTGTCCACTTAGGTAGCAACACTGTTTGACAATCAGTTTCACATGCTGTTGTGCAAATGGAATAGACAACAGATGGAAATTATTGGCAATTATCAAGACACCCTCAATAAAGGAGTGGACGCTGGGCACTCAGGCCATCCTCATGGAGTCGGTTTCTAACCGTTTGTGCAGACACATGCACATTTGTGGCCTGCTGGAGGTCATTTTGCAGTGCAGTGCTCCTCCTGTTGCTCCTTACACAAAGGCAGAGGTAGCGGTCCTGCTACTGGGTTGTTGCCCTCCTACGGCCCCCTCCACATCTCCTGGTGTACTGGTCTGTCTCCTGGTAGCACCTCCAGCCTCTGGACACTACGCTGACAGGCACAGCAAACCTTGCCACAGCTCGTATTGATGTGCCATCCTGGATGAGCTTCACTACCTGAGCCACTTGTGTGGGTTGTAGAGTCTGTCTCATGCTACCACAAGTGTGAAAGCACAACCAGAATTCAAAAGTGACCAACACATCAGCCAGAAAGCATTGGTACTGAGACGTGGTCTGTGGTCCCCACGTGCAAAACCACTCCTTTATTGAGGGTGTCTTGATAATTGCCATTAATTTCCATCTGTTGTCTATTCCATTTGCACAACAGCATTACTCACGGTTTATCACTCACGCGTTATCAGGGAAGTGGCTTCACTGGGATCACTGTTCCAGACCGTGCCTTGCTCGCTAGGCCATCTACAGTTGCAGAGCCACAGCCAGGCAGTAGCTTCTCTACACAGAGCCGTTACGGACTCTACCAGGTCCGGGCCTTTCCATGTGCTCTTCCAGGAAGTTCAGTTCCAGACACTTCCAACACACAGGCCTTCTGGGACCTTGCACTCTGACCACTCAGGATCAAACACACAACTCATGTGATCAGACCTCAGTCACATTATATATCCCAAACCACCCCCATATGTGGGCAGTGTATGTGTGGCTAGCCGATCCCGCCCAGCTCTCTGACTAGCCCTATAAGCCGCCCTTATAGATAAACAACTCGTGGACTACAAGTCCCAGCATAACAACGCCATTTTGGCTTATAGCACAGAGAACCTCTGCGACACAGACTGGACATTTGCAACCATGCCGGTCACTGTTTCACCATCAAGGAAATGCCCACATGCATATTCTGAGTCGCAATGCAGCGCCCCCTAGCTTTAACAGAGGTTACTGCACCACATACCTTCCCCCCCTGTTCAAACTTGTGGGGTTGAACATTTTTCACACACTATGTGCCTCGAGACCGGGTACACACTGTCACCTTGCCCTAGAAGTCGAGAGGACCGTCTCTTTCTGTTTTGGGTGTCATTCGGCATCATATTTGTGTTGGGCCTCCCCCGCCCACAGCGGTCAGTACATCGGCCTTGGGCTTTGGCCCTCCAGTCAAAGTCCATCTGTGTCACCAGACCCTTTTTGGTCTCCACACTCCTCCAGTCCGCCCCATCACCCGACTTTTCTCTCCATTTACGGCTCCCCCGGTTGGTGCGGTCATAAGTCCCACTTACAGTCGAGCCAACTGTCTGGTCTGAGTCTGACCCATCTAGTACATCACAGGAGCTACTGTTCAGGTCTCTCAGTCTCATACTGAGAGTAGAACTGCCACTTGCAGATTATGGACGGTTTTGTCTTGATGAAAGTCTTTGGCTATCTGCCATTTCATTATTTGGAGGGTACCTTCTGGTCCTTATACCCCAGGATGAAGGCGGCTGCCACCTTATGTTCTGCATCTGTTTATCAATCTGCATTCGGTCAAGCTTTAGCTGCTCTATCTCCCTCAGGTACGTTACCCGATATTCCAGGAGCATTCGTAAGTTCCTAAGGCTTTCTACAGAGCCAACAACAATGAATGGAACCATGCCATCTTCACCAGATGCCTGGACTTCATCATCAGGTGGTATCTTCACCCTCGCCACACTTGATCTATTAACAAGGTCTTGCATCACTTTTCCAAACCTTCCAATGACTCTCCCCACCAGATGTTTGGGTACCGGAATTACGTCTTCCACCAAGCCCAGATGATTTTTAGCCTCCCTCGCAAGCTCCAGACGTCGAGTGGTTTTCACATTACTCAACATGATCATCTGTTTTGCGCGGAGACATTGCAGATGCATATCCGTCAGGACAGCCACCCGCTTCTCTGTGTCTTCCCTGGTTGACAGTACGACCAACTGCTGAGCCTCAGGTGCCCAGTGCACCCTACAGGCTTTGACCACCTTTTTAAAAGCCTCATGCACATCCTCACTGGTACATGCTTCTTGCACATCTTCGGGTACCCCTATCACGCACTTGAAGGTCGAGGGTTCACTCTCTTCATGGATGGAAGGCTCTCGCTTGGCCACGGAATTTTCCATCAAGACCTCTACTACAACCGGGCGATTGTCTTGTTCCGTTCTCATCGCACAGTCTTCCTTAGTTTTACACTCTTCAGGCCCCCTCTCTAAAGCCCCCGTCACATATAATGATGTCCCAGTGATCCCACCAATGATCTGACATGGATGGGATCGCTGGGACATCGTTAGGCTGATCGCTGGTGAGCTGTCACATAGACAGCCCCAGTGATCAAGACCAGCGACGCTGGATGCTGGTTTCTAATGTAAACGTCAGGTATCCAGGAGCCGTGGCTCCTGGATACCAGCTGTTTACCTTGGAAACTGGCGTACATGCTGGTTTTCAAGGTAAACATCGGGTATCTAGGAGCCGCGCGACTCCTGGATACCCGCTGTTTACCTTGGAAACCGGCGTACACGCTGGTTTCCAAGGTAAACATCGGGTATCTAGGAGCCGCGCGACTCCTGGATACCCGCTGTTTACCTTGGAAACCAGCTCCTGGATACCCGACGTTTACATTAGAAACCAGCGTCGCTGATCGCTGGTCTCTCGCTGCCACACGCAGCGATGCGTGCTGGGCAGCGGGAGATCAGCGATCGAAAAACAGCCCAGGCCGCTTGAGCACGATCAGCGATAACCAGCAGGGGGACCAGTCACTGATCCCTGTCACACACAGCGATCTCGCTGGCGAGATCACTTATGTGTCGCAAAATCAGTGATCTCGCTAGCGAGATCGCTGTGTGTGACGGGGCCCTAACATAGGTATTTGTAACTCTGCCTTGTTATTGCTCGGACATGGCTGCTGTAAGTCTTCAACCACCAGCGCCTCCTCTTGTGGAAGACCTCTTGCTGCTTCTCTGAGCACTTCCACGTCTTCTCTTAAGGTCTTATTCACACTTTGCCATGTTGACAGGTGACTTCTGAGCTCAGAGACTTCCTTCTCCAGCTCATCCACTCTGTGCTCAGCTGTTCGTCTCAGGGCCTTTTCTTGTACGTTATGCTCTTTAATTGCCTTTAGTTCGGCCTGTAAATCTGCCACCTTTTTCTTCTCACCAGAGCACTTTTTAACGAGGTCCTGGACCTCCTGTGCTTCCTTCTCTTCAAACCGGACCTTGACTGCCGAAAGCTTTGACTCCAGGTGGCGCACCCGCTCCAACTGCGAGGAGTTGGCAACTTCCATACTCGCCACCTTCAAACTCTCCTTTGCCAGCTGTTGACAGACCTCTTCACACTCTTCCTCCAAGCTTTGGACATGTGCTTCTACCTGGTGGAAACTGTCAGCTCGCTCTTTCCAGGTGCACATTTCTCGTGTCAGCTTGACGATTAATTCCTGTAGTTGTCGTGTGACATCGGTCAAATTGGCCAGCTTCTCCGGCAGCTCTTCTATTTTGTCTGAGGGTGCAGTTTGTTCAGCCCCTTTTCGGCCCTTACGCCTCCAGCGATGGGAGGAAGACCTGCTATTTAAACTTGAGTCAGTATTACTGCACTCTTTTCCACTGTCGTTACCATCTGAATGGGAGTCACGACCACCCAATCGGTCATCCTGGAACCAGCGGTCCCCATTGCTAACAGTGTCAGCCTCCACTCCTGGAGCTTCCCCATCTCCACCTTGTGAAGCACTGTCATTCCCTTATGTCCGAGTTCCAGTCTGCACAGCATTAGACTCAGTCCTAGTGGTTGCTACTGGGAATAACACGTCACAGTCACACCACACAGTACGGTGAACCCCCAAGATACTCTATATCTGGGTGTCAACTACGCTCTTTTTATTTACCACATCATTATCAGTCACACTGTGGTACCCTTCAGATGACGTTAGGAAAGTAAATTGGGCAGACGCATCCCTTCCTCCGGTCGCCCCTAAGTCTGACCCGTCCATTGTGGGAGGTGTTATTGCCTTAAGGTACGCCACCCCATCAGTAGAGAGGCCTCCATCCTCCTGCTGTAGAGGAGTTCTCCCCTCCCACAAGTCTGAAAACAGCCTAGAGTCCCGGACTACTATCACCGGACAGGTTAAGTTCGGGACTACAGCGACATCATGGTTTTTAATGTCCCTGTCTGTCTCGAGTATCACCATGGCTACTACATAGTCCTTAGTGCACCCATGGATGCAGGTGACCTCAATCTTCCTTTCGGACATTATAAATTTCTCTGGCACAGTCCTCACTAGGGTCACTGTGCCCCCCAGAATCAACCATTCCAAGCACATCCTCCTCATTCATCAGCAGGGCACCCCCCCGAAGCTTTTCACCCCGTGGGTAATTCATATAGCAGACTGGACATATATAGTACACTTGCCCCTGGCAGCAGTCTGCCTGCGCCACCCTTTTAACTTTGGGAAGCTCCACCCCCTTTTGGGTTACCACTCTATTTTGTGATACCGCCCCTTTTGGGACTCCACCCCTTTTTGGGCCACTTCTCCCTTTTGGGATACTGCCCCCTTTTGGGTCTTTACCCCTTTTTTGGCAACTACTCCCTTTTGGGATACTGCCCCTTTTGGGACTCCACCCCTTTTTTGGCACCCATTGCTTTCTGAATTACCACCCCCTTTAGGGACACCACCCCCTCCCTGGGGTACAACCCGTGGACTCCGCACGGTACTCTCAGGTCCAGTTCACACAGAACAGGCATGTCTCTCAGGCTTGTACTGGCCCTTTAAGATATTGTCCGCACTGGACCTCTGATGTCCTTTTACGACACCCCACCAGCTCCTGCTGGCACTGCCACAGCTCCTGCTGTAGCCACAAACTCGCCAGCACCTCTGGCTGCTGGTGTCACTGTAGCTCCTGCTGCTGCAGAACCTCTTGCTGCAACTGTAACTGCAGCTCCTGTTACCACAAGTCTCTGCACGATTCCGCTGCACCGTCTTCGTGGACCCGCCGATCCACAGCAAGCTTCGCAACCCCACCAAGTTACAGCCAGACGTTTGTCACCTTCGTGACCCCGCCAAGTCACAGCAAACACCTCACACATGCCTCCTGAACCATTGCCCGTAGCAACCGAGTTTTTAGATGTCGTCCATTGCCCCTAGCAACAAGGCTACAAAAGTGCCCTTAGCATTCTCCACCAGTTGTAGAGATCCACCAAATGAGTGGACGGGGATTAACTCGCTTGGCTGCGATATTGAGGCACACAGGAACACTTTTGCTTAAAGTAACAGTCTGTGTGGTTTATTTCCTTCATAAACCTATGTCACATGAACACAAGGCAAACAGTCTTACATCAGACAGATGACTTCTTAATGTCCATAGTAGAGGCCTGTGGGCACACAGGCTGTGCAATGTCCAGCACGCATGCAGCATTACCATGTAAAGCATGCAAAGTCTCTTACTGACCCCGATCAGTGTCACTCACAATTTATCCCTCACGGGTTATCAGGGAAGCGGTTGCACTGGGATCACTGTTCCAGACAGTGCCTTGCTCACTAGGCCGTCTACAGTTGCAGAGCCACATCCAGGCAGTAGCTTCCCTACACAGAGCCATCACAGACTCTACCAGGTCCGGGCCTTTCCATGTGCTCTTCCAGGATGTTCAGTCCCAGACCCCAGACACTTCCAACACACACAGGCCTTCTGGGACCTTGTACTCTGACCACTCAGGATCAAACACACAACCCGTGTGATCAGACCTTAGTATCATTATATATCCCAATCCACCCCCATATGTGGGCAGTGTATGTGTGGCTAGCCAATCCCGCCCAGCTCTCTGACTAGCCCAATAAGCCGCCATAATAGATAAACAACTCGTGGACTACAAGTCCCAGCATAACAACGCTATTTTGTCTTATATCACAGAGAACTTCTGTGACACATACTGGACATTTACAACCATGCCGGTCACTGTTTCACCATCAAGGAAATGCCCACATGCATATTCTGACTCGCATATGCAGTGCCCCCTAGCTTTAACAGAGGTTACTACACCACAATGTATAAATATTATGTAGTGACCCAGTCCAGAGTGTGTCCGTCCCTTTAAGTAATCCAGGATTGTGAGTAGCTTCTGTACACTACAGCTCACTCTCTAACAGCCCCTCTACATTATCCCATACATTTGTGAGTTGTAATTCTACATTTCTAGTCACAAAAGGAAATTTTCTGCTCACCCCTCTTCACTCCTAATCACACCTATCACACCACATTCCATGATTAAGCCCTTTCAGGGTGAAACGCGTAGGAAAGTGCTCCCCTCCATATGCCTCTTTATGTTGTTTTTACTTGATGGTAAGAAGATTTTATATTTTCAATAAAGCAATTGTTATTTTATCTCCTGGAGACGCTGGAAAATCTTTTTCTATGTTGTGCACATTTCTAGTCACCTCCATTTTAGATGCAATGAATTTCTCATTTGCTGTGTTCTGGCACCATCTAATGGTGAAAGTGTACAATGACTCATAATTATTGTTTTGTAAGAATCTGAGATGTGAATTCGGTGTCCTATAGGCCTGCGCCTAGTCACATGGTCAATAGGAGGAGCTGTTTTCCAGGCAAGACTAGAATGTTCTTTTGCCTGAGGGATGTCTTCAGGGAGAGCAGAACAAATGTGGATGCTGTTTTCACTACAAAATCTCCTGCAGGCCTAAAAGCCTGGGTTCCCTCTCTAACCTGTAAAGACATCATTCCAAAGACTTTCTGACTGGATTCACCACAGTTTTTAGATTCACCTATAAGTACTTGTGCACGTGCCGAGACACACTGTGGAGCTAACCCCAAGCACGGGTCTGTAACCTCTAATTGCTGCACCTACCTCCTTCTGTAAACTACCAAAAGACATGGTCCAGTGCTCTTAAAGCTCCAGACCCCAATCACATCTCAGCATCTAAGTGTGAACTGTAATTGCCGTGGACTACCCGTGAGAGACTGTTCCTTATTTGTTCCAAGTTATAATTCCCGTTCCTGCTGAAGTAAAAGCAACTGTTATCCAGGAGACCGGTGTGTGTCATAATTCCTTCGGCTGTGGACACCGTGTGGGGGTGGATAAAAGGGAACGTTCGGCCAGGTCATTATATATACTGTATATATATATATACAGTATATCGTGCTTCAATGGCTTCCGATTTCCTCATCCACCATTTCTGGCCTCCTTCACACATCCTGGTGCCTACTGTAAAGGAAAAACCAGTGCTAGAGAGATCAGTAGTCTGTGTCCATGTGTACGTGTGTGACATCTGTGATCAGTCCATGTGCAGTCCGTGTGTCCTTGTTTGCTGTCCGTATGTCCATGTATCAGTGTGTTAATTTGTTACATCCTTGTGCCGTCTGTTTGTTCGTGTGACAGGTTGCAGACCTGGGAAGAAGCGGTACAGTTGACAATGATCTCAGGCGCTGGCGGCTGCTGAAGGCAGCTCTCATCATTGTTTTTTGCTTGCACTGAGATCAGCATCACCAGGAGACAATGATGGGAGTTGTATTCAGTCCCAGCTGTATATATACCATGTAAAATAAATAATTAAATTAAAAAACCATTGTGGCCTCCTGTGCAATTTTGATAAACACCAGAAGGAAAGCACATGGCTAGGGGACTGATGTTAACCCCTTCCTAACATGTGATGTACTATCCCGTCCATGGGACCTGGGACCCTATGACTGGGGACGGGATAGTATGTCATCGCGATTAGCTGCACTCACGGGGAGAGCGCCACTGATCTCAGCCGGGTGTCAGCTGATTATCACAGCTGACACCTGACACTATGTGTCAGGGGCGGTCACGAACCGCCCCCGGCACGTTAACCCCTGGCATACAGCGATCAAACACGATGGCAGTGTACCGGGGGTTTAGGGACATATTTAGCATCGCTGCATCCGTAACGACCCACCCTATAAAACTGTCCCATTAGTTAACCCCTTTAGCAAACCCCTTTAAAAGTAAAAATTAAAAACAAAGCAAAAAGCAAAGCTTTATTATCATACTGCCGAACAAAAAGTGCAATAACGCGCGATCAGAAAGACGGATATAAATAACCACAGTACTGCTGAAAATGACATCTTGTATCGCAAAAAACGAGCTGCCACACAGCATCATCAGAGAAAAAATAAAAAAGTTATAGCTCACAGAATAAAGCGATGCAAAAATAATTATATTTTATATAAAATTGTTTTTATTGTATAAAAGCGCCAAAACATTAAAAAAGACCTAAATGAGGTATCGCTGTAATCATACTGACCCGAAGAATAAAACCGCTTTATTAATTTTACCACACGCGGAACAGTGTAAACGCACCCCCCCAAAAGAAATTCATGAAATGCTGATTTTTGTTCATTCTGCTTCCCAAAAATCGGAATAAAAAGCGATCAAAAAATTTCACGTATCCAAAAATGGTACCAATAAAAACTTCAACTCGTTCCGTAAAAAATAAGACCTCACATGACTCTGTGGGTCAAAATATGGAAAAATTATAGCTCTCAAAATGTTGTGATGCAAAAACTATTTTTACAATGAAAAGCGTCTTTTAGCGTGTGACTGCTGCCAAACATAAAAACCTGCCATATATAGTAAATCAAACCCCCCGTTATCACCCCCTTAGTTAGGGAAAAATAATAAAATTATGCGCTGAAACAGTGGTTCCCCCATATATCAAGTATCAGCGTTCTCAGGACAAATTGCACAATAACTTTTGCAGTCCAATTTCTCCTGTTACCCTAGGTAAATAAAAAAAATTGGACCTGAAGTAATTTTTTTGTGAAAAAAACTTAAATGTTCATTTTTTTTTTAAACATTCAAAAAATTCCCAAGATTTCAGTGCCGAGATCTCCATCTGCTCATGCGCGGCAGCCATTTTCCCAGAAGGAATTCACCGCACAGGCAAGCAAGCATGGATGGAACGGCAGAGCCCCCCACGCAGCACAGGACAGAGCACAGCAGCGGCGGCGGCAAGCACTAGGGGACAGAATGGGCGGCAGCACAGAGGGACAGAGCGGGCGGCAGCACCCGGCAGCACCAGCTACAGAGCATGGTGACAGCAACACTGAGGACATAGCACAGGGGCAGCATCGGACACCCGCAGCGGCGTGCCGCACATCAAAACACCCCCTCCTCCTAGCAGCAACGTTCCACTCCTGCCTCTTCCAGCAGCAACCCTGGGACTTCTGGAGTGAGTTTGCTGCACTGAAAGTAAAGGGGCCAAATAATATTGCATGCCCCACTTTTCAGTTTTTGCATTTCCAAAACAATTTAAAATAACCAATAAATTTCATTCAACTTCACAATTGTGTCCCACTTGTTGTTGATTCTTCACCAAAAATTTACATTTGGTATCTTTATGTTTGAAGCATGATATGTGGGAAAAGGTTGAAAAGTTCCAGGGGGCCGAATACTTTCGCAAGGCACTGTATATCAGTCAGTCCGTGAAGATGTCCCCATGTCCCCATCCAGGGGGTTGCATTTTTGGTTTCTCCATACCATGTATCTGTTATCATTGAGGTTGCTTTGTTCAGTTTTAAAGGGCATTCCCATTTCCAAGATCCCATCCTAATATGTAGTAGGTGTAATAATAATATTAGCAAATATCTCCAATTAGAAATGTAGTATAGTTCTCCTGATTTGCTATGTCTCTTTCCATAGGTGCAGGCATTGCAGGACCTTAAGTATCCATGGTTATAACCAGTGATATAGTGAAAGTTAGGTAGTTGATCATGGTCATACCATGGATACCTAAGATCCTGCAATGCCTGCACATGAGGAAAGAGACATAGCCAATCAGAAAAACTATGCTACATTGGAGGTATTTTCTAATATTATTATTATTACACCTATTCTATATTGGGATAGGTTCCTGGAGATGGGAATACCTCTTAAACATATTACAATCTTTTTTATAATGTTGATAATGTTTATGAAACTATTCACTTCAACAGGATACAGGATGTATGCATACAACATCACTTATGGATGTACAGAGCTATGCTTCTCATTATAATGGTACAGGTGACTAAATGTTTTTTCTTTGTACTTTTTCTATTCCTTTGTACTTTGCACTGTCTTTAGTGCAACTGTTGTTCTTTATTAGCTTGATAAAGAACAACCGTGTTCGAAACGCGTAGCTTGCTCCTGTTCCTGTTCACTATATTTTTTAAATTGTTTTTTTGATGGAATAAAAATTACTCTGAAAATTTTACCAGAAGCTGGAACATTTCTTCTTTTTCCTGCAATTGCTATACATGAATGGTCGGCTCGTGGTTCCATGCACCCCGGACTCCTATAAACTTCAACAGTGAGCTGGCATTATCCTTTTCTGTTTTCTGCATGTTGTCCAAGAGCCAAGGACCTCCTGTGGAGAACTACAGGAAGATTTGGAATCAAAATGTACAGTTGTTTCAAAGAAAACAATAAGTAGTACACTCAGTCTCCATGGCCTGTATGCACACTCACCACGCAAGACTCCATTGCTGAACAAAAAGCATGTTCATGCTCAGCAACATTCAGACAAGCCTGTGAAATATGGGGAGAATATAGTCTGAACAGATGAAAACAAAATTCAGCTCTTTGGATGCCATAATACATATCATGTTTGTAGACCAAGGGCACTGGATACCACCCCAAAAAACAGTCAACTTTGGAGTTGGGAACATCATGGTGTTAGAGCTGTTTTTTAGCATGCAGCACTGGAAAAGTTCATATAATTGAAGGAAGAATAAATGGACAAGTGTACTTAGACAATCTTTATGAAAATCTGCTGCCATCTTCCAGAATGAGGAAGATGAAATGATGCTGGACACTTAAGCAAGACAATGATCCCAAACACACAGGAACGGAAACTCTCAATTGGTTTCAAAGAAAGAAAATAAAGCAGCTAGATAGCCCAATTAATCACCTGACCTGAAAACAATCGAAAATGTATGGAAGGAATTAAAGTTCAGAATTCATAGAAAAAAGCCCAAGAAATCTTGGATTTGAAGAGTGTTTGTGCGGAAGAAAGGGACAAAATCACACCTGAGCAATGCATGTGACTAGTTTCTCATGAGGCGTCTTGAAGCTGTGATTACCAACACAGGGTTTTGTACAAAGTGTTAAATTTCATTAAGAATGTACAATACCATTTCTTTGTGTCCTTTCCCGGGATGTCTCGACTGTTAGTGAGCCCCGGGTGTTCTTTTTTGCCCCGGGCTCAGGGGTCATCTCCCTCCTGAGAGATGCATCAAAAGGGGTAGAAGGGGCCGAAGATAGTCCCCTGGCGCGCATTCCGAGGCCATTTCTCTACTTGGGGACCAGACCCTGGCAAGGGCCGAAGGGGACTCCGCCGCCACAGCATTGTTAAATGGCAAAAATGTCTCAGGGGCAGAGCAGGCCTCAATCTCCCCTGCGTAGGGATTGCCCCCTTCTCCACAGGGCCCAGTGACCCCTGGGGGTACTCAGCAGTCCACTACCGGTGGTGGTGTGGGCGCTCTCATCTCTGGCGATGTAGTGGCTCCGCTCCATCCAGCCCCCAACTCCTGCAGATCCAACCATAGGTGAGGGACCGGGGTCATTGACTGGTGGGAAGCAGAGTGGAGAAGCTGGGCCCTGTGTTATGAATGAGTCACTGAGGAGGAAAAAACAAAAAGCAAGCTAAGCCCAGAAAACCGGAGAGGTTGGTAACTAGCGGATTGCAGACCCCTGATCCTATCCACAACAACTAGCAGTAGCCGTGGAGCGTGCCTACGGTGGTCCTAGATGCCTCATCACTGCCAGAGAACTAAATAAGCCTAAAGAAAGAAAGGGAAAATCTAAACTGCCCCAGAGCAGACCCCAAAGCAATAGACAGCCCCCAACATGTATTGTCGGTGAAACAAGATGAAAACACAGACACAGGTAGAAAGATAGGCTGAGCAAACAATAGGGCCCTCGCTAACTAGAAAGGACAGGAAAGAAAAGCTGCTGTCTGCAATCACCCAAAAAACCCTGCCAAAAAAAAATGTCCAACACGTCTGATAGAAAAAGGCCCTGTAGTCGCTAGACTTCAAATCACTATATCAGCACTCAGGTATATTCTGAAGACAGAGCAAAAGAGATCAACTGATCAGAGAAAAAATGGGGATTCAGCCCAGTCCCAGCCAGGGCTGGCTCAACACAAAAACTAAGTAAACCAGACACAAACTCATATGAACAATAGCAGAGAAAACTTAGCTTTAGGAAGGCAGAAAGCAAACTGGAAACCAGGAGCCACAGTCAGGAAAAATCACCAGCAAGAAACTAGGGAGTCGACTGCTTTAAATCCAATCAGAAACTCGTGATGTCCAATCGCAGTCCTCTTCCTCAGGTGACCGGTCTCTGCCATTTAGATCAGCTTCATTACCTCCCTTCACCAACAGAGGGAGTCCAGATAGAGAGCGCACTACTCCTCTGTCAGCACAGCCAGCTCCACAACCCTCACCAGAAGCCAGAGGCATACCTGAAAATGAGCTCACAACAGCCCTGCTAGTGTGGATGGCCGACGGCTCCGCAGAGGCAGCAGAGCCCGACGACCCGGCCGAAGCCGCGATCTGGAGTGGGGCCGGAACAGCCGTGGAACTTGATGGGCAAGCCGCAGCTGCGGTGTGGAGTGCGGCAGGGGCGGCCATAGGTATCGGTGAGCAGGCCGCAGCTGGAACCGTGAGCGAGGCATGGGCGGCCATGGATGCCGCTGGGTAGGCCGCAGCCGGCGCCGTAAGTGTACCAGAGGCGGCCGCTGAGCAGGCCACAGCCAGGAACATAGAAACGGCATCCACAGAGGTCGAAGGGAAGGCCGCGGGGCCTGGCAGCCCGGCCGCCGCGCCGTTCCGGAATGGGGTCTCGATGGATGACCTGCTGCTGGAAGATGGAGCACGGCAGGAGTGGCCACGGGTCAGTTCGGCACCGGTGACGCGGGACATGGTGCTGCCGGGCGGGGTGACTCGGGATCGTTGGCCGAGGTGTCTGTCGGCCAGGCGGGGGCCGCGGGAGTCATCCGGGGCCGGGGTCGCTGGAGAGCGGGAGGCCGAGTGGGGAGGCCGAGGGCCGGTGTCGGGGCCCTGGGGCCGGTCCCGTGCTCGGGACATGGGGGCGAGACCTGCCTGCTGTGCCGGAGGCACTCTCACCTTTCCTGGCGCCGCCGCTTTCTGCAGGCTGTTTCTCCCCTCTCCCAGAGATCGGTCTGGGGTGTAGCTGGCCTTCGCTGCTCCTCCGCAGCTCCCGCTGTCTGGCGTTTGCCGCTGCGCTTCATCCTGCCCTTTGGCAGGACCAGCCTCCAGGCCGGATAGTTCCGCGGAGACGGCCAGCAACAGTTCCTCCAGCGGCCACCCTGGATAATCCACTTCAGCACCAACCCCCTCCTGCTCACAGGTCACCAGCGTTGGAGGAACACAGAGTCTCTCTCGGGTTTTCTTTTGCTGGCTCCAAGCACAGTCCCAATTTGTATTCCACTCGAGCACCATCTTGCAAAGTTTTTTTTTTTTCCCGTTCCGGATCCTCCGATGACAGCCAATGATCCGGAACAAAGTCTCAGATTTGTAATCCACAGGTAAAGCAACTCGAGTTCTTTTGGGTACTTCTGTCGCAGGCTTTGCTGCTGAAGGTAGAGTATTGGCGGTGGCGATCCTGCCGACTACGCCAAATGTGGTAATGGCCCGGATTGGGGGGGTGGTCCATTGCTTACCGCGACCAGACGACACAAACACCAGACAGAGGCAGATTTTGGTTGCAACAGGTCCGAGTTTATTGGACATCCTCCTGACGACCGTAGTCATACACCGCAGCACCTTTACAGCTCTCCATATTCAGGCCTGGGTACCTTCACCTTCCTTCAGTCATAGTGATGCTCCTCGCAGATCTTTTGCTGGGGCTACCCTAGGCCTATCTAACGCCAGCACTTCACCAGTCCGAGGTCGTCGTTCAATCGGTACCCCCGGGGCCTCGTCTGTCCTGCGGTTCCCTGTGTCAGGGCCACCCCCCTGACTGTTTCGTCCTATCAGTCCCCTGGTCGAGCTCTCCACCGTTGTTAGTTCTCCGTACTGATTCTTCTCCTCCTGAGCTCCTCCCGGGACTAGCACCTTCTGGAACCCTCTCCTGTCCTATTTATCTCCCTCCTCGGGAAATCTCCTCCTGGGTTCCTATCTCCCCGCCCCCCATGACTAAGCGGTTTCTAAAGCCTTAAGCTGCTGTCAAGTCCTGAACTACGCTTCCTCCTGCCATCTTGTGGTCAAACTTAGGTATTGCACTCCTATTCCATTTTCCCAAGCTGTTTCCCTTCTGTCATTACAAACATCCGTCTACAACGCACAAACCGTCCCTTCTCCCTTCTGACACGTCCGTCAGGTCACCTTCCCTATACTTTCTCATTATTATCTATGGTGATTTCTTTGCCTGTGTGGATTGAATGGATTGTTACCAACATGTGGTGAGAATTTCATGTTAATAGCACCGTTTAGAAATTGACTTAAAAAATAGGTGATATTTTCAATACTTATTTCACTTGCTATATCCTACTGGATGTACCGTGTGTATGATATTTATCAAAAGTGTTTAGACGGCTTTAAATATCAGATTCAAAGAATGATTTTATTACATCACTTATTTTTCATCTTTCTTTTTTGCTTTGCTCAGATTAAAGATTTTTTTTTACAAACTATTGTGTACACTGTATGAAGAATCTGTTTGATGATCAGATAACGCTTTGTGCGTTGCGTGGATCTGATGACTTGTCTGGCTGGGAATGTGATCTTCCTCATACATGTTGAGAAAGGTTCTTTACTGCCTTGCTGGCATATGCCCCTTTAGCTAAAGTAATTACCTTTGAACAGAATGGAGGTAATCTTGAAGTGTGGCCATATTTTCTTACATCTTTTTCTAGGACACATATAAGGCCAGCTTTTTTTTTACATTTTAGCCACAAGTTTGGAAGCAGATGAAATTATAAAATCCCTTTAATGTGCTAACAAAGTGCTAGTTAGTAAATAAAATAAAGTTTGGTAGACATCACTTTCTGCACCTCAAGATACGTTTTAATCTACTTTTAACATAAGACTTTTTAAAAAATTTTACACATCAAACAAGAATAAATTTACAACTACTTCCCTCATTCTCCTCAATTTTGGTGATATATCTCTTATTAAAGCTACGGTCACGCTATCAGTATTTGGTCAGTATTTTACATTAGTATTTGTAAGCCAAGACAAGGAGTGAGCGAAAAATGCAGAATTTGTGCACATATTTCTATTATACTTTTTATCTGATTTTTTTCCTCACCTGGTTATGGCTTACAAAAACTGATGTAAAATACTGACTAAATACTGATAGTGTGACCTTAGCTTTTAAGCAAATTCATAGAAAAGTTTCTCCATTTTCTATTCTGACTCCATTTGCATCATTTCACCTCTCTCCTTGGCACATTTTAACATGCATGCTTAGCTGTGTAAAAAGCTCACCTACATCCATGAAATACCTCTTTCATAACTCATTTCTCATAAGTCTAAACCAGCAGTGACAGCAATACAAAAGAAATAAAACAGCACCATGATCTCATACTCAGCAAATGAGTTTGTATTTTTGTAGTTCCCTGCCTCAGCTTTCACCTCCTTCACCTTGTTTCTTATGAAATCTACTCTTTAATAACTGAGACACCACCTTTAGTAACCACTAGTGTTGAGCGAGTATACTCGTTGCTTGGGTGTCCTCCGAGTATTTGGGCGTGCTCGGAGATTTAGTTTTCATCACCTCAGCTACATGATTTGTGGCTGCTGGACAGCTTGAATACATGTGTGGAATGCCTGTTTGTTAGGGAATTCCCACATGTATTCAGCCTGTCTGCAAGTCACAAATCATGCAGATTAGCTGACGAAAACTAAACCTCTGAGCACGCCAAAATAATCAGAGGACACCCGAGCAACGAGTATACTCGCTCATCACTAGTAACCACTTATCCACCTGACTACTACATATCATGCCTCTGATACTGGTTCTTCATCACAAGGTGGACTCTAAAATCTTGCCATTCTCTATACATTTTCCACTTCTACTCTCCAAATCTCACCACACCACTAATACTTTCTACCCAATTTTTATCCAACATTATTTGCAGCCTTCGGGTATGTGCACACAATGTCATTTAAGGCAAATTCTGCTCGTAATCTGCCTGAAATAATGGTGCAAAATGACCTAAAAAAATGAACATTGTCTACATCAATGTAAAAATGGCATTGCAGTTCACAACATCTGTCTTTTGCTACTTCTTTTTACAGGCTTGGTAAAGTGTAAAGTTTAGGCGCGTATTCATTCTCCGGCATCTTCTGCCATGAAGCCGCTCACTAGTTATAGTTTAAAAAAAGGAACAAAGATGCCAACGGAGGCACTTCAAAATCAACGGCAAAACCATCAGGGAAGCCACTTTCGAAAAAAAAGTGCTGGGTTTTTTAAGAGCGGTTTCACCTAGGAAAACCTTCACCTAGGAAAACCTTGGCAGAGCTGCTGGAGTCTGAAAGACGTCATGTGGGCATGCGCTTAAAAATACATTCAACCACGTCCTTATCCATCTCTTCGGTCTAAAGCTTACCAATGGAACTGGCATAATTAATATCACTAATGAGCTTTAAACTACTTAATCCATGCTGTATTACTCTATTCTCCTGTAATTTTCCCTCATTCCATTCCACAGTCCTAGCAAAATCAACAATCCCGAGTCCTTACATTCTTCAATCTCAAATGTTTGCTGCCATAGCAGAACCTTCCATTTTTCCCTTCCTCTTTCCCTTTCATAAACAGATAATTTACACTATAATTTTTACGTCTCTATTAAAGAGGCTGTCAACTAATTTTTCATTTATGACCTATTCTTAGGATAGGTGATCAATGTCTGATCTGTTTATGTCCGATATCCGGCACACTCACTGATGAGCTGTTCTCCGTATTCGCTGTCCAGAATTGCTCGATTGCAGCCGTGGCAGGGTATTGCACATACGTACACTTAGTATTCAAATCAATAGGAGGGGGATGTGTAGCAACCGGCCGCACTATCAGAAGACAGAGCAGCTCTGCTCGACCAATTCAGACATCGAGAGCAGTTGGTGGGCGGGAGTGTCGGGTGTTGGACCCCAACTGATCAGATATTGATGACCTATCCTAACGATAGGTCATCAATGAAGAAATAGTAGACAACCTCTTCATTTTACGTAATTAAAAATTGTTCTTGGATTACTGTTATTCATTTTTTTTGCATACATTCCTTATAAAAGAAACAAACGCGAATGTCACAGAATCCCTTCCTATTAATATGAACCTTTCACACAAAGTTGTTAAAACAAGACATTGTGGACATACTAAAGTAAAGAATCAAATAATGAATGCTTCCACAGTAATGTTTCAATAATTAGGGATGATAAACTTGATAATTATTTTCTGTCTCTTACACTCTTTGAAGATGACTTGGAAAAAAATGTAAAAATATAGAAAAAAACATAATGATTATGAAGACACCCATTAGTGAGACTTTGATCTGATAGGTGACGTGTATCCTTGAAAAAAAAAGTTAATGGCAATGAAATGCTTGTATGATACATGGTTTTTAGAAAAATAAAAATTGAATCCCAGTCAGTGAACGCAAGATGATAAACTAGAAAGCTGTGTATAATAATCGAGATAATCTAATTTTTGTGCTTTAATTATTTGGATTTTTTATTTTTGTTTTCAAAGGGGACACATTAAGTTAGAATATTCCACATTTTCTTGAATTCATTAGTTGAAGGTGTGTTCTCATCGTAACGTTTACGTCTTCTAGTGTTCCCACATTTTCACCATTTCTAAGAAAGTTCTCATGTCCATTTTTGGATAAACATCAATCTACCAGTTCTTAAAAGTATGACCATTAGCATTTCTTCCACTGGAACCCTCAAAAGTCCAGAAACAAGTTGAACCCAGTCTTGGTCATAAACTAAATTGCTCAGACATTTCCATAACTGCTGATAAGTACGCATGAGGGAATAGCTTCGGAAAATTCCTTTTCCGAATAGCTATAGCTAGAGTTGAGCGAAACGGGTCGGTCAAATTCAAAAGTCAACGACTTTCGCTAAAGTCGAGTTTCACCGATCGAAACCCGACCATAGCGTGAGGTTGGCCATGAGGTCGCCGACTCGAGCGCCAAAGTCACGTTTCCCATAATGCTTCCAGTGCCTTTTCTCAGCCAATGATCAAGGACGCACACTGTGGGCAATGCGATGACATGGGGAGCGGCCACCACCATCTTAGAGAAGGGCATTGCAGTGATTGGCTGGCTTTGTGTGGCGTCATAGTGGCTATAAAAGCCCTGAATGCCAACGGCCATCTTACTTCTGCCGATCTTAGCATAGGGAGAGGTTGCTGCTGCTCGTTCTCAATAGGGAGAGTGTTTAGGCAGGAGAAAAAAAAACCCTGTAGTTCTGCTGATAGCGATTTTCACTGTACAACACAACAGTTAGTGTGCAGTGAAAGGGGAGGATATTTTTGTGTGCAGCAGCTGTGGTGGTTATTAGGCTGCCTTATAAGGGTACCTGATAGTTGCACTGCTGTGTGCACACTGTTGTGCAGACTGCTTTTTTCAAAGCAAAAATACTTGTATTCCTTTTGGCTGCACAGTTAGCGAGCGTTCATTTTTTCACACACCTTATAGAGGTGTACGCTCCTCACACACTACCGTGTACCGACTGGTTTCACGGACAAATACATGCTATCTGTGTGTGACTCTGTAAAAAGATAGATGGAGATTTTAATTTTTCCATACATACACCATATAGAGCTGTCCACTTATCAATCAGTATTGTATATCTGCTGTTTGTATGTCGGTCAAATCTATACAGAGACAGCGTGTGTGTGAGACTCCGTAAATACATATACGGAAATTTCAATTTTTCCATACACTGTATAGAGCTGTCTGCTTGTCAAACAGTATACTATATCTGCTGTTTGATTACAGTCAAATCTATACAGAGACAGCATGTGTGTGTGAGTCCGTAAAAAAATAGACGGAGATTTAAAATTTTTCCATACCTACATCGTATAGAGCTGTACGCTCCTCACACACTACCGTGTACCGGCTGGTATCACGGACAAATACATGCTATCTGTGTTTGACTTTGTAAAAAAATAGACGGAGATTTAAAATTTTCCATACATACACCATATAGAGCTGTCCTCTTCTCAAACAGTATCGTATATCAGCTGTTTGTATTACAGTCCAATTTATACAGAGTGCGTGTGTGTGTGAGTCCGTAAATACATAGATGGACATTTCCATTTTTGCATACATCATATAGAGCTGTCCGCTTCTCTAACAGTATCGTATATCTGCTGTTCGCTTTACGGTCACATCTATACAGAGTCATTGTGTGTGTGAGACTCCGTAAATACATATACGGACATTTCCAATTCTCCATACACCGTATTGAGCTGTCCGCCTCTCAAACAGTATCGTATATCTGCTGTTTGCTTTATGGTCACATCTATACAGAGTCATCGTGTGTGTGTGTGAGACTCCGTAAATACATATACGGACATTTTAATTTCTCCATACAGAGTATTGAGCTGTCCGATTCTCAAACAGTATCGCATATCTGCTGTTTGCTTTACAGTCACATCTATACAGAGTCATCATGTGTGTGAGACTCCGTAAATACATATATGGACATTTCCATTTCTCCATACACCGTATTGAGCTGTCCGCTTCTCAAACAGTATCGTATATCTGCTGTTCGAATTACGGTCACATCTATACAGACACAGCATGTGTGTGTGAGACTCCAGAAATACATATACGGACATTTCCATTTTTCAATGCACCGTATAGAGCTGTCCGCTTCTCATACAGTACCGTATATCTGCTGGTTGTATTACGGTTAAATACATACTGCCAGAGCGTCTGTGTGTGACTCTGGAAACAAATATATGGAGATTGACAGTTTCACCAAAAATGTATATAGCTGTACACTTCTGATACAGTACAGTATATCTGCTAGTTGGATTACGGTCAAATACATACTGGGAGAGCGTCTGTGAGTAAAGAAATATATAGGGAGATATAAATTTTTCCATACACCTTACACAACTGTACGCTCCTCATACAGTACCATATCTCTGCTGGTATTTTTGGTACATTTTCCCAAACATGAGGAAGTTTTGTGGAAGAGGCTGCATACGTGGGCATGGGGCGCAGCTGGTACTGATGGTGGTGGTGGTGCATCTGCTGGTTATGGCAAAAGCACAATAGCAGCTAAGGCAGGAGGTGTTGAGCCGGCGTCATCATCTGGCACAAGAAGGCCTTTAAGGTTCTCTTTTCTGGGAGTAGGTAAACCGCTTTTATAACCGGAGCTTCAGGAACAGGTTTTGGCTTACCTTGCCGAAACAGCCTCCAGCTCTATTGCCTCCTCTTTTGAAGTTACAAATACTGCAAGCACAGAGTCGTCAGTGCAGGCTTCTGGTCAGGAACAACACCTTTCCTTGTGTCTTTCACCCACACCAAAAGTGAAGGATGCCGCAGCACACACTTCAGATTACTCCGTGGAGCTCTTTTCACATACCATGCCAGGATTATCAAGTCAAATCCTGAATTCCCCAGTCCAAGATGAATCTGACATGGAGTGCACTGATGCACAGCCACTGATAGATGATTCTGCTGGTACGTTCACCCAGAGCAATACATTTGCCTCGCAGTCTAATGAGCCTGAATCAGACCCTGATGAAACCCAGGTGCCCCTTCCCGCATACTATACCACCTTACACAGTGACACAGGAAGGTGCAGATGAAATTGAAGAGGAGGTGATGGATGACCCAGTTGTTCACCCGGATTGGCATCCATTGGGGGAAGAGGGTGCCGCTGGCAATAGCTCAGAAGAGGAGAAGGATCCGCAGCAGGCATCGACATCGCAGCAGCAGATATCTGGCAGGCCCGTAGCTGTACCAAAACTAGTTAAAAAAACAAAAAGAGTTGCAGGACAGCTTGGCCAGACAGTCAAATTGGCACACCATGCAAGCCCTGAAAATTTATACCATAGTAGGAAGAGTGCAGTGTGGCACTTTTTTGAGCAAAATCCTATTGATGAGGCAAAGATTATCTGTAAGAAATGCGGAAGGACCTTCAGCCGAGGTAAAAATCTCCGAAATTTAAACACCAGTTGCATGCTTAGACATTTAAACACCATGCACTTGCAAGCATTGATGGACTACAAAACCTCAGGTAGCACATGTGCACCTGCTCCAACTGAAGGCAGCCAGCCACACTCCATTGCTTCCCCAACTGAAAGGCCACTGCTAAGCACACCACCAGCAAGAAATGTTGAGATGTCGTCGCAAGGCAAAAGCAGTCAGGGAATCACAATGTTTTTGCAAAAAAAGACAGAATCTAGGCCATCACCGATACCACCATCACCATCACCAACTCCCTCTCAGTCCTTAATATCCACAGCTAGTTCCCCCCTATGCAGCTCTCAAGTACAGCTCGCCCTACCAGACACTCTGAGTAGGACAAGAAAGTACTCATTCTGTCATCCACTCAACACTGGCTTTGAATGGCTACATTGCCAAACTGATCTCATTAGAGATGATGCCCTTCTGTTTGGTTGAAAGCGAAGTGTTACGAGAGCTCATGGCCTACGTTGTCCCACGCTATGACCTACACAGTCGGCACTTCTTTTCTCGAAAAGCCATCCCTGCCCTCCACCTGCATGTGAAAGACCGCATTGTTCATGCACTCAAACAATCAGTGAATGGAAAGGTGCAACTCACAACAGATGCATGGGCCAGTAGGCATGGCCAGGGCCGTTATGTGTCCATCACTGCGCACTGGGTTAATGTGGTGGATGCTGGATCCACAGGGGACAGCGGCAGTGGAACAGTGCTGCCTAGCCCACGGTATAGGAAACAGTTGGCTGTAGGCGTTCGACCCTCCTCCTCCTCCTCCAGAACTGAAAGCTCGTCGACAGAGCGCAGTCACACAAGCACTCCATCCGCAGCTGCCAGTGTTGCACATGAGGTGTCCCACTATTGAACAGCTATTGGTAAGCGGCAGCAGGCTGTTTTAAAGATGATGTCTTTGGGCGACAAAATACACACTGCGGAGGTACTGGCCGACTACATGCATCGACAAACTGAGTCATGGCTGGGCAGTCTACATCTTGAGCCAGGCAAGGTACTCAGTGATAGCGGCAGGAATTTTGTGGCAGCCATAGCCCTTGCAAAACTTAGACACATACCTTGCCTGGCTCACACTTTGAACCTAGTGGTGCAGTGCTTCCTAAATAATTATCCGGAGTTAACAGCCCTGCTCAATAAGGTGCGAAGACTGTGCTCGCACATCGTCGCTCGCCTGTACACTCCAGTCGTATGCAGAAGCTGCAGTGATCGCTCCACCTCCCCAAGCACCGCCTAATCATAGATGTTGCAACAAGGTGGAACTCCACCATGCACATGGTTGAGAGGCTGTGCTAACAGAGGCAGGCTGTAATGCATTTGTGGGAGGATACACGGGCAGGCAGTTTGAGGGAAGACATGGAATTGTCGGGTGTGCAGTGGTCAAAGCTGAAAGACCTCTGTAAACTCCTTCAGTGTTTTGAGGAATGCCCATGGCTGGTAAGCACAGACGACGTCATCATAAGCTTGAGCATACTGTTGTGAGCTCATCTGTTCATTCATCTTTTGTGTCCGAGGATCTCCCTCTTCTGGCGAAGGAAGGTAGTGAGGATGATTTGGATGAAAGAAACCAAACACCTGATCAGGTGGATCGTGACTGGGTAACGGGAACTACAGACTAGATATAAGGCAGCCGACGCCCTTCTGAGTCGCTGGTGATTTCTCTGCTGGATTCTTGGAGACCAGTCTGATTCCTGCTTCCCAAAGATAAGTTTTTGCTCTGCTATTGAACTTATTAGTTTTGGTTTTGTTTACCTTGTTTTTTTAGCTCAGCCATCCCCGGCCGGGGGTGTGCTGGATTCTTTTTCCTTGATCAGTGTTTTCTTTTGCTCTGCTTCCAGAATATTCTGAGTGCTGATATAGGGTTTAAAGTCTAGTGACTTCAGGGTCCTTTTTGCTTATCAGTTGTGTTGGTAGTATTTTTTGGCAGGGTTTTCTGTTCTGATTGAGTCACCGTAGGAGGCAAAAACAGAAATGCTAGCTAAGTCCAGAAAACCAGAGAAGTTGGCAGCTATCGGATTGCAGACCCCTGAACCTATCAACACAACTAGCAGTAGCCGTGGGGGGTTCCTACGATGCCCTATAAGAACAAAACCGTTGGCACAACCCTGAGAATTGTAGGTGGTGCCCAAGTAGGATCCCAATCCGTGAACTAAATATATATAAACTTGGCACACACCAAAGGTTTCTGATGCAGAAAGGTGATTTTTAATTATACAACAGTACATACATACACAGACGTTTCGGTCTAGGACCTTCATCAATGTACGATATATTGTACTGTGAGATTCTTAGTGACTGGGCTTTGTGAGATAGACCAATCCTGTGAGGAGGCACATGAAGCCGTCCCACTGCGTGGTAATTTGTGGAGTGTGGACGCAGTATCCACCGCGAATCCCAAGTGGGATTTGGGATTCGCGGTGGATACTGCGTCCACACTCCACAAATTACCACGCAGTGGGACGGCTTCATGTGCCTCCTCACAGGATTGGTCTATCTCACAAAGCCCAGTCACTAAGAATCTCACAGTACAATATATCGTACATTGATGAAGGTCCTAGACCGAAACGTCTGTGTATGTATGTACTGTTGTATAATTAAAAATCACCTTTCTGCATCAGAAACCTTTGGTGTGTGCCAAGTTTATATATATTTACCTACGATGCCCTAGACCCCTCGATCACAGCCGGAGAATTAAATAGGCCAAAAGAGAGAAAGGGGAAATCTAAACTGCCCCAGAGCAGACCCCAAAGCAATAGGCAGCCCCCAACATATAATGACGGTGAAGCAAGATGAAAATACTAACACAGACAGAAAGATAGACTGAGCAAAGACGGGGCCCAAGCTAACTAGGTAGAAAAGGACAGGAAGGCTGCTGTCTGCAATCCGTGAAAAACCCTATGAAAATAAGAGCCAACAGACTGACAGTGAAAAAGGCCCTGAAGACGCTAGGCTTCAAAAAAGCTATGTCAGTACTCAGGAATATTCTGAAGACAGAGCTACAGGCAAAAGGAGATTCAGCTCACCCCAGCAGGGAATGGCAGAATACAGAAAAGCAAGGGAAACAAAAAACAAAACAAAAATGCTAACAGGCAAAACAGAAAACTTAGCTTTAGAGGAGCAGGAATCAGACTGGTGTCCTAGAAGTCCACAGAGAAATCACCCGCAGGGCAGAAGGGCGTCGGCAGCCTTATATCCAGTCCGTGACTCCACTCAGCCAGTCATCCTCATTAGGCTCAGGTGCCTGATAATCAGGCTCATTACCTTCCTTTACCAGAATAGGGAGTTCACCAGACCTCAGTGACGAAGGGGAAAATGAACTCACAACAGTTTTCTCAGATTGCAGACAGCAGCTTTTCTGTCCTGTCCTTTTTAGTTAGCTTGGTCCCCATCGTTTGCTCAACCTATCTTTCTATCTGTGTCAGTGTTTTCATCTTGCTTCACCGTCATTATATGTTGGGGGCTGCCTATTGCTTTGGGGTCTGCTCTGGGGCAGTCAGTTTTTCTCTTTTCTCTCTTTATGCTTGTGTAGATCTCCGGCTGTGACAAGGTGTCTAGGATCACCTTAGGAACACTCCACGGCTACTGCTAGTTGTGTGATAGGATCAGGGGTCTGCAATCCGCTAGTTTCCAACCTCTCTGATTTTCTGGGCTGAGCTTGTGTTTTGTTTTTTTCCTCCTCGGTGACTCAATCATAACAGCATACCACTTATGCGTCTGCTCATGCAAACTTTGACCCACATTAAGGATCATGTGACTGCAGCAGAGGAGGCGGAAGAGGAGGAGGGAAGCCTTGATGACAGTCAGCCATTGTCAGCGAGGGCAGCTGACCTGGACGAGTTGGAGAAATAAGAGGAAGAGGAGGGGGATGATTATTTTGGGGAGGAGGATGCTTCTCAGGGGGCAAGAGATAATGTTGGCGTGCCAAGGTCAGGTCCAGGGTTTGTGCGTGACTGGAGGGATGTGAATTTCCAAGAAAGTGCTCCTCCACCCACCACTGGCAGTGCATCAATGACACCTGGAACATTGGCCCACATGTGTGATTATGTCTTGTGGATCCTAAAAAGGGACCCCTGCATTGCCAAAATGATGAAGGATGACAACTACTGGTTGGCCAGCATCCTGGATCCACGCTATAAAGGCAAATTACAGAACATCATGCCACAGGAGAACCTAGAGATAATATTGGCTAACAAACAAACAACTCTGGTAACCATTTGTTGGAGGCATTCCCAGCACACAGCAGCGGTGCTGGTTCTCCCACGAGCCGTAGAGGTCAAAATGGCAGAGGTGTTCGTGGTGCACACAGCTGAAGTGGCGTTGGAGACAGGAGTTTCATGACCATGTTGTGGACTGATTTTTCAAGTACCGCTCACACAACTGGTAATACTGCATCGATGGAAAGTGACAGGAGACAGCAGTTGTCAACTATGGTTACAAACTACTTCTCCTCCCATATCGATGTTCTCCCTCACAGGTCATTCCCCTTTGACTATTGGGCGTCTAAACTGGACACCTGGCCTGAATTGGCACAATATGCCTTACAGGAGCTCGTTTGCCCTGCTGCTAGTGTGTTATCTGAAAGAGTCTTCAGTGCTGCTGGATCAATCCTGACAGAAAAAAGGACCCGCATGTCGACCCAAAATGTTGATGATCTAACCTTCATTAAAATGAACCATGCATGGGTTTCAAAGGATTTTGTCCCACCTTCCCCTGATGACACAAAGGTTGCCAGAAAAGTGCCTCACTTTTGTCCTCCTCTTCCTCGGACTTGCCCAATTCCGCCCTTTGCAGCAGCTGAATGTCCAGCCAACACATCAACATATGCCATTTTTTAAACCTCGCTAACTGGGCTGCCCACCCCTCAAGGGCTGGGGTCAACACCTGGAGCACTCGGGCAAGTGCCTTTGCTCTGAACAGGTGGATGGGCCCACTGATGGCCGATGTCACTGGCACAGGGCCCCTCATGGTACAATACAGTGTCTCTGATGGTGGGGGGGCCCACTTGCCGTCAGACACACCGGCGTACTATGAGGGGCCCTGTGCCAGTACCGCCACCCACGAGTGTGCCCCCCCTGCTTGCTCAGGGCCCAAGCACTTGCAAGACTTACATCTCCCTGCTCCTTGGCTGTATAGTCTGGCCAGTTAAATCCTTCACAGGGATGGGCACTACAACTTTGCTGAATTGATCGATGATGGTTAAAACTTATCTATGGCCAGTCCTGCTGAGCTCCACCTTCAGATGATCAATGGCTACCATTTGTAATGGACGTTGACTCACAATCGGATGCAGGGGTGCTTTATGATCAGTAGAGTTGAGCGATACCGTCCGATACTTCAAAATATCGGATCGGAATGGATCGGCTGATATTTAAAAAAAGTATCGGTATCGCCGATGCCGATACCGGAAGTCCCATTCAAGTCTATGAGACTTCCGGTATCGGAATTGGAAAAACCCTTTCCTGCCCTTGTACAGCCTCTCGGGGGTCTGTACGGGCCTTCCGGGGGTCTCTGCCGGCCTGCCGGGGGGCTGTGCCGGCCTGCCGGTGGGCTGTGCGGACTGCCCGGGGTCTGTACCGGCCTGCCGGGGGGCTGTGCCGGCCTGCCGGTGGTCTGTGCACCCTGTGGGGGTCTGTACCGGCCTGCTGGGGGGCTGTGCCGGCCTGCCGGGGGGCTGTGCACCCTGTGGGGGTCTGTGCCGGCCTGCCGGGGGGCTGTGCTGATGTCCGGGGGTCTGTGCAGGCATCGTCCGATGGGACTACAAGTCCCATCTGGCGATGCCTGCTACCATGACAGTGATTGACACATTAGCCAATGATGGGACAGTAGTAGTCCCATCATCCGGCTAATGTGTTAAATGTTAAAAAAAAACTACATACATACTACATGCATGCAACATACATACATACTACATGCTACATACATACCACATATATACTACATGCATGCTACATGCTACATACATACTACATATATACTACATGCATGCTACATACATACTACATGCTACATACATACTACATACATACTACATATATGCTACATACATACTACATGCTACATACATACCACATATATACTACATGCATGCTACATGCTACATACATACTACATATATACTACATGCATGCTACATACATACTATATGCTACATACATACTACATACATACTACATATATGCTACATACATACTACATGCTACATACATACTACATACATACTACATGCTACATACATACTACATACATACTACATATATACTACATGCATGCTACATACATACTACATGCTACATACATACTACATACATACTACATACATACTACATATATACTACATGCATGCTACATACATACTACATGCTACATACATACCACATATATACTACATGCATGCTACATGCTACATACATACCACATATATACTACATGCATGCTACATACATACTACATATATACTACATGCATGCTACATGCTACATACATACCACATATATACTACATGCATGCTAAATACATACTACATGCTACATACATACCACATATATACTACATGCATGCTACATACATACTACATGCTACATACATACCATATATATACTACATGCATGCTACATGCTACATACATACCACTTATATACTACATGCATGCTACATACATACTACATACATACTACATATATACTACATGCATGCTACATACATACTACATGCTACATGCATGCTACATACATACTACATGCTACATAC
Source organism: Dendrobates tinctorius (assembly GCF_039654945.1). Lineage (NCBI taxonomy): Eukaryota > Metazoa > Chordata > Amphibia > Anura > Dendrobatidae > Dendrobates > Dendrobates tinctorius. Next base: position 892,203 of record NW_027361717.1, read on the forward strand.
ATACTACATACATACTACATATATACTACATGCATGCTACATACATACTACATGCTACATACATACCATATATATACTACATGCATGCTACATGCTACATACATACCACATATATACTACATGCATGCTACATACATACTACATACATACTACATATATACTACATGCATGCTACATACATACTACATGCTATATAACTTCAAGAGAAATGTGCTGTCTTCCAGGTGCAAAAATTAAAAATGTGTCTGACAGGATATCAGGACTCTTCAGACCTACAGATGACTACCCATTCCTGCTACTACATGTGGGGATAAATGACACCGCAAGAAACAACCTGGAAACCATCTGCAGAGACTTTGAAGACTTAGGCAAGAAAGTGAAAGAACTGGGAGCGCAGGTGGTCTTCTCTTCCATCCTCCCAGTGGATGGCCATGGAACAAGGAGGTGGAATAAGATTCTGCAGGTGAACAACTGGCTACGTCGATGGTGCCGTCAGCAACGATTTGGATTTCTGGATCATGGAGTGAGTTACGTTTACGATGGACTACTTGCTAGAGATGGGGTGCACCTTACGAAGACTGGAAAACAAGTATTTGGAAGTCGTCTTGCTACACTTGTAAGGAGAGCTTTAAACTAGAACAACATGGGAAGGGAAGCAAAAGACCAGAAAAAGCCATACACCTGACAAATGCTATTGAGAACTCTGCTATTAGAAGTGGAAAGGAAGAACAAAGACAAAAGAATCTAATTAATAAAAATATTGGAGAAAGAGAAACCAATCACAAACTAAAATGTTTCTATACTAATGCACAAAGCATGGGCAACAAACAAGGAGAATTGGAACTACTAACGCAGGAGAAGAAATATGATGTCATTGGAATCACTGAAACTTGGTGGGACAATACACATGATTGGAATACAAGACTAGAAGGATACAACTTATTTGCAAGAAACAGACTTGATAAACGAGGAGGAGGTGTCGCATTGTATGTTAGAAACGCGTATATCTGCACAGAGATTGAAGCTTCAGAGACTGGGAGTTCTGTGGAAACTGTTTGGGTAAGAATACAAGGACAGAACAATGGAAAGGACACCATTGTAGGCATTTACTACAGGCCGCCTGTGCAAGCTGAAGATATGGATGAACTCTTTATGCATCAAATGGCCAAGTTCTCCAAAAAATATGACATAGTTGTCATGGGAGATTTCAACTATCCAGACATTTGTTGGGAATCTCTCTCAGGCAAAACTAACAGGTCAAGGAAATTCTTATCCTCTCTAGCTGACAACTTTATCTTCCAAAAGGTAAGGGAGAAAACAAGGGGAACTGCTACCTTGGATCTAATCCTTATAAACAGGGAGGAAATGGTTGAGGAGGTAAAAGTGGCTGGGACCCTAGGAGGTAGCGACCATGCTATTTTAGAATTTTGGATAACTAGAGGTGGAAGACCTGTGAAGACTCAGACGTCAAGGTTAGATTTCAGAAAGGCAGATTTTAAGGGATTCAGAAAGAGAATTGGAGGGATCCAATGGCTGGATATCCTTAAAGACAAAAATGTCCAGGAAGGATGGGAAATCTTGAAAAATGAAATTCTTAAAGCACAGTTGTTATCAATTCCGAAAAGATGGAATAATAGGAAGCATTTAAGGAAACAAGGATGGATGAACACAGAACTTAAGCACATGCTAAAAAGGAAGAAAAAAATGTTTATAAAATGGAAAGAGGGAGGCATATCTAAAGAAGAATATTATGCTGTCTGCAGAACCTGCAGGGCACAAATCAGATTAGCTAAAGCTGAAAATGAATTGAGGCTTGCAAGAGATGTCAAAAGCAATAATAAAGGATTTTGGGGATATGTCAAAAGTAAAAGAAAAGTCAAAGATGCTATAGGATTTTTACAGGATGAAAATGATGAAATGGTCAGACAGGATGTTGAGAAGGCTGAACTTTTAAATTCCTATTTTGCATCTCTCTCAGAAAGGAAATGTAACATCAACTGTTATTCACTGTCCTATTAAGGGAATAGAAGAATCCAGGATATCTATAAACAGATAGTGAGGAAACACTTAGCTAACCTAAATGAATTCCAGTCTCCAGGTCCAGATGAATTACACCCCAGAATACTGAAGGAGATAGCAGAAGAAATTTTTGAACCCCTCTCCATAATCTTTGAAAATTCTTGGAGGACAGGAGAAGTGCCAGAAGACTGGAGAAGAGCAAATGTTGTTCCTATCTTCAAAAAGGGGAAGAAGGTGGACCCAGGCAACTATAGGCCGGTGAGTCTGACTTCTATACCAGGAAAGATCTTTGAACAAATTATTAAACAACATGTATGTCAATACCTGGATAAGAATGAAGTGATTAAACAGAGTCAGCATGGGTTTGTAACTAATAAGTCATGTCAGACTAACTTAATTTCCTTCTATGACGGTATCACTGATTGGGTGGATCAAGGAAATGCTGTAGATATAGTATATCTTGACTTCAGCAAAGCATTTGACAAAGTCTCTCATACAATCCTTATTGAAAAAATGACTAAGTATGGAATGGACAAGGCAACTGTTAGGTGGATTCATAACTGGCTTAGTGATCGGACCCAAAGAGTGGTCGTAAATGGCTGCACATCCAGTTGGAAGATTGTCTCAAGTGGGGTACCACAGGGCTCTGTCCTGGGCCCTGTATTGTTCAACATCTTTATCAACGATTTAGATGAAGGAATTGAGGGTAAACTGATTAAATTGCTGATGACACAAAGCTAGGAGGGATAGCTAATACTAGAGAAGAGAGAGAGAGGATTCAAAACGATTTAAATAAATTGGAGAAGTGGGCAGCAACTAACAGAATGGTTTTTAACAGGGAGAAATGCAAAGTACTACATCTGGGCAATAAAAATGAAAAAAGCATATATAGAATGGGAGGAATAGGCCTAAGCAACAGCACATGTGAAAAAGACTTGGGTATACTAATAGATCACAGACTGAATATGAGTCAACAGTGTGATGCAGCAGCAAAAAAAGCAAATGCAATTCTAGGATGTATTAACAGAAGCATACAGTCTAGATCACGTGAAGTCATTATTTCCCTCTACTCCTCTTTGGTCAGACCTCATCTGGAATATTGTGTCCAGTTTTGGGCACCACATTTTAAAAAAGACATCAACAAACTGGAGCAAGTTCAGAAAAGAGCAACCAGAATGGTGACCGGTCTGCAAACCCTGTCTTATGAGGAAAGGTTGCAGGATTTGGGATTGTTTAGTTTGCAAAAGAGAAGACTGAGAGGAGACTTAATAGCTGTCTACAAATATCTAAAGGGCTGTCACATTGTAGAAGGATCAACTTTATTCTCATTTGCACAAGGAAAGACTAGAAGCAATGGGATGAAACTGAATGGGAGGAGACACAGATTAGATATTAGAAAAAACTTTTTGACAGAGTGATCAATGAGTGGAACAAGCTGCCACGAGAAGTGGTGAGTTCTCCTTCAATGGATGTCTTCAAACAGAGGCTGGACAGACATCTGACTGGGATGATTTAGCGAATCCTGCTTTGAGCAGGGGGTTGGACCAGATGGCCCAGGAGGTCCCTTCCAACTCTACAATTCTATGATTCTATGATTCTATGATTCTATGCTACATACATACTACATACATACTACATGCATGCTACATACAATACATTCATACAATACATACATAGACATACAGTACATATAACATAGAGTAACATACTTACCAATACTTGTCACATTGTTCCCCGAAGCCATTGTCTTTTACGGAATAAATATTAACATAACAAACCACAAAAATACTCACCCATGATCCGAAGCAGTCCACGAGTGTGTCCCACGATGATCTTGGGTAGAGAACTGCAGCATCAGCTGATGCTGCCGCTCTCTACGGGCTGCAGGAATCCAATGACGGAAGGTAGGTATCCTTCCGCACTGTATTCCTCCGCCACTTAAAAAAAAAATAGTCCCTAGTCTCACTTTTGACATTGCTGTGTGAGAAAGTTCCCACGCAGCTTTTGCCATAAAGTGAGACTAGGGACTTTTTTTTTAAGTGGCGGAGGAATACAGTGCGGAAGGATACCTACCTTCCGTCATTGGATTCCTGCAGCCCGTAGAGAGCGGCAGCATCAGCTGATGCTGCAGTTCTCTACCCAAGATCGTCGTGGGACACACTCGTGGACTGCTTCGGATCATGGATGAGTATTTTTGTGGTTTGTTATGTTAATATTTATTCCGTAAAAGACAATGGCTTCGGGGAACAATGTGACAAGTATTGGTAAGTATGTTACTCTATGTTATATGTACTGTATGTCTATGTATGTATTGTATGAATGTATTGTATGTAGCATGCATGTAGTATGTATGTAGTATGTATGTAGCATGTATGTAGTATGTATGTAGCATGTAGTATATATGTAGCATGCATGTAGTATGTATGTAGTATGTATGTAGCATGTAGTATGTATGTAGTATGTATGTAGCATGTAGTATGTATGTAGCATGCATGTAGTATGTATGTAGTATATATGTGGTATGTATGTAGCATGTAGTATGTATGTAGCATGTAGTATGTATGTAGCATGTAGTATGTATGTAGCATGTAGTATGTATGTAGCATGCATGTAGTATATATGTAGTATGTATGTAGCATGTAGTATGTATGTAGCATGCATGTAGTATATATGTAGTATGTATGTAGTATGTATGTAGCATGTAGTATATATGTAGTATGTATGTAGTATGTATGTAGCATGCATGTAGTATATATGTGGTATGTATGTAGCATGTAGCATGCATGTAGTATATATATGGTATGTATGTAGCATGTAGTATGTATGTAGCATGCATGTAGTATATATGTAGTATGTATGTAGTATGTATGTAGCATGTATGTAGCATGTAGTATGTATGTAGCATGCATGTAGCATGTAGTATGTATGTAGCATGCATGTAGTATATATGTAGTATGTATGTAGCATGTATGTAGCATGCATGTAGTATGTATGTAGTATGTATGTAGCATGTAGTATGTATGTAGCATGCATGTAGTATATATGTAGTATGTATGTAGTATGTATGTAGCATGCATGTAGTATGTATGTAGTATGTATGCAGCATGTAGTATGTAAGTAGCATGCATGTAGTATATATGTAGTATGTATGTAGCATGTAGCATGCATGTAGTATATATGTGGTATGTATGTAGCATGTAGTATGTATGTAGCATGCATGTAGTATGTATGTAGCATGTAGCATGCATGTAGTATATATGTGGTATGTATGTAGCATGTAGTATGTATGTAGCATGCATGTAGTATGTATGTAGTATTTTTTTTTTTTTTTTTTACATGCAACACATATGCCGGATGATGGGACTACTACTGTCCCATCATTGGCTAATGTGTCAATCACTGTCATGGTAGCAGGCATCGCCCGATGGGACTTGTAGTCCCATCGGACGATGCCTGCACAGACCCCCGGACATCAGCACAGCCCCCCGGCAGGCCGGCACAGCCCCCCGGCAGGCCGGTACAGACCCCCACAGGGTGCACAGACCACCGGCAGGCCGGCACAGCCCCCCGGCAGGCCGGTACAGACCCTGCGGTATCGGAATGCTCAACACTAATGATCAGCTTTCACAGTTTTCCAAGTCACAGACATGTGACATTCCTGCCACCATTTTTCAATGTCTCCTCTCATGGCAATCCAATAGAATCGCCTACGGCCTGTAGCTTCTGTCTTTTGCACTCCAAAGTGAACAGACAGATCATGATAGGCAGTGAGGACCATGTGTACATCTCTCGCTGTCATCACAATTTGATGGAGACGAGTAACGGTGATGGGACCATGGGACCACACTACTGTGATACAGCAACCCTTAATTCACAAAGAACCGTTTTCGCAATCTCCACAGACAAATTCATTGAGGGTCAGCATAGCCTCTGCGAATTCTCATGGGAGGTTTTCCCGTGATTTGTAATTTTGAAAATTTCTGCAATCACTCGACTTTCCTTCTGGACTTAATTCCATCTAGTTTCCTGTAGCGGAGAGTCTGGACTGGCTTACTGACACTGAAATATATACAAATATTTAAAAGTACCACAACACTGTATACTGTTGTATGCTTCAAATACATTTCCCTTTTTATAATTTTTATATTCTGGTGTAATCCGTACTGAGCCTGTGAGAGTTTGTATCAGACTCTGCAAAACTATAAGGAGATTTAAAATGACACCAACACTGTATGCAGCTGTACGCTTGTAATATATTACTCTTTTTGGACTTTTTATATTCTTGTCTAATCCATACTGAGCCTGGGAGAGTATTTTTCTGACTCCGGAAATATAAATGGATATTTCCAATTACCCCTGGACTGGATACACCTTGTATCTGCTGATACAGTACCTTTTTTCAACTTGTTTGAGAACGGTTGAATCCATACTGACTGAGTGAGCGGGTGTAGTTGACTCATGAAATCTGGTGGTTGGAAAAAATAATGGAAACACATGGAAACATCAACAAAACTTAGGTTATTATGGTGTAGTCCACCTTTTGCGGCGATTACAGCCTCGATTATCCGAGGTATGGATTCATACAAGGTGTGAATTGTTTCCAAAGGAATTGTAGCCCATTCTTCAGTTAAAACACCATCCAGTTCTTTGAGCGACAATGGTGGCGGAAATCGACGTCTAACTTGAATCTAGAAAATCTGCCATAAATGATCAATAATGTGGAGGTCTGGGGATTACATTATAGTGTTACTCGTGCCATGCTTTAACGATTCAAGCTGTATGAATTGGTGCATTATCATCCTGAAAGATGGCGCTCCCCTCCGGGAACAGTGCTTGATCCACAGGATGCATTTGGTTGCCCAAAATGCCTAAATAATCACGGCTGTTACTTCTTCAATTAAGGAATATCATTGGCCCGGCGTATCTCCACGAAATATCACCCCAGATCATCACAGAACATCCACCATGCTTTACGGTTGGGAGAAGGCAGTCTGGATGGAATGCTTCTTTAGGCTATTTCCAAACGTACACTCGGCCAGAGGTCATAAATAGGGTAAATGATGATTCGTCTGAGAATATAAAATGTTTTCACAGCTCAAGAGACCTTTTCTGTAGGTTTCTACACCACTCTAAACACATGGAAACATTTGTCATTGAGAGAAGCGTTTTTACAATTGCAGCGATTCGGTGGAATCCAGATTTGTGCAGCTCGCGACAAACTTTTTTGTGGAAACTGTGTTCTGTAGGTGTTCATTGAGCTCTGCATTGTTTTTCCAAGTAGGGGTCTTGCGATCCTCTCTCCAAATTTGCTTTACATTCCGACAGTAAGGCCGGGGTCACACTGGCAAGGAATACGGACGAGTGAGAGGCGTTAAAAGCACGCATTACACACGGACAAATTATTCTCTATGGGTTTGCTCCCAACAGCCGTATATTTCTCGGGTGTATTCTACGGTCCGTGCCAATCGCAGCATGCTGCGATTGTCAGCGTACTACGCCCGTAATACGCCAATGCAAGTCTATGGGTGCGCAAAAAATACGGATTACACACGGACCACACATGTGACTTGCTAGATATACGCACCCGGTGTCTTTTACAAAAGCCGGCAATTCAGTGCGCTACACAGTAAACTCACACTGACAGGTTTAATAAAGAAAGAATAGATATAGACACATAGAATACATATATATATATATATATACATACATGTCATTGTGACAAACATATATATATATTTATATTTCACAGAGTTCTTCATAGCAGAATAGCCGATAATTAAATTGCCGGCTTCTATCAAATAATTCCCCAACCCGACATGAAATGACACATGGTTTACATTCAGTAAAGCATTTCATTTCATGTTTTTTTATATGTCCTTGACTAATAATTAGAGGCGGGTTTGTGTGCAAAATTTGGGAGTTGTAGTTGTTATTTTAAGGGGTTAATTCTTTGTTAAAAAATGCGTGGGCTTCCCATTGCCCTATATTGGTGGCGAGTGGGTTAATCTAACAAAGGGTTAATGTCACCATTCGATTGTAAGGTGACATTAACCCTTTGTTAGATTAACCCATTAGCCACCGCTACAGGGCAATGGGAAGCCCACACATTTTTTAAAAACGAATTAACCCCTTAATATAACAACTACAACTCCCAAATTTTGCACACAAACCCGCATCTAATTATCAGTCAAGGACATATAAAAAACATGAAATGAAATGCTTTACTGAATGTAAACCATGTGTCATTTAATGTCGGCTTAGGGAATTATTTGATAGAAGCCGGCAATTTAATTAGCGGCAATTCTGCTATGAAGAACTCTGTGAAATATATATATGTTTATCTCAATGACTTGTGTGTTTCTATATATATGCATTCTATGTGTCTATATCTATTATTTAGTTCCTGTTAGAAACCCTGTCATAGGGCTCCATTATATGTCCACTTTGCAAGGCGGCGAGAAAATCTCGCCATACGGATTGCATACGGATGCCATACGGATTATATACGGATGCTGACATGCGCAAAATACGCAACCACACCTTGCTTACGGATGACATACAGAGCACTATTTAGGGGTCATTCATCCGTATTACTCCTGTAAACTACAGACCGTTGCGTCGGTCAGTGTGACCCCGGCCTAACTCTCTCAGTCAACTTCGACTTTCGGCCAGACCTGTGCATTGCTACGGATGTTTTTCCTTCTCATTCAAATGCAGTCATTACTTTGGAGACAGTACCGCTTGACACGCCAAGCATACGGCCACTTTCTGTTACACTAGCACCTGCCATACCAGCATCAACAATTTGGGCTCTTTGAAAATCAGAAAGGTCTGCCATTGTTATAAGTTTTTCCTCAATGTTTTTAGAATTATGCAAAACAAACATTTAATTTACATACACATATCACATGACACAAATAATCAACTACAAAACATTAACATATGTCACGGTTTGCATGTTTATAACATGTTTGAAGATTATGGTGACAACCCGTTAGGTTGCATTATTTTATCCAACCCCTGTATATGCGGAGTGTGTATAAAAGCCCTCCCCGCCGACCGCCATTTTTCCTCTGCCCATCTTTACAGTAGGGAGAGGTTGCTGAAGCTGTTTATGATTTGGGAGACACTTAGGCCTGTAAACAGAAGTTGTTATGTGCTTGTGTGGCGCCCCTGAGGGTTCAGTCGCCACAGAGGTACTGCACCTCCTCCTGAGGTGTGGTACCCCACCATCCAGGTAAGGTGGAGACAACTGACCACACTCCAGCACCTGCACCCCACACCACAAAGTAGTATAGCAAAGCACCTTCGGCGGCTCCCTGCTTGGAGTGTAGCATAGCACCCCTTGGTGGCTCCCTGCTTGGAACACGAAACATGCTGGTAGGTGGGTGGAGTTTAGTTTACATAAAAGAGTGGGAAGAGTTGAGCGAGTCGTTCAGTCTTTCATTCAGTCAGTGAGTGGGGATGTAGAAGGACAGAGTGTGAAACAGAGAAGATCCCCGGGAGAGGGATGGAAGAAGGAAGTGCTGCAGCAGGCCACAGTGATCTGGGTCTGCTGGCACAGGAAAGAGACAGAGACAGGAAGCTTGATTCTCCATTGGAAAGAAGGATTAGTACGGAACGTGAGGAGAATAAGAGAACAAGGACCTTTTCCAGTTCTAAGTGCAAGGCCGGGGTCCGGTCCCCGAGGTTGAACAGATACTAATGGTCCTGCAGCAGACACCGGAGGAATAGAAGTAGTGACCACTTTATTCCCACACAAGACTTGGAGGCACAACAGCAACATATTAGTGAGCCGGGACTTAGTAGCAAGGAGTCCCCGAAGCAGGCTACAGCTGTTTGCCGTACAAGTAGAGTTCATAGGAACATCTGACAAGAGGAAATCCAGTGTACCTCAGTACTAGGAGTACTTCACTCAAAGGTGCTATAAGAGGAGACGTTCAGAAAAGGCACATATGTTGGCGGAGTGCTGGAAAGGAGTACTTCATCTTGCCTGGAAGTTGGCTGAGCTCCTGACCCGGAGGACACGGCACGGATGCGGGCACCTGTACCTGCAACATACTGTGATTAAAGCTTTGGAACTACATGCCCTGGTGTCCTCCACTTATTCCTGCGCCAATCTGCCCAGCACGGCTACATCCCTTGCGCTTGACACTACACCATCTAAGTGTCACTTCACCTACACTGCCCTGGGACTATAGCCCTGCCTGTGGAGGGCTATAACATCACCGCAGCACCACACCATCTGTCCCAGAGGATCTGTCTGCAGCGTCGGCTTACATCTCTATTGCCGAACACCACAGGTGGCGTCACGAATCATTCATCATAAGCACACTGAACATTCCCCTTTTACAATGGGTGCCCAGGGTCACGGGCTGGGTCCCAGCTGCTGTGACATCTCCCATTGAAGCTCATCGGGCCCGGTACCGAGTACCCCACAGCCCTGGGAGGGCGACCCACTTGCGCTGAATGCAATTGTTGTGTTCTGTTAGTGTGCATTGACAGGGGAGGATTTCTTGTGTGCAGCAGCGCTAGTTATTAGGCTGCCTGCCAGTGACAGGGACCATTTTCTTGTGTGCAGCAGCACTGATTATTAGCCTGCCTTATTGCAGTATTGCTGTGTGGACACTGCTGTGCAGACTGCTTTTTACACAGCAATCCTACTTTTATTCTGTTTTCCTGCAGTGAACGAACGTTCATTATTTCACACACCATATAGAGCTGTACGCTCTTCACACACTACCATGTACCGGATGTGTCACGGAGAAATACATGCTAACTATCTGTATGAGACTACGGAAATATATAGGGAGATTAACATTTTCTATTACACTATATATACCTGGTTTTTGATGATACAGTACATTTGTTCTAAATTTTTGCTTACGGTATAATACATACTGAGTGAGCGTTTGTGGTTTACCCATTAAATATATTTGGAGAAAAACATTTTACCCTATACTCTATACACCTCCTATCTTGTGATACAGTACCTTTGTTTGTCATTTTGTATTACGATCAAATCCATAATGGGTGAGTGTCTGAGGGTGGCTACGGAAATGTATACGGAGATTTAAATTGTACCCTACAATACATATACTTGCTATCTTGTTATCCAGTACCTTTTTTCAACATTTTGCATTATGGTTAAATCCAGACTGAATGAGCGTCTGAGGGTGACTCCGGAAATATATACAGAGATTTACATTTAGCCCAACACTGTATCCAGCTGTACGCTTTTGATACAGTACCCTTTTTTTGCTATTTACATTCTGTTGTAATCCATACTCAGCCTGTGATTGTCTGTATATTACTCCGTAAATATATTTGGAGATTTACAATTAACACAACACTTTATACAGCTGTAAGCTTGTTATACATTACCCATTTACTGCTGTTTATATTCTGGTCTAATGCATACAGAGCCAGTGAGAGTCTGTTTCTGACTATGGAAATATATATGGACATTTACAATGACCCCTACACTGTATACAGCTTTACGCTTCTGATCCATTACCCTTTTATTGCTTTTAACATTGTGGTGTAATCCATAATGAGCCTGAGGGTGTCTGTGTCTGCCTCCTGAAATATATACGTAGATTTAGAATGTTAAAACTATACCATATATATACCTGGCATCTGTTGTTACTGTACCCTTTCTCAACTTCTTGTCTAATCCATACTGGGCCTGAGAGCGTCTGTGCCTGCCTCCTGAAATACATACGTAGATTTTTACTATTTTCACTATACTATATATACCAGGTATCAGTTGATACAGTACCCTTTGTGCCAGAAAGTCCTCATCCACCCACCACTCTTAGTGCATCATTGACACCTTGAACATTGGCCCACATGTGTGAGTATTTCCTGCGGATCTTCTTTTTATACTATGGTGTGATCCATACTGAGCCTGTGAGAGTCTGTGTGTTACTCCTGAAATATATATGTAGATTTAAAAATTACCCCAACACTGTATACAGCTCTACGCTTGTGATGCATTACCCATTTACTGCTTTTTATATTCTGGTCTAATGCATACTGAACCAGTGAGAGTCTGTTTCTGACTCTGGAAATATATAGGGAGATTTAGAATGTTTAAACAATGCTATATATAATTGGTATCTGGTGATACTGTACCCTTTCTCAACTCTCTACATTCTTGTCGAATCCATACTGGGCCTGAGAGCATCTGTATCTGCCTCCTGAAATATATACAGGGATTTTGAATGTTGAAACTATGCTATATATACCTGGTATCTGGTAATACTGTACCCTTTCTCAACTTTCTACATTCTTGTCTAATCCATACTGGGCCTGAGAGAGTCTGTGCCTGCCTCCTGAAATACATACGTAATTTTTTTCTATTTTTACTATACTATATATACCTGGTATCTCTATTTTTCTATTTTCACTATACTATATATACCTGGTATCTCTTGCTACAGTAGCCTTTCTGCCAGAAAGTCCTCCTCCACCCACCACTCTAAGTGCATCATTGACACCAGGATCATTGGCCCACATGTGTGATTATTTCTTGCGGATCTTCTTTTTAGGTTATGGTGTGATCCATAATGAGCGTATGAGAGTCTGTGTGTTACTCCTGAAATATATACTGTATGTAGATTTAAAAATTACCCCAACACTGTATACAGCTATATGCTTGTGATACATTACCCATTTACTGCTTTATATATTCTGGTCTAATGCATACAGAGCCAGTGAGAGTCTGTTTCTGACTCTGGAAATATATACGGATATACCTGGTATCAGGTGATACTGTACCCTTTCTCAACTCTCTACATTCTTGTCGAATCCATACTGGGCCTGAGAGCATCTGTATCTGCCTCCTGAAATATATACAGGGATTTTGAATGTTGAAACTATGCTATATATACCTGGTATCTGGTAATACTGTACCCTTTCTCAACTTTCTACATTCTTGTCTAATCCATACTGGGCCTGAGAGAGTCTGTGCCTGCCTCCTGAAATACATACGTAATTTTTTTTTATTTTTACTATACTATATATACCTGGTATCTCTATTTTTCTATTTTCACTATACTATATATACCTGGTATCTCTTGCTACAGTAGCCTTTCTGCCAGAAAGTCCTCCTCCACCCACCACTCTAAGTGCATCATTGACACCAGGATCATTGGCCCACATGTGTGATTATTTCTTGCGGATCTTCTTTTTAGGTTATGGTGTGATCCATAATGAGCGTATGAGAGTCTGTGTGTTACTCCTGAAATATATATGTAGATTTAAAAATTACCCCAACACTGTATACAGCTATATGCTTGTGATACATTACCCATTTACTGCTTTATATATTCTGGAATAATGCATACAGAGCCAGTGAGAGTTTGTTTCTGACTCTGGAAATATATACGGATATACCTGGTATCAGGTGATACTGTACCCTTTCTCAACTTTCTATATTCCTGTCAAATCCATACTAGCCCTGAGAGCATCTGTGTCTGCCTCCTGAAATATATACAGAGATTTTTTTATTTTCACTATACTATATATATCTGGTATCTGTTGATACAGTACCCTTTGTGCCAGAAAGTCCTCTTCCACCCACCACTCTAAGTGCATCATTGACACCTTAAACATTGGCCCACATGTGTGATTATTTCTTGAGGATCTTCTTTTTAGATTAATGTGTGATCCATACTGAGCCTATGAGAGTCTGTGTGTTACTCCTGAAATATATATGTAGATTAAAAAATTACCCCAACACTGTATACAGCTCTAAGCTTGTGATACATTACCCTTTTACTGCTTTTTATATTCTGGTCTAATCCATACTGAGGCAGTGAGAGTCTGTTTCTGACTCTGGAAATATATATGGGATATACCTGGTATCGGGTGATTCTGTACCTTTCTTAACTTTCTATATTCTTGTCGAATCCATACTGGGCCTGAGAGCGTCTGTGTCTGCCTCCTGAAATATATACGGAGATTTAGAATGTTTAAACTAGACTATATATACCTGGTATCTGGTGTTACTGTACCCTTTTTCAACTTTTTATAGTATTGTCCAATTCATACTGAGCCTGTGAGCGTCTGTGTCTGACTCATGAAATACATACTGAGATTTACAATGACCCCTACACTGTATAAAGCTGTACGCTTCTGATACAGTACCATATATCTGCTGCTATTTTGGGTCCATTTTCACAAAAATGAGGAAGTATGGTTTAAGAGGCCACGGACGTGGGCGTGGGTGGCTAGCTGGTATGGATGGTGGTGGTGGTGCATCTGCTGGTAGTGCCCAAAGTACAATACCAGCTAAGGCAGGAGGTGTTGAGACTACGGCATGGTCTGGCTTCCTTGTGTCCTTCACCCCCACCAAAAGTGAAGGATGCAGCAGCCCACACTTGAGATTACTCCATTGAGCTCTTTTCACATACCATGCCAGGATTATCAAGTCAAATCCTGAATTCCCCAGTCCAACATAAATCAGAGATGGAGTGCACTGATGCATAGCCACTGCTAGATGATTCTGCTGGTACATTCACACACAGCACTACATTCCCCTCGCACTCTACAGAGCCAGAATCTGACTCTGATGAAACTCAGGTGCCCCTTCCCACATACTATACCATCTTACACAGTGACACAGAGGAAGGTCCAGATGAAAGTGCCGGTTCCCTGAGCAGGTGGGGGGCATACTCATGGGCGACGGCTCTGGCACAGGGCCCCTCATAATACGCAAAAGTGTCTCTGCCGGTGGGAGGGCCCACTCACCGTCAGACACACCGGCGTACTATGAGGGGCCCTGTGCCAGTGCTGTCACCCACGAATGGCCCCCCTGCTTGTTCAGGGCCACAGCACTTGCAATACTTACCTCTCCCTGCTCCACCGCCGTGACGTCTTCCGTGTTTCCTGACAGTGACATTCAAGTCAGAGAGCGCGATGACATCACATCTGTATGCCCTCTGCCTAAACAGTCCAAATGCAGAGAGCTGAAAGATGTTGACGCTGAGGAGTCCAGAGTACAGCAGTGCCCAGCGAGGAGAGGTATTTAACTTTTTAAAGGTTGGGAGCACTTTTTGGGGAGCACTATACACTGGAGAATGAGATATGGGGCCCATCATACACTGGAGCATCATCCATTTGGCCCATCATATACTGGAGCATTCCAAATGGGGGACATCAGACACTGGAGCAGCATTTACGGGGCACATAATACACTGGAGCATTAGAAATGGGGCCAATTATATATTGAGCATTATTTGGGCCCATAAGACAGTGGAGCATCATCCATGGGGACCAACATATACTGTAGCATTATACTGTATGGAACATTATATGGGACCAATTATTCTGTATGGAGAAATATATGGGCCTCATTATTCTGTATGGTGCACTATGTGGTGGTCATAATACTGTATGGAGTAATATACCGTCCTTTTTTGAGCTATTGGAGAATTTAAAATAGATATCAGTCATGTCATGTAAGAAGTGAAGTATTTTTCATTGTAGTATACCAATATTTCTCTGCCGTATCGGAGCATCATGAATTGTGGTATGTGTTAAAGGGGCACACTGACACTCTTTGGCCCAGGCCACACGAAAACCTGGAGCCAGCCCTAACCCCCCACAACTTTAGCCAAATAACCCCCAGTTTTCAGTGCGTAACTATTATTATAAAGTAAATTAAGGTTGACAAGCTTAAGTAATAAGAATTGATGTTGTTGGCATTGAAATGGGCACTGTAGGTGTGTTTACTGTCCTCCACTCCCTGACGACTTTGCTTCCCCATTGACCTGCATTGGGTTTCGTGTTTCAGTCGGACCCCGACTTTTCCCCATAGTCGGCCGATTTCGTTTGACTCGACTTTTGAGAAAGTCGGGTTTCATGAAACCCGACTCGACCCTAAAAAAGGCAAAGTCGCTCATCTCTAGCTATAGCGCTTACCGAATAGCTGCATCGGGAACCCGGATACCTGGTGCGCTCCTGATAATGACCAGTTCGGCTCTGCAGCTGCATGTGTCGCGGCTGTATGACAGTCAAAACAAATAGGCTCTTCATGCATGGGCTGTGACAGTCACACAGCCGCGACACATGCAGCTGTGGCATCGAACTACTGATTATCAGGAGCGCTCCAGGTATCCGGGTTCCCGATGCAGCTGCTATTTGGTAAGCGCTATAACTATTCAGATAAGGAGTACTCCGAAGCTATTTGCTCATCCCTACCGATAAGTCAAGAGCAGATTAATAGGGTTTAAGCTGACCTAGCAGGCAATTTTTGCATCTCAAACCATGGACAGCATGGTTATCAAATTCAATCATCTCTAATGAACATTAAAAAGAAAAAAAAATGTTAGCACATGGAAAATAGACTTAAAAAACACGTGAATTAAAAGGAAAATTTGGTACAAAAAAGGTGAAAACATGAAAAACAAAACAAAAAATTTACAAATGCAATACAGAATTGCACACTAAGAATATGTTGCATATATTTTTTTTCATTAAATTTCTCATAATTGTGAGGTGCTGTGGAATATATAGGCACGATATAAATGAAATTATTATTATGTAATAAAACCCTAAAGGAAAAAATAGCATACTATACGTTAAGTGATGTAAAGTTTGAATTCATACTTTTCTGTATTTGACATACTGTTTGACAAAACACAACAGAGATTTTACTGAATGTTTTGCCAAGATCCTCAAACTTCTTGAAGCATATTTTCAGCAGACTCATCCCTGCTTTCGTTTCCTGCCTTTGACTTGTCTTGCCCTTATTGACTCCATTTAACTTGACTAACAGGCTCGTATTTTGAGATCACCGGCTTCATCGAGTGGTTGAATTATAAGTATGTCAAGTATCTGAAAGTTTTCTCAATAAATGTCAATGTCTTTCTCAGCCGTGCCCTTATGTACAAACAGAATCCTTGACCTTTGGCTTATCTCTAGCTGTCATTAATGTGGATATAAAGATCAGCTGCTGTAACAAGTGGCAGGATGACACACTGGCAGCTTGTTATCTGTAAATTCCACACATTGACCAATGGTTAGCTTAGTGAAAGCCTAATGAATGTGAATTAATTGTTTATTACATGTTTTCTCTTT
This sequence comes from Dendrobates tinctorius, assembly GCF_039654945.1. Classification (NCBI taxonomy): domain Eukaryota; kingdom Metazoa; phylum Chordata; class Amphibia; order Anura; family Dendrobatidae; genus Dendrobates; species Dendrobates tinctorius. The sequence goes on from NW_027361717.1 coordinate 909,309, forward strand.
CTAAATCCATGAGATAGATTTATAAAAGTTAACAATATTTGCAAATACGGGACAGCATGATACTTATCTGGCAACGATCACGACCTCTAACCTTCATTATATTTCCCATTATTTCAGACAGAACTGAAAACAGGCTTTCTGATATCCTCACAGAGCAGATTCAGCATAGCACAGGAAATGGGGCTATTTTGCAGTCCATTAATGAGTTGATCACTTCGAGAGCTACAGTGCAAAAAAAAAAACTTTGAAAGTGATATAAGTGTAAAATAATATTGGAAAACCTTGCAAAATCCATTGGGATACGTAACAGACAGATCCCAACCAATCAGAAAATGTTTTATCCTATGGGGAACCCATCTTGTTAAGGCCACGTTCACACGTTCAGCATTTAGTCAGTATTTTACATCGATATTTGTAAGCTAAAACCAGGAGTGGGTGATAAATACAAAAGTGGTGATGTGTCTCTATTATACTTTTCCTCTGATTGTTCCACTCCTGGTTTTGGCTTGCAAATACTGATGTAAAATACTGACTAAATACTGAACGTGTGATTGTGGTCTTAGTGAAAAAAGCGATACCATTCGAATATGCACTGCTTTTTTTTACTGATTGATAGGACAGATGCAGACAGTCATAAATTCTGTCAGCCGAGAGAATCAGACTGATCGCTAATCCCATTCTGATCAGCAGAGTTTGATCAGAGTGTGATCCAATTATCTCAAATGAGGAGAAGATGCAGAAAAAAATTCTTCATCTTTTCCAATGTGTCAGTGTGCAGAAATAGGATTGCACTCAGATGTCATCCGAGTGCAGCACGATGGTTTACACAGGCTCATAGACTTGCATGTCTGAATGCGATCCAAATATTAGATTCAACTCGGGGGGGGGGGGGCATGCAGCGATTCCTTCCTCTGTTAGTCTCTGTCCAGTGAATCGGACATGTGCACGACCCCATGGAATAACATTGGTACAATGTTTTGTGCTCAAACATGAAAAAATACAGTTATGTGCACCTGATCATTGACAGAAGGTGGGAAAAAATTATTTTATTTTCTTATTACCAAACTCTGATGAAACTTCGTCCATTTTTCTCGTACTTGAAAAAAAAACCATGTCTGCATGAGTCCTTCCTACACTCATTTCTGTAACTTCTATTGACAACTAAAATTTTCAAACAGTCTGATCGCTTAAAATTCTCATCTCTTAAAAAGATATTGGTCTTCTTAATGCCTAATCACTTTTCTTTAATGCTATTCATATTTATTAATAAATGCATGAATTCATACCTAAACCTAGAAGTAAATTATCTTGGGAATGGCAATTTGTTATTTGTACTGGCAACATGTTAAAATTCATGATATTGTAGAATCTATACTGTATATAATGAGACAATGCAACACAATCCTTCAATTATTAAAATGAAAAATAGCAAACGGTCCATAGTACAATGTGAGCGTTTTCATTTTTCTTTTCTTAAAGGGTTAATCCGAAACCCAAAAGTACATTTTAATTAAAGGGAATCTGTCACCCCATTTTCAGCCTACAAGATGCGGCCACCGCCATCAGGGGCTTATCTACAGCATTCTGTAATGCTGTAGATAAGCCCCCGATGTAACCTGAAAGATAAGAAAAACAAGTTAGATTATACTCACCCGGCGGCGCGGGTGGGGTGGGTGTCGCTGTCCGGTCCGGCGCCTCCCATCTTCATGCGATGTCATCCTCCTCCTTACTTCTGCCACGCCGGGAAAGGCCATAGAGGTCCGGCGCCTGCGCACTGCAGTACTTTACTCTGCCCTCAACAGGGCAGAGAAAATATGCCTGTGCAGGAGCAGCAGCAGAAGTAAGAAGGAGGACGTCATCTCTAGAAGATGGGAGGCGCCGGACTGGACCGCAACACCCATCGGACCCGGACCGGATCCCCGGGTGAGTATAATCTAACACTTTTTTTATCTTTCAGGTTACATTGGGGGCTTATCTACAGCATTACAGAATGCTGTAGATAAGCCCCTGATGGCGGTGGCCACAGCTTATAGGCCAAAAATGGGGTAACAGATTCCCTTTAATAAATCTTTAATAATGAATAACTGAGACTGGAGAGCTCCGGGATTTGAACCCTCAGGACCGCGACGACGAACCTCCCTCGGGCGAGCTGGCCAGGTGTACCACCCCCCTATACAGGGAGCGTTAGGGGCAGACACAGGGGAGACTATCGCCGCGGAAGCTGATACCTGGGAACAGCCGGAAGGAGATGCAGGCAGGGGATGTACAGGCGACCAGATGGGAGATGGTGATGACCACAGAGGAGACTGCTGTAGCCGCGGGGATGGAGGTGGACAGCAAGGGAGGAGGCAGGAATGGGTTCTGGGTGAGACACTGGAACAGGCAGAAGAAGGCAGGAACGGACTGGACCTGGAAGGGAACACAGGGAGGTCACAAGTAGGGAACTAGCGGAGGACCAGGAAAGGTAAAAAGCGCAGAGACAGGAGGAACACAGGAGAGCGTGGACCCAATATCAAACGTGAACCACAATTGATAATCAGGAGAGAGCATAGGGTGAGGCTGCCTGATATAGGGAACATTGCAGAACTTCTGGGTCAGGGTGCAGCAGTGTCATGGGGCCAAGGGATAGGGCACCTAGTCTAGGGGGCGTGCCTAGATGTGCGCCTGTGTACCTGAGAGGGAGCAGCAGCCGGCCGCAGAACAGGAAGAGAGGCAGTTGATGGACAGGCATCAGCAGTGGGGGCGGGCTGAGAGGACCGGGGGCGCCGGAGAGCCCTGGGCGGCATGGAGGCACGGGAGATGGCGGGGACCGCCGGTGCTGTGACAAGAGGAGCCATGGCAGAGGCGGACAGAGCGGCGGTGGCAGGAGCACGGCCAGGGGGCGCTGCGGCAGCGACGGTCAGAGCAGCGGCCGCAGAAGCCGCAGGGCGAGCGGGAGCCGTGGAACAAGAAGAAGAGGTGAGCGTGACAGTACCCCCCTCCTTACGACCCCTCTTCTTAAGACTGGAAAGGAATCTTGCCAAGATACGAGGAGCCTGAATGTTTTCCCTGGGCTCACAAGATCTCTCCTCAGGACCGAAACCCTTCCTTCTAATCGATTAAGAAGAGGGTTTTACCTCTGGATCTTTCATTGCGAGAATGTCTTTAACTTCAAAGACATCCTGTGCGGACACAAGCGGGGGCGAGCAGCCAGTGGAAGGATGAAAGCGGTTAAGTATAACAGGCATTAAGAGAGAAGCATTGAAAGAATTAGGAATCCTTAGCGAGGCAGGAAGTTTTAACTTGTAGGCCACATCATTGATACGAGCTAAGACCTCAAACGGACCTATATACCGAGGACCCAGTTTATACGAGGGTTGCTTCAGACCTACAAATTTTGAAGACCGCCATACTTTATGTCCGGGTTGGTACAGTGGAGAATCCAGGTGTTTTTTATCGGCCTGTCTCTTGATCCTGCCTTGAGCACGATCAAGCGCGGTTTTGGTCTCCTGCCAGACCCTGGAGAACTCCTCAGTCAGAAGATCGGCCGCCGGCACACCCGAGACAGGAGGTACCGGCAGAGGAACACCAGGATGTTGCCCGTAGACAATAAAGAAGGGTGATTTGGAGGAGGATTCACTGGTATGGTTGTTGTAGGTCAATTCGGCCCACTGGAGCAGGCTGGACCAGTCGTTCTGGTGGGCATTGGAAAAATGCCAGAGATAAGTCACAAGGATTTGATTTGTACGTTCTGCCTGGCCGTTGGTCTGGGGATGGTAGGAAGAGAAGTCCACTGTTGCTTCCATCATACTGTACAGGGCCCTCCAAAACCGCGAGGTGAACTGAACGCCTCTGTCGGAAACGATATGCTTGTGGAAACCGTGAATCCGGAAAACATGGGTGACGAAGATCCTCGCCAACCCAGGCGCAGAGGGTAAACCTGGCAGAGCAATAAATTGGGCCATCTTGGAAAATTGATCCACCATGACCAAGATGACGGTGTGGCCAGAAGACCAAGGCAGATCAGTAATAAAGTCCATTGTGACATGCTGCCAGGGAGCCGAAGGAACCGGAAGCGGGTGTAAAAGTCCAGAGGGTAGGTGCCGAGGGACTTTGTTTCTGGCACACAACGGGCAGGAGGCGATAAAACTTTGGACATCTTGAAGAAGAGATGGCCACCAATAGAAACGAGAGATGAGAAGGAGCATTTTCTTGAGGCCCATGTTGACGGCTAGCTTGTAGGCATGACCCCAGTGTAACACTCGCTTCCTCTCGCTTTCTTGCACAAAGGTCTTACCCAGCGACAATGAACTCAAGCTAATGGGTGCGACCATGATAACTTTACTGGGGTCTACAATGTGTGATGGCTCTTCCTCATTATCAGAGACCAGAAAGGACCTGGATAAAGCATCTGCTTTGAGATTCTTGTCACCGGGATGGAAGTGAAGCTCAAAATGGAACCAGGCAAAGAATAGCGACCACCTGGCTGGCTGGGGATTAAGTCTTTGTGCTGACTGGATGTATGCCTGGTTCTTGTGGTCGGTGTAGACTTTAAACAGATGTACAGCGCCTTCCAAAAGATACCGTCACTCCTCCAAGGCCAATTTGATGGCAAGCAGCTCTCTGTCACCAATGGCGTAGTTTCTCTCTGCGGTGGAGAACATTTTAGAGAAGAAACTGCAGGTGAGCAGTTGACCGGAGGAAGATCTCTATTAAAGAACCGCCCCGGCTCCGATGGCCGATGCATCTACCTCGAGGATAAAGGGTTTGTTAACTTCAGGACGATGGAGTAAGGGTGCTGTAGCAAAAGCTTGTCTCATGGTTTGAAAGGCATTTTCGGCTTCCGGGGACCAGAGGTGAGGGTTGGCTCCCTTACGGGTTAAGGCAGAGATAGGAGCGGTCAAGGTAGAAAAGTGTGGACTAAACTGCCGGTAGTAATTAGCAAAACCAAGGAATCGTTGGATCGCCTTGATTCCCTGAGGACGCGGCCATTTGAGCACGGCGGACACTTTTCCAGGATCCATACGTAGGCCAGAGTCAGAAATGATATAACCCAAGAACGGCAGGGAGGACTGCTCGAAGGCACACTTCTCGAATTTGGCATAGAGATGATGCTGTCTTAAACGCAGTAAGACTTGGCAGACATCTTTTCTGTGGGTAGCCAGGTCCGAGGAAAACACAAGGATGTCGTCCAAATACACCACCACACAGGAGTAGAGAAGGTCTCGAAACATGCTGTTGACGAACTCCTGGAACACTGCGGGAGCATTGCACAGGCCAAAGGGCATGACCAAATATTCATAGTGGCCGTCTCGGGTATTGAAAGCGGTCTTCCATTCATCTCCGGAACGAATGCGGATCAGATTATAGGCCCCTCGGAGATCCAATTTCGTGAAGACTCGTGCTCTCCGTAGATGGTCGAATAGCTCCAGAATGAGAGGCACCGGATATTTGTTTTTGATGGTGATATCATTGAGACCCCGGTAATCAATACAGGGATGAAGGGATCCATCCTTCTTGACGAAAAAGAACCCTGCTCCTGCAGGCGAAGACAACTTGCGAATAAAGCCTCTGGCCAATTTTTCTTGGATATACTCGGTCATGGCCAGAGTCTCGGAGGGGGACAGAGGATAGATCCGACCACGGGGTGGAGTAGAACCGGGGACAAGGTCGATTGGGCAATCATAGGGCCCATGCGGGGGCAGGAACTCCGCCTCCTTCTTGTTAAAGACGTCAGAGAAAGCCCAGTAGGCCGAAGGTAAATCTGTGGAGACAGAAGTGGGAGGCGTGAAGTTCTTTGGTTGAACGGAAGACAGACATTTGTCTTGACACGACTGTCCCCAACGCAGGATATCCCCGGAGCGCCAGTCCAAGATAGGCCCGTGAGTTCTCAACCAGGGTAGGCTCAAGAGGATGGTATGAGATATCGAGGGCAGCACATAAAAGACTATCTTCTCCCAGTGTAAGGCTCCAATCTGATGTTCCACTTCTTCGGTGACCAAAGTAACGGACATCCGCAAGGGTCGACCATCGACCGAAGCAATCTGCCGAGGAGTCTCCAGGGATCGGACAGGGATCTGATGTCTCTTAACCGCCTCAAACCGAATAAAGTTGCCAGCTGCGCCTGAATCAATGTAAGCCCACTCAGAGGAACGTTTGGAGCCTATATGCAAAAGAACGGAGAGAATCAAGGGTAGAGAGGAATCACCATTACCTAGGGAGGCCTCTCTTACGAGCGGGAGCCGTGGAACAAGAAGAAGAGGTGAGCGTGACAATAACTTTAGTAATAATTTAAGTCATGGTAAAATTCCCTACCATTCTCTCTGTACTGCAACTTTGGGTTCTGTTTATATTACCCACTTCCTATGAAGATTTGTTTGAGAATATCCAGTGCATGAAGGAATACACAAAAATCATTATCTGCTTGCTGAAACTGCTGTCACTCTCCTTTCTGCCCAAAAATGAGGCATTATCTGGGGCTGGGGGGACTGGGACATTCAGACACTCCCCTTGCATCATTTGCCTCCCTCAAACAAAGTGCCATCAGTTGGCCAAATGTACCCAAACCCCATTAATTTCAATGGGAGGTGAAACCAAACGTATACACAACACCTTAAGGCAATGTGCACACGTTCAGAACTGCCGTGGAAATTTCCCACATGCATATTCCCGCTAAACACCAGCGTTTTGCAACAATAATCCCAGATGAAGTAGCATCTGGGTCATTGTTATCACAGGTCATTGTCGCAAGGCATCACTGGGAACGGGAGTTACCGGGAGCAGCGCGAGGATCGGGAAGGTAGCGGTGGCCGCCGGAATGTGAGAATATCACGATTTTTTATTTTAATTCTTTTTTTAACAGTGATATGGTATCCAGGGCCTGGAGGAGAGTCTACTCTCCTCCAGACCATGGGTACCATTCACACATGATCCGCTTACTTTGCGCATGGTGTGTATAGCCACATGCGGAAAGTAAGCTGATCAAGGCATTCCTATGTGTGCGGAATCCCTGCGAGGTTGAGCATGCTGCGTATTTTTCCACAATGCGATTCCGCCGCGTAAAAATGTGCAGCATTAGCACAGCATTGCGGAATGCCATTGAATTCAATGGGTTGCGTTGTGTAAGCGTTTTCGCGGCAAAAATGCTTACAATCCGCAACGTGTGCACATAGCCTAAGGGGTGACCAAAAGCTTCCCAAACAGCTAATATTAGGGGCAGACACCATGAAAAGTGGCACTAATTGACCCACAGTAGATATTTGCAAATGGCACAACATCAGTCAGCCATGGGCCATACATGAGGTATCAGGCTCTGGCCCAGCATTTACAGCTTGGAATTGACGTTTCAACGAGAATCTGGTGGTTAAGAAATTGGTGTAAGCCTTCTTAACTAGGAGACTTGATACCTCATGCAACACCTCAATTTTTTTTTATTCTAGCCACACTCAGATGGCACAAACATCAGTTTTATACAATACTACTGGTAGAAAAATTTAGATCAAGTAACACAGGTTGTTGACTGATTAATTGACCCACAGTGGAACCTTTTATAATGGCACAGCAGCAGTCAACCATGGACCATGCATGAAGTATCAGGGCCTGGCCCAACATTTACTGCTTGGAATTGAAGTTACAATGATGACCTGGTGGTTAAAGGAATGCTGTAAGCCTTCTTAGCTGGGAGACCTCACACCTCATGCAACACCTACAATTTTTTTTTTCTTTTTTTCCAGCCACACTCAGATAGCACAAACATCAGTTTCATACAGTAATATTTGTAGAAAAATGTAAGGAAAGTAACACAGGTAGTTGACTGAAAGTAAGTGCAGACCTGCCTGTCTGGGAGCCCTACTTACATAGGCAACCCACCAGATGGAGACTCAACTTGGAGTCTTCATGATTCAAAAAATAATTGTGATACACCATTAAAGTGCCATCAATTTCCACAGAGTAGAAACAATGTAATAGGCCTCTGACACACCTTCCACCAGAGCAAAGCCAACAGATGGAGACCCAACTTGAAGTCTCCATATTTCAAAAAATTGTTTGAAACATAAGCGGCAGTAGCAACAGCAGGCATAGAAGACACCACAAAGATGGCACAGACTGCAATAATGAGATCAATGCATGACACTAAAATCAACAGGATCGCCTAATCTGCCCAGTATGTGACTGGAGTGCAAAAGTCATTGGAGATCCATGACTTGTTCATTTTGATGAAAGTTAGGTGGGCTACATTTTCAGAGGACTGCTGGATGCACATATCCATCAGGATACCACCAGCAGTGCTGAAGACACATTCTGAAAGAACGCTGGCTGCTGGGCATGACAATACCTCCAAGGTGTGACAGGCAAGCTCAGTCCAATCTTCACCAGGGATCATTGCTGCTGCCACAGTCTCTGCAACATGTGCAGAGTGGAGTTCCACTGTGTCGGAACATTGCAAATCAAATGGTTAACCAGTAGTCTGAACGACCTCTGTAGCGATGCAAGTCAATGACCTCACGATTGTCGTAAGTAAGTGCACAGCGACTGTGCATCCTGCAGAAGCGCATCTAGGTCAGGATAGTGGCTGAGAAATTGCTGTACCACCAGATTGAAGACGTAAGTCATGCAAGGCACAGGTATGAGGTTGCCCCATTGTAGGGCCGCCACACGCTTGCACTGTTTTCGCACATGGCCTTCCATGGCTCCTGGTTCAGTGGAGAGAGCCATTGCTCTAACTCATCCTGGATAGCTGTCCACAATTATTGAGCTGTGTGACTGCGATCTCCAAGGCATATCAATTTTAACATTGCCTGATTGTGGTGAGCCCTGACACCACAGTACAGTCTGCATGCGCCTCTGGTATTTGAGTCTCATCAGTATCACCTCCACCCCAGTGTTTAACGTCTGGTGACGAGGGTCTGGATTCTCCTCCGACCTTATTTCGCCTGCACCCAGATGTAACAGGAGAAATTTTGGACATTGGTGCAGATGTTTTCCTTCTCTGGATTCTGTAAATCTTTGGAGCAGACCTCTGGTGCCAATGGAATAGAATGTGTGAACTTCTCTGCTGAAGAATGGCCCTTCTGTGGTTCCCCACAGTCAGTTTGGCGTTTGGAAATTTGTGAGGAAATAAGGGTGATTGGGATGCTACCTCTGAGGATTGTACTGTGTGTGATGATAAGGTGGAGGAAGAAAAGGAGAGGCCACTTGGTGCAGCGCTTGCCATCCTATGGAGCACATTTTTTTCTGACCCTCATCTGCCAGACATCCTCACTGCAACACAGTTTTATTCAAAAAGATTTGGGTTAGCAAATAGAGCCTCCAGGTTGAACCCCTATATTAGGACTAATGATTTTTAAGAGCAAATGGGGCCTCCTGATTCCTCACTGCAATACAGTTTTAGCTCAAACAATTTGGATTTACAAATAGAGCCTCCTGTTTGAACCCCAATATTAGGCCTAATGATTTTGATGAGCAAATGAGACCTCCTGATTCCTCACTGCAGCACAGTTTTATCCAAAAAGATAAGCAAAGATAGCAAATAGGGCCTTCCTGGCTGAGCCCCTATATTAAGACTAGCGATTTTTAAGAGCTAATGAGGTTTCTTGATTATTATTATTATTATTATTATTATTATTTATTGTTATAGCGCCATTTATTCCATGGCGCTTTACATGTGAGGGGGGTATACATAAAAACAAGTACAATAATCTTAAACAATACAAGTCATAACTGGTACAGGAGGAGAGAGGACCCTGCCCGCGAGGGCTCACAATCTACAGCGGGATGGGTGATAATACAGTAGGCGAGGGTAGAGCTGGTCGTGCAGCGGTTTGGTCGATCAGTGGTTACTGCAGGTTATAGGCTTGTCGGAAGAGGTGGGTCTTCAGGCTCTTTTTGAAGGTTTCGATGGTAGGCGAGAGTCTGATATGTTGTGGTAGAGAGTTCCAGAGTAGGGGTGATGCGCGAGAGAAATCTTGTATGCGATTGTGGGAAGAGGAGATAAGAGGGGAGTAGAGAAGGAGATCTTGTGAGGATCGGAGGTTGCGTGCAGGAAAGTACCGGGAGACGAGGTCACAGATGTATGGAGGAGACAAGTTGTGGATGGCTTTGTATGTCATGGTTAGGGTTTTGTAATGGAGTCTCTGGGCAGTCTCTGGGAGTCTCTGGGAGTCTCTGGGAGTCTCTGGTCTCTGGGCGATTATTCACAGCAACACAGTTTTAACACAAATGATTTGGATTAGCAAATAGGGCCTCCTGGCTGAACCCATATATTAGGCCTATCGCTTATCATACGGAGCCACCATCCTAGACAAAGTAAAAAAAAAAAAAAAGCATTAGTGGAAACGCGATCAATTGACGGTCTGTGTCCGAATTTTGCTAACTTTGAGAAAATAAGCTTGGGAAAACGAACACAAATCCGAATGTGTTACGTTTGTGCCGAATTTAAGATTGGCAAAAGATTTCCAAACAAGTTCGCTCATCTCCAGTAGAGATGACTAAAGAAAAATCTGGAACTTACACTCTATGAGTGGCTTTAATACCACTCACGAATGAAACCAAGCCTTCAAACTATAATAATAAATGCCCTGAGCAGCTTCCGGTTGTAACAACTTCCGTCCAGTTGTAACCGGTGACGTCACCGCACACCTCTTTCCATGTTAACCCTCAACACACCACTCCTCCTCAACACACACACTCCTCTCACCTTTCACCATCTTCACTCACGTCCACTCACTCTTTCACTCCACATACGACCCTTTCTCTCACTCCGTCTCTCATACTCACGCCGTCATCACCGACCGCATCCACGCCGGCGCCATGTTCCTGCGGCGACGCTATTTTGGATCGCCGAAATCCCGCGATACTCAAGATGGCGTCGCCGCAAGAACATGTCGCTGGCGAGGACGACGTCGGGATCCAAAATGGCGTCTGCGAAAACTCACGAGATTTCGACGACGCCATTTTGGATCCCGACGTCGTCCACGCCGGCGACATGTTCTTCCGGCGACGACATCTTGATTATCGCGGGATTTCACGATGCTCAAGATGGCGACGCCGCAAGAACATGTCGCCGGCGTGGACAACGTCTGGATCCAGGATGGCGCCAGTGGAAGAAGATGTCGGGGATCGTGGAGCAGCGGAGATGACAACGTTAGTATGAGAGACGGAGTGAGAGATGGGGTCGTATGTGGAGTGAAAGAGTGAGTGGAGATGGTGAAAGGTGAGAGGAGTGTGTGTTGAGGGTTAACATGGCAAGAGGTGTGATGCTATCGCATCCTCCCAATGCGATAGCATCGGGCCATAATCTAGTGAATTATAATCAGCTTGCAGCTTTCACCTGGACGCCTATCTTGACACTGCAAATAGAGCACTGAACAAACAGGAAAAAAAAGAGCCAGCTGACAATTCATAAAGTGTGGAAGGTGATAATGCAGATAAGGAAACTCACATGGCAGGAGGGAGGCAGGTGGCCCCAAACTCCTGTATCTTGGTGCAATCGAACCCTGTCTGTCGTGTCTTCAGTTGTGGTAATCATACTGCTGGCGCCCCTCAGGCTGCGGTGTGCAGCTATGCATGTGCTGTCAGAATGGTCAGCGCGCTTGTGACACAACTACAATACAGTACAGTAAAATACATGTAAAACACATTGTGATACATTTAATTACCAGGGAATGTCAGAGGAATGGAACGCCATTCTCACCACCCTCCTAAGGGTGCCATGAGGCTATACTGATCACTAGATGTCCAGTTGACCACAAGATGTTCTTTCTTCTCTTGTACCCAGTGAGGTCATTCCCCAGATCACTTAAGGACTACTTAGAGTATGTATGATGCTACCATGTGCATCCAGATGGTTATCAGTCACTTGACAAACTAGCATACTAGAGTTTTGCTGCCACCTGGCAAGCTTAGCTTTACTGTTCCCATGTGCCGTCCTCATAGGTCCCTACTGCTGTCTCAGCTATGCTGTTATTGGGTGCTGTGCACACAATCAGCTTGGCTAGAACAGGATTCTTGATTACTGTCTCAGCTCTCCTTTTTTATGTTATTTTGCACTCTGCTCAGCTGCAAAGTGATTGACAGCCAACTCAGCTCTGCTGATCCTAGGTGCCGTCAACTTACTTGGCTCTACTACAACAGGATGACTAACTGCTGATTCAGCTCTGTTTTCTAGGTTGCCTGATTGTTTGCTCATTCCACTCTGCTGTACATGGGTGCTTTTACACACATTTGACTCTGCTGCAGCAAGATAGCTCCATCTCTACCCTTCTTTGTGCTGCCCATGCACTCATCTCTGCTAAAACAAGGTGCCTTACTGTCAACTCATCTCTAGTGCTGTCAGGCAGGGCTGCCACTAGGAATTTTGGGGCACCATACTGGCAAAATTTTCGGGGCCCCCTTGAGACTCCGCCCAGGCTCTACCTCAGCCCCGCCTCCACCCCTCAAACTGTCCACAGTCCCACCGCCCTCTCTTGGAAAAACTCCACTTCTCACCAATCACACATTAACAGTTCCCATCACCAGATCACACATATAGCCGACAGCTTTTGTTTTTGCCAAAATATTTTTTTAAGCCGCCACAATAACAGGGTAGACACTTTTGGCCAGGCCCTACTCTACTGTAACCTATTAAATATTGTTAAAATATGCAATATAATTTAGGCATATTTTTAAATTTTGAAAATGACCAATAATATCACATACAGGGAACAAATACCGCTACACCATGACCAGACCACATTTTACCACCACATAGTGAGCTATAATACCACATACAAGGAACAAATACCACCGCACGATGACCACATATTACCACCACAAGGTGACCAAATCATAGCACATACAAGGGACAAATACCACCGCACCATGACCAGACCACATATTACCACCACATAATGACTGAATACTACCATACTGATCATTAATAAAAAAATAATACTATCACCATGAGTGCTATTATACACAGGAGATTTGTATAATGCAATGTCTGTGTACATGTAATACAGTGATCACTGGTGACATTATACACAGGACCTCTGTATATAGTATACAGTATATAGTGTCAGTATATAGGTAACACACTAACTCACCAGTGACGTCTCTAGGTGAAGTCCTTCATCTTTGATTTTCATCTTTCATCCAGCACAGATTGGCATCACTTCTTCCAGCCAAGGCTCATCTCTGCAGGAAATAACACAGTTATCTAGAGCTCTGCTTGCAGAACACATTACTTATTTTTTCCCAACTTCCACATTACACCACATGAAGAAAAAAAGGCAACATAGTGTCGCTCTGCACAGTAACAGGACCTTCCCCCATAGACAGCATACTCAAAAAATTAAATACATCACTGCAGTAATAATATCTCTTAATTAGCCCCTATGGTAATAATATCCCCATCCTGACCCCCATGTGTCTCATTCCTGGCTCCAGCCATATGTCCTCCCATCCCACACCATATGATCTCCCCATCCTGCCCCATCTGTCTCCATCGTGTCCATCCTGCCCCATGATCCTGCGCGATCTGTATCCAACACTGCCCCATCTGTGTCCAATCATGCCCGAAGTGTTTTTCATCCTGCCCCGTGTCTCCAATTATGCCCCGTATCTCCAATCATGCCCCATGTCTCACATTCTGCCCCCTCCTGTGTCTTACTGTAACATTCTGCCCCCTCCTGTTTCTCACTGTAACATTCTGCCCCATGTTCTGCTTTCTGCCCCCGTTTCCAGCATTCTGCCCCCATGTCCAGCATTCTGCCCCAGCATCTAGCATTCTGCCCCCCGTGTCTGCATTCTGCCCCCGTGTCTGCAACCATGTCTGCATTCCGCCCCAGTGTCCAGCATTCTGCCCCCATGTCTGCAATTCTGCCCCAGTGTCCAGCATTCTGCCTCCGCGTTTGCATTCTGCCCCATGTCCAGCATTCTGCCCCAGTATCCAGCATTCTGCCCCAGTGTCCAGCATTCTGCCACAGTATCTGCAATCTGCCCCAGTGTCCAGCATTCTGCCCCAGTGTCTGAATTCTGCCCCATGGCCAGCATTCTACCCCATGTCTGCATTCTGTCCCAGTGTCCAGCATTCTGCCCCCATGTCTGCATTCTGCCCCACTGTCCAGCATTCTGCCCCCATGTCTACATTCTGCCCCAGTGTCCAGCATTCTGTCCCAGTGTCTGCAATCTGCCCCAGTGTCTGGAATCTGCCCCAGTGTCTGCAATCTGCCCCAGTGTCCAGCATTCTGCCCACATATCTGCACCCATGTCTGCATTCTGCCCCAGTGTCCAGCATTCTGCCCCAGTGTCCAGCATTCTGCCCCAGTATCTGCAATCTGCCCCAATGTCCAGCATTCTGCCTCAGTGTCCAGCATTCTGCCCCCGTGTCTGCATTCTGCCCCATGGCTAGCATTCTACCCTCGTGTCTGCATTCTGCCCCAGTGTCCAGCATTCTGCCCCCATGTCTGCATTCTGCCCCAATGTCCAGCATTCTGCCCCATGTCTGTATTCTGCCCCAGTGTCCAGCATTCTGCCCCAGTGTCTGCAATCTGCCCCAGTGTCTGCAATCTGCCCCAGTGTCCAGCATTCTGCCCCAGTGTCCAGCATTCTGCCCATGTCTCTATTCTGCCCCAGTGTCCAGCATTCTGCCCGAGTGTCTGCACTCTGCCCCAGTGTCCAGCATTCTGCCCCCGTTTCTGCATTCTGCCCCACCATCCAGCATTCTGCCCCAGAGTCCAGCATTCTGCCCCAGTGTCCAGTATTCTGCCCCCATGTCTGCATTCTGCCCCAGTGTCCAGCATTCTGCCCCAGCATCCAGGATTCTGCCCCAGTGTCCAGCATTCTACCCCCGTGTCTGCATTCTGCCCCAGTGTCCAGCATTCTGCCCCTGTCTCACAGTCTGCCCCTGGCCCCCTGGATCACCGCTCTCAAAATAAAAAACAAAAAAAACAAGTTCTTACCTGGCCACGCTCCAGCGGCGAGGCTCCGTCCCTCCACGCAACTGAAGCGCGCACTCGCCGGCGACTGACAGTGATGTTAGACGCCGACGAGGTGTGCGCTGCGGCTGTCGTCAGTTTCCAGCCTCCGATTGGCTGGCGGCTGTTAACTATTAACGTGCGGGTGCAGGCCCGCGCATCAATAGCGTTGAACTGCCGCAGGCGCAGCGCCGCTAAGGGCCTGGTTAAGAGATTAGACGAGGCCCGATGTGGGCCCCCTCTGCGCACGGGGCTTCATATGCCATTCAGGGCAGTAATGCCCTGATGGCGGCCCTGCTGTCAGGACACTTGGCTCTGCCACAACTAGGTGCCTAACTTCTGAATCAGCTCTGCTGTTCCTCCGTGCTGTCTGTACCCTTGACAGCTATAACAAGGTGCCTGAGTCTGACTACCATTTCAGCTCTGTAAATCATGAGTGCTGTCAGCACACTCAGCTTTGTTACTGGAAGGTGCATGATTGCTGACGCCTCTTTACTGCTCCTGTGCTCAGCTCTCCTACCTACAAAAAAGTGCCTTACTACCAACTCTACTCTGCTGTTCCTGGGTGTTGTCCACACACTCATCTGCTACATAATGGTATGAGATTGACTATTCACTTTTACTATCAAAATTTCTGCTCCATATCAAGGTACCTGTTTATCATAACTCCTCTGCGGTTTCAAGGTGCTGCCAGCTCCGCCACATCAAGGTAACAGTCTGTCTACTTCTCTCTACATTTCCAGGTAGATGTCTGCTAGTTCAACTTTGCTATTCCAAGGTATCTGTCCACATATCCTGCTTTAATAATCTTGATACCATCCGGCATTCCAGCTCCGCTGATCCATGTGCTGCTCGGCACAGCTAGCACTTTTGGTCCTTGCTGTTCCACTTGCTGTCCTACCTTGTCTATCTGCATTGCATCAACCACACTGGTTCATGCTGCTGACACTCGCCAACGATGAAGAAAATCCACTTTACTAGATGAGCCTAGAAAACACATATAGACAACAAAAACATAGACATCTCCCAACAGAGTATTGCTAAATCCTGCCCAAAACTACTCATTTTCTGCCACAAATTTTGGTATACATTAAGCCAAGTAGAAAAGTAAGAAAGCATATATCTGTAATCTTTGGAGGAATGCAAAGACAAGTATTCCATTCCATGGCAAACATAGCAGAAATTAAGATCTCATTCATATTTTTGGGCTTCTCAAGTAATGCATAACTGTGTCCTCCAGAGGACAAGACACTAGAGTTGAACGACTATTGGTCACCGAATCTGAATTTTCCGTATTCGTGTCATATTGGTACCCTAAATTTATGTTTGATGATCGATTACGAACATACTGTATTCATTCATTTTTTCTTCCATTGACTCCAATGATGTTCGGCGAATATTGCAAAAACAATATTCGCCACCGATCGTAATCAGAACCGAATTTTTGAAAATTTGCTCGACTCTACAAGACACTTATTTTCTGGTTTTGTTTTTATTGTGAATTTTATTTTCTACTACCTGAAATGAGCTATACAGTATAAACTGAAAATGTAAGCATTCTCATGTTGGTAGTAACTGTGATCTCTACAAGTTTAACAGAATATTCTGGGGAATAAACAAGACAAAAAGAATATTTCTTCTCATTTTGTAGGTCAACAGATGACTCCAGACAAGCATTGAATTTCCACCCTGCCAGATCAGCCGTTCTAATCAGAATAATCATTTCTATATTCGCATGTTGTACAGCTGGGCTAGTTATGTAAGCAGCCCCCAAACTGACCTGGTCTAACTAATGCCTGTCAACGTATGAAGAAATATTATAATATGCTGCTTTGAAAGCTGTTGATTCAGACCTGGAAGAAATCAGAGAGTGGAGAAAATGAAATAAAAGCAATATTATTCTTAACCAGTTCAAGATCGAACCATGTGCCATCTTTCATCACCTGACACATTTTCATTTCTTAAGGTTTTAAGCACTCTAAATCTTTTTCACATTTAGATATTCAAATCATTTTTGGTTGCTTATATTGTGATACCTCGAGACTAGTTTATATATACTGCAAGGCTACTGCACACGCTGCGGATTGGGGTGCGGATTTGGCCGCGCGGATTTTGTAAAATCTGCATGGAAAATCTGCAGGTCAAAAGACCTGCGGTTTTACTTGCGGATTGCTCTGTGGTTTTGCCCTGCGGTTTTTCATCTCCTCAATGGAGGAGATGGCAAATCGCAGCGGAATCCGCAGAAAGAATTGACATGTCAATTCTTTTTGTGGTTTCAAAACCGCAGGAAAACCGCGCGGAAAAATCTGCACCGTCTGCACTGCGGTTTTTTATTCCCATAGGGAATAATGGTACTGTACACCGCAGCAAAAACTGCTGCAGACCCGCAGCGGCCAAATCCACTGCGGAACCGCAGCAGAATCCGCAGCGTGTGCACACACCCTAAGGCTATGTGCACACGCTGCGGTTTTTGCTGCGGTTCCGCTGCGGTTTTGGCCGCTGTGGATCTGCAGCAGTTCTGCAGACAGTGTACAGTAGCATGTTATCCTATGGGATTTACATTCTGCTGTGCACATGCTGCAGATTTTTAACTGTGGAAAAGCTGCGGTTTTGAATCCGCAGAAAGAAATGACATGTCATTCTTTTCTGCGGATTCTGCTGCGGTTTACCATCTCCTCCATTGTAGAGATGATAAACCGCAGGGAAAACCGCAGACCAATCCGCAGCGTGTGCACATAGCCTTAATGTTACATTTTTTGCTTTTCCAAAATTGGAGTGAAAATATGAAGACAAGAGTAGGAAATATGTGCTCTCGTTTCGATATAAAAGTTTTTCATAAATTTTAAATTGTTTTTATGACATATGTAAAATACATTTCAAGTTGTCTTCTCCTTTCAATAACATTTACTTTTATATATCGGACATATGGGTTTTCTTTCAATGGTGGCAGGATTTGAAGCTAAAGATAGGGTAGGCATTAGCTTTCTTTCTTTTTTATTTTAATTATTGTTTGCTTTTTTAATCTTAAATTGAATGAATCTTAATGGGCGGCATGGTGGCTCAGTGGTTAGCTGATCCCACCAACGACAACATCTGCAAGGAGTTTGTATGTTCTCCCCACGTTTGCATGGGTTTCCTCTGGGTTTCCTCCCACACTTCAAAGACATAGTGAATAGGGAATTTAGATTGTGAGCCCCAATGGGGACAGTGTAAACAATGTCTGTAAAGCGCTGCGGAATTAATGGCGCTATATTAATGAGCAAAATAAATAAAAAAAATTATAACTACACTGCAGAGCTGAACTGGGTCTTTTAGAACCAAGCAAAATCCTGTTCCCTCATATGATTACCTGGATCAGAAGAAGAAACACTGTCAGCACTTCTTAATCTATATACAGTTCTATATCTAGAGAAAGGCAGGTGTGCATTTGTCCTGGTTGCAGATGGCCTGATGCAGTGATCCTAGGTGGCTGCATTTGATAGTGTGGGAGGGCAATGTAGAGTAGGGGCGGCATTGGAGACAGTGTGAGGGTATAGTATGGAGGGACAGTGTGCAGAGGATGGAATTTGAAGAAGGGGCACTGGGCAGTATAAGGGGACAGAGTTTTAGCAGGTAGTGTGAAGAGGAAAACAATAATGGAAAGGCGAGGGCAATGTGGAGGCCATTTACTCTACAAAAGACTGGTTGAGGGTCATATTTTGTGCAGGGAACACAGTGAGTGAGAGTCAATTATTTACTTAGAAGCACAGCTTAGGGAAGATATTTTTATTTAGGGCCATTTTAATGATATTGCTATTGTAGGATGTGTGGCGCCCCTGAGGGTCCAGTCACCACATAGGTACTGCACCTCAACCAGAGGTGTCGTACTCCACTCTCGGGTAATGAGGAGGCACTACCCAGGAGCCACACACTAGCACCCAAAACTAGACCTCTCCAGGCCAGGGAGGAGCTGGGTAGAGGGTGTGGGTGGAGGAAGTGGAGAAGGGGAGGAGTTAAAGTTAGTGACAGTTGGGAGAGAGTGGACAGTTGATGGAAGGGACTGGAAGAGTGAGGAGCTCATCCCAGGACAAGAGAGAATAGAGGAGTGACAAGAGTCAGAGAGGGGCTCCAGTGACTAAGAAGGGGTCCTATGGGCACGGGAAGTGAGGAATCCACCCGTGGCGCCAGAATCTGCGCCCTGTAATCGAGTGGAGGGACCAGGTCGCAGTAGGGGACCAGCCCCAGACAAGTGAGATACTGCAAGACTCAGGTAGCAAACCGGAAGCTGTAGTGACTGTAAGTGCGACAGCCAAATCCACACACATTTGCTGAAAAGGCAGCCACATAGGATCAAGGGGACCAGAAAGATGTCGTCTGACAGGATCAGAGGCTGCTGGCTTGGGACACTGTGTGAGGCACAGGGCAGGAGAGGTGGAAGCCTGCGCAGAGAGACGACCAAAGAAGGAACATAAGAAGGGGGTTCTGGTAAAATGTGCCCCAAATTACCCGAGAGCTGGCTGGACCACCAACTCGGAGGACAGAGCACCCCGACTGGGGATTGTAACTTGAAAGACCATGAGTAAAATTGTGAAGACTGCACCCCGCTGTGTCCTCAGACTTATTTACTGTGTCATCTGCCCTGCACTACAACAAATAGACAAAGCAGCAAATCACAATGAGGTGATTATTATGGGGGACTTCAACTACGACATAGACTGGGAAACTGAAACCTGCGTATCTCAGAAAGGAAGCCAATTTCTGTCAGTGACCAAGTATAATTATCTGTCACAACTTGTGCAGGGCCCAACTAGAGGGACAGCCCTTCTGGACTTAATTTTAAGCAACAGGCCAGATAGAATAACAGAAGTACGAGTCGATGGGCACCTAGGGAACAGTGACCACAATATAATACAATTCCACTTGTCCTTCAGTAAGGTGCCCTGGAAGGTGGTTACGAAAACGCTGAATTTCAGGAAAGCAAAGTTTGATCTGCTTACAGAGGACCTTCGCCAAATTGATTGGGACAATGTCCTCATAATAGGAGCACAGAAAATAAATGGGAAATATTTAAATCAGTTTTACACACCCACTGCGAGCTAGCCATACCGTACAGAAATAAAAGGGCTAGGAACAGGAGAACACCAATGTGGCTAAATAAGGATGTAAAAAGGGCAATAAATAACAAGAACAAGGCATTTAGGAAGCTAAAACAAGAAGGCAATGAAGAAGCATTAAAAAGTTATAGAGAAAAAAATAAAATGTGTAAAAAACAAATACATTTAGCAAAAGTGGAAACTGAGAGACTCATTGCTAAGGAAAGTAAAACAAACCCCAAACTATTCTTTAATTATATAAACAGTAAAGAGATTAAAATTGATGGTGTCGGCCCTTTAAAGAACAATGAGGGTGAAATCATAGAGAGCGATGTGGGAAAAGCAAATGTTTTAAATACTTTTTTCTCAACAGTGTTCACACAGGAAAAGGATTTGCCAGGGGAAATGCAGAGTGAAAATGTAAACTCCCCATTAAGTATTACCTGCCTAACCCAGGAAGAAGTGCAGAACCGCCTTAGTAAGATTAAAATTGACAAATCACCAGGCCCTGATCGCATTCACCTTCGGGTATTAAGGGAGTTAAGTAATGTGATAGACAGGCCTCTATTCCTTATATTTAAAGACTCTATAGAAACAGGGTCTGTTCCATTTGATTGGCGGCAAGCAAATGTGGTACCAATATTCAAAAAGGGGTGTAAAAGGGAACCTGGAAACTATAGGCCGGTAAGCTTAACATCTGTTGTGGGTAAAATTTTTGAAGGGTTTCTAAGGGATACCATTATGGAATATCTCAATGTTAATAAATGTTTAACTCCATATCAACATGGATTTATGAAGGATCTCTCTTGTCAAACTAACCTGATCAGCTTCTATGAGGATGTAATCTCTCAAATAGACCAAGGAGAATCATTGGATGTCATTTATCTCGACTTCTCTAAAGCATTTGATACTGTCCCACATAAAAGATGGGTAAGTAAGATGAGAAAGCTTGGGCTAGGGGAAAATATGTGTAGATGGGTAGGTAGCTGGCTCAGTGATAGAAAACAAAGAGTAGTTATTAATGGGGCATACTCAGATTGGGCCAGGGTTACTAATGGGGTACCACAGGGTTCTGTATTCGGCCCCCTACTATTTAATATATTTATTAATGATCTAGTGGATGGCTTACACAGCAAAATATCAGTATTTGCAGATGATACAAAACTATGTAAGGTAGTTAACACAAAGGAGGACAGTTTGCAACTATAGACAGATTTGAGTAAATTGGAGAATTGGGCCGAAAAATGGCAAATGAGGTTTAACACAGATAAGTGTAAGGTTGTGCACATGGGAAGGAGAAGCAGATGCTATAATTACTTACTAAATGGGAAACTGCTGGGAAAATCAGACATGGAAAAAGACTTAGGCATCTTAGTCAATAAGAAGCTAAATTGGAGTGCCCAGTGTCAGGCTGCTGCAACCAAAGCAAATAGGGTCATGGGATGCATTAGAAGAGGTCTGGGGACACGAGCTGAAAACATAATTCTCCCTCTGTACAAATCACTCGTCAGACCACACTTGGAGTATTGTGTGCAATTTTGGACGCCGATGCTCAAGAAAGACATTACTGAACTTGAAAGGGTTCAAAGGCGGGCTACTAAAATGATAAATGGAGTTGGTTCACTACAATACCCAGAAAGGTTATCAAAATTAGGTCTATTTACTCTAGAAAAAAGAAGACTTAGGGGAGACTTAATATATATGTACAAGTATATCAGAGGGCAATACAGAGATCTCTCCAATGAACTGTTTGTACCAAGGACTGTGACAAGAACAAGGGGACATTCTCTTCATTTGGAGGAAAGACAATTTCTGCACCAGCATAGAAGAGGGTTCTTCACGGTAAGAGCAGTGAGGCTCTGGAATTCTCTTCCTGAGGAAGTGGTGATGGCCAACTCATGGAATGAATTTAAGAAAGGAATGGATGCTTTTCTTGTGAGTAACAGTATAGAAGGTTACGAATAACAGAACATTATAGGTAGATGGTTGACCCAGCTTAGGGAAAGGAATTTTTTTTCCTATGGAGAAAATTGACTTCTACTCTGTGGGTTTTTTGCCTTCCCCGGGATCAACAATGCAGAACAGCTGCACTAAAAAATAGGATGAACTAGATGGACATAAGGTCTTCCTTCAGCCTTCATAACTATGTTACTATGTATGTTACATTTCCATCACCATTAACCCTATGACTTCCCTAGGGCCTAGCTCTCCCGTGGAGAGCTGTAACATCTCTGCTGCGTCACCAATCGCCCCAGTGGATCTGAATCGCAGCGTCGGCCATCTTCTTATTGCCGAACACCACGGGTGGCATCACAAACTTTCCCCTATACCATTTCCCATCTTTATTTCATTGCATGCCTGTCACGCCCCTGCTGCGGCTGCTGCTGCAGTCCCCGCCGGCTTCCTCACCGCCGCTCCAGCCGTCCCACTCACTCCCGGCTCCCACACCGCTGCCGCGCCCGCCTCGGTCCTCACCGCAGCTCTCAGCTCCCTGGCGCACTCACCCAGCACGCGCTCCCGCTCAGTCCCCTGCTCTCTGTCAGGCGCGTGCCCCTGCCTGGCTTCCTGCTCCTCGGACACGCGCCCACACTGTGCTCAGGTGCGTTCACGCGCTCCATTCGCCCTGCAGGCGCGCGCCCTCCTCTTCTCTCTGCTCTGGGAGGAGGTCATGACCCGGAAGTTCCAGGCACACTCCCTATATCAGGCAGCCTCTTCCTCCTGGCGGTGCCTGATGATCACTTGTGCCTACCTAGTGATTCTGGCCCCTCGTGCCTCCGTTCGTTCCTCTGCCTGCAGTTCCCGCTCTCCTGCATATATCTTACCCGTGCTCTCCGCTGTTCTTTCTTCTAGGTCCTGGTACTAAGGGGCTCCACTCTGCCCTGTGCTGTCTTCCAGTCCGTGTCCAGTCCCTGTGTGTTCCAGTCCGTGTCCGGTCCCTGTGTCCGGTCCCTGCCGCTTTGCCGACAGTCCAGTCCTGATCGCCATCTGTGCTCCTGTCCTGGGGAGATCCCCCGCCAGCCTCTCCGACCTCCAGTTGTGACTCCTGTGTCCTTCCCAGGGTACCAGCTGCCGTGGTGATAGTTACCTGCAGGCCTGCCCCTAACACTCCCTGTATAGGGGGTGGTCCACCTGGTCAGCTCGCCCGTGGGAGGTTCGTTGCCATGGTCCAGCGGGTCCACTCCGGGAGTTCTTCCTAAAATATCACAATGCCCAGGGCCAAGGACTGGGTCATTGCTGCCGTTGTAGGGGGTGGCGAGGATGAGGTAACTTAAGTGGTGCTGCTGATGCTGATAGGCGGGTGAGGTGTGCTGATCCAACCGAACTAGGGGGGGTGACCCACTTCTTAGCGCAGACAGACTGGAGACTGAGACAGGAAAGCGTATTCAACAGGTCCTTGCTTTATTCATCAACTTCCTTGTCAACTTCCACAAACCCTGACAGGACTTTTGACAATTGCTTTTTAAGCAGACCCGGGTACCTTCTTTTTCTGTGTGTCACCGTCGTGGTGTCCTCTGTGGTTCTCTTCACTGTGGCTGCCCAAGGCACCTTCACCACAGCGCTTCACCACCCAGAGTACACCGTTGTCCTCACACTCAGGGTGTCACTGTCTGCTGCCACCATCTATTGGGTCACCCCCCGTGACCATCTTCACTGTTAGGCTCTCTCTGAGGGCTTCTGCTGCCTCCCTCCTAACAGCAGACACTCCTTTCTTGTGAGCTCCCATGGCTGACTGACTGAAGCTTCTGGAAACTCCCATCAGCCTTTATACTATCAGTCCAGGTAGCTCCGCTCACTATCACCTGACAGAGACCTCTGACCAATCACGGTGACCTTGACCCCTGGCAGTTATGTAACCACTCTTTCCTGAGCTCCTCACTGCCCTCTAATGGCCACACTCAGTACGACACCCATTTTTCTTTATCTCAGTGTTTTCCATTCTTACACTGAGCTATTCCTTTGCCTTTCACTAAAAGCAGATCTCTCTGTCAGGTCCACCTCCCCACACCGTGACATCCCCTGAAGAACTGACCAGCCTGGTACCGAGTACTCCCAGCCCTAGCGGGTGGTGCAGATGTGCTACAGAAGACCGGAGAAGATGGAAGTCTTCACAGATGAACTGTGGATGTGAAAAGTTATCATGGTGTCTGGACAAGATGGAGAAAAAAAAAGAGAACAACTCCAATTGGAGAAGATGTCAACTGTTTGGTACCTAGATGTAATTACTATTTGTGATATTGACTATGTATCAGCATTGTGGTTCCTGTATGGTCTGCATCTGATGACTGCTAACAACAAATCCTTCCAGCTTGTAATATACTCACTGTCAGGATTGGGCTCTGTTTGTCTGAACCAAAGGTCATTACATGACCAACAAGCTTTCATTCTCTTAGTGAAGTGGTGGCTCTGGTTTTTCACTGAACATTGAGAAAATTTGTAAGAGCTAATAGCATGCAACTGTGAATATGCAAATTGCATATGAGCGGATACATGATGATTGCTCAAACCGCTTAAGCTGTGCATAGAAGGGGGTGCCAAACTGAATTTTTGCCCTTGGTGCGTGAAACCTAGATTCACCTCTGCTGTACGTTCAGCACTCCTTCATCACAGTGTAATTACCTGCAGGAATGTGGGATGCAGTCACGCACGTGGAGGCAATGCAAGGGTTAAACAGGTTTATTTACAGGGGGATGTACTCCACGCAGGGAGTGAGGGATTATAGGGTGATGGCGAGGAATAGGGCAGAACTGGAAGGTTGGCCGGGTAGGTGAGGGATGAACGAGAGTTCAGTAATAATGAGGTTAAACTTATCGGACTGTAGTCTTCTGTTGTGAGGAAGTACAGGGTTCCAACGGTGGCACCAGTAACAGCAGCGCAGGTCATCTCAATGCAGTCTCTGACAGGAGGGAATCCAATGGTGGCACCGACAACAGCGGCACATGCAGTCTCTCAAGTCTCTGTCCACGATGAAGAAATGGCCTCCGGGGAAAACAACAGGATGCTGAGCGGTGAGAGGGGGTTCTGCTCTCACCACTCTTAGTCACAAGTCTACACTCAGAATATGTCAACGCAGGGACAATGCTGCGCTCCTTGGTCATTCCAGCTACTACTCTCAGGGGCTCAGATCTGTCACTGCGCACCCCGGGCCTGCACGCACTAGCGACTGTCTCAGGCTTGTCAAGGGAGTCTTCTCGGGTCATGGAGGCTGGCGGGTCCACGTTTACACAAAGGGCACTCACCGCTTACTGTCGGTCTGTCTCAGTCCTCAGCAGAAGGGCTCTTTTGAGTATACGGTCACTCTTGGGCAGAGCGGGTGTGGTACTCACTGTCTCCTAGTGTACGGCACTTGGCTCAGCTCCGCACACTCCGCTCTGCTTGCACAACTCTGCACACTCTGGTCTGCTGACACAGCTCCGTGCACTCTGCTCTGCTGACACAGCTAATTCCCCCAGCACCACAGCTCCCATTCTGGACAGCAGCAGCATGGCCTGACACAGGGTCAGCACTCTCTTGAGGGGGAAGCAGGGTGCGCTCTTCTCTGCTCTGTGTGCTGCACATACTTGGAGGCAACTCCTGCTGCAGCATGTGCTTTTGCTTCTTATATCTCAGATGTTTGAGTAGACGGCTCGTCCTTTTCTTTGTCATTATTGGGACTCCTTGCTCGGGTTCCTCAGTCAGGGGGCTTAGTACAGGTAATTTGTCTCCATAGCTCCCCCCTGTTTGACAGGAGCATTCTCGTCAAAACTAGAATCAGGTAGATTTAGACCCTGCAGGCCGGACCCTTCGTCGTCTGCTCCGGGCTCCGCGGGCATCACTTCTCATGGCTTCTCAGCCACAGTCCCTGTCTCACACAACTGCTTCATGTCTTCCATTCTTTCAGGGTTTTGAGAGCTGATGGCTGGCAAACTTTCCGCCTCAGGTGATGATACTAGCGGCTCTTCCTTCTCATTGACGAGAACTGTAGGATCGTGTGTCTCGGGAACTCTTGTCACCTCTTCTCCTTTGCTGGTAGCTTGTGGCAAGCCTGGTTGTGACTTACTTCGATGGACCACTCGGGCAGTCGTCCCTTCCTCCTCTTCAGGTTGAATCTCACTGTCGAGACCTCTAGACCCAGGTTAGGTTTCTGCTAAACTCGCCTCCACGTGTAGGGACAGTGCAGACATTTGACCATGGACCATCGACACCCTCTCTATCTCTTCTCGGTGTCCAACGTTGTGACACTGTCTTGCTCTGAGTGGGGCTCTACTTCTCCCGCCATACCATTCCCTCCAGGGGCGACATTCCCTCCAATTAACAGGACCTTCGGAAAGGTGAGCGAATTTTGCCGACGCTTTTCTCGGGTAGGGCAATTTCTGGACAGGTGTCCCACTCTTCCGCACGCCCAGCACTCACGTCTGCGTCTGTCTGATGGATGCGCTCCCTAGGCTCTCCCCGCCCCCTCTTGTCAGCAGGAAACTCCGTCTCTCCTCTCCTTCCATCCTGCAGCAGGGAAAGGTTTGCCTCCCTCAGGCTTCCCCCCAGAAACAGAGGATGCAGCCCTTTCAGTTCCAGACCAGGCATGCAGGTACCCACGGTCCGGTCCACCTCCTTACAACTGTGTACACAGCAATCAGGAGGACAGAGATAATAATAAACTCTCTGCCTTCTTTATGGAGAGTCCAGCTTCTTCTGACAACTGGTTTCACACTCTTGCAGCTGCATGATCACATGTAGCTACTTATCATGCAGTGACAATTTAGAAGATCATTGAAGAGTAATGTGTGCAGCACCTAGACATTCAAGGTCTGTGGTTATTCTGGAAGTAGTTAATTTATAGTACCAAAAACAATAAATATGGAAATAGTCTTGTGCAATGGCTCTTGTCATATTCATTCTAAGTTTTAATTCAAACATTTTCTTTCTTTAGTCATGCTGGAGCCATTTAATAAGTTAAAATTAGAGATTAGCGGAGCTTTTGTACTTCAAATTCGCTGGTATCGCTAAATTAGAAAGAGAGAGAACCCCGCTGGCCAAAAAAGCTCACACTTTACAGGCAAGAGAGAGAAGTCCCTAACGACCATAAGGGCTTACACTCTACAGAGGAGAGAGAAGACCCTAATGACCATAAGAGCTTACACTTTACCGAGGAAAGAGAGACCTACCCAGTGACACTGGAGATGGAAAACGACTCTGCCATACAAACTGTGCTCCACTGGGAAACGATGATGGTTTGAGCACTGACCACCGCTGTACAAAGTATGATAATCTCTAAGATGCCATAGCTGCAGGGCATTATCGGGAGTCCCACACAGCAAATTAAAATTATGTTAGCCTGATCTGATGCTTCAGCAGTGAGGGTAATGGCGTGGGCAAGTAATTATTTTTTTTTGCAACTGTAGATTGAAAATCAAATGTTCGAATTCACATGAAACTGTAAATTTCATGAAATTAGACTTGATTCTCTGCAGAATGATCCAATCATCTTTAGAAAAAGAATATTTCATGCAATGCTTGGAAGAGGTCTGAACTTTCTGAAATGTTTTATCTTTAATTTACTCATCCTACTATAATTATTTGAGGACAGATGAGTCTATGAGGACTAGTATTGCATTTTGCACTTTAATGATTTATAACCTAATAATTTGGTAATATTTATCTGACATTTATAGCTAGGGGCATTCTTGCTTGGTTTTGATATATTACATAGCATTAACTTTTATCACTTATGATAGTTATTGCTATACCAGTATAGGGATGAGGAACCATGCATACCAGTATAGGAATAAGGAGCCATGCATTCAAGGATAGGGATGAGGAACTATGCAGACCAGGATGGGGATCAGGAGCCATGCATACCAGAATAAGAATGAGGAGGCCATGCATACCAGGAAAGGGATGAGGAGGCCGTGCATACCAGGATGGGGATGAGGGGACTAACCATACCTGGCTCATACTCGAGTCAATATTTTCCCAGTTTTTCGTGGCAAATTTAGGTGCCTCGGCTTATACTCGGGATGGCTTATATTAGAGTATATACGGTATATTTTTTCAATGTACTGTACAAGTTATCAGGTTCCTTTTAAGACAGCAACTTTAATTGAGAATAGGTCAGCACTAGTTGCCTTCTCTGTGGAGCGGAAGTATTACACCTTATTACAAGGTCCCCTTTTCTCTTTATGGTTAATACCATGCTGTCAAATACAATAGACAATAAAAAACAAAAGACAATGTTAATTTTTTTTTCAATTAAATATTTATAAGAATTTGCATTATGCATGAGTTTTATAACACACTGATGAAATATACAGTATGTGATATTATCTTATCAAAATACATAAATACTTAGACCATCTGTTTGATTCCCTCATAAATACATTTGGTAAGACCATAAAATTTATTAACAGAATATTACATTAAAGTTGCTGAGAGCAGACTGCAGATTTTATTATTTTAAGTAAAGGAAATTCTAAAATGTCATAGGCATGCTATCAGGCTATATACAACAAAAGCCTCCAGCCAGGACCCTGCGTCATTGTATATACAGCTTCTAAGACAACCTGGAATATTTATCTTAAAGTGCTATTTCATTATCCTTTTCCATAAAAGAAATAGGAAAATGTGCTTCCGATATTATGAAATACATTTAAATGGAAAATAAAGTGAATGTGTATACAATGAGTTTATATAGACAGAAGGATGGAAATACGGTAGTTTATGTTTTATTCAGAAAGTTTTATTCCAAATTATTTGTGCATGAAATCTCAATCCCACAAGAAAGTATTGGTTGTCCATGCTTGTTCTTCACGTGTTGTAAATGTATTTCCTCGTAATACTTTGGCTGTTTATAAAGGAGGGGTCCATAGATGCAACCTTGGCAGCAATGAAGGAATGAATACAATGTAAAACTCCAGTGAGATCCTGAAATTCCAGTTCCTGCAAAAATAGAAAAAAAATATATAATGCACGTAAAAAAGTATAGACTATAAATGGAAGTTTACAATTTACACATCAAAATGTTCACTGTCAAAAAGTATCACTCTCTGGAATGAAGAGTGAAAAATATTGCTTTTCCTATTTTTTTAAAGGGAATTTAAATTATCAGGTGATTCATCCTCCCTGAACCATGGACAGCACGAATTCAGCGTTAAGCTTCCTCATTTCATGTGTCTTTGTATAGGCCATTGTTTGCTGATGCTGACTAGGTTGTGGACCAGTCTGCCCTTGTCAGTGAGGGTTTATTAAGACTCATGTATTTTGTAACCATTTTTATCTGTTTCTATATTTAAATAAAATTTTGTACTCTTTTCCTCTACCATCTGTGTCAATTGTTTTGATGGCTAGCCTTCCCCCCCTTATACAATTTTAACAATTCATCCTGTCTACACGTCCATCTTTTTACATGTGAACAATTTTGTTCATATTGGGTTAGAATTGGGTTAGAATTCTAATTCGTGCTTTATATATTTACACATGTCTGTCACATTTTGTTATGTTATTGTACATTGTATGTTGACATTAAAAAGCTGCTTATCAGAGTAGAAGGTATGGTCGACCTAGAAGGCACGTGTGCTGTAGTCCAAGCAGTGATAATTAGAGATGAGTGAACCTTTCAAGGTTTGGTACAGCGAATGATCCGATGTACGCCAAACATGTTCGCCGAACAGTTCGTTGAACGAATCTAAACCCCATTAAATTCAATGGGAGGCAAAAACAAATGTATACACAACATCTTAAGGGATGACAAAAAGCTTCTCAAACAGCTCAAATTAAGGGCAGACACCATGAAAAGTGGCATCAATTGACCCATCGTAGAAATTTGATAATAACACACCAACAGTAAGCCATAGTCCATGCTTGAGCTATCAGGGTCGGGGCCGGCATTTAAAGCTTTGAATTGAAGTTTCAATTAAGATGAGGTGAGTAAGGAAGCGGTGTAAGCCTTCTTTCCTGGGAACCCTGATACCTCATGCAACTACTGGTGACACAAAAATCAGCTTGGCAGAGCACTAATGTTAGAAAAAAGTAAGGATAGTAACATAGGTAGTTGACAGAAAGTGCAGGCCTGCTGGTCTGGGAGCCCTACTGGTACAGGCAGCACACATGAAGGAGACCCACATTTGAAAAAATTATTGTCGCACACCACTAAAGTGACATCAATTTCTGCAGAGTAGAAACAGTATAATGGGCCTCTGACACCCTTTCCACAACAGGTAACCCAACAGATGGAGACCCAAATTGGAGTCGCCACATTTAAAAAAATAAATAGAAAAGACAGAAGATTCGGCACTGCTATTTAACCCCTAAGCAGTTCCATGACTGCTATTCAAGTCCAAAATCACACACCTGGACCGACCGCCAAACTACCATCCGAACGGGTGCTCAATCCAGAAAAGCAATCATGTAATCTGATTATGTACAAAAGAGAAAAAAAGTGATGGCACTCATTGTTCTGTCATGAAAATTCTTTATTGATTAAAAGGCATTGGCACGGGAGGAACGTACAGAGAGTGGACGACGGCAGTTTCACGCACTTGCGCTTCAACGGGTCCTGAGGCTGGAATGCAGGCAGGTGGAAATTTAGAAGCACACACATGTGGACACACCTCCTGATCCAGCAGGGTTCCCCAACTCCAGTCTTCAAGGGCCACCAACAAATCATGTTGTAAGGAAATCCATATCTCCGTTGATAACTGCTTCACAAGAGCAAAAAAAAAAAAAGGAATTCCATACAACATGATCTGTTGATGGCCCTTGAGGACTGGAGTTGGGGAACCCTGCTGGATCCAGTCTGTGCAATATTACAAGAATGTAGAGACTGCTGTGGAAAAGAAAAGTCATATAGATTGGTTGTTTTGACAACACATATCTCCAAGACTGACACAAGAATCTCCAAGACTGACACAAGAAATATGTATCAGTAATGGAGATATCTGGTGGCAAAAACACTAAGTGTACGGCACAGTGTGTGTAGTCGGCGATTGACACAGTAACCAATCCAAATATTTTGAAAGCAGAATTGCACATTTATTTTTACAACAAAAAAAAAGAAGATTTTATTAGGAATGACGTTTGGGGGAAGATGGGGATACTTTGGGGGTGTGGAGAGACGAGGAACGGCTGGAGGTTGAGGAAGGGGTTCTAGGAGAAGGGGCGACGAAAGTACTGGGGGAAGGGAGCTCTGGAATGGACATGGAGGCAGGTTGAGACACATTAGGAGGAGAGGGTGGATGGAGGAAAAAAGTTTTTTTTTTTCTTTTCTTTGGCGCAGGAGTATCCTGCCTGGACCGACTTCACCGTGTGACCACCTTACTTTGCTCGACCGCTTGGAGATCGAGGACTGTGGCGTTGACATGTAAAATATCGAATGTGGGTCACCACTCTGCTGCTCTGTGGTGGCAGTGGCGGTGCTCCTAGAAGTGGCAGTGGCGGTGCTCCTAGAAGGGAACAAAGTTGTGTCGGTGCTCATAGAAGTGGCGGCGGTGGATGTCATACGAGGAGATGAAATCGTGTTGGTGCTCAAACAAGTGGTGGTGATCCTTGGAGATGTAGTCATGTCGGTGCTCCTAGTAGGAGGCTGCATGTCGGTGATCTGAGCAGAAGTTCTGGCGGGACTCCGAGGAGGAGAATTGGTGGCGGTGCTCTTTGGATGAGGAGTGCTGGTGGTGCTCCTTTGATGAGGAGTGCTGGTGGTGCTCCTTTGATGAGGAGTGCTGGTGGTGCTCCTTTGATGAGGAGTGCTGGCGGTGCTCCTTTGATGAGGAGTGCTGGCGGTGCTCCTTTGATGAGGAGTGCTGGCGGTGCTCCTTTGTTGAGGAGTGCTGGCGGTGCTCCTTTGATGAGGAGTGCTGGCTGTGCTCTTTTGCTGTGGAGTGCTGGTGGTGCTCCTTTGATGTTGACTGGTGGTGTTGGTGGCCCAAGCAGGTTCTGTGGTGGTTTTGCTCCAAGCAGGTGGTGTTGTGGTGGTGGTGGTGCTCCATACAGGAGCAGTGCTTGCCAGAGTGGTGGTGGAGGAGGAGTGTCCAGCAGCACTCAGACTTGGGGTAGTGTAGTGGTGTCCGGCTTTGCTGGGAATGCAGGTGGCCGTGCAGTGGTATGCAGCAGAAGTCGGTAGGGAGGTGTAGCGAGTCAGCGGTGGCACTGTTGGAAATGACACCACTGACTGCTGCACATACCGATTCTGCTGAATAGCCTGCAAGTAAGCAGTGTTGCAGGCCTGTAACACACTCAGCTGTTGCTCAGGACTAAGGTGTTCCGCCATGCCCTGTTCAATTTTACTGAAAAAATGGTGCGCTGGTCTGTTGAGGTCGGCCTCCAGACGGTCAAGGCGCTGGTCGACAGAGTGGAAGCGGTGTTCCATGTGGTTAAAACCACGTTCCATCAGGGAAAAAACGCTTTCCATTCTGGCGGACAGCACCTTGAGGCTGGCCTGAAAGGCCTCGCTCAAGTACATGAACTCGGGCATGACAGGCCTGTCCGAGGCGCTCTGTCGCTGGCGTGTAGTGCCCGCATAACCAGTGACAGAGACCTGGGACAGGGGAACACCTGATGGACCAGCTTCCTGGTCATCAGCTGTCTGTGTTGCTGACCTGCAAGATGCTTCCTGGCTGTCGGATGGCTGGGACAGGTCCGAGGTTGATCGATGAAGAACTGCTCCCAGGACAGGTTGCAGGGTGCTGCTCCAAGTGCTGTGGAAAGAAAGGGAAAACATTAGTATCATGCATTAACAAGAAGCATCAGCTGTGGAATAGAAAAGCACATAGTAATAAAAAAAAAAAAAATACTTACGCTCTGCTGGCAAGGACCGGTCTCAGGAAAGCCAACTCGCGATGACAGCGGTACTTTCTTCTGCGCCTTGCCGCTGAACCACTGCTAACCTGTCACTCAGCATGAACATCAGTGTTGAACGGTCCTTCATCGAGCGCCAACGTGTGCGGATTTTGTTCACTGTTGGGAAAAAAAAAGAAAAAACGTTAGACAATGCACTGAAGGCAACATAGTTATCAGCACACACACTTGATAGAACTTTGCAAACAGTCAATGCTGCAGCACAAAAAAAATTCTATACACAATGCAGTCACTGTTGATCCTGAGGACACTGCTATGTTTCCTGCTAGAATATATGTAGCAGCCAAAACAACAGTATCACCAGGAGCAAGAGTGAAAACAGGATCAAGACAGCAGTTCAATACAAAAAGCAATCACTGTTTTCCAGAAGGCATTGGTGTGTTTGATGCAAGAATATATCTTGCCACAAACACACCTGTACCATCTGGACCAAAAATCAATGCAGCTTCAAGACAGCAGTTCAATACAAAAAGCAATCACTGTTTTCCAGAAGGCATCGGTGTGTTTGATGCAAGAATATATCTTGCCACAAACACCTGTACTATCTGGACCAAAAATCAATGCAGCTTCAAGACAGCAGTTCAATACACAAAGCAATCACTGTTTTCCAGAAGGCATTGTTGTGTTTGATGCAAGAATATATCTTGCCACAAACACACCTGTACCATCAAGACCATAAATCAATGCAGCTTCAAGACAGCAGTTCAATACAAAAAGCAATCACTGTTTTCCAGAAGGCATTGGTGTGTTTGATGCAAGACTATATCTTGCCACAAACACACCAGCACCATCTGGACCAAAAATCAATGCAGTATCACAGAGCATCTTTATACTTACTGAGCGCCCTTTTTGAAGTTGGAGAGGCGCTGTCCCAGCCATCCATCATCGCTGCGGCCACCTCATTCCAGAGCTGCCGGGTCACCACTGTGTCTTTGTACTGCTGGTCACGGCTGTCCCACAATGGGATACGATCCTCAACAAGGCGGATCAAGTGCTTGTTGTCGATGTACACTTCTTCGTCATCCCGTTGTGGAACCTAGAAAAAAAAAATTAGAATCTTTGTAATTTTGGAGAATGAAAAAGATAGAAAAAGAAACAGAGAAGAAGCAAGATAAAAGATAAAAATAAAGACAGAAAGAAAAAGAAGAAGAGATTATATACTAACATTGCATCTCCTTGCCACAACTTGGCAACGCTGCTCCCGCTCAGACTGCTCTCGCTCAGACTGCTCCCGCACTTCACCTTCACTGGCCGTGTCCGATGTCTGTAAAAGAAAAAAAAAATTTTAACACATTTCTAGAGGCAGCTAAACTTACCCAAAGGCAGCAACATCCTCACCTCACGATCAGCTTGGGCCAGTTCTTGCCGAGATGGCGAATAGACCGATCCAGAAGAAGACATGCTGAAATTTAAACAAAAAATACATTAGTACATTATAAAATTGTACAGGACAGCCAGACATTATGTTGAAGAATACTCACATTTTGGCTTCTGAAGCTTGAATCCACAGTTGGAAGGCTCTTCTATGTTCTTGTCTGGTCTCTGCAAGGCAGTCTGCAGAGTATTGGTCTGGCCCTGAAGACACCTTCCTTTATCAACACTCCTCCCAACCAATGTTGCTTGTTTAGAGGGAGGTGACAAGTGTCTAGACATTGTTTACTGAAATCGCGTGCACGCACAAAGCGTTGGCGTGCGCGCATCCAAGCGCACGTCAGCGACCCCATAGACTGTAATGCTATTTTTGGGCGCACACGTGCGCACGCGATTTTTTTAACGATGTAGGCGGAACAAAAATGCAACATGTAGCATACGGCGTGTCTGGGCGCACACCTGTAAAATGCGCAGCGCACACTAAATGCTGATGAGCGCGTGCAATCGCAAGACCCTGCGACCACCATGTTAGAGATAGGGGAACAATGCGAGTGCGCCCGATAGCGCACGATGCGCTGTGCGATAAAATGCTAGTGTGAAACCAGCCTTAGATTCTCTTTGTAAGAGAATTCTATGATGGTTTCCCCATTGGGTTGGCTGTGATACTTTTTCTACACTAGCGAACAGCAGCGACTCTGCATTACCCCATGCACTTTTTTAACATGCTCTATCAGACGAGGGACCCTTTTTCCTGTGGAGATAGACTGAAAATGCTCTCTAAATCTAACATACAATGGACGAATAGTTTTTCCCAAATAATAAAAACCACAAGGACAGAAGATGACATACACAACGTGGGTTGTTTTACAAGAAATACAATTCTGGACCTCATGCTGAATTGTTCCAATATTGAGAGGTTTTCCTGTCAATTTAAAGGGGCAGAAGGGGCAGTTCTTGCACTTGTAATTGCCTACAGGACTGTTCAAACTTAGGGTACCGTTACACTTAGCGATGCACCAGCGATCCCGACAACGATATGGATCACTGGTGCATCGCTAAGTGGTCGCTAGTGAGCTGCCACACAGGCAGATCTCACCAGCGACATATCAGCAGTCGGGGGTCGCTACTTGCCTGTCAGACGCTGCCATCCTGACGTCCTCCAACCTGCGTCCACGCGTCGCTCGTCGGCGCCACAGGAAACACAGCAGGAAGCGCCCGACAAGAAATGGTCCAGGACGTTCTCGCGCGATCAGCGATAGCCAGCGAGGGAGCAGGTCGGAGGCAAGTATCACATGTAGCAATATCGCTAGCAATATCGCTGCTACGTCACAAAACCAGTGATGCTACAGCGATATTGCTAGCGATATTGCTATGTGTAATGGGCCCTTTAGCCAGTTTTTTTTGTCACTTTTATATCTGTTGCAGACCAGAAGATCTTTTAAGTTTTTACTTCGGCGACTCGCAAACAAAGGACCTCTCTTGACAATATCAGTTAAATCCTTGTCCCTCTCTAATAAATGCCAATTCTTTCTGATGACACTCCTGATATAATTGTCCATTGGACTGAAAGTAAACGAAAAAGTGAAACGTTTTTTATTTTTTTCTGCAGCAAGGTTTTTATCTGCAACTGTTTGAGAGGCATTCAAGTTATCAACACGGGACATGGCATTATCTAGAACTGCACTAGGATAACCTCTATTCTCAAAGTATTATTTCAAAGCCTGTGCTTGTTTTTGATAACCAGCATGTGTGCTGTTAAATGAGAGTATTTTCAGTCTATCTCCACAGGAAAAGGGGTCCCTCGTCTGATAGAGCATGTTAAAAAGTGCATGGGGTAATGCAGAGTCGCTGCGGTTCGCAGGTGTAGAAAAAGTATCACAGCCAACCCAAGGGGGAAACCATCATAGAATTCTCTTACAGAGAGAATCTAAGTGGATTCTACAAATGAATGCCACAGGACCTTTAGGGTTAAATGAGAAAATAGAAATGGCGGTGTTTTTGTAGGAACTGTTCAGTGTTTGTATTTCCATATTTTATTATGACAGAGGTTTTTTTTAACTTGTGTTTTTTAATTCTGTGTTTGATTCATTTGTTCACGTTTCACTCCATTGAGGGAGTATGAGTTGGAAATCAGGAGGTGTGTCCACATATGTGTGCTTCTAAATTTCCTGCTGCCTGCATTCCATACTCAGGACCCGTTGAAGCGCAAGTGCGTGAAACGGCCGTCGTCCACTCTCTGTACGTTCCTCTCGTGCCAATGCCTTTTAATCAATAAAGAATTTTCACGACAGAACGGTGAGTGTCATCACTTTTTTTCTCTTTTGTACATAATCAGATTACATGATTGCTTTTTTGGATTGCGCACCCGTTCGGATGGTAGTTTGGCGGTCGGTCCAGGTGTGTGTTTTGGATTTGAATAGCAGTCATGGAACTGCTTAGGGGTTAAGGAGCAGTGCCGAATCTTCTATTTATTTTTCTTGGCACATGGTTTGGATTTTGAGTACGCTCTGAATTTTGACTCACCCCTTGTTCACACCATAGTGTCCGTTTTTTTCTGATCCTTTGCTATATGGATGCAGACGCCTTACCGTTGTCAAATGGACTTTTGGTAGGCCGGGAGGACGTAAACTCCTATTTTTTGGAGTGTGAAAAATTGGATAATAATAAATCCTTCAGCACTAAAGGCACCGTCACACTAAACGATGTCCCAGTGATCCCACCAACGATCCGACATGATGGGATCGCTAGGACATCGTTAGGCTGATTGTAGGTGAGCTGTCACATAGACAGCCCCAGCGATCAGGAGCAGCGACGCTGGACGCTGGTTTCTAATGTAAACGTTGGGTATCCAGGAGCTGTGCAACTCCTGGATACCCGCTGTTTACCTTGGAAACCGGCGTACACGCCGGTTTCCAAGGTAAACAGCGGTATCTAGGAGCCGTGCGACTCCCGGATACCCGACGTTTACCTTGGAAACCAGCGTGTAAACAGCAGGTATCCAGGAGCCGCGGCTCCTGGATACCCGACGTTTACATTAGCAACCACCGTCCAGCGTCGCTGATCGCTGGTCTCTCGCTTCCACACACAGCGATGCGTGCTGGGCAGCGGGAGACCAGCGAGCGAAACACGGCCCAGGCCGCTCGAGCACGATCAGCGATAACCGGCAGACAAGGTAAAAAAAACATTTTTTAAAAAAATATGTAAAAAAAAGTATTAAAAAATAATTAAAAAATTCCCTAAAAAGTCATCTAAAAATTACTCATTTTCATGTAAAAAAAATAAAATAAACAAAAAAATAATAAAAAAATACACACGATTGGTATCGCCACGTCCGTAAAAATCCCATCTATAAAAGTGTCACCCTAGTTAACCCCTTCAGTGAACGCCGTAAAAAAAAACACAAAGTAGCAAATTATTCTTTTTCCAAGCGGTATCATCATACCGCTTGGAAAAAGTGCAATAACACGTGATCAAAATAATGGATATAAATAACCATCGTAGCGCTGAAACCGTCATCTTGTCCCGCTAAAAATGAGGCACCATACAGCATCATCAGCAAAAAGCTAAAAAAGTTATAGCTCGCAGAATAAAGTGATGCAAAAATAATTATTTTTTCTATAAAAGCTTTTATTGTGTAAAAAACACCAAAACATAAAAAAAGTTATAAATGAGGTATCGCTGTAATCGCAGTGACCCGAAGACTAAAGCTGCCATACTAATTTTACCACATGCGTAACGAACGGGGAAAAAAAAAAGCATTCCTAAATTGCTGGTTTTTGTTCATTCAAAAAATGAACAGAAAAATCAGAATAGAAAGCGATCAAAAAAAGTTATGTGCCCGAAAATGGTACCAATAAAAACGGCAGCTCTTCCCACAAAAATCAAGCCAGCACATGACTCTGTCGGCCGAAATATGGAAAAATTATAGCTCATTAAAGATAATTTTTGGGGAAAAAAATATGATTTTTTATTTTCACGCCCGGGCGTTATAAACTTCTGTGAAGCACTTGGGGGTTCAAAGTGCTCACCACACATCTAGATAAGCTCCATGGGGGGTCTAGTTTCCAAAATGATGTCATTTTGGGGGGGATTCCACTGTTTTGGCACATCAGGGGCTCTGCAAACGCAACATGACACCCGCAGAACATTCCATCAAAGTCTGCATTCCAAAACAGCGCTCCTTCCCTTCTGAGCTCTGCCATGCGCCCAAACAGTGGTTCCCCCCCACATATGGGGGATCAGTGTACTCAGGACAAATTGCACCACAACTGTTGGGGTCCTATTTCTCCTGTTACCCTTGTGAAGATAAAAATTTGGGGGCAAAAAGATAATTTTTGTGGAAAAAAATGATTTTTTGATTTTCACGGCTCTATGTTATAAACTTCTGTGAAGCACTTGGGAGTTCAAAGTGCTCACCATACATCTAGGTAAGCTACTTGTGGGATCTAGTTTCCAAAATAGGGTCACTTGTGGGGGTTTCCACTGTTTAGGCACATCAGGGGCTCTCCAAATGCGACATGGCATCTGATCTCAATTCCAGCCAAAAAGTCAAATGGCAGAAATTCCCTTCCGAGCTCTGCCAGGCACCCAAATAGTAATTTACCCCCACATATGGGGTATCAGTGTACTGAGGACAAATTGCACAATAACTTTTGGGGTCCTGTTACCCTTGGGAAAATAAAAATTGGGGGTGAAAAGATCATTTTTGTGCAAAAAAATTTGATTTTTAATTTTACGGCTCTACGATATAACCTTCTGTGAAGCCCTTGCGGGTTCAAAGTGCTCAACACACATTTAGATAAGTTCCTTGTGGGGTCTAGTTTCCAAAATGGGGTCACTTATGGGGGGTTTCCACTGTTTAGGTACATCAGGGGCTCTCCAAACGCGACATGGCGTCCGCTCTCGATTCCAGCCAATTTGACATTCAAAATTTCAAATGAAGCTCCTTCCCTTCTGAGCACTTCCGTGCGCCTAAAGATTGGTCTTCCTCCACACATGGGGTATCGGTGATTTTCTCCTGATACCCTTGGCAAAATAAAAAAATTGTGTCCAAACAAAAATTTTGGGGAAAAAAAGTTAAATGTTAATTTTTTCCTTCCGCATTGCTTCAATTCTTGTGAAGTACCTAAATGGTTAATAAATTTTTTGAATGTGGTTTTGAACACCTTGAGGGGTGCAGTTTTTGGAATGGTGTCACTTTTGGGTATTTTCTGCTATATTGACCCCCCAAACTCACTTCAAATGTGAGGTGGTCCCTAAAAAAAATGGTTTTGTAAATTTTGTTGGAAAAATGAGAAATCGTTGGTCAACTTCTAACCCTTATAACGTCCTAAGAAAAAAAATTTTGGTTCCAAAATTGTGCTAATGTAAAGTAGACATGTGGGAAATGTTATTTATTAACTATTTTTTGTGACATATCTCTCTGATTTAAGGGCATAAAAATAAAAAGTTTGAAAATTGCAACATTTTAAAAATGTTTGCCATATATCCATTTTTTTCATAAATAAACACAAGTCATATCGAAGAAATGTTACCACTAACATGATGTACAATATGTAACGAAAAAACAAAGTCAGAATCAGCGGGATCCGTTGAAACGTTCCAGAGTTATAACCATATAAAGTGACAGTGGTCCGATTTCAAAATTAAGGCCTGGTCTTTAACCTACAAAATGGCTTGGTCGTTAAACCCTTTATGCGCAGGGTGCGCAGAGGGAGGAGAAGGAGAAGGCACCAGCGACGGCAATTGGAAAAAAAAAAAACGGGTCTCTTGGAGACTGTAGTGTCTAGTGATTTACCAGAGAATGCTGTCATTAATCTGACTGATCATGAATTGAGTGACTTGCACCTAGCGGTTTTGAAAAAAGGATTGAATTTTTGTATACTGACCGAATTTAATATGGTGGACTTCAAAAATTGATCTGTTTAAAGCATTAAGAAAAATACATCTCCATAAGGCTTTTGTTTCCACTAATGCTACTAACAATTCCCCCCCCCCAGGTGAAGTTCCCTGTGTAATCGATCCTCTGGGTTTCTTAGCAGTTACAGGGGCCTTAGCATACATCAGAGATGATGCCATTAAATTGTTAGAGTAAAATGCGACAGAAGGGTATATGGGTCGCCCTCACACCCAGGGCTGTGGGGTACTCGGTACCGGGCCCGATGAGCCTCAATGGGAGATGTCACGGCAGCTGGGACCCGGCCCGTGGCCCTGGGCGCCCATTGTAAAAGGGAAATGTTCAGTGTGCTTATGATGAGTAATTTGTGACGCCACCTGTGGTGTTCGGCAATAGAGATGTAAGCCGCTGCAGACAGATCCTCTGGGACAGATGGTGGGGTGCAGCAGTGATGGTATAGCCCTCCACAGGCAGGGCTGTAGTCCCAGGGCAGTGTAGGTGAAGTGACACGTAGATGGTGTAGTGTCAGGTGCAAGGGATGTAGCAGTGCTGGGCAGGTTGGCGCAGGAATAAGTGGAGGACACCAGGGCATGTAGTTCCAAAGCTTTACTCACAGTCTGTTGCAGGTACAGGTGCCCGCATCCGTGCCATGTCCTCCGGGTCAGGAGCTCAGCCAACTTCCAGGCAAGATGAAGTACTCCTTTCCAACACTCCGCCAATATATGTGCCTTTTCTGAATGTCTCCTCTTACAGTGCCTTTGAGTGAAGTACTCCTAGCACTGAGTTACACTGGAGTTCCTCCTGTCAGATGTTCCTATGAACTCTACTTGTACAGCAGACAGCTGTAGCCTGCTTTGGGGACTCCTTGCTACCAAGTTCCAGCTCACTAATATGTTGCTGTTGTGCCCCCAAGTCTTGATTGGGAATAAAGTGGTCACTACTTCTATTCCTCCGGTGTCTGCTGCAGGACCATTAGTATCCATACAACCTCGGGGATCGGACCCCGGCCTTGCGCTTAGAACTTGAAATGGGTTCTCCTCTAACCCTGGTCCTTGTTCTCTTATTCTCCTCACGTTCTGTGCTAATCCTTCTTCCCAATGGAGAATCAAGCTTCCTTTCTCTGTCTCTTTCCTGTGCCAGCAGACCCAGATCACTGTGGCCTGCTGCAGCACTTCCTTCTTCCATCCCACTCCAGTGGATCTTCTCTGTCTCACACTCTGTTCTTCTACATCCTCACTCATTGACTGAATGAAGACTGACTGACTGACTCAACTCTTCCCGCTCTTTTGTGTGAACTAAACTCCCCCCACCTCCCAGCACGTTTCGTGTTCCAAGCAGGGAGCCACCAAGGGGTGCTATGCTACACGCCAAGCAGGGAGCCGCCAAAGGTGCTTTGCTACACTACTTTGTGGTGTGGGGTGCAGGTGTTGGAGTGTGGTCAGGTGTCTCCACCTTACCTGGATGGTGGGGTACCACACCTCAGGAGGAGGTGCAGTACCTCTGTGGCGACTGAACCCTCAGGGGCGCAGTACCTCTGTGGCGACTGAACCCTCAGGGGCGCCACAGATACAATTGATGAGGAAGAAATTAAGGCTCTACCGTTTATGGGAGGATGTAAATCCACCTATATGCCACCAATTTCTCCTGGTAATGTAGTGGATGTCTTTGAGGTACAAGTAATTAAGGACATGGAAGCTGTTATTTATCAACACTCCTCTCCAAATTTGTCTGCAAGAGAGAAAAAAGCGATAACAGAAATCCAAAGTTGGTCTGATGTTGTAGTTCGCTCAGTGGACAAAGGAGGTAATGTTGTCCTCCTCACAAAACAATTTTATGTGGCAGAAGCAAAGAGACATATTTGGTATTGAAATCAGATCCAGCGAATAGGTTCAAAGAAAATTTACGATCTCTTTTGCGCAAATATGTGGAGAAGAACGTTTTATCAAAACAAAGAGCGGAGAAGTTAATACCCGATTTTCCATGAAAACCTCACTGGTACCACATCCCTAAGGTGCACAAATCTCAAACATGCCCCCCAGGTCGCCCCATCGTGTCTGGGATAGGGTCACTTACAGAGCCCCTATCCCAGTACACAGGTTGCTATGCCCTCTACTCCGAGAAATCCCCTCATTTGTTAAAGATTCCAGGGACTTTATTAACATCATAAAAGATTTTGATTGGCAGGATAATTTCTGCATGGCCTCAATCGATATTGAGAGCGTTTATACCAGAATTCCACATAGTCAGGGGGTTGAATCTATTAGACACATTGTTGGCAGCACAGGAAAAGATCCTGAGACGATGAATTTTATTTGTGAGAGTTTGTCATTTATCCTCACCCACAATGCGTTTCAATTTGATGACACTTGGTACAAACAAATAGAGGGGACCGCAATGGGCATGCCCGTAGCATGCAGGTTTGCAAATTTGTTCCTTGCGGATTTCAAAGAGAAATATATTTATTCGATTCTCAATCCCCTTCTGAAGCATATCCGTTGATTTGTCCGCTATGTGGATGACGTGTTCATAGTTTGAGATGGAACAGAATTTATTTTTTCATCGTTCGTGGGATGGCTAAATGACAATAATCAGATGAATATGAAGTTCACATATAAGTTCGGGGGCACATGTCTTGAATTCCTAGACATTAATTTGTGGGTACATGATGGGTCCTTGCACATGGAAATTTATCGGAAACCGTCTGCCACTAATGGTCTCTTTGCATTTTGATAGTGCACATCCATATTATGTGAAACACTCCCTCCCGTAAGCACAATTCCTGAGATTGAAGAGATTTAACAGCACACATGCTGGTTATCAAAAACAAGCACAGGCTTTGAAATAATGCTTTGAGAATAGAGGTTATCCTAGTGCAGTTCTAGATAATGCCATGTCCAGTGTTGATAACTTGAATGCCTCTCAAACAGTTGCAGATAAAAACCTTGATGCAGAAAAAAAATAGAAAAGTTTCACTTTTTCGGTTACTTTCAGTCTAATGGACAATTATATCAGGAGTGTCATCAGAACGAATTGGCATTTATTAGAGAGGGATAAGGATTTAACTGATATTGTAAGAGAGGTCCTTTGCTTGTGAGTAGCCGAAGTAAAAACTTAAAAGATCTTCTGGTCTGCAACAGATATAAAAGTGATAAAAAAAACTGGCTAGGTCTGAACAGTCCTGTAGGCAATTACAAGTGCAAGAACTGCCTCTTCTGCCCCTTTAAATTGACAGGTAAATCTCTCAAAATTGGAACAATTCAGCATGAGGTCCAGAATTTTATTTCTTGTAAAACAACCCTCGTTGTGTATGTCATCTTCTGTCCTTGTGGTTTTTATTATTTGGGAAAAACTATTCATCCATTGTATGTTAGATTTAGATAGCATTTTCAGTCTATCTCCACAGGAAAAAGGGTCCCTCGTCTGATAGAGCATGTTAAAAAAGTGCATGGGGGTAATGCAGAGTTGCTGCGGTTCGCAGGTGTAGAAAAAGTATCACAGCCAACCCAAGGGGGAAACCATCATAGAATTCTCTTAGACTACTTTCACACTAGCATCGTGTAACGTACGTCGCAATGCGCCGTTTTGGAGAAAAAACGCATCCTGCAAAGTTGCCCACAGGATGTGTTTTTTCTCCATAGACTTGCATTAGCGACACATTGTGACATATGGCCACACGTCGCATCTATCGTGCGATGGATGTGTCGTGTTTTGGCGGCCGCGACGCACACAAAAACGTTACATGTAACTTTTTTGTGCGTCGTGTCCGCCATTTTAGACCGCACATGCGCGGCTGAAACTCCGCCCCCTCCTCCCTGGACATTACAATGGGGCAGAGGATGCGTTGAAAAACTGCATCCGCTGCCTCCGTTGTGCAAATCTTTCACAACGTGCGTCGGTACATCGGCCCGACGCATTGCGACGGACCCGTACTGACGCAAGTGTGAAAGTAGCCTAAGAGAATCTAAGTGGATTCTACGAACGAATGCCACAGGACCTTTAGGGTTAAATGAGAAAATAGATATGGTGGTATTTTTGTAGGAACTGCTCAGTGTTTGTATTTCCATATTTTATTATGATAGAGGTTTTTTTAACTTGTGTTTTTTAATTCTGTGTTTGATTAATTTGTTCACATGTTTCACTCCATTGGGGAGTATGAGTTGGAAATCAAGAGGTGTGTCCACATGTGTGTGCTTCTAAATTTCCACCTGCCTGCATTCCAGACTCAGGACCCGTTGAAGCGCAAGTGAGTGAAACGGCCGTCGTCCACTCTCTGTATGTTCCACCTGTGCCAATGCCTTTTAATCAATAAAGAATTTTCACGACAGAACGGTGAGTGCCATCACTTTTTTCTCTTTTGTACATAATCACATTTTAAAAAATGTTTGTAACATCAGCAGCAGTAGCAACAGCAGGCACAGAAGCC
This sequence comes from Dendrobates tinctorius, assembly GCF_039654945.1. Lineage (NCBI taxonomy): Eukaryota > Metazoa > Chordata > Amphibia > Anura > Dendrobatidae > Dendrobates > Dendrobates tinctorius. The sequence continues at coordinate 953,826 of NW_027361717.1, forward strand.
ACAACAAAGGTGGCACAGACTGCAATAAGATGAGATCAATGCATGACACTAAAAACAACACAATCGGCTAGTTTGCTCAGTCTGCTATGGAGTGAAAAAGTTATTGGATATCCATGACTTGTTCAGTTTGATGAAAGTCTACACTTTCAGGAGACAACTAGATGCGCTTATCTGTTATGACACCACCAGCAGCACTGAAGACACATTCTGAGAGAACCTGTGTATCCATAAAGAAGAAATCGGAGAGGCACATAATGTCCCATGTCAATTTCTCAAACTGCAGACTCTAATGTACTTGTCTTGTTCCTCAGTTGTGCAGCAGGGCCTCCCACTTCTCTTTCTACTCTGGTTAGAGCCTGTTTGTGCTCTCCTCTGAAGGGAGTAGTACACACCGTTGTAAGAAATCTTCAGTTTCTTGGCAATTTCTCGCATGGAATAGCCTTCATTTCTAAGAACAAGAATAGACTGTCGAGTTTCACATGAAAGTTATTTTTTTCTGGGCATTTTGAGAGTTTAATGGAACCAGCAAATGTAATGTTCCAGATTCTCAACTAGCTCAAAGGAAGGTCCGGTTTATAGCTTCTCTAATCAGCCAAAGTGTTTTCAGCTGTGCTAACATACTTGCACAAGGGTTTTCAAGGGTATTCTAACCATCCAATAGCCTTCTTACACAGTTAGCAAACATAAAATACCATAAGAACACTGGAGTGATGGTTGCTAGAAATGGGTCTCTATACACCTATGAAGATATTGCATTACAAACCAGACGTTTGCAGCTAGAATAGTCATTTACCATATTAACAATGTATAGAGTATATTTCTAAATCATTTAATGTTAGCTTCATTGGAAAAAACTGATTTTCTTTCAAAAATAAGGAACTGTCTAAGTGACCCTAAACTTTTGAATGGTAGTGTACATATATTTTTTCAGGCAACAGATAATGTTGTCTGCAGCATGCTGTTGTAGCGCAGAGCACAGGCATAGCTTTGCTAAAGAAGTAAGGGTCACTGTGCAAATGGTACTGGGGGACTGCGACGGCCATCAACTTTCGGAAACCGCCTGTATACACCAGACATCCAGGCAGCTGTGCTGAGAGAGGGTGAATGCGACAAACTACTGGCCTCTGAGTGAGGCGCAGGCAGAGCTATTATGGTGGATTGAGAAAGATGTGGTGTTCTTGGTGAAATAAAAGCAGCAGGCATCTCCACTTCCGTAACAGTTGACGACTGTGAGGGGGTAAACAGTGAAGGTACTGCGGCTGGAGAACAGTTGCCACAGAGGAAGTAGCAGCAGATGGGGTTGATGGGATGGCCGGTGGTTGGCAAGGCCCGCTAGTCCACATTTTAGCACAATGTGATTCCCAGACAAAGGCATGTTGACGGCAATTTTGCCGGTTCATGCATGTAGTAATCTAATTATTGCAATTTTTGCCCCTACTGAGTCATTTCTTGCAAAGGTGGCAGATAAATTGAGTTGGTTCATCCTTTATGGTCTCAAAAAAGATCCAGGCTAGGCAACCCTTGCTGCCCCTGTGAACTGCAGACTCACGGCCGATGCTGGCCTCAGCCACAGTTGTGGCTGAGAATGCAATACTTGTCATGGTTGCATCACTCTGTGTCTGGACAGGAAGCCGCAATGTAACCTCGTCTTCCTCCTGCTCCACCTCCTCTGCTGAGCTACTCAGCTGCATGCCTCTGGGTCACACCAAGGGGGATCTACAATCTCGTCATCATCCTCTCTGTTTTCCCACTCCTTGTCCTGAGAGTCAATCTCCTCCTCCTCCTGCATGACAGCAACAGTACAGTCAGTGTTTTCCTCTGGTATCTGAGTCTTATCATCATCATCATCTCAACCCCCGGGGGTTTACGTCTGTTGATGAGGGCCTGGATTCTGCTTACCCCCTATTTTGCCCAGCCCCAGATGAACAAGGAAAACATTTGGGGCATTGGTGCAGATGCTTTCCTCCTCTGGATTATGTGAATATTTGGAGCAGACCTCTGATGCCCATGGAATAGAATGTGTGAACAGCTCTGCAGAATGGCCCTTCTGTGGTTCCCCACAGCAGTTGGAAATTTGTGACACGGGGGAATACAAGGATGATTGGCTTGCCACCTCTGAGGATTGTACTGTGTATGAGATGTTATTGTGGAGGAAGAGGAGGAAAGGCCACTTGATGCAGTGCTTGCCATCAACTTGGAGCACATGTTCTTTTTGAGCCTCATCTACAAAGTAAACTGCTGTGTGGCTGACAAAGAAAGGGAGTCAATTAGCCTGTCCAGTAACATATGTTGTCAGTTGTCTTTGGGTAGGATGAGACGGTATTTCTTCAGTTGAGCTTTCCTTAACATTAACACCTAACCCACCCACGATACACTTCAAAAACCAAGCCTATTCCCCCTGCACCTTGATTTTTCCCCACCCATATTGTATTTGCACTTCCCCTCTTTTAAGAATTTATTTTCTTAGATAGTGTGCCTGAACAATACTCTTAAAGCTAACAATTTTGATTAGCATATGGGACCTCATGATTCCTCACTGCAACACAGTTTTAGCCCAAACAATTTGGATTAGTAAATAGGGCCTCCCGGCTGAACTCAAATATTAGGCCTAACAATTTTGAATAGCAAATGGGTCCTCCTGATTCTGTACTGCAACACGGTTTTAGCACAAACAATTTTGATTAGCAAATGGGGCCTCCTGATTCCTCAATGCAATACAACACTCTTAAACCTAATGATTTGGATTAGCAAATGGGACCTCATGATTCCTCACTGCAACACAGTTTTAGCCCAAACTATTTGGATTAGCAAGTGGTGCCTCCTGACTGCAACACAGTTTTAGCAAAATCTAATTAGCTGCTGGAAGATCGATTTCAGACAGGACAGGACCATATCTAACTAAATGGCAAGTTCACTTGCAGCAGCCGGAGTGGCCTCTCCGTGCTTTTAAACTGAGAAAATGATGAGAGCAAAACAAGATGTCCCCCTTTTTATGGTAAGGGACATGTGACTTTGGTGGCCAATCATAGAAGCCCTTGTGTCATGTTGTGGATGGTTTCTGTGCCCTGATACATTTAGTTATTAAAGGAAAAAAAAAGGTAAAAAAAAATTACACTCTGCTACACACCCCCTCCCCTCATAAAACACGTCATCCCTACTCATCATAAAGCACTGCTATCTTAGACAAAGTCAAAACAAAAGCATTAATGGAAATGCTATCATTTACCGATTTTTAACTGAATGTTTCCAACTTTGAGGAAAAATGCTCGGGAAACCAAACACAAATCCGAATGTGCTATGTTCATGCTGAATTTAAGATAGGCGAATGTTTTCCAAACAAGTTCACTCATCTCTAGTGATAATCTCCTGATGATAAAACCTTCAATATAAGTAAACTACATCACAAAGCCTTATACATGACACGTTGCTGAATTGAATGTTTTACCCTTCCATCAGGCTGTCCTCAGAATAGAAAAACCTGCTAACAGATTCCCTTTAAATGTGGTTGGGTGCAAGTCTTAAGCTGGAGTCACACATAGCGACTCACCAGCGATCCCGACAACGATATTAACGTGTCAGGATCACTGATGAGTTGCTATGTGATCGCTGGTGAGCTGTCACACAGACAGCTTCACCAGCGATCAGCACAGCGACGCCGAGCGCGCGGCGTCGCTGTGTTCGTTAGTTACCAGCGCGCTGATGCGGGGAGCTGGTAACTAACGTACACATCGGATTTCTAAGGGACGCACGTCCCTTGGATACCCAATGTGTACGTTAGTTACCAGCAGATCGCTGGTCTCCCGCCTGTCACACGCAGCGATGCGTGCTGGCCAGCGGGAGACCATTGACAAAAGAAACGTCCAGCGGTTTCCTACAGCGATCAGCGATACCGGCAGGGGGGCCGGTCGCTGATCGCTGTCACACACAACGATCTCGCTGGTGAGATCGCTGTTGTGTCACAAAACTTGTGACTCAGCAACAATCTCGCTTGCGAGATCGCTATGTGTGACGAGGCCCTTAGGTGATGTAAAAGCACTACGAGTGTTGCACATATCTTTTTAGGGAAATTTGAGGTTTTGCAGTAGCAACTTGCAGCAATTCATTTGTTGTTTTTCAATTTTTGGGGTAAAAAAAGTCAGTCACACCTGGCTAATTTGAATTTCATAAGATTTGATTATCTCTACTCCAAGGGTTTGATCATGCAATCAGTTATTTCACTCATAAGTTCCTCTATACCCCAAAGTTCACCATAAGAGAAATTGCCAAAAATGTCATCCCCATCTTTGACACCACTATCTGTACTTCAGCTATTCTCTGAAACTATGCAATATTACACAAATCTTCTGGCCCCTGCATGTGTGCAAAAGGGATGACACCAAAATAACTTTGCTCCCATGCAGTCAGTCAGCTTCCACATGTATTTTCTCCAGGATGTAGGACAGTTAACTGACCCTAGTATGGTAATTCTACTAGTAATCTTTATTTTGCCAGTGTTCCATTCTGATATTATCCATTTACATATCATCATCCTCAACGATACAAATTCTAAAATTGCAGAAATTTCAATCATCCTGTAATGGGTTTTCATTTTTCTTTGAAAAAATGTATTTAAAGGTGCAGTTTATCTCATTATGTCAGGAGATGTGTGCAAAGCTTGATGTTACTATTCCCTAATGACATTCTATCTATTGAAATTAATCTCAAATGTCATATATATTTTTAGGCAACTGTTTTCGGCTGGTTACATTTGTCACCAAAATCCCCAGAGTTTGTAACTTAGTTATTAGTGATAAGCAAGCATTAAAATGCTTGAGTATTCATTACTCGAGTCAATGCTCAGGTTCTCGATCCAAGTAATGAGTATAATGGAAGTAAATGGGAAACCCCTTGGAGGGGGTCTAAAAATTGCTGAATTGGCCTTGGAAGAACTTGGGGAAAACACCTGGAAGCATCTTTCAATCCCAGGTTAGTGTTGAAAACAATGTTGTCAGAGTATTATGGCACTTTTACGGACTGACAATAAAACATAGAAAACCGAAGATAAAATGGATTTGACTAGAAAAAATGTTAAAAAACCATTCTTTCCAGGAAAATCACTTGATTATAAGGCAAAATAAATAAGAAAAAAAATGCTCCTCTATGCCTTGGACTATGTTCACACACAATGTTTTTGCTGCGTTTTTGCATGTTTGTCTCACTTTCAATGGTGAAAAAAAGTTCAACAAGAAATTTAATTTTATCATTTTAATACCTTATCTGGCCATATGGTGTGTGAAACATGGTCCGACACATTGAAAGTCACAATTTTTTTTCAGGGCCATCAGGATTTTGGGTCGCAAGGCAGTGCTCATTGTCAGAAAGCTGGGCTTTCATCGTAGTAGGTCATGGGTCTTCCAGCAGGAAAATGACCCCAAAGATACTTCAAGAAGCACCCAGAAATAAATGGAAATAAAGCACAGGAGAGTTCAGAATTGGTAATTCCAGCTCTAGTAGTGTAAAGTCTCCCACTACTTGCTCTTACATAAACATTCTGCAGAGAAACTGTGAATGGGCACATTAAATTTGTTAATTTTGCCTGCTTTGCTGAATTCCTGTGTACTGATTATCATAAAAAACATGAATCGGCCAATGAGTGCATGGAAAAAAATGACAGCAAGGCTTAGAATTTATACCTGGGGGTATAAATATATATAAAAAAATGTTTGAGCTAGGACTCGAAAAATTGTCAATGCGGGCATCATTAACACCCTTAAAAATTTACAGTGAGGGTAGCATGATCACCCTGTTGATATGGTGGTATAGGAAGAGGAGGAGGAGGATGACACAAAAAAGACAAAATCCTGAAGTGTATACACGTTTTCATTGAAAGAGGTGCATGGGAATAGACCAGAAAAAAAAAACACCGGATTTGAGTTTATATTCTGCTGCTGTCTTCCAGTGGTGTACAGAAGTCTGGCTCAATCCAGCCCTTGTTCATTTTGATAAGAGTTAGCCTGTCAGCATTTTCAGTTGACAGGCGGATGCGTCTATGGGTGAAAATACCCAGGTGGCACTAACTACCTGCTAGCGAAACGGCAGGCCAGTACCTCCAAGGCATAGAGAGACAGTTGATGCCACGGGTCTAGCTTGCAAAGGAGGATGCTGGTAGGTCCACAAGGTACTTTTTCAGAACACAGAGGAAAAAAAGAAACAATCAATATTCCAATAGAAATGAATTAGAAACGTTTATTGAAAAATCAAAGAGTGTAAGGGAGCAAGAGGGCAAACAAAATACGTATACTGTCAAAAGGGCGCATGTCCAACAAGATGTCAGTAACTGCTCACAGAAAATCAGAGAATAGGAAGGAACTCTGGTGTCTGCCGCCAACATTGCCAGATGGAAATTTTTTAAATAATTCTTCAGCTAGGACCTTCTAGTACTGCAACATTTTATTTGACGTCTGCGCACCGGGAAGGAGAAATGTAAAGTTCTCCTTATAGTATTGGTTTAGAAGGGTAACAAGCCAGTAATTAGTGTTGACCAAACTGCATACAACTCAAGAGTCAGGGGAAAGTCAGTGAAACATAAACTCAGCCTTGTGTGCCAGACTGCCAACAGCCAAGACTTCCTTGTCCCAACCATGAAAGAGACTGTTCATGTTGTCCTATTCCTCCCCATCCTCCCTCTCCTCCTCATCTTCAGGCCATCCAAGTTGAACAGACTGGATGAAGGTGGTGTGGGTAGCACCGTCTTTAGCACAGGCAACCGGCTCCTGTTCCTCAGCCTCCTCTTTATTATCATCCAATCAGCATTGAGAAGATGAGATGAGGCTGGGCTGTGTAGCATCACCCAGTACAGTTTCTTGCTCCATCTCAACTTGCTCTGCCTGAAAAGCTGCCTCTTTAATTGTGAGCAGCAAGCATTTCAGTAAACAGAGAAGTGGGTTGATGACGCTGATTATGGCGTCATCACAGCACATCATCTTTGAGTCCTCATTGAGTCCTTTTTTTATTTTTATATGGCCAGGGATATGTGACTTCGGCAGCCAATCACAGAAGAACTTATGTCATGATGTTGTGGATGGTTTCTGCACCCTAATTGGCTACCAGAATCAAAACACATAAAGTTAAGGGAAAAAAAGAGCCCGCCTCTCCTCTAACCTATCCACACTCCTTCCCCTCAGCAAATACATCCCCCTGTCCTCCCCGGCTCATCTTACAGAACCACTATCCTAACCAAAGTAATAGCTAAAGCATTAGTGGAAACACAATAATTTACCAAACTGTGTCCAAATTTTGTCGACTTTGAGTAAAAATGTTCATGAAAGCGAACACAAATCCGAATGTGCTACATTCGTGCCGAATTTGAGATTGGCAAATGTTTGTGATGAATTTGATACTGGCAAATATTTTCCGAACAAGTTCGCTCATCTCTAGTAATTCCACACTCTGTAATTGGCTTTACTCTACTGTACTCTGCACTAAGACAGGTGAAGAAAATACTGGTCTTGGAAAATTCATCACATTTATGTATACTCTACAGTATGTATTTTACACTGTTAGGCTTTAACAACTTATGTCCTTTTATTTTGGAAATATTTCCAGTGGAAGCTCTTTACAGATTTTTCACCTAAAATCATAAATAAATTACACCAGAAATTGAGATGTGCTCAAAGGCTAAGTTATATAGATCTTTAGAAGGTCTAGACATAGAAGAGTTGCTGCAGATTTGTAGTGTGCAGCAATTTATAGAACATGAAGCCCAAGCAAATGTATGGAAATATTTGGTATACATATATACTGTGGATTTTGATACCTGTGCTTGTATGCTTATTTAATTCTGATTTCCTCCATGAATTCACAGCCATTCTGGATCAAAATCTGTAATAAAATCTGCTTGCAGCTGATGCTAAATTTACTGTGGAATCATTGCTTTCATTGTGTGGTTCTACCATAACTCCCAAGCAGCGCGCTCTCTATCTTAGCATTATATTTGAGTCTGATCTTTCCTTCATTCCTTAGATCTGATTACCTTTACTCATGTCACCTACACCTCACAAACAGCTCAAGAATTCAACCTTTTCTTAATTTTGACACTACAAAAACTCTTCGGCTATGTGCACATGCTACGGATTGGTCTGCGGATTTGTATCTGCAGAACCGCAGGTAAAATGACCTGCAGTTTTACCTGCGGTTTATCACCTCTACAATGGAGGAGATGGTAAACCGCAGGAGAATCCGCAGAAAAGAAGTGACATGTAATTTCTTTCTGCGGATTCAAAACCGCAGCTTTTCCGCAGTTAAAAATCCGCAACATGTGCACAGCAGATTGTAAATCACATAGATTTACATGCTACTGTACACTGTCTGCAGAACTGCTGCAAAACCGCAGCGGATCCGCAGCTAAAACCACAGCGTGTGCACATAGCATTATTGTTGCTCCGATTCATTCTCGCCTGAACTATTTCAACTCTCTATTAGAGATGAGCGAAGTTGTTTGGAAAATGTTTGCCAATCTCATGGTCAGCACGAACCTTGCACATTTGGATTTGTGTTCGCATTCCCAAGCATTTTCCTCAAAATCGGCAAAATTCGACCAAAGTTCAGTAAATGATCGTGTTTCCACTAAGGCTGTGTGCACATAGTGGCTCTGATTAGTGGTAACTTTACTGCTGATAAGATTGTTACCCTCGGTCAGAGTGCTACGGAGTCACTCTGTCAGATGTCAGCATGATCAAGCAGCTGTGACTGTTACCCGTGGTAAAAAGCTTACCGCAGGTCACAAGCGTCGGCTGATGAGAGACTATGACTCCTATCAGCCTACGCCTGCTGTAACTTATAACAGCAGAGTTTATCAGCTGATGAGCCCAAGAGATTTCACTTATGGCACCACTGCGTTACATAGTTCTCATGTAGTAGAGGTGTCATAACTCATCAGCTGATGAACTCCAGTGAACTTTCTCACCACAGCTCAGTGCTGCACACTGCAGGAGTGATTACACACTCCTGTCAGTGTGTTGCTGGTTGCCAGGTAGAGTAGTCACATTAGTGACTCAAAGTGGATCATCGGGGACAGTACAGTATGGATTACCTCTTCACTTTGGACAAGTGAGGAATATGGTTGTTTATTATTTTAATTCATTTGCAGGGGACATTGGCTTCACTGGACTGGATGATGACATGAGTATGATTTAATTTAGATATTAACCCCTCCAACCTAAAAATAGCAGCCCGCAGCCACCCTAGAAGAGACACATCTATCAGATGTGCCAATTCTGGCACTTTTCCCAGCTCTTTCTACTTGCCCAGCATTGGTAGCAAACGGGGTTCATATTTGTGGGGCTGATGTCACCTTTAATAATAATAAATAATAAATTTTATTTTTATAGCGCCGACATATTCCGCAGCACTTTACATTTCAGAGGGGATTTGTACAGACAATAGACATTACAGCATAACAATAATCACAGTTAGAGTGATCAATGAGTGGAACAGGCTGCCACGAGAAGTGGTGAGTTCTCCTTCAATGGAAGTCTTCAAACAGAGGCTGGACAGACATCTGACTGGGATGATTTAGCGAATCCTGCTTTGAGCAGGGGGTTGGACCAGATGGCCCAGGAGGTCCCTTCCAACTCTACGATTCTATGATTCTATGATTCACATACAGTAGATTATAACAAATACCAAGAGGAGTGAGGGCCCTGCTCGCAAGCTTACAGTCTATGAGGAAAGAGGTAGACACGAAAGGTGGGTGGTAACAGTTGCCCTGATTGTATGGACCAGCCATAATGTTAAGTGTGTAACAGTACAGACACAGAGGGCTAATGGATGCATAAAGCATGTGGGAACATGATGCTGGGAACCTGGTTATGGTAAAACTTTTGGCTCTGCCACACAGGGATAGGTTAGGTTAATGTGTTGAGGCGATAGGCCAGTCTGAATAAATGCGTTTTCAGGACACGCTTAAAATTGTGGGGATTGGGGACTAATCGTATTGACCTGGGAAGTGCATTCCAAAGAATTGGCGCGGCACGTGTAAAGTCTTGGAGACGGGAGTGGGAGGTTCTGACTATTGAGGATACTAACCTCAGGTCATCAGCAGAACGGAGGGCGCGGGTAGGGTGGTATACTGAAACAAGGGAGGAGATGTAGGGTGGTGCTGAGCCATGGAGGGCTTTGTGGGTGAGGGTAATAAGTTTATACTGAATTCTGGAGTGGATGGGTAGCCAGTGTAATGACTGGCACAAGGTAGAGGCATCGGTGTAACGATTGGTGAGGAATATGATCCTGGCTGCAGCATTCAAGACAGATTGGAGAGGGGAGAGTTTGGTAAGAGGGAGACCGATTAGAAGAGAGTTACAATAGTCGAGACGAGAATGAATAAGAGAAACAGTAAGAGTTTTTGCAGAGTCAAAAGTAAGAAAAGGTCGAATTCTAGAAATGTTTTTGAGGTGCAGATGACAAGAGCGAGCCAGTGATCGAATGTGGGGGGCAAAGGAAAGCTCGGAATCAAGTATGACCCCAAGACAGCGGGCATGTTGCTGGGGAGTAATAGTGGAACCACACACGGAAATGGCAATGTCGGGTGTAGGTACATTAGTAGCGGGAGGAAACACAAGGAGTTCAGTCTTTGACAGGTTCAGTTTCAGATATAGTGAGGACATGATATTAGACACAGCGTTTAGACAATCGCCAGTGTTTTCTAGAAAGGCTGGCGTGATGTCAGGAGAAGAAGTGTATAATTGGGTGTCATCAGCATAGAGATGGTAATGGAAACCAAATCTACTGATTGTTTGACCAATAGGGGCAGTGTACAAGGAGAAGAGGAGGGGGCCTAGAACCGATCCTTGAGGAACCCCAATAGTAAGGGGAAGGTGAGAGGAGGAGGAACCGGCAAAAGAAACAGTAAAGGAGCGGTCGGAGAGATAGGATGAGAACCAGGAGAGAACGGTGTCCTTGAGGCCAATGGAATGGAGCATAGTGAGGAGGAGCTGATGATCCACAGTGTCGAATGCTGCAGAGAGATCCAAGAGAATTAGCATGGAGTAATGACCATTTGATTTAGCTGTTAGCAGATCATTAGAGACTTTAGTAAGGGCAGTTTCAGTGGAGTGTAAAGAGCGGAAACCGGATTGGAGAGGGTCGAGAGCAGAGTTTTCTGAGAGATAGCGGATAAGACGGGAGTGGACCAGGCGTTCCAGGAGTTTAGAGATGAAGGGAAGATTAGAGACAGGTCTATATTTAGCGGCACAGTTTTGGTCGAGGGATGGTTTTTTAAGTAGTGGATGTATGATGGCATGCTTAAATGAGGAGGGAAAAATACCAGAAGAGAGAGAGAGGTTAAATATTTTAGTTAGGTGAGGGGTGACAGCAGGGGAAAGGGACTGGAGGAGATGTGACGGAAATGGGTCACTGGTGCAAGTAGTTGGGCGAGAAGATGCAAGGAGCCTGCTTACTTCTTCTTCTGTGACTGGTTCAAAATCAGAGAGTGAGTTAGATGCAGTGGGGGAGGGAGGACAGTGCATGGTATGAGGGGATTTGGAGATAATTTCCTGTCGGATCTGGTCAATTTTTTCTTTGAAGTAATTGGCCAGATCGTCAGCTCGGAGCTCCGTGGTTGGGGCCTGTACTCTTGGATTGAGTAGAGAATGAAAAGTGTCAAAGAGACGTTTCGGGTTATTGGACAGTGAGATGATGAGGGTGTTGAAATAGGTTTGTTTGGAGAGGTGAAGGGCAGTGTTGTATGTTCTAAGCATAAACTTAAAATGGATGAAATCTTCGTGTAGATTGGATTTTCTCCACAGACGTTCGGCGCACCTGGAGCACCGCTGCAGGAAACGTGTTTGCACCGTGTGCCAGGGTTGTCGCCGTCTGCATTGTGGTGTTCTATTTATAGGGGGTGCAAATTCATCCAGGGCACTTTGAAGTGTTTCATTGTAATGCTTCAATGCAGAATCAGGACATGAGAGGGAGGAGATAGGGCCAATGAAGACTGCAAGTTCTTCAGAAGTTTCTGGGTGTTAATGGCCTGTATGTTTCTATAAGTCTGGACAGTGGGGGTGACCTGAGCAGCCTGGCAGTTCTTTATAGAGAATGAAAGAAGATTGTGGTCAGAGAGCGGGAGAGGGGAGTTTGCAAAATCATCCACTGCACAAAGCCGAGAGAAGACCAAGTCGAGGGAGTTTCCGTCTTCATGCGTTGGAGAATTAGTAAGCTGCGAAAGGCCAAATGAGGAGGTTAGAGATAAAAGGTGAGTAGCAGATGGGGAGAGGGGAAGAGCAATGGGGATGTTGAAATCTCCCATGATGAGGGTAGGGATGTCACAGGAGAGAAAATGTGGAAGCCAAGTGGCAAAATGATCCAGGAACTGATGGGAGGGGCCGGGAGGACGATACACCACCGCCACTCGCATGGAGAAGGGGGTGTAGAGTCTGACGGCATGGACCTCAAAAGAAGGGAAGACAAGTGAGGGTACTTGAGGGATAACCTGAAAGGTACATTTTGGTGATAGGAGCAGACCAACGCCTCCACCAGCTCTATTGTCTGATCTTGGGGTATGAGAGAAGTGTAGCCCCCCGTATGAAAGAGCAGCAGCAGCGGTAGTATCTGACTGCTGGATCCAGGTTTCAGTAAGAGCCAGGAGGTTAAGAGAATTAGAAAGGAAGAAGTCATGAATGAAGGAGAGTTTGTTACACACTGAGCGAGAATTCCAAAGTGCACAATTAAGAGAGACAGATGGCATGCAGGGAATATTAATCAGATTAGAGGGGTTTCTGAGTGTAGCAGTGGGGGGGTTTGACTTTCTATAACATGGGGGACCAGGGTTGGGAGCAATGTCTCCTGCAACTAGGAGAAGGAGGATAGAAAGAGTGAGCAGATGGTTAAGTGATTTGTGAGAGCGTCTCTGGTGTTGAATGGTGGGACTGGCTGGATCTGTGCAATTTAACAATGTATTGTCTGGTGTATTGTATGTATTGTATGTATTGTATTGTATGTATTGTATGTAATGTATTGTATTGTCTGGTGACATCAAGCCCAGTGGTTAACAATGGAGAGACATGCCCTTTACTAACCAGACTGTGGAATGCCCTACCACAAGAGGTAGTAATGGCAGATACTATGACAGCTTTTAAAAAAGGGCTGGATGATTTCCTCGATAAACATAACAATTCGGCTTACAGTTAAATTAGTGACAAATGTACAATTGATGGTGAAAGATTGAACTTGATGGACTGAGGTCTTTTTGCACCTATTTACCTTTGTAACTATGTAACCACATAATGATATTGTATAAAAAACAGCGGCTTAATCTACAGACACTGGCCGCCGACAGGTACTGCTCATCCACCACCTATTGATTTGAATAGAGAGCGGATGTGCAGTACCCAGCTGTGGCCACTATCAGTAGACAGAGCAGCTCTGTAGCAAAGCACTTCTGGCTGACAACAGCTGACCTCCCCCTCCCCTCCTGATCAGACATTGATAACCTATCCTGTGAATAGGTCATCAATATTAAAGTAGTGGACAACCTCTTTAATGCAATGGTTTCCTTATGGTAAAATTCTGGAAAAAAAAAATCTTACCTTATAATTTGGTTTAGGATTAAAGACTACAACCCCAATCGCCAAAAGGCAAAGAAAATAATTCCATTATTTGTCAAACTCAATAAAACTTGACTGTTGTAATGAAAAATACAATGAAAATTATAGTAAAAGGGATTTTAATAATGAATAGAAGACAGAAATTGTATTATGTTGCCAGCTTGAAAAATCAATGAAGTTTGCATTTTGGAAAAACAACGGAGAAATGAAATTGTAAGGATTTCCAAGTGAAAACATATATAGACCAATAAAGTAATTCATTAAGTGCCCTGTAATGAATAATGTAAATGAGGTAAGGAAAGAATCAGGTGTCAGACTGCTTTTAGGAACATGAATTATTCTTTCCGTAATTCAATTTAAGAGCATTTTTCTTAATTAGCCTAATAAATGGGCAATTTCTCAGATTAATTTAGCTTTGTTTCCAATATTAAATTTTGCGTTATTCAGAAATCTTACTTGATTTTATTGTAAGTCTTTGAGATCAGTATAACTTTAGTGATTCTAACCTTGGACTAGTTTTTCCTTCCCTAGCTTTGGTGCTGTTAAATTCACCCATGGTTTCTGCATGAGCATTACAGGCAAGAAATCATACAAGATGCTCATATACTAAGACACAGATTTATAAAAAAGGAAAAATGACCCAGTGACCGCTGACAGTTTTTTCTCCTTTATTTCTAGTGAGGATTTTTTTTGTCCACAACACTGCAGCCTGATATTTGCTGGGAGTCAACAGGAATTTATGCAAAGAACATACGGTACTTCATTTTTGTTGTTGTTTTGTTTGCTATTTTCACTTGAGTTTCTCGAGACTGCGACTACGGTACTTTTGATGCAAAATGCAACATAATATAGATTACGCTATGGAGCTGTGTAGGCCACATCTGGGATGTTTTGGCAAGAGCATCTATGTGATTCAATGAGGAATTATTTAATCATGAATCAGATGATTTTAAAAACCCAGCTGAAAAATGTAAGCAAAAAACATAGGCACAAAAATACACTTAAACAAGCCAGTACAAAACCTGAATCAAAAAAGCCAGAAAAATACATGTAAAAATGCTTTAAATTTTATAATGTATTCTATTTTTATTTATTTTCAGAGTTTTGCCAAAAAATCTGAGTATGTAGTTTCCTTCAGCACAAATTTGAGCACAGACGCTCTCGAAAAATGTAGAAATTGGGCGTTTTTTTTTCAAAAGGAAAAATCACTCATGTTATTAGGCCCTTAGCATTTTATGAGATTGTGTGCTGACCATTTGTAGTTACAGATGGTGCACGGATCGAAAGTTTGCTTGTCTGAACTTAGCCTTACCACAAACAATATTCTAGCAGTGCCGTTTGCTTTTTCCAAGCTCAGTTACATTCCTACATTTTATACCCTTTCATTGTGGACCATTGAATCATGCGATTTCCTGTCTGATTATAAACCGAGTTGATTTGCTAATTTGTAGACGGGAGATTATTTTTTTAACTTCCTTTGAGCTACAGGATGACATCAGGACTTCAAATCCAACTTAGCAGTTGTAAGACTCCTCCTCTTCAAGCCAAGCTCATCCCTTCTTATTCCAGTACATGTCTTTCGAAAAGTGCAGTTGACAACAAAATGTATGTCCTAAAAGAGCTACTGTTACTGTGGATAGGTCCTTGAAAGGAAAATGTATTCTGCATTATTGGAACCACATTAGAGTAGAAGAAGAAATCATGTGTGTGGAGGGCCCCTAACTTTCTCTTGGATCACACAAGGTCTATGTATTTTGGTCAAGAAAAATAACCCTAACTATGTTTAAATGTAGAGTCACTTTTAACTTGTGTGACGGGGCAGACATATAATTGGCACAACCTGTGCAGCTGCACAGTGGCCCAAGAGGTAAGGGTGCCTATTTCCACCTAAGAAGCGATGGCCGGGGGACCACCACAATGCAGGAAGACTACGGTACACGAGATGAGGTGCAAGCAAAAAAGGGTTAATTTATTTACAGGCAAGGAAAGCAGTTTATAGGAAAATACAGAAACAGGGGTATGCTATGGAAACAGACAATTTACAAGGATAATATTCATTAGCTGGGCCGTCAAACAGCACGGAGCACTAACTATCACAGCTCAGTGCATTTATCCAACTGGCAAGACAACACAGTAAAGTCATGTATGATGCTACACTAACTATAACCTATCTGGCCTTTTCTAACCAAGCCACACGGCTGCCGTGCTCTATCTATTGCAGCCTATCCTAAATCCTAGCATATGCACAGAAGAGGTTAGCACTCACAGTAGCGTTGGTATCTCAGTCCATTCTCGGGGCCCCTGAAGCTTTGCAAGATGGTCCGCACGCCTTCCTTGTGTACAGGTCCAGTGATGCTCCTAGAAAGGGTGAATTCCCTCCTCTGGATTCCTTTCTTGTCTTTTCTTTGTGGCTTCTCAGTGCACACAGGAAAGCCACCTTTAAATCCCCAGAATAGTTTACAAAGTAACAGTCTCAGACTAAAGCGGGAGTCACACATAGCAATCTCGCTAGCGAGATCGCTGCCGAGTCACAACTTTTGTGACACAACAGCGATCTCACCAGCGAGATAGATGTGTGTGACAGCGATCTCACCAGCGAGATCGCTATGTGTGACAGCGATCAGCGACCGGCCCCCCTGCCAGTATCGCTGATCGCTGCAAGAAACCTCTGGACATATTTTTCGTCGCTGGTCTCCCGCTGGCCAGCACGCATCGCTGCGTGTGACAGGCGGGAGACCAGCGATCGGCTGTGAAAAATAATAAAAAAATAAAAAATATTGTTATTCTCACCTTCTGACGTCCCGTGCAGCCATCCTGCCTCTCTCCACGCTCCCAGTCCCAGTGATCCTTTGCACGAATGACCGCGAGATGTCACGCTGCCGCGAGACCGTGACATTCTCCCGGTCATTCTCGCAAAGGATTGCTGGGACCAGAGTGTGGAGAGAGGCAGGATGGCTGCGCGGGACGTCGGAAGGTGAGAATAACAATATTTTTAATTTTAATTCTATTTTTTTACAGGGATATGGCATCAGCGCTAACGAACACAGCGATGCCGGGCGCTCGGCATCGCTGTGCTGATCGCTGGTGAAGCTGTCTGTTTGACCAGCGATCACAAAGTGACTTACCAGCGATCCTGACACGTTCGCTGGTAAGTCGCTATGTGTGACTCCAGCTTAAACATTCTTTTCGTCACAGCTCCAGGCAGGCTCATCTCCTTCCTGCAGAAAGGGGGTGCTGTCTCTTAAAGTGGCAGCTTGTCTCTATGGTCCATAGCAAAGCCACCCCCTTACATGCCTCCCTACGTAAAGATGGTCATCCTCGACCATCACAGCATCAAGGTTGCAGTGGGATAGCCACTTGCAAAGCGGAACTGCACCTATAGGGGAGAAAACACAAGCGGAGAAACAGACGGAGAACACTGTTCTATGTATTGGCTGGGGGAACCCCTGCAGTAGACCTCTGGGATCTCCGGATGTCTTGACTATCTTCCAGAGGAATACTTGCTGCAGGAGTTGTAGTAGGCTCTTGTCTGGACTCATCGTCACGTGGCGGCAGTGGTACCTCCAGAAGATTACCATCTCTGTCCGGCTGAGGGCCCCCCACGGTGTCAGGGCCAATCCACCATTCGTCATTGATTTCACCAGCAGGCAAGACAGGTTCAGGAGGTGGAGCATCACCCTCAAGTGGCACAGGATGGACCTCGGACTGACATGGCCGCAACATATTTCTGTGGAGCACTCTTGGGGCGGATGCCCCATTCTCAACCTGTACCTTGTAGACTGGGCCATCAGCATACACTCGATTGATTACTTTGTAAGGCTGTATTTCCCATATCTCGCTTAGCTTACCTCTGGGGCATTTCTCTCTGACTAATACTCGGTCCCCGGGATGGAGTGGTATCTCCTGAATTGGTTTACGGCCCGCATGTTCTTTCTCCTCTAGCAGCTGACCCACCAACCACTTTATTGTTTGCAACCATTGCCGATGTTCTTTCACCCATGAAGTAATGGTTCACTCCATCAGCTCTTCTGGCTGTTCTAACTTCAACTCAATGATCTCTCGTCCAGCTCTTCCAAACAGCAGCAGATATGGGGTGTAACTCATGGTGGAATGGACCCGATTGTTGTAGGTCCAGATCAACTCTGGTAGGTAGTCTGACCAGCATACCTTCTTGTCCTCTTCCAACATCCTCAGCATTTGCAGCAAGGTTCAGTTGAAGCGTTCACATGCTTCGTTGCCTTGAGGGTGGTAAGGGGTGGTCCGGGACCACTCGATGCCATGCAAATGATACAGTTCTTCCATCACCTTGCCTTTGAAACATGCACCTTGGTCAGAGTGGATGCGCTTTGGACACCCATACACTCGGATTAAGTCTTGACAAATGGCCCGTGCCACCGATTTGGCAGTCTGATCACTAATTGGGGTGACTACCGCAAACTTGGAGAAATGGTCGGTCATCACCAAACAGTACTGTGGTCCCCGGGCTGAGTGTCCCATAAGGAGATAGTCAATCATCAAAAGTTCCAGTGGTTCCTTAGTACGTATGGTCTGGATGGGTGCCCTTTGCTCAGTACTCTTAACGAGGTCACATACCCGACACTGCCGGCAGACCTCTTCTACCATGGACTCCAAACGGGGGCAGTACACGTACCGCTCAGACCACTAGTCTTTGTAGACCCGAAGAGGGCTCCGAATTTGTGGGCTCCTTTAGCCACTTCCTGGGCCATTTCTCCTGGGATGACCACCTGCTACCTTACTTCAGTGTCTTTCGGCTGTTGCCTCTTGCGATATAGTACCAATTCTCGCACCTCCATCCTATCCCACTGGTGTAAGACACTCTTCATCTCAGCATCCAGACTATCCCTCTCTTGTCTGCCTAGCTTCCGCTTCTGCGCTACCCAGCATTTCATCTGTCTCAGCCTTTCGTCTTCATCTTGAACACATCCACATTCTTTATTGGTTCTCCCCAGAGATTGGGGAAGGGCGCAGGCTTCCCTACTTGACTGGACAGCAACCACTGGGGTCCTGAACTTATGGAAGTCTGGGGTTTCTTCCACTTTGAGTTGTTCATCGAGATTCCACACTGGTGTTTCCACCATCACTCATGACAGGCCGTCGGCATTCGCATTTTCAGTGGCAGAGCGATAACGGAGAGTAAAGTCAAACTTGGCCAGGCGAATCAACCACCATTGTTCCAAGGCCCCCAATTTAGCTTTCTGAAGGTGGGCCAGGGGGTTATTGTCCGTTCAAACTTGAATCTTGGTGCCTGCCAGGAAGCCCACAAACTCCTCTGTCATGGCCCACACCAGGGCCACAAGCTCTAACCGCAAAGAGATGTAATTGTGGGGGTTTCTTTCGCTGTCTTGCAGGGACCTGATAGCATACCTGATGACTCTCTCATGTCCATCCTGTATTTGGGAAAGTACTGCACTGAGTCCATGACGGCTACCATCTGTGTACAACAGGAACGGTTGATCGAAATCTGCGTAAGCCAAAATCAGGGCTGAAGTAAGAGCATTCTTTATAGCCTGGAAGGCCTCATCTCGCCTCAGGTCCCAAGGGATGCACTGGGTCTTCGGCACTCCGGCGGTCTCCCTCAGCAGCTCATTCAGGGGACCCGCCACCTTTGCAAAATCTTTGACAAGCCGTCAGTAGTACCCGGTGAGCCCAAGAAAGGCCTGGAGTTCCCTCACTGTTCGAGGGACTGGCCAGTTCTGGAAAGCAGCCACTTTTACGGTGAGCGTAGAACCCAGTCTTGTGACACTATGTGGCCCAGGTACTCGATCTTTCTCTTGAAGAGATGGCATTTCTTTGGTTGCACCTTCAGATTATGAGCCCACAGTCTTCCAAGTACCTGTCCATGCTGGGCAAGATGGTCTTCGAACGAGGCAGAGAACACAATGATGTCATCCAGGTAGATCAGGGTAGCCTCAAAGTTTAAGTCTCCCAAACACTTTTCCATCAGCTGTTGAAATGTCCCTGGAGCATTGGAGAGCCTGAAAGGCATCTGGTTAAACTCAAGCATTCCCGTAGGGAGGATGAAGGCATTTTTTTCCTTGTCTTTTTCTGCCACGGCTACTTGCCAGTATCCGCTTGCTAGGTCAAGGTGGAGAAGTACTTGGCTTCCCCAATGCTGTCAAGGATTCCTCAATGTGGGGTAATGGGTATGAGTCTCACACAGTGCAAGCAGTGAGTTTCCTGTAATCGACACAGAACTGGATGGTCTCATCCTTCTTCTTGACCAGCAGCACCGGGGCCGCCCAGGGGCTCTGACTACTCTGCACTACTCCTGAATCCAGCATCTGCCCAAGTAATGTCTTCACTAGTGTTGAGCGATACCTTCCAATATTGGGAAATATCGGATCAGATTGGATCGGACCGATACCCCAAAAATATCGGATATCGCCGATTCCGAAACTGGAAATCAATGTAAGTCAATGGGACACAAATATTGGAATGAAAATAAACCCTTACTTTCCTTGTAGGTTAATTCTACATGAAGGAAAATAACTAAGAATAATGTAGAATGTATTGGGGGAGGTGGAGGAGACATTAAAGGCATAGAGGTTTAGCCCAATCAAATGGAATAGCAGGAATTAATTTTTTTTTAAGACGTTCGGAGTTACAAAGATATTTATGTTAAGCTTTTTTATATTTTGTCAGATATTTATGTTTCACTACTTCCATTCTCTTCACCTTCTTTTTTACTTCTCCCACACTTTCTCCTTCATCATCCTCTTCAGGGTCATCTTCTTGGTCTTCTTCGGGGTGGTCTTCAGGGTCGTCGTCTCCAGGGTCGTCGTTTTCGGGGTCGTCATCTTCTTCGGGGTGGTCTTCAGGGTCGTGGTCTTTAGGGTCGTCGTCAGGGAGATCCAGAGTGATTACCAAAAACCATTTCAAAAAGCTTGAACTTGGAAATGTAGCAGAAGGTACAAGACGGCTGAGGAACTGCTGAGAACCAGCTGACGGTACTGGAACCTGGATGGGTAGCCGAAGGTACAAGAGCCAATGGAACTACCGAGGACCAGCTGATGGTACTGGAACCTGGTTACTAAGCAGGAGGTACCTGTGCCAGAAAGCACTACCAAGGACCAGCAGACGTTGGTGGAACTCGGATACCGAGAAGGAGGCACCTAAGCCAAAGGCTTTGCCTGGAACCAGCTGACGTTACTGGAACCCAGGTGGACATATTCAAGATTGACTTCCAAAGAACCAGCTAATGGTACTGGAACTCAGATAGGCAGCAGAAGGTACACATGAAAAAAAAAGTTGCAAGGCCGCGAGCCGTCCGGAGTTACCGAAACCCACAGTCCTACAGGGGGAGCTTGTCCTATTGGCACTACGGAACCATCCTTCATTGCCAGATCCCATAGCCCACATAGGAAGCACCTAAACTGCAGGCACCATAGAGTCGGCTAACCCGACCGCAACACGACAGTGCAACGTATTGGAGGCAAAGTGATGTTGACACTACCCGGAAACAGTTGGCGTGCTGGAACCAGGCTGGGCAGGAGGGAGTACCCGTGCCAAAGACACTTCTGAGCAGCAACTGGCGGTGTTGGAGCCCAGGGATTGCAGTAGAAACAGAGTGTAGCCAGAGGCCTAATTGGAACAAGTTTAATATCTGTAGTAGTGTGAATGTGGACAGAGCAGGAGAAATTGCCGGACACACAGCAGGGGATCAGCTGATGTTACTGAACTCCAATAACACTGGAGCATGTGTTGACTGTGCAGACAGCACTTTTGAGCAGCAACTGGCGGTATTGGAGCCCAGGGATTACAGTTCAAGTGATAGAAACATGAACACAACAGGAGACCTGGATACTGTTGCCAACCAATTATTTAATCTGGAAGAGGACTGGCAAATTCCTGCGAGATCCAGGCCTTGTTCATTTTCAGAAAAGTAAGCCGGTCAACATTATCAGAAGATAGTCGCGTGCGACGGTCTGTTAGTACACCACCTGCGGCACTAAAGACGCGTTCCGATAATACACTAGCAGCAGGGCAAGCAAGCACCTCCAATGCATACTGGCTAAGCTCTGGCCATGTATCCAGCTTAGAGACCCAAAACTTGAAGGGGGAAGAGCCGTCTGGGAGAACACTGAGAGGGCAAGACATGTAGTCTGTCACCATCTGACGGAAACGTTGCCTCCTGCTGACTGGAGCCGTCTGTGATGGTGTAGACATTTGTGGCGGGGACACAAAACTTTGCCACATTTGGGCCATACTGGTCTTGCCTTGTGCTGAGGCGCTGCTTCTGCTCCGTCTTTGTGCAGAGCTTCCTCCACTGCTTTGACACACTGAGCTGCTTTGCAAAGCACTAGCAGCACTGCTCGCGGGTGGAATGGAGAACATGATGGAATGCACCAGTGAGTCTTGGTACTCCCGCATTTTACGCTCCCGGTTCAACGGTGGTATGAGGCTTTGTAAGTTGTCTAAGTAGCGAGGATCTAGGAAGGTGTACACCCAATAATCAGCCGTGTTGAGAATGTGGGCGATGCGGCAGTCGTTTCTCAGGCACTGCAGCATAAAATCAACCATGTGCTGCAGACTGCCAACTGGCCAAGAAACGCTGTCCTCTGCTTGAGGCGTCATTTCTGCCTGCTCTGCATCACCCCAACCTCGCTCTACATACTGACTACTAGAGCATTGTGTACCTCCCTCCTCTGGACAGATGTCTTCCTCCTCCATTGACTCCTCCTCATCCTCGTCACAAAGTGTCCCCTGCCTAGGCCTTTGTGAGGAACCACATTGCGCAGACTGTCCAGAAGCAGATGGCATTTGTGACTCCTCATCCTCCACCTCTTCCACCACCTCCTCCCTTAGTGCTTGCAGTGTATTTTCAAGCAGGCAGATAAGGGGGACAGTCATGCTGACTAGTGCATCATCTGCACTCGCCATCCGTGTGGAATCATCGAAGGCATGCAAAACGTGGCAGATGTCCTTCATAGAGGCCCAGTCAGTGGTGGTGAAGTGTGAACGGCATGCAGTGCGACTTGTTTGCGCCTGATGCAGCTGGTACTCCATTACTGCTGCCTGCTGCTCACACAACCTCTCCAACATATGTAACGTTGAATTCCACCTGGTGGGTAGGTCATATATGATGCGATGTTCCGGAAGGCGGAATCGGCGCTGCAGAGTTGCAATGCATGATCTTGTCATGCTGGAATGCCGCAAGAGAGCGCACTCTATGCGGACCTTGTGCAGCAGTGCATCAACATCCGGATAGTCCCTCAAAAAACTCTGCACGACCAAGTTGAGCACTTGTGTCAGACATGGGATGTGAGTGAGGTTGCCTAGGCCCAGAGCTGCAACCAGATTTCGGCCATTGTCACACACTACCATGCCTGGCTGGAGATTTCCTGGCACAAACCACACGTCACTCTCCTGCTTGATGGCATTCCAGAGCTCCTGCGCTGTGTGGCTTCGATTCCCCAAAGAAATTAATTTCAATATGGCCTGTTGACGTTTGGCCACGGCTGTGCTCATATTGGTCGTAACAGGTAAGCCTTCACGGGTCCATGTGGAGGTAGACTGTGACGGCTCCTGCAGCGCTGATTCAGAGGAACTGGAGCATGAGGAGGAGTCAATGTGTACAGACTGGATTCCTGCAATCCTTGGAGTTGGCAGAACGCGTACAGCGCCACTTTCAAGATCTGTACCCACAACATTTACCCAATGGGCAGTGAGGGAAAGATATCGTCCCTGTCCATGGTTACCGGTCCACGCATCGGTGGTCAGGTGGACATTGCTACTGACGGAGTTTAGTAGCGCATGTTTAATTTTTTGCTCCACATGCTTTTGCAGGGCAGGGACGGCTTGCCTGCTGAAATAAAAGCGGCTGAGCATGTTGTATTGTGGGACTGCCAATGCCATGAAGTTACGGAAGGTGTCAGTCTCCACCAGCCTGAATGAGAGCATTTCAAGGGACAGTAGTTTTTCAATGCCAGCATTCAGAGCCTGTGCTCGGGGGTGGTTTGCCGAGTATGGGTGCCTTTTCTTCCATGCCTGTGCTACCGATGGCTGTAGACTGGCCTGAGAGTGTGAGGATGACAGGGAACGTGGTGCTGTGGGTGGAATGACACGGTGTCTCTGTACAACAGTGCCAGAGGTTCTTCCATAGCGATCCTGTGAGGAAGCCGAACCAGCTGTGTGTGAACTGGAGGAAGAGGCTACAACACGAGCTAAAGAGGTGGTAGGTGGCGCGGTAGGTTGGCCTAGGTCTTCATTGTGTCTTTGTAACTCCACCAGGTGCTTGGTCCGCACATGTTTCCACATATTTGTGGTATTGAGGTTGCTGACACTTTTCCCTCTTTTCACTTTCTGATTACACAGCTTGCATTTGACAAAGCAAATGTCATCTGCAACTGTGTCAAAAAAGGACCAGGCACTGCATGTCTTGGGAGCGCCTGTTTTGGGTTTTGGAAGAGGCATGCTCCTAATGGGTGCCAAAGTGGAGGCTACAGGCAACCGAGTCTGCCCCCTCCCTCTCCCTCCTTTTTTGGCTGCTCGGGAAATCTTTTCCTCAGAGCTGCTCCCACCACCTTCCTGTACCTCACGCCATAATGGGTCAAGGACCTCATCATCTTCACTACCCTCTTCAAACGACTGCTTCTCCTGGGTAGTCTCGACAGCACAGTACGCACCAGAAAGTGGCACCTGAGCCTCATCATCAGATGCGTACTGAGGTGTGCTGACCATAGGCACTGGCCCACCCACCTCTTCAGATTCAGCGAGACAAAGCTGTTGCACATCACTGCATACTACCTCTTCTTCAAATTCTCGAATGCTGCTTGGCTGGCCCCCTCTTTCCAAGCCAACAGATTCAGAGAACAGAAGTAGAGATGGCTCCTGTCCAGGGCTCGCTGACTGCCTGGGCAGTTTGGCAGGTGGTGAAGAGACGGATGGGTGATCTTCAGTGCTCTGGACCTGAGAGGATCTGGAACTAATTGATGTCGATGTGTTAGCTGCCATCCATCTGACAACGGCTTCAATTTGTTCGTCTCGCAGCAGTGGGGTACAGCGAGCTCCTACAAAGCTGCGCATAAAGGACTGTTCCCTGGGAAAACTGGGGGATGTTGAGTCACTGGTGCCCGCAGCAGGCACAGAATCCCCATGTCCTCTCCCTGCAGAAACTCCACGCCCACGACCACGTGCCTTACTCCCTGCCTTCTTCATCTTGGTAGACTGATAAAGATAAGGAAGAAAGTACTAAGGGCTTAGTGTGCTTATTCCTGACCAGCTGCTAACAGGTATAAGAAACACTAATTTTATAAAGTGTGGACTAGACTTTAATATGAGCTAATGTGGCCTACACAACTGTAAAGTGGAGTGTTTGGTGAACTTTATTAACTTTTTTTTTCACAAAAAGACACTGGATGTGCCCAAAGATGTAAAACCGATAGCATCACAAACTTTTTGTAGCTATTACAATGCAGGAAGGTAACCTACAATGCAATAGATGAGGCTCCAAAAAATAGGCTAATACTAATCTGGCTGGGGCTGCAGGGCACAAGCCAGCAGAAAGGCTCCTCTATCTACTCCTTTATAGTGTTTGCAAATATTCTAATAGGAGAAATCTGGAAAAATGAGCAGCACTAATGCAAAAAAGGACAATGTATGAGGCAGTGATGCATGCTGAGTGGACTACAACCGGAGGTGGCTGGCTGCAGAACACACTACAGCGTGAGCTGCACTCACACACAGAGACCTCGCAGACAGCCGTGAATAGCGCTGCAAGGCAAAAGAAAGCTACAGCGGTTCATAAAGTAGCCTGGGTAAAGCACAATATAGCAAATCGCTAGGTCACACTGTCCCTCAGAAAGCAGCATCCTATCCCTAACTGAATTCACAGCAGAGTGAACCGAAAATGGCGGCGGATTTTATAGTGCATCATGACATCATTTCAGCAGCCAATCACATCCATGCCAGGAGATACATGCCTAAGGCTAGTTTCACACTTGCTTTTTTTTGCAGCGCGTTTTTCCCGCAAAAAAACGCATACAAATGCATACAAACGCTGCGTTTTTTTCAAGCATTTTAATGCGCATGCAGGAAAAAAACGCAGCGTTTTTGCGCGTTTGTATGCGTTTTTTGTGCGTTTGCGTTTTTTTACAGATTTTGGAAAAACCCCACAAAAATGAAAAAACAACCATTCAACAACACACAAGACCAATGGGACTTCATTGTGGGTGTGGTATGTTAATATATAGACCCTGTCTACAGTATTCTTCACATTTGCTTGATTCTTCTCGTGACCATGGATCTGCGCTGGAAGAGTTTTCACTTCAACTTGGATTTGGACATCGCGATGGCTCAGGCGTATGCAGTTGCTTGCCATGAACAAAGGAAGAGAGAGAGGCAGCGAAGACGGCGGCGTATGTGGATACATCCGATTGTTGAACTCCGGGAGAGCCGTGGGGCATACCACACCCTCTACAGCGAGCTACAGGCAAACCCGGAGAAATTTACAGATTATATCAGGATGTCCCACGAAAGTTTCATGGATTTGCTTGCTCGTGTCCAACAATCCATCCGGAGACAGGACACACAGCTCCGTCGTGCGATTCCTCCTGAGGAACGGCTACTGGTGACATTACGGTATGTTTTAAAAACCAAGGGGTGCGGTCTGATGGTTTTTTTTTAAATTTAGTATTCAAAACCGTGGGTAATTAGTTTTCGTGAATGTACTAATATTTTATTTTATAGTTTTTTAAAATAATATACATAAATATTAATTTTACTTCTTTGTCTGTTCACAGATTCCTGGCGACTGGAGAAACCCTATCTTCACTACACTTCCAGTACCGTATTGGAATCTCTACCTTGTCTGGAATTGTTGCTGACACCTGCCGGGCTCTCTGGAATGTTCTTTGCCCAGAATTTATGCCCCTGCCCACCGCTGAAAAGTGGATGGAAATTGCTGACAAATTCTGGACAGTATGCAATTTTCCCAACTGTTTGGGAGCTGTTGATGGTAAACACATACGGATCATCAAACCCCAAAGAACGGGATCTGAGTACTATAATTACAAAAAGTACTTTTCAATAGTACTCATTGCGATTGCGGATGCCGGATGTATGTTTGTAGCAGTGGACATTGGAGCATTTGGCCGTGGTAATGACTCACAGGCTTTTAAAAACTCAGACATGGGCCAGAGGTTGTATGGCAACCAATTTAATTTCCCTATGCCACGGCCTCTTCCTCACACCGAAGCTCCGCCACTGCCCTTTGTAATGGTTGGCGATGAGGCTTTTCAAATGTGCGGAAACTTACTGAAACCCTACTCCAGCCGGGACTTGGACCACACCAAAAAAATATTTAATTACAGGCTGACCAGGGCCAGAAGAACTGTCGAGTGTGCTTTTGGGATTCTTGTTTCCAGATGGCGAATTCTGGGCACGGCCATTAATCTTAAACTTGAAACAGTCGATGAGGTGGTGAAGGCCTGTGTGGTTCTACATAACTTTGTGATGGCTAAAGAGCACCCGACCTTTGAACTGGACGATGATGCTCCTAACCCATTGCCTGAATTCACTCAGCACACTCTCAGGTCATCCATTGAAGTTGGCCAAATGAGGGACCAATTTGCGGCCTACTTTATTTCTGATGTAGGACGGGTGCACTGGCAAGATGAAATGGTGTAATGTTTTTGTTTGTTTATGGTAATAAAAAACCTTATTTGATACCATTACTGAGTGCACTATATTTTTGAAACTCCAATTTAATAAAAAACTTCCCATGTATAACTGAATTTTTTGATGTTCACACACCTGGGCAGGTAAATACACATATGAGTTAAAATGCAGCATTGCTAGTCTGCGTGAAATATATTGGAACGAGCAAAGCTGCAGGCCATGAATCAGGAAACCATTTTTTTTCAAGAGAAAATTGTGCAACTAGTTGAAAACAAAGTATGTGATTTTCTCAAAACACAACCCTCAAAACCCAACCCCAATGAAAGTCCATGGGGAATACAAGTCAGCATTGAGTGGATAAATGTAATCTGCTCCATTCCAACTTACAAGTTATTACACTAGGCCTTGGAATGACTATACTAGGCCGTGGTATTTCAAATATGAGTATAGTAGGCCTTGGGGCTAGTAGTATAGTAATATGTGAAATACCACGGCCTAGTATAGTCATACCAAGGCCTACTGTAATAACTCGATTTTTAACAACTAGCATCTTGTTTCACAAAAAACAAACTGGTGAAACTAGAAAGAAACTTATTTTTAAGACAAGTTTCAACAGTTTGTTTTTCATGAAACCAGATTCTAGTTGGTAAAACTAGAGTTATTACACTAGGCCTTGGAATGACTATACTAGGCCGTGGTATTTCAAATATGAGTATAGTAGGCCTTGGGCCTACTAGTATAGTCATATGTGAAATACCACGGCCTAGTATAGTCATACCAAGGCCTACTGTAATAACTCGATTTTTAACAACTAGCATCTTGTTTCACAAAAAACAAACTGGTGAAACTAGAAAGAAACTTATTTTTAAGACAAGTTTCAACAGTTTGTTTTTCATGAAACCAGATCCAAGTTGGTAAAACTCGAGTTATTACACTAGGCCTTGGTATGACTATACTAGTCCGTGTTATTTCACATATGACTATACTAGGCCTTGGGTTGGTTTTTAACATGTATTTACCCATCAGTGTGTGTGAGCGGCGCAAACAACATTAATGAAACTTAGTAATGGTGAACCACAAATGTAAATTTATTTTTTATCACAAAAATAAACCAAAAAATTATTTTTTCCGGCGTTTGGGGGCAGATGGTTTCAATTTGGGGGTGTGCAGGGAATATGCAACACTTGCTGTTGAAGACGGTGTTTGAGGGGAAGGGGCAACAAAACTTGTGGGGGAAGGTAGTCCAGTTAAGGGAATCAAACTAGGAACAGTTGGAGGAGAGGAAATCTGTTCAGGTACATTAGTTGTAATGGCATGTCGCCGTAGGCTTGTGTGCCTGGACCGACTTTGGCCCAATTCCCGCCTTGATGGATTTCGCCTTGATCTAGGGGCAAATATTGAGTGTAGGTCCCCCGTCTTCAGGTGTGGCTGCTGCTGCTGCTGAGGTGGCGGCTGCTGCTGCTGAGGTGGCGGCTGCTGCTGAGGTGGCGGCTGCTGCTGAGGTGGCTGCTGCTGCTGAGGTGGTTGCTGCTGCTGAGGTGGTTGCAGCTGCTGCTGAGGTGGCTGCTGCTGCTGAGGTGGCTGCTGCTGCTGCTGAGGTGGCTGCTGATGAGGTGGCTGGAGCTGCTGCTGAGGTGGCTGCTGCTGCTGCTCTTCGTTGTCAGTGCTCGTCCTTGCAGGAGGACTGGTGGCGGCAGTGATGGTCCAGGTTTGCAGAGTGGTGGTGGCAGGGCTACTACATGTTGTTGTAGCGGCAGGGCTGTTCCATGTTTGCCTAGTGGTGGCTGAGCTCCACGCATGCATGGGAGTGGCGGTGGTGCTCCAGACAGGAGCAGCGCTTGCCATGGTGGTGTCGGTGAAGTGACCAGCTGCACTCAGACTTGTGGTGGTGTAACGGTGGGTATCCTGGCTTTGAATAGAGGTGTCCGTGCAGTGGTATGCAGCACAAGTCGGTAGTGAGGTGAAGCGAGTCAATGGTGGCACAGGTGGAAAGGACACCACTGACTGCTGACCGTACCGATTATGCTGCATAGCCTGCAAGAAAGCATTGTTGCAGGCCTGCAGCACATTCAGCTGTTGATCAGGACTAAGGTGTTCCACCATGCCCTTTTCAATCTTACTAAAAAAATGGTGTGCTGGTCTGTTGAGGTCGGCCTCCAGACGGTCAAGGCGCTGTTCTACAGAATTGAAGCGGTGTTCAAAGTGGTTAAAACCACGTTCCATGAGTGCAAAACCGCTTTCAACTCTGTCGGACAGTGACTTGAGGCTGGAATTAAATGCATAAACTCGGGCAAGACATTCCTGTCCAAGGCCCTCTGCCGCTGGCGGGTAGTGCACGCATAACCAGTGGCAGAGACCTGGGACAGGGGAACACCTGATGGCCCAGCTTCCTGGTCACGAGCTGTGTGTGTGGTTGACCTGCAAGGTGCTTCCTGGCTGTCGGATGGCTGGGACGGGTCAGAGGACGTCCGAGGAAGGACCGCTCCAGGGCCAGGTTGCAGGGTGCTGCTCCAGGTGCTGTTGAAGAAAGGAAAATCATTACTACCATGCCTTTACAAGAAGCATCAGCTGTGGATTAGAAAAACACAGATTAATAAAAATAAAAACCCAAAATTTATAATACTTACGATCTCGTGGCAAGGACCGGTCTTAGGAACTGCAACGCGTTATAGTGACGGTATCTAGTTCTGGTCCATGACGCAGATCCACTGCGAACCTGGCCCTCAGCACGAACATCACTGTTGAAGCGGTCCTTGATCGAACGCCAACGTGTTCGGACTTTGTCCACTGTTGATAAAAAAAAAACAGTGCCGTCAAGGACAACAGTCACTGCGGCACAATGTAGCAATACAATACTCAAAGCAGTCACTGTAGACCCCGATGACACTGTTGGGTTTCCTGCTAGAATACGCCTAGCACGAAACCCAACAGTGCCGTCAAGGACAACAGTCACTGAGGCACAATACAGAGCAGGGAAATACTCACTAAACGCCTTTTTGGAGGATGCTGTGGCGCTGTCCCAGCCATCCATCAACGCTGCGGCCACCTCATTCCATAGCCGCCGGGTCACCACAATGTCCTTGTGCAGCCGGTCACGGCTGTCCCACAACGGTGAACGCTCCTGGACCAGGCTGATGAGCTGCTCATTATCCAGGTAGACGTCTTCATCCCGTTGTGGAACCTAGACAAAACACATTCATTAGAATAATCAAATTTAAATTGAATAAAAAGTTACAAAAAAAGAAACATAAAAAAGAGTAAAAATAGAAGATAAAAAATAAAGAACATTACAAATCATTTGATACTTACATTCCGTATCACCACCGGGACTTGGCTTCGCTGCTCCTGCTCTTCGCCCTCACTAGTCCCGTCCGCAGAAGATGATGATGACGATGTCTTAAAAAAGTTGAAAAAAACGTAAGAGATTTGGAGAAGCAGCAGATATACTTACCAGATGCACGAAAATAATCACCTCACGGTCTGCTTGCGCCAATTCCTGCCGCGATGGGGAATACTCTGATTCTGAAGACATACTGCATGTAAAAATAATAAAAATCATTAGTACATACATAATTTAAAAGGACAGGCATATAATGAAATATACTCACATTCTTCGCTGATATAATGGGTTCTTGGTTGACTGTCTGCTCTTCAATCTGTCAGTGTAGTAGTGGCAGAGTTTTGGCAGGCACCTCCTTTATATAGACTTTTTTTTTTTTACTTTAGAAGATTATAACTAGGACAACAAGTGGACACCACCAAAAAAACGCAGCGCTAAAAAAACGCATACCTGCGCATGCCAGTGCGCACGTATGCGCATCCATAGGCTATAATGGCCATTTTTAGCGCAAAATGTGCGCATACGTGCGCATGCGATTTTTTCAAGGGCCAAAAAATGCAACATGCTGCGTCTGGAAAATACCAACGCACACCCCAAAAAAACGCAGCGCATGAAAATCGCATACATGCGCTTACCAGCGCGCAGGTATGCGCACCCATGTTAAATATAGGGGAAAAAACGCATGCGCACGTATGCGTTTTTTTCCAGCGCAAAAAAACGCAAATGTGAAACCAGCCTAACATGCTCTAACAGTATGTGCCCACACTTCTTAGGATCCTCATTGGCTGAATAAAATCAAACTGGCTCATTGCATTATGGGAACTTCCAATTCTGGTATTCGATATACTAAAAGTACCGGAACTCAGTATCGGAATTCCGATACCATGAATATCGGCCGATACCAGATATTGCAGTATCGGAATGCTTAACACTAGTC
The DNA here is from genome assembly GCF_039654945.1 of Dendrobates tinctorius. Lineage (NCBI taxonomy): Eukaryota > Metazoa > Chordata > Amphibia > Anura > Dendrobatidae > Dendrobates > Dendrobates tinctorius. The sequence continues at coordinate 985,321 of NW_027361717.1, forward strand.
TTCACCTCTTGATACATCTTGGGTGGGATTTGCAGGTATCGTTGTCGAATTGGACTAGCGTCCCCGGTCAGTATCTCGTGTGTGATCGCTTCGGTACAGCCAAAATCTTTGGCGTGACGAGCGAATGCGACCTGATTTTCCCACAGCATAGCTTCTATCGGCTGCATACGCTCAAGGCCTAGGGCCTTCACATCCACTTCCATTTGATCCAGGATGACCCGCCCATTCCACTTTGGGGTTGGAGTCTCTTCGGGACCTGCCGCGACTTCCAGAGTCCACCCCGTACCTTGTATCGGTGATAAAGACATCTCCTTCTGACTCACCACTTCTCCCTTGTGTAGGTACACCCTGGCTAGATCTGTCCATCGTGCCAAGGTGACCTCCCCAGGGCCCACGTTCAAAGCTCTTATGAGCAGGTGTCCTCGCTGGACCACCGCTATTGTATGAGCTATCATGACTTCTTGGTCCGCTCCTCCGCCTACCACAGGCTGAACAATCAACTCCAGCCAGTCAAGGTTGCGATGAGTCCACACTGGAAGGTGTAATATACTTTCTCGCTCAGGAGGCAGGATTACAGGCTCTTTCCCTGGGGCCCTGATGACCCCTACCATCTGATAAGACGGGACACTCTTCTGTGTCCCACAGACGCGGATCAATCGTTGAAAGGCTTCTTGAGTAGACTTGTGTGTAGCAGCCTTCTTCCAATAACTGGGTCCCCTTTTGGTGAACATTATCTGATCGAGCTCTCGTAGGATATTCATTCCCAGTACTACAGGCACATCTTCTTTGTTGGGCTCAGGGACTAGTAGGATCCCTTTCTTTCCCACTTCTTGCCCACAGATTCGAATATTCATCCACATGACCCCTGTGAACAGGATTGGTTGTTGATTGACAGTAAACAACCGGATCAATGTTTCCTTCTCTGGCTTGGCCAGGGCCTGAAAATGCTGTTTGAAATATGATTCTGGCATCATTGTCAGTTGTGACCCGGTATCTATCAAGCAATCCACTGGAAAACCCTCAAATTCGTCCTGCAGGATGGGACTCCCAGCTATCAAATGTTCATTATAAGGAGCAGCCTCTCTTCTTGCCTCCCCCGCAGAGTGCCGCGTTACTGCGGGGGTTGGTAGTTTAACTGTGATAAGTATAGCGTGGCACTACCGCAGGGTGGTAGTTTAACTGTGGCTGTGGTTGGCTGTGAGCATAATTCCGGCAGTCTCTGGCAAGGTGCCCTTGTCCTCCACATTTCCAGCAATGGATACCTCCTCTCCGCCGAGGGGCACCCCGAGCCTGTCTTCGTGCCTCCGATGTCTGATGGGAGGGAGCCAGCACCCACTGATCTCTTATGGGTCGGGCTGAAGATTGGTTATATGAGTACGATGGGTCAGACTGTTGTTCTCCCATTCTTTGCTCCATCCAGGTTAATTTGTCTTGCATGCTGACAAGAGACCGCTGCAAGCCTTGCACTACCTGGACCAGCGCCTCCAGATGATTTGGTTCCCCTCTGGTATTGGCACCCTGGACACACATCACCCCAGATGCGTAACTGTCTTCCTTGCTTCAGGACACTGCTTCTGCCAGGATTTGACGGAATGAAAGAGTCGGATCTGCACGGACCCGTTCTGACAGTGCTCTCCTCAAGAATGTGTTGTGCAGTCCCAGAATGAATTGTTCCCAGAGTATCCGGTCTTTGGAGCCCATGCCACTGAGCCCATCCATCTCTTTCCTCTGCACTTCTGCCAACACTTCTTGCAGTGCTGTCGCATACTGGGAGATTTCTTCCTCTTCCCGCTGCAGTCTAGAGAAAAATTTGGTGCGAAGGTGTCCCGCGCTAGCAGTCTCGCCATAGATCTCTTCCAAGAATTTTACTAGCTCCTTCAGGGTACTACGGGTGAGTTCTGACTGTAGACAGACCTTTTTACGGGCCTCTCCCTCCAAGGCAGTCAATGCAATGTCCACTTCAAGGTCTGTGCTAATGTTATAAATCTTCAGGGTGCTTTGCAGCCGGGACACCCAATCAGACAGGGGCATATTATTGCCGTCAAATTTTGGAAGCACACTAAATATGATGCCCATAGGGAGTGTCCTTGCAGGGGTTCCAATGCCCATAGCATCCCCACTAGCACTCTCGCCGTTGCTGCCTGCTGCCTGCATCTTGGTGACAGTCACCCTTCTCGCAGCGCCACTTGAATCGATGGTCGGGGACCACCACAATGCAGGGAGACTACAGTATGCAAGATGAGGTGCAAGCAACAAAGGGTTAATTTATTTACAGGCAAGGAATGCAGTGTATAGGAAAATGCAGAAACGGGTATGCTATGGAAACAGACAATTTACAAGGATAATATTCTTTAGCTGGGCCATCAAACAGCACAGAGCACCAACTATCACAGCTCAGTGTATTCATCCAACCGGCAAGACAACACAGTAAAGTCATGTACGATGCTACACTAACTATAACCTATCTGGCCTCTGCTATGCTGGCCACACGGCTGCCGTGCTCTATCTATTGCAGCCTATCCTAAACCCTAGCATGTGCACAGAAGAGGTTAGCACTCACAGTAGCGTTGGTATCCCAGTCCATTCCCGGGGCCACTGAAGCGTTGCAAGATGGTGCGCATGTCTTCCTTGTATGCAGGTCAAGTGATGCTCCTAGAAACGGTGGATTCCCTCCTCTGGATTCCTTTCTTGTCTTTTCTTCGTGGCTTCTCATAGCACACAGGAAAGCCACCTTTTAATACCCAGAATAGTTTACAAAGTCACAGTCTCAGACTAAACGTTCTTTTCCTCACAGCTCCAGGCAGGCACATCTCCTTCCTGTAGAAATCTAGGTTCTCTCCTCACACACAGAAAAGAGCAGCCCCTCCCCTCTCTAGAGCTGGCAGATGAAACCAAACAGTCTTTACAGCAGGGAAGAGCAGAATGTCCCACTGCTCTAACCAAGGGGGTGCTGTCTCTTAAAGTGGCAGCTTGTCTCTACAGTCCATAGCAAAGCCACCCCCTTACACCTACACAGCAGCAAGCAGCTTCTCTCATAGACAGAAATATTGTTGAACAGCAAAGGACCCATATCCTGTTCTTGCACGGGGTCCTTTTCTGTCCTTGTCCACCCCTGGAGTCACTGGTTATATCTTTAAAGATTCAGCCTCCGTCATTTCATCAACTTTAATAAATCTAGATATCATTGAAAACTATTGAGGATTCTTGATAACGCAGCATAAAGGACAAAACAATAAGTTTCTTTCTTTATGGATTATTTATTCATTTTACATTCACATAACATTTTGAAAAGTCACAATTATGTGAGAGAGTTGGATATCTAATGACAATCTAGATTGTTTGGTATATTTATCAAAACCTGCGTTAATGAACCTTTATCTTAAAGAGTAATTCCCATCTACATAAATGAGCGCCGTGAGATAGTGATTGTAAAAAAAACAAGTGATTTTTGTCCTTTTCTGTTTGTTAAAATTTGCATTTGTTCTTGAGATATTAACACTTTTCTGCTTGCTTTCTGCTCATTACCAAGGAGAACGACCACCACCACCACGCTGTCTTATCAGTAAGCTCTAAGCTGAAACTAGCTTGGATTAGGAGGCAACAGCGCACTCCAGTGATTTTAGCCAAGTTCAAAACAGTACTTACAAGCTCAATACAAAAGAGCTTATTAGCACTGCTAATGTTCTGCTGTGCAGTAGCAGTGGTCTGTTTCCAAGGCAGCGAAGGTTAAATAAAAGAAATGAAATGTGTTAATATCTCAAGAATGGCTGAAAATTTTAAGAAGCAGTAAATTGTAAAATTGTTTGTATTTACAAGTACTATCTGACAATAACCATTTCTGAATATGGCAAGAATCCTTTAATGTGTATTTACACTAGCCAATAATATTCTATGGGCATTCCTAGGAATGCGCATTTCCTGACTATTGGCCTATCTAAACAAGTTGCCAATCACCCAACAAAGAAAGAGACCATTTTATGGGTGAAATTATATTGAAGCAATCTGAAAAATCATCGCTCTCAGCAGCACATCATCCTTTAGGTTGCATTTACATTGGCTGATTGTGGCTGTTAAAAAGCTTCATTCAGATCAATCAAACATCATTTATATATCTGGCTTAGACAGGTCAACCACACTTTCATGGCACAGATCAATAATATGCTCATTCTAGGCACAAAGAACTAGGGCATAGACAAGTTATTTTGGTACCCTAGGCAGATGAACCCAATGTCGACCCCCCCCCTCTCACCCTCAATGGACATTCAGATGCCAAGCAAAGGAACAGGTCAGAGACTAAGGTAAAAGGACCCTAATGCACGCCACCTCCCCATCCCTCTGATGGGTCAGGAAACAAGCTCTGATGACCACTGATGACCACTTCTGCTAGAATTGTTACCTTTTTCACCAAAAAATACCAATAAAAGTAAGAAAATTGTATACTTTAGGGGTGAGGCTCAACAGAAGGTGCAATTTCACAGTTAGATATAGAATCAATCTTTGTTTGAGAAACCACTTACACCACACCAGGGGCAAATAGCGAAATTCATCCCTGACGTCCTACATTTTAATTGTCAAACACAAATATTGTCATAGAAACAAATTTCGCTCAATGAGGGATGTTTGGTTTTTATTAATGTGCCCAGCATTTGGTGGATACCCTAGTGGAAAAGTAAACAAACTCCATTATAGATAAAGAGATATGTATGATTTTTTTGCATCCATCATGCCACAAATACAGTTTACAACAAAACTGATGGTGGTTCTGGTGCCATATTATTGTATGGATAGTGGATCTGGGGGCATAATCATGTACTGATTATAGTTCTGAAGTCGTGTTCCTGTATTGCTGGTGGTTCTGGTGCTGTATTCATGTACTACTGATGGCTCTGGTGATGTATTCATGAAGTGATGAAGGTCATGGTGATGTATTCATCACCAGAATGATCCTTAATACATGAATACAAAACTGAAATCATGATCAGAACATGAATAGAACAAAAGAGACATCAATAGTACATGCATACTGCACCAGAACCATAATCAGTAAATAAATAGGTCATTAGCACCGCCATCAGTACATGAATATATCACCAGAACCACCATCAGTACATAAATGCATCACCAGAAAAATAACCTTTACATGAATACATCACAAGAACCACCGTCCATAAACAAATACACCAGTACATGAATGAGTTTAGTACAGCAAGCAGTTTAAATGTTAAATCAGCCCCATATACATTTGTATCACATGAACCTACAACTCCCTGTGTATCCTTAGCAATGGTAAGTTGCTGGACCTTGTTATCAGTCATCCGACTGAAGACTAAATAGGAACCATAGTACTCATGAAACAAAGTCAGTATCAACAAGTAAACATAAACATCTACATTCATGTACCTTATAGGTGCAGTCATCTCTGATTGGAGTTGTTCTTTCTTTTTATCACCTTCTTGTACAGACTCCATGATGACTTTCACATCCTCATCTCATCTTTGCAGACTTCCCTCTTCTCCGGTCTTCTGCAGCACATCCCAAATGGTGCCCTTAAAAATAAGAGTGTTAGTAAAATGCTCTCTGCATAAAAATATCTGCCCAAACTTTGCCCTAAATAAGCGTTCTATATATGACCCTTACACAGTCCACCTTAATGAGATTTAACTATCACACTGTCTGCCATTATCAGCTATAACCGCCACGCCATATTCCCTTATTAACAATGGTCTATACCATGGCTATCACCTCTCCACTATTTTCCGTTACACACTTTATACCTCCACACTGTCCCCTCATTATGCTAACCTCTCTTCATACTGTGCCCCAATTTAATGCTGCCCTCTCTCCATATCAGTTATGTGTTCCCTCGTCACACTGTGCCCTTATTCTGCAACCACACTGTACTGCTCCTCATAATGTCCCACTACACAGTATTATGTTCACCACAACTGCCCATACAGTATGTTATCCACAACAGCCCTCCAATAAACACCATGATGTACATGACAGACCCATGCATTATATAGTGTTGTCACCATCACAGACCCCCATGTATAGTATGATGGCCCTCACAGCATACAGTATAAAGTTCACAACAGCACCACACACAGATTGATATCCACCACAGGCCCCCTATATGCAGTATATCCGTGACAGTCCCCCAATGTACAGTTTGATGTCCAGCATAGCCCCCTATATAGTATGAACACTACAGTCATCTATATAGAATCATGTCCTTGACGGCACCATATACAAATTCGTCACCACAGCCCCTATACCCCAGTTTGTCCCCTATAGGCACCTATACAATTTGCCCTCTACAGTCATCTATACAGCCCTAAGGCTAGTTTCACATTTACGCTTTTGAGCGCAGCGACGGCCTGTGCACGGCTGCCGTTAAGCCCCGCCCCTGCCACGCCTCAGCCGGTAGCTCCGCCTACCGGCGCATGACGCTGCATGCGTCCTGCGTCCCCTATCTTTATCACTGGGGGCGCAGGCCATGTGCAGTATGCGTTTGGCGGCGCATGCGTCCTTTTCACGGTGCGCCGACCAGCGCCAAACGCAACCTGCTGCAGTTTGGTTGCGCTCAGCGCACCGTTTAAAGGACGCATGCGCCGCCAATCGCATACTGCGCATGGCCTGCGCCCCCAGTGATAAAGATAGGGGACGCAGGACGCATGCAGCGTCATGCGCCGGTAGGCGGAGCTACCGGGGAGGCGCTGCAGGGGGCGGGGCTTAACGGCGGCCGTGTGCAGGCCTTCGCCAAAAGCGCAAATGTGAAACTAGCCTAAGTGTGATAGTCCCCCACAGCCAGACCCCAGTGAGATAGTCCCCCACAGCCAGCCCCCAGTGTAATATTCCCCACATAGCTAGCCACAATTTAATGTCCTCCACAGCCTACAGTCTCCAGTATTATGTCCCTCCACAGCCAGCAGCCACCAGCAATATGTCACCCACAGTCAGTAGTCCACAGTATTATGTCCTCCACATCCAGCAGTTCCCAGCATTATATCCCCCACAGCCAGCAGCCCAAAGTATTATCTCCTTAACAGCCAGTGGCCCCAGTACTATTGTCCCCCACAGCAGCCCTTGTTTTGATGGCCCCTATTCAGTGGCAATATAGTATAAGAAAATTTTAAAAAGGCTTACAATCACCTAATCCAGGGTCCCTTTTCGGGGCAGTCTCCTCTTCTATCCTGTGCAGGAGCAAATCAGTGCATCTCACATCTGACATCCCCTGCGCATGCCATCATTGGACAAGTTGAACTCCAGAAGTAGCCTACATTCTGATGGTGTTCCTGGAGGAGCAGAAAGCGGATTACAGCACCTCTTCTCCTGTCCTGGGCAGCACCGATATCAATTGTGCTCATGTCTGATAGACATGAATACAATTGAGTGCAGGGATGGAGCGACGGCTGGGGCTCAGGCAGACAGGTGGGTGAAAGGTGTTAGTAACACACACTTTCAACCTTTGTGCCTGGGCCTCGGCCGTCACTCTGTTAAATGCCTGTGGCAGTCGGAAAATGCCGGGTGACCGCAGGCATTCAGCAAAGTCAATTTTTTTTCAAAGTGAGTCACCCTTGGGTAGTCCAGAAGTAGTGCTTTTGGTGCGTGCCTACCCTGCCTGCCCCTCGCCCCAGCCCTGCATAGAACAACATGTTCTCAACAGCACGTTTGCTGCCAACAATGATTAAGCGAGCCTAAAAATCAGTTCACCCATTGAATGAGCAGTTTGATCATTCATCGGATGGCTGACAGCCTGTTTCGACAAGCAAATAATCAGTAAGAAAATGTTCTTAGATAAGCTCTTAGTAAAAGCTTTACTATTCTGCAACTTAGTTGTGATTATTTAATATTTTTCTACAATGAACAAGTGTTAAAAAATATTTAGTTGTCTGGACTTTTCAATACAAGTACAATATTGAATTTCCCTTTAATGATGTCTGCGGCAGACATATACAACTGTAAAACTGAAGTATCGTAATTTTGGAACAATATATTGGACTACATTTTTGTAGCAAAACCAGTCAGATAATTTCAAAATATTGAAAAACTATTCTCTAAGTTTAACCCCTTTCTGACATCGGGCATAATAGTACGCCGATGTCGGAATCCTTCTCTTTGATGTGGGCTCCTGCATCTTTTCTGGCACATGTCAACTGTTTTACCACTTGACATGTGACTCTAACAGCAGCAGGTGGAATTGTTATCCACCTGCAGCTGTTAACTCGTTAAATGCTCCTGTCAAACTCTGACAGCGACATTTATCTCGCGCTTTTGGCATGTGCACTGGAAATACCGCCCATAGGTGACCCCGTCACATGATCGCGGTTCACCGATGGGTAGGCATGACAACCAGAGGTTTCCAGCAGACCTCTATGGTGGTCACTGCCTGATTGCTAAGAGCGTCGCCCGGTGGTTGGCTCTGATAGCAAGTGAGCAATTCTGCTACATACAGGCGATCTGATCATCGCTTGTATGTAGCAGAGCTGATTGGGCTATGGCAGCTTATTGTCTCCCTTGGTGAATATTGAAGTATGCCAAAAGTAAAAAGACATTTTTTTAAAAGTATTGAAAAAATAAAAAATTATAAAAGTTCAAATCACCCCCCATTCGCCTCATTCACAATAAAACAATAAAAAAAAACCATACACATATTTGGTATAGCCGCATTCAGAAACGCCCAATCTATCAATATAAAAAATAATTAACTCAATCGCTAAATGGCATAGCGAGAAAAAAAGTCAAATCGCCAGATTTTTGTTGCCATAACATTGCATTAAAATGCAATAACGGGCGATCAAAAGATTGTATCTGCACCAAAATGGTATCAATAAAAACGTCAGATCATCACGCAATAAAAAAGACCTCACTCAACAAAAGATCACCAAAAAATGGAGAGGCAACGGGTATCGGAAAATTGCACGATGTTTTTTTTTTTTTTTTTTTTTTTTTTTTTACAAACGTTGGAATTTTTTTTAACCGCTTAAATAAAAAATAACCTAGACATGTTTGGTGTCTGTGAACTCATAATGACCTGGAGAATCATACTGGCAGGTTAGTTTTAGCATTTAGTGAACATAGTAAAAAAACAAACAAAAAACTACTGTGGGATTGCACTTTTTTCCAATTTCAACAACACTTATATTTCTCCCATTTTCGAGTACAATACATGGTAAAACCAATGGTGTTGTTCAAAAGTACAACTTGTCCCACAAAAAACAAGCCCTCACATGGCCATTTTGACCAAAAAAATGAAAAAGTTATGGCTCTGGGAAGAAGGGGAGCAAAAAATTGAAAACGCAAACATTTCCTCATAATTAATAACTGCTGCTATTCACAGACTGTAGCACTTAAATGTCATAAAACTTCTTTTCAGGAGGCTGGATGTACAAAGACTAGTAGCAGAGCTAAAATGCAATGCCAAGTAAGGCTACTTTCACACATCAGGTTTTCGGCGTCAGGCGCGATCCGGCGTCGTGCCGGAACGCCGGATCCGGCAAATGTTTCGTAAAACCGGATGTGACGGATCCGGTTTTCTGGCGGATCCGTCTTTTTCTGGACAGACAAAACCGGATCCGTCTCATCCGGTTCATCCGTTTTTCTATCCGTTTTTCGACGGATTACGCCGGATCCGGTTTTTAAAATTGACCCTTGTGGCCTTCCGAACGGGATTGGCTACTGGAAAACTATATATAGCATGTTCCTACAGCCCTTCTTTGACAGGTTGTAGAGGAGAAAGTGCAGGTTGGAGAGAAGAGCAAGTTACTGGTGAAGATGGATGTTGTCATTGGAAATATTTTGAAGAATTTGGCGGATTTTACAGCGGAGGCAAATCGTTTGAGGGTGATTGTTCTGGAGAAGGAGAGAGCGAGACAGCAGCGCATCAGGCATCGTAGACGACGTTTGTGGATCCACCCCATCACAGCCAAGAGAATGACGCGTGGGGTCTATTCTACACTATGCATGGACCTTCGACGAAACCCGGATAAATTTTTTGGATATGTTAGGATGAAAATGGAGAATTTTGATTACTTGGTGGAGCGCATTGCACACCTCATAAGAAAAGCGGACACCTATTGCCGCTTCTCTGTTTCACCCGCAGAGCGTCTGATGGTGACTTTAAGGTAAGCCACATTTATTGGATATGATCGCATCAGAGCACACTTTCACTGCAATCTTGTTGGTGGTAATTTGTATCTCCAAGTGTTATAGGTCAGTTTTGGTATGTAATGCTGTGATTTAAAACTAATTTATTGTTTTTTAATTCCCCACAGATTTCTTGCAACTGGAGAATCCCTTTCGTCACTGCATTTCCAGTACAGACTCGGGATTTCCACCATATCTGGAATTGTGAAGTACACATGCCGTGCACTGTGGGACTCCTTAGCTGAAGAGTTTTTACCAGAGCCCACAACAGAGAGGTGGATTGAAATTGCTGACAAGTTTCAACAGATATGTCAGTTTCCAAACTGCTTGGGCGCTGTGGACGGGAAACATATCCGCATTGTAAAGCCAGCTGGATCGGGATCGGAATATTTCAATTACAAGAAATATTTTTCAATTGTCCTCATGGCCATCGCTGACGCGGAATACAAATTTATTGCGGTTGATATTGGGGCCTATGGCCGCTCCAATGACTCTCAAGTTTTCAAACTGTCTGCCATGGGGCGTAAACTGTATGGAAACACCTTCCAGTTCCCACCACCTAGACCGCTGCCGCAAACATCTGGTCCACCTATGCCATTTGTCTGTGTAGGGGATGAAGCCTTCCAGCTGTCAGAACACCTTTTGAAACCGTACTCTAGCAGAGGATTGACAAGACCAAAACGCATTTTTAATTACCGCCTCACAAGAGCAAGAAGAATGGTTGAATGTACCTTTGGTATTCTGACAGCCAAATAGCGGGTCCTATTGACTGCGATCAACCTCAAGACAGAAACTGTGGACGAGGTGATCAAAGCGTGCGTGGTACTCCACAATTTTGTTATCTGCAAGGAACCCATTTCCATTGAGGACACCTCTGAAGAAACCACCTTGCAAGATTACCATGACATTACCACTAGAAGTTCTGTGACGGTTTCAGTAATGAGGGACAATTTTGCACTATACTTTATGTCACCTCAAGGCAGAGTACACTGGCAGGATGACAGAGTGTGAAAGATTTGTGCCCTAACCAAACTTGTGTACCTTCTGTACCAACAGTATATACCTTTGCCAACCAAAGTTGGCTATCTTGTCATGGTCTCTATTTTTAGCTTTAGGCCACAGGTGTGTACCTGGTTGTGTTTTATGCAAAGTATTTCACCTTTTAACAAAAGTTGTGTACATTGTTAGGAAATCACCAACAATAAACACAACTTTTTAGGTGAAATACTTTGCTTCAAACACAACCAGGAACACAACTGTGGCAAAAAGCTAAAATTTACCCACAGTTATATACCTAGTTTTGAATACCATTTCACCTTTTAAATACCCTGTATTTAACCTTTTTCGCCGCAGAAAGAAATGACAGACAACCAGTGTAAAATAATTTAACTTTTATTGAAAAATGTTTTTTTTAGTAAACTTTTTTAAAATTTTAATAAACTTGTTTAATAAAACTTTGAAACTATAAAACTGAAACCATAAAACTGGTCATTTTTATTTAAATACACACATTTTAATTCTGTGTAGTGTGTGGTGGAAATACTGCTGTAGGGGCTGCGGGACACTTCGACACTGGGAGTGTGGAGAGAGGACTGGGATCTTGGTGGGGAAGGAACAGTTAGAGGTGAAGGTGTGGAAAAAACTACAGAATGGGTGGACATGTGGGAAGCAGAAGAGGTGGTGGGTGGTGGAGTGGAGGGTTGGGCAGGGACTGTAGGAGCAGATGATGTTGATGGCAAGTTGTATGGGGAAGGAGTTTGGTACGGGGCAGTTTGCTGGAAGTGGGGAGATGTCTGGTACGGGGCAGGTTGCTGGAAGTGGGGAGATGTCTGGTACGGGGCAGGTTGCTGGAAGTGGGGAGATGTCTGGTACGGGGCAGGTTGCTGGAAGTGGGGAGATGTCTGGTACTGGGGAGGTTGCTGGTACTGGGGAGCTTGCAGGTACTGTGGAGGTTGCTGTTACTGGTGAGGTTGCTGGTGCTGGGGAGGTTGCTGGTGCTGGGGAGGTTGCTGGTGCTGGGGAGGTGGATGGTGCTGGGGAGGTGGATGGTGCTGGGGAGGTGGATGGTGCTGGGGAGGTGGATGGTATGTAATAGGAGGGGGAGGATGGAAAGTGGCTGGAGGTGGATGGTATGTAGTAGGAGGGGGAGGATGGAAAGTGGCTGGAGGGGGTGTAGATGTAATAGGAGGGGGAGGATGGAAAGTGGCTGGAGGGGGTGTAGATGTAATAGGAGGGGGAGGATGGAAAGTGGCTGGAGGGGGTGCAGGTGGAGGAACTACTGTGGTGGGAGGAGGAGGAGGTTGGGAGGTAACTTGCTGGAGAGCAGCGTGGCATGAATGCATTACATGCATCTGCTGGGCAGGAGAGAGCGTTTCCATGCGCTCCACAACAGACCTGAAAAAGGTGTGGTTTGGCGAAGATCTTGCTTCTGAATGCATGGTTTGCAGAAGTGTCTTCACCTCCAGAATGCTGGAGTTGATCTGCTGATAGCCTGCGGAGATTTGCTCTGACAAGACTTTTAGACAGTTCTGGAAAGATGCATTCAGATGCAAGAACTCTGGCGCATAAGTCTTTTCCTGACCACTCTGCCGCTGCCGCCCAGTACCCGCAGGTGTACTAGAGGTGGCAGGGGCAGAAGGGTGGGGTAAAGGGAAAGCGATCTCCTCACCAGCAGCTTCATGTAATGTAGGCGGCCACGATGCTCCTGTGCTGGTGGATGGGACAGATGGGTCGAATGTGTGGGAAGGCTGGGAAGGTGCAGATGTACCGGGGCGGTCGAAGTGTCCCTCGGTGCCGGTCTCCTCAGGGATCGCCTCAGAAGGGTCCAATCGTGCCGGCTCCCGAGTGCTGCTCACCGTGCTGTGGAATAAAGAGAAAAAAAAAACAATTAAAATACTGACATGGTATGGCCCTGGCTGAAAAAAAAATTTACATATAACATTTTTTTTCACATGTGGTGTGTAATATTTACCTTCTGGTGACCATTGTTTCCCGGAGGAACGACAGGGCTTCTGCGTACTTGTACTTGCTCCTGCGTCCTCCAGATCCACTCGGGGCCCGCATCTCTTTATTGAACTCCTTCTTGAAACGATCTCTCACAGACCGCCACCGATTCACAATTCTGTTCCCTGAAACGAGAAAGGAGTGGTTAGTATACAACATCAGTGTTTCCCAAACTCCAGTCCTCATGGTCCCCAGGGGTCATGTTTTCAGGATTTCTATAGTAAATAGAAATCCTGAACACATGATCCGTGGGGACCACGAGGACTGGAGTTCGGGAAACACTGGTTTACATCAAGCAACCGGTACTGTATATACTTACGCTCTTTAATCTGTGCCCGAGCTTCGAGGTCCTCCCAGCGGCCAACAAGGAGCGAACAGATTTCCTCCCAGAGTCGTCGGGTAACGATCAGGTCAGCGTGGCGGCGGTCAGCCATATTCCAGAGCGGCTCCCTTTCTCTGACGAGATCGATGAGGCGGTCCACATCAATCCCTCCATCCTCACCGTCAGAGTCGGGAGCACGCTGTGAAGGCTGTTAAAGAAAAAGACAAAAATAACAATTAGCCTCCACAAAAGAAATGAAATAAAAAGTGCAAAAAAACAAAGCAAAAATATTTATACTTACACGCTGGTGACCGCCGCGTTGCTGTCGCCGACGACCCTGGGAGGCACTGCGAGGACCTCTTGGCCAAGCACCAGATTGGGAAGACTAGAGAAGAAAACAAAAAATGTTATGTCTTTGGATGTAGGCATTTGTTTGCTGTGTGTGTTCTGCAGAACATTGTTTTCTATGTGTTGTGTGTAGTGTGATGTTGTGTTTCTGCGTTTGATGCAAAAAACTTACCAATTGTGAGCCCACTCCAGGTGTCTGTCCACCCCTTCCTTCTTCTTCTGGGAGCTCCTCTTCATCTTGTGATTCCTGTTTTGAAATAAAAGGCAATGAATAGACATATATTACAGAGAAGATGGATTTTGGAAATAAAAACTTACCGTCAAACGCTGACGATGCGAGGGAGGGCTCCCAGAAGATGATGTGCTGTCTTCCTGGTGGCCACACTCCATGCCTGTGGGTGGTGTTCCAGCTGCTGCCATTGCTGCTGCTGCTGCTGCATCTATTGGGCGGCTGTTGAATAAAGAGAAACAAAGGGCCAATGAATATCTTGATATTCAATAGCCCTAGTTTGGAGGAATGGGTTATTTGATAATTACCGTCTCTCATCTGCTGCTGGCCTCCCCTCCTCAGCATGTTCTATTTGCTGCTCCATTTGGGGTGGTGGTGGTGCGGATGGTGCTGCAGTGGTCTCCTGCCTTCTCCTGCGCCTGGTTGCTGTCTTGGGTGGCATGTTGGGTGTGGCTGTGGGTCCCACTGTCTTGCTTTTATATATGTCTTGTGGGCAGAGCTACTGAGCATGCTCAGACCAAAAAACCGGATCCGGCCACCGGATCCGGCTTTCGCCGGATCCGGCGCATTGCGGCGCTCATAGGCTTTCATTGTGTGAAAAAGCCGGACGCGCCGGATCTGGCGTGTCCGGCTTTTTCGCCGGAGACAAAAAACGTTACAGTCACCGTTTTTTCCAGACGCCGGATCGCGACACATTGCCGGATCCGGCGAAAACCGGATGAAATGCATGGCCATCCGGCGCGATCCGGCACAAATGCAAGTCAATGGGGGGGAAACCGGATCCGGCATTGCATTTCGCCGGATCCGGTTTCTGTCAAAAGCGCCGGATCGCGCCTGACGGCGAAAACCTGATGTGTGAAAGAGGCCTAAGTGCCGGGGTGGTAAGTGTACAGTTTATATTTCTAGACAATTTGTAGGGGCAAGTACAAATCTACACTAAAATTCACATGATTAAAGAATTTTTCTATCATTCCCTTTTCAGGAGTATGCTGCTCCTCTTCCTCCTGAGGTTTTGGTTTCTGGAGGATGGTGCACTCCTCAAAATTGGCAATTCAGGTCAGTGGCATGGTTGTGTGGCTTGTCTGATTTGTGGACTCTCCCAGCTTTGCCACTGCAGCATGGAAGACTCTCAGTGGGACTGGAGATGGCTGGGTCCAGCAATCTAGCTAGCTTTAGAGCATTAGGAGAAGTTTCTAAAGCATAAAGTGACTTGAGTTCCTTACCTAGGTAATCAGCCACTCAGACTGCAGAGTGGCCGTAAACCTTGGTAACAAGCTGTAAACTATAAAAAAAAACAAAAAAAAACCCTTCATTCTTGAAAGCGGTGGAAAATGTTAATAGGAAAAAAGTAAAATTGCTTGTTTCTTAATATGAGCCAGCCCCTATATGGGTGAAATGCCACAGTTATGGCAGAATTTTCTGCAACTGAAAATTGGTTGCATCCATTCGTTTTAGATGAATAGAACTGTAGCAGAACTTCAGCAGGAAATGCTGTTGGTGTGTATGAACTAGAGATGAACGGATCATTGGAAATTCAAGTTCACTGGCTTTGTTGAACTTTCACAAAAATATATGCTCAGCAGTGAAAACATGTGTCCAAATCCCAACACTGTAAAGCTTGTAATGGCTTGGAACATTGACAGGGGGAAAGAAGAGAGAGAACCCTGCTGACCATAAGAGCTTACACTCTACACGAGAAAAAGGACTCCACTGACCATAAGAGCTTACACTCTACATGAGTGAGATGACCTCGCTGACCATAAGAGATACCCTCTACATGAGAGAGAGGACTCCACTGACCATAAGACCTTACACTCTACAGGAGAGAGAGGGGATCCTGCGGACCTTATGTTAGGGTTGGCAGATTGCACTAAATAAAAATAAACAATAAAGTGCAATCGCAACCCGGGGCCCACCGTGCAGAAATGTATAATTGCCTCTAGTGTGAACAATGGCGGAACAAAGCAACGAGCTTTCACCTTAATCAGACCGTGTTAATTCCACATAGTATGAACAGAATGCAGAATACCCAGCTCTGTTAACTTCACAGAGAGGTAGTGCCAAAAAGGGTTGAGCTTGCTCTGTAACTGAACTGTGTTAACCACACACATGAACGAAACAGATGCTAAGTCAAGAGAAAAAACTCAAATGACTAGAGTTGAGCGAAACAGGTCGAAAAAATTCAAAAGTCGCCGACTTTTGGCAAAGTCGGGTTTCATGAAACGAAACCCGACCCTAGGATGAGGTCGGCCACGAGGTCGGCGACTTACGCGCCAATGTTGCGTTTCAAAAGTTTGTTTTGCGCTCTTTTTCAGCCAATCAGGATCCACGGACACTGTGGGCAACGTGATGACATAGGCACGGGTCACCACCATCTTTCAGAAGGGCATGCAAGTGATTGGCTTGCTTTGGTGGTCGTCACAGGGGGTATAAAAGGGCGTGCACGCCGACCGCCATCTTACTTCTGCCGATCTTAGTATAGGGAGAGGTTGCTGCTGATTCTGTAGGGAGAGCGTTAGGCAGGGAAGAAGACAAAAAAACTGCTTCTGCTGCTAGCGATTTGGCCTGCACAACACACAAGTCACTGTGTGTGCAGTGCAAGGGGAGGCTATATTGTGGTGTATCAGTGGTGTTGGTTGTTGGGCTGCCTTCTAAGGCTTCCTGACACGCTGGCATTGCTGTTTACCCACTGTTCCGCAAACTGCTTTTTTAAAAGCAATCCAATCTCCCTTATCCTCTCGTCACTTTGGTCACAGGCAGCTGTGCCATCGAGCGTGTCACATAGCGCTCAGATATCAGTGGGCCGCACACAATCCACAAGTGTCCAGTGTCCAAAAGTGTACGCAGAGATTCAAAATCTCCATTATCCTCTCGTCACTTTGGTCACAGGCAGCTGTGCCATCGAGCGTGTCACATAGCGCTCAGATATCAGTGGGCCGCACACAATCCACAAGTGTCCAGTGTCCAAAAGTGTATGCAGCGATTCAAAATCTCAATTATCCTCTCGTCACTTTGGTCACAGGCAGCTGTGCCATCGAGCGTGTCACATAGCGCTCAGATATCAGTGGGCCGCACACAATCCACAAGTGTCCACTGTCCACAAGTGTACGCAGAGATTCAAAATCTCCATTATCCTCTCGTCACTTTGGTCACAGGCAGCTGTGCCATCGAGCGTGTCACATAGCGCTCAGATATCAGTGGGCCGCACACAATCCACAAGTGTCCACTGTCCACAAGTGTACGCAGAGATTCAAAATCTCCATTATCCTCTCGTCACTTTGGTCACAGGCAGCTGTGCCATCGAGCGTGTCACATAGCGCTCAGATATCAGTGGGCCGCACACAATCCACAAGTGTCCAGTGTCCAAAAGTGTACGCAGAGATTCAAAATCTCCATTATCCTCTCGTCACTTTGGTCACAGGCAGCTGTGCCATCGAGCGTGTCACATAGCGCTCAGATATCAGTGGGCCGCACACAATCCACAAGTGTCCAGTGTCCAAAAGTGTACGCAGAGATTCAAAATCTCCATTATCCTCTCGTCACTTTGGTCACAGGCAGTTGTGCCATCGAGCGTGTCACATAGCGCTCAGATATCAGTGGGCCGAACACAATCCACAAGTGTCCACTGTCCACAAGTGTACGCAGAGATTCAAAATCTCCATTATCCTCTCGTCACTTTGGTCACAGGCAGCTGTGCCATCGAGCGTGTCACATAGCGCTCAGATATCAGTGGGCCGCACACAATCCACAAGTGTCCACTGTCCACAAGTGTACGCAGAGATTCAAAATCTCCATTATCCTCTCGTCACTTTGGTCACAGGCAGCTGTGCCATCGAGCGTGTCACATAGCGCTCAGATATCAGTGGGCCGCACACAATCCACAAGTGTCCAGTGTCCAAAAGTGTATGCAGAGATTCAAAATCTCCATTATCCTCTCGTCACTTTGGTCACAGGCAGCTGTGCCATCGAGCGTGTCACATAGCGCTCAGATATCAGTGGGCCGCACACAATCCACAAGTGTCCACTGTCCACAAGTGTACGCAGAGATTCAAAATCTCCATTATCCTCTCGTCACTTTGGTCACAGGCAGCTGTGCCATCGAGCGTGTCACATAGCGCTCAGATATCAGTGGGCCGCACACAATCCACAAGTGTCCACTGTCCACAAGTGTACGCAGAGATTCAAAATCTCCATTATCCTCTCATCACTTTGGTCACAGGCAGCTGTGCCATCGAGCGTGTCACATAGCGCTCAGATATCAGTGGGCCGCACACAATCCACAAGTGTCCAGTGTCCAAAAGTGTACGCAGAGATTCAAAATCTCCATTATCCTCTCGTCACTTTGGTCACAGGCAGCTGTGCCATCGAGCGTGTCACATAGCGCTCAGATATCAGTGGGCCGCACACAATCCACAAGTGTCCAGTGTCCAAAAGTGTACGCAGAGATTCAAAATCTCCATTATCCTCTCGTCACTTTGGTCACAGGCAGCTGTGCCATCGAGCGTGTCACATAGCGCTCAGATATCAGTGGGCCGCACACAATCCACAAGTGTCCACTGTCCACAAGTGTACGCAGAGATTCAAAATCTCCATTATCCTCTCGTCACTTTGGTCACAGGCAGCTGTGCCATCGAGCGTGTCACATAGCGCTCAGATATCAGTGGGCCGCACACAATCCACAAGTGTCCAGTGTCCAAAAGTGTATGCAGAGATTCAAAATCTCCATTATCCTCTCGTCACTTTGGTCACAGGCAGCTGTGCCATCGAGCGTGTCACATAGCGCTCAGATATCAGTGGGCCGCACACAATCCACAAGTGTCCACTGTCCACAAGTGTACGCAGAGATTCAAAATCTCCATTATCCTCTCGTCACTTTGGTCACAGGCAGCTGTGCCATCGAGCGTGTCACATAGCGCTCAGATATCAGTGGGCCGCACACAATCCAAAAGTGTCCACTGTCCACAAGTGTACGCAGAGATTCAAAATCTCCATTATCCTCTCATCACTTTGGTCACAGGCAGCTGTGCCATCGAGCGTGTCACATAGCGCTCAGATATCAGTGGGCCGCACACAATCCACAAGTGTCCACTGTCCACAAGTGTACGCAGAGATTCAAAATCTCCATTATCCTCTCGTCACTTTGGTCACAGGCAGCTGTGCCATCGAGCGTGTCACATAGCGCTCAGATATCAGTGGGCCGCACACAATCCACAAGTGTCCACTGTCCACAAGTGTACGCAGAGATTCAAAATCTCCATTATCCTCTCGTCACTTTGGTCACAGGCAGCTGTGCCATCGAGCGTGTCACATAGCGCTCAGATATCAGTGGGCCGCACACAATCCACAAGTGTCCACTGTCCACAAGTGTGTGCAGAAATTCTAAAACTCCCCTGTCCTATAGACACCTTGTACCTTGTTTTACATTACTATATAGTTTGTTGGATTTTGTCTACATTTCTACCAAAAATGAGGAAGGCTGGTGGAAGAGGCCGTGGAATTGGGTGGGGGTTGGCAGCTGGTAATGATGGTGTTGGTGGTGGATCTGATGGTAGTGGCAAGAGCAAAATAGGACCAAATGCAGGAGGTGCCGACCCTGCGTCATCGTCTGTCTACATAAGGCCTCGAACGCTTAGTTTTCTAGGAGTTGGCAAACCGCTTTTAAAGGCAGAGCATCAGGAAAAAGTTTTGTCTTACATTGCTGACTCAGCCTCCAGCTCTATCGCCTCCTCTTCTTCAGTTGTAAAAAGTAAAAGCACTGAGTCGTCATTGGAGGCTCATGTTCATGAACCACACCTTTCCTTGTGTCCTTCACCCCAACCAAGATTGAAGGATGACGCAGGCCATACTACTGATTACTCCATGGAGCTGTTTTCACATACCATGCCTGGATTATCAAGTCAAATGGTGAATTACCCAGGCCAAGATGAATCTGACATGGAGTTCACTGATGCACAGCCGTTGATGGATGATTCTGCTGGTACATTCACTCAGAGCACTACATTGTCCTCGCAGTGTACAGAGCCAGATTTTGACCCTGATGAGACTCAGGTGCCCCTTCCCGCACACTATACCACCATACACGGTGACACAGAGAAAGGTGCACATGACATAGAAGAGGAGGTGATGGATGACCCAGTTGTTCACCCAGATTGGCATCCATTGGGGGAAGAGGGTGCTGCTTCCAATAGCTCAGATGAGGAGCATCCACAGCAGACATTGACATCGCAACAGCTGTTATCTGGCAGGCCCGGAGCACTCCAAAGACAGGTTCCAAACATCAAAAGAGTTGCTGGACAGCTTGTCCAGAGGGTCAAAAGATCACAGCGTGCTAGGCCGCAAAATGTCGGCCAAAGTAGGAAGAGTGCAGTGTGGCAGTTTTTTGAACAAAATCCTCATGATCAGGCCAAGGTTAACTGTAAGAAGTGCGCAAAGACCTTTAGCCGAGGGAAAAATCTGAAAAATTTGAATACCAGTTGCATGCTTAGACATTTAACCAGCATGCACTTGCAAGCGTGGACACAACACCAAACCTCAAGTGCCACATGTGCAACTGATCACAACGAAGGTAGTCAGCAATGCTACATTGTTTCCCCCACTGTAAGCACACCGGTTAGCACAGCAGCAAATGTTGAGGTGTCGTTGCAAGGCCACAGCAGTCAGGGAATCCCACTGTTATATCAACGAAAGACTGATTCTATGCCATCAGAAAGAACACCAACTCCATCACCATCATCAACCCTCTCTCAGTCCGCCCTGTCCACCGCTACTTCCACCATATGCAGCTCTCAAGTCCAGCTCACCCTCCCAGACACTATGAGTAGGTCAAGAAAGTACTCAGTCTCTCATCCGCGTACACTGGGTTTGAACGCCCACATTGCCAAACTAATCTCGTTTGAGATGATGCCCTTTCGGTTGGTGGAAAGCACAGCTTTCCGCGAACTCATGGCCTATGCAGTACCACGCTATGACCTACCCAGTCGCCACTTCTTCTCTCGCAAAGCCATCCCAGCCCTCCACCATCATGTGAAAGACCGCATTGTCCATGCACTCAAGCAGTCAGTGAGTGGAAAGGTGCACCTCACAACTGATGCATGGTCCAGTCGGCATGGCCAGGGCCGTTACGTGTCCATCACTGCGCACTGGGTTAATGTGGTGGATGCAGGGTCCACAGGGGACAGCGGTGGTGGGACAGTGCTGCCTAGCCCACGGTCTAGGAAACAGTTGGCTGTAGGCGTTCGACCCTCCTCCTCCTCCTCCAGAAGCGACAGCTCGTCCACAGAGCGCAGTCGTACGAGCACTCCATCTGCAGCTGCCACTGTTGCACACAATGTGTCCCCCTATCGAGCAGCTAGTGGAAAGCGTCAGCAGGCTGTGTTGCAGATGATGTGTTTGGGCGACAGACACACCGCTGAGGTGCTGGCCGAGTACTTGAAGCGACAAACTGAGTCATGGCTGGGCAGCGTACATCTTGAGGCAGGCAAGGTAGTTAGTGATAACGGCCGTAATTTTGTGGCAGCCATAGCCCTTTCAAAACTCAGCCACATACCTTGCTTGGCTCACACCTTGAACCTGGTGGTGCAGTGCTTCCTCAAAAATTATCCGGAGTTAACAGCCCTGCTCCAGAAGGTGCGAAGACTGTGCGCGCACATCCGCCGGTCGCCTGTACACTCCGTTCGTATGCAAAAGCTGCAGCGATTGCTCCACCTTCCCAACCACCGCCTCATTATCGACATTGCAACAAGGTGGAACTCCACCCTGCACATGGTGGAGCGGCTGTGCGAGCAGAGGCAGGCCATAATGCATTTGTGGGAGGATACACGGCCAGGCACTTTGAGAGCAGACATGGAGTTGACAGGCGTGCAGTGGTCGAAGCTGAAAGACCTTTGTAAAGTCCTTCAGTGTTTTGAGGAATGCACACGGCTGGTAAGCGCAGACGACGCCATCCTAAGCATGAGCATCCCACTTATGCGTCTGCTCATGCAAACTTTGACGCACCTTAAGGAGCAGGCGTCTGCAGCCAATGTTGATGAGGAGGAAGAGGAGGAGGGAATCCTTGATGACATTCAGCCATTGTCTGCTCAGGGACCTCTCCTGGACGAGGTGGAGGAAGAAGAGGAGGAGGAGGAGGAGGATGATGGGGATGATTACTTAGGGGAGGAGGATGCATCTCGTGGGGCAAGTGAAAATGTTGGCGTGGCAAGGTCTGGTACAGGGTTTGTGTGTGACTGGAGGGATGTGGATTTGCCAGAAAGTACTCCTCCACCCAGCACTCGCAGTGCATCATTGACACCGGGAACATTGGCCCACATGTCAGATTATGCCTTGCGGATCCTTAAAAGGGACCCCCGCATTGCCAAAATGATGAACGATGACGACTACTGGTTGGCCAGCATCCTGGATCCACGCTATAAAGGCAAATTACAAAACATCATGCCACAGGAGAACCTTGACCTAATATTGGCTAATAAACAAGCAACTCTGGTAAATCGGTTGCTTGAGGCATTCCCAGCACACAGCAGCGGTGATGGTTCTCACACGAGCAGTACGGGCCGGGGGCAGCTTGGCAGAGGTGTTCGTGGTGCACACAGCAGAAGTGGCGTTGGAGACAGGGGTTTCATGACAATGTTGTGGACTGATTTTTCAAATACCGCTCACACAACTGGTAATACTGCATCGATGGAAAGTGACAGGAGACAGCAGTTGTCAACTATGGTTACAAACTACTTTTCCTCCCATATCGATGTTCTCACACACAGGTCATTCCCCTTTGACTATTGGGCCGCTAAACTGGACACCTGGCCTGAATTGGCCCAATATGCCTTACAGGAGCTCGCTTGCCCAGCTGCAAGTGTGCTATCGGAAAGAGTCTTCAGTGCAGCTGGATCAATCCTGACAGAAAAAAGGACCCGTCTGTCAACCCAAAATGTGGATGATCTAACCTTCATTAAAATGAACCACGCATGGGTTTCCAAGGATTTTGTCCCACCTTCCCCTGATGACACATAGGGTGACAGAAAAATGGCTTGCTTTGGTCCACCTCTTCCTGGTACTTCACCTATTTCACCTTTTGCATCAGTTGAATGTCCAACATCAACATATGCCACTTTCTAAAACTCCCTAACTGTGCTGCCTCCCCCCCCATGGCCGGGGTCACCACCTAGCGCACGACACCGTGCGAGTGCCGTTGCCCTGGACAGGTGGGTAGGCCGACTCTTGGGCGCGGGCACTGGCACAGGGTCCCTCATAGTGCAATCAAGTGTCTCTGACGGTGGTGGTGCACACCCGCCGTCAGACACACCGCTGTACTATGAGGGGCCCAGTGCCAGTACCGACGCCCACGAGTGGGCCCCCCTTGCTTGGCCAGGGCCCCAGCATTTGCAATCTTTACCTCTCCCTGCTCCTCCGCTGTGTAATCTGGGCTGTCAAATCCATACTGTGCCTGACACCGTCTGAGCCTGCCTCCTGATGTATAGACATATATTTTGAATGTGTACGCTATCCATACATGTTATCCGGGGATACGGTACCCCTTCTAACCTTTGTGCAATGACGTGCAATCCATACTGGGCCTAACACCGTCTGAGCCTGCCTCATGCTGTATAGACATATATTTTGAATGTGTACGCTATCCATACATGTTATCCGGGGATACGGTACCCTTTCTAACCTTTGTGCAATGACGTGCAATCCATACTGGGCCTAACACCATCTGAGCCTGCCTCATGCTGTATAGACATATATTTTGAATGTGTACGCTATCCATACATGTTATCCAGGGATACGGTACCCTTTCTAACCTTTGTGCAATGACGTACAATCCATACTGGGCCTAACACCGTCTGAGCCTGCCTCATGCTGTATAGACATATATTTTGAATGTGTACGCTATCCATACATGTTATCCGGGGATACGGTACCCTTTCTAACCTTTGTGCAATGACGTGCAATCCATACTGGGCCTAACACCGTCTGAGCCTGCCTCATGCTGTATAGACATATATTTTGAATGTGTACGCTATCCATACATGTTATCCAGGGATACGGTACCCTTTCTAACCTTTGTGCAATGACGTGCAATCCATACTGGGCCTAACACCGTCTGAGCCTGCCTCCTGATGTATAGACATATATTTTGAATGTGTACGCTATCCATACATGTTATCCGGGGATACGGTACCCCTTCTAACCTTTGTTCAATGACGTGCAATCCATACTGGGCCTAACACCGTCTGAGCCTGCCTCATGCTGTATAGACATATATTTTGAATGTGTACGCTATCCATACATGTTATCCAGGGATACGGTACCCTTTCTAACCTTTGTGCAATCACGTGCAATCCATACTGGGCCTAACACCGTCTGAGCCTGCCTCATGCTGTATAGACATATATTTTGAATGTGTACGCTATCCATACATGTTATCCGGGGATACGGTACCCCTTCTAACCTTTGTGCAATGACGTGCAATCCATACTGGGCCTAACACCGTCTGAGCCTGCCTCATGCTGTATAGACATATATTTTGAATGTGTACGCTATCCATACATGTTATCCAGGGATACGGTACCCTTTCTAACCTTTGTGCAATGACGTGCAATCCATACTGGGCCTAACACCGTCTGAGCCTGCCTCATGCTGTATAGACATATATTTTGAATGTGTACGCTATCCATACATGTTATCCGGGGATACGGTACCCCTTCTAACCTTTGTGCAATGACGTGCAATCCATACTGGGCCTAACACCGTCTGAGCCTGCCTCATGCTGTATAGACATATATTTTGAATGTGTACGCTATCCATACATGTTATCCAGGGATACGGTACCCTTTCTAACCTTTGTGCAATGACATGCAATCCATACTGGGCCTAACACCGTCTGAGCCTGCCTCATGCTGTATAGACATATATTTTGAATGTGTACGCTATCCATACATGTTATCCAGGGATACGGTACCCTTTCTAACCTTTGGCAATGACGTGCAATCCATACTGGGCCTAACACCGTCTGAGCCTGCCTCATGCTGTATAGACATATATTTTGAATGTGTACGCTATCCATACATGTTATCCAGGGATACGGTACCCTTTCTAACCTTTGTGCAATGACGTGCAATCCATACTGGGCCTAACACCGTCTGAGCCTGCCTCATGCTGTATAGACATATATTTTGAATGTGTACTCTATCCATACATGTTATCCGGGGATACGGTACCCCTTCTAACCTTTGTGCAATGACGTGCAATCCGTACTGGGCCTAACACCGTCTGAGCCTGCCTCATGCTGTATAGACATATATTTTGAATGTGTACGCTATCCATACATGTTATCCGGGGATACGGTACCCCTTCTAACCTTTGTGCAATGACGTGCAATCCATACTGGGCCAAACACCGTCTGAGCCTGCCTCATGCTGTATAGACATATATTTTGAATGTGTACGCTATCCATACATGTTATCCAGGGATACGGTACCCTTTCTAACCTTTGTGCAATCACGTGCAATCCATACTGGGCGTGAGAACGGCTGGCGAGCTGTTAAGCAAGCTACAGCACCTGTCCAGACAAGTACAGGGATTCCCTAGCGAGGAGACTTATTTGATTGTTTTCTATGTTGGGACAGCAATTTTTGGGGAGCACTATACTCTAGAGAATGATAGATGGGGCCCACCATACACTGGAACATTCCAAAGGTGGACATCAGACACTGGAGCAGCATTTACAGGGCCCATTATACACTAGAGCATTAGAAATGGGGCCCATTATGTTTGGAGCATTATTTGGGCCCATAAGACAGTGGAGCTTCATCCATGGGGACCAACATATACTGTAGCATTATGTGGAGCTCATCATATACTGTTTCAAACATTATATGGGACCAATGATTTTGTATGGAGAAATAGATGGGCCTCGTCATGAGATGTAAAAAGTGAGGTATTTTTCATTGTACTATACCGCTATTTCTCTGCTGTATCGGAGCATGATGAGTTGTGGTATGTGTTAAAGGGGCGCTCTTTCGCCCAGGGCACATGAAAACCTGCAGCCAGCCCTACCCCCCCACAAATTTAGCCAAATAACCCCCATTTTTCAGTGCGTAACTTGTATTATGAAGTTAATTAAGGTTGACAAGCTTAAGTAAGAAGAATTGATGCTTTTGGCATTCAAATGGGCACTGTAGGTGTGTTTCCTGTCCTCCTCTCACTGCCGACTTTTATTCCCCATTGACTTACATTGGGTTTCGTGTTTCGGGACGACCCCGACTTTTCCCTATAATCGGACGATCTTGCTCGACCCGACTTTTGGAAAAGTCGGGTTTCACGAAACGAAACGCGACCCTAAAAAAGCAAAAGTCGCTCAACTCTACAAATGACATTAAGTACAAAACTCTGTGGACTTCACAGAGAAGTACAGCACATAGGTTGAGCTTTCTCTGTATCTGAACAGTGCTAACTGCACACATGAACGAAACAGATGCTAAGGCAAGCAGAAAAAACAAAAAGGACTCAAAAGGTAAACAAACACACACACGTCCAAGCAGAGTGATAGAGTCTCCACTGAACCTAAGTGATACTAGCATGCCTGCGTTTTCCACTGAGAGCCTTTAAAACCCTAGTCTCCACCCCAAACACTCACACCCAGCTGGCCGTGACATCGCCCACGGGCCAATCCGGAGCCGCCACATAACCAGAGTAGTTAATGTCTGACCACCAATGAGAAGGCGCCACATCACGAACATGCTCAGAAAGACGATCTCTGGACTTAGACTCCAGAGCGCAAGGCTGCACCTGCATATCACTGGCTACCAAAGACAGGCTTGGACTAGCCCACCGGAGAACCAGAGGATTTTCCGGTGGGCCTAGGCAATGAAACCTGCTGGCATACTGGCCAGCAGCTGCCTAGGGCCCCCACTGCTCCAGGGGCCCCTGAGTCAAGGGGTCTGCCCTGTGCCAGCGTAGCAGCAGCTGGAGACAAGATCTTATCCCCGCTGCTAAAGCAAAATAAATATTCATGCTTTCCCATGCGCCTATGGGTGTGGAGAGGCGTGAATACCATTTCTCTTTAATAGTGGGCAGCATTAGCCGCAGTCTACAGTTAACACTGCCCGCCTGTAAAGCCCCACCAGCGCACCACACACACAAAGTACAGCACCACATACACACAAACACAGTGCAGAACATGCCGGCTTCCTGCCCGGCGCTTCCTGTCTGAGACAGCCCAGCTGGATGACGTCATCATCCAGTGCCCTGTCTCAGGCAGAGGGCTACCGGCGAGGAAGAGGCTGCCGGGATGTGCTGCTGCTGCGGGCAGGTGAGCTTTGTTGTGTGTCTGTGTGCCTGCATGTGTGTATGTGGTGCGGTGCCTTGTGTGTGAGTGTGAAAGAGTGATGCAGTGCTTTGTGTGTGTGGGTGTGTGTGTGAGAGAGGAATGGTGGGGAAGGATAATGATATTGGTGTGGGAAGGCAAATATGGAGGTGATGGGCAATGTTGACGGTGGGGGGAGGCAATGATGGAGGTGATGGGCAATGATGGTGGTGGTGAGAGGCAATGGAGGTGATAGGCAATAATAGTGGGGGGAGGCAATGATGGAGGTGATAGGCAATGATGGTGGGGGGAAGCAATGATAGAGGTGATGGGTAATGATGGTGGTGGGGGAGGCAATAATGGAGGTGATGGGCAATAATGGCGGGCGAGGGAAGGCAATGATGGAGGTGGGGGTGGCAATGATGGAGGTGATGAAATGGACAATGATGGTGGTGGGGGAGGAGGCAATTATTGAAGTGGTGGAATGGGCAGTGATGGGGTGGTGGGGAGAAGGCAATGATGGAGGTGTTGATGAGGACAATGATGGGGGTCGAGAGGGGCTGCATTATACTTTATGAGGGGGCTACATTATATTCTGTGGGGGGACTGCATTAATTTCAGGGGACTATATTATATTCTGGGGGCTACATCATAATATATGAGGGGACTACAGTATACTCTATGGGGGGCTGCATTATATTCTGTGGTGGGGCTGCATTATTCTCTCGGGGGACTACATTATATTCTGGGACATATTATATGAGGGGGGCAGCATTATACCCTATGAGGAGGCTACAGTATACTCTATGGGGGGGCTGCATTATACTATATTAGGGTGCTACATTATATTCTATGGTGGGGACTGCGTTATACCTTATGAGAGGGTTGCATTATATTTTATGGGGTGCTGGATTATATTCTATGAGAGGGGGCTGCATTATATTTTAATGAGGGGGGCTACATTATTTTATGAGGGGGGCTACATTTTTTATGAGGAGGGCTACATTATATTCTGTGAGGTAGGCTACATTATATTCTATGAAGGGGCTACCCCTCTATGATTGTATGATTCTACCCCAACCCCTGCTACATAATTAAGATGTGTACTACCTTGTATTATACCCTGATATTAGTGTGTTTTACCACACAATTGGTGGTCTTGCATTTATTTCTATGTAGTTACATATTGGGCCCCAAGAATGATTTTATCTGGTGGACCCAAGGTGCTCCAGTCCGACGCTGACCATAGACTTAACTGGAGAGTCAGCAGTAACCAAACGTACACCACGAGCCCCAACAGGACACTGGGACTGGCGTGTAGTTACTCCAGAAAAAAGAAAAAAATTCCAGCTACTTTAAGATCCATTTATTGAGTGAAAAGTAAGACAGAGTTCACATGATTGTCTCTATTACGCGTTTCGAACACCCACACTGTGTTCTTTAACAAAAAAGCTGACGACAATGGGACTGGCACCTGCACTGAACAGCAATTCCAGCGGCCGAACCACAGCACCAGATGATGCTTGGGATCTATCCCACACAGCGGGAGAATCACGGCACCTTACACCATAAGAGCATACACACTATAGGAGACAGACGACCCCGCTCACCATAAGAGCTTACACTCTACAGGAAAGAGAGGACCTCGCTGACCATAAGAGCATACACACTATATAAGAGAAAGAAAGAGAAGACTATGCTGAACAAAAGAGCTTACACTCTAAAGAAGAGGCAAACTAAAGATATGCTAACACTTGTGAAGATTCTCTCTTGTGAGAGAATCTGGGCGAATATGGTATTTCACTCCACTCAAACTATGTCAGAAATTGATCTGAGTGTCATGTTAGTGTGATTCGATTCTCATGAGAGAATCAGCGCACGGATGTGGAGAAGATGGTGACCTTAATATTTCTCTGTGTCCATGGATGTCGGACCGCACTCGGACGTCTTCCTAGTGCAGTCCGACGTTTCGCACACACACCCATAGAATTGTATGGATGTGTGATCTAGATATCCGAGCCATCTGCAGCAGGTGGTGATTGTTTTCTCATGCTGAATCAGAATGAGAAAATAATTGCAGATCTGCAATTTCCCACAGTATAACTGTAATGCAGGTGTCTGAATACAATAAACAGATATCACGAGGCGGGAAATAGTCAGAGATTGATATATTTCTGTTTATATACAGCAGTAACTTTAAATGATTAGTGTTAGTAACTATGCAAGTCAACAGTAGAAATAATAACAATACGTTTAGAATAACCAAAAAATAATTTCAATACTTAATGTTAATGTTCTTTTCACAAAAGCGGGTGTGCCCAGTCATGGTAGTCACCACATAAGTTCTCTCTGAAGCTTTGGCACGAGTGGGGGGTGACTGTGCTTTCCCACTAGACTGCAAGTCTTTTTATGACATAGTCTATCAAAGCCCAGTGAGCCTCCCATGCACTGACCGGCCCCCTCCCAACCTGTGCTCCTAATCCAAGCTGACCCTGGTACCGTAGATGATAGCCGGAAGAGACAGCCCTGTTCATTCGCTCTCCTTCTCTACAATTGCTGGCGGGCCTTACTTGCTGCAGTCAGCTTAAGTCTCTTTTGCATGGGTTGGAGAGGACTAGGCCTCGGCTCTTGACAGGAAACTGTTGGGCATCAGAGGCTTGATTAGTGTAGGGTGCAGATCCTGGCTCTGACCAGCATAGGCGGTACTTGTCAGGGAATCCGGACCTTGCCAGGTGGCAACCGGTAGCCGGGTGGCACAGACTTCCCCCTGAGGCCTGTAATGCTGTTCTCAACGGTGTCTCTGGAGCATGTCTGTTCCTCTCTCTTCCCTGGTGCCAATTCTCCACGCGGTTTGGCGCGCTGGGATTTTATATCAGGGAAATTCTTACTATGGGTCACCTGATCCAGTCCAGCACACAAAGTCGCTCCCCCTGCAAATCTTACAGCACAATTTGGTTCCGCTTGATTTTCACTGTCCAACAGATGGCAGTCTCTCCTCATTAATGGCACATCCTGCAGGAGTTCTTCAGAGATATCACAGCTTCTTTTTACATAACACTGGGCTGAATGCTATCTGATAAAACATTGGATAGCACTCAGCAGTGTTATATGCCAGTACCCATACCTAGTGACTCTGTAGATGGAAAATAACGCTGCTGCACAAACTGTGCTTTGCTAGGAACCACTCTTGCATTGACTCTTAATGCAGATTATCTGTTGCTGATTTATGTGTGCAAGCAGACTTGGCATCATTTTGGTAATTATTAACATTGTTATGGATGTCCACTCTTAAGCCCCCATCACACATAGCGATCTTGCTAGCAAGATTGCTGCTGAGTCACAATTTTTGTGATGCAACAGCGATCTCACCAGCAATCTCGCTGTGTGTGACACTGACCAGCGACCGGCCCCCCTGCCGGTATCGCTGATCGTTGTTGGAATGCCCTGGACATTTCTTTGAACGCTGGTCTCCCACTGGCCAGCACGCATCGCTGCATGTGACAGGCGGGAGACCAGTGATCAGCGCACTGGTAACTAAGGTAAACATCTGGTTTCTAAGCAGCGCGCGTCACTTAGAAACCCGATGTGTACCTTAGTTACCAGCGCGCTGATGCAGGGAGCTGGTAACCAAGGTACACATCGGGTTTCTAAGTGACGCGCGCTGCTTAGAAACCCGCTGTTTACCTTAGTTACCAGCTCCCTGCACCAGGCGCTGTTAACTAACGTGCACAGCGACGCCGGGCGCTCAGCGTCTCTGGTGCTGATCGCTGGTGAAGCTGTCTGTTTGACAGCTCACCAGTGATCATGTAGCGACTCACCAGCGATCCTGACAAGTTGATATAGTTGTCGGGATCACTGGTGAGTCGCTATGTGTGACGGGGCCCTTACACTGGTTCACAGAGCGTTATTTTATACATATAAATCTGTACTGTAAATTCCTCTTCTAATTTGTAGGATGTCAGGTGCAGCCTATTGTGTATTTTCCTATAATGCGTGGAGTACCAACCATCCATTCCATGGATGCAGAATTTTATTGAATCGATGGTAGCGCGGTGCATGTTATCCCGCTTGAAGCATGACATTGCCTTCTCTAAACAAAGTCAAATTAATCAGGCCTTTATGTTATATTATACAAAAATGCAAATTCCATGCTGCTCCGGTAAGCCCGGCTATATATCTCCTGGAAGCTGAAATAAAATAATGCGCTTTGCTCTTTGCTATTACATGGCCCAGACGTAAAAAGTCAGAGAACTATATTTTATTAAACATTTTAAGCTTGAAGTTCAAATGGAAAATTCATGATTAAATTAAAGTTAAACATTTATACTACCTCCAGTCAGTCTAATCCGGGCGCTCACACCGCTTTCATTTTGATTGTGCCTAAATTTTAATTATAAATTTTGTAACATTTACAACATCTGATGCCTATTACTGGCTCTGTCATATTTTCCGTTTTGATTATGTAAGTGAATTCATTGCTGTATTACTTACCTTCATTTCAATTTGTTTGGTGTCACAATTTTGAAATAGCAGCTTTACTCGAGTTTTGCCGTCATCTGAGGAGCCTTTCAATTGGGAAAACTTAAACCTCCAGATTATGTTCTACGACAGAAAAAGAAATGAACCAAATCTGATCAGCAGTCGTTCCGAGAAAATATACATACATTTTTAAATTATTAGATTTCTTCTTACTTTTTTCCATTTTGAAACTTAGCCTTAAAGTGATTCTAAGCCAAAGTTTATATTTTTAATGTTAAAGATATTCTACATGATATCTGCATGTATTAGCTACATTACTTAAGTTTTTTTCATTGCATTACTGTGTATATATTTTTTTACATGCATGTTTTTCGCAGTTTTGGCACTGCAGTTTTTCTCTCTTGTTGGTATTTCATATCTACTATATAATCGTCTAATTCTGTCTGTCTGTAATGGAAATCCCGCGTTGCTGATTGGTCGTGGCCGGCCGGGCGTGACCAATGAGTGACAGGCGCAGTCCGGCCACGAACTGGCGCGGAAATCAAACGACGCACGCCACCGCTACCGTCGGGAGATCTGCAGCGCCAGACGCTGATCTTCCAACGGTTGCTGCGGGTCATGTCCTGCCGCACGGAGGTCAGCGGCGACGCAGTCAGGAGATGACCGGCGCAGCGCTCAATGTGCGGATGGTACCCAGGGTCCAGAGGTGAGGAGACTCTCCTGCATGCCCTGGGTACCATAAACCTGTAAAAAATAGAATTAAATTAAAAAATAGTGATATACTCAACTTTCGACGGCCTCCGGACTCTTTCCCTCCTCTCATCACGTGCCCAGCATTTTCCGGTCCCAGTAATTCTTTGCGCGAAAGACCATTGATGACGTCGCACTCTCTCTCTCTCGAGAGAGAGTGACGTCATCTCTGGTCCTTTGCGCTAAGCATTACTGGGACCGGAAGATGCCGGGAGCGCCGCAGAGAAGATCAGGGGGCTGTTGGAAGGTGAGAATAACCTTTTTTAAAATTTTTTTTTATTTTTTACATTCTATCTTTTACTATTGATGTTGCATAGGCAGCATCAATCGTAAAACATACATATTCTAGAATACCCGATGCATTAGAATCGGGCCACCATCTAGTTATAAATAAAGCTGCTTTTGTATTTGAAATCTTTTGCTATTTGGCTTTGATAAAACTTTATTGCTACAGTATTCTATGGATTACACGTGTTATTAGTGTGTTTTTTACATGTGAATATTCTGCATCTAATGCAATTCAATATGGAAACCCCCCCAGAGTATCCACAATAGAAATTAGAACAGGAGATGATGCCTAACTTGTGTCTGGAGTAAAACATCCAAATAATAATAATGATAAATTAATTTTTTAATTGCAAACGAGGCTCATTCAATACCCATCAAATAAAACTGTTGCAGATCGAATTTCCCAACCGCTATTGAGCGAATCTGGCCAAATTTGAATTTTGGCCGATTTGCTCATCTTTACGACATTGCGGATTTTGATCAATAGGTGTTTCGGCCTAAAGTAAAGATTATTTTATTGACTTTATGGATAATATTTATCTTACTTTGGTGTACCTGCATCCCACTGATGTCTATTGCATTTTCCGTCTCCTTAGGGCTCATGCACAAGACCGTAAAAATCGGACGAGTACTATCCGTCATTTTGAAAGCTAACACTCGTCACCATGTTGTTCTATGGGGCCATGCACATGTTCAATCTTTTCAAAAGAAAAGTTCAAGGAAAAAATATTGCATCAAGCTCAAGCTGCATCTGATTATCAGTTTGCATTCTGCCATTCATGTCTATGGGTCTGTGGAAAATTTTAGACTGTACTTGGATGACAATGCGGTCCAATTGTCATAGACTGACAGAATGGAGAAAATGGAGAAATGATGTATTTATTTTCCAAATCTGAGAAAATTAGATCATACTTTGATGAAACTCTGATCAAAGTCTGACCAGAGTGTGATTAGCACAATCAGCCCAATTCTCTAGAAAGAAAGATAAATGATTGTGTGACCTGAGCCTACAAGGCAATCTGCCGTGTCCCCAAAAAGCTATAAGTCTGCAGATATGTAGTTAACAACGATCTAAACTTTTGCGTCCGCCATGCTGTTGTGAATAAGTGAACTTTATTCCGCCCGACAGCTTCCGACTTTCAATCATAGGCCAGGGTCACACTTACGTATGGCATCCGATGTGAGAGCATCAGATGGATGCGATATGCTAAAAACCCTCGACTCCTGCTCTGATGCGAGCGGGAGCAGAGTGTCATGTGTCTGTGCGCCGAGCCTTTCACACAAAGAGGATCGGAGCACAGCTGTGAAGGAGGCGGAGAAAGTAATTTCTCCATCTCCTCCATTGCCGGCGTCGGCGTATAACGCACAGCACTTGGATGGTATCCGAGTGATGTGCACTGTGGCACTCGCACCCATAGACTTATATGGGTGTGAGTGAACTGAGACTTGGCCGAGTGTTGGTGACAATCGCAGAATGCTATGATTTCACTCGCACGTTGAAAACGGCCGAGAAAAAAAATTCCTGATGGAAGCTGCCCCATAGATGAATACAGGTCCAAGTGCTATGCAATGTTTTCTTGCATAACACTCGTCCGTTTTCCTCTCTAGTGTGACTCCGGTCATAGAGGCGCTGTCGGTGTGGTTTCAGTCACTGCTTAGTATACAGTGAGCAGCTGCTGTCTGAACTCCCCAGCACATTGACTGACAGCTGCTGCTGCACTGATACTCTACGGAGGTTGCCGGCCAATGCAGGCGGAGGCCAACCAGGCCAATGCAGGCGGTGGGCCCGCTGACACCAATGATGCCTGGATGTGCATCCTCAGATGCAATTTCAGGTGAAATATATTGCAGTGCACAGACCTACAGTCTTCCTATGCTGCAATACACACCACTGGCCAATCAGAGGCCAGTGACTGAGGTTGGCTTGCCAGTGATGTGCTGCACAAGTAGGTAAGAATAATCATTTGTTT
Organism: Dendrobates tinctorius; assembly: GCF_039654945.1. Taxonomy (NCBI): domain Eukaryota; kingdom Metazoa; phylum Chordata; class Amphibia; order Anura; family Dendrobatidae; genus Dendrobates; species Dendrobates tinctorius. The sequence continues at coordinate 1,020,159 of NW_027361717.1, forward strand.
CTTTTTAAATTGAGCTAGAGAAGAACAGAAATGGCACAACATGGGGGACATTATGCCAGAATTTGGGACGTTATACCAAAACGGGGGCAATATACCAGAATGGGGGATCTAATACCAGGATGGGTGACATTTTACCAGAATAGAGACATTATATCAGGATAGGGGCATTATACTGAGAAGGAGGACATTATACCAAAATGGGGACATTATAACAAGATGAGTAACATTATACCAGAATAGGGACATTAAACCAGGATGTGAGACATTATACTAGGATGGGTGCATTACACTGAGATGGGAGACTTTTTACCAGAATAGGGACATCATACCATGATGGGGGACATTATACCAAAATGGAAACATTATGTCAGGATGGGGACATTATACAAGGATTGGAACATTATACCAGGATGAGGGACATTATACCAGGAAGGGGTCCAGGATGGGGGAAAATGTTAAAGCATCAGGTCTTTCCAGGATGAGGTACTTTATTACTGAAAGAGGTCCAGATAGGGACTTTATTACTGGAAGGGGCCCAGAATGGGAGATATTATTACAAGAAGGAGTCAGGAGGGGACATTATTACATGGGGGGCGAAGATGTATGTCTTTTTATGATCTAAGGGCCATACATCTGACCAACATGCTGGTGGGGACCCGCATCCAAATTTTGTATGGGAGCTCATCGGACTTCAGTTACACCACTGTCTCTTAGTGATTCAGAGAATGTCGCATCTAGGCATGTAACATTAAATACTGGTCATTCATTGAATAGGTTTAGATGTAATGAATGGTCACACTGGTCCACCAGATCTGGAGGTAATCTTACAGAGCGGCTGTCTATTCTGGCACATAATGAGGGACCCTGAACCAAGAACTCCACTCTATAAATTTCATAGGACATCTCCCGATCTCAAAGCATAACAATTGGATGGGCCGGCATAAATAAATGGATTATTGTTGTGAGATAATCTTCTAAATAATAAGTAATTCTAAATCCCTCAGAGATATTAGTGATGTCACATAGGAACTTTCTTTTTTTCAATTCATTCATTATCTTTAGATTTTTATTCTTCGTATTTTGCAGGAATATTCAGCATGAGTTGTTTTTGACTAAGATGAGATTCCTCCCGACAATATTTTGTAGTTTTTTGCAGTTGTGGCACATGGGTATTTTGATGTAACTTCTTTAGCCTGCAGTATGACATTAGTTTATCATTCTTCTTCGAGTAGAGTGATGCGGTCCCATTTCCCTGTAGCCTGCGGCTCTTTCTCCAGGCTTAGTATTTTGTCTCTAATCTTTTCTTGTTACTCATAGTTTGAGTCATAAGCTGATTTTCTCTGAGATTTGCACATTTTGTGAATTACGTGACTTTTTCATTTAGTTCTATGTAATGTTTATCCTTATAATCAAATAATCTACAACAGATTAATAATTATGCTGAACCAAATGATTGCTATTTGAAGCATTAATAAATTTGGCCATGCGCAGGGTGCTTGTAGAAGATCGGATTATGGGCTCATCGTTCTAAAAAAAATTTGGCAAAAATCATCCCTTTTATCTCAAGATCAAGAACAAACCACCATTAGGGTCGAGTTCACACATCCATGATATATTGTCAGTGCTCAGATTTCAATACCCAACCTGACCAGTGGGTCTTATTGACCTAAACTAGTTAATTTGGGTCAGAAGAAGGGCGGTTTGTACAAGGACCATGAAACACGGATTTGTGAATTGAGCCTATTTCTGAGCTATGAAATCCATTAGATTACATGTGCCTATGTGTCTCAGGAGTAGAGTTGAGCACATATATTCGGATTCCGTCGCTGAATCTGAATTTGCCGTATTGGTGCCATATTGGTACCCTATTCGTTCTGAATTTGTTTGATGATCGGTTCAGAACATAATCAGTCATTTCTACTCCCATTGACTCCAATGACGTTTGGTGCACATTGCAAAAACAATATTCACGGCTGATTGTAATCAGAACCGAATTTTGAAAAATTCTCTCAACTCCACTCAGGAGCTCAAACATGTCCCCCTCCTCCTTTTTCTCCTTGTCCTGTGTGTGACTGCAGCAGGAGCTTCTCCCTGCTCTCTGCAGAAGGACAAAAGATTGCTAAGATCCACCATTACGTAAGGGGGTATGGTCGGTCCTCAAGTGAATATAAAATTGTTCTTAACGAGATTAACCCCTTTACTGGATTTCTACAAGACAAGCTATTTCATGGTAATGCAGAAAATGCTGCAGATTAACAAACCATGAGGACAAATATACTTCTTGTTGCATGGCCATATTGCAATTGTTTTTTAACCACCGTTAGTTGACATAGTAATGTTTTCATCAATCCATCACTATTATAATGAATTCAAGGCTGGATAACTAGGTTTTCTAGATCTCTTGATGCTCATGAGATTGTCATTTTCCTACTCTGAATTTTATAGAACTAATTTTTTAGGCTCTGTGCTCAGAAACAGCTTCTTTTCCAGGTAGATTCCGATAGGAAAGCATCACAAAGGCGCAACATAAAATGAGTATAGTGCACAGCAAGGTCAAAATGACATTGCTGTGCACATGTTCCATCTTGGCACTTCTTTTAAAAGCTCTAGGGTTTCCTAACTTTGAAGCAGAAAAAGAAGTGACATGCTCATCCTTCTATAGCATAAAGGGTAGACGGCTTTCTTGTAGAAGCCACCTGCTCTCTATACTTAAGAGTTAAAGTTGCTGGTGGTAGAGTCATCACAAGGACAAGAACCAAGCTGCAGGAGAAGCCGCCTCAGGACAATTTCACCGGTGGCTCTGCATGGGAAGGCACGGCTGCTGCATCCACTGGCATGTAAATGACTCCATGTGCACTCCCCCTAAGATGTTTTTCTTTTTTTTAGGACATTCCGTTCTGCAGATTCTGCTTCTTAGATAGATGTTTTTATCATTTGCATAAATTATGATGGTAAAGGAAATATATAAAAGTAGTTTTGTTACTACTGGTAAAACAACTACAAAAAAAAGCCAAAACAAAATAGAAGCAATGAATATGATACAGATCTCTTTAACTTTATGGATGGATGATTGGTGGTAGCTTGAGCCTAATTGCACGTTAGTTTCCTTTCAACTCTTTTATACTCGGCAGACTTTCATTCCTTTGTAACAGCTTTTATGCTGCAGTATGCCTTATATATAAAGGAAAAGAAAAAAGCAGTTTTCCATAGTATAGTATATTGTTCTTACCTATACAAACAGGCATGTTCAAAAGAGACGTGCAGTAAGGCTGCTGTCTGCGAACTCATGCGGGTGTATTTTCAAAGGGAACCTGTCACATAGAAATTGTAAACAATCTGTTCCCAGCAGGATACAGAGCCGGAGGAACTGAGCACTTTTGTCATGATCTCAGTGCGGGTTTAACTCACACACATGGGGTTAATGTCTGGAACCAGTGCTGATGACTGGCATTTCTGGGGTTAAAGGTTGTGATCCTGGTGCAGGCTTACCTGCACACCTGGGGCTATGAATGTGGCCTCTCCCTGGTTCTGGGAGAGGCTTCTTATAGCCTCAGGATGCTCCCATCCCCCGTCAGTTATACTTTCACCCTTGGCATTGTGTGGTGACCCCTGAGTGCGTTTGTGCTGTGTTCTGGTTGCTTGATTCTCTGTGTACGACTCAGTCTGTTCTCTGGATATTGCTTTGGATTCTGCTTGGTACCTTCTATGTCTGTTTGGTTTTGACCCCTGCTTGGCCACGACTATCCGTCCTGTCTCATCCCTGGTACTTTACTGATATCTCTGTGTATAACCTCCATTTTGCCTGACTCTGAGTATTTCTGTATAGTGTCCTGCTATCTCTGAAAGCAGGACGCTAAGCCCCACCCCCTTGCAGTCTGTATACTATGAGTTATTTTTAATGGTTTCAACACTCCAATTAATATAATATATACTGTATCCTTACTTGCAGGGAGGTAAGCAAAAGGTCACTGAAACTTCCTTAAAGGGAATCTGTCACCCCTTTTTTGAGATATCATATAATGATATCATTCAATTGTGTGCCACATAAGGATTCTCATAGTACTTTTGCTTCCCCCTGACCCCACACCTTTCATGCATAAATACCTTTTTTATATCGGTTCAGATGTAAGTAAACTGCCGCTGTCCGGTCCGTTGGGCGGGGCTTATTCACCTGCTCCCCCCTCCCTGTCTTGCTCTACGTATTTCTTCTTGTGTAGAGCAAGACAGGGAGGGGGGAGCAGTTGAATAAGCCCCGCCCATCGGACCGGACCGTAGCAGTTTACATACATCTGAATCGATATAAAAAAGGTATTTATGCATGAAAGGTGGGGGTCAGGGAGAAGCAAAAGTACTAAGAGAATCCTTATGTGGCACACAATTGAATGATATCATTATATGATATCTCAAAAAAGGGGTGACAGATTCCCTTTCTGATAAAGGAATGTAAATTACTGGTCATTTGTTTCTCCATCAACAAAGGACCATTGATATTCAAGGCAACTACCCTAATTAGATTGGGTGTGTAAACGTTACCAAGGATGTTATCTTGTGCTTCGACGCCCCTCCTCCAGCTTGCTGTATTTCTGCCATGTGGCACACATGAGGCCCCCTCCTCTAGCTTCCTGTATTATATACTGGTTAAAACAGGTATTGAGGGGATGTGTTTATAGCCAATGGACAATAGACTTGTGACATCATTCCCCACATGGTGGGGCTGGACACACCTTTTAGCTGGACATTTAAAAGAACCAGGACACATGTGCTCAGTCTCTTTTTGGCTCCTGGAGGATGATTGGTTGACGTCTATCTGACTAATGTAACGTATGAATAATGCTTGTTTCTGATTAATGCATATGTATTTAGAGTTTTATACTGTTTATTATTTGATCTTATCACTTATTAAGTAAATCAATTTAGTAAATTCAATTCTTGTGTGAGCATTTTCTTATTCATTACAATCCATTGGAACCCTTACAATACACAGTCACATGACCGTAGGTCCTGTGACTGCTTGCTAAACTTCAGCATCCACAGGTCCTGTGTATCTGTACTTTCCGGCTGTACCTGACCCCGGGCCCCCCTACAGTGCAGGTGAGTCCCTGCTCAGCAGAGGCTGCACGTCGGCGCTGACAGGATCCTGACTTTATAACTGACCGTTAAGTTTTTGGGTTTTTTTTTCTTTCTCTGCTGAGAAATATGGATCCCATACAATCTCTTGCTGAGCAAATGAAAAATCTGAGTCAGATGTTTCAGGGTTTATCTCTGGAGCAGCAAGCTCTGGCTCGTTCTCAGCAGCAGGTTTCTGAGACAGTGCGGGGGGCTTTAGCTGCTGGGTCTCTGGGGGCTGGGGCGAGTGATGTTGTTTTGGTGTCCCCAGAACCACCTGTTAAACTGCCTGATTTCTTTTCTGGGAACAAAAAGGAGTTCAGGGCCTTCATGGAGGGGTGCAAACTCTTCTTTAGTTTGAGGCCACGTTCCTCTGGGGACGAAAGTCAGAAGGTTGGGGTCATTATGTCTCTGTTAAGAGGGTCCCCACAAGCTTGGGCTTTCTCCCTTCCTCCCACTGCCCCTGAGAGAGTGTCTGTGAATGCATTTTTTGAGGCCCTCGGGCACATATATGATGAGCTGGACCGAGTGCGATTGGCAGATCACATGGTGATGAGTGTCTGTCAGGGGAAACACTCGGCTGAGTGGTTTTGTACAGAATTCTGCCGCTGGGCTGCAGAGGTCTCTTGGGACGACACCGCACTCCAAGGACTCTTTTGCAGAGGCTTGTCCGAGCGGTTACAGGATGCCTTGGCATTACATCCCCCACCTAACTCACTCGAGGACGCCATGACCCAGGCCGTCCGGATGGACCGCAGGCTGCGGGCCAGGGGAGTGATGCAGGCAGAGACTCCATTGTTCCCTAGTGGAAAAAAGACTGTTTCTGTGCCCATGTACGTAGGGGCTCTCTCCCTGAAGGAAAAAGAGAGACAACGCCGGAGAGAAAAGCAGTTATGCTTCTACTGTGGTAAAACGGGACATTGGAAAAGGGAGTGTCCTGATTGTCCATCCTCAACCCGGTCGACGGGAAATGACTAGGTCTGGGTAGTCAGCGGGGAGACTACTCAGACATTCAGGTACCCTTTTCCTCATTTTCTAAGGTGTTGCTTCATGTGGAACTGTTAGTGGACGATTGTTGTTTACCCTCTACAGCTTTTGTGGACTGCGGATCATCCATCAATCTCATTGACTCCCAATTGGTCACACGCTGTAAGATACGGACAGTTAGACTTAAGGTTCCGATCAAAGTGGTGGACATTGACTCCTCCCCCTCACTAAAGAGGGAATTCTCTTTATATCTGACTTGTTTTCGCTCAAAGTGGGCGCTACCCATGTGGAAAAATTAAGTTCTTTGGTTCTGGACAATCTACCAGCAGGATTGGTGTTGGGCATGCCCTGGTTGCAACGCCATAACCCAATCATTAACTGTTAAACGGGGGAGATTGTTCAGTGGGGGTTTAATGATTCGATGTTATGTGATAAGTCTGCACTATTGGTTGAACCTGTTAAATCTGTATCTGTGTCATCTGTCGAGCTGGAAGGTATTCCGGAGTACCTGAAAGAATTCGAAGATGTGTTCTCCGAAAGCGAGGCCTGACATTGCCACCACATAGACACTTTGACTGCGCTATCGAGTTAGTCCCAGGGGCTAAATTGCCTAAAGCCTGTCTGTTTAATTTATCTGGCCCTGAGCGCTTGGCCATGAAAGATTACATTGCTGAGAGTCTTCGCAAAGGACACATACGTCCCTCAGTCTCACCTGTGGCGGCAGGGGTTTTTTTGTAAAGAAAAAAGATGGTGGTTTACGTCCCTGCCTCGATTTTCGTGAGCTCAAGATTACTGTACGAAATACGTACCCCCTTCCGTTGATTCCCGATTTGTGTAACCAACTTTCAGGGGAAAAATGGTTCTCCAAGCTGGATCTTCGGGCGGCATATAATTTGATAAGGGTCCGGGAGGGGGATGAATGGAAAACCGCGTTCCTCACGACCGAGGATCTGTTTGAAAATTTAGTCATGCCGTTTGGTCTTACCAATGCCCCAGCCATATTTCAGAATTTCATCAACGTGGTATTCTCGGATCTCATTGGTCGTTTTGTTGTTATTTACTTAGACAATATTCTGATATACTCTCCCGACAGTCAATCTCATCTGAATCATGTACGAACCATTCTCCAAAGACTGAGGGAAAATCATCTGTATGCCAAATTGGAGAAATGTGTGTTTTTTTATTCAAGAATTGTCTTTTTTGGGATTATTTGTGTCTTGTGAGGGTTTTCGCATGGACCCCAAGAAGGTGCAGGCCATTGCGGATTGGGTGCAACGCCGAGACCTTAAGGGTCTTCAGTGCTTCTTGGGGTTCGCCAATTATTGCCGCAAATTTATTCGGAGGTTTTTACAGGTGGTCAAACCACTCACAGATCTTACTTGTAAAGGTGCGGATGTGAGAAACTGGTCCTCGCTCGCAAAAGAGGCCTTTGCGACCCTGAAAAGAAGCTTTATGTCTGCTCCCGTGTTAGTACAGCCACATCCATCCAAACCATTCGTCGTGGAAGTGGACGCCTCTGAGATGGGGGTGGGGGCGGTGTTGTCCCAAGGGCCTGCCACTCTAACCAACCTCAGGCCATGTGCTTTCTTTTCCAAGAAGTTCTCTGCTGCGGAAAGAAATTACGACGTAGGCAATAGAGAGCTTCTTGCGGTCAAATTGGCGTTTGAAGAATGGAGGCAATTTTTGGAGGGGGCCAGTCACCCGGTTACGGTGATCACAGATCACAAAAAATTTGTCATACATTGAGTCTGCTAAAAGACTAACGCCCAGACAGGCCCGTTGGTCACTTTTTTTTCCCTTTTTTCAGTTTACGATTACATTTCATCCAGGGTCTAAGAATGTCAAGGCTGACGCCTTATCACGCAGTTTTCAGCCAGTGTCGCCCCCTGAGCCACCGTCCTCCATTCTTCACCCTGGGGTTGTGATAGCAGAGGTCTCGTCTGAATTGGAACGGGAGATTCAGGGGGCCCAGTCGTAGGCCCCGGCGGCCAAGCCGGAGGGGAAGTTGTTTGTCCCAGAGCAACTTCACCTGGAACTCTTGCAGGAGTTCCATGAATCCAAGCTGAGTGCTCACCCTGGTATTTCAGCCACGCGTCTGGCGGTGGCTAAGATCTTTTGGTGGCCTACCCTTGGTTCGGACATAAAAAAATTCATTGCTGGTTATGGGGTCTGCGCTCGTTCTAAAAGCTCTCTTAGCCGGCCGGCAGGGGAGCTGATGCCCTTGGCAGTGCCCGAAAGACCATGGACTCACTTATCCATGGATTTTGTTACCAATCTCCCTCCATCTAAGGGTAATACAGTGGTATGGGTAGTGGTGGACAGGTTTTCTAAGCAGGCTCATTTTGTACCCCTACAACCAAAATGTGAGCACATATTCTAATAAATAGATATAACTATATAGAAATGAGATCACCATAAATGATTTTTTGATTCAATACAAAACTTATTTAGTAAAATACTAACAATGTCTATGATAACAAGTCATAACAGAAAAATATTTTTTTGTGAGAATTGATACACAGCGTGAAACCTCATCACAGAACCCATGAGGGACTCACTGAACGATGAACACCTAGAAGTGGCTGAAGGTTCAAATAAATCAGCAACTGACTATATATTATAGAAGGTGCTTTAACAATATAAGTGTCTAAATATACCACCTCTATTCCAGTTACAAAGAACCTTAGGCACCAGTATTAGTCATAAGTAGATATGCATATGTCAGAACTGCATAGTCCTTGCAAAATAATAATAGAATAGTATAAATAACACTACCACTGAATGGCTAATAATCAGTCCAGACACATGTCTAACAAACAGCCCAAATAAATTATCTAAGCATACCCACTAATGAGGGTGAAGTATTATACCTGAAGTCATGGTGCCGACAGCAAAAGGTAGGTGCCCCTGCAGGAGTCCCACTCCGCAACCTCGACGTACGTTTCGCCCTAAACAGCTTCGTCAGGAGGCATGGCTAAATGTTAGATAGGGTAACTTATATAGCTAGTAAAAATTGGACGATAGAGAGCAGCTGAACAAAAAATCGCTCAATACCACCTCAATTAATCCGCTCTATACCGATAGGGCAATTCCTGAGGACACGCCGCATCTGCTCTAACGAACAAACTTATCAACAGGGAAAAAATCTCTCTAATAGATTTCTGGAAAAAGGTTATAAGCTTAGGGACATTAACAAAGGTTATAATAGGGCGACTAAAATGGACAGACAGGGACTCCTGTCGTATAAATCTTAAACTATCTCTAATAGATCTCAAGTTAATGATACAAAACTACGTTTTATATCCACTTTTAATTCTAACTGGAGATAAATTCAAAACATCCTTTCAAAAAACTGGTCCATCCTTTTGACAGATAGAGATTTAAAATATAATTTACCCCCGACTCCATCTATTACTTGGAGGAGATCATGCACTCTTAGTGATATGCTAGCAAAAAGTCATTATGTTCCACCTAAAGTGAGTCCTTTTCTCTTTGGCAGTAAAGATCCACCATGGGGATCTTTTCCTTGCGGTTCTTGCTCTGTATGCAAATATATCCCTAAATGCACACAATTTCTTAATGATAGGGGTGATAGGACATTTAATATTGTCCACCATATCACTTGCAATACAGAATCTGTTATATATCACCTCACGTGCCCCTGTGGTTTGAGATATATAGGTATGATCACTAGAGCTCTTAAGGTCAGAATTCGGGAACACGTGAGGGATATAATTAATGCAAAGAAAGAAAAGGACTCTGATAAATTGAAAAATGTTCCCAGACATTTTTTTGACTTTCATGGCTGCACCCCCAAGGGGTTAAAAGTATGTGGCATAGACCACGTTTACATGGGAATAAGAGGAGGAGATCTCAAGCGGAAACTGTTGCAGTTGGAATCAAAGTGGATGGTCACATTGAACACTGTTAGACCACATGGGCTCAATGAATCTATTAGCTTCAAGTCTTTTTTGTAACTCAGCCTTATGTGACATATTATTGTGTGGTCACATTTTGTGCTTTTTAGGTATTTCTAGGGTTCCGTTTAGTTTTTACATGTGTGTCTTATACTAATGATGATTGTGATATATGTCTTTTCAGTTTTTGCTATGATACTACGTAAACCTTTGTGATTTATAAGATAGACGTGATGATGCTGCCTATTCATGTTTGGATTGCCAAAAGAGATGGGAGAAATTTCATTACGAGAAAAATATTGCTACTGGAAATGAAATATTGGACTACATTGATAAATTCTACAGTGTGTCGGCGTTTAGATATATTATTGTGATAGTATGGATTACATGTGTCAATTATATTTAATAATTTTTGTTGTAATCTCGGATAGAGACATATTGTAATCCTTTAAAGCTGATAATGGTTCTTGAACCTGTGTATATTGCTTCCCATCGGTAGAAGGGCAGCTCGCTACCAACATGTCCATTTAGATACGTCATGCTTGTGAGCTGCCTACTGATGTCTGGATTACTAAAAAGATGGGCAATGATATCATTGTGAAAAAATTTTTTTACAACGTGTTGGTTTTTTGATATCTTTTTGTGATATAATGGATTGCATGTACTAATTATGAAAAACATCTAGTATTTATTGTTGCAATCTTTTATGGTGATATATTGTGATTCTTTGAAGTCCAACTTTAATGGTTCTTGAACCCATGCATTTTGTGTCCCACCAGTGGAAGTGCTGCTCGCTATCAGTGTGTCCATCCAGACGCGTTGTTTTAACGCTGTCGCGGCCTGCGGTGTTGACTGAGTTTGTTTTTGCTAATGTTCACACTTGATCTTGTTGGTCATTTCAGTTTTTTGTGTGGTCAGCCAGCCCGGCTGGGCTGTGCTGAATTTCCACACTTATTTGCCAAATTGTCTTTTTTGTCCCTTATTGGATTGGCCTCTTTTTGCTCTGTCTCAGAATATTTCAGAGTGCTAATATAGTGGGAGAAGTCTAGTGACTTCAGGGTTTATTTTGCTATCAGTTGTGTTGGACATTTCTGTAGGGTTTTTTGGCAGATTGCAGACAGTATCTTTCCTTTCCTGTCCTTTCTAGTTAGTTTGGCCCCATCGTTTGCTCAGCCTATTTTCCTGCCTTTGTTTGTGTTTTCATCTTGTTTAACCGTCAATACATGTAGGGGGCTGTCTCTCCTTTGGGATCTGCTCTGGGGCAGTTAGTTTTCCTCTTTTCCTGCTTTAGGCTTATTTAGTTCTCCGGTTGTGACGAGGCATCTAGGACCACCGTAGGAACGCTCCACGACTGCTGCTAGTTGTATGTTAGGATCAGGGGTCTGCAGTCTGCATAGTTACCAACCTCTTTGGTTTTCTGATACTTAGCTTGTTTATTTTTTTATTTCCTCCTCGGCTACTCGTTCATAACAGTTCTGGTTCCTTGATTCTCTGTGTACGACTCGGTCTGTTCTCTGGATATTGCTTTGGATTCTGCATAGTACCTTCTATGTCTGTTTGGTTTTGACTTCTGCTTGGCCCTGACTATCCGTCCTGTCTCATCCCTGGTACTTTACTGATATCTCTGTGTATGACCTCCGTTTTGCCTGACTATTTCTGTATAGTGTCCTGCCATCTCTGAAAGCAGGACGCTAAGCCCCGCCCCCTTGCAGTCACATGACCGTAGGTCCTGTGACTGTTTGCTAAACTTCAGCATCCACAGGTCCTGTGTATCTGTACTTTCCGGCTGTAACTGACCCCGGGCCCCCCTACAGTGCGCGTGAGTCCCTGCTCAGCGGAGGCTGCACGCCGGGGCTGACAGGATCCTGACAACTTTAATATACATAATTGTGGGAAAAGATTCAGGATACCTTTGTACTGTAGTCATTTAAACCCTGCCTGTCAGATCAGACAACTGTTCAAAAAAAGCTGAGACATAACAATTTTTCTGGTCATTATAGGACTGGCTGCCTGCATTTTTCACCAGTTTTATCTTCTGCAGGCTTTATTTCTAATTCTCAGCAGTATCAGAGCTTTTGTGTGGAGACAAGCTATCATATCTCCCATTACTGATTCCCTGTCTCTATAGGTACTGTCACACTTAGCGATGCACCAGCGATCCCGACAATGATATGACCCGGTCAGGATCGCCGGTGCATCGCTCAGTGGTCACTAGTGAGCTGCCAAACAGGCAGATCTCACCAGCGACATAGCAGCGGTCGGCGGTCGCTACTTACCTGTCAGACGAGGCGATGAAGACGTCCTCCTGCCCGCATCCACGCATCGCTCGTCGCCACAGCAGGAAGCTGATGACGAGAAATGGCCCAGGCCGTTCTCGCGCGATCAGCGATAACCAGCGGGGGAGCTGGTCGGAGGCAAGTGTCACACATAGCGATATCGCTAGCAATATCGCTGCTGCGTCACAAAACCAGTGACGTTAGAGCGATATTGGTAGCAATATCGCTTAGTGTGATGGGCCCTTATGTAGTATATGTTTAGCAGAAGCATGGAGAACATTATACAGTAGTACCAAGCAGTGTGGCTGTGAGTTCAGCTCTGGTGTGAGAAAAACCACTTAAAGTGAACCTGTCATCAGGTTTGACCGATAGGAGTTACGGTCACTGCCTTTCAGGGCTTGTCTACAGCATTCTATAATGCTGTAGATAAGCCCCCGATCTGAACTGCAACAGAAGAAAAATAACTTTTATTACCTCACCTGGGGGGCAGTTCGGTCAGATGAGAGTTGCAGGTCCTGGTCCGGTGCCTCCCATTTACTTGAGATGCCACCCTCCTGCTTGCTTCATGATTCCCAGGAATCGCACTCCTACGCAGGCGTACTTATGTGCCCTGTTGAGGGCAGACAAAAAGCACTGCAGTGCGCAGACGCCAGGAAAGGTAAGAGAGGCCAAGCACCTGTGCACTGCAGTACTTTGCTCTGCTCTCAACAGGGCACATACAGTAAGTACGCCTGCACAGGAGTGTGATGCCGGGGAGCCATGAAGCAAGCAGGTCAGATTGGGGCTTATCTACAGCATTATGGAATGCTGTAGGTAAGCCCTGAAAGGCAGTGGCCGCATTATTGGCCAAAACAGCTGACAGGTTCTCTTTAATGGAAAACAGCACAGCTGACAAGTGCAGACAGAAGCATATTCTGCTTAAATTGTTATTTTGTGCATAATTTGTGGAAGCTGCAGTAACTATTTAAACCTCGGCTGGTTCTGGGCTCATGAGTGCAGAGGTTGGTCTTATTCAGAAACTTATAGCTTAAGGCTAAGTTCACACGTTGCGGAATTCCCTCGGAAATTACTGCGAGAATTCCGGAATTCCATTCCGCGGGAAAATCGCATTTAAATCCCCGTGATTTTCCCATGGAAAAACTAGCGTTTTGCAAGCATAATTAGCTTGCAGAATACTAGCATTTTACAAGCGATCTGTAGCATCACTTGGAGAACTGATTGACAGGTTGGTCACACTCGTCAAACATAATGTTTGACAAGTGTGACCAACTTTTTACCATTGAGGCCGCCAATGCAGCATCAGTAGTACAGTAGTAAAAGATCTAATGTTAAAAATAATAAAAATAAAAAATCGGGTTATATTCACCTTCCGACGTCCCATGTAGCGTCCCCAGGCCTCCGCGATGGTCCGACAGGTCCCGTTCCCAGTGATGCATTGCGGCAATGACCTTTTTTGGATGTTGCGGTCTCGCGAGACCGCTACAGCATCGCGAGACGAGACGTCAGCAAAGGTCATCGCAATGCATCACTGGGAACGGGAGCTGCTGCGTGAATTGCTGAAGCCTGGGGACGCCGCGCGGGACATCGGAAGGTGAATATAATCCGATTTTTTTATTTTAATTCTATTTTTTACAGGGATCTGGTACCCAGAGCCCGGAAGACAGTCTCCACTCCTCCGGACCGTGGGTACCATCCGCAAATGTTCTGCTTACTTTTCGCATGGTGGGCACAGAAACATGCGGAAAGTAAGCAGAACAATGCTTTCCTATGTGGGCGGAATCGCCGCAATTCCACAAATTAATGAGAATGTTGCGCATTTTTCCGTGATGCGATTCCACCGCGCAGCATTAGCACAGCATTGCGGAATCCCATAGGATTGCATGGGATGCTGTTTATTTGCATTTTCGTGGCAAAATCGCGCGGTGAAAACGCGAAAAAAAACACGACGTGTGAACGCAGCCTTAAAGTATTCAGAGATTTACAGATTTACAGCGTTAAAGGGGTATTCCCATCGCCAAGATCCTATCCCAATAGGTGTAGGTGTAATAACAATTTTAACAAATATCTCAAATTAGAAATGTAGTATAGTTCTTCTGATTCACTATGTCGTGTGCAAGGTATTGCAGTAGCTAAGTTATCAATGGTTAAGATCACTCATGTAGTGACAGTTAATTAGTTGTTATTGGTTATAACCATGGATACCTAAGCTACTGCAATGCCCTGCACATGGGGTAAGCGACATAGCGAATCAGAAGAACTATACTGCTGTAGATTTCTTATTGGGGATCCTGGAGATGCAAATACCCCTTTAACTCCATAAGGATGTAGATGTCAGACATGATGTAGAACATCCTACAGACGCCTAAATCCTAAACCCAAAATAAGTCAATATATATATCAAAATAGAATATCAATAAGCTCAGCTTATTTTGATTCAGAGAAAATTGTGAAAGCAGTATGGCATTTTCATGTGGACAGTTGGGTTCTTAGTTTTCCATGACAATAATCTTAATTTTTTTATTGGCACACTGGCAGTTAAGGGGCCTTATTCCTGCTGCACCTCACGCTCCTGCTTTTTACACAGCCTCCTCCTGCCCCTCATGCTCCTCCTTTATACACAGCATTTTTCTGCAGCAAAGCTTTTCTCCTTTATAGTCGCCTCCTCCGGCAGCACCTCACACTTATCTTTTATATACAATTGGAAACACTTGATCCCGAGAGAAATTGCACTAATTGCAGGAAAGCGTATCATATATACAGCCTACTTCTTCTGCAGCACCACACAGCGGTGTTATCCATGAGGCTCCTCCCTTTCCGTTGACGTCATGCCTCACAGGAACAACCATTCTAGACACGACGGAGATAGATGTGGCCTGTGCCTGCCGCGCACTGATACTCTGAAGGAGGCGGCCCTGATTGTAGCTTGGAGCGGCTAGAACGTCGCAGCCGGTGAATTTTGCAGGGTGGCATTCTAGGTGAATTTGTCTCCACCCGT
Organism: Dendrobates tinctorius; assembly: GCF_039654945.1. NCBI lineage: Eukaryota > Metazoa > Chordata > Amphibia > Anura > Dendrobatidae > Dendrobates > Dendrobates tinctorius. Next base: position 1,035,440 of record NW_027361717.1, read on the forward strand.
GTGCACTAACCACGTGGGCCATGTGGACGGGGCTTTGCGTGTGGAGTTAATGTGGCTATGCAGAGTGGGTGGGGCTATGTGGAGTGGGCATGGCTTGATATATACACACACACACATACATACACTCAGCTTTATATATATGGATAATGGCCACTACACTGTTTATCTTCAGCCACTGCAATATTGGATGAAAACCGATCAGTGTGCCAAGGGTGAACCCCACTCATGTGATATTGATGAGCTATACTAAGTACAGGTGCAAAACAACATATTTTCCATCCAAGTGTGATCTGACATAACATCAATTCGCACTCGGACCAATGTTATTCTATGGGGCCATGTACATGTTAGATTTTTTTTTCTCAGACAGAGTCTGGCAAAGGGAAAAATTGCAGCATGTCCTAGAGTAATTGAATATTCAGATTGCACTCAGCCATGCAAGTCAATGACTTGGATGACACATGACTGCAGTGCGATTTTCATGGATTGACAAAATGGAGAAGATGGAGAAATTTTTTTCTCCATCTTCTCTTCATCCAAAAGAATCAGATCACACTCTGATCAACTCTGACGTGTCATTTGCATAATTGACCCGATGAGATAATCCACGGTCATAATACAGAAATTCACAGTCAGCTATATGTAGAGTGAACCACCAGTATGGAAATACAAATGGAAAATTGCTGCCAGATATAAAGTGCAAAAAGATATATATATATATATATATATATATATATATATGAGTGTATGGTCACAAAGAGACCTTCATGAAGTAAATATATATGTATACATATATATACACACAGGTACAACAGCAAATATCTCTCAAAAGATAAATGATATACAATACAAGGTGCATTATGTGTGGACCAAAAAACGGACCTAAACAAAATATATATAGAGAGATATGTATAAAATGGCAGCAGTGTTTTTACCAGTAAGATTCAGAGGTTCAAATATTCAATGTAGACATATAGGGCAATATATACATATAATATCAAGGACCAACCTGGCTGGAATGTGAACAGGGAGACCCCAACGCACATCATTTCGCTTAGTTGCTTCATTGGGGGGCGTAATATCCCACATCATCCCGTCAGCCAGGGCCATCGGACTACTACCACTAATATCCCACATCATCCCTTCAGAGCCACCGGACTACTACCCCTAATATCCCACATCATCCCGAGCCACCGGACTACTACCAATAATATCCCACATCATCCCGAGCCACCGGACTACTACCCCTAATATCCCACATCATCCCGTCAGCCTGGGGTCAGAACTAGTGTTGAGCTTTCCGATACCGCAAGTATCGGGTATCGGCCGATATTAGCTGTATCGGAATTCCGATACTGACTTCCGATACTTTTATCGTATCGGATACCGGAATCGGAAGTTCCCATAAAGCTATCAGCCTGCTCTATTTGATTCAGCCAATGGGAATCCTCAGAAGTGTGGGCACATCCTGTTAAGCATGTTAACTATTGGCATGGCTGTGATTGGCTGCTGAAATGACATCATCATGATGCGCGGTCTGTACCGACTGCGGGGGTCTGTGCCAACTGCGGGGGGTCTGTGCCGACTGTCGTGGGTCTGTACGGGCCTGCCGGGGGTCTGTGCCAACTGCCGGTGGTCTGTGCGGGCCTGCCGGGGGTCTTGTGTGTGTGCAGGCATCGTCCGATGGGACTACAAGTCCCATCGGGCGATGCCTGCTACCATGACAGTGATTGACACATTAGCCAATGATGGGACAGTAGTAGTCCCATCATCCGGCTAATGTGTTGAATGTAAAAAAAAAAAACATACATACTACATACATACATGCTACATACATAATACATACATAATACATACTACATATATGCTACATTCATACAACATACATATATACTACATACATGCTACATACATACTACATATATACATACTACGTACATACTATATACATACTACATTCATACAGCATACATACATACTACATACATACTACATACATGCTACATACATGCTACATACATACTTCATATATACATACTACATACATACTACATTCATACAGCATACATACATACTACATATATACATATTACATATATATTACATTCATACTACATACATACATACATACTACATACATGCTACATATATACATACTACATACATACTACATACATATATGCTACATACATGCTACATATATACTTACTACATACATACTATATAAATACTACATACATACTACATATATACTACATACAACATACATACTGCATACTACATACATGCTTCATATATACTACATTCATACAGAATACATACATACTACATACTACATATATACTACATTCATACAACATACATGCTTCATATATACTACATTCATACAACATACATACTGCATACATACATACTACATTCATGCAACATACATAGATACTACATATATACTACATTCATACAACATACATAAATACTACATACATGCTACATACATACAACATGCTACAGACATAGAACATACATGCATACTACATACTGCATACATACAACATACATACATTCATACAATACATACATACTACATACAATACATTCATATATTCATACAATACATACATATAGACATACAGTACATATAACATAGAGAACATACTCACCAATAGTTGTCACATTGTTCCCCGAAGCCAGTGTCATCTAAGGAAAAATATGAAAATAACAAACAAGCCATATACTCCCTGATCTGCAGAAATCCACGCGTGTCCCATGCCGATCTCCCATGGAGAGCAGCAGCATCAGCTGATGCGACTGCTCTCTAGGGGCTCAAGGAATCCCGTGTCAGGAGGTAGATATCCTTCCGCACTGTATTCCTCCGCCACTGTAAAAAAATAGTCCCTAGTCTAACTTTTGGCATTGCTGTGTGAAAAAGTTCCCACGCAGCATTTGCCATAAAGTGAGACCAGGGACTATTTCTTTACAGTGGCGGAGGAATACAGTGTGGAGGGATACCTACCCCCGACACTGGATTCCTGAGCCCCATAGAGAGTGGTCGCATCAGCTGATGCTGCTGCTCTCCACGGAAGATCAGCGTGGGACACTCACTTGTGGATTTCTGCGGATCAGGTGGTTTGTTATTTTCATATTTTTCCTTAGATGACACTGGCTTCGGGGATCAAAGTGACAAGTAATGGTGAGTATGTACTCTATGTTGTATGTACTGTATGTATGTATTGTATGAATGTGTTGTATGTAGTATGTATGTTGTATGTCTGTAGCATGTTGTATGTATGTAGTATATATGTATGTTGTATGAATGTAGTATGTATGTACTATGTATGTATGTTGTATGTAGTATGTATGTTGTATGTAGTATATATGTATGTTGTATGAATGTAGTATATATATATGTTGTATGAATGTAGTATATATGTAGTATGTATATATGTAGTATGTATGTGGTATGTATGTATGTAGTATGTATGTAGTATGTTTTTTTTTTTTTTTTTTACATTCAACACAGTAGCCGGATGATGGGACTACTACTGTCCCATCATTGGCTAATGTGTCAATCACCGTCATGGTAGCAGGCATAGCCCGATGGGACTTGTAGTCCCATCGGACGATGCCTGCACAGACCCCCGCAGCCTGCACAGACCCCCGGACAGTCGGCACAGCCCCTCGGCAGGCCGGTACAGACCCCCGGCAGTCCGCACAGACCCACGGGCAGTTGGCACAGACCCCCGGCAGCCGGTACAGACCCCCGGCAGGCCGGTACAGACCCCCGGCAGTCCACACAGACCCCCGGGCAGTCGGCACAGACCCCCGGAAGGTCCGTACACACCCCCGAGAGGCTGTACAAGGACAGAAAAGGGTTTTCCTTATTCCGATACCGGAAGTCCCATAGACTTGAATGGGACTTCCGGTATCGGAATCGGCGATACCCGATACTTTTTTTTAGATCGGCCGATCCAATCCGATACAATATTTTTCAGTATCGGCTGGTATCGCTCAACACTAGTCAGAACCAGAGCGCTGAGTGAAGCGGTCCTAACTTCCATAGTGGGGATCCCTTTAAAAGAGGCCTGGTGTCAGAACCAGAGCGCTGAGTGGATTTGTCCTGACTTCCATACCAATAATCCCTTTCATAGAAGCCTGGGGTCAGAATCAAAGCACTGAGTGATTTACCCTAAGTTCCATACTGGAGATCCCTTTAAGAGGGAAGATGTGCCTATGAGATGGAGGATGTGTGATGGGTGTATGGGCATAGAAGGGGGGATTCATTTCTATCATGTGCTCTCTGCTCCTTTCTGGGGGGCAGACAATCCCTGGGATGCTAGATTTCTCCCACCCGGTCAGTGTCTGCAGAGGTGTTGTCATAGAGTGGAAAAACTGTTGCTCATAGCAATCAGTCACAGCTCAGCTTCTTTGAAACAGCTCTAGTGAAATGAAAGATGTTTTGTGATTGGTGATGCACACATATATACACACATACATTCAGTTTTATATATATATATAATTTGCTTATATAGCGCTATCATATATTACATATTATCACCCTGTCCCCATTAGGGCTCAAAATCTAAATTCACTATCAGAATGTCTGAGGAAACACAGATGTTGTCCTTGGTGGGATCTGAACCCAGGACCTCAGCGCTGCAAAGCAACAGTGCTAACCACTGAGCCAATCACTGAGCAGTTGGGGTGACTTTATTCTAAAAATATATTATTGAGCTGGAACAATACCTTTTAGATGTATTTCACATCCATTACGGATTAGTAAGTATCTTTATTGATTTGCATTATGATATTAATAGAACAGAACATCAGCACATTGGAAATCAAGCATGATACAATAAACTTCACAATAATTAAGCTCAAGCTGCTTACATTATTGATCTCTAGAGATAAGCATTTTCTAATAAAAGAATTAGTAACGGGAGAACAGTATTGTTCAATAAGAATTGTTCTGCATAGTTTTACCTTTGATTTACTGTCAAAACAGGTAAATCCTGATAGAAAATCCACAGTGAAGCAAACAGCATCCCCCTGACTGTTGCAGGCATATGTCTTTGACTGTAAAATAAAGGAAAAAATAAATAAATGAATCAATAAACGCATGGATACACATATACAATTTTATTTTACAGTACTGTGTATTCAAAGTGAACTGTTTAACCCATGAAAACTCAATCTATACCCAGAAGTCGGTCTTCCCAAGTCCTAACTTCACAGAATTAAGGTTTCCATATCTTGCACTGATGAAGGCTAAAAGGGCCAAATTAGCTGCATACAAGTTGCAAGAAAAAGGTTCTGTACTTAATATATAGAATATATCCGTTCTATATACATGTATAATTTGCATGCATAGACTTAAAGAGGACTCTTACATTGATGACCTTTCTTTAGGATGGGTCACCAAAGTCTGATAGTGGGGGTGCGATACCCGGCACCTTCACGGATCAGCTGATCCTGGCGTTGGGGGCGGCCGGAACTGCTCAGTTGTGGTGCTCATTTGTCTACCAACAGTAGTCACAGATGGATATTTAATATCTGCCCTATTTTCAAATCAATAGGGGGCAGATGAACAATTTCCGGCCACTATATAGTTGACAGAGCTGTGTTGACAGAGCTGTGATGTGCAGCTGCGCAACTAAGCAGTCCCGGCTGATGCCTACACTGGGAACAGCTGATAGGTGGGGGTGCCGGGTGCTACATTGATCTGAAATTGATAACCTATCCTAAGGATAGGCCATCAATGTTATGGACTCAGTTATCCCCTTTAAAGGCCTACCTCAGTATTTTTTTCATGTACCCCTTTCTTACTTACCATGTGTAAGTCTCACGAAAGTAGTAACAAACACATTGGTTGCTGTCTTTTCCTGGTTTCCGTAGCATTTCTGACCTGCTATGGTCACTGTATGAGGAGGAAGTCACTTTTGGAATTTTCTTTATGCAAGTCTATGCAAGGCTCACCAGTCTCATTCTGATTCTTATAGACTGACATTGATCGAGTAACCGCCACTCCTCACAGTGATCTGGAAGATTATAGATGTGGTCACATGCTGTTGGGGCTGAAACTTGGAGAAGATGGCGACCAGTGAGTACACTACTACCTTCAGGACACTTACACACATGATGGCTAACAAATGGGCTTTAACGACCGTCTCCACCAACTTTTCAAAAGTGATGATTCATTTTCTTTTTGAGAACTTGATATCGACCTGTAAGACTTTGATAGACATTACCCACATTACAAATGGACATCTTACTTTTCCAAATGACATTCGTTATTCCTATGTCTGCAGTTTTCTACTCTTAGATCTGAAAAATGTCAAATGACCTAAGACTATTTTAAGACTGGAACATTTCCTGACCTTGTTATGCCAATGAGGATTTGAAAAAGGTCCCCCAGCAATGTAAAATGTGAAGTCGCTAAAGGTTTCCTTTTCTGTAAATATATTGTTATATAGTGAACTTCTGCTTTGTACTGCTGACTTTCTTTACAGGTTATTAGACCTTCTTAATGGTTTATTACTTGGTATCATACTGGTAAAAGCTCTATGGATATTTAACTATTGAAGATTTTGACCTACAATTCACATAGAGCATTTTCCTACTTTATTGTTTCTTTCTATACCAACTTTACTTCTCATATATCTCTAACTGTAGTTTATCAAATGATGTTAGATTTAGAACCATGTAATGAAAAAAAAAACATTTTAAAACTGGGATCTATTGGTGGTGACCATATTATGTCATTATTCATTAACAGTCCAAAGATTTGTAGTAAGAAGGTAAAGAGCATAACATGCATAATAGTATAAATGTAACCGTTATTTCCTACAATGAGGTTATAGGAGGTGCACAGTTGGCAATAGCACCTCTGCCATGTAGGAAGACACCAATAATATAAATATCACAGAGTAGATAGGAGGAAATTTTTAGGACTTTGCCTTAGGGCACACTTAGGCTTCTGGATCTACATTTTTGAATACAGTTATCGTAAAGTCTTGTGGGAAATCTTATTTTTGTGATATGATCACATAGTGATATGATCATAAAAAAAACTGAGTAATTTTTTGGTATTTAATGGAGACATACCAGGATATGAAGGAGGTCCATGAGCTTGAACCTAGACTGATCACTCTTATAGAAAGCCCTCTCGAAATCTGAGTTGAGTAACCATATAGGAAGGGAGTGTTTTTGTTATGGGGATACTGGCAGAGATTCTCTTCTCACTGGAAACGTGAAAGTATTATACTTGATACTCTGACAAAAGAATATTTCAATCAATGTAATATACAGTGACTGCTAAGTTTGGTGGTTACACACATTATTGCTGCACAGTGATTGGTGGCTACACAACAGAGTGTAACTACAAAGCTAGATGGTTACGCATCTAAGTAGAGGCACAAAGCTTGGCAGTAGCTATTGGAAAGTGGAATCAATCTTTAACTGAAGCTCACAATAAGCTTACAGTAGAAGATTGCCAGCAACAATAGGATCAATCAATTGTCACTGCAAAGTGGATCCCACTTAGCACAATTATGGTTGCAGATAAGGGCACGCTAGCACAGTCTCAGGTCACCGTTCTAATCAGTACATCTTCCCTTACATGCTTCCACAATATGGGTTTAGGCTGGTAGTGGTCTGTGGACACTAGCAACATGCAGGGTTCTCTCCATATTCTAGAAGTATTTACTCCATCTGTCCTAATATAAAAGTATAAAAACTCTAGTATAAACTGTAGGTGGCGCTAGTAACCGTAGACAAAAGAGAGGAACACTTGCTGCAAATTAGGAACACACAACACCAATGTGATCAATAAAATACAAATAAATAAATAATTAAAATTTGCATTTAATAATGAACCCCTTTAGCTTGTAGTGAACTAGAAAATGCACACAAATAAATTGGATTGCTCCTGATTAGGTAGCTATTACCTTAAGGTGTAATCTGAGCAGATGTCTGGACTCCAGAGAACCAGTAAAGTAGTCCACTGCGCTCCCTGTAATCTATCACGTGACTGGTGACATCATGAAGGTCCTGTTGGCTCATCTCAAGCCACAGCTCCATATCATGCACACTGCACGCCGGCGCACCGCTGGAAGAGGGGAGCATGGAGTGTCTGTCACTGGCCGGGACAGCACTCCTGAAAAGCAGTGGTATTAACCCACGTTTATTTGGCAAATATCATTTCATCTGACTTCACATCAAGATATACAGCGCTCACTACTTTACTGGTTCTCTGGAGTCCAGACATCTGCTCGGAATACACCTTAAGGTAATAACTACCTAGTCAGGAGAAAACTAATTTATTTGTGTGTATTTTATAGTTCACTATAAGCTAAAGGGGTTCATTATTAAGTGCAAATTTGAATCATTTATTTATTAATATAAAAGTAGTTTAAACCAAGTCCACAACATATGCGGATAGTCAGGACTTTTATTCTCAACCTCTCTTTAGAAGAACCACCTCCAGCCACTGATCCTACAACTGTTCTCATTCAGGATAGTTGCTCTGCATTTTGACCATGAGGTGTTCCTAGCTGTGATCTGGTTCCACCTAGAACAATATCTGGAATTTTTGTAGTTAGTATAGGGCCACTCATAGTAGTCATCCTAGTCGCACTTTGGCCACAGCTCAACCCTATGAGTAATTATCTTCTAACTGCAAAAAGTTTAGATGCAGCGCTCGCTTAACGCTAAGATGCACCGATTTGATCAACTTTGAAAAATCATCAATGACCCCAGTCACACATTGTGTCCAAAGCCCTAAAATAATTCCCCAAACTAGGCGACATTATAGAAAATTAAACAAAAAACAATAGTAGATGCAAACATTTCTCTGTGTGATCACTTTTATATCTTAAAAATTTGCCTGAAGCTAATTTTTGGCAGAAATTTCTGTTTGCAAAAATTATTTTAACAAGGTTGTTTCTGCAGTATATATCTAGGTTTTTGCAGTTCACATAAAGCTGTATGGAATGGTTGCATAACATTTCTTGAACCTATGTACAGCTTGTGAAATGTCCCTAAAGTTTTAGCTGTTTAACATGTATAAAAGAAATGGCTACAAATGTCTGGTCATTAGCTCCTAAAATTTGCCAGGTATCATAAGGTTAAAATTCCAGTAAAGTGGTTTTATTTCTGAGCTTCTGCTGTTTCACCAGCACGATATAGAAATGTGTGCAATTCAAAACAAACCATTAGTGTTAATTGGCTGTAAAAATTGATTCAACCTCATAAAGCAAATCATTAATTTTAAGTGCTCGCTCTTCTTTATCCGTTATGATTTTTTCGATTTCCAATGATCTATTAAGCCATTAGGAAAACCATATACCATAGTTTGTGTTGATCACTTTTGCATATGGCAAGCGTGCTGTTCAGAAATAAAGGCAACTCTTTGTCACAATATATTTTCTTACATTTCCAATATATCTTGTCACGTCCGCCATGTCTGTTTGTCTCAAGAACTCCTGGAGCGATGTGCATGCGCATGTTTTGTCTGCTGTCCTGCATGTTCGCTAGAGCTGTGTGCAGACTCACCTCATGTCTGAGCTGCAGGATCCCTGCGTTTCTGCTCTGCCTTCTGTGATCTTCTCGTCATGTCTGGAGTCCTTGATCATGTGATGTTTCTTAAGATCCTGCACTGTCTGGTTCTGCAATCACCTCGTCATGTCTAGAATCCCGGATCATGTGTTCTTCCTAGGATCCTGCACTGGTTGGTTCGGTGATCATCTCGTCATGTCTGAAACCCTGATCATGTGACGTTTCCTAAGATCCTGCACTGTCTGGTTCTGCTATCATCTCGTCATGTCTAGAATCCCGGAAGTTCTCCCCTGGTCCTGACCTGGAGGAGGAGGTGCTATGCCCTATATCAGGCCGCCTCTTCCTATGCTCAGGGCCTGATTATTGTGTTGCTTCCCTGCAAGGCTCTGGATCTGTGGGGTTGCTCCCTCTATTCTGTGCCCTTGCACTTTGCTCTGTAGTGCGTCTCTGCACACGCTCCGTGCTCGTATTCCGCCTCTTGTCTTGTGTTGTCTCTCGTGCCATGTTTGTCTTTGCCTTGCTTTGCCTTGTAGTCCTTCTGCTGTTCTTTGTCTTAGTCTGTTTTGCTATGTCTCGCCTTAGCTATGCTTTGACTTGTAGTCCTTCCTTTGTTCTCTGCCTCACCTGTTTTGCCATGTCTTGCTTTGACTTGTAGTCCTCCCTGTGTTCTCTGCCTTGCTATTCCTTGCTTTGTGTTCCTCCCTATGGTCTCAGTCTTTGCTTGCTCTGCCTCGCTCTCTCCTATGGTGCTCTGTAGTGCTCCCTGGCACACGCACCATTTCTCCTCTCCTTAGTGCTCGTTTCTTTGTCTAGTCCCAAGGTCTTCCCTTGGCCCGGCTCTGGGCTTCTGCCTACGCTCCGCTGCTAGACTCTGTCCTCGCTCTGACCTGGCTCTGTTTCTGCTTGTTTTCCTTGCCTTGTTCCCTGCCTTGTCCTTGCATTGAACCCCGGCGTGGGTTCCCCTTGGCCGTCTCCTGTGCCTTAGTCGTGCCTCGTGCTGGCGTTACAGCCGTGTGCATTGGCCAGTGAGGTGTGCGTCCCTGCGTAGCTCTTAGCACGCAGCCCTGCTCTGAACCCTGGCGTGTCTCTACACGCACCCTGTCTTGTGCCTTGGCGTGTCTCTACACGCACTCTGTCTTGTGCCTTGGCGTGTCTCTACACGCACTCTGTCTTGTGCCTTGGCGTGTCTCTACACGCACTCTGTCTTGTGCCTTGGCGTGTCTCTACACGCACTCTGTCTTGTGCCTTGGCGTGTCTCTACACGCACTCTGTCTTGTGCCTTGGCGTGTCTCTACACGCACTCTGTCTTGTGCCTTGGCGTGTCTCTACACGCACTCTGTCTTGTGCCTTGGCGTGTCTCTACACGCACTCTGTCTTATTCTATGCTTTGGCGTGGCTACACACGCACCCTGTCTCGTTTGCGAACCTTGGCGTGTCCCCTACACACGCACCTCGCTTTGAACCCTGGCGTGTCCCCTACACACGCACCTTGCCTTGCACCTAGTCTTGAACCCTGGTGTGTCCCCTACACACGCACCTAGCCTTGGACCCTGGCGTGTCCCCTACACACGCACCTAGCCTTGGACCTTGGCGTGTTCCCTAAACACGCACCCTGCTTGGATATCTGTCGTGCCTCCTTGCCTGAACCCTGGTTTGCCTGCCGGATGCCCGGAACCTGCCGACCGTTGCCAGAGGTCCGGAACCAGATGACTGCGGCCTGATGTCCGGAGCTGACGTCCGCAGCCTGATCCCTGGACCCTGTCGGTTTGCCAGCAGTCCGGAGTCCGATGCCATCATGCCATTACCTGTGCCTAGGCGTGCCATCTGGCACGTACCATGTTATGGACCTTGGCGTGCCCACGCGCGCACCTTGCACGTTTTGCTTGTTTTCCCTGTATGTGATCTTGTGTTATTCTAATGAAGATACCTTGCACCTACGTCTAGTCTCGTCTTGCTTCCTGCTCGTCCTTGTCGTCAGACACACGTCTAGTGTCCCCTGAGCCGGCCGTCTGGTCCCAGCAGTCGTGGTGGCTCACCCCCTTGGTCTTGCCCCTGACACTCCCTGTATAGGGGGTGGATTCTCACAAGGTCAGCTCGCCCTCGGTGGGTGGGTGCCACGACCCAGAGGGTCCACTCAAAAAATGGGCTCAGCAGGAGCTGAGTCCGTCACAGTTAATCAGGCCATGGACTCCGCTGGTACCTCGGCTACCCGTCTGATGACCCGTCTGTTATAGAATCTGATCTGCTCTGTCTCCTGGACTCTCCTGAATATGGCGGTACCCCGGCCACTCTTCTGATGTAAATCAGACCTGGCCCTTGACCTCTGGACTCATTTGGAAATGATGGCAGCCAGAGTAAGAAGACTTGCTTGTCTAACCGCAGTCCTCCCCACTGGATCTTCATGTCTCGTTAGCGGCTCCTGTGTCTTGACCGGTGCAGGTGTCCGTTTCAGATGTCGGATCAACATTGTTGGAGTGGTTTGTACTAAACTCTGGTTTCTGCCGAAGAAAATTTTTTTTTTTTTCTTCTTTCCAGCCCCGGTAAGAGGGGGGTACTGTCACGTCCGCCATGTCTGTTTGTCTCAAGAACTCCTGGAGCGATGTGCATGCGCATGTTTTGTCTGCTGTCCTGCATGTTCGCTAGAGCTGTGTGCAGACTCACATCATGTCTGAGCTGCAGGATCCCTGCGTTTCTGCTCTGCCTTCTGTGATCTTCTCGTCATGTCTGGAGTCCTTGATCATGTGATGTTTCTTAAGATCCTGCACTGTCTGGTTCTGCAATCACCTCGTCATGTCTAGAATCCCGGATCATGTGTTCTTCCTAGGATCCTGCACTGGTTGGTTCGGTGATCATCTCGTCATGTCTGAAACCCTGATCATGTGACGTTTCCTAAGATCCTGCACTGTCTGGTTCTGCTATCATCTCGTCATGTCTAGAATCCCGGAAGTTCTCCCCTGGTCCTGACCTGGAGGAGGAGGTGCTATGCCCTATATCAGGCCGCCTCTTCCTATGCTCAGGGCCTGATTATTGTGTTGCTTCCCTGCAAGGCTCTGGGTCTGTGGGGTTGCTCCCTCTATTCTGTGCCCTTGCACTTTGCTCTGTAGTGCGTCTCTGCACACGCTCCGTGCTCGTATTCCGCCTCTTGTCTTGTGTTGTCTCTCGTGCCATGTTTGTCTTTGCCTTGCTTTGCCTTGTAGTCCTTCTGCTGTTCTTTGTCTTAGTCTGTTTTGCTATGTCTCGCCTTAGCTATGCTTTGACTTGTAGTCCTTCCTTTGTTCTCTGCCTCACCTGTTTTGCCATGTCTTGCTTTTGCTATGCTTTGACTTGTAGTCCTCCCTGTGTTCTCTGCCTTGCTATTCCTTGCTTTGTGTTCCTCCCTATGGTCTCAGTCTTTGCTTGCTCTGCCTCGCTCTCTCCTATGGTGCTCTGTAGTGCTCCCTGGCACACGCACCATTTCTCCTCTCCTTAGTGCTCGTTTCTTTGTCTAGTCCCAAGGTCTTCCCTTGGCCCGGCTCTGGGCTTCTGCCTACGCTCCGCTGCTAGACTCTGTCCTCGCTCTGACCTGGCTCTGTTTCTGCTTGTTTTCCTTGCCTTGTTCCCTGCCTTGTCCTTGCATTGAACCCCGGCGTGGGTTCCCCTTGGCCGTCTCCTGTGCCTTAGTCGTGCCTCGTGCTGGCGTTACAGCCGTGTGCATTGGCCAGTGAGGTGTGCGTCCCTGCGTAGCTCTTAGCACGCAGCCCTGCTCTGAACCCTGGCGTGTCTCTACACGCACCCTGTCTTGTGCCTTGGCGTGTCTCTACACGCACTCTGTCTTGTGCCTTGGCGTGTCTCTACACGCACTCTGTCTTGTGCCTTGGCGTGTCTCTACACGCACTCTGTCTTGTGCCTTGGCGTGTCTCTACACGCACTCTGTCTTGTGCCTTGGCGTGTCTCTACACGCACTCTGTCTTGTGCCTTGGCGTGTCTCTACACGCACTCTGTCTTGTGCCTTGGCGTGTCTCTACACGCACTCTGTCTTGTGCCTTGGCGTGTCTCTACACGCACTCTGTCTTGTGCCTTGGCGTGTCTCTACACGCACTCTGTCTTGTGCCTTGGCGTGTCTCTACACGCACTCTGTCTTGTGCCTTGGCGTGTCTCTACACGCACTCTGTCTTGTGCCTTGGCGTGTCTCTACACGCACTCTGTCTTGTGCCTTGGCGTGTCTCTACACGCACTCTGTCTTGTACCTTGGCGTGTCTCTACACGCACTCTGTCTTATTCTATGCTTTGGCGTGGCTACACACGCACCCTGTCTCGTTTGCGAACCTTGGCGTGTCCCCTACACACGCACCTCGCTTTGAACCCTGGCGTGTCCCCTACACACGCACCTAGTCTTGAACCCTGGCGTGTCCCCTACACACGCACCTAGCCTTGGACCCTGGCGTGTCCCCTACACACGCACCTAGCCTTGGACCTTGGCGTGTTCCCTAAACACGCACCCTGCTTGGATATCTGTCGTGCCTCCTTGCCTGAACCCTGGTTTGCCTGCCGGATGCCCGGAACCTGCCGACCGTTGCCAGAGGTCCGGAACCAGATGACTGCGGCCTGATGTCCGGAGCTGACGTCCGCAGCCTGATCCCTGGACCCTGTCGGTTTGCCAGCAGTCCGGAGTCCGATGCCATCATGCCATTACCTGTGCCTAGGCGTGCCATCTGGCACGTACCATGTTATGGACCTTGGCGTGCCCACGCGCGCACCTTGCACGTTTTGCTTGTTTTCCCTGTATGTGATCTTGTGTTATTCTAATGAAGATACCTTGCACCTACGTCTAGTCTCGTCTTGCTTCCTGCTCGTCCTTGTCGTCAGACACACGTCTAGTGTCCCCTGAGCCGGCCGTCTGGTCCCAGCAGTCGTGGTGGCTCACCCCCTTGGTCTTGCCCCTGACACTCCCTGTATAGGGGGTGGATTCTCACAAGGTCAGCTCGCCCTCGGTGGGTGGGTGCCACGACCCAGAGGGTCCACTCAAAAAATGGGCTCAGCAGGAGCTGAGTCCGTCACATATCTAAGGCGAAAAATAAAGGAACTGGCATATTATCTCATACCCGACAATCCCTTTTGTAAGAGAAATATGAACATGCGGTTTTGTAGTTATAATATTTTAAAATATCTATTGATTTGTGCCAACAGTTGCTAGGCAAATCCATATGTCGTCATAGCAACAGACTACAAACAATCTCGGTGTAGTCTGATACTGCAGTCAGTGTGCCGTATATCTACCACTAATTCTTGCAAACCTAGCAAATGTAATTTAGTGAGAAATTAGAAATACTTGGAAAAGGTGTGACTGCTGGGTTTGTTTGCAGTCTGTTATCATGAAAAAAATATACATCTCCATTAAAGCTGCAGACACAAAACAATATGACATTTTAATTAAGAGCGAAAGCAAAGATGTGCCGTGCCATCCTTTGGTCACAGTGGAGATCTAAATATATTGGGCTAGTAAATGCTTTGGTCAATCAAGTTTTGTTATGGTATATCATTGCTGTAAAAAAAATAGACAGGCCACAGTCCTGCTCTACTCCGGTCGATATTGAGGTTGTCTGACGCAAGGTGAGGTTTAAAATTAGAGGATATGACCATCACAATTGGGGTACACCTTGACATGGTGGGATGGTTGTTATGCTTTTTTGGTTTAAAAGAGTGTTTACCAATTACCCTATGTTATTTATATGTATTATTACTATTTACTTACTACATGTATTTGCACATTTTATAAATAGTAGTTAATACTTGCGCTAATGGGTGTACCCAAATGTTAAAATAATAAATGACTGCTGTCAGCTAATATACACAAAGAAAGACTCATCAAAATCGTAAAAGTAAAGTGCTTGACAATTAAAAGAAAAAGAATATGGAGTAAAGAAATAGATTACCTCTGTGTAAATTTAAAGCTGCATGAAGGAGTAGTGGTCTTTAAGGTAAAGTCCTATGGAAAAGCTGGGTGGTTTTCTTTTTGACCAATCTCAAGTTCTCCATTTTGTGGTTAATGTCCAAGTGATCAATGGTGTCCAGAATAAAGGTGAGCAGGATCTAGGTCAGGGGTGGGGAACCTTTCTCCATCTGGGGGCCATTTGGAAATTTCTACCAACATTCGAGGGCCGTACAAAAATGATCACCTTGAAAATTACCCCGGTATATTTAGTCAAACAATTAATTATGGTAACTCACCCTTAATGTGACGGCTGGAACTGCTTCTCCATCACTGGGGGCTATATATATATCACAGGTGTTAGTATATACAGTTCTCGGGGGGGATATATAGAGCACTTTCGGGGTAAATGCAGCACTGGGAAATATACACATCACTTGGGGGGCACATACAGCTGTGGGGGGATATATAGCACTGAGGGGGACAGGGATCATTGGGGAGGCTCATAGATCAGTGGGGGGGACAGATCACAGAGGGGTGACATGAAGATCACGGGGTGGGGCACAGAGATCACAGGGGTGCATATAGCTGGGGGGCACATAGCTTTGGGTGATGGATCACAGGGGGCACATGGGAGCACAAACATCACAAGGGGTACATAGCGGGGGGCACATAGATAACAGGAAGCACAAAGCTGGGAGCCACAGATATCACAGGGGTGCACATAGCTGGGGGCACAGAGATTACGGGGGACATATAGCTAGGGAGCACAGATCACGGGAAAAAAAATCACAGGGGGCACATAGATCACAGGGGACACAAAGGGCATATAGCTGGAGGGCACAGATCACAGGGGTCATAGATATCACATGGGGAAACAGCTGGGGGGCACATAGATGGAGGGCACAGAGATCACAGGGGGCATATAGCTGGGATGGCACAGATCACAGGGGGCACATAGCTGGAGGGCACAGATCCCAGAGGGTATATATAGATGGGGGGCACAGATCACATGTGGAAACATAGCTGGGGGCACATAGCTGCATAGCTGGGGGGCACATAGCTGAGGGGCACAGATTACAAGTAGAAAAGCACAGAGATCCCCGGGGAGGCATAGAGCTGCTGGCATGCACAGAGATTGCTGTGGAATCTCTGGCAGCATCTCCTCTTCCGGGACATGTTGATGGGAGAGCATTGCTAATCCCACCCACCCAGACACTAACCCCACCCACCCAGACGACGTCATCATTCATGTGCAGGGCAGGCAGCGTTTTGTAATGAATGCTGCGTGCCATGCACTTGGGGGTTAAAGCCACTGCGGGCCGCATGCGGCCCACCGGCCAGAGATTCCCCACCCCTGATCTAGGTAATAGGACGCTGTCCCGGCCGGTGACAGATGTCCGTCTAGATGGTGCCAGCAGCCGCTTGTGTGCAGTGCAAGCGCCGCGTCTGAACTCTAGCCGGCAAGGTGCAGAGATGCTGCAGGACCTTGCATGACTTTACGGTCACGTGATGAATCACGTGACTGGCTATGGAGCGCACAGGGAGCCGCAATACTTTCCTACATGTTTCGGGATACATTGATTCCTTCCTCAGGGATGCCCCCATGGATACAGATGGCGCTTATATATCCTGCCTCACCCACGTAGCTTGGGGCGAACCTGGTACCCATTGCAGTTCCCCACTGCTGGGAGTAGTAGTGCACTCCAAAGCAGAAGTAATTGTCAGTCAATATGAAGTTGATACACTCTAGAATAAAAGTAATTTGGTCACTCGGTAATAGGTTGTCTTTAGACATAAACATTTTTGCAGATTTGCACCCCTTTTCATGCTGAATTATAGTGTATAATGAAAGTAATGTCAAGAGTCCCTAAAATATAGTGTTCTTTCCACTCTACAGTTTTTAAGATTTGTAAAATATGGGTGCTATCTTTTAAATATGCCGGAAGTGTAGGGACTAATTTTTGTAGATGGCAGTCCACAAAATTTAGAGAGGTTGGCTGTTAGGCCACCTATTGCCGATATTATGGGTCATCCGCATGTATTGGTCAAATTTTTATGTACCTTGGGTAGGTAATAAAAATATGGGACTCTAGGATGTGTGGTAATAAGTCAAATTTGTCCTTATTCAGAAAACCATTATCCAGTCCTCCTTCTATCAAACATTGCATCTCTATAAGATAGCTATCTGATGGGTCACCATTCAATAATTTATATGTATGTGTGTCTGCTAATGTATGTAAAGACTCCTTCTCATACTCAACAGTATTTAAAATAACTATGCCTCCTCCTTTGTCAGCTGGTGTGATGGTATTTTTGATTTTATCAGACAAATCAGGTGGTATTGTCCTACAACTTGCTGCTTTGCACGCAAAACTGCGCTTAGCGCCCTTGGTTCCTTATTTATTTGCACATTTTGTTCGTATCTTAGGTTTTGTCTGTTAAATGGCCACAATGTGAACATGCTCCTATAGTTCACATGTACACCAACTTATTCACTGGCTCGTTTCTTTGGTTTTGCTGTAGCTTCTTGTTCTGTGTACAAACAGGGTGTGGCTCCCCCTTTTTTAGATATTCATTTAATCTATGTAGCTTCCCATTGGCAACTGTCTGAACTAGAATGGTCCCAGTCCTGCTCTGCTGCATATACATTGAGGTCTTCTTACATAAGGTTAGGTTTTAAAATTCGAGGATAGGACTTTGCCAATTGGAGTACACCTCATTGCGGTGCGATGGATTTTGCCCTTTTTAGATAGAAAAAAGTGTTCACTAATTACCGCATTTTTTGGATTATAGGACGCACTTTTTTCCCCCAAATCTTGGGGGGAAATGGGGGTGCGCCTTATAATGCGGATATACCTTACAGGCCGCGGTGGAGCAGGGTTCCAGTGTCGCTGCTGGAGGATGCAAGAGTTGAGCGTGGCTGCAGGCTGAGATGAGGGGGTCTTCCGTTGTGCAGCGCTGCGGGTGTTTGGTGGCGCTGGAGCTCTGTTGACATTTTGTGAAAGCCCAGAGTCCCCACACTTACATGGTTTACTGTTATGAATGAGTCACCGGAGGAGAAAACAAAAATACAAGCTAAGTCCAGAAAACCGGAGAGGTTGTAGCTATCGGATTGCAGATCCCTGATCCTATTCACAACAACTAACAGCCGGGGGGGGTTCCTACGGTGCCCTTGACCCCTCGTCACAGCCGGAGAACTACATAAGCCTAAAGAAAGAAAGGGGAAATCTAAACTGCCCCAGAGCAGACCCCAAAGCAATAGACAGCCCCCGACATGTATTGTCGGTGAAAAACAGATGAAAACACAAACACAGACAGAAAGACAGGCTGAGCAAACGATGGTGCCCAACTAACTAGATAGGACAGGACAGAAAAGATGCTGGCTGCAATCCGCAAAAAACCCTACAAAAATGTCCCAACTGTTGTGAGTTCATTTTGCCCTTCGTCACTGAGGTCTGGTGAACTCCCTATTCTGGTAAAGGAAGGTAATGAGCCTGATTATCAGGCACCTGAGCCTAATGATGATGACTGGCTGAGTGGAGTCACGGACTGGATATAAGGCTGCCGACGCCCTTCTGCCCTGCGGGTGATTTCTCTGTGGACTTCTAGGACACCAGTCTGATTCCTGCTCCTCTAAAGCTAAGTTTTCTGCTCTGCCTGTTAGCATTTGTGTTTTGTTTTTGTTTGCCTTGCTTTTCTGGATTCTGCCATTCCCTGCTAGGGTGAGCTGAATCTCCATTTGCCGGTTGCTCAGTCTTCAGAATATTCCTGAGCACTGACATAGCCTTTTTGAAGCCTAGCGTCTTCAGGGCCTTTTTCACTGTCAGTTTGTTGGCTCTTATTTTCATAGGGTTTTTCACGGATTGCAGACAGCAGCCTTCCTGTCCTTTCCTATCTAGTTAGCTTGGGCCCCGTCTTTGCTCAGTCTATCTTTCTGTCTGTGTTAGTGTTCTTTCTTCTTGCTTCACCATCATTATATGTTGGGGGCTGCCTTTAGCTTTGGGGTCTGCTCTGGGGCAGTTTAGTTTTCCCTTTCTGTCTTTAGGCTATATAATCCTCCGGCTGTGATCGAGGGGTCTAGGGCATCGTAGGAAGCCCCCACGGCTACTGCTAGTTGTGTTGATAGGTTCAGGGGTCTGCAATCCGATAGCTGCCAACTTCTCTGGTTTTCTGGACTTAGCTAGCTTTTCTGTTTTTGCCTCCTACGGTGACTCATTCATAACACCCAACCGTCTGATAGGAAAAAAGGCCCTGCGACTTCAAAATCACTATATCAGCACTCAGGTATATTCTGAAAACAGAGCAAAGAGATCAACTGATCAGAGACAAAAATGGAATTCAGCCAGTCCCAACCAGGACTGGCTGAATACAAACACTAAGGAAACCAGACAAAATCTCATGGAATAATAGCAGGGCAAAAACTTAGCTTTTAGTAGACAGGAACTAAAACTGGATGCCAGAGCTCAGAGCAGAAAGGATCACCAGCAAACCCTGCAGGGCGTCGGCTGCCTTATATCCAATCAGAAATTCCAGATGTCCAATCGCACTCCGCCTGTTCAGATGACAGGTTCTTCCCATCCCAATCAATTTCACTACCTCTCTTCACCAGCAGAGAGAGTTCATCAGACATCAAAGGTGAAGGGGAAAATGAACTCACAACAGTTTACTGTGCAGTGGACTCAGCGCTGAGATCTCATCTCCCGAGATCTTGGAGCCTACTTCTCCATCTGCGCATGCCCCGGCAGTCATTTTCCTGGAGTTCACAGCCCAGTAAACCATGTAAGTACAGGGGCTATGGGTTTTCACAAAATGTCAGCAGAGCCCCAGCACCACCGAACACACACAGCGGCGCACATCAGAACACCTCCTCATCGCAGCCTGCATCAATGCTCCACTCTTGCCTCCTCCAGCAGCGACCCTGGGACCCCGATTCACCGCAGCCACCACCCACGGTAAGCAATAAGATGCATGGATTTCCTATTTTTCTCCTCAAAATTTGGGATGCGTCTTTTAATCCGGTGCGTCTTATAATCTGCAAATATGGTATTCTATGTTATTTACAGTATATGTACTATAACTATTTACTTACCTACTCCAGAGTATATGCTCATTTTGATTCTATGTTAGGTTTTGTCTATATCATTACTATGTAAACAGACAGTAGTGGAACACAGGCCATAGGATATAGCATGAATTTTTGTGCCACTGTAAATGGAGAACGAGTTCCGAAAATAACCCAGCACCCCGCCTCTACAAACCACATTTCTCACCAATTAATAGATTTTTCTTAAGGCCCCTTTACATTTAGCGATGCACCAGCGATCCCGACCATGATATGACCCGGTCAGGATCGCTGGTGCATTGCTAAATGGTCGCTAGTGAGCTGCCAAACAGGCAGATCTCACTAGCGATGCAGCAGCGCTCGGCGGTCATTCTTACCTCTCAGATGCGGCGAGGGTGTCCGTCTTATGCCTGCATCCATGGCTCGTTTGTCGGCACCAGCAGGAAGCCGACGACGAGAAATGGACCAGGCCGATCTCGCGCGATCAGCGATAGCCAGCGGGGGAGCCGGTCAGAGATAAGTATCGCATGTAGCGATATCGCTAGCAATATCGCTGCTGCACCACAAAATCGGTCATGCTTTAGCGATATTGCTAGCGATATCGCTATGTGTAAAGCCCCCTTTACTCTTTTTGAGCTGCCTTGCATGATTATACAGGAAATTGTTTCTTGGTGCTTAAAATTGGACAACATAGTTCATTCATATTCATTAGAAAAGTAAATACAGAATAAATTAATTGTTTCTGTGTTCTTCTATTAGGAAACAAGAGATTCTAGTCCTAAACAGATTTACAGGCGGAAGGTTTAGATAGATGACTAACCGCACTCCCAGCCATTATTTAATTGCTCAAGATTTACAATGCTAACAAAATGATTATAATGTATTACATCAAGGGGGCCGCTATGGCACAAGCTCATAAATGTGTTACAACACTGTGACTAATGCCTGACACTGTGCGCACAGATCTGCAACCTAAGCACATTCCAAGAATAATGAAAAGTGCACTCTCAACTGATTGTCAAATTAACCTACAAAAAAGTTTGTAAGAACTCTGCGCTCGTGACAGCTCTAACAATATGAAGCTCTGTTATTAAAAATTAGAGCTAAACTTCTGTATTTGTTTATCCTGATAACACAGGCTACGGTAATGAGTGGTGGTGTTAAGGGTTAATACTAAAATCAGAGTTGAAGTTTCGTTTTATCCATTCAATGTAAGGTTTCGTTTCTCCGTTTTTGTTGCTGTAAGATAAATTTTTATAATTGGCATGGGCTGTCATGAAACCAGACTGTTCCCATCTGTATAAGATAAGGGAGGTGGGAATGTTAAACTCTGAAGAATATGCCATTATACTACTTTCTATTTGGATACGGACATATATGTAGTTTCCGGTTTTCTTGCAATATTATTGGCTTATAAAGTGAAATGATGCTATTGGTACTTGAGAACCTTGCATAATTAAGCAAAAGATTATAAAAGATGTGACTAAAATAAAGGGGCTTAGTGATCTGCCTCAATCCTCCCGTACAGAGACCCCAGTCTCCGTATGGTCATTTGAGTTGCTAGCAACACTGGAATAATTTGGAAATCACTGGCTCAACCGTGAAGGGTTAATTTAGCCCTCCCAAAATAACTACCTCGACAGTGGCGCCCAACGTGGGGCCCCTGAATAGGGACGTCTCTGCCCCCGGAGGACAGCAAGACAAAGGACCCTCGGAGCGGACACAGGTGCTGGAAAATTGGGACTGATCACCCCCCCACAACCACGATAAGTTGGCAGTTATACTGTTCAGACTGACCGTTGGTGTGGTTTTCCTGTGCTTGTTGCTGCAAAGAGGATCTGAGGTTTGTCCCCTGGTGGGGTGATTCATGGGTGGAATCATATAGAGGTGTAGTCCCGTTGGGGGCCCAGTGCTCGAACCGTACCTCATAAGGGACGGACACCCCGGATTGACCAATGATTGTGACTCTCTTTATAGTCAAAATATTCTGAAATTCCCGATCATTATTAGTATTGGGCGTGGTGAGTGATCGAAGACTGGGTAGGATACGTAACTCAGGTATATATAGAAAGATATATATAACCAGAGGTGTCTGGAGGGATAGTCTGAGACGCCCTCCCCCTTTCACTGAGTACCGCGAATTTTGGGCTTCCCAGAGGGGGTTGACCCTGTGGAACAAACGGAGACGGCTGCTCCAATATTGTGCACAATTTGTCAGGATATTTAGCTCTAAAGGAGAAAATTATGTTTCTGTGGAAGAAAATGAAAAGTTTGGAATTGTGTGAAGGATCAGATACTGTTAGTCTTATGATTCAAAGACGAGGAAAAAAGTGTCAGGAATGCAGGAAAAATATTTTCGATTCTGGAATTTCCTAAGGGCGGGAGGTTACAGCCTACGCTATGGGATGAAGGAGTTAAAAGGTTGACTGATAATGGATTACTTAAAGGCGCTGAGGAATTCCGTGGCTTGGCACATGAATTGTATAATGAAGGTTATGTGGAAACTGAACAGCAAGTGAATTCTAATTGTTTCTGTTACTGTTATGTTGAAGAAGGAAAAATTGTCTATTATTATGGCAAAGACGAAATGTATTACGGTTCAAGAAAGTGACTGTGCTGTAAAAATGTGATTGGTTACGAAGGAACTAAGATTGATATTAATGTGTCAGGGAAATAGTTAAAAGTGATGATTTGAAAGAAGAGGTCTCCCTGCTAGATGACAATTGTACAAGGAGACCGAGAGTCGCAGCCCCCACCTCTGCTGACGGCACCTATTATCATTGCTAGTGGTTGAGTGTCCACCCCTTCCATTTACCAGCTACAGAGAGGAAAAAAAAAAAAAGGAGCAAACAGCAGCCTCCAGCCCCCACCGCAGCTGCGAGCACACAGTGTGCCCTTCAGCCCACACAGCAAACTCTGCCCCCCCTCAGACTTCAGCTAGTGGGAATCTTGCTCCTCAGCCCCTCCCTGCTAATTCTCGTTACTGCTCAGTTTGTAATCTCTCTTATATGTCCTGTAAGTTTACTAGGGGCAGATTCATTATCACAGTTCCGCTCCGGAATATAATTCCAAGATGATGGTCAGATGGTTTGTTTTTTTTTGTTATATAATCCCTATGTAAATGAAGACAGTGAGGAAATCTGTATTTTTCATGCCCTTTCTACACTTATGATGGCCCTGATAGGCCCAGGTCCACCCCCAATATTGCCAGAGGATCAATGACTCACCCCATACCTCTCAGAGATACCATCTAAAATCTGGTCAAAAGGGTCAAATGATATAGGGAGAATGCCTGTAGAACCAGTAAAAGTGTTTCTCAAACCTAGTGCCTAATCCTCATACTCTTTTGTCCCAAATACCCCAGGATGCTGCTTGGTTTACAGTTATTGATCTTACCAATGCCTTCTTTAGCATTCCGTTACGCAAAGACTGCCAGTTTCTATTTGCATTCACTTAGCAGGGACGACAGTTAACATGGACAGTTATGTCACAAGGGGCCCAAAACAGTCCAAACAGGTTGTAAAAAAACTATGAGCAGGTGTCTTTTGCCATTGTTGCCATTGTTAGCCTCCTTAAAGCATCTGGCAGCACTGAACTGTCGGGTTTCGGCCTTGGGACTTCAGTTCTGCCTTGGTCAAGTGATATTTTTGTGTCACTGTCTCCTTCAGGGTGCCAGACACTTCGCAGAAGAAAGAAAAATAGCTGTCAGCTCCCTTCCTTTCCCAAAAGATGAAGCTGAACTCCAGCGTTTTCTTATGCACTTATTGTTGTCAGTGGATACCGGATGCATCCCGCATAATGCAATTTTTTTACAACGCCTTGAAAGACGGTATAATGAACTATAAGGAAAGATGGCAGTGATGAGGATTACCTCCAACATGACTGTTCCCAACTTGTGACTGAAGAAACAGCTACTCCACCAAATGTGGAGAATCCACTCCCAAATCCTGATCTGGTGTTATAGACGGATGGTTCAAGATATGCTGACGAGTTTGGTAGATTCCACATGGGATATGCTGTTACCACAGAGGACACTGTAGTGCACGCAGCTGCACTCCCGCCCTCACAGTCAGCACAAGAAGCAGAACTCCAGGCTCTGTCTACTGTATGTACTTTGGCCAAGAACAGACGGGCTAATATATACACGGACTCACAGTATGCATTTGGTATTGCTTATGATTTTGGGAGTCTATGGGCCAATCGAGGGTTTATTACTACTGCCGGAACCCCAGTGAAAAATGCTGAAGCTGTTAAAGCTCTCATGGACTCGATAAAATTACCTACTCAGGTGGCTATTATCAAAATTAAGGCGCACGGTCCTAGGACCAGGCCATAGACTGTTCGCAACATATTTGCGGATATGCAAGCAAAAGCCACCGCTCTTTTACCCGTTGAACCAACCATACCAACTATGGTAACCACATGCTCTCAACGTAAACAGTAAGGCTGGTTTCACATTAGCGCATTTTCAGCGCGCGCACGGCCGGGGGTAGCTCCGCCCCCGATCCGGCTCTCTGGCCGGCGTGCCCGCCCCTTCCTTGTAGCGCCGCCTCCTAGCGGACAGCGGCGCCTGCGATCGGCGCACCCTATCTTTAGCATCAAACTTTTCGGATTTTGGCGCGCACGGCGCACCGTCAAAAGTGCGCAGCGCAGGTCAAAGCGCAACTAGCGCACGGCCTGCGCACGATCGGCGCACCCTATGCTAAAGATAGGGTGCGCCGATCGCAGGCGCCGCTGTCCGCTAGGAGGCGGCGCTACAAGGAAGGGGCGGGCACGCCGGGCAGAGAGCCGGATCGGGGGCGGAGCTACCCCCGGCCGTGCGCGCGCTGAAAATGCGCTAATGTGAAACCAGCCTTACAAGAAGCATTGACCCTACAAGAACCTGATGATCTACAACAGACTGAAGTTTTCTCTCGGACCCCGCAAGACCGCTTAATGACGATGCAAAGAATGTCTCCAAAGGAAGAGGTGAAGCAATGGAAGACTGATGGGGCACGTATGGATAATGGTCTCTGGAAAAAGGACCAACTTGTGTGTCTCCCTAAGCGGATGTACCCTGCTATTGCCACATGGACACATGGACCTACATATCAAAGAAAGAATCAGGCCCTCGCACTGCTGCAAAAATTCTACTGGGCCCCGGTTCTCCAGTTAGCAGGAAGCATTCCCTGTTACCAACATGACTGCAAAAACCACAGCGAAGAAACTGGTGATGGAAATTATATGCAGATATGGGGTTCCAGAAATTGTTGAAAGTGACCAAGGCCTGGCCTTTTCTTCTCATGTGTACCAAGAAATTCTGACAATACTTGGATCCACTGTAGCCCTCCATACTCTGTACCACCCACAATCCAGTGGGGAAGTTAAGAGGCTGAACGGCACAATGAGGGGACAATTGACCAAAATGATGCAGGAGACTAAGGTTCCATGGCCAGAGCTCCTACCCAATGTACTATACCATATTCGTACTACCCCTATTGCAAAATATGGCCTGTCCCCATATGAGATATTGTTTGGTACTAGGCCCCCAGTTGCAAATTTCCAGCCCCAGCAATTATCAGAAGAAACTAACCATGCTATTCAATATGTTATTCTGCTTAGTAAAAATCTATGTTCTAATTTCCTTTTCTTTTCCAGATTCAGCAGAAACCGGCACTTGTTATAACCTGAAGCCTGGTAATTTGGTAGTCGTGAAGAAGTATGTCAGGAAGCACAGACTAGAACCCTTGTATGACGGTCCCTATCAAGTTCTCCTTATCACCCAATAAGCCAATAGCAAATGAAGGGACATAGTGTTTTGGTTTTCCGCATTTTCCATATTATTATTGATAGAAATTAAAAGTTAAAGTTAGAAGATATTCAATGACTCAAATCAATATGATAAAGATAATGATCGTACTAAGGACAGTTGGTGATCAGATATCTTCTCCTTTCTCAATCCAACCAATTGGTTTAAGGGAATTGGGGGCTGGATAGCTGGGATCTTACAAAGCTTGTTACACATTGCTGCCTGTATCCTTGTTGTATATGTGATACTAAAACTTGTTCTTTGGTGTATTTCTGTATTTATTAGGAAATTCTGCACTAAGACAGCTAATGATGATACCAAAGGCGTCGTTGCCCCTGCTCTTCTCTGCACCGATCTCAAAAGGCTACTTGATGACGATGTTGAAGCCAAGCACATGGCTACCTACAAAAGTTCCCCATCACCGTTATCAAAAATTGTTATTCGTGAACTGCAGTATACAGGGGGGATGGGTGCGCCGCGACAGCCATGACTGGTAACACGGCATCAGTCATGTGAAAACCAATACCCCTCAAGCTGTTAGCATAGGATAGCACCTCTGATGCTGCATATGTGTTAAAAAAATTTATCTAGGGGGGAATGTTAAGGGTTAATACTAAAATCAGAGTTGAAGTTTCGTTTTATCCATTCAATGTAAGGTTTAGTTTCTCCGTTTTTGTTGCTGTAAGATAAATTTTTATAACTGGCATGGGCTGTCATGAAACCAGACTGTTCCCATCTGTATAAGATAAGGGAGGTGGGAATGTTAAACTCTGAAGAATATGCCATTATACTACTTTCTATTTGGATACGGACATATATGTAGTTTCCGGTTTTCTTGCAATATTATTGGCTTATAAAGTGAAATGATGCTGTTGGTACTTGAGAACCTTGCATAATTAAGCAAAAGATTATAAAAGATGTGACTAAAATAAAGGGGCTTAGTGATCTGCCTCGATCCTCCCGTACAGAGACCCCAGTCTCCGTGTGGTCATTTGAGTTGCTAGCAACACTGGAATAATTTGGAAATCACTGGCTCAACCGTGAAGGGTTAATTTAGCCCTCCCAAAATAACTACCTCGACAGTGGTGTCGGCCAAGACTTACTCACGGACTACTCATTATTGGGTTGTCTTAGAGAACATTCTTCACCAATTTCTTGATCACTGTAACTTTTAGAGCTACAATGCATATTATTAGAGGAAATTTTACCTTGTTGCACGTAAGAGGGGCCCTTTATGTTCTTGGCACAAATGTTATAATCCTGGGGATAGGAAACTGAGCTTCCACAGAAATTCCCTTTAGATCAGGTTATCTCAAAGTCATTGTAGGCTGCCTGCCTTACTGAAATTCTGTGGTCCTTGAGGAGCTACCCATGAACACAGCATGTCTTGTCAGAGTATTAACAATAGCTGTACACTTATGCTCAAAGGGTTGTGTTAATCAGATAGCAGATGGTGCTGTGTAAATTGATAGTTTATTAATACTGCACTGTGTGACATTTCAGGCTTGGGTTTTTGAGATTTCTCCTTTAATGCTTGATGTTGTACTGTGAAGATATTGGCTGCTGTTTGACCCAACAGTTTATCCTCTCACAAATGTCTCAGGGCTAAAATATTCTGCTGAAAGCTGAAATCTGAAACTTGCCCATCCTACACAACTTATGTGGGTGTGCAACCGTCATTTCAAAGGTAACCACTCTCTAATCATCTTATTAACTACTGTACATTGCACACATGACTTGAAGATGTAGGAGGCCTAAAAAGTCCCTCTTTCACATATTTAGATACTATTACTTTAAAGGGAACATATCACCTAGGAAAGTGCTGTTAACCTGCAGAGATAAGGTTTATCTGCAGGTTAATAGTGCTAGAATTCTGTCTAGCAGCCTTACTGAAAGTGTTAGTACTAGAAGAAAATCAGCATATTCTTTCCCGAGAGCCACCAGCCCTCAGTCATGGGGGTATAGAAGCAGCGGCTACTTCAATTAGAATTTCTCACCGTGATGTGCGGTGAAGTCACTGAGCTTTAACTGTGGTGACCTCATCACTAACTTTTTCCCACAGTGTTGAAGTCACGGCAGTTCAGCCCTCCTGGGAATGCAGCCTCAGAGACCAGAGGTATCCTCGATGACATCACCACTGGTCACTGATGCTGTGCTCGCAGCAGCTCAGTCACCAGTGGTTCTCAGCCTGAACGATTGCATTTTGACACCATTTAAGTTGAAAACTATTTCTCACCCAGACATGGATTACAGCGTGGGACAAAACTACCAACAGGTGAGGGATACTGTTAATTCCACAGAAGCCCTCGTTAAAATAAAAAATTATGTGTTAGGTGTGTATAACTGTGCTTGTTATTTTTAAAAGGTGACATTAACCCCACAAATATGAACCCCGCCTCCTACTGCTACAGGGCAAGGGGAAGAGCTGGGCAAAGCGCCAGGTGTGCCTTTTCTGGGTGGCTGCGGGCTGCTATTTTAGGCTGGGGGCAATATTCATGGCCCAATACCAGCCTGTGAACACCAGCCCCCAGCTGTCTGCTTTAGCAAGGCTGGTTGTCAAAAATGGGGGAGGTCTCATGCCGTTTTTTTATTTATCTAAATAATTAAAAAATACGGCTTGGGGATCACTTTATTCTTGTTAACCATCCTTTATGAAGCTGACAGCTAAGGGTTGCAGCCCCCAGCTGTGAGTTTTGCCTGGCTGGTTATCAAAATACAGGGGAACCCACGCAGGTTTTTTTTTAATTATTATTTACAATGCTGATGAAGGCTGGCGTCACACTACCGCAGAATATGGGCGAGTGATATGCGAGAAAAAAATCGCATATCACTCTGCCAAGTGTTATTCTATGGGGCAGCTTACATCAGAGTTTATTTTCTCAGCTGTATTCAGCATGCGAGATTCGACCGAGACTCACCAATGCAAGCCTTTGGGTGCGAGAAAAAAATCTCACAGTAGTAGGACCATGCGAGTACTGTCTGATTTTTACTCACCAATGTCTTTTGAAAAGCTGGCAGTTCATGTGCTTCGTACAGTAAAATCATACGTTAGAATAGATAGAATTGATATATACACATAGAATACATGTGTGTGTATATAGTCAGTGACACACATATATTTATATATTACATAGAAGAAAAGCCAGCAATCCAACTGCCATGTACTATAAAGTCACTGCAGGAGCCGACAGGATAGAAGAGATGGAATACATACAGTACAGTAAATACAAATCGAATAGGTAGATATACAGATGTCTGTGACAAATACAAATAGTACAGTGTGTGTGCAGCTTACTGTACATGTGTTTAATGAAAGATTATTTTTTGGAAAAAAATGGCGTAAGCTCCTGTGCAATTTTCGTAACCAGTAGAGGGAAAGCCGACAGCTTGGGGGTCGATATATACAGCTTGGGAAAGGGGTAATACCCATGGAGATTCCCAGGCTATTAGTATCAGCTCACAACTGCAAACTTGGCCTTTACTGGCTATTAAAATGGGGGACCCTAAAAAAATGATGTAAGGTCCCACTATAATTAATAACCAGCAAAGGCTGGAAGAGCAAATGCAAAGTGCCAGAACTAGAGCATCTAATGTGATGTGCCACTTATGGGGCAGCTGCAGGTTGGTATTTGTTGGTTGGGAACGGACCAATAACCGCCCTGATAATGTCAGCTCACAGCTGTCTGCTTTACCTTTGCTGGTTACCAAAAATAGGGTGGTTCACGTCATTTTTTTTCATTTTTTATTAGGTTAATACATGTACAGTAAGCTACACATGTAAGGCACTAATTATACAGTGTGGGAAAAAAAGTATTTAGTCAGCCACCAATTGTGCAAGTTCTCCCACTTAAAAAGATGAGAGAGGCCTGTAATTGACATCATAGGTAGACCACAACTATGAGAGTCAAAATCAGAAAACAAATCCAGAAAATCACCTTCTCTTATTTGGCAAGATTTATTTTGCAAATTATGGTGGAAAATAAGTATTTGGTCAATAACAAAAATTAATCTCAATATTTTGTTATATATCCTTTGTTGGCAATGACAGAGGTCAACCGTTTTCTGTAAGTCTTCAAAAGGTTGGCACACACTGTTGTTGATATGTTGACCCATTCCACCATGCAGTGATGTTTTGGGCCCATCGCTGGGCAACACAGACTTTCAAATCCGTCCAAAGGTTTTCTATGGGGTTGAGATCTGGAGACTGGCTAGGCCTCTCCAAGACTTTCATATGCTTCTTATGAAACCACTCCTTCGTTGCCCTGGCAGTGTGCTTGGGATCATTATCATGCTGAAAGACCCATCCACATTTCATCTTCAATGCCCTTGCTGATGGAAAGAGGTTTTCCCTCAAAATCTCACAATACATGGCCCATTTCATTCTTTCATGTACATGGATCAGTCATCCTGGTCCCTTTGCAGAGAAACAGCGCAAAGCATGATTTTGCTATCCCCATGCTTCACAGTAGGTATGGTATTGTTTGAATGCAACTCAGCATTCTGTCTTCTCCAAATACAACGAGTTTTGTTTCTACCAAACAGTTCTACTTTGGTTTCATCAGACCATATGACATTCTCCCAATACTTTTCTGGATAAGTGTTCTCTAGCAAACTTCAGACTGGCCCAGACATGTACTTGCTCCACGAGGTAAGATTTTGCGTGGAGCCTCAGATCGAGGGAGATAATCAGTGGTCTTGTATGACTTCCATTTTCTTATTATTGCTCCCACAGTTGATTTCATCACACCAAGCTGCTTGCCTATTGCAGGTTCAATCTTCCAAGCCTGGTGCAGGGCTGCAATTTTGTTTCTGGTGCATATGTTTTTAAGCGGATGTGTGAAAAGGGCCTTAACCTGCAGGTTAACCCCATATTTGCAGGTTAATAGCTTTTTTCTGGTGACAGGTTCCCTTTAAGTAAAGAAATAATAGTTTTAATAATAATTTTGAAAATTAACAAAATCTTGGTGAAGTCTATGAGTGGCAGTGTACTATCAGATTTGTGCCGCATACAAAGGATGTTGTATCTTATTCAACCTCTATTTACATTTGAAGATGAAGCAAAGTAAATCTGTCACATACAGGAAGCGCCGCTCCTCCACTGTAATGATAATGTTATAGGAACCGATTTAATCAGAATATGTAGATTTGTGAAATGTGTGACAACTATCTTCAAAGGCCTCATCAAACAAGAGGCAGAAGGGCTATATTGGCTCCATGCTGTGATCTAAACAGTTATTTCTGGAAGTGCTAAAATGGACTGTTAATTTCCGCATGCCATGTAATCTATCAGACTCCAGCTGATGAGTGAAAATCACAGAACTGTATATACAGGCAATTTAGGAAACATGAATATTGAACATTGCTTAAATGTTATATCTGTGATTAAAATCTTTTTAAACATTTAAAAAACACTTTCTCTGAAAATGTAAACATCTTGTATGTATTCTGTACATGTAGCATATCTGTATATGCAGCATAATATCTATCTATATAGTTATTGTATTATTCATGTATGCAGCACCATCATATTTTACAGCGCTTTACAGACATCATCATCACTGTCCTCATAAGGGTTTGCAATTTAAATTCCCTATTAGTATGTCTTTGCAGTCTATCTATTTATCTATATCTATCTATATCTATGTTTCTATCTATCGATTATTTATTATTAGTGATGGGCGAGCACTAAAATGCTCGGGTGCTCACTGTTTGGGTCGAGCAAATTGGGATATTCGAGTACTCGGACAGAACAACAAGCCCGATGTAAGTCTATGGGAGACCAGAGCATTTTTACCGCGATCCCCCCGGGGGTTCTTTTAGGCTCTAAAAAAGTCTGAAAATGATGGAAACACTGCTCAAATGACATGGGGACATCATAGGGATCGCCCCTGCACCAAAAAACATATCAAAACGAAACCAAAACGGATTTTGCTGGGAAATATGTTAAGGAACTTCTTTTCCAGGTTAATGACTTGTATATAAGGCAAAATAATCAACCCAAGACTAAAATGTTCCAGCCCCACTTGGGCTATGCTCAGACAGAGTTTTTGAAGCATTTTTCAACTTTAAAATTGTAAAATTGCTTTCCACCAAAACAAATGCATTCACTGGGAAATGCCATTGTAACATTTAACAACCCTAGCTGTCCATGTGGTGTGTGACACATAAGCAGACACATCTTGTTTCATATATGAAGGAGGGACTTTTAAAGTCACAGAGCCTATTCTTACAGGGGCATCAGGCAGTAATAATTTGCTTAAAGGGCCATTATGAAACAGTGGGTCTCCTAAACTGTTGTAGCCTATGCAGTGAGTGGATAGGCTACCCAGAATTACACCGCACCCCAATACCCCTTCGACGAGATGTCCATGAGGGCCTCCATAAAAAATGTTGCATTGAATGCAAGTCATATGCATCCCAATAAGCCTTTGAACCCACAAACTGGATAGGCCCAGGAAAATCCACTTCACTTTATTCATTTTGTACTCCTGTAGGGGGTGGACTAACCTATGGACCTGTCTGATAAAGAGGGAAAATGTAAAAGGTGATGTGTACAATGCTTTATTCTGATTTTGAATGTATATGTGGGGGACAAGAGCTAGAACTAGTGAAAGATGGTGTAGTACCGGATCTTGGCCACAAGATGGGGCCATAGAGTAGTGAGAAAAGAACTCAACAGCAGGCCTTAGGCTAGGGAAACTGCATAGTCATGGTCGGCGCAGTTATGGGACTGGGAAGGGGTATTTCCAGAAGGAGGAAATATAAGGGAGGAGAGTCCCAGGGGTAGGGCAGACACCCAGGAGAAAGATAGAAGTGGGAAGTGCTCAGAAGAGGAAGCAGAAAGGAGAAGCTCAGGAAAGACAGGGGAGAGAAAGAGGTGGTGACTTGGAGAGGGGGGGTGGCCCTGCGAAGACAGCTGCAGGACAGGTCGGCAGTGACTAACGGAAGGTCTGGGGTACCGGGTGGCTGGACACCAAAGAGTGAGTAAGTGGCCAGCGGGCAGACTCAGCCAGGGGAAAGCGCTGTGGCCATGGGCCTGACAGCAGCCATGGTGAAGGAGCCCGGAGGGGCTTTGCCAATAGGAACAGCAGAAGGTGATGGGAACTCGGGCCTAGGGGCAGAAGCTGACGTGTATGCCGTGGATGTCAGGAGGATACCCAATAAAGTTTGGACCTGATTGAATGGATACCTGCGTCTTTCTCCAGTCTGTTCTGCAGCGTAAGGGACCAACCCCAGTCGGCACACGTACTACACTCCCATACTCTTTTCTTATGCATTGACAGTAAGGCCTGCCCTGCTGCCAAGTCATATGCACCCCAATAAGCCTTTGAACCAACATTCTGGATGGGCCCAGGAAAATCCACTTCACATTATTCATTTTGTACTACCATTCTGTTTTCTTATGGATTGACTGCAAGGCCTGCCCTGCTACCAATTCATATGCACCCCAATAAGCCTTTGAACCCACATACTGGATGGGCCCAGGAAAATCCACTTCAATATTCATTTTGTACTCCGATACTCTTTTCTTATGCATTGACAGCAAGGCCTGCCCTGCTGCCAAGTTATATGCACCCCAGTAAGCCTTTGAACCCATATACTGGATGGGCACAGGAAAATCCACTTCACATTATTCATTTTGTACTTCCATTCTGTTTTCCTATGAATTGACTGCTAACAAGTCAATAACCACAATCCCCCTTGGAAGAAACATGGAGGAGGGCCTCTTAACAAAAAATGTCCCATTAAAAAGGAGCAGGTCTCCTAGACTTGTAATGCCCATACACTAAGTGCAAGGGCTGTCAAACCTTTCCCACTGGGGGAGTAAAATTGTTAAAAATATTATATTGGCATCCTAGACACCCTTGCCAAATATTTGACTGGCTGTAGCAGCACATAACCCGTTAACCCTGGTGACCTAGTGGTGGAGAATGAGGAGACATAAGGATAAAGCATACTGAAATGAAACAAATAAATAAAAAATGTGAATCCACCTATGAAAGAAAATAACAAAAGGGAGGGGCGAACACAGGTTCCTAGATAAGAAGCCAGAATGTGTTCAACGAGATATGTTTGTCCCTAGCAACAGCTCAGAGACAGGGATATAAATAAAAATATAATGTAATAGGATTTCACTATTTTATATTGGAGAGGTATACAGTAGGTCATAAGAGGATGTTCCACAGATAGGGAAAAATGGAAAATATAATAATAAATGGGAAGAATATACGTACATCTCATTTTTATGAGATTGCACCCTGGTGGAGTGTAGTGCCATGCGCCGTCTGGGGGAGTGGTCCTTTTTCGCCACGAACAGACTGGAGACAGAAACCGGTGTACGTTCAACAGGTCCTCTTTATTGGCCGTCCTCCCGACGACCACAGCAACACGACAGCCTTTGTACACACAGGCCTGGGTACCTTTCACCTTCCTCCTTTCCTTTACAGTGACGTCCCTCGCGGTTCTATCGCTGTGGCTGCCCTAGGCCTACCACCACAGCACTTTGCCTGTCCGAGTCCGTCCATCTGGTACCTCCGGGCTTCCTCTGTCCTTCGGCTATCCTGTCAGGGCCACCCCCCCAACTGTCTCTCCTTCCAGTCCCTTCTTGAGCTCTTCCTCTTTCCGTCTCTTCCTCCTTCAGTCTCTTCCTCCACTAAACTCCTCCCCTAGACTGGCTTCCCTGGGGCTCTCTTGCTCCCTTTTTATTCCCCTCCTTGGGAATTCCCCTCTCTAGCCCCCGTAACTCCGCCCACCATGACTTTGCGGTTTCTTTAGCATTAGCTGCTGTTATGTCCTTTCCTGGCTTCCTTCTGTTTCCCTCTAGTGGCCAAACCTTAGTACTGCACTGTCTCCTTCTCCTGCTGTTCTTTGTCTCCGCCTAGTGGCCAAAACCCAGTCCTACACCATCTTTTCCTAATTCCAGCTGTTTCCCCATATGTATACACCAGTTCACGTCAAGTATATTTACTGCACATCTTACATTCACTTTCCTGCTTCAGACAGGTCCATAGGTCAGTCCACTTCCCTACAGGAGTAACATTTGTTTTGGTTTCAAATTAGTAACAGGCATAAAACACCCTTGCCAAAAATTGGACTGCCTGTAGCAGCACAGCACAGAACACCCTGGTCATCTATTGGTGGACAAGGAGGAGACATTGATGAAGACCTCAGTAAAACCTAGGCCCAATGTAAAGGAGCGGGTCTCCTAGACTTGTAATGCCCATACATGCAGTGCATGGGCTGACCAACATTTCCCCATGGGGGTTTAAGGTAGCGCTTGTTATTCGGGCTGGGGATACTTGATTTGCAGCCAAAGAACCAGGTCCGGCATGAGTTTTTCATAAAACATTAACATAGTCTATGCGGTTTATTCATCATCATAAACCATAAACAGCAACAGAAAGTTAATATCCAAACAGCATAACATCCATGACAGAGCTCCCCTCTGTTAACCCTGTGGTCACACAGGCTTTGCTATGTCTGGTACACAGGCTCTCTAGCCTCACAGTTATATCCCCTGTCCGGGTTACCTCACGGCTGCTTCTCAGTGCAGACATTCATTCCCTCCAGGGAACTATCAGAAACACATCTCTGTGGTGCCCCTGAGGGTTCATACACCACAGAGGTACTGCACCTCCTCCTGAGGTGTGGTACCCCACTATCCAGGTAAGGTGGAGACACCTGACCACACTCCAACACCTGCATCCCACACAACATAGTAGTGTAGCAAAGCACCCTTTGGTGGCTCCCTGCTTGGAACACGAACCATGCTGGGAGGCGGGTGGAGTTTAGTTTGTACTAAATGAGCGGGAAGAGGATAGGATTTAGGCAGTTAGTCACAGGAGTCTGACGAGGTCAGTCTGTGAAAGGAGATCCCCTGAGTGGGATGGATGAAGGAAGTGCTGCAGCCGACCTCAGTGATCTGGGTCCGCTGGCACAGGAAAGAGATATTGATAGAAAGCCTGACTCTCCATAAGAAGGAAAGAATTAGTACGGAACGTGAGGAGAACAAGAGAACCAAGAACGAGGGTTAGAGGAGAACCCTTCCCAAGTTCTAAGCGCAAGGCCGGGGTCCGGTCCCCGAGGTTGTACGGATACTAATGGTCCTGCAGCAGACACCGGAGGAATAGAAGTAGTGACCACTTTATTCCCACACCAGACTTGGGGGCACAACAGCAACGTGTGTGAGTTGGGACTGGGTAGAAGGAGTCCCCGAAGTAGGCTACAGCTGTCTGCCGTACAAGTAGAGTTCATAGGAACATCTGAAAGGAGGAACTCCAGTGTAACTCAGTACTGTGAGTACTTCACTTAAAGGCGCTAGGAGGGAGATGTTCAGAACAGGCACATACTGTATGTTGGCGGAGTGTTGGAAAGGAGTACCTCATCTTGCCTAGAAGTTGGCTGAGCTCCTGATCCAGAGGACACAGCACAGATGCGGACACCTGTACCACAACAGACTGTGAGTAAAGCTTTGGAACTACGTACCCTGGTGTCCTCCACTAATTCCTGCGCCAGCCTTTCCGACACTGCTACATCCCTCCAGCGCTCGACACTACACCATCTAAGTGTCACTTCACCTACACTGCCCTGGGATTACAGCCTGCCTGTGGAGGGCTATAACATCATTGCTGCACTACACCATCTGTCCCAGAGGATGTGTCTGCAGCATCGGCTTAACAATTGCCGAACACCACAGGTGGCGTCACGAATCACTTATAAACTTTCACCACCATAAGCACACTGAAACAACCTCTTTTGTAATGGAGCCCCAGGGCCACGGACCGGATCACTGCTGCCGTGACAACTCCCGTTAAGATGATCAACCGGCCCGTACCGAGTAGCCCTGGTGAATGAGGGCGCTCCAACTTGGCATCACGAACAGGATGACGAGACCTGGTGCCACAGAGTTCTGTGTGCCTACGATTTATTGGACTTAACAGCTTGTGAAAATGTGCAGAATAACCAATTTGATAGACTGTAAAATGAACGCAAAAATGGCCGCCAGCGCGGAGAAGAAGGGCGTGACTACATGGGTGGTCCTAAGAAAAGACCGCGAACCGTCCTGGGCCTCCCCTGTCTAAACTTCTATGCGACAGCAACATGGCCCACCCCTCGAGGGGTTCGTATACTGGCCTGGTATGGAGGAGTAGGAAGAAGACGCCGCCCCCAGAAGGAGGAGCGGGAGCCGGTGGCGGGATAAGAGTCCAGACAGGAAGAAAAAGGAGAGAACACCATGATTGGAAGAGAGAGGAGGCCTGAAGAGCGAAGGGAGGTTAAGCTGAACCTCCCTGGCGCAATGGCTGAAGGTTCCGATCTGGCTTCCCATCTGGACAGTCAACAGCTGGAGGATGAGATAACTCGGCTGACTCATGAACTGTGGCTGAAGCAGGAGGCGCTCTGGAAGAGGAAATGGGAGCACGCCCTGGAGGGGCCACCATCAGCGGAACCCCAGTCACCGGTACCCGCCACTGCTGCACCGGATCTTCTCCAGGCAAACCCTGTGGAGCCTGCGGTTGCTGCAATACCACCGGCAGCGCCTATCCCCAGCTCCCCGGTGTCATCACTGCTGGGTGAGGCCTGCCAGGAGTAGTTGTCCGGGGGCTTGGGAGCTGAAGTGGAGGAAGCAGTTGAGCTCCCGCCTGGACCTGACACGGCTGCGCAGGTCCCACCGGAGACCCCACGGACCCGGAGCCGCCATCTGCTCCACCGCTGCCAACATCTGAGCAGACTGCCCCTGAGGATACCCCTGCAGCTGCCCACTGTCTCAAGCCTGTACCAAAGCCGGAACACCACCAGGAGGCCCCAGGTACGTCTGCTGTCCCTGCACCTGGGAAGGCCCTGGGGTGTTCGCCCGTGGCAGTGTCAGGACAGGTCGAGCTGGATCTTGTTTGGTACTGGGACTCGGATCCCTGGGGGGGAACGCCTGAACCCCTAGCGGTGGTACCCTTGTCCACAGTGGGAAAAAGCTGGTCCCGGGAGGAGGAAGAACCTTACTGCCAACAGACCCTCCGCAAACTGGTAGCCGAACAGAGGGAGAGGGAGCAGCGGAGGCTGGCTGTACAGGGCCCTGATCTAGACCAGAAGGAAAAGGTCCGTGCTGGTCACTACGGTCCCTGGGACTCAGCCGGATGGGGACAGGTCCTCAATGTTAATCACGAATGGGGGTTCAGGTTCATTACAGACCCCAAGTGGATCAGTGACCTTTTCTTTAACCGGCAGGATGTGGAGTCGTACAAGAGGAAGGGACACCCTGCTCGAGATCTGCAACCAGAGGAGTACGTAACCTTCACCCGGCATGAAGGGTTAAGAGGTTGGTATGCTATGAACATCCACCGCATCCCTGAGGATTTCAATGCGGCCTACAAGAAAGAGAAGGCCTATGTCCCACCGGCAGGAATACCACCGTAGTGATCACCCCTGCCAAAGTACCTAAGGCAGCAAATCCACCCAGCTGCCACCACCTCGTCTTACGTAAACCCACAAACAGGAAGAGGATGTTCGCAAGTCCTTCCCTGGAAGCAGCCAAGGAAATCAGCTTCCAGTACCCCAGGAGGGGACCACCAACACTAGCCATGAAAAATATCTAACTTCTGTTACCCAGGAGGGTATTTGCACCGCTGTGCTTTAAAGTTATTTTTGTTTGTTCATCATGTTTTCCAGTTTTGTTGCCCAGTTTTATTGGCAGCGTTTCTCCCACTTGAACTGTGGAGATCATGGTAACTGAATGATCCAGAACTTTAATGTATGTAGTTGCACCTCCTTAGATGCCCTCTCTTGGTTTTACATAGCCCTTTTATGGATAAGAACTACCTCATCACGGAGCATGGCTCTACCTAAAAGGACACTGCAAGAGATCCCGGCTGGGAGCGGTGTCCAGCACTTACAAGAATTATTGATGTGAAGTATTTTATAATGTGCCTTATGAAAGTTTCATATAGAATCTAGTTAATAGCAATAATTTTTTTAGAAATGTTTTAATAAAGAGATGAAAGATTTGAATAAAGACAAAGATTTGAAAAGATGCAGATGACGAACCAGGCATCAACAGTTGTCATTTAAGGATAATAATAGATAGGAGAAAATGTGAAAGATAATGATGACACTTGAAAGTGGTAGTGTGTTTACTGCTAATAGCACTTTGAATTAGGAACTGTAGCAAGATATAGATAGTTAAAATTGTTTGCAATGTTCAAGACTCAGTGCCTCCCACATTGGGATGATTAGATAAGAATTGTTTACCAAGCATTACAAAAATTTTTGTA
The DNA here is from genome assembly GCF_039654945.1 of Dendrobates tinctorius. Classification (NCBI taxonomy): domain Eukaryota; kingdom Metazoa; phylum Chordata; class Amphibia; order Anura; family Dendrobatidae; genus Dendrobates; species Dendrobates tinctorius. Next base: position 1,075,015 of record NW_027361717.1, read on the forward strand.
TGTTCCTGTATTTGTCAATCTTTGTTTTCTTGCAGCTCGCGGATGTGCTGTGTTTAGCAGGGGGCTATGTGGTGCCCCTGATGGTTCAGTCACCACAGATGTACTGCACCTCCTCCTGAGGTGTGGTACCCCACTATCCAGGTAAGGTGGAGACACTTGACCACACTCCAACACCTGCATCCCACACAACATAGTAGTGTAGCAAAGCACCCTTTGGTGGCTCCCTGCTTGAAACACGAAGCGTGCTGGGAGGCGGGTGGAGTTTAGTTTGCACTAAAAGAGCGGGAAGAGGATAGGATTTAGGCAGTTAGTCGCAGGAGTCTGACGAGGTCAGTCTGTGAAAGGAGATCCCCTGAGTGGGATGTGTTGTGAGTTCATTTTCTGGTCTACCAGTTGTGAGTTCTCCTTCCAGGCTCCCTCTGGTGGTAACAGGAGGTATTGAGGCTGATTTAATCAGTAGAGATCTGCCACCTGATAATGTGGATGACGATTGGACCTCAGGAATCTCAGATTGGATTTAAGACAGCCGACGCCCTACTCTGGTGCTGGTGATTCCTTCTGCTTGTCAGGTCTTGGTTCTCAGCTCTGCTCCAGTCAGCTCAAGCTAAGTTTTTCTGCTAATGTTCACACTTGATTTTGTTGTTCTATTCAGTTTTTTGTGTGGTCAGTGAGCCCCGGCTGGGGCTGTGCTGAATTTCCACTCTTATTTATTTGTATTTGCCAATTTGCTTTTTGTCCCTTATTAGATTGGCCTCTTTTTGCTCTGTCTCAGAATATTTCAGAGTGCTGATATAGTGGGAGAAGTCTAGTGACTTCAGGGTTAATTTTGTTATCAGAAGTGTTGGACATTATTTTGTAAGGTTTTGGGCAGATGACAGACAGTGTCTTTCCTTTCCTTTCCCTTCCTTTCTAGTTAGTTTGGGCCCCATCGTTTGCTCAGCCTATTTTCCTGCCTGTGTTTGTGTTCTCATCTTGTTTCACCGTCAATACATGTGTGGGGGCTGTCTATTCCTTTGGGGTCTGCTCTGGGGCAGTTAGTTTTCCCTTTTTCTTGCTTTAGGCTTATTTAGTCCTCCGGCCATGACGAGGCATCTAGGTTCATCATAGGTACGCTCCACGGCTGCTGCTAGTTGTGTGATTAGGATCAGGGATCTGCAATCTGCATAGTTACCAACCTCTCTGGTTTTTCTGGGGCTTAGCTTGTTTAGGTTTTTTCCTCCTCGGTGACCCATTCATAACAGGGATGGATGAAGGAAGTGCTGCAGCCGACCTCAGTGATCTGGGTCCACTGGCACAGGAAAGAGACATTGATAGAAAGCCTGACTCTCCATAAGAAGGAAAGGATTAGTATGGAACGTGAGGAGAAGAAGAGAACCAAGGACCAGGGTTAGAGAAGAACCCTTCCCAAGTTCTAAGCGCAAGGCCGGGGTCCGGTCCCCGAGGTTGTACGGATACTAATGGTCCTGCAGCAGACACCAGAGGAATAGAAGTAGTGACCACTTTATTCCCACACCAGACTTGGGGGCACAACAGCAACGTGTGTGAGCCGGGACTAGGTAGAAGGAGTCCCCGAAGTAGGCTACAGCTGTCTGCTGTACAAGTAGAGTTCATAGGAACATCTGAAAGGAGGAACTCCAGTGTAACTCAGTACTGTGAGTACTTCACTTAAAGGCGCTAAGAGGGAGACGTTCAGAACAGGCACATATGTTGGCGGAGTGCTGGAAAGGAGTACCTCATCTTGTCTGGAAGTTGGCTGTGCTCCTGACCCAGAGGACATGGCATGGATGCGGGCACCTGTACCACAACAGACTGTGAGTAAAGCTTTGGAACTACATGCCCTGGTGCCCTCCACTTATTCCTGCACCAGCCTGTCCGACACCGCTACATCCCTCCAGCGCTCTACACTACACCATCTAAGTGTCACTTCACCTACACTGCCCTGGGACTACAGCCTGCCTGTGGAGGGCTATAACATCATTGCTGCACTACACCATCAGTCCCAGAGGATCTGTCTGCGGCGTCTGCTTAACAATTGCCGAACACCACAGGTGGCGTCACAAATCACTTATAAACTTTCACCACCATAAGCACACTGAAACAACCCCTTTTTGTAATGGAGCCCCAGGGCCACGGACCGGGTCACTGCGGCCGTGACAACTCCCGTTAAGATGATCAACCGGCCCGGTACCAAGTACCCCACAGCCCTGGTGAGTGAGGGCGCTCCATCTCCACGTGCAATTAGGAAGGCAGACATGTCAACGAGACGAGACTTTCCATATGGACCAATCGGGTCCAAGTATTCACTCATGTGACCTACCCTGGTCACCTTATATGGTCCGTAGCCACGCCCACCGGATCACATGGCTATGACCTCATCGCAGGTCCTACAGCCATTCATACACATATACTTTACTATGGGCATTTTAAACACCCGTCCCTAGGTGGGTTTGTAGGTGATTGATCCCACCTATCTCACCAATCACCTGAAAGCTTCTCCCTAACATATTGGAACAAAACATCAGCTCTGCTGATCAGCACATAATCAAGCCTTCATCCCAAGGCCACCCACCTTGGGATACATAACGGTCATTTAGGACCCTGCTTCTGTTACCACTCTGAGACAAAAAAAACGACAGGCACATCCAAACTAATGTGAATAGGTGCATACCAAGAGGAGCTACCCCCATATACAATATACAAAGAATGGTTGCACTCTATCATGCTAAGGCATGTCAATGTGGAATATATGTAATTAGATTTGCAATACAGCTTTAGAATTATAGAAAAAATATATGAGACTCTTAGCATAAAATTTGGCCAAATATTATCTGCCCACCAGCCAACGTCAAGGCGGCCTCAAATCTGATGGGTACCTACACTGTGTGAATACCTCTCTAAGGCTAGTTTCACACTAGCGTTTATGAGCGCAGCGACGGCCTGCGCATGGCCGCCGCTAAGCCCCGCCCCCTGCTGCGCCTCCGCCGGTAGCTCCGCCCACCGGCGCATGACGCTGCATGCGCCCTGCGTCCCCTATCTTTATCACAGGGGGCGCAGGCCATGCGCAGTATGCATTTGGCGGCGCATGCGCCTTTTTGATGGTGTGCCGAGCGCAACCAAACTGCAGCAGGTTGCGTTTGGCGCAGGTCGGCGCACCGTCAAAAGGACGCATGCGCCGCCAAACGCATACTGCGCAAGGCCTGCGCCCCCTGTGATAAAGATCGGGGACGCAGGACGCATGCAGCGTCATGCGCCGGTGGGCGGAGCTACCGGCAGAGGCGCGGCAGGGGCGGGGCTTAGCGGCGGCCGTGCGCAGGCCGTCGCTGCGCTCATAAACGCTAGTGTGAAACTAGCCTAAGGCTGATGTCTGAATTCCTGGGTGAATGTGGACACCTCTGTCAGCAATGCCTGCATTTATGGGTAAGTAGGGACCTGCTACAATTAAAATCACCACCTGGTGGAGGGTGGAGTGCTCTGTCAGTTATCTAACATACAAGAGACAAAAAAACTGACTGGCACATCTAAACTAATGTGAATAGGTGCATACCAAGAGGAGCTACCCCCATATACAATATAGAGTGCAACCATTCTTTGTATATTGTATATAGGTGTAGCTCCTCTTGGTATGCACCTATTCACATTAGTTTGGATGTGGAAGAGGTGTCCACATTCACCCAGGAATTCAGACATCAGCCTTAGAGACGTATTCACACAGTGTAGGTATCCATCAGATTTGAGGCCGCCTTGACGTTGGCTGGTGGGCAGATAATATTTGGCCAAATTTTATGCTAAGAGTCTCATATATTTTTTCTATAATTCTAAAGCTGTATTGCAAATCTAATTACATATATTCCACAATGACATGCCTTAGCATGATAGAGTGCAACCATTCTTTGTATATCTGTTACCACTCTGGACATGGCTATCCTCCCGTCCTGGGACACCCACACAGCGCCCCCTAGCGGACACAGTGGTCACTACACCAAAGGGGGTACATATTTTTGAAAAGTATACTATGGGCATCATAGACACCGTTGCCAAAAATTGGACTGCCTGTAGCAGCACAGATCACGTTAACCCTGGTCATCGAGTGGTGGACAAGGAGGAGACAATGATGAAGGCCTCAGTAAAACCTAGGTCCAATGTAAAGGAGCGGGTCTCCTAGCCTTGTAATGTCCATACACGCCCTCAGGCACTTGTCCACGTGTCCGTGGTTAGGTAGACTACTTTCCCAGTAATAGCATTGTTGAAGGCATGGGTAATGTTGTGGGACACATGCTGGTGTAATGCAGATATGGCACAACGAGAGAAATAGTGGCGACTGGGGACCGAGTACCTTGGGATGGCCGCCGCCATCAGGTTGCAAAAAGCTTTCGTCTCAACGAGCCTAAAAGGCAAAATTTCGAGTGCAAGCAGATGAGAAATGTGCAAATTAAGTACTGTGGCCTGTGGGCATTGACTGCGTATTTCCGCTTGTGTTCCAGTGACTGGGGTATAGACAAGTGAAGGCTGGGCTGGGACAAGGATGTGGACGGGCTTGATGATGGTGCTGGTTGACTGTAGGCAACAACAGGTGCAGTGCTCGAGGCATCTTCACAGGCATGGTGAACTGGGGATTGGCTTACACGCGAAACAGTGGAAGAAGCAGTGTTGTCACCTGCAGACTGTGTTCCTGGAGCCTGAGGTCTGGCCCACAAAGTCGGGTGCTTTGCTGCCATGTGCCTAATCATGCTTGTGGTGGTCAGGCTAGTAGTTTTTCTACTCCTGCTGATGCGGGCATGGCAAGTGCTGCAAATGGCCTGTTTGGGGTTATCAGCAGAGTCTTTAAAAATAACCAGACTCAGGAAGATCTAACTGAAGGAATAGCCACTTCCGTCCTGTTGGTGTTAAGGGAAACGGATGCACGCCTTCTGTCTGCGGCCTCCACACTGCTTCTTTCTGCCTGTTTGGGTGTTATGCCTCCTTCCCCATGTGTGCTGCTTTCCTCACTCTGCATGTCCTCCTGCCAGGTTGGGTCAGTCACTATGTAATCCACCACCTCATCTTCCACATCCACACCCTGCTTCTCCTCCTGACTTTCCAGCAATTGTGTCTCATCATCATCCACCTCAGGTGACCATGACTGCTCAAAGATTTGTGCATCGCTACATAGAATATCATCTTGCCCCTCTTCAAGTGGAGCGGGTGACAGGCAAATGGATAACTGAACAGCTCTTCGGCGTGTCCTAGTGTGGGATCAACTGTCTCAGGGCACTCGGCATGGTGGGAGGAAGGAGGAATAGAGTGAGTAATATCCGGTCCACAGACACGGCTACTCAGACTTGACCATGTGGAGGACATGGTGGTGGTGGCTAAGTGACTGGAAGCATTATCTGCTATCCAACCAACATCCATTTCACACTGCTCTGGATTCAATAGTGGTGTGGTGTGGTCCCCTAGAAACTGGGACAGGAAGGTTGAGAATAAAAAAAAGGGGTTTGGTACCATGCTAGCCAGTAGAAAAAAATATATAAAAGTGTTCTCAGTGAGAGAAACAAAATAGGAATCTTGTGGGTGTGATACTTTTTAATGACTAATAAATTATAGTGAATGATGTTACAAAGCAAGCTTTCGAGACAACTTGCGTCTCTTCATCAGGCTGATATAACAAAATATTTGAAGGAAGGTTGAGCGCGCAAATGTGGGTCTTTGCTCTAGCCCACTTTCTGCTTGACCACGAGCTCCTCCTCTGCATGTACCATCAGCATCACCTCCACTTCCCCTTCCCTTGCCCCTTGCCTTGCCAATTTTAAATGGACTACTGAAATGTTTCAAAACTTCAATACAAATGGATATCTTGTGAGAAAAATTAGATGTTATTAGTATGCCTGCAAAGCAAACAATTTTCTACCACAGATACACTAGGCCTCAGCGTGAGATAACAGACTGTATTAATGTTTTAGTATTTTTGATACAAAAGACTGCTGGATATAACAAAAAAAGGAAACCAACGTAAACTGGCCAAAATTTCACCACGCACAAATAAGAGCTGTTATGAAGATACCGCACCAAAAAATGGGTGGCCTTTTTTATTATTTTTTGGCTTAAATACTGCTTTACTGAAGCAGAACTAACAGCCAGGCACAAAAGAGAAAAAAGCCATAAGCTGGGCAAAATTTAACCACGCACAGATAAAAGCTGGCACAAAGATACCGCACCAAAAAATGGGTGGCCTTTTTTATTTTTTTTTGGCCTATATACTGCTTTATTGAAGCAAAACTAACAGCCAGGCACAAAATAGAAAAAAGCTATAAACTGGTCAAAATATCACCATGCACAGATAAGAGCTGGCACGAAGATACTGCACCAAAAAATGGGTGGTCTTTTTTTTGGCTTAAATACTGCTTTATTGAAGCAAAACTAACAGCCAGGCAGAAAAAGAGAAAAAAGCCATAAAGTGGTCAAAATTTCAGCACGCACAGATATGATATATGCAATCCTCTATATACACACATACAGTGCCTGATGTGTATACAGCAACATCCACTTTCCTGCCTGCCTAACACTGGAACCTATGTACTGCAGAATTAGTCATTAGAATGACTGTTGGTTTAGCTGGATGTATTTAGGATGGTAGACCCCACACTAACTGAGAAATGCCCAATTCTGACCCTATCAAGGCAGTCGCTCTCCCTACACTCTCTCAATCCAGAGCTGAATGCGGCGAGCAGGGCTGCGTCCGGTCCGTTATACCCCTGATGATGCTATGCGGCCAGCAAATCACTGCATGACCACAACAAAGATGGCTGCGGCATTTCATGGCCTGGCAGACAATCCCTGCGCCATGAATGTGTCTCTAAAGTCCGCCAAGATTGCTGAGTGGAGACCTGAGTTCCCGCCGAGTAATCACGGAAATGCTCGGTGCTCGCCGTGTACACCGAGCACAGTGATACTCGGGCGAGTACTGAGTAGTGGCGAGCAAGTTCGCTCATCACTATTTATTATCTATCATCTATCTCTCTATCTACCATCTATCTACAATATCCACATATCTAATATCTATCTATCTGTCTATCAATGAGTTTATGTAATTTCTGTAAACTTCAGTTAAGTTGCACAAGCACGGACAATCTCAATTGAATTAAATGGAAGGTGTAGAGAATCTGTAAAAATGTCATTTACTACAAAGATTGAATTACCCCTTTAAGTCCTCTTAAAGGGAATTTGTCACCAAGTTTTGCCACTTAATCTGTGAGCAGCATAATGTAGAGACAGAGACCCTGATTCTATCGAAGTGTCACTTAGGGTACCGTTACACTAAGCGATGCACCAGCGATCCCGACAACGATATGGATCGCTGGTGCATCGCTAAGTGGTCGCTAGAGAGCTGCCACACAGGCAGATCTCACCAGCGACATAGCGGGGGTCGGGGGTCGCTATTTACCTGTCAGACGCGGCGATCCTGACGTCCTCCCGCCCACGTCCACGCATCGCTCGTCGGCGCCACAGGAAGCCCAGCAGGAAGCTGACGACGAGAAATGGTCCAGGACGTTTTCGCGCGACCAGCGATGAGTAGCGGGGGAGCCGGTCGGAGGTAAGTGTCAGACATAGCGATATCACTAGCAATAATGCTGCTACGTCACAAAATCGGTGACGTTACAGCGATATTGCTAGCGATATCGCTATGTGTAATGGGGGCTTTACTGTTCTGCTTTCTGTAGTTTTGATACAATCATTGTTTTATCAGCAGGAGATTATCGCGAGAGGATTAGTAAACTTGCTTCTAGGAAGTCAAGCATATTCATGAGCTTTGTTTAATCCTGACCCCACCATTGATCAGCAGCTTTTTGTGTAAACTGTACATGGGCAGAAAGCTGCCAATCATTGATGTGGGCAGGGTTACACAGAGCTCAACATTAGAGAACTGCTAGACCCACAGCAGATAAAAGAGTGACTTTATTAAAATGACAGCAAACAACTCAGTAATCAGGATCTCTGTTACCTGTTAATGCTTCAATCAAATGTCTGGTGACAGATTCCCTTAAGAACCTACTCACATTCCAGCCACTTATCTATGGCTTTGTGCATAAATGGGTATTCCGATCTGTGATGAGATATTGCTAGGACATGGCCTCACTTTATGTTCCACACTGATATTAGAATGGAGATGATGAGATGCTTATATATGTTGGCGTCCTATTCTCCACTTTTCAGTTATATCAGGTGCAGCCGCACAGGAGTCCAAAAGGTCAAGGGGCCACCACCACCTCAAAAGCAGGGAGAATTGTGCCATGTGATAAGTTTTTGGACTGTAAAGAGCACATAAACTGTTCTTGCACAGGGGCCCTCTTCTGTCTTTGTGTCTTTCACTTTGTGACAGGACAGGTGAGCGGTGAGGTGGGTATTATTTTGTTAATCCCTTTCACAACCTACTGCTGACATGGTATGGCAAAATGGAGTGCAGAGGTAACAATTGCTATAGTAAAGTGGAGTGCAGAGGTAGCAGCCAAAGACCAAAAACCTGCCACATAAGAAAACAGTAGTATTATATTTTGGACATGATAAAACAGGGGATTTGTTACGGTTTTTGCACAGGAGCCTCAACGGTGACCATCCTCCTTGTCAAGTTCTTGAACTCCATCTCTTTTTATTGATATGGTCTGTAGGTATATATGTCTAAATAGTCTGCTGCCTTTCTATGTGGTCTCCAATAGAACTAAGCCATACTACACAGATAAAGCTTCTGAGCTACAAGCACCCCCAGAAACCAGCATCATTTCTCTATGAAGTATACTTTACAGGATATAAATATATCTGACAGCCCAGAGAAGCCTTTGAGATTCTTACTGTGCTTCAAATGACACAAGTGAAGCATAGATGGCAAGTTCAAAGGCTTCTTTCTGCACTGTCAGACATACTCTTATGTCTACTTAAGAAAGCATTGCGGAAGAGTTGTCCTGATGTCTGCAGGTGCTTAGGAAGATATAATAAGAAAGATAATATGAAAGCTTAACGCCATGCTTCGGGTCACGTAGAGGTCCTGCTGGTCCTTCAAGGAACGTCACATACTCAAGTCTATGTGTATCATGGAACTGTGATTGCACAGAAACATACGGATACAACATTCATATTAACGTTGAGAAACAACAATATGTAAAAATGGTGTGTGTATATATATATATATATATATATATATATATATTTATTGAGTCAAGGGTAAGAATATGAAAGTGCATAGATATACAGTGAATACAGAAAGTATTCAGACCCCTTTAAATTTTTCACTCTTTGTTTCATTGAAGCCATTTGGTAAATTCAAAGAAGTTAATTTTTTTCTCATTAATGTACACTCAGCACCCCATCTTGACAGAAAAAAAAAAGATATGTAGAAATTTTTGCAAATTTATTAAAATAGAAAAAACGAAATATCAAATGGTCATAAGTATTCAGACCCTTTGATCAGTATTGAGTAGAAGCCTTTTGAGCTAGTACAGCCATGAATCTTCTTGGGAATGATGCAACAAGTTTTTCACACCTGGATTTGGGGATACTTTGCCATTCTTTCTTGCATATCCTCTGCAGATCCTCTCCAGTTCGGTCAGGTTGGATGGTGAACGTTGGTGGACAGCCATTTTCAGGTCTCTCCATCTCCAGAGATGCTCAATTGGGCTTACGTCAGGGCTCTGGCTAGGCCAGTCAAGAATGGTCACAGAGTTGTTCCAAAGCCACTCCTTTGTTATTTTAGCTGTGTGCTAAGGGTCATTGTCTTGTCGGAAGGTGAACTTTCGGCCAAGTCTGAGGTCTAGAGCACTCTGGAAGATGTTTTCATCCAGGATATCTCTGCACTTGGCCACATTCATGTTTCCTTCAATGGCAACCAATCATCCTGTCCCTGCAGCTGAAAAACGCCCTCAAAGCATGATGCTGCCACCACTATGTTTCACTGTTGGGATTGTATAGGGAAGGTGATGAGCAGTGCCTGGTTTTCTCCACGCATGCCGCTTAGAATTATCACCAAAAAGGTCTATCTTCATCTCATCAGACCAATCTTAAAAGTTATTCTTTCATGTGTGTTTTTAGCAAACTCTATGTGGGCTTTGATATGTCTTGCACTGAGGAGAGGCTTCCGTTGGGCCACTCTGCCATAAATACCCGACAGGTGGAGGGCTGCAGTGATAGTTGACTTTTTGGAACTTTCTCCCATCTCCCTACTGCATCTGTGGAGCTCAGCCACAGTGATCTTGGGGTTCTTCCTTACCTCTCTCACCAAGACTCTTCTCCCATGATTGCTCAGTTTGGCTGGACACTGAAATTCTGGTGGTACCAAACTTCTTCCATTTAAGGATTATGGAGGCCACTGTGCTCTTAGGAACCTTGAGTACTGCAGATATTCTTTGGAACCTTGGCCAGATCTGTGCCTTGCCACAATTCTGTCTCTGAGCTCCTTGGCAAGTTCCTTTGACCTCGTCATTCTCATTTGACATGACATGCACTGTGAGCTGTAAGGTCGTAGAAAGATAGATGTGTGCCTTTACAAATCAATTCCTATCAGTTTAATTAAACACAGCTGTACTCCAATGAAGGAGTAGAACCATCTCAAGGAGGAGTGTTGTGAGCTCATCTGTTCATTCATCTTTTGTGTCCGAGGATCTCCCTCTTCTTGTGAAGGAAGGTAGTGAGGCTGATTTAGATGAAAGAAACCAAACACCTGATCAGGTAGATGGTGACTGGGTAACGGGAACTTCAGACTGGATATAAGGCAGCCGACGCCCTTCTGAGTCGCTGATGATTTCTCTGCTGGATACTTGGGGACCAGTCTGATTCCTGCTTCCCAAAGATAAGTTTTTGATCTGCTATTGAACTTATTAGTTTTGGTTTTGATTACTTTGTGTCAAAACACAAGTTCAGCCATCCCCGGCCGGGGGTGTGCTGGATTCTTTTTCCTTGATCAGTGTTCTCTTTTGCTCTGCTTCCAGAATATTCTGAGTGCTGATATAGGGTTTGAAGTCTAGTGACTTCAGGGTCTTTTTTGCTTATCAGTTGTGTTGGTAATATTTTTTAGCAGGGTTTTCTCAGATTGCAGACAGCAGCTTTTCTGTCCTGTCTTTTTTAGATAGCTTGGGCCCCATTGTTTGCTCAACCTATCTTTCTATCTGTGTTAGTGTTTTCATCTTGCTTCACAGTCATTATATGTTGGGGGCTGCCTATTGCTTTGGGGTCTGCTCTGGGGCAGTCAGTTTTTCCCTTTTCTCTCTTTAGGCTTATGTAGATCTCCGGCTGTGACGAGGTGTCTAGGATCACCGTAGGAACTCCACGGCTACTGCTAGTTGTGTGATAGGATTAGGGGTCTGCAATCCGCTAGTTTCCAACCTCTCTGATTTTCTGGGCTGAGCTTGTGTTTTGTTTTTTCCTCCTCGGTGACTCAATCATAACAGAGGAGCACAAGGAAATGGACAGCATGTGACTTAACCCCTTCCTTACCGATGACAGAATAGTAGGTCATCGGTAAGGATCCCCTCTTTGAGGTGGGCTCTGGCGGTGAGCCCACCTCAAAGCCGTGACATGTCAGCTGTTATGAACACTGACATGTGCCCGCAGGAGGTGCGAGCAGAATCGCAGTCCGCCCCCACCTATTAACTAGTTAAATCCCGCTGTCTAAGCTGACAGCGGGCATTTAAATAGCACTTCCGGCTGCCAGGCCAGAAATGAGCTCATCGCCGACCCCTGTCACATGATCGGGGGTCGGTGTCACGTTGCCTGGACAGCCACAGGTCTCATAGAGACCTCTATGGTTGTTCCAGGCAGATGGCTTTAAGCACAGCAGTAAATCTGCTACATATGGGCGATCTGCTCATGGCCCATATGTAGCAGAGCCGATTGGGTTGTGCATGCTTCTAGCTTCCTATGGAGGCTATTGAAGCATGCCAAAAGTAAAAAAAAAAATGTTTAAAAATAAAAAAACCCCTAAAAGTTCAAATCACCCCCCTTCGCCCCAATCAAAATAAAACCATAAATAAAAAAAATCACACATACACATATTAGGTATCGCCACATTCAGAATCGCCTGATCTATCAATAAAAAAACCCGATTGCTAAACGGCGTGGCGAGAAAAAAATTAAAAACGCCAGAATTAAGTTTTTTTTTGTAGCCGCGACATTGCATTAAAATGCAGTAACGGGCGATCAAAAGAACATATTTGCACAAAGGTGGTATAATTGAAAATGTCAGCCCGGCACACAAAAAATAAGCCCTCACCCGACCCCAGATCACGAAAAATGGAGACGCTACGGGTCTCAGAAAATTGCGCAATTTTTTATTTATTTTTTTTTAGCAAACTTTGGAATTTTTTTCACCACTTAGATAAAAGAGAACCTAGACATATTTGATGTCTATGAACTCGTAATAACCTGGATAATCATAATGGCAGGTTAGATTTAGCATCTAGTGAACCTAGCAAAAAAGCCAAGCAAAAAACAAGTGTGGGATTGCACTTTTTTTGCAATTTCACAGCACTTGGAATTTTGTTTCCACTTTCAAGTACCCAAAATGGTAAAACCAATGATGTTTAAAAGTACAACTCGTTGCGCAAAAAATAAGCCCTCACATGGCCATATTGACTGAAAAATAAAAAAGTTATGGCTCTGGAAAAAGAGAAGCGAAAAATGAAAACGAAAAATCGAAAAAAGCTCCGGGAGTGAAGGGGTTAAATATGAATGTCTGAGCAAAGGGTCTGAATACTTATGACCATGTGATATTTCGGTTTTTATTTTTTAATAAATTAGCAAAAATTTCTACATTTCTGTTTTTTTCCGTCAAGATGGGATGCAGAGTGTACATTAATGAGAAAAAAATGAACTTTTTTGAACTTACCTACTGGCTGTAATGAAACAAAGAGTGAAAAATTTAAAGGGGTCTGAATATTTTCCATACCCACTGTATATCAAAAAGTCTGCAAAATTAAAGAACTTTAGAATTTTAGTCACTTTATCTTCTTTTGAATTTACAGCTCTGGCAAAACTTAAGAGACCACTGCACAGTTTTATAAAAATCAGCTTCTCTACATGTCTGACAGCCATTCCATTCCAGTGTCAGTTGAATTCCAACCAGAGTACACCTCATTCTGCTTAGGCCATGTGCACACGCTGCGGATTCACCTGCGGACATTTCTCTGCGGACCCGCAGGTAAAACTGCAGGTAAAATGACCTGCGGTTTATCTGCAGATTGGCCAGCGGTTTTCCCCTGCGGTTTGACACCTGGACAATGGAATAGGTGGCAAACCGCAGCAGAATCCGCAGAAAGAATTGACATTTCAATTCTTTCTGCAGATTCAAAACAGCAGCTTTTCCGCTGTGAAAAAAATGCAGCATGTGCACTGCGGATTGTAAATCCCATAGACTTACATTGTACTGTACACTGTCTGCAGAACTGCTGCGGATATGCAGAGGCCAAATCGGCAGCGGATCCGCAGCAGAATCTGCAGGGTGTGCACATACCCTTAATGTGCTTCTGATTAGGTGATCACCTTAAACAAACCTTATTTAATGAAGGAAAGTATAAAAAACTCTGCTGTGGTGTTCACCATTATCTTGCAATAGGACAAACTGGATGGCAAAACAAGTGCTAGTAATATCCAAAAAGTAATAGGAATGAAAAAATAACTTTTAACCTTGCCATAGGAGTTGAAAAGAAAAGTCTTGAGTGAGGAAAAGAACGGCTCAATTCTGGCTTTACTAGCAGAGGGATACAGTGAGCGTTATGTTGCCTCCATCCTTAAAATTTCCAAGACGGCGGTCCATTACAACAAGGTCAAGCAGCAGAGACTGGGGACAACAAAGCTACAGACTGGCAGAAGGCGATAGCGACTCTCCACTGACCGGGATGACCGTCATCTTATTTGAATGCCACTCAGCAACCGCAGGATGACATCAAGTGACCTACAAAAGAATGGCAAATGGCAGCTGGGGTGACATGCACAGCAAGAACAGTTCAGACAGGCTCTTAGAGACAGGGCTCAAGTCATGTAAAGCTAGAAGAAAGCCTTTCATCAATGAGTAGCAAAGGAGAGCCAGGCTGAAGTTTGCCAAAGACCATACAGATTGGACCAAAAAGGACTGGAGTAAGGTAATCTTCGCTGATGAGTCTAACTTTCAGCTTTTCCCAACACCTGGTTGTCTAATGGTTAGATGAAGATCTGGAGAAGAGAAAAAGCCACAGTGTCTTGCACGCACTGTGGAATTTGGTGGAGGATCGTTGATGATCTGGGGATGCTTCAGCAAGACTGGAACTGGGCAGGTTAATCTTTGCAAAGGACATATGAATCAAGCTGCATGCAAGGTTATCCTGGAAAAACAGTTGATTCCTTCTGCTCAGGCAATGTTCCCCAACTCTGAGGACTGTTTTTTCCAGCAGGACAATGCGCTATGCCACACAGCTAGGTCAATCAATGTGTGAATGAAGGACCACCACATCAAATCCCTGTCATGGCCAGCCCAATCTCCAGTCCTGAACCCCATTGAAAACCTCTGGAATGTAATCAAGCGGAAGATAGATAGTCACAAGTCATCAAAAAAGAAGAACTGCTTACATTTTTGTACCAGGAGTGGCCAAAGGTGACCCAAAAGCAGTGTGAAAGACTGGTGGAAAGCAGCCAAGACGCATGAAAGCTGTGATTTAAAAATCATGGTTATTCCACAAAGTGTTGATTTCTGAACTCTTCCTGAGTTAAAACATTAGTATTGTTGTTTCTAAATGATTATGAACTTGTTTTCTTAGCAGTATTTGAGGTCTGCAAGCACTGCATTTTTTGTTATTTTGACCATTTCTCATTTTCTGAAAATAAACACAAAATTTAGTGCTTAGAAATTCAAAGACATGTTGTCAGTAGTTTATAGAATAAAAGAGCAATTTATATTTTACTCAAAAATAAATCTTTAAAGAGAAAAATCAGATAAACTGAAATTTTAGCAGTGGTCTCTTAATTTTTGCCAGAGCTGTATATTGGGAAAATTATATTGTTACAGACGTAGTTCAGCTCATGCAAATTGAGCCTTCTCAGTAGATTCAGCTCAGAAACATCACCCATGCTCGATGCGACTGAAGACTGAATGAATATTGAAGGATGATCTAGCCTTTTCTTGTATTAAATGTATCAAAAACTTTATTCACATAAATTTGGATAAAAATTGGCAATATCAGCACAACCAATCAATATGCAATTTGTTCTTTTGTAACTCGTAGCACAAGAAAAAATTGCATATTGTTTGAATGTACTGATATTGCCAATTTTTATCAAAGTTTTTTGTAATAAAGTTTTTAATACAAGAAATGCTTGGATTGTTTTCAGTGTTTAATATGATATTTTGGCATTTTCTAATAAATAAGTATTAGGGCACACTCAGATGGCCATGTAACGTGGACGATGATCGCATCGCAATCCTTGGACTGGCCTGGCTCGCCTCCCGACCTGAGCATGACAGCATGTATTTCTATGACTATGGGGTTAGTAATGGGGGTGTCTTACTGAAGCCTCTCCATTACTAACCTCAGGGCTTGATGTCACCTGACAATACAAAGGTGACATCAACTCCCCCAACTATCACGCCACTTGCCACCGCTACAGGACAAGTGGGAAGAGCCGGGCAAATCACCAGAATTGGTGCAACTAATAGATGTGCCTTTTCTGGGCAGCTGCGGGCTGCTATTTTTAGGCTGGGGGGCCCAATATCCATGGGGACCCCTCTATTCTTCATAACTAGCCTTGCTGAAGCTGACAGCTGAGGGTTTTGCCTGGCTGGTAAGCAAAAATGTAGGGGAACCCATGCCATTTTTTTAAAATTATTTATTTACAGTGCAGGAGCGCCTGATGAATGCTCCCATCCGGCGCTCCTGCTCTCACTGTAATTAGCGGCAGCAGGTGTCGGATGATAGGATCAGAGGTCCCATCAGCTGACACGAGTGACTGGAGGTAAACTTTAAACTTCCAGTCATAACTGAGCGCTCATGCTGTCTTTTGACAGTATGGGAACCGCAGCTCTCTGACCGGCAGGGATGATTTCACCGCCGATCAGAAGCGGTGTTTGTCGCGCTGTCATCCACATGACAGCGAGGCAAACACTGGATATTCAGGCACCCCATTCAAGTGAATTGGGTATGGGTTCGGGTACTGTTCTGGTACCCAAACTCGAACTTTTTATAACTGTTCGGCCGAACCCGCCGGACAAGAACATTCTGATGTCCGCCCATTTCTAGTCCCTAACACACATATTAAAATGAAGATTAAGCAGCCAACTCCATTTGTTGGAGGAATAAGGAAAAAGAGTAGAGATAATGATCGAAACCTTTAAACACTTTAAAGCAGATCTATTACCAGTATATGTGAAAGGACAGCATGGTATGTAGAAAGGTCACTTTCCAATTAATAAAAGCAGCAAACAAAATATCCTGATATTTGGATCATTAGAGTGGTCAGAAAACACATGTAGTTGTGAGTCTTGTCTATTCATGAGTTGAGCCCTTTCCCTGCTCTCATCACAGATACTGGTCAACTGCTGGCTATGTAGACACAGTGGGGAAAAAAGTATTTAGCAAGCCACCAATTGTGCAAGTTATCCCACTTAAAAAGATGAGAGAGGTCTGTAATTGGCATTATAGGTAGACCACAACTAACAACTATGAGAGACAAAATGAGAAAACAAATCCAGAAAATCACCATGTCTGATTTGGCAAGATTTATATTGCAAATTATGGTGGAAAATAAGTATTTGGTCAACTAAAAACATGCAAGATTTCTGGCTCAAACAAACATAACTTCTTCCCTAAGAGGCTCATCTGTCCTCCACTCATTACCCGTAGTAATAGCACCTGTTTGAACTTGTTATCAGTATGTCCACAACCTCATGTTGATCTCCATGAGTTCATTCATCCTCATTTTTCACAACCTCAAACAGTCACACTCCAAACTCTAGTATGGTGAAGACCAAAGAGCTGTCGAAGGACACCAGAAACTAAATTGTAGCCCTGCACCAGGCTGGGAAGACTGAATCTGCAATAGGCAAGCCATCTTGGTGTGATGAAATCAACTTTGGGAGAAATAATAAGAAAATGGAAGACAAACAAGACCACTGATAATCTCCCTCAATCTAGGGCTCCACGCAAGATCTCACCCCATGGGATAAAAATGATCACAAGAATGGTGAGCAAAAATCCCAGAACCATACGGCGGGGCCTAGTGAATGACCTGCATAGAGCTGGGACCACCATAACAAAGGCTACCATCAGTAACACACTAGGCCGCCAGGGACTCTGATCCTGCAGTGCCAGATGTGTCCCCCTGCTTAAGCCAGTACATGTCCAGGCCCATCTGAAGTTTGCTAGAGAGCATTTGGATTATCCAGAAGAGTATTGGGAGAATGTCAAATGGTGTGATGAAACCAAAGTAGAATTGTTTGGTAGAAACAAAACTATTCATGTTTGGAGGAGACAGAATGATGAGTTGTATCCAAAGAGCACCATACCTAGTGTGAAACATGGAGTGGCAACATTATGCTTTAGGGCTGTTTCTCTGCAAATAGCCAGGACGACTGATCCGTGTACATGAAAGAATGAATGAGTCCATGTATCATGAGATTTTGAGTGCAAACCTCCCATCAGCAAGGGCATTGAAGATGAAACGTGGATGGGTCTTTCAGTATGATAATGATCCCAAGCACACCGCCAGAGCAATGAAGGAGTGGCTTCGTAAGAAGTGATATAGAAGAGTTAATGGTTTGCTTTTATATCCCTTTAATTGCCTTTAAGACTTCTAATGCCTTCTGCCCTATTATTGCTAGAGTTATTCTTATGTAGACTACTAGTCTCTGTGTTCAAGGAAACTATACTTGTTATCATATTTGTTCTCAAAAGTCAGTTGCAACATGTTCTGGACACATTGTAAGCATGATATAACCCTGAAAGTGATGATGTGGGCTACATGAGCTCAATAGAGTTGCATTTGTTGTAAATGGTATAAAATATTGCCTTGTATTTCATTACGTCAGATAAAGTGATTTGACCACGGCTCATGTGTGTTGAGTCTCTTTGTCTCCAAGCACTTGTCATCAGAAGGGCGAAAATCTCATAATCCGGACTCACTGGTGATCTGGCGTACCTGACTGTTGGTCAGAACAAAAAGCAGCTACAGCAGGTTTTGGTGCCCAACGTGGGGCCGTGGAAACCAGCCTATTCGGAATCCATATGTGGGAGCTTCCTGGGAGGTTGAATATGCAGAATCCAGGCTGCAGCAGGTGAGAACATTTATTCTTACATTGATTCTGCATCTGCAGCCTCTCTAAGGATGCCTACATATCTCTGGGTAAGACTGTACAACACGGTTCAAAAGAAACCACATCACCAGTGAGTGGTGAGTATGTCTGTATGAGAGTTGAATAATAGAGTAATACGATAATAATTGTCATCTGTATTATATGTAAATCTTGTCTGGCAATATACTAATATACTAACTGGTTGTGTACTGGTGTACTGTGTAGCACAAAGCCTGGGATAGACTCTGTGCAGTGTGATTTTGGATTGGCAGTAAATCATATGAGGCTGTATTTTGTATAGGGCTGGGGTTTTTGGTTGTTTGGTCCTTGTTGATTCTTGTGGTTTAAAAAGTTGGCTTTGGTGTTCTCAGAGTTCTCAGAGAGTCAGTGGACATGGCTGTAGGTTAAGGTGTCAAAATCTATAGTGCCAGATAGGCAGGCTGTGTGAATCCTTGTATGTACAGTTGTGGCCAAAAGTATTGACACCCCTGCAATTTTGTCAGATAATACTCAGTTTCTTCCTGAAAATGATTGCAAACACAAATTCTTTGGTATTATTATCTTCATTTAATTTGTCTTAAATGAAAAAACACAAAAAGAATTGTCCTAAAGCGAAATTGGATATAATTCCACACCAAACATAAAAGAGGGTGGACAAAAGTATTGGCACTGTTCGAAAAATCACGTGATGCTTCTCTAATTTATGTAATTAACAGCACCTGTAACTTACCTGTGGCACCTAACAGGTGTTGGCAATAACTAAATCACACTTGCAGCCAGTTGACATGGATTAAAGTTGACTCAACCTCTGTCCTGTGTCCTTGTGTGTACCACATTGAGCATGGAGAAAAGAAAGAAGACCAAAGAACTGTCTGAGGACTTGTGAAACCAAATTGTGAGGAAGCATGAGCAATCTCAAGGCTACAAGTCCATCTCCAAAGACCTGAATATTCCTGTGTCTACCGTGCACAGTGTCATCAAGAAGTTTAAAGCCCATGGCACTGTGGCTAACCTCCCTAGATGTGGATGGAAAAGAAAAATTAACAAGAGATTTCAACGCAAGATTGTGCGGATGTTGGATAAAGAACCTCGACTAACATCCAAACAAGTTCAAGATGCCCTGCAGTCCGAGGGTACAACAGTGTCAACCCGTACTATCCATCGGCATCTGAATGAAAAGGGACTGTATGGTAGGAGACCCAGGAAGACCCCACTTCTTACCCCGAGACATAAAAAAGCCAGGCTGGAGTTTGCCAAAACTTACCTGAAAAAGCCTAAAACGTTTTGGAAGAACGTTCTCTGGTCAGATGAGACAAAAGTAGAGCTTTTTGCGCAAAGGCATCAACATAGAGTTTACAGGAGAAAAAAGAGGCATTCAAAGAAAATGTCCCTACAGTCAAACATGGCGGAGGTTCCCTGATGTTTTGGGGTTGCTTTGCTGCCTCTGGCACTGGACTGCTTGACCATGTGCATGGCATTATGAAGTCAGAAAACTACCAACAAATTTTGCAGCATAATGTAGGGCCCAGTGTGAGAAAGCTGGGTCTCCCTCAGAGGTCATGGGTCTTCCAGCAGGACAATGACCTAAAACACACTTCAAAAAGCACTAGAAAATGGTTTGAGAGAAAGCACTGGAGACTTCTAAGGTGGCCAGCAATGAGTCCAGACCTGAATCCCATGGAACACCTGTGGAGAGATCTAAAAATGGCAGTTTGGAGAAGGCACCCTTCAAATATCAGGGACCTGGAGCAGTTTGCCAAATAAGAATGGTCTAAAATTCCAGCAGAGCATTGTAAGAAAATCATTGATGGTTACCGGAAGCGGTTGGTCGCAGTTATTTTGGCTAAAGGTTGTGCAACCAAGTATTAGGCTGAGGGTGCCAATACTTTTGTCTGGCCCATTTTTGGAGTTTTGTGTGAAATGATCAATGTTTTCCTTTTTGCTTCATTCTCTTGTGTTTTTTCATTTAAGACAAATTAAATGAAGATAATAATACCAAAGAATTTGTGTTTGCAATCATTTTCAGGAAGAAACTGAGTATTATCTGACAAAATTGCAGGGGTGTCAATACTTTTGGCCACAACTGTATGTCTATGAGAACCTCTGAATAAAATGAGAGATGAGTAATTGAGATAAGGGATTTTGTTATCTTCTCTTTGTAAAATCAAATGACCGCTGAAAAGTGAAAGAAAATATCCCTGAATGAGCACGTATGAATGAATCATCACACATCATTTTGTGTCAAGAGATTGTTACCTTTCTAGGTTTGTGGGAGATCCCAGACAGATGCATTATAGATATTTCAAATCTACATCTGAGACTGAATGAATTGAGTAATGATATACTTGTGTTATGTGACATTACATTGTAAAGTTTCCTGAATGCATTGGGCCAGAAAAAGGACAAGACTCAGTTGATGACATTATACAGTTATCTGCTCTTACAGTGAAATCCCGTGATTTTGAGTTTTCCTTGTAGAAATTGATTCTGATTAAGTCTAAAGAACTACTGCATTCTGTTATTTTGTGAAGGACACTACATTCTGATGGGAGGGGGGAATCATGCCGCTGCGCGGTTTCCTCTTGTCTTATCTCTGCTGCGCTCAAGATTCTCTGTGGTTCTGAAATGCTCGCTATTAGATTTGTGCATTTTAAAGCAACAGTACTTAATTGAAGTGGAATAAAATTTTGTAAGTTGAAAGTAAAATATGGTGCCTAATTTAGAAGGAAATTGTAAGTGATTGTTTGGTCATAAATGTGTTTGAACCTGCTTCTAGTTGTGTGATTGATTTGTATAGCAAATTGTGGGTCAACAAAGGAGGTAGCCGACTGTATGGCTGATAAAGTAGGTTAGAGGCCTATCACACCTGGGCCTTCTTACTTTAGTCAGCGGGGTTTTTTGTTGTGGGTGACAGGCGAAGGCAAGGAGCCTTCTGGATAAACCTTGGCAGGCTCACTCTGACTTGCTATGTGTGGGCTGTAAGACAGAGGTCAAGACACACAGGAGGGCATTTCAGAAGAAAGATGAGCTGTCTAAGTTGAAGCAGGCTTCCCATAATCCATGGAGCTGGGCTGGAAGTAAAAAGGCCTATTCCTATTCTAGCCAGCTGATCTAGTGGGTGAGAGGCAGAGAGCCTTCTCAATACATCCTGTAGGTCTACCGGTTGAGAGGCAAGGAGCCTTCCTGCTACACCTTGGCAGGCTCACTCTGACTTGCTATGTGTGGGCTGTAAGACAGAGGTCCAGACACACAGAAGGGCATTTCGGAAGAAAGGTGAGCTGTCGGCAGAGAAAGGTTGAAGCCATGGGCAACTTTTTCTGTATACGGTCTGTGCCCCCAATGGGATACAAGACAGCTATGCAGATTGTAAAAGACAGAGAAGGAAGCTGTAAAACAAGTGGGACCAATATTGAAAAAGGCAAAAATACCAGAGTGTGAATGTTTGGATGTACAAAAAGGCACAGACAACGGAAGAAAATAGCAAGTGAATAAATGGTGTTTGAGAATGTGCAGCAGTATGGAAGGTGTATTATGAATGTTTTGATTGACAAAATTTAACCAAAGACCCAGACAAAACAGATGGACTTGTAAACACTGTGATCAGACTCAGACAAACCCAGACTGAATAGCTACTTGTGTGACCTATACTACTGACCTAAGCAAATTGCACTACATCCTGTCTAGACAAGATCATATGTAGTGACATAATAGTATGGTTAGTGGGTAGTGGGGACATTGACCTTTAAGGAGTAAGCTGACAGTAGACATCAGATGACCAACCGCATCAGGACCTAGAGGGGTGACTAGAGTAAGAAAGATGCAGGTGTATTATCCCTGGAACCCCTCTGACCTGTTGGCTATGCTAAAGCAGTTGCCTGACCCTGAAGACCAACCATTCCCATTTTACAGACACATAAAGGAAGTACAGCAGACATATAAGTGTACCTGGGCAGACCTAGAGAAGTTGGTGAGTTTAAAGGCAGGTGACGTACTAGGACATATAATTAAGACAAACACAGATGTGGCAAAGAATCAGGCTTGGGGCATGGATGATAAATCTGCACGGTCTGGGGAGTCGTACTGTGAGTCACTAAAACAGTGGGCTACAATGGAACAATCAGAGCAGTCTGTACTCCTGACTAACGTGAAACAGCAAAGAGGAGAGAGTGTACAGGTGTACTTTGAACGGTTACAGCTGAAATGGGCAGACATGAGGTACATTTGCATAAACCCTCTTGATGTTAGAATACTGGTGAATGCATTCATTGACGGTATGAACAAAGACTTACGAGACGCAGTACAGGCAGCCAGACCTGAATGGAGATATGTAGATCCGAAAGACCTCCTTTAGGTAGCTAAAGAAATTGAGCAAACAAGGACAATAAGACGACCTGTCATGTATGCAGGAGCACAAGGAAAAAAGTGGAGATGTAATAGGGGACCAAGGGACCTAGAAACAGTGAGGTGCTGGAATTGTGGTACTTACAAAACTTATTGTTAGTGATAATACCCCTATGAATTTACTGGGAGCAGATGTGCTGAGTGTGATCCAGGCCACCATACAGCACTCTCCTGAGGGTATTACCGTCACAAGTCCCCTCTGAGATAAACATTTGTGTAAGATTGCGGCAATGGTGTATATGACAAAAGCGGTGAAACTAACACCTGACACCAAAATGCCTGAGGATGAGGAAATGGGACAGGTGCCAGACACTGTTTGGGCAAGGGGAAAAACTGATGTGGGTCGGTTGCCCATCCCCACTTTCATGATTAAATTGGAAAAAGGAACCACTCCTCCTTGTTTAAAGCAATACCACTTGAGCCTAGCCAAATCAATGGCCCCGAGCAGAGATATTAGAGAGTATGTTAAGGCAGGGGTTCTAGTGCAAAGATCTTCCTCCTGCAACACCCCTTTGTATCCTGTTAGGGAAAAAGGACTCAAGGGTTTGCTGACACTGACAGAAAGGTTCATGACTTAAGGGCTATTAACCCCTTAAGCCCCAAGGGTGGTTTGCACGTTCATGACCGGACCAATTTTTACAATTCTGACCACTGTCCCTTTATGAGGTAATAACTCTGAAACGCTTCCATGGATCCTGGTGATTCTGACAAAGTTTGCTTGAGACATATTGTACTTCATGTTAGTGGTAAAATTTCATTCAAATAATTTGCATTTATTTGTGAAAAAAATGGAAATTTGGCAAAAAAATTTAAAATATCGCAATTTTCCAACTTTGAATTTTTATGCCCTTAAATCACAGAGATACAGCACACAAAAAACTTAATAAGTAACATTTCCCACATGTTTACTTTACATCAGTACAATTTTGGAACCAAAATTGTTTTTTTCGTTAGGAAGTTATAAGGGTTAAAAGTTGACCAGCGATTTCTCATTTTTGCAACACCATTTTATTTTTACGGACCACATCACATTTGAAGCCACTTTGAGGGGTCTATATGATAGCAAATACCCAAAAGTGACACCATTCTAAAAACTGCACCCCTTAAGGTGCTCAAAACCACATTCAAGAAGTTTATTAACCCTTCAGGTGCTTCACAGGAATTTTTTGAATATTCAAAAAAAAAATGAACATTTAACTTTTTTTCACAAAAAAAATACTTCAGGTTCAATTTTTTTTATTTTACCAAGGGTAACAGGAGAAATTGGACGCAAAAGTTATTGTGCAGTTTGTCCTGAGTATGCTGATACCTGATATGTGGGGGGGGACCACTGTTTCTGTGCATGGCAGAGCTCAGAAGGGAAGGAGCGTTGTTTGACTTTTTCAATGCAAAATTGGCTGGAAATCAGATCGGTCGCCATGTCACGTTTGGAGAGCCCCTGATTTACCTAAACAGTGGAAACCCCCCACAAGTGATCCCATTTTGGAAACTAGACCCCCCAAGGAACTTATCTAGATGTGTGTTGAACACTTTGAACCCCCCCCGTGCTTCACAGAAGTTTCTAACGCCCGGGCGTGAAAATAAAAAAATCGTATTTTTTCCAAAAACATGATCTTTTCACCCCTAATTTTTATTTTTCCAAGGGTAACAGGACCCTAAAAGTTATTGTGCAATTTGTCCTGAGTACACTGATACCCCATATGTGGGTGTAAACGACTATTTGGGCACATGGCAGAGCTCAGAAGGGAAGTAGCGCCATCTGACTTTGTTGGCTGGAATTGAGATTGGACACCATGTCGCGATTGGAAAACCCCTGATGTACCAAAACAGTGGAAACCCCCCACAAACGACACCATTTTGGAAACTAGACCCCCCAAGGAACTTATCTAGATGTGTGGTGAGAACTTTGAACTCCCAAGGGCTTCACAGAAGTTTATAACGTACAGCCATACAATTAAAAAATCATATTTTTTCCACAAAAATGATCTTTTGACCCTCAATTCTTATTTTTCCAAGGGTAACAGAACCCTAAAAGTTATTGTGCAATTTGTCCTGAGTACGCTGATACCCCACATGTGGGAGTAAACCATTATTTGGGTGCATGGCAGAGCTCGGAAGGGACGCAGCACCATTTGACATTTTTTGGCTGGAATTGAGATCGGACACCATGTCGCATTTGGAAAGCCCCTGAGGTGCCAAAACAGTAAAAACCCCCAACATATGACACCATTTTGGAAACTAGACCCCCAAAGGAACTTATCTAGATGTGTTTTGAGCACTTTGAACCCCCCCCCCCCGTGCTTCACAGAAGTTTATAACGCCCGGGCGTGAAATTAAAAAAATCGTATTTTTTCCACAAACATGATCTTTTAGTCACCATTTTTTATTTTCCCAAGGGTACCAGGAGAAATTGGACCCCAAAAGTTGTTGTCTAATTTGTCCTGAGTACACCAATACCCCATATGTGGGAGAAAACTACTGTATGGGCACACGTCGGGGCTCGGAAGGGAAGTAGTGACGTTTTGGAATGCAGACTTTGATGGAATGGTCTACGGGTGTCATGTTGCATTTGGAGAGGCCCTGATGTACCTAAACAGTGGAAATCCCCCACAAGTGACCTCAATTTGGAAACTAGACCCCCTAAGGAACTTATCTAGATATGTGGTGAGCACTTTGAACCCTCCAGTGCTTCACAGAAGTTTATAACAACCGGGCGTGAAAATAAAAAAATCATATTTTTTTCAACAAACATGATCATTTAGTCCCCGATTTTTTTTTATTTTCCCAAAAGTACCAGGAGAAAATGGACCCCAAAAGTTGTTGTCCAATTTGTCCTGAGTACACCGATACCCCATATGTGGGAGAAAACTACTGTATGGGCACACGTCGGGGCTCGGAAGGGAAGTAGTGACGTTTTGGAATGCAGACTTTGATGGAATGGTCTGCGGGTGTCATGTTGCTTTTGGAGAGCCCGTGATGTACCTAAACTATTGAAACTCCCCACAAGTGACCCCATTTTGGAAACTAGACCCCCCATGGAACTTATCTAGATGTGTGGTGAGCACTTTGAACCACCAAGTGCTTCACAGAAGTTTATAACGCCCGGGCGTGAAAATAAAAAAATCATTTTTTTCCACAAAAAAGATATTTTTGCCCCCAATTTTTTATTTTCCTAAGGGTAACAGGAGAAATTGGACCCCAAAAGTTGTTTAGCAATTTGTCCTGAGTAGGCTGATACCCTATATGTGGGGGTAAAACACTGTTTGGGCGCATGGCAGAGCTTGGAAGGGAAGGAGCACTATTTGACTTTTTCATCGCAGAATTGGCTGGAATTGAGATCAGACGCCATGTTGCATTTGGAGACCCCCTGATGTGCCCAAACAGTGGAAACCCCCCAATTATAACTCTAACCCTAACCCCAACACACCCCTAACCCTAGCCCTAACCCTAGCCCTAACCCTAATGGGAAAATGGAAATAAATACATTTTCTTTTAATTTTATTATTTTTCCCTAACTAAGGCTACTTTCACACATCAGTTTTTTGCCGTCAGGCAGGATCCGGCTTTTTTTAGAAAAAACGGATCCGGCATAAATTTTGGAGAACTGTAGAAACGGATCCGTTTTTTTGCTGGATCCGTCTCTGTTCCTGGAGGCTGGCCAATTGGATCTGAGCATGCGCAGACTTAAAAAAACCGGATCCGGTGGCTGGATCCGTCTTTTTCTGGATCCGGCGCATTCCGGCGCCCATAGACTTTCATTGTAGCAAAAAGCTGGAAGCGCCGGATCCGGCGCTTCCGGCTTTTTCGCCGGAGACAAAAAACGTTACAGTAGCCGTTTTTTCCAGACGCCGGAATGAGACAAGTTGCCGGATCCGGCAAAAAACAGATGAAACGCAATGCCATCCGGCACGATCCGGCGCTAATGCAAGTCAATGGGGAAAAACCGGATCCGGCATTGCATTTTGCCGGATCCGGTTTTACAAAAAAAAGCCGGATCGCGCCTGAAGGCAAAAAACTGATGTGTGAAAGAGGCCTTAGGGGTGATAAAGGGGGGTTTGATTTACTATTTATGGCGGTATTTATTTTTGGCAGCTGTCATACGCTAAAAGACGCTTTTTATTGTAAAAATAGTTTTTGCATCACCACATATTGAGAGCTATAATTTTTCCATATTTTGACCCACCGAGTCATGTGAGGTCTTATTTTTTGTGGGACGAGTTGATGTTTTTATTGGCACCATTTTCGGGCACGTGACATTTTTTGATCACTTTTTATTCTGATTTTTGGGGCACAGAATGAACAAAAACCAGCGTTTCATGAATTTCTTTTGGGGGGGTGCGTTTACACTTTTCCGCCTGCGGTAAAATTGATAAAGCGGTTTTATTCTTCGGGTCAGTACGGTTACAGCGATACCTCATTTAGGTCTTTTTTTTAGGTTTTGACGCTTTTATGCAATGAAAATAATTTTATATAAAAAATAATAATTTTTGCATCGCTTTATTCTGCGAGCTATAACTTTTTTATTTTTTTACTGATGATGCTGTGTGGCAGCTCGTTTTTTGCGGGTCAAGATGTTTTCAGCGGTACCATGGATATTTATATGCGTCTTTTTGATCACGCCTTATTGCACTTTTTGTTCAGTGGTATGATAATAAATCATTATTTTTTGCTTCGTTTTTATTTAAGGGGTTCGCTAAAGGGGTTAACTAATGGGACAGTTTTATAGGGCTGGTCGTTACGGACGTGGCGATATCCAAAGAGCACCATACCAAGTGTGAAGCATGGAGTGGCAACATCATGCTTTAGTGCTGTTTCTCTGCAAATAGCCAGGACGACTGATCCGTGTACATGAAATAATGAATGAGTCCATGTATCATGAGATTTTGAGTGCAAACCTCCTTCCATCAGCAAGGGCATTGAAGATGAAACGTGGATGGGTCTTTCAGTATGATAATGATCCCAAGCACACCGCCAGAGCAATGAAGGAGTGGCTTCGTAAGAAGTGATATAGAAGAATTAATGGTTTGCTTTTATATCCCTTTAATTGCCTTTAAGACTTCTAATGCCTTCTGCCCTATTATTGCTAGAGTTATTCTTATGTAGACTACTAGTCTCTGTGTTCAAGGAAACTATGCTTGTTATCATATTTGTTCTCAAAAGTCAGTTACAACATGTTCTGGACACATTGTAAACATGATATAACCCTGAAAGTGATGATGGGGGCTACATGAGCTCAATAGAGTTGCATTTGTTGTAAATGGTATAAAATATTGCCTTGTATTTCATTACGTCAGATAAAGTGATTTGACCACGGCTCATGTGTGTTTAGTCTCTTTGTCTTCAAGCACTTGTCATCAGAAGGGCGAAAATCTCAGAATCTGGACTCACTGGTGATCTGGCATACCTGACTCTTGGTCAGAATACAAAGCAGCTACAACAGAAGCATATGAAGATCCTGGAGTGGACTAGCCAGTCTTTAGATCTCAATCCCATAGAAAACCTTGGAAGTGATTTGAAAGTCTGTATTGCTCAGCGAAAGGCCCAAAACATCATTGCTCTAGAGGAGATCTGCATGGAGGAATGAGCCAACATACATAGTAACATAGTAACATAGTTTTGAAGGCTGAAGGAAGACCTTATGTCCATCTAGTTCAGCCTATGTTTAGTGCAGCTGTTCTGCATAGTTGATCCTGGGGAAGGCAAAAAACCCTGTAGAGTACAAGCCAATTTTCTCCATAGGGAAAAAAATTCCTTCCCCTAAGCTGGGTCAACCATTTACCTATAATATTATGTTATTCGTAACCTTCTATACTGCTACTCACAAGAAAAGCATCCATTCCTTTCTTAAATTCATTCAGTGAGTTGGCCATCACCACTTCCTCAGGAAGAGAACTCCAGAGCCTCACTGCTCTAACCGTGAATAACCCTCTTCTATGCTAGTGCAGAAATTGTCTTTCCTCCAAACAAAGAGAATGCCCCCTTGTTCTTGTCACAGTCCTTGGTACAAACAGTTCATTGGAGAGATCGCTGTATTGCCCGCTGATATACTTTTACATATATATATATATATATATATATATATATAAGGTCTCCCCTAACTCTTCAATTTTCTAGAGTAAATAGACCTAATTTTGATAACCTTTCTGGGTATTGTAGTGAAAAACTCCATTTATCATTTTAGTAGCCCGCTTTTGAACCCTTTCAAATTCAGTAATGTCTTTCTTGAGCACCGGTGTCCAAAATTGCACACAATACTCCAAGTGTGGTCTGACGAGTGATTTGTACAGAGGGAGAATTATGTTTTCATCTCGTGTCCCCAGACCTCTTCTTATGCATCCCATGACACTATTTGCTTTGGTGGCAGCTGCCTGACACTGGGCACTCCAATTTAGCTTCTTATTGACTAAGATGCCTAAGTCTTTTTCCATGTCTGATTTCCCCAGCAGTTTCCCATTTAGTAAGTAATTGTAGCATCTGTTTCTCCTTCCCATGTGCATAACCTTACACTTATCTGTGTTAAACCTCATTTGCCATTTTTCAGCCCAATTCTCCAATTTGCTCAAATCTGTCTGTAGTTGCAAACTGTCCTCCTTTGTGTTAACTACCTTATATAGTTTTGTATCATCTGCAAATACTGATATTTTACTTTGCAAGCCATCCACTAGATCATTAATAAATATATTAAATAGTAGGGGGCCCAATACAGAACCCTGTGGTACCCCACTAGTAACCCTGGCCCAATCTGAGTATGCCCCATTAATAACCACTCTTTGTTTTCTATCACTAAGCCAGCTACCTACCCATCTACACACATTTTCCCCTAGCTCAAGCTTTCTCATCTTACTTACCAATCTTTTATGTGGGACAGTGTCAAATGCTTTAGAGAAGTCGAGATAAATGACATCCAATGATTCTCCTTGGTCCATTTGAGAGCTTACATCCTCATAGAAGCTGATCAGGTTAGTTTGACAGGAGCGATCCTTCAAAAATCCATGTTGATATGGAGTTAAACATTTATTAACATTGAGATATTCCATAATGGTATCCCTTAGAAACCCTTCAAAAATGTTACCCACCACAGATGGTAAGCTTACCAGCCTATAGTTTCCAGGTTCCCTTTTACACCCCTTTTTGAAAATTGGTACCACATTTGCTTGCCGCCAATCAAAAGGAACAGACCCTGTTTCTATAGAGTCTTTAAATATAAGGAATAGAGGCCTGTCTATCACATTACTTAACTCCCTTAATACCCGAGGGTGAATGCCATCAGGGCCTGGTGATTTGTCAATTTTAATCTTACTAAGGCGGTTCTGCACTTCTTCCTGGGTTAGGCAGGTAATACTTAATGGGGAGTTTACATTATCACTCTGCATTTCCCCTGGCAAATCCTTTTCCTGTGTGAACACTGTTGACAAAAAAGTATTTAAAACATTTGCTTTTCCCACATCGCTCTCTATGATTTCACCCTCATTGTTCTTTAAAGGGCCGACACCATCAATTTTAATCTCTTTACTGTTTATATAATTAAAGAATAGTTTGGGGTTTGTTTTACTTTCCTTAGCAATGAGTCTCTCAGTTTCCACTTTTGCTAAATGTATTTGTTTTTTACACATTTTATTTTTTTCTCTATAACTTTTTAATGCTTCTTCATTGCCTTCTTGTTTTAGCTTCTTAAATGCCTTGTTCTTGTTATTTATTGCTCTTTTTACATCCTTATTTAGCCACATTGGTGTTCTCCTGTTCCTAGCCCTTTTATTTCTGTACGGTATGGCTAACTCGCAGTGGGTGTGTAAAACTGATATATTTCCCATTTATTTTCTGTGCTCCTATTTTTGATGACATTGTCCCAATTAGAGTTGAGCGAAACGGGTCGAAAAATTTCAAAAGTCGCCGACTTTTGTCAAAGTCGGGTTTCATGAAACGAAACCCGACCCTAGGATGAGGTCGGCCACGAGGTCGGCGACTTACGCGCCAAAGTCGCGTTTCAAAAGTTTGTTTTGCGCTCTTTTTCAGCCAATCAGGATCCACGGACACTGTGGGCAACGTGATGACATAGGCAGGGGTCACCACCATCTTTCAGAAGGGCATGCAAGTGATTGGCTTGCTTTGGTGGGCGTCACAGGGGGTATAAAAGGGTGTGCACGCCGACCGCCATCTTACTTCTGCCGATCTCAGTATAGGGAGAGGTTGCTGCTGATTCTGTAGGGAGAGCGTTAGGCAGGGAAGAAGACAAAAAAACTGCTTCTGCTGCTAGCGATTTGGTCTGCACAACACACCAGTCACTGTGTGTGCAGTGCAAGGGGAGGCTATATTGTGGTGTATCAGTGGTGTTTGTTGTTGGGCTGCCTTTTAAGGCTTCCTGACAGGCTGGCATTGCTGTTTACCCACTGCTCCGCAAACTGCTTTTTTAAAAGCAATCCAATCTCCCTTATCCTCTAGTCACTTTTGTGACAGCTGTGCCATCGAGCCTGTGACATAGCGCTCAGATATCAGTGGGCCTCACACAATCCAAAAGTGTCCAGTGTCCAAAAGTGTGTGCAGAGATTCAAAATCTCCCTTATCCTCTAGTCACTTTGGTCACAGCTGTGCCATCGAGCCTGTCACATAGCGCTCAGATATTCATTGGGCCTCACACAATCCAAAAGTGTCCAGTGTCCAAAAGTGTGTGCAGAGATTCAAAATCTCCCTTATCCTCTAGTCACTTTGGTCACAGCTGTGCCATCGAGCCTGTCACATAGTGCTCAGATATCAGTGGGCCTCACACAATCCAAAAGTGTCCAGTGTCCAAAAGTGTGTGCAGAGATTCAAAATCTCCCTTATCCTCTAGTCACTTTGGTCACAGCTGTGCCATCGAGCCTGTCACATAGCGCTCAGATATTCATTGGGCCTCACACAATCCAAAAGTGTCCAGTGTCCAAAAGTGTGTGCAGAGATTCAAAATCTCCCTTATCCTCTAGTCACTTTGGTCACAGCTGTGCCATCGAGCCTGTCACATAGCGCTCAGATATTCATTGGGCCTCACACAATCCAAAAGTGTCCAGTGTCCAAAAGTGTGTGCAGAGATTCAAAATCTCCCTTATCCTCTAGTCACTTTGGTCACAGCTGTGCCATCGAGCCTGTCACATAGCGCTCAGATATTCATTGGGCCTCACACAATCCAAAAGTGTCCAGTGTCCAAAAGTGTGTGCAGAGATTCAAAATCTCCCTTATCCTCTAGTCACTTTGGTCACAGCTGTGCCATCGAGCCTGTCACATAGCGCTCAGATATTCATTGGGCCTCACACAATCCAAAAGTGTCCAGTGTCCACAAGTGTCTGCAGAAATTCAAAATCTCCCCTGTCCTATAGACACCTTGTACCTTGTTTTACATTACTATATAGTTTGTTGGATTTTGTCTACATTTCTACCAAAAATGAGGAAGGCTGGTGGAAGAGGCCGTGGAATTGGGCGGGGGTTGGCAGCTGGTAATGATGGTGTTGGTGGTGGATCTGATGGTAGTGGCAAGAGCAAAATAGGACCGAATGCAGGAGGTGTTGAGCCTGCGTCATCGTCTGGCTACATAAGGCCTCGAACGCTTAGTTTTCTAGGAGTTGGCAAACCGCTTTTAAAGCCAGAGCATCAGGAAAAAGTTTTGTCTTACATTGCTGACTCATCCTCCAGCTCTATCGCCTCCTCTTCTTCAGTTGTAAAAAGTAAAAGCACTGAGTCGTCATTGGAGGCTCATGTTCATGAACCACACCTTTCCTTGTGTCCTTCACCCCAACCAAGATTGAAGGATGACGCAGGCCATACTACTGATTACTCCATGGAGCTGTTTTCACATACCATGCCTGGATTATCAAGTCAAATGGTGAATTACCCAGGCCAAGATGAATCTGACATGGAGTGCACTGATGCACAGCCGCTGATAGATGATTCTGCTGGTACATTCACTCAGAGCACTACATTGTCCTCGCAGTGTACAGAGCCAGATTCTGACCCTGATGAGACTCAGGTGCCCCTTCCTGCACACTATACCACCATACACGGTGACACTGAGGAAGGTGCACATGACATTGAAGAGGAGGTGATGGATGACTCAGTTGTTGACCCAGATTGGCATCCATTGGGGGAAGAGGGTGCTGCTTCCAATAGCTCAGATGAGGAGCATCCACAGCAGACATCGACATCGCAACAGCTGTTATCTGGCAGGCCCGGAGCACTCCAAAGACAGGTTCCAAACATCAAAAGAGTTGCTGGACAGCTTGTCCAGAGGGTCAAAAGATCACAGCGTGCTAGGCCGCAAAATGTCTGCCAAAGTAGGAAGAGTGCAGTGTGGCACTTTTTTGAACAAAATCCTCATGATCAGGCCAAGGTTATCTGTAAGAAGTGCGCAAAGACCTTTAGCCGAGGGAAAAATCTGAAAAATTTGAATACCAGTTGCATGCTTAGACATTTAACCAGCATGCACTTGCAAGCGTGGACACAACACCAAACCTCAAGTGCCACATGTGCAACTGATCACAACGAAGGTAGTCAGCAACGCTACATTGTTTCCCCCACTGTAAGCCCACCGGTTAGCACAGCAGCAAATGTTGAGGTGACGTTGCAAGGCCACAGCAGTCAGGGAATCCCACTGTTATATCAACGAAAGACTGATTCTAGGCCATCAGAAAGAACACCAACTCCATCACCATCATCAACCCTCTCTCAGTCCGCCCTGTCCACCGCTACTTCCACCATATGCAGCTCTCAAGTCCAGCTCACCCTCCCAGACACTATGAGTAGGTCAAGAAAGTACTCAGTCTCTCATCCACGTACACTGGGTTTGAACGCCCACATTGCCAAACTAATCTCGTTTGAGATGATGCCCTTTCGGTTGGTGGAAAGCACAGATTTCCGCGAACTCATGGCCTATGCAGTACCACCCTATGACCTACCCAGTCGCCACTTCTTCTCTCGCAAAGCCATCCCAGCCCTCCACCATCATGTGAAAGACCGCATTGTCCATGCACTCAAGCAGTCAGTGAGCAGAAAGGTGCACCTCACAACTGATGCATGGTCCAGTCGGCATGGCCAGGGCCGTTACGTGTCCATCACTGCGCACTGGGTTAATGTGGTGGATGCAGGGTCCACAGGGGACAGCGGTGGTGGGACAGTGCTGCCTAGCCCACGGTATAGGAAACAGTTGGCTGTAGGCGTTCGACCCTCCTCCTCCTCCTCCTCCTCCAGAAGCGAAAGCTCGCCCACAGAGCACAGTCGTACGAGCACTCCATCTGCAGCTGCCACTGTTGCACACGATGTGTCCCCCTATCGAGCAGCTAGTGGAAAGCGTCAGCAGGCTGTGTTGCAGATGATGTGTTTGGGCAACAGACACACCGCCGAGGTGCTGGCCGAGTACTTGAAGCGACAAACTGAGTCATGGCTGGGCAGTGTACATCTTGAGGCAGGCAAGGTAGTTAGTGATAACGGCCGTAATTTTGTGGCAGCCATAGCCCTTTCAAAACTCAGCCACATACCTTGCTTGGCTCACACCTTGAACCTGGTGGTGCAGTGCTTCCTCAAAAATTATCCGGAGTTACCAGCCCTGCTCCAGAAGGTGCGAAGACTGTGCGCGCACATCCGCCGGTCGCCTGTACACTCCGTTCGTATGCAGAAGCTGCAGCGATTGCTCCACCTTCCCAACCACCGCCTCATTATCGACATTGCAACAAGGTGGAACTCCACCCTGCACATGGTGGAGCGGCTGTGCGAGCAGAGGCAGGCCATAATGCATTTGTGGGAGGATACACGGCCAGGCACTTTGAGAGCAGACATGGAGTTGACAGGTGTGCAGTGGTCGAAGCTGAAAGACCTCTGTAAAGTCCTTCAGTGTTTTGAGGAATGCACACGGCTGGTAAGCGCAGACGACGCCATCCTAAGCATGAGCATCCCACTTATGCGTCTGCTCATGCAAACTTTAACGCACCTTAAGGAGCAGGCGTCTGCAGCCAATGTTGATGAGGAGGAAGAGGAGGAGGGAATCCTTGATGACATTCAGCCATTGTCTGCTCAGGGACCTCTCCTGGACGAAGTGGAGGAAGAAGAGGAGGAGGAGGATGATGATGGGGATGATTACTTAGGGGAGGAGGATGCATCTCGTGGGGCAAGTGAAAATGTTGGCATGGCAAGGTCTGGTACAGGGTTTGTGCGTGACTGGAGGGATGTGGATTTGCCAGAAAGTGCTCCTCCACCCAGCACTCGCAGTGCATCATTGACACCGGGAACATTGGCCCACATGTCAGATTATGCATTGCAGATCCTAAAAAGGGACCCCCGCATTGCCAAAATGATGAACGATGACGACTACCGGTTGGCCAGCATCCTGGATCCACGCTATAAAGGCAAATTACAAAACATCATGCCACAGGAGAACCTTGACCTAATATTGGCTAATAAACAAGAAAATCTGGTAAATCGGTTGCTTGAGGCATTCCCAGCACACAGCAGCGGTGATGGTTCTCACACGAGCCGTACGGGCCGGGGGCAGCTTGGCAGAGGTGTTCGTGGTGCACACAGCAGAAGTGGCGTTGGAGACAGGGGTTTCATGACAATGTTGTGGACTGATTTTTCAAATACCGCTAACACAACTTTTAATACTGCATCGATGGAAAGTGACAGGAGACAGCAGTTGTCAACTATGGTTACAAACTACTTTTCCTCCCATATCGATGTTCTCCCACACAGGTCATTCCCCTTTGACTATTGGGCAGCTAAACTGGACACCTGGCCTGAATTGGCGCAATATGCCTTACAGGAGCTCGCTTGCCCAGCTGCAAGTGTGCTATCGGGAAGAGTCTTCAGTGCAGCTGGATCAATCCTGACAGAAAAAAGGACCCATCTGTCAACCCAAAATGTGGATGATCTAACCTTCATTAAAATGAACCATGCATGGGTTTCCAAGGATTTTGTCCCACCTTCCCCTGATGACACATAGGGCGACAGAAAAATGACTTGCTTTGGTCCACCTCTTCCTGGGACTTCACCTATTTCGCCTTTTGCATCAGCTGAATGTCCAACATCAACATATGCCACTTTCTAAAACTCCCTAACTGTGCTGCCTCCCCCCCATGGCCGGGGTCACCACCTGGCGCACGACACCGTGCGAGTGCCGTTGCCCTGGACAGGTGGGTAGGCCGACTCTTGGGCGCGGGCACTGGCACAGGGTCCCTCATAGTGCAATCAAGTGTCTCTGATGGTGGTGGTGCACACCCGCCGTCAGACACACCGCTGTACTATGAGGGGCCCAGTGCCAGTACCGATGCCCACGAGTGGGCCCCCCTTGCTTGGGCAGGGCCCCAGCATTTGCAATCTTTACCTCTCCCTGCTCCTCCGCTGTGTAATCTGGGCCTTCAAATCCATACTGTGCCTGACACCGTCTGAGCCTGCCTCCTGATGTATAGACATATATTTTGAATGTGTACGCTATCCATACATGTTATCCGGGGAAACGGTACCCTTTCTAACCTTTGTGCAATCACGTGCAATCCATACTGGGCCTAACACCGTCTGAGCCTGCCTCCTGAGACATATATTTTGAATGTGTACGCTATCCATACATGTTATCTGGGGATACGGTACCCTTTCTAACCTTTGTGCAATCACGTGCAATCCATACTGGGCCTAACACCGTCTGAGCCT
Organism: Dendrobates tinctorius; assembly: GCF_039654945.1. Classification (NCBI taxonomy): domain Eukaryota; kingdom Metazoa; phylum Chordata; class Amphibia; order Anura; family Dendrobatidae; genus Dendrobates; species Dendrobates tinctorius. Next base: position 1,111,352 of record NW_027361717.1, read on the forward strand.
GCCTCCTGAGACATATATTTTGAATGTGTACGCTATCCATACATGTTATCCGGGGAAACGGTACCCTTTCTAACCTTTGTGCAATCACGTGCAATCCATACTGGGCCTAACACCGTCTGAGCCTGCCTCCTGAGACATATATTTTGAATGTGTACGCTATCCATACATGTTATCCGGGGAAACGGTACCCTTTCTAACCTTTGTGCAATCACGTGCAATCCATACTGGGCCTAACACCGTCTGAGCCTGCCTCCTGAGACATATATTTTGAATGTGTACGCTATCCATACATGTTATCCGGGGAAACGGTACCCTTTCTAACCTTTGTGCAATCACGTGCAATCCATACTTGGCCTAACACCGTCTGAGCCTGCCTCCTGAGACATATATTTTGAATGTGTACGCTATCCATACATGTTATCCGGGGAAACGGTACCCTTTCTAACCTTTGTGCAATCACGTGCAATCCATACTAGGCCTAACACCGTCTGAGCCTGCCTCCTGATGTATAGACATATATTTTGAATGTGTACGCTATCCATACATGTTATCCGGGGATACGGTACCCTTTCTAACCTTTGTGCAATCACGTGCAATCCATACTGGGCCTAACACCGTCTGAGCCTGCCTCCTGAGACATATATTTTGAATGTGTACGCTATCCATACATGTTATCCGGGGATACGGTACCCTTTCTAACCTTTGTGCAATCACGTGCAATCCATACTGGGCCTAACACCGTCTGAGCCTGCCTCCTGAGACATATATTTTGAATGTGTACGCTATCCATACATGTTATCCGGGGAAACGGTACACTTTCTAACCTTTGTGCAATCACGTGCAATCCATACTGGGCCTAACACCGTCTGAGCCTGCCTCCTGAGACATATATTTTGAATGTGTACGCTATCCATACATGTTATCCGGGGAAACGGTACCCTTTCTAACCTTTGTGCAATCACGTGCAATCCATACTGGGCCTAACACCGTCTGAGCCTGCCTCCTGAGACATATATTTTGAATGTGTACGCTATCCATACATGTTATCCGGGGATACGGTACCCTTTCTAACCTTTGTGCAATCACGTGCAATCCATACTGGGCCTAACACCGTCTGAGCCTGCCTCCTGAGACATATATTTTGAATGTGTACGCTATCCATACATGTTATCCGGGGAAACGGTACCCTTTCTAACCTTTGTGCAATCACGTGCAATCCATACTGGGCCTAACACCGTCTGAGCCTGCCTCCTGAGACATATATTTTGAATGTGTACGCTATCCATACATGTTATCTGGGGAAACGGTACCCTTTCTAACCTTTGTGCAATCACGTGCAATCCATACTGGGACTAACACCGTCTGAGCCTGCCTCCTAGTACATATATTTTGAATGTGTACGCTATCCATACATGTTATCTGGGGAAACGGTACCCTTTCTAACCTTTGTGCAATCACGTGCAATCCATACTGGGACTAACACCGTCTGAGCCTGCCTCCTAGTACATATATTTTGAATGTGTACGCTATCCATACATGTTATCTGGGGAAACGGTACCCTTTCTAACCTTTGTGCAATCACGTGCAATCCATACTGGGCCTAGCACCGTCTGAGCCTGCCTCCTGAGACATATATTTTGAATGTGTACGCTATCCATACATGTTATCCGGGGAAACGGTACCCTTTCTAACCTTTGTGCAATCACGTGCAATCCATACTGGGCCTAACACCGTCTGAGCCTGCCTCCTGAGACATATATTTTGAATGTGTACGCTATCCATACATGTTATCCGGGGATACGGTACCCTTTCTAACCTTTGTGCAATCACGTGCAATCCATACTGGGCCTAACACCGTCTGAGCCTGCCTCCTGAGACATATATTTTGAATGTGTACGCTATCCATACATGTTATCCGGGGAAACGGTACCCTTTCTAACCTTTGTGCAATCACGTGCAATCCATACTGGGCCTAACACCGTCTGAGCCTGCCTCCTGAGACATATATTTTGAATGTGTACGCTATCCATACATGTTATCCGGGGAAACGGTACCCTTTCTAACCTTTGTGCAATCACGTGCAATCCATACTGGGCCTAACACCGTCTGAGCCTGCCTCCTGAGACATATATTTTGAATGTGTACGCTATCCATACATGTTATCCGGGGAAACGGTACCCTTTCTAACCTTTGTGCAATCACGTGCAATCCATACTGGGCCTAACACCGTCTGAGCCTGCCTCCTGAGACATATATTTTGAATGTGTACGCTGTCCATACATGTTATCCGGGGATACGGTACCCTTTCTAACCTTTGCGCAATCACATGCAATCCATACTGGGCCTAACACCGTCTGAGCCTGCCTCCTGAGACATATATTTTGAATGTGTACGCTATCCATACATGTTATCCGGGGAAACGGCACCCTTTCTAACCTTTGTGCAATCACGTGCAATCCATACTGGGCCTAACACCGTCTGAGCCTGCCTCCTGAGACATATATTTTGAATGTGTACGCTATCCATACATGTTATCCGGGGAAACGGTACCCTTTCTAAATTTTGTGCAATCACGTGCAATCCATACTGGGCCTAACACCGTCTGAGCCTGTCTCCTGAGACATATATTTTGAATGTGTACGCTATCCATACATGTTATCTGGGGAAACGGTACCCTTTCTAACCTTTGTGCAATCACGTGCAATCCATACTGGGCCTAACACCGTCTGAGCCTGCCTCATGAGACATATATTTTGAATGTGTACGCTATCCATACATGTTATCCGGGGAAATGGTACCCTTTCTAACCTTTGTGCAATCACGTGCAATCCATACTGGGCCTAACACCGTCTGAGCCTGCCTCCTGATGTATAGACATATATTTTGAATGTGTACGCTATCCATACATGTTATCTGGGGATACGGTACCCTTTCTCACCTTTGTGCAATCACGTGTAATCCATACTGGGCGTGAGAACGGCTGGCGAGCTGTTAAGCAAGCTACAGCACCTGTGGTTTGCACACGTAAGTTTTTCATTTTTTCAGGAATGACGGTTAGGCCTAATTCCGGAACTGCGGTTGACCTGCACTTACTGGGAAATCATTGTTCGCGGGTAATAATTGTAATCAGTGATCCCCATCACTAACGTTGTTCAGCGGGTTATCTGCACCTGTAAGCGACAAACGCTGGCCTTTTCAGTGTAGCGCACATGCAGCCACGGACATGTAAGGGCATGACACACCAGTTATTGGCCAATCTCATGTGCCAGAGCCTCACGTGTCCCTCTAGTAAGCCGGACTCGGACCGCGGGGCATGACGGAGTCTCGTTCGTTAACGGAATTAAGCTTGCAATGTGTGCATCTGTTCTGTAGCTGGCATGGTTGAGGTTTCCCAGGTGGAGTCGAATTTAACCGTAGGCTCCACTCCTGGTGGTGCCCTTCTGGACATTCCTTTAAGGTTCAGCTTTGCAACCATACTGCCCAAGTAAAACAAACACTTTGCCTTCATGAACACTGTTTGGAGGGTCATGACTCGTGGGAATAACGCCGCCCAATCAGTTAACCTGCTAGAGAGATCCTTCGTTGCTCCCAAGCATGACATCACACTCCCTAGGAAGAAGGTAATGCCACTGTGGCGACCGTACTCCTGGGGGCGACACAAGTGCACTGATGCCCAGCCACTGCTCGATGAATCTGCTGGTACATTGACCCAGACCACTACATTCCCCTCGCACGCTACACGACCTGAATCTGACCCTGATGAAACTCAGGTTACCCTTCCCATATACAGTTCCATCTTACACGGTGACAAAGAGGAAGCTGCAGATGAAAGTGCAGGTTCGGCCCACCCGCCATCAGACACACCACCGTACTATCAGGGGCCCTGTGCCAGTGCCGTCGCCAATGAGTGGGCCCCCCCTGCTTGCCCAGGATCACAGCACTTGCAAAGTTGAAATACTGTGCAGTGAGATGGAAGATGGGGACGACTAGGAGTCCAGACAAGTACAGGGATTCCCTAGCGAGGAGACTTATTTGATTGTTTTCAATGTTGGGACAGCAATTTTTGGGGAGCACTATACTCTGGAGAATGATAGATGGGGCCCACCATACACTGGAACATTCCAAAGGTGGACATCAGACACTGGAGCAGCATTTACAGGGCCCATTATACACTAGAGCATTAGAAATGGGGCCCATTATGTTTGGAGCATTATTTGGGCCCATAAGACAGTGGAGCTTCATCCATGGGGACCAACATATACTGTAGCATTATGTGGAGCTCATCATATACTGTTTCAAACATTATATGGGACCAATGATTCTGTATGGAGAAATAGATGGGCCTCGTCATGAGATGTAAAAAGTGAGGTATTTTTCATTGTACTATACCGCTATTTCTCTGCCGTATTGGAGCATGATGAGTTGTGGTATGTGTTAAAGGGGCGCTCTTTCGCCCAGGGCACATGAAAACCTGCAGCCAGCCCTCCCCCCCCACAACTTTAGCCAAATAGCCCCCATTTTTCAGTGCGTAACTTGTATTATGAAGTTAATTAAGGTTGACAAGCTTAAGTAAGAAGAATTGATGCTTTTGGCATTCAAATGGGCACTGTAGGTGTGTTTCCTGTCCTCCTCTCACTGCCGACTTTTATTCCCCATTGACTTACATTGGGTTTCGTGTTTCGGGACGACCCCGACTTTTCCCTATAATCGGACGATCTTGCTCGACCCGACTTTTGGAAAAGTCGGGTTTCACGAAACGAAACGCGACCCTAAAAAAACAAAAGTCGCTCAACTCTAGTCCCAATCAATTTGGCGAAGGTCCTCTCTAAGCTGATCAAACTTTGCTTTCCTGAAATTCAGCGTTTTCGTAACCCCCTTCCAGGGCACCTTACTGAAGGACAAGTGGAATTGTATTATATTGTGGTCACTGTTCCCTAGGTGCCCATCGACTCGTACTTCTGTTATTCTATCTGGCCTGTTGCTTAAAATTAAGTCCAGGAGGGCTGTCCCTCTAGTTGGGCCCTGCACAAGTTGTGACAGATAATTATCCTTGGTCACTGACAGAAATTGGTTTCCTTTCTGAGATACGCAGGTTTCAGTTTCCCAGTCTATGTCGGGGTAGTTGAAGTCCCCCATAATAATCACCTCATTGTGATTGTCTGCTTTGTCTATTTGTTTCAATAATACATTTTCAGTGGTTTCTGTTTTATTTGGTGGCTTATAACAAACCCCTATGAGGATTTTATTACTTTTCCCTCCTTGTATCATTCTCCACCCATAGAGACTCCACCTCTTCATTTCTCTCTTGTATATCTTCTCATAGTGTGGGCTTTAAAGTGGACTTTATATATAGACAGACTCCACCCCCTTTCCTTTTTTTTCGATCCCTCCTAAACAAATCATATCTTTGCAAGTTAGCCGCCCAGTCATAGCTGTCATCTAACCATGTCTCAGTTATTCCTACTATGTCGTATTTTTCCTCATACATTACCAACTCCAGATCTTCAATCTTATTGGTCAGGCTTCTTGCATTGGTCAGCATGTAGGAAAGAAGTTTTGCTTCCTTTTTCTTAGCTTCCTTCTGAGTACCCTGTCTTGGGTCCTCTGTACCACATCTAGTATCCTTGATTAGTTTGACCTTCTGCTGCATGTTCTTGTCTACTGTTTTTCCTGTGTGTCAACCTTATGAAGACTTAAAGAAAACATTTGACCTCTGTCATTGCCAACAAAGGATATATAACAAAATATCAAGATGAACTTTTGTTATTGACCAAATACTTATGTTCCATCATAATTTGCAAAATAAATCTTGTCAAATCAGACAAGGTGATTTTCTGGATTTGTTTTCTCATTTTGAATCTCATAGTTGTGGTCTACCTATGATGTCAATTACAGGCCTCTCTCATCTTTTCAAGTGGGAGAACTTGCACAATAGGTGGCTGACTAAATACATTTTTTCCCCACTGTTTATAGTCTGCCTTCAATGACTACCTCTAGGGAGGACTAGGAGGTGAAGAGCTTGCCCTTCATGAATGCATTATATTCATAAACTAAAGCCCCTCTACATGTTAGGCCTGTTTCACACTTCCGTTTTTGACCATCAGTCAAAATCCGCTGTTTTTGAAGAAAAACGGATCCACCATTTTTTTTGGCGGATCCGTTTTTTCCACATTGATTTGGATTACCGGCGGATCTTGACGGATGACCATCCGTTGGATCCATTTTTTTGCGGATCCGTCAATTTTTTTCCGTCCGCCAAGATGCCTGGACGGACCATGCAACGTTTTTTTTTGCTGCAGGATCCGCATTTTTATAGTTCGCATGCCCGGAGGAATGAAGTCAGCCGGAAATTTAACCCTGAAATCATTTCTGGTGGACAGAAAAAATTCTCTCTCTCTCTCTCTCTCTCTCTCTCTCTCTATAAAAATAATTTATAAAAAATTCCTAAATAAGTTAAAAAAATTCCCAAATTCTTTTTTTTTTGTAAGTAAAAAAACGCAAAACAATAAGTACACATATCTAGTATCTCCGTGTCCGTAACGACCCTCCCTATAAAACTGTCTTACTAATTAACCCCTTTAGTGAACCCCTTCAAAAAAAAACCAAGGCAAAAAACAATGCTTTATCATCATACCACCGAACAAAAAGTGCAATAACGCGAGATCAAAAAGACGTATATAAATAAACATGGTACCGCTGAAAACATCATCTTGTCCCGCAAAAAAATGAGCCTCCATACAGCATCATCAGCGAAAAAATAAAAAAGTTATAGCTCACATAATAAAGCGATGCAAAAATAATTATTTTTTATATAAAATTGCTTTTATTGTATAAGAGCAACAAAACATAAAAAATATATAAATGAGGTATCGCTGTAATCGTACTGACCTGAAGAATAAAACTGCTTTATCAATTTTATTGGACCCCTCCCAAAAGAATTTCATGAAACGCTGGTTTTTGTTCATTCTGCTTCCCAAAGATTGGAATAAAAAGCGATCAAAAAATGTCACATGCTAGAAAATGGTACCATAAAAATGTTAACTCATCCCGCAAAAAATGCGACCTCACATGACTGTGGGTCAAAATATGAAAAAATTATAGCTCTCAAAATGTGATGCAAAAGCTACTTTTACAATAAAAAGCGCCTTTTAGCGTGTGACAGCTGCCAAACATAAAAACCTGCCATAAATAGTAAAAGAAACCCCCCTTTATCACCCCCTTAAGTTAGGGAAAAATAATAAAATTATGAAAAAAGGATTTCCTTCCATTTGCCCATTAGGGTTGGGGTTAGGGCTAGGGTTAGAATTAGGGTTAAGGCTACGATTAGGGCTGAGATTGTGGTTAGTGGTGTGTTGGGGTTAGGGTTGGAGTTAGAATTGGGAGTTTCCACTGTTTAGGCACATCAGGCACTCTCCAATTGCAACGTGGCGCCTGATCTCAATTCCAGCCAATTCTGCATTGAAAAAGTCAAACGGTGCTCCTTCCCTTCCAAGCTCTGCCATGCGCCCAAACAGTGGTTTACCAGTATCAGTGTACTCAGGATAAATTGCACAATTTTGAGGTCCAATTTCTCCTGTTACCTTTGGGAAAATAAAAAATTGGAAGCAAAAATATCATTTTTGTGGAAAAAAAATATGATTTTTTTATTTTTATGGCTCTGTTATAAACTTCTGTGAAGCACTTGGGGGTTAAAAGTGCTCACCACACATCTAGAAAAGTTCCTGGGGGGGTTTAGTTTCCAAAATGGTGTCATTTGTGGGGGTTTCCACTGTTTAGGCACATCAGTGGCTCTCCAAATGCGACATGACGTCCAATCTCAATTCCAGCCAAAAAAGTCAAATGTCGCTGTTTCCCTTCCAAGCTCTGCCATGTGCCCAAATAGTGGTTTACCCCCACATATGGGGTATCAGCGTGCTCAAGACAAATTGCACAATAACTTTTGGGGTCCTGTTACCCTTGGGAAAAGAGAACTTGGGGGAGAAAAGATCATTTTTGTGGAAAAATATGATTTTTTAATTTTATGGCTGTACGTTATAAACTTATATGAAGCCCATGGGGGTTCAAAGTTCTCACCACACATCTAGATAAGTTCCTTGGGGGGGTCTAGTTTCCAAAATGGGGTTTCCACTGTTTAGGCACATCAGGGTTTTCTAAACCCTACTAATAGATCACAGACTGAATATGAGTCAACAGTGTGATGCAGCAGCAAAAAAGGCAAATGCAATTCTAGGATGTATTAACAGAAGCATACAGTCTAGATCACGTGAAGTAATTATTTCCCTCTACTCCTCTTTGGTCAGACCTCATCTGGAATATTGTGTCCAATTTTGGGCACCACATTTTAAAAAAGACATCAACAAACTGGAGCAAGTTCAGAAAAGAGCGACCAGAATGGTGACCGGTCTGCAAACCCTGTCTTATGAGGAAAGGTTGCAGGATTTGGGAATGTTTAGTTTGCAAAAGAGAAGACAGAGAGGAGACTTAATAGCTGTCTACAAATATCTAAAGGGCTGTCACATTGTAGAAGGATCAACTTTATTCTCATTTGCACAAGGAAAGACTAGAAGCAATGGGATGAAGCTGAATGGGAGGAGACACAGATTAGATATTAGAAAAAACTTTTTGACAGTTAGAGTGATCAATGAGTGGAACAGGCTGCCACGAGAAGTGGTGAGTTCTCCTTCAATGGAAGTCTTCAAACAGAGGCTGGACAGACATCTAACTGGGATGATTTAGCGAATCCTGCTTTGAGCAGGGGGTTGGACCAGATGGCCCAGGAGGTCCCTTCCAACTCTACGATTCTATGATTCTATGATTCTATGAAACGTGACATGGCATCCAATCTCAATTCTAGCCAAAAAGGCATGCACCCAAATACTCGTTTACCCCCACATATGGGGTATCAGCATACTCAGGACATGTTGCACAATAACTTTTATGGTCCTGTTACCCTTGGGAAAATAAAGATTGGGGGTGAAAAGATCATTTTTGTGGAAAAATGATGATTTTTAATTGAGCCCTAGATAAGTTACTTAGGGGGTCTAGTTTATAAAACGGGGTCAATTGTGGGGGGGTGTCCACTGTTTAGGCACATCAGGGACTCTCCAATCGTGACATGGCGTCCGATCTGAATTCCAGCCAATTTTGCGTTGAAAAAGTCAAGCGGTGCTCATTCCCTTCCAAGCGCTGCCATGTGCTGAAACAGTGGTTCCCCCCACAAATCAGGTATCAGCGTACACAAGGACAAATTGTACAATAACATTTACTGTCCAATTTCTACTGTTACCCTTGGTAAAATAAAAAAAATTGGCCCGGAAGTAATTTTTTTGTGAAAAAAAAGTTAAATGTTCATTTTTTTTTTAAACATTGAAAAAATTCCTGTGAAGCACCTGAATGGTTAATAAACTTCTTGAATGTGGTTTTGAGCACCTTGAGGGGTGCAGTTTTTAGAATGGTGTCACTTTTGGGTATTTTCTATCATATAGACCCCTCAAAGTGACTTCAAATGTGATGTGGTCCCTAAAAAAAAAAATGGTGTTGTAAAAATGAGAAATCGCTGGTCAACTTTTAACCCTTATAACTTACTGATGAAGTTTTTTGTGTGCCATATCTCTGTGATTTAAGGGCATAAAAATTCAAAGTTGGAAAATTGCATAATTCTTAACATTTTCACCAAATTTCTGTTTTTTTTCAAAAATAAACGCAAGTTATATGAATGAAATTTTACAACTATCATAAAGTACAATATGTCACGAGAAAAACAATGTCCGAATCACCAGGATCCATGAAAGCGTTCAAGAGTTATTACTCCATAAAAGGACAGTGGTCAGAATTGTAAAAATTTGCCTGGTCATTAACTTGCAAACCACCCTTGGGGGCAAAGGGGTTAATATATTGCAGTCATCATATCATATGATACAGTGTACTTACAATTGCTCATTTTTTCTTTCTGCCCAGCTAATTCTTCTCTTTTCTCTGCTCTATGTAGAATCAGGAAGTCTTTTGTCCCTGCAGAAATTATTCCTCTCTTCAACTCCTGACCCAGCTGTTCCCTGCACCTTCTGCCAGACTATTGCAGGAACTCATGCAGGGAAAATTGACCTCTTGTTTCCACATAGAGCTTAGACAGATGCAGCTGGTCAGTTATTAATCACATGATACCACAGACCTAATGGAAACAGAAATATTAACTGGATAGAAGGGCAAAATGAACAACTCTAAATATACAGTGCCATATAATATAACTGCAATATATTAATGGGATAAAAATTTTAATGGGAGGGCTTCTTTAAATAGTTATCATCAAAATTATGCAGCTATCTTAGCCTTCTGTCCTATACACAGGAGCACTCACTTGTCCAATTGCTCATGTGTTCTGTGAGACAGAGCTGCTGCCATAAGTCTATGGTGGTGGGTGGCTTATCTATTAGAGAATAAAATGATTGTCAGTCGAAAATTGGACTTCGGATCCTTATCTCCTACAACAATCATCTATCTGGGGCTCATGCACATTGATCTGTCAGCCAAACCCTTCAATATCGGCAAATTTGGTTAACGTTGGTCTAATGTTTATGGGGGCCTTAAGTATCTGGTGTATTCTCTTTTCATTTCAAATATCCAAATGCCACAATTTTTTTGTACTGTTTAGGCTAAGAGAAGAGTAGACCCATTCCCCCAACACTATGCTCTCTTTACATGCCAGGAATATATGTATATCTATTGTGGTGTAGTGACCACTGTGTCCGCTAGGGGACGCTATGTGGGTGTCCCAGGATGGGTGTACAGGCATATCTAGTGTGGATATAGGAGTAGGATGCTAAATGACCATTATGTATCCCAAGGTGGGTGGCCTTGGGATGAAGGCTTGATTATGTGTTGATCAGCAGAGGTACTGCTGAGGTTTCTGGTACAATGTGTCAGGGAGAGCCTTCAGGTGGTTGGTGAGATGGGTGGACCAGCCACCTACAAACCCACCCAGGGGCGTGTGTCTAAAAATGCCCATAGGAAAATGTATGTGTGTGAATGGTTGTAGGACCTGCGATGAGGTCATAGCCATGTGATCCGGTGGGCGTGGCTACGGACCATATAAGGTGACCAGGGTAGGTCACATGAGAGAATGCTTGGACCTGGTTGGTCCGTATGGAATGTCTCGTCAGGCCGACGTGCTGGAAGATGTGGCTGCCTTCCTGAGAGCACGTGTGGATGCTGTGTGTAATGATTACATGTGTCTGACAGTTCCCTGGAGGGAACAGACTTCTGCAGTGTGAAGCAGCTAAGAGGTAACCAGGACACGGGGAGAGTAACTGAGAGACTGTATAGCCTATTGGCTGGATGAAGCATAGCCTGTGTGACCAGAGGGCTAAGGGGAGCAGAGCTCCGTTGTGAAGATACCCTGCTGTAAGACTGTTGCATATTGCTTTGGTTTATGTTGATGAATAAACCGCATGGACTATGTTGATGTTTTATGAAAAACCCGTGCCGGACCTGTTTATTTGGCTGCAAAGCGAGTATCCCAACCCGAATAACAAGCGCTACCTTACACTATCATAAGGTAGAAGATAAAAAGGAAACATTATATGGGTGAGCTATATGGACCCTGCATTCCTTTCCTGCCGTCAATCTTCCATGTTTCTAAGATTCAGAGTCTTTAGTCAAGATTCTCATTTGCACATCATAATATTTATTTCTGTTTAATCAAACAGGCATTATAGAGGGGTTTCATTTAGGAATCCCACCTATGAGCCAGAGTGGGGATCCGCTACAAAGAACAGCTGACATTTATGCCATTTACTACATTTTGCGCATTCATTTGATTCAATCTGCCAAATAATAAGAGACGCTTCAAATTTCACTCGAGACTCTAGATCTAGACTTCCATGTTATGACTAGTGTCGGAATATGCTCAGGTGGTTGGCTACGAAAAGCTTCAGTAAGGCTGGTTTCACACTTGCGTTTTTTTTTGCGGTATTTTAGCGCTAAATAGCGCATATGTTTTTTTTCCCTATACTTTGCATGGGATGCGCTTATGTGCGCATACACATGCGTTTGTACGCGTTTTTCCGCGCATGCGTTTTTTTGCGATATGCGCTCGGGCGCACAAAATGCAACCTGTTGCATTTTTTGGTGCGTCCGACTTGCCTCAAAAAAACGCATGCGCGCGCAATGCGTTTTTTTACAGCAAGACACCCATTATAGTCTATGGGTGCGCATATGTGCGCATTGGCATGCTTATGTATGCGTTTTTTTGCACATGCGTTTTTTTTTGTTAACCATGGAATTTAGGGGTTTGGGTTAGAGTTAGGGTTAGTTAAGGGGGTTTAGGGTTAGGGTTAGGGTCAGGGTCAGGGTTAGGGTTAGGTTTAGGGTCAGGGTTAGGTTTAGTTAGGGTTTAGGGTTTGGGTTAGGGTTAAGTATGGTTTGGTTAAGGGTTAGGGTCAGGGTTAGGGTTAGGGTTAGGGTCAGGGTTAGGGTTAGGGTCAGGGTTAGGGTCAGGGTTAGGGTTAGTTAGGGTTTAGGGTTTGGGTTAGGGTTAAGTATGGTTTGGTTAAGGGTTAGGGTCAGGGTTAGGGTTAGGGTTAGGGTCAGGGTTAGGGTTAGGGTTAGGGTTAGTTAGGGTTTAGGGTTTGGGTTAGGGTTAAGTATGGTTTGGTTAAGGGTTAGGGTTAGGGTTAGGGTCAGGGTTAGGGTTAGGGTTAGTTAGGGTTTAGGGTTTGGGTTAGGGTTAAGTATGGTTTGGTTAAGGGTTAGGGTCAGGGTTAGGGATAGGGTCAGGGTTAGGGTTAGGGTTAGGGTTAGGTTTAGGGTCAGGGTTAGGGTTAGTTAGGGTTTAGGGTTTGGGTTAGGGTTAAGTATGGTTTGGTTAAGGGTTAGGGTCAGGGTCAGGGTTAGGGTTAGGGTTAGGGTCAGGGTTAGGGTTAGGGTTAGGGTCAGGGTTAGGGTTAGTAAAGTCATGGTTTGGGTTAGTGTGAGGGGCCACCTAATGTTTGGAAAAACGCAAACGTGGTAAAAACGCACTAAAAACGCATACAAACGCATAAAAACGCTGCGTTTTTTTCATGCATGCTCATAAAAATGCTTGAAAAAAACGCAGCAGTTGTATGCTTTTGTATGCGTTTTTTCAATGCGTTTTTTGTGGGAAAAACGCGCTGCAAAAAAAAGCAAGTGTGAAACCAGCCTAAGCTGATGATGAATCGTCTACATCTACACAATCAGGATTTTATTGATAGGTGATATAAATGTTGTCGATGGTACCCTATCAGCAAGATACCCTTACTGATCGTGAAAATTGGGGGACTTGTGCTACCTGTTTTAAATGAAGAGGTAGTGGCCATGCATGCCCCCTTTTCATTCACTGCTCTTTGGAGAATTGGGCACAAATATATTGAACCATAGAAATGAATAGAGTGGTAGTCTTGCAAGAGTACTACCATTCCTATGTACAGAATAGTTAAGAAATTTTATTTGTAGGATTGCATAACCCTTTGAGATGACCAGTGGATATTTGGATACATTTTGTCCAATGGTGCATAACATCCTGGTTGGTAGGCCCAACTTTAGAAAAATGCATACCCTATTCATCAAAGTGTTTTTGTCAAATTTCTGTAGAAAAGAAATAAACCTGGAAGGGACAAAAAGCGCAATAAGGTCTTATCTGAGTTGACAGTGTGGAGAAGACTATGCACTAATGCACACAATGAAAGAGATTACGGTTGCTGCAGACCCACGAGAAGGGAATCAAAAGTGTTGGAATGGTGTGGGTTCACGTGGGCTGCCGTCAGTTGATGATAAGAAATCAATTGCTGCGGTTTATTGGTCAATGCATTCAAAGTTTAAAACTTCTTCATCAGGACAAAACCACGGTAATAATCTGTTTACTATAGTGGCTTTGTCCTGATGAAGAAGTTTGAAACTTCACAATGCGTTGACCAATAAACTGCAGCAACTGATTTCTGGATCCCTGTCTTCTTATCATCAACTGATGGCACTCTCACCATTCCAGCACCTTTGTCAGATTTGTGGTGTAAATCACTTTGAAGTGACAAAATATTTTTTACACAACTTTTGATGCTTGTCCTGGCTAACTTCATCACAATGTGCTGAGCATGCGTGGGACAAGAGAAAGAGAAGCCCACCCGACAATTTATTTCAAAACTTGCACCTCCTTAATGGTGCAAGAAAATAAGGGAACATCAACTTAACCTTAATTATTTGGGAACTGCAGGTGATTTCTATGCACAGATATGTCAGAGCAGCACAAATATGCCTAGGGGTTAGATGAAAGCACCATAGGTAAAAAAAAAATATTTTAAAATTGTGGTACAAGAAAAGTCACATGTGGTATTAGCAAACGTATATGTTTCAGCCCTATGTATAGCATAATGCCAAAATGCAGAGGTTTGCTAAGGTCATGTATGACTTTTACTGTACCACAATTTTAAATGATGCAATATTTTGTTAGCCTACAGTGTTTCCAGCTGAACTCTGGATGTACCCTACGTGACATAACTTAAGCCAGAAAAGTACTTCAGTCTGTGACTAGAGCTAAATTTCTAGTGAAGCTTAAAAACGTGCATGACAGGTATGAGTGTAACGCCGGCATCCCTGAATGCTGCTTCCACCTCCTCTGGCAGCTACCCAGCTGCACTCTTTGTTCCAGGTCTCAGCGCAGGTCTCCTGGCAGCATGCTTAGGGTGCATAAATGCGCTCTCTCTGTCTATTAACACTAGAACTACTGAGGTAGTCATTTTGACTACTTCGCACTATGTATTTCTCCTCTGTGACTACATTTTTTGGAATTCCGGCTTGAGACTCGGTGACTTTTCCTCAAATATGATGTTAAAAAAGATTTTGTGGCAATAAATAATTTAGGTGCAAAAATTGCGCATTTATTTCAACATTCACCTATAACTACTAAAGGTAGTCATTTTGACTACCTGCTATATTTTGCTGTCCTTTTGTCACTAAAAGTTGCTGTAAAGTTTTGTGCATAATTTTTTCACTGCATCTTATTTACCCTGATGTTCATATAGATGTAGTTCAATTCAGATGTCAACTTTTCACATTTTCATTGTGTTACCTGGTTGTATTACTGTGTAATGCTGATCTGAATAGAGCTTTTTTGTAAAACTCTAGGCTCTTATCTTATGCTAACGAAGGGTGCTGTTTTTCTCTGGTCCTAGCAGTAGACAGTAAGTCTGGATAGTAAATTACTTTCATTTCACTTGGAGAGACAAAGACAACAGATGCAGACATAAGAGCTCTGAAAACTCCTACAGGTATATACAACATTTTATTGTCATATTATTCGATTATTTTGTACTGTATAGTGTGAAGCAGCAATTTTTTGGGGGAAAAACTATATTTGCATACAGCTTGATGTTATTAGTTATAGTTTACAGCTAGAAAGAATATTTTTTTATCTGCAAATGGGCAATATGCATGAATATAGCAATAATGCAATGTAATGGTTTATGAGGCGAAAACGATAAAAATTACGTGTTTTTTTCATTTTTCTTTTGTTTATGATCAACCATGTTCATATACAGTATAATTCTGTGAAAAAATGTATAAATAAACTAAAACATCAAGACTTTTAAAGGTCCAGTCAAAAATGACTGAACATTATATTTGTATAGTGGTAGCAAACAGAACAGGGATATGTTACTGGTGATTATCATTGTATGCTGTGTTATATGAATATATACTGTACATATGTCCAGTATTGCTATTTTCTGTTGTAGTTTTACAATGATCCTAGCAATAAAAGTTGTAAAGGACCCCCTGCATCTACCTCAATGAATTGTTAGGCCTCTTTCACACTTCAGTTTTTTGTGTCAGTTACAATGAGAGAGAGAGAGAGAGAGAGAGAGAATAATTTTTTTGTCCGGCACCCAGACAGAATTTCGGGTTAAATCAGTGTCTGGAGGATCCGCCGGCCAAAAAAACGTTGCAAGCTCCGTTTGGAAATGTTTGAGGATGTTAACGGACAGCAACATTATGGCGGATCCTCACAAAAACGGATGCAACGGACGACAATCCGTCAAAATCCGCCAATAATGCAAGTCAATGGGGAAAAAACGGATCCGCAAAAAAAAATTGCAGATCCGTTTTTTTCAAAACCTGGCGGATTTTGACTGATTGTAAAAAACGAAAGTATGAAAGAGGCCTTAGGAAAGACTTTAGCTGTCTGTCAACTGATTCAACCCACCTACGTTTGAAGGTGGCAGAACATGTAGTATTTCTTATAGTTTTCATTTCTATTTTTCAGCAGTGAACCAGTGAACTCTCAAGTGGAATTTCGTGCGGTAAAGCCTGAAGATATTCTGGCTATTTTGCAATCCATACCAGAGGATGAATCGGAATCCGAATGTCAGGATACTCAAATTGATACGGACAGTGATGAAGATTTCAATCCTCAAAACATTTTGAGTGAATCTGAAAGGTAAGTAGTTATGTGTATTTATTTGTTCTTCCACACACTGAGTTACTAAACAAAAATTCTAAATATTCATCAACTTTTTTGCCAGACGTTGCAAGCTCATCAACTGAGGATCAGGCTCATGCGTTGATGTTGCCTCGCGACCATCCTCTCGGTCGTGGACAGAAAAAATCTGCAAAACTTCCCAGATAAGTATCCACAACAGAAGACGATAGCGGCGAAGGCAATGCAACCAACACCACAGAAGGTGAATCTCCAGGAATACTAGTTTCAGCTGATGGTATTAAATGGAAACCTCTTGAGATTGGAGAAAATTTACCTTGTAGGCGGGCAAAACAAAACATTCTTAGAGAAGCACCCGGCACTAGAGGATACGCCAGAAGAAATATAATTAGTGATAGTCCTTTGAGTACATGGAGATTATTTTTTGATTCATTTATCTTGACACACATAAAGAACTGTACTATTGCAGAAGCACGCCGGAACAATAATGAAGAGTTTACTCTTTCTGATGAGGAGCTAGATGCATTTCTAGCAATATTTTATGTCCGTGGACTATCGGGCACGAGCCATCACTCTTTTGCAACTAGTGTGTGCACTTTAATAATAAATTATTTTAAAACGTCTATTATTATTGTTTGACTTAGTTTACTTTTGTTATTTCCTGTAGAAAAATATGAAAAAAAATCAGAAAAAAACATTCCAAAGCATTACTGTTGGATCTCACAATAATAATACATTAAAAAAAATAATTATTAATAAATAACCACAAATTAAACTCTAATAATAAACGAAAACAAGTCAGTAGACAAAATGACTACATTCAGTAGTTCTAGTAGGTGTCACGAGTACAGTAGTTCTAGTGTTAAAGAGACAGCGCATGCACCTGATGTGTCCCAGCCAATGGTTGGGAGGCACTTAGTAGTTTAAACACCTTCACCTGCTGAAAGGTGCCTGAGCAACATTGGTATGAAAATTGTCTACAAGCTGCTAAATCCTTTGTCAAGTCCCTTTTCCAGTATCTGAATTACCTGTTACCTGAACCTGAATCAGTTCTGCCTTCCTGAACCTGCCTAGCCTCAACCAGTACTTGCAACTGCTACCATCCTGTCTGAACCTGCACCTATGCCCTTAGTCTGTCCTGCTATTCATTTATGCCTGAACCCTGAGCCAGACTTACTGTTCTGAATATGCTCTGTCTGAACCAGCTCCAAAATTTGCTCTGTTCGTGGTCCTCTTCCTACCTTACCAGCTACTCAGAGTCCATACCTTCAGCCTTGTCCCTTTCGGGTCAGCTGCTGTGATTCTGTGGTCTGTCCTGGAGTGGTACCTGGCAAACACCTGCTCCTCAAGTCTAACCACACCATTAAGGGCTCTTGTGAAGAACCAGGTGGTCGCTTAGTTACTCCCCTCCACTTTCTCCCTATTCGGTGTTGCAGAGGGTCGACTCCCACTAGTGTGACAGTGAGATCCTCCTTCCTAACTTGTTTAAGTATCAGATGCATTTTAAAGGGGTTGTCCAGCTTTGGGGTAGAAGTCTGCAGTCACTCTATGCTTCTGCAATGCGTGCTGTGAAGATTCTCTGGTGCTGATTTGCACACTTCCGGCCACATTCCGACTAAACGTGTCCGGTCTCGCTTAATTCACAGATGCAATGAGCAAGGTCATGTACATCTAGTCAGCACATGGCCGCATGTATGCAAATCACATACTTGTGGTTACATGTGCTGTGAGTATTCACAAGCCTACAGTAAAATAGTGACTGAAGCCTTGTACCCTAAGGCCAGGCAACCCCTTTAAAGAATTTGCCCCATCTTACTGATCCACGTCCAGCAATAAGACAATATACAAATACCAGTCTTAAGGAATCGGACCCACAGTGTTTACATTTTTCTAGACAGTATCTAAATAGGAAGATAAAAGTCATATCCAGCACTTCATATACAAGTGGGCACTTGGGAGGTGGCATCACGCTTCTCAAATTCCTCTTTCAATTGCTCAGTCGAAACTCATCTTTGACTCTTTTCAGAATAAATATTTGACTAGCTAAAGTTAAATTTATTCTAATCTGTAAAACACAAATGCGGCTTTATCTTTTTTAATAATTTACTTTTTTTTTTCTAATATAAAACTAGATGAAATGTCCACTTCACTGAATTGAAACAACTTCCCCTGGTACCGATGCTTCTGTTCTACAGCTACGGATAAATAGGTTAAAAGTGTTTTAGCCTGCTGAATGTTATATAATAGTATGGGATAAGACAGAGAAATAATGAAATGGGATTGACCAAAGCAGACAGCATGACACTATTCATAATCTAAATGTGAAAACACATTTTTTTTCTGAATGTGGTTATGAATTCAGTCTAAATTGCATTTACCTGGATTTAATTATAAACTGAAATGTGAAGGTTGAGGAACTGCAGAGCTGGTAATTGTGACTTAAATCATGCTTGATATGGCAATATTAAAAGGTTTCAGAGCGTGAAGATATGGCATCTTGTTTTCAGATAGCTAAAGGATACATTAATCAGCCAAAACATTACAGTAAGTCCCTCTTGGGCCACCAAAACAACTCAGACTCATGAAGGAATGGACTAAACAAGATGTGTGAAGGTGTCCTGTGGTATCTATCACCAAGACATGAACAGTAGATCGTTAGTGATGATGTGTGGTCTGAAAGGATCAGACTTGTTTTTTCCAGCACATCTCAAAGATGCTTGATGAAATTGACATCTGGAAAATTTGGAAGTAAGTTATAACCTTAAATTGTTTGCTACGTTCCACAAACCATTCAAGAACGAGGGATAAGGTACTACTGAATGAGAGCAGCAGAGCATTCTCCAGCAGATCTCACGGCCTCTATCAACAGAGCATTCTGCCGCCATTCCTTCTGGAGTAAGCAGTGCAACACAAATAACTGTGCACATGATGTAAAAGAAAATTAGATTAGTCAGATCAGGCTCCCTTCTTCCATCGCTTTGTGGTCCAGTTCTAAAGCTCATGTGTCAATTTTAGGAGCTAGGGCCCCACCAGAAAAGTCAGCATGGGAGCTCTGACCAGTCTAAAGCTGCAGCCCCAAATTCACTACGTGTACTGGCATCATTCTATCATAGTAAGCAGTAACTATTTTAGCAATTTTTGCAGCAGTAGCTCATCTGTTAGCCAACAGTGACAGTGTCCATGACCCTCATGCCGATTTACTGGTTGTCCTTCCTTTGACCACTCTTAGTAAGTTATTAATCCTACATACTGAGAACACTTCACAGGACTTGCATTTTGTAGATGTTCTGATCTAGTCATCTAGCCACTACAATTAGAACATGGTCCAATTTTTTCAAATTTTTATGCTTTGCCTTTTTCGTTGCTTTCAGCACATCAACTTCAAAATATAACTTGTTTACTTACTTTTGAAGAGATACTGACACCAACATCATTAGTTGGCCGAAGGTACCTATTTTGTCAATAGTTAAATTAAATTGCACTGGAGTGGGGGGATTTTGTTCCACTTGTAGACCATGGTTTAAAGGGGTTGTCTGGCCTTAGGCTACAAGGCTGCAGTCACTCTATGTGACTACAGACTTGCGAATTCTAACATCATACACACTGTGATAAGTCTCCGATGCCAGAACCATAATTTGCATACATCCGGTCACATTTTGACTACACTTTTCTGGCTTTGCTTAATACACTTGCATGGAGAGAGGCTGCACCGGTCTGGTCTTCACATGAATGCATGTATTCCAATCCCATACTTGTGGTGACGTACCCGCTGCTCCTGTTGCTGGCACCAGAGAATCCTCACAGTGTTCTATGTGCACGTGATGTGAGGATTCTCAAGTCTGCAGTCACATAGAATGACAGAATTATAGCCTGAGGCCGGACAACCCCTTTAAACAATTCTCATAGTGTCCAAATGCCTTTTTCAGTGCAGGTATTAGAAAATGCTGCACTGAGGCCTACTGAGAGGTAACAGCAGTGCCAATGTTTTATTTTCCAGTAATAGTTAAGATTTTGTTCCAAAATGCATGGACTTTAATCTACCTATATTGTCCCATGTTGGACTCCATGCACACAGTCATATTGTATTTCTAAAACAGAGTTTCATAGCCCCAGATGCAGCATCTGTGGCGCCCCTGAGGCTCAGTCGCCACAGAGGTACTGCACCTTCCTCTCTCTTTAGAAGTGTAGTGCCCCACCATCATCCAGGTAAGGTGGGAACTCCTTTCCACACTCCAACACTCACACCCCACACAACAGGGTAGTTCTGCACAACCACATTGCGGCTCAGTGCTTAGAGAGCAGCAGAGCACCTCTGGTGGTTCCCTGCATGGAACACTGGATGTGCTGGGAGGTGGGTGGAGTTTAGATATATAAAAGAGTGGGAAAGTGTAGGATGACAGAGGAGTCGGGGTTCAGTCTGACAGAAGGTCAGTGAGGAAGGAAGCCACTAGGGAGGAGTGGGGATCCCTGGACGAAGGGATGGAGGAACGAGTGCTGCAGCTGCCTCAGTGATCTGAGCTAGCTGGCATGGGAAAGGAACAGAAGGAGAAAGTCGTAGAACTGCAACCTAAGCTTCCATAAGAGAGAGAAGGATCAATACAGAACGAAGGAGTAGGAGAACAGAGAGGAGACGTGGGTTGGAAGAGGAACGCTGCCTATAGGTTCTCAACGCAAGGCCGGGGCCCGGTCCCTGAGGTTGTATGGACACTTATGGTTCTGCTGCAGACACCAGTGGAGTAGTTGGCTGTAAATGCACTACTCCCATCTAAGACTTGGGGCACAACAGCAACTGAATAGAGAGCCAGGACTCCGGAGAAGGGAGTCCCCGAGAGAGGCTACAGCTGTCTGCCATACGAGTAGAGTTGTTAGGAACATCTGACAGGAGGAACTCCAGAGTACCATGGTACTGGAGATCTTCACACCTTAAGGCGCAATAGAGGAGTGTTCAGGAAAGGTACATGTTGGTGGAGTGTTGGAGAGGAGCTTCCCATCTGGCCTGGAGGTTGGCTGAGTCTCTGACCTGGAGGACACGACCCGGAGGCAGGCACCCTTGTGTACCGCAGACTGTGAGTAAAGCTTTGGAACTGCAAGCCTCGGTGTCCTCCATTCATTCTTGCGCCAACCCACTCAGCACCGCTACATCTGGGTACCATCTTTTACACTGCCTGCGCCTCTCCATAACCATTACAACTACACTGCCCTGGGACATTAGCCCTGCCTGTGGAGGGCTATACCACCAGTGCTGCATCCTACCATCTGTCCCAGAGGATATGTCTGCAGCGTCGGCTTAACACCTCCCTTGCCTAGCACCACAGGTGGCATCACAAACTATTCCATTCCATTAACTACATATACATTCCGCCATTGACTTGGGCGCCCAGGGCCACGGTCCGGGTCACTGCTGCTGTGACACATCCCCCTGACACCGGCCTGGTACATAGTACCCCACAGCCCTGGGAGGGCGACCCACATCCTTCTATGTCTAGAGAGACTGTGTCTTTATGTGCCTTCAATTTTATGAAGAGACATACAGAGGGATCTGGAAGAAAAACAATTTTGTCATATTACATATGTATTCTTATTCTGAATACCCCTGTATAATTTCTGCAACAAAACCACAGGGGTATTGGCAGCTACACCAGAATTTCCTTTTTAGTAAATTAGAAATAATACAATTCTCATTCACTTGTTGCAATTCAGCAGTTTTTAATGTTAGCTGTTTTTAGTTAAAGTTACAGAATTTTACATATCCACATTGGCTTTAATAAAGCTGAACATTTGCTAACCATATGTTGGATACAATGCATTCGATTTATTATCATTTATGCTAATAGATATTAACCAGGGGCGTAACTATAGTGAATTCAGAGGCTGCAATTGCAGGAAGGCCCTTGATCCTGGGGAATGGGAGGGAACAAAAAGATCAATACTATTAAGGGCCACCAAGGTTTAGGCCTTGTTGGGACTTTGAGGCATGCAAGTACTGGAAAAAAGTACTTTGGGAAACCATGAGTACTGAAAAAATGGACCTCTTGGGTCCCTCGTAGGTTTACAGGTTTAGATGTGACTGCAATCTGAGCACCCCTTATAGTTGTTCTCCTGGTCATTAGACATTTTTAGAGATGACCTTGTGATCTCCATGCTAACACTCTCGCAACTCTCCAGTCCGTCCTTAACTCTTCTGTCTGACTAATCCATCTCTCTCCAAGCTACTCCACCAATTCACCCCTCTGCAAATCCCTTCATTTGCTCTTAAGTCCCCAAAGTATCCAGTTCAAACAACTAACACTGAACTACATAGCCATCCATAATCTGTCTCTTCCATATATTTCTGAACTAATCTCCGGATTTCTTCCAATACTTAATCTCCGGTCCTCCCAAGACCTCCTCCCCTCTTCCGCACTCATACATTCCTCACCCAATTGTCTGCAAAATGTCTCCAGAGGATCCCTCATCCTCTGGAATTCTGGGCCCCAACACCTCTGATTATTCGCCAGACTAGCAGCTTTCAGACAAGACTTGAAAATGCATTTTTTTCAAGAAAGCTTACAGCCTGTAATAACCTTCCTCACCACCACAAGGTTTCCGCAACTCACAACCTAGTGTCTCCCCATTACCCTGTAGACTGTAAATCCGCAATGGTGGAGCCCTTTCCCCTATGTGTCAATCAATCATTGTTAGTTTCTTGACTGTAATTTATGAGTATTTTGTATGTAACCCCTTCTCATATTCAGCACCATGGAATCAATGATGCTCTAAAAATAAATAATAATAATAATAAAGGGAATCTGTCACCTGGCTTTTGCTGTGTAATATGAGAGCACCATAATATAAAGGAAGAGTGTTATGATTAGGTAACCGAGGAGGATAACAGGGGAATAGGCTAGGCAACCAGATAACCAGAGAGGTTGGTAACTTAGCGGATTGCAGACCCCTAAACTGACAACACAACTAGAATTAGCCATGGGACGTACCTACGATGCCCTAGACGCCTCAGCCCAGCCAAAGAATTAACTAAGCCTAAAGAGAAAAAGGGGAAAGCTAAACTGCCCCGGAGTAGAACCCCAAAGGAATAGATAGCCCCCCAAACATATATTGCTGGTGAGACAAGATGAGGCACAAAACACAGGCAGAAAATAGAGTAAGCAAGTGATGGGGCCCACCCTGTCTAGATAGAACAGGACAGGAAAGGATACTCTATGCAATCACACAAAAACCCTAAGAAAAAATCCAACACGTCTGATATGCAAAAATACTGAGGTCACTTGACCTCTCCCCCACTAAATCCGAACTCTGGTGTAACTGGACGCAAAACAAAAGATACTGATATAACAGGGGATTAGAAATACTGAAAAGACTGACATGAGCTGTAGCATATGGAACAGTGTCCAGCACAGGTCCCAGCAGGGAACAAGGCTGGACTCACACCAGCAAAGCAGAAATCAGAGAAAAACAAAAAATGGATCAAATGCAAAAAGATTCAAGCAGACAAATAACTTATATGAAGGATGCAGGACAAAGCAGGAGGCAAGCAGACTTCCAAAATGCTCAGGAAGAAAACCAAATCACCGGCAGTAACTGAGGGAAGGTTGCTCACTTAAATCTCTCCAATCTGTAACACCTGACCTCCAATCATCCTCCTCAGGTGATTGACTTCTGTCAGCCAGACCAGCTCCATTACCAGCAGCAATCACCAGAGGGAGCCCAAACTCTGAAGCCAGGTCAAAGGTGTTCACAACAGAAGGGAGCCTGATTACAGCCATGTGTCAATTACTGATCTGTGTTTTGCTGTTTCAATACAATTACTGTTTTGTCAGGAGGAGATTATCACTACAGGACTAGGTGTCCTTTGCCTCCAAGTCAAACCTCACCCCCACCACTGACTTGCTGCTCTCTATCACCATGCAATGTACAGAGATAGCTGTGGTGTGTGCAGGTTATACACAGCTGAGCTCTGCTAGAACTGCAACATAGAAAACAGATTCTAACAAAACTGCTGCACCCAGTAAACTAAGTGAAACATCACTCTCAGTCCTTACATGATGCTGCTCTCAGATTATGTAGCAAATACCTGCTGACAGATTCCCATTAAGTACATAATTTTAATCAATCTAACACCCTATGCACAGTTTCCAAATACATTGCTCCTACTCCCTTGTAAGGAAGCCATAAGTGTCTGTTCAATAACACTGAACACTCTTTACAGATGATGCCCTTTTATATCTTTCACATGGATTGAAACTTTTCAATGGTCTTTTCTAGGTCTTTTCTAAGTAGGCCAACCCACCAAGTTTTTACGAGGAAGACACTTCAGGAAACGCCAATGTTTCTTTTTCTGGAGTTTTTTTTTTTTTTTTTTAAAGCAATTTTTGCTTAATTTTCTGAGCTCTTTTTCCGATATTTTTAGTTGGAGTTTTTTAGCATCCTTCCAAAATTTTTGGATATCATTTGCACTGGCGCATTCTGAGCAATTTTTTAAATCCATTAAATAATGATTAAACCGCTAGTGGTTTTTGAAGCAAAAATGCTAGCAAAATGACTAAAATGATGCTCAGACGTCTTCCCATAATCTTTTGAGCATTTCCAATGACATGCTTCGGATAGAGCAACTTCAAAGTGGAAAACACCTGAAGAATGGTCTTTTTTTCACTGCTTGGCATCTTTGAAAACCTGAAGTGGTTAAAAGGCACTCAAAAACCTGAACATAAAAATGCAAATGTTCAGGCTTTTATAGTACTTGCTTCTGCTTAATCATTTTTGGAGTTAGCCTAGCTAAAAAAACCATAATGTTTACATACCTTTAAGGTCCTACTAGCATTTGTCTTGGGAAGTCACAAAACTGAATCTAAATTACATTGGCATACATACT
This sequence comes from Dendrobates tinctorius, assembly GCF_039654945.1. Taxonomy (NCBI): domain Eukaryota; kingdom Metazoa; phylum Chordata; class Amphibia; order Anura; family Dendrobatidae; genus Dendrobates; species Dendrobates tinctorius. The sequence goes on from NW_027361717.1 coordinate 1,136,662, forward strand.
GTACCATATTGGTTCTATCTTTAATTTATGATAGCAAAATAAAATACAACCCAGATTGTTTTCTTTATTCAATTCCATATTTATAGGCAGGTAATCCAATATCCATGTTAAAGGAACTAACTGTTAATTACGACGTCTACTTTCTAAATTTGTTTTATAATACCTATAAAATAGTAGAAAGTGAGAAGGTGTCACTACTTACCCCTACTTTTTGTACTTCCATAAAGATTGCTTTTTGAAAGGACCTTTCCCATAAGGGTAGATCACTTCCCAACTCTGTACTAAAGTAATGGCTTTTACCATGTCCAACCAAAATATTAAAACAATATGGTCGCTGATCTTCAAAATCTTCACTTTGATTAATATTTAAATATAGATTTTCTTGAATCCAGATTTCATCAGCAGGCCAAACCTAAAAGTGAAATGTCAGATACAGAACACATGAGAAAATATTAATGGTGATGTTGCTACACCATAGAAAGTCAAACATCATATTTATAAATAATATCACATACTTCAACCCCTTCAAGATCTTTGATTTATGTGATGGTGTTCATGTGGGCACAGAAGCAGTGATCACACACTCGTCACCAGGAGCTTGGAATAAGTAATACTCGAGCGCCCAATATCAAGGTCAAAAGCGGTGCCCGTACTGCCCCAGTGTAACAACCCTGCTGGCATCACTGCATGGCCTCCTATCCCCCGCACACCAACTTACTCACTGCTCCGAGTCATCCTGTGAATTCTGTTTGCTACCAGTCTTATGCTCTGTGCTCTGTTCCTCTGCACTCCTGCATGCTTCCTGGCTATGTGTGTATAGGGGGGCAGTGCCAGAACTCTCTGGTTCTTATGCAGTCAGGGTGCACCTGTCTAATCTGTCCCTGACCAATTACCTAGAGCCCTCGACTATTTAGGTCCGCCACACCCACTGGGACATTGCCTGTGCAATGTCTAAACTCAGTTAGTAACTTGCTGCTGAGGAAGCCAGGCCCTGTTTTGTGTATCTCCTTCTCTGTAGGAATACTCTTAGCCTTGCTTTGTGTTCTTTGTCTGCCCTTCAGAAGGCTGCATATCCTGGTCTCTGTGTTTTGGTCCTATCTTTGTATTTACTTGTCTTTCCGCCTGCCAGGAGGCAGAATATCCTGGTAATTGAGTCTGTCCCTGTACCTTGTCTGTACTTTGTCCTTCCCCTGCCTCCTTGTCTTTAGCTACATTCCCTGCTGTGCCTTTCCCTGTGTCCTCCCCGTCCTTGTTCTGCACCCTTGCAGCTCTGCCTGCTCTGCACCCTTGCAGCTCTGCCTGCTCTGCTCTTGCTGCTGAAGAACCTCTTGCTACAGATTCTTCCCACAGACCTTGTGGTTCAGCTAGCTCTGCTGCTGCAGAAACTCTTGCTGCAGCTTCTTTCCACATACCCTGTGGTTCAGCTTCCTCTGCTGCTGCAGAACCTCTTGCTGCAGCTTCTTTCCACAGACCTTGTGATTCAGCTTGCTCTGCAGCTGTAGAACCTCTTGCTGCAGCTTCTCTCTACAGACCTTGTGGTTCAGCTTTACTCCACACTCCTGTGGCTCTGCCTACTCCGCACTCCTGACTGTATCCATACCTACACCTCCTGTGTGAACAGGTCCAAAACTTGTTTCTTCATATTCCACTCCTTCCTGTCTATACCGATACCTGCACCTGCTGTGGGAACAGGCCCCTACCTGTTTCTTCTCATGCCACGCCTGCTTGCTCTGTGTCTCAAGCCATGCCCACCTGCTCTGTGTCTCAAGCCGTGCCCGCCTGCTCTGTGTCAAAAGCCGTGCCCGCCTGCTCTGTGTCTCCAAGCCGTGCCCACCTGTCCTGTGTCTCCAAGCCATGCCCTCTTGTCCTGTGTCTCCAAGCCGTGCCCACCTGTCCTGTGTCTCCAAGCCGTGCCCGCCTTTCCTGTGTCTCCAAGCCGTGCCCGCCTGTTCTGTGTCTCCAAGTCGTGCCTGCTTGCCCTGTCTCCAAGCCGTAACTGCTTGCCCTATGTCTCAGCCTACCTGTCACTTGCATCTGACCAGGTGTCCTGTCCCCGAGTGGGATCAGCAGTCACAGCCAGACACCACCCTGGAGTGGCACCTGGCAGCTGCCTGCCGCACAACCCTGACCTCACCATCGGAGGCTCCAGAGAAGACCAAGGCAGCTGTCTTAGTCATGCCCCTTCCAGGATAGTCTGGTCTGTGGCACAGTGGGGCCACAACCCCCCAGCTCGCGCCAACCAGCTAAGGCACGAGCGTGACACCCAGTCCATTTTACACCTTAATTGCCATGATCAATACAGATTGCAATTTTTTGGGGGACTCCGTCTCCCCTTCCGATTGGCACCCCACGTTGTCATCGTGAGGGCTAGGTCAAAATTCAAATAGTGCTCCATCTCTCCTGAGACTCGCCATGTGACTAAGTAGTACTGTACAGCCACATATGGGGTAGTGCCATGTTCAGCTGAAATTGTATGACAAATTTTCGTGTCATTTTTACCAATTTCCTCATGTAAAAATGTGAAACATGGAGTTAAAACAAAATTTTTGAGGTAAAAATGTAACAATTTTTCTTCTCTGGCCAATGGTATAAAATTCTGTAACACACGCGTAGAGTCAATATGATCACTGTACCCTTTATTCATTAAGAGAAGTAGTTGTAAAATGGGCTCACCTATAGTGGGTACTGCTGTTATGTCACCTTGGGGGCTCTTCCAGTGAGTCATGGCACCCGCAAACCATAAAATCTGCACACTATTATATGGCGCTCCTTCCCTATGGAATTTTTAACTAATCCTGAAAAGTATTTCCCATTTACATGTAGGGTATTGGTGCACTCAGGAGAAATTGCACATCAAGCTGAGATCCATTTGATCCTATTAGCCCTTATGAAAGTTAAAAACATGGGGCTAAACCAACAATTTAAAGATAAAAATGCAATAATCATTACTTCACTCCCCAATGGTAAACAAAGGCGCACCCTAAAATCATTCCAGCAAAATCAGCCCTCCAATATCACGCTACTTCCCTTCTGAGCTTTGCACTGTGCCTCAAAAGTAGTTTTCGACCACACATGGGATATTTTTGTACTCAGGAATAATTGAGTAACAAATTGTTATGTTCATTTTCTCCTTTTACCTTTTCTGAAAATCAAAAAACTTGGGGCCGAAGCAACATTTTAGTGAAAAAATTGTCTTTTTCCATTTACTCAGCCAAATGTTATACAATTCTGTGAATCGCCTGAGGGTTAAAAATGCCCACTGCACACCTAGGTGAATTTGTCCAGAGGTGTAGTTTGCAAAACGAGGTCACTTCTGGGGTTTCTGCTGTTTTGGCATGTCAGGGGCTCGTCAAATGTGATATGGCATCCAAAACGTATTCTAGCCAAAATTGTGTTCCAAAATTCAAATGGAGCTCCTTCCCTTTCGAGCCCTTCCGTAAACCCAATTACAGTATATTTGAGGTATCAATGTACTTAGAATAAATTGCACAACAAATTGTAGACTCCATTTTTCCCTGTTACTCTTGTGAAAATGAAAAATGTGAGGCAAAAACAGCATTGTGATTATATGGTTATGTATATATTTTTTTTGCATATGTTTGCATATTTTTTTTACATAGTTCATAAGGTTGAACACATTCTCAGTTTGCAATCTTTGTTCCTACATTTATTTTCAGGTCAGTGATATTCAAGTTTATATTTTTTTCCCTTGTGGGAGTCTCCCTCCCAGTAAGACAGGCTGAATGTGAACTGTGTGCTGCATTATTGATTGATTCAAGAACCAAACTTCTATCCCTTCAGTTATTTCATCTCCATGTGCTTTCCTTCCTTTCTATAGCCTGCTTTCTCTCTCCTCCCTGAGCTTATACATACTTTTTCCCCTCTCCACACTGGAGATTATTTGATTCTTTGGAAACTTGATTACATTTGCATTCAGGAACAAAAAAAAGGAAGAGTGAAAAAAATATGTGTGAAGGTATACATGGCCTTTAATTTAGAAATTCAATTTCCGATATTTTGATTAACAGTTTACTAAATATATGAATTTAAATAAGGACACCTACCTTGCTAACTTTAAATAGAACCTCACAGAGGTTATACATTTTTTCTGCTCTTGCCCAGTCAAGCGTGCTAACCTGTAAGTAAGGACATGAGAAATTATCCTGCAGCAAACGTACAATTTAATTTGCCAAACTCAATATCCAAAATTCCAGAACGTTTTTTAATTAAAGTTTTATTACTAGTACAGAACTGAAAAAAATCCTAAAAATTTCCAGAAACTGGAAATGCAGTAACATATTTAATTTACACTTTTTTTTTCATGCTTTATCCCTGGAGGGTCTTCATCTTTGCAAATAATATATCCAAATGCATTTTTTTATATTTTTGACTATTTTATAATTTGGTACTTTTCAAATGAAAAGAATTCACTATAATATAATAAGAAATATATTTTACCACGATGACAAAAAGTTATTGAAACACAATTTTTTTTTTTTTTTTTGCTGATCGCATATTTTAAATTGATGCTTCTAGTATAAATTCAAAGTGAAGCAAAAACCTTACAGCAATTTAGTATATATCATAGCCTCTGTTATGGAGATCTCTTGGATGTAATCACTGTCTTGTAACAGATGGAGATGCCTTTTGTTGATAGCAATAAACAGTGAAATTACTTTCTAACAAAGCAGTAAATATAAATTTATGATCCAACATTATTAATTTCTGCATTTTATCCCATATGTGTAGGAAAGGATGTCACAAGAATCAGAATATTACCCAAGGATTCTCTGCGGTTAAAAATCCAGCTGGTCTCCTATTACCCTCCACCTGTTTTTTTTTGTTATTGAAATGACCTCTAAACATCAAATGTAAGGGCAATTCCCAAAATGTTAATATTTCCTACATGGGTTCACAGTGTAAAATGAAAAATGTCCAGCCTATATACAATTACCGGTACTGAAAAAAATAGCCAAACTTCATTATTTTATTTGCTTCCTTCTAAAAACCATTGTATAGTGCTGTTTCCTTGACTAGTACATGCTCCTTTAGAAGCTGCTTTCAGCTGTTGCTCAGAAAAGATCCATAAACTATATTAAAAACATATTGTGTATAGGAATTCTCCTGTCTGTGCCTCTATGTTCCCCACGCTTATACTCAGACCGGGGATTTCATGCACTCTGATTGCTTTATTACCGTGTACTGATCTTGCCAAACAGCAGTTGAAAAGTGCTTTTAAAGAAGCATAGACTGGACATTGAATCAACACTGCAGCATAATATTTGGGAGATAAAGAAGAAAAATAAGGCAATGTAGTATATTACAAAAATGCATACCATTACAATGCCTAGGGTATAGTAAAAAATTACTTTATAAAGAGTTTTTCTTACTGTATTATGTGAAGGCAGATCGAATAGACCATCATAATCTGAACCTTGGGGTGTCTAACTAATAAGACTCTGCCCTGTTGAGGGCAGAGGAAAGTACTGCAGTGTGCCAGAAAAGGTCAAAGAGCCCCTGGCACATGCGCACTGCAGTAGTTTTCTCTGCCCTCAACAGGGCAGAGAAGTACGCCTGCGCAGGAGTGCAATGCCGGGGAGACTGTGTGGATAATGTAGGGTCACGTCATCCACAAGAAGCAAGCAGGAGGGCGGCGATCATAAGAAGATGGGAGGCGCCAGACCGTGACCAGCGACATCCATCGGACTGGACCGTTCCTCAGGTGAGTATAATAAAACTTATTTTTTGGTTCTTCCAGGTTGGGTTGGGGGCTTATATACAGCATTTTAGAATTCTGTATATCAGCCCTTAAAGGTGATGGCCGTATTTTATATTAGCCAAAACTGCTGACAGGTTCACGTTAAGGCATGACCTGTGTTGTCACATCCAATGATCCAATGCAAGAACAGAAGTAATATAAGCAGTCAAAGAGTCAAAATCTGAAAAGGTAAAAATATACAACCAAGCTTGGACGATTATTCATAATTCTAAATTATATAATTTTCATACCAAATAAAATTGGTAGCTTAAGAATGGGAGATCTAGCATTCATATGAAGATAAAAGATTTATGGCTTTATTGTCCACAAATTATAATCCAGCTCACACCAGCAAGAGATTCATCCTATGTGTTTTGAACAAATTAATGTTCTAAGTCATATCATGAAATAAAATTAGTAGACGCCACTGCAATTTGCATGGTGCTGGTACTCATGCAATATAAAGTTGAAAAGGCCAAGTATGGTGCAATCTGGCAGGTCAACTTTTGGGAAATTAGTACAGAAACTTTCACTGTAAAGTCTTGTTTACACTGTAGAACCTACGGTTGTAAACAACTCACGACTGGCCACATAGAAGACGATCAGCGGTCATGTGGTGTCCTGTTTAGACAGGGAAACTGAACTTACAGTTTTCACACAACAATCGTTAATAGATCGTTCTGTGCGCATAGATTATCAGTGTTCTCAGCAGCACGTGGAGGACAAGTGCTGATGGGAATAATAATTTTTATGCAAGCTTAAAAATAATTTTACCCAATGAATGAGCATTTTGGCTCAATTGTTGGGTGATTGGCAACCTATTAACATAACGCCATTATCAGGAATCATGCATGCCTAGGCACGCTCGTGCCCAATAATCATACTGTGTAACTGCACCCTAACAGCCCCAGCCGGAAGATACAGAACAGACGGTAATTCCTCCACACCATGAGACACACTACAAAAAGAGTTTGCACCAAGTTTCAAAGTAATCATCTATCTGCAGTTTTCTTTCTATAGCCCTATAGAGTTATTAAAAAGACATCATAACGGCAATGTATTTGTTGTGTAAAGCTTTATCGCAAGTTATTTTGTTGGTGGACATTTGGAAAAAAAAGTTACCGTCCTTATTTTACCTATACTATACTGCCAAATGGTTGCTATGGAAACAGCAAAATGCCTACTTTTTCAGTGATATCTAAAAGGTATTCAAACACTGTGCAAAGTTGCATTTATAACTTTATTAATACATATTTCACGCATAATGGATTGTTAAATTACGGGTTTTTAGCTACCAGTCACTTAATTTCTATTTTGCATTATATATTAGCGAAGTACATTCATATTTGCTCAAATTAAAATTCTAATGAGTAAAGTGGGTCTGATGTACGTTCTATTCTATAGTCTATGCCTAAAATGTATTGTCACCATTAAAGCGCTCTAAGACATTTAATTAAGTAACTAAAGACTGCTGAAATGTGTTTTGATGGTATAGATGCTTGTTCCACATGATACAGAAGCAATCATTTCCTGCTATATGTGTGCCAACATCTGGTGCCATTGTATGGTACCTATTAATAAGGTATTGTCCAAAGGAAATAGGGAATACCTCTGTAATAAAAGCATTTAATGGCACACATGGCATTTCATCTCTCATATTAAAAAAATGTCCATATGCCACTGAAATTGAAGGCATATAGAAGGACAGCTTAGAAGCATACTAAGGGCTGTCTTTCCTCAAAAGCAAATTTTAAAACCGTCAGCCACTTATACGAACTGAAATTTAATAAAGCTTTCCATATTTTAAGACTTCATATGAACCTTTATAGCTTCAAAAGGTGCGGTGATTGGATAAGAAGGCATTTAGAGTGTGTCAAGATGGGACTATAATGAAGGTCCCAGCGTGAACTGTGTAAGTATCATACACAGGACAACGTGAGAAAAATTATTATGCATATTTATTTTTATTTATTTATTTTCTCACCTATAGCGCCATAAATTCCACAGCGCTTTACAAACATCATCATCGCTGTGTCCATTGGTGCTCATAATCTAAATTCCAGATCATCATGTCTTTGGAGTGTCGGAAAAAAAACGGAGAACCTGGGGGAAACCCATGGAAAAGAAGCAAACCCCTTGGAAGATGTTGTCCTTGGAGGAATTTGAATACAGGACCCCAGTCCTGCAAAGCAACAGTGCTCACCACTGAGCCACTGTGCTGTAATTATCAATTATTGTCACGCTTGGTGATGGATAAGTGAGTGTACAACATAGGGGAAAGGGATAGGGGAGCCCAAACAGGAGTAGAGACCCCCTCGTCAGATCTAAAATAACCCTGACTGCCCTAACTGTCCCCATATAGCTTTTACACCTAATGGCGAGCAGGAACCTAATGCCTGCCTTACCCTAGCAATAGGCCCTGGTTAGTGAGGGGATGAGTTGGGCACTAGTCAGTCACCACTACAACTAAAGAGAAGGAGTAGACAAACAAGGGGACACTTAGCTTGAGAAGACTAGATTTGAGCAAATTTGTTCAGATTCGGTTCCGAATACGATCTGAATCGAATACTGTTTTTGCAATATTAGTTGAACACAGCAGAACGTCATTAGAGTCAATGGGAGTAGAAATTACCGAATATATTCGGAACCGAACATAAGACATGCATTCGGCGCGAATATGGATCGAATATGTCAAAATCAGATTCAAGGCCAAAATCTGAAACAAAATTTGCTCATCTCTAGAGAAGACAACCGAGATGTCATGCCACCAATTCTCCAAGAGTCCTCTGAGAAGGAACTAATTGACTGTTAGTGCATCCAACTGTGACATCGGCTGCCCTACCCGCCGATGCCCCATCAGCGGCGACACCCGCCGCAGCCTCTTCTTACCGATGCTCCTCCACCTGCGCGCTCTCCCGTCCTCGCTCCCCATCTGCTGCGATGCCGTGCGCCGTCCTTAGGCCGCGGGCGCATGCCTGACTGCTCTCTTTACCTGGCGGTGGGCATCGCTGAGGGGCTGGGCTTCATGACCACTTCCTGGCAATAAGGTATTTCTGGCGTCCTCCCTATGGGGAGGACGCCTGGTGATTGTGTTGTATTTCTTCACAGTTCTGGCCCCTAAAGGTTCTATACTGCTCTCGTCTAGTTGTTTCCTCTGGTCCTGTTCGTGTCTTCCCTGTCGTCGCTCCATTACCATTCTCTGTCTGGTCCACCTCGCCTCGTCCGTGCATTCCACTTCCAGTCTCCCCTGCCTGTCATATGTGTTCATGCTTCCTGTCCGGTCTCCTTCCCTCCCCTGGTTTCTTTCGGCCTCAGCTCGTTCCTTACTATATCAGCCCCTGGGGTATCCACCCCTGTCCGTCCTCTTCTTCTGTGCCTCTCTCCTTCAGTCCTCACGTGTATCGTTGCCTAGTTTCTTCCTTTTCGGTTATCCCCTGCTCAGGTACCCCAGTCTCTGTCCGGCATCCCTGTTCCGCTTCTGGTCCTGCTTGTCCTTCGAGCCATCCCTCTTGGTACCGGCTGTCATGGTCCTGACCCCTGCGGTCTTGCCCCTAACGATCCCTGTATAGGGGTCGGTCATCACCTGGCGCGCTCGGCCTAGGGGCTCCAGGTCCGTGACCCAGAGGGTCCACTCTCGGACGTAGTCTGCTCCTGAGCATCACAACAACTAGACAGAGACATGCAAGAACACCAGCAACTTGCTGCAGCCACGGAATGAATATAAACCTTCAGCACAGGTGTCCAATTAGCAGCAGAAGGTGGAGGTAACCATGAGGTCCTAAAGGGAGAGGGATATCGCTCCACAACAGAGATACAAAAGTCAAGAAGATACTTGAGCTAATCGCAAAGACATTCTACAGCCAGATCCAGGATGACTGTCTGTCACACATGACAAACCCATGACTGTTATTTTTTTTTAGAAACCAATTCAAGCCATTTGAAAAAAAAATTCCCTTTAAAATGGATAACGTATCTTTTGTCTTCAGGAGCACACGGCTCCCCATCCTCCCATGTCCATGCTTGCACTTTTAAAGATTGACAGTTTGGACTACCAGGGTGGTCTTGCCACAGGTCTGAACTGTGTGCTTTCCCATGCTGAATCAGGGACAGCAGCATAAGAAAACCAAAAGCAAAACACAAAACAAATATCCTGGAATAAAAAAATTATGTTAACTAAATACCCTTATTATTACTATTATTACTACCTTCATGCAATTTTTGCAATATATTTTTTACTTTTTTATTCCAGGATATTTGTTTTGTGTTTTGCTTTTGGTTTTCTCTGTGTAAAGGTCATGTGGTCATATGCAATTACATTTTGCATGCACATTAATTTACTTTTCCTGCTCAGACCCAGTTTCTCATTTGTTTCATTGTGCATTCTGTGCATATAAGGGTGTGACCGCCATGTTTCTGAGTTGGAAAATCCATCCTGTCTGGCCTATACTATTACTGGTGGTTCAGTCCCTCTGTCCTTGTTCACATTTACGTCACTTGACAAGTGGAAAGGTTTTAAATACAAGAGTTAGGACTGTCCCACAAGGGTTGCCGTGACGTGGCGGGATGGCTTCTACATTATTTTGATCAAAATTATGTTAACTAAATACCCTTATTATTACTATTATTACTACCTTCATGCAATTTTTGCAATATATTTTTTTACTTTTTTATTCCAGGATATTTGTTTTGTGTTTTGCTTTTGGTTTTCTCTGTGTAAAGGTCATGTGTTCATATGCAATTATATTTTGCATGCACATTAATTTACTTTTTCTGCTCAGACCCAGTTTCACAGCAGCATAAGAGTAGCACCGGGTAACTGAAAGTGGATGAATCCAGTGATCTGGCCAGCTTCAGAAAAGTGGTTAAAAGCCCTAAAGCATAGTGCTCGCAAGTGGGGGCTCCATGCCTAAGAAACTGACCAACTGCTATTAGCTACAGTGGTGGTCATTAACCCAAGCAACAAGCATACTATAAATTTTTAAATTGTTGAGAATGGAGAGAATTTTCAGTAAAAAGTACATTTCAAGTGTGGTTGTATAAACAAGCCCTTTGCAATTTTTACTGATTTAACAAGATGAAAGAACCCCTTTTAAGGCTAAAACTTTTCCATATACATGAGCCCTTAAACTCGATGTAAAGTATTCAAGTTTGACTATTTTGTAAGCAATGTTGTCAGCTAAGTGTAACTTCTGCAGAGCGTAAGTGTTTCTTGTTTATAGAAAACAGACCATTTCCCCATGAAATTATTAAAATGACACAAATATATATCCCCCCAAAAAATCGAAAACCGTTTTCTCGCACATTCTCAATACTATTTTTCTCTGAAAAATGACAAGAAGCGTAAGGCAAAATACAAATGTAAGCACAAAGCAGTCTACCCCACTGAGAACTTCATTACACCGAGAACAAATAACAGTCAGGTGCTGTACTGATGACAGCTGGGTTGTGCGTAGGAGCTTTTCCATAGCACTTAAAACACTGCTGTCCCAGCTGATTAATACTCATTCATGTGTGCAAATTTAAAATCCATATCCTTCCCAAATACATGCTATTAATTATTTCATTAAAATATTAACCTAAATTATTATAACAGTACACAGATTTAAACAGACAGAGGGATACATATTTTTAGATCACATTCATGCAGTATATATTTGGGGAAAAAATATTGCCTATGTACATGCTACATCATTTAACTATTGAATTATCCTTGATGAATTGTACAGTAAATCAATTCTTTCAACTGATCCATATACAATACATAGCACAGTAATAACATTATGGCTTCTTGCAGCCACCATAAGGAGGAGCTACAGAGCATAGTGCATACTAATGTATTGTTAATTCCAGTGGAGGTGTGTATATTCATATACACCAGTATTAGATATCCTTAGTAGTGGCAGCAAGAATTACATTTCTTCTTTGCTCAATATATCCTGACATGTGTAGTACGAGATGTCCAAGGAAAGAACATGATTTTGTGATACTCTGTTGGGAGATTTAGGCTGGATATGTGTAACGCTGGTGGGTGTAGACCGGGCTCAAACTGGAGGGGAATGATTAGGTGACTACAGAGTTTTCACTAGAGCCTCTGATGGTGAGGATAGACGGTCGCCAGTAGTCATCAGGTAGCTCTCCAGCGTAGTCCCCGGGTCTGCAGCAGCTGACCAGAGGGTCAGAGACATGAGTACAAGGTACATTAGGGTGAAGGCAAAGATGTGATCAGATCATCAGAAGTCAGGAAAGGCAACACAGATTTAGTACACGTAGCCGAGGTCAGGAGAGGAGAGGTCAGACAGGACGGGTAAATAAGACAGAAGACACACTATGATGGCCACAAAGTAAGCTCACCATAAAGAAGCGAACCACAAAATTATATGAAAATTGTTTTTATTAGCAAAATCATATACATTAAAAGGGCCACATACCCTTAATTACAAAAATACCCCAAAGAGGGGTAAATAAGCCAGATTGATAATGGGATTAACAATATAAACAAATGCAGGTCATAAGCAGACAAACTAGCTAGGAACCAGGAACCAATATTCAGGCAAGGAGTAGTAGAAAGGGCTGCATCAGATATAGCCTGTTCACACATGACAGGCCAGTGAACCTAATCTCTGCAGGAAACTTAAGGGTTAAATTCCTGCAGAGACTGACAGTGCCCTGTTATAGCCAGGTGAAAACAGCAGGAAGATGCAGCAGTAATGAGGAGTGCTGCAAGAGGCAAACTTAGTGAGACAGCCTGAAACGAGGAGAATCAGGGTAGTGTCCTTGGTGTGCAGTGTGGAGCTGAGGAGGCACGCAGGTTACTGCCATGACAATATGAAGTCAGTGTTTACTCAAAATGTTGAGGTTTTCAGTAACTCATATACCAGTAATGCTTCTAACTTGTAGCTAATTCATCTTCATGTGCCCTCTTTCAACTCTATAGCTTGTTTTATTTGCCTTCCTTGACATACTTTCTCCTCTTTCCACGCTGTGTGGATCCATGGACAGTGGGGAATTTAATACAATTTAATACACTGCCAATTTTGTTTTCCCACCTACAAAGAATGGAGAGGTCTGTAATTTTTATCATAGGTACACTGCAACTATGACAGAGAGAATCTAAAAATAAAACCAGAAAATCACATTGTAGGATTTTTAAATAAATAAATTGCATTTTATTGCATGAAATAAGTATTTGGATACCTATCAACCAATAAGAATTCTGGCTCTCACTGACCCGTTAGTTTTTCTTTAAGACCTCCTATTCTGCACTCATTACCTGTATTAATTGCACTAGTTACAACTTATTAACTGTATAAAAGACACCTGACCACACTCAATCAATCACACTCAAACCTCTCCACCATGGCCAAGACCAAAGAGCTGTCTACGGACATCAGGGACAAAATTGTAGACCTGTTCAAGGCTGGAATGGACTACAGGATAATAGGCAAGCAGCTTGTTGAGAATACAACAGCTTTTGGGACAATTATTAGAAAATGGAAGAAACACAAGATGTCTGTCAATCATCCTCAGTCTGGGGCTCCATGGAAAATCTTGCCTCGTGAGGTAAGGATGCTTTTGAGAAAGGTCGGGAATCAGCCCAGAACTATATGGAATGACCTGGTCAACAACCTGAAGAGCGCTAGAACCACAGTCTCAAACACTACTTTTAGTAACACACTACGCCATTGAGGACTGAAATTCTACAGGGCACACAAGGTTCCCCTGATCAAGCCAGCACATTCAAAAGCTCATTTAAAGCTCATCAATGAGCATCTGGATGATCCAGAGGAGGCATGGGAGAAGATCATGTGGCCAGGTGAGAACAAAAGAGAACTTTTTGGTATCAACTCTACTCAACCTATTTGGAGGAAGAAGGATGAGTACAACCCTCAGAACACTGTCACAACCATGAGGCATGGTGGAGAAAACACCATATTTTGGGGATACTTTTCTGTAAAGGGGACAGGAAGATTGCACCGTATTGAAGGGAGGATGGATGAGGTCATGTATCACAAGATTTTGGTCAACGACTTCCTTCCCTCAATGACAGCATTGAAGATGGGTGGTGACTGGTCTTTCAGCATGACCATGACTTGAAACATAAAGCCAGGGCAACTAAGGAGAGGCTCCGAAAGAAGCATTTCAAGGTCCTGGAGTGGACTTGCCAGTCACCAGACCTGAACTCAATAGAAAATCTTTGGAGGGAGCTGAAATTCAATGTTGCCGAGCAAAACCTGAAGATCTGGAGAAGATCTGTGTGAAGGAGTGGGCAAAAATCCCTGTTGCAGTGTGGGCAAACTTGGTCAAGAACTACAGGAATACTCTGACCTCTGTAATTGCAAACAAATGTTTCTGTACCAAATTTTTCTATTGCATCAGATGCTTAATTAATGCAGTAAAATGCATATTAATAGTATGATAAATAAAGATGCACGTCACACCGTATTAATAAGGTGCTCACATAGGATACCACTCCTTCCTCAAAAACAGTCTGCTTTTAGGACTTACTTTAAATAAAAAGAGGGGGGGACATTACCAGTATGAGACATGTAATAACTGAGAGTCATAACCATATTTAGCAGAACTGATCTTTGTCTCATCCCAAAAACAAATAATATGAAAAGAATTATGGCAGTGACCGAAATCTTTGAAAAATCTTGCACCGACTTGCTCACAGCTCAGGCATTAGCTAAGTGACTTGTCATTTAAGTATCTGGATGTTTTGTATGATGGTTTTAACTACTAAATCAGAAATAAAGACATTTTCTTCCTTGTGCTGGACTTTACATTCTATCATTCAAATTATTTTGGAATCTAATTACAAACATATCTGCAGTTGTCGCTCTCTTCTCACGATGCTGAAAGTTTTGGTATACTACCCCTCCAAACCACACTGGCTGCCTGTGAGGTGGAAGCTGAAGAAGTGTAAGTTATAATCAGGCACAGCTCAGCTGACTAAAGAAGAGTGGAGATGCAGCTGCACATATATTTGTAATGAAACAATGTTCAGTTCTTCTGTACTGGGTTAGCTATAATCACACACAGCTCTACAGTGAGAGCAGAAGAACAGTCTATCTATCCTTGCATATCACACTGGTTACACCCCTGATATTTAATGTAAGCTCTGGAAGCAGATTCAGGGAGATCTGTGTCTTACCCATAGATCTTGACAACTCATTTACATATTAAGAAAAATGTGGACTTCTTTGGAAAAAGGCATTAGATTGCAGATATCAAGGTATCATTTTATTCAAGTTTCTATGGCCTGCATGGCCATGCAGAAAGCTTAGGAGTGTTGCCCTACTGAAAGATTTTGCCCTTTAACCCCTATAAGGCTACTTGCACACTTCCGTTCCTTGGAGCAGTGTTGGGCAGCTCCACCCCCTGCCACTCCTCCTCCAGTTAGCTCCACCTATGGGAGCATTTAGCATTGGGTACACAGGCCGTGCACAGGTATGCATTTGCCGGTGCATGTGTCTTTTTGACGGTGCGCCGAGCACACCAAAATGCAACAGGGTGCATTTGGCGCAGGGGAACCCACGCCAGATGGTTAATTTATTAATGTTTAGCACAGGTAGTGAGGAATACTTCCATCAGTCGCTGCCTGCTGTCACTGGTATTAGCTTCAGCAGGTGTAGGTTATTGAAAGTAATAGTCACATCAGCTGCCATCTGATGTCACTGTTATCAGTTGAATACAACTCTCATCATTGTCCCCTGATCACCCGCGGAGCAGGGAAGAATAATATGAGCCGCTTTCAGCACCTGGCATTGGGGAACAGCGCTAACTGTACCACTGCTTCACTGGCTCCAGTGTGTGTGGCACTGATGCAGCACACAGTTGCCACGCGTGTCCCACAAGTATTAAGCCCTCGTCACACACAGTGATCTCGCTAGCGAGATCGCTGCTGAGTCACAAGACAAGGGAGGAGATATAGGGTGGTGCTGAGCCATTGAGTGCTTTGTGGGTGAGGGTAATAAGTTTATACTGAATTCTGAAGTGAATGGGTAAGAACTGGCACAAGGTAGAGGCATCGGTATAACGATTGGTGAGGAATATGATCCTAGCTGCAGCATTCAGGACGGATTGGAGAGGAGAGAGTTTGGTAAGAGAGAGATCGATTAGTAGAGAGTTACAATAGTCCAGATGAGAATGAATAAGAGAAACAGTAAGAGCTTTTGCAGAGTCAAAAGTAAGAAAGGGTCGAATTCTAAAAATGTTTTTGAGGAGCAGATAACAAATACCTCTACCTTGTGCCAGTCCTGATTACCCATCCACTCCAGAATTCAGTATAAACTTATTACCCTCATCCACAAAGCACTCCATGGCTCAGCACCAGCCTACCCTACAACTCTTCCCTCGTCTCAGCCTACCACCCTACCCATGCCCTCCATTCTGCTAATGACCTGAGGTTAACATCCTCAATAATCAGAACCTCCCACTCCCGTCTCCAAGACTTTTCACGTGCTGTGCCAATTCTTTGGAATGCACTACCCAGCTTAATACGATTAATCCCAATCACCACAGTTTTAAGCGTGCCCTAAAAACGCATATGTTCAGACTGGCCTATCGTCTCAACGCATTAACCTAAATATCCCTGTGTGGCTCATTCAAAATTTTTTACCATAACCAGGTTCCTCACATCATGTTCTCACATGCTTTTTCCATTTAATAGCCCTCTGTGTCTGTACTGTTACATATTTAGACTGTAAACTGGTTCATGCAGCAACAGGAGCACCCGATTCTTACACTATGGCTGGTCTGAATAATAAAAGCAATTGCTACCATCCACCTTTTGTGTCTCCCCTTTTTCATTTAGAATGTAAGCTTGCGAGCAGGGCCCTCATTCCTCTTGGTATCTGTTTTGATCTATGTGTTTATTGGTATGCTGTAATGTCTATTGTCTGTAGAAGTCCCCTCTATAATGTAAAGTGCTGCTGAATATTTTGCGCTATAGAAATAAAATTATTATTATTATTATTATTATTATTATTATTATTAATCCTGCTTTGAGCAGGGGGTTGGACCAGATGACCCAGGATGTCCCTTCCAACTCTACCATTATATGATTCTATGATTTGCAATTTTCACTCAGCAACATCCACTGCTGCTTGTTTCTGGCAAATACTCATGAAATCAAAATTGTCACTCCACCTGTAGATATATTCCCAGAGGGGTGTAATTTTCAAAATGGGGTTACTTGCAGAGGTTTCTGCTGTTTTGGCATATCCGGGGCATTTGCAATCTGTTCCAGCCAAAATTGCTCTCCAGAATTCAATTGGCGATCAGTCCCTTCCAAACCGTGTCGTGTACCCAAACAGTAGTTTTCCACCCCATTTGTTGGTGTACTCTGGAAAAATTGCAAAACACATTGTATCATCTATTTTCTCCTGTTACTCTTATACAAATGTAAAAATTGGGGCTGAAGAAATATTTTTGCTGTAAAAATGTATTTTTTTCATTTTCATGGCTCATCGTTATAAATTTCTGTGAAACACCTGTTTAAGGTTTTCACTAAACCTCTGGATCTAAAGTTTCTTGAGGGGGGGTAATTTCCAAAATAGGGTTCTTTGAGGAATGTTTCCACTGGTTTGGAACATCAGAGTCTCTACAAACGCAACATGGCGTCCGCTATCTGTTTCAGCCAATTTTGCACTCCAAAAGTCAAATGGAGTTCCTTCCGTTTCAAGCCACGCCATGCTCCCAAACAGTAGTTTCCCAAAATATGGGGTATTGTGCACTGAGCAGAAATTGCACAACAAATTGTATGGTTTATTTTCTCATGTTCCCCTTGTAAAAATACTAAATTTGGGGCTAAATGAACATTTTGATGGAAAAAATTAAAATGTAATTTTGTTTTCCTTCCACATTGGTTTAATTCCTGTGAATTACCTAAAGGGTTACTAAACTTTTTCAATGTGTTTTTGAGTACTTGTTGTAGATGTATGCAGTTTTAAACATGTTGTCACGTTTGCATATTTTCAACTATACAGACTCTTCAAAGTCACTTGAAATGGATTGTGGTCTCTAAATTTGAGAAAAATGAGAAATTGCTGATAAAATTTTAACTCCTCTAACTTCCTAACAAAAATTTTTTTTTCAAAAACGATGCTGATGTAAAGTAGACATATGATAAATGCGATTTATAAATTATTTTGTACAAAACGACTAACTGATTTAAGGATATAAAAATTGAAAGTTTTGAAAATTGCAAAGTTGTAATTTTTTTTTTTTGCCAAAATTCCTATATTTTCACAAATAGACTAAAAAAATTAGACCTAAGCCTACCATAAAGTACAATGTGTTACAAAAAAACAGTCTCACAATTAATGGGATTCACTGATGCGTTCCAGAGTTATTACTACATAAAGTGACACTGTTCAGAATTATAAAATTTGGCTTGGTCAAGAAGGGGAAAACAGGCTTTGAGGTAAAGGGGTTGAGCAGCTAGCAGCTGCATCTAGTCTAAGCAGCATTGAGAAAACTAACAGAAGTTAACTTCCGAGATCCCAGCTTGGGCAGTACTATAATCCCAGAGAATACAGGAATAGAGAAGGGGTCCATTGTGTCCAATGAGCTATTTTTACCAACATAAATGAAGTCATTCCAAGTCCCATAAAACACATAAAATATAAATGCAAGTTTTGAAATACCTTTAATGAATAATATATTACATGACACTATATTATCACAGACTGGCTCTACTGCACAGTCAGGATCCACAGTAAGAAATAAGACAGCAAGGACCACAGAATTCTTCATATGACAGATAATAGGCAGAACATACAATACACCTGCAAGCTGTCACATGAAATGTGCGCTTTCTGCATTTTTAAGTGCTTCCAGACAGCTCCATAGTTTTTCCTAACTTGACAATGGAATTACAAAATGTTCTTCCATGCAAAGAAAGAAATGATCATGGCATGTTTAAATCCTGCATGATGCCATATCCAAAGAAAAATTGCCTATAATATAAAGAAAAGTATAAGTAGAGAGCAGCTATCAAAAATAAAATGTTCTGAATTCACAAAGTTTCAATTCAACATTTTCCATATATTTGTTTCTTTACCCACTGTGCTCAAGCTTTCAGACACTCACTGTAGATGCATTTCTGAAAATATCTTGCATTTAGAGGGACATTTCAATTACTGACGACTGACGTTTTTATTTACCATTGTTCGAATCAAAATGGATTGTGTCATAGTTATTTTTACAACTTGACGGTTATTCTGCAAGTGTCCTTAAGGGGTTGTAAGACTTTTTCCAAATATTACTGTTTGTGCGGAATCAAGCTGATGTTTTCTCGACACACACTAAAATGTAGACATATTCCTATTAAAAGCCAAAATATAATGTTCTTCTATCATCTTGGTTTTGTTTTTCTCTCTTGAGTCTGTGTTAATATTGAGCTATGGTTGGACGATCGGGCAGATAAGTGGCTTAGGTTCAACACCAATAAATGTAAAGTTATAGAATTGGGAAGGAAAAGTATATGCCACCATTAAATGCTAAAACACTGAATAAAATTAACTTAATTAATTAAGTAGATTAGATATTAGAAAAAAAAGTTTTGACAGTGAGAGTGATCAATGAGTGGAATAGGCTGCCACAAGAGGTAGTGAGTTCTCTGTCACTGGAAGTCTTCAAGCAGAGGCTGGACAGACATCTGTCTGAGATGGTTTAGTGTGTCCTGCATTGAGCAGGGGGTTTAGATCAGATGACCCAGGAGGGGTCTGATTCTAGGAACTAGGGCATAATAGTGGACAGCAAACTGAAATGTATGAAGACTGAACCACTTCTAATCCTGACACTATGAAGTGGAGTGATGTCACCAATGATATATTCATTTGTATCTGTGACCTAAGAAATGTTAATAAAATATTATGTGATGGGGACACTGGGTCAAGGATGGTCCGACAAGAGAACAAGGACCCAATAAAATATAGGATAGTTAAAACGGTTTTCCAGTCTTAGGACATCACACTGTGAAGATTCTCTCGTACCGCTACAGCAAGCAGTGTGCTTGTGACTGCAAGTATATGATTTGCATACGTGCGGTCACTCTTTTGCTGTGCAGCAGGTGCAGTGTGACCAACACATCTTCCTCTAAACTGTCCACTTCATTGTAATGGCTTTGACTCCATTATCTTTCTCTTCCTCCAGTGCCACCACCTGATCCATCAACACCTAAAGAGTTTTTTCAAGAAAGCATAGAAGCTGAGAGAGTAATGCATGATGGCAATATTAGCACTGGCTATGCTCATAGTGTACCCAAAGCAGTGCAATACTGCACCCACGTCTCGCATGGAGGCCCATTTGTGGGTCTTGAAGTGGTGTTGTTCCGCAGAGCAACTCACCTGGGTGTGCTGCAGCTGAAACTCCACTATCATGCGCTGCCACTCACACAATCTTAATAGAATAGTGAAGTTGTAGCTCCACGTTGTGTGTATATCGCATATGAGGCGAGGAGCAGGAAAGTAGAAATTACGCTGCCCCTCTGATAGGTGAGCAGCAGCAGGGTGAGAACGCTGAAAGCCCAGACAACCTGCACTTTCTAACTGGATGAGAAGTTGGTGGAGGAAGTAGAGTACGAAAAGGAGGCAACACGGACAGAAAAAAGGCTAAGGACCGGTTGTGGTTCGCTGTAGCCTCAGCCTTTTTGCACCCTGCTTCCACGTTTGCTGTCCAGCTGGGGCAGGGTGACTACCACCTCTTCCTGTGAACTGCCCATGTCACTTGGATGGCCTTGATTCCATGTGGGATCTAGGACCTCATCATCCCCCATCACATCATTACACCTCTCCAGTCTGTCCATAACTCTGCTGCGATACTAATCCACATCTGTCCTCATTATTTCTCCGCTTCTCCCCTCTGCAAATCTTTTCATTGTCTCCCAATTACACAATATATCCACTTCAAGCTACTAACACTGATCTACAAAGCTGTACATAATCTGTCTCCCCCATATATTTCTGAACTAGTTTCCCTATATCTCCTACCTCGTAATCTCTAGTCCTCCCAAGACCTCCTTTTCTTCTCCACAATCATACGTTCCTCATCCAATCGCTTGCAAAACTTTTCCCGAGCATCCCCCATCCAGAAGAATTCTGTGACCCACCAAATCGGAATTTCTACAACATTTGTAACTTTCAAAAAGGAGGAACGCAGCAGCACTCTGTAGAGACCAATATATATGCAAACACAAAATCTATCATAATTGCTGAGTAAACTGTAATAAAAAGTGAAAAAATATTTTTAAAAAATTACTAAAAAGGGGAAGGTTCTTAGCGCATAAATTGACCAGTTGATGTGAGCTCATCAACCGCGACAAGGTGACACTTCCCTGATGGGTCCTATCATCTAATAAATGCCTTTCTTGTGCTATAAAAGTCTACAGAGTGAATGGGCAAACATGCCTCTCTTGGGTTACAAACTTACACTTTAAAGTCAGCTGGTAGGAACCAGAGTTGATTATAAACACCCTTCGGCTGATGGGTGCAGTGCAAAGTCAGAAAGGAAGTAGTAGCAACCTCCAATGCTAACTGCATAGAACAAAAAACCTGACCAGCACCTCCATATCGTTTTTATATATTGATCTCTACAGAGTTCTGCTGCATTCCTCCTTTTTGCAAGTTATGCATTCATTGCAGTAGGCACCTGTTCATACTATATGAAGGTGCTGGTCAGATTTTTGTCCTATGCAGTTATCTATTGGAGGTTGCTACCTCCTCCTTTCTGACTTCTCCTCCATTAAGTGATTGCATAATTATATTTGAAAAAATGTTCATTTTTTGTTCAAGGCTTAAAGAATAAATGTGGATTGTTGTTTATGGAAAAAAGAAGACATCCCAGAAAATAAGCCCTAGCCCATCTTTTGTAGCAAAAAAACCCAAAAATAATATAAGACCCTGTCCTATTGGAGACACAGTAAATTGGATTTTCAAAATATGATACCCCTTTAGCTTTTATTCAATATGTAGGCTTGTATATTCATTTCCTATTTAACAAGTTTACTATTAGATATTTTGGGGTCTCAGGAACTTTAAGTAGTTACTTATCTGATTATCATGACACTGGAATGATACTGACTAAAACTACTATAAATTTATCTCTGCTGCATCCACATTCAGGAAAACAATTAAAATAAAGAAGTCACTAATCTTCAAATTCATGAATATGAGTTGAACGTAATTAGGTGCATCATGCATTTTGTGCTCAGAAAATTAGCCAAAATAATGTCTGGAAAATACAGAATAATCTAGATGATGAATAAATGTAATTATAATTCAATGTCTTCCTGTTCTTCTCTATCTCCCATTTCAGTGTGCTTTTATTACACTTTGTGAGGTTAATTAAAAACTCTTCATAAGTTCATATCTCCAATTATCTAAATTATGCTCTAAATTGAATTGTAGTTCTCTAAAATATTCCCCAAAGCTATTTTGATATATATGTAGTTAATAGATGAATTCTCCGGTTGATGGAAAGAAGAGGCATCAAATGGAATGTGGTTAAAGAGGACACCAATATAAATATAAGTTTTTCATTCCATCCCATTGCTCCAGGTGTAAATGATCCAGTCCCTCACCATGCCATCTGTCTTTACTGATGTTTATGAAAAATGTCTGATTCAATAGTGCTTATTGATACTTGTGTGGTCCTTTATGTTGAGGACGGCGGAACACTCTAAATAAAAATATAATTAAAGCGTGTTCGCCGCCCGGGGTCCACCATGCGGTACGTGACAAAACCGCTGCTGAGAGAGGCAGAGCACTAAGGCGGTAAGTGCACAAGGTTGACTGCACCTAGTGCACAAGAGCAAGCTCTGTTGCACACACAGAGCTGCAAGCATAAACATATGTTGCAAAAGCAGACTGTTTCACACACAGAGCTGCAAGCATGAACACAAATACAAACGCTGAGTCTGTTAGAACTTCACAGAAGCTCAGCGACACAGACGCGGTATAAGGTCACAGGAGTCGCCAAGACTGACGGGACTGACTCCGTCTAGACCTACCGTTAGACGTCTGGTGCAGAGGCGTTGCAACCGCAAACGCACACTGTGCTGCAACTGCAGCGCGGCAAGTATAGAGCCGCTGGCAAGGCACTGCCAGAAATGCTGGCGCAATGCAGACGCTTTAGCTGCTGCAATGGATGAGGCTTGAGCGCGCTGGTGCTAGAGCTGCTACTGGCTGACCCAATCACTCGCACATTCGTAATAGCCAAGGAGGGGGATATTTAATGAGTCAGTCACCAGTCCAAGCATCCGTCATCAAACATACAGCAGCAAGTATGAGAATACTAGCGCATGGTGGAACGGCCATGCGCATTTTTTATAGCGTATGGGACCTGCCGGAAATCCCCAGAGCCCTGAGCATAACCAATGGAATCAGGAGCAGGACCTGAGCACCTGACTCCCGAACTCCAATGGGAGCTCATCCCATGAGCATGCTCAGAAGAAGGGACGAAGGACTTAGCCTCTGGAGACAAATGTGAGAATCTGGATTCCTGCATAGGCATTGTAGCAACCAGATTCCTAACACTTTAATAAGACGCCATCATTGTATTGGCTCATGCAAGCGAGCTTGGGAATCGAACATGCGCTGTCCAATTTTTAATGTGATAACACATGGACAGCACATGGTATTCAATGTTGCTCTTCAGATTACAGATTTTTTTTCTTGGTCTACTTTCTTCCGAGTCTCAGATGGGACTCATCCACTCAAGTCTATGGATGCATGAAAAAAACGAGTCCGATTTTTTACGAATAGATTTCTATTACAAACCTAGGAAACTGTATTTGATCATCTATACTTTTTAATGGAGATGTATGAAAACAGATCGCACATGGATATCACACGGATATTACATGGATGTCATATAGATGTGAAAACCAGACAAACGGATGACACACAGATAAAAATCAGATGAAAATTAGAAAAAAATAATTTGAGTTTTCTTTAAGAAACTCCGACAATTTCTCATATGCTCGTCTGCAGCCGCCTAACTAGTCAGGTCCTGATATTTTTTTCCTTCTTTAATATTCAACTGTGAGTGGTGTTATTGAACAGCGTAAACATTTTAAAGTTGTCTCTTGAGCAGCTCTGAGCAATGCAGTTTCCTTAATTCTTGAATGTTTAGAGGGGCCAGCACTCCTCCTTCAATGACAGTTCTGATCCGAGAGCTTAATTCTGCTATCGCGCATTAATGTTCTAGTCTACATTGTTTTCAATATATTTGCATTAAGAGATAAAACGAGCATTTGAACAAGTACACAGATCAAGAAATTGAGAGTCATGATTAAGATAACAGTTCAGGAAGCTGTGGATGGTGGGGGCTGGTGACTAATGTTTGCTTAGAAGCTAGGAGGGAAGGTTACGGAGGTGAGCAGTTAACTGCTGAGCTGGCAGGGATGTTAAGAGCTAACTGTTCTCCTGAAATCTAACTACTTCACACACTGAGACACACTCTGATGGCCCAGCTCCTTGAAAGCAAGCTGACAAAGGATCTTCCGAAACACGCATCGGGGTGTGCTCCGCTCCTCTCCTTGGGGACCATCATTATATCACCAACGAGGTAACCCTTTGTGTATTGCACATATATTGAACGCTCTTGCCTTTGATTACTTTAGGTGCCACTACAGAGTTAGTCTTTTTATTTACACATGATTAATATCATTAATTGTTTTAATAAGTATTTAACACTTTCCTTTTTGAGCAATTTTCTTTAGTTAATTTCACTATTTTTTGCATCAATTTTTGTCCCATGTGGTGAGTGACATTTACTTCACTATATTTGATTAGCTTTCACTGGGTTGCTTATACACTTTTTTACTATTGTGTTTTTTCAATTTTTTGGATTACTAAACTTGGTGTGACTTTGTATTATGTATTTATGTGAGACTATATTGATATATATTTATTATATTTTATATAAGTGATTCTATTGTTTTATGTTATTTTAGTCCCAACATATACAGGCATCCTTGTGTGGTCCCCTCTTTTCATTTATCCATATATATTTTTTTCATTTGATTAATTAATCTTATTGTTTTCATACTAAAAAAATACTTTTTTATGTGTGCGGGCACCTTGCTTATAGTGCCATATTTTGATGCCAATCACTGCAAATAAAGGCTTTATTTTTAACATCATTGTCCCTTACCGTTTCTTTTATACACCCTCTTTTTTATACTCCTGTATTTATATGTCATCATTCTGGTCCTATCCAAGGTTTTGAGCTACATTATGTTAGATGTAAGGTAAAAGCACTAATAGTAGGAAAATGATGGCAGGTAGAAAAAGTAAGTAAATTGCAAACTTGTTTATTTTAATGCAAACTAATTAAAGCAGTTTAATAACATGAGAATACTCCTATAACAACCGCAATAATTTAGTCACAAAGCTTCAGTGTTAACAATACAAAAACTTTAATCCCTTCATGACCGGAGGTATTTTTAGTTTTGCATTTTCGTTTTTTGCAACCCTTCTTCCCAGAGCCATAACTTTTTCATTTCTCTGTCAATATGGCCCTGTGAAAGCTTGTTTTTTGTGGGGCGAGTTGTAATTTTGAACGACACCATTAGTTTTAACATATGATGTCCTGGAAAATGGGAAAAAAATTAAAAGTGCCATGAAATTGCAAAAAAGTGCAATCCCACAGTTGTTTTTTGTTTTGCTTTTTTACGATTCACTAAAAGCTAAAACTGACCTGCCCTTGTGATTCTCCAGGTCATTACGAGTTCAAAGACACCAAGCATGTCTAGGTTCTACTTTATCTAAGTGGAGAAAAAAATCCAAACTTTGTTAAAAACAAAAAAATTGCGCCATTTTCCGATAACCGTAGCGTCTCCATTTTTCGTGATCTGGGGTCGGTGAGGGCTTATTTTTTGTGCGCTGAGCTGACGTTTTTAATGATACCATTTTGTTGCAGATATGACCTTTTGATCACCTGTTATAGTATTTTAATGCAATGTTGTGGCGATCAAAAAAAGTAATTCTGGTGTTTTGACTTTTTTTCCTCGCTACACCATTTAGCGATCAGGTTAATCCTTTTTTTTACTGATAGATCATGCAATTCTGAATATGACGATACCAAATATGTATATGTTTGATTTTTTTTTTGTTTTATTTTGAATGGAGCGAAAGGTGATTTGAACTTTTATATATTTAATAGTGAAACCAAGGAGGGCACCACCAAATACAATAGTGGGATCCTCCTGCAGTCAGCAAGAAAATAGTACTAAATACATGTAGAAAAGCTACTGACCAAAAAAGCACGGATCACCAAAAATAATGATAATTTTTATTAGACAACCATTGACAACACACATATAAAAACAGTTAAAAGTCATGCATGGCACTCCACAAGCTCCCCCATATGTAAGAGGGTTATTAGGATATTCTGGGCAACTTTATTCGTGCATCTTCTGTAGAGCATGTTTTGTGTGTCTATTTCTTATATGGCACGACTTGTTCTCCTCTACCTTGGCTTTATCTTAACCTGTCCTTGTATGTTTATTCATATTGCTGCAGCAGTATTGTTGGACATGTTTTGAGTCCATATCTATTGATACATGGATAACTTACAGGTTATTATTAGTGGCATGTATTGAATTATGTATATTCTGCATCACTGTTACTGATTACCTCTGTTATACACTGCTCTCTTCAGACTATTTGTATTTACTGCCCAATTATTTTAGCTCCATGGGGGATGCTTGTTTGGCTTTATCAGGAGCCTTGTGTATGATCTGTCATGTGTGATGACTTTTAACTGTTTTTATATGTGTGTTGTCAATGGTTGTCTAATAAAAATTATCATTATTTTTGGTGATCCCTGCTTTTTTGGTCAGTAGCTTTTCTACATGTATTTAGAACTTTTATATGTTTTTTTTACATTTTTAAAAACTTTTTTCACTTTTGGTATGCTTCAATAGTCTCCATGGGAGACTAGAAGCTGCCATAACCCAATTGGCTGTGCTACATACAGGCGATCATCAGATTGCCTTCATGTAGCAGAATTGCTGACTTGCAATGATCGCCGACCACTGGGTGGCGCTCATATCAATACAGCAGTGACAACTCTAGAGGTCCCCAGTAGACCTCTTGTTGTCATGCCAACCCACTGGTGACCCGCGATCACATGATAGGGGTCACTGGAGGGTGAATTTCCAGCGAGATGGCCGGAAATGCATGTTAAATGCCGCTGTCAGCATTTGAAAGTGGCATTTAACAGGTTAACAGCAGCGGGAGTATTGCGATTCCTCCCGTGGCTGTTAGCCGCACATGTAAACTGTTCAAAACAGTTGACATGTGCCAGGAAAGGTGCATGCTCATCACCGGAGCCCACATCAAACATTAAACATTCGTCATTAAAGGGTTAATAATATTAAAAAAAACAATAATTTACTACATCCCTCTTTTTCCCAAAGCAAATAGCAAAATCTAAAAAAATAATATAATAGGAAAATATAAAGTATTTATGACTCATTCTTATTGCCATCTCCAGAATGCTACCCCAATATGTAGTAGGTGTAATAATAATAATAACATTATTTAATACCTCCAATTAGAAATGCATTATAGTTCTCCTGATTAGCTGTGCAGGGCATTGCAGTAGCTTAGGTATCTTATGTAGCTGTTTGTAGTTGTAACCATGGATATCTAAGGCTGATTTCACATTTGCATATCTGTGCACAGCGTTTGATCCGCATAGATCTGCATGCGTCATGCATACATATCTTTAACATAGTGTACGCACGTTCGCTTGCGGATGCGTACACATGCGTCATTTCGCGGTGCACGGCGAACGCAACATGTTGCATTTCTTGAGGTGTCAAATATGCGCAGCCATACGCATGCGGATGATTGTGAAGGAAGTGCATCAAAACAACACATTACTGCCTATGGGAACACATTGGTGCGGAAGGACATGGGTACACATGCATTCAATATGCATGTCTATATATAGAATTTCCATGAGAAATGCCCATTGGACGTGGCTTGTGTCAAGGAAATTCTCCTGGAAAAGCATTGTCCTATCGAACGCATGCGCATAAATAATGCAAACACATGCAAAAACACATGAAAACGCATGCAAATGCCGAGGTTTTTTTGGTGTCATGCGTAAGCTGATGCGGATAAAAATGCTTCATTAGCATGCATTTTGGCCTACATTTGCGCATGCAGATGATACGCTGTGCACATATAAGCAAATGTGAACTTAGCCTGAGGCTGTGTGCAAACGCTGCGGAATCTGCTGCGGATTGATCCGCGCGGATTTTCAATATCCGCAGGTCAAAAGACCTGCGGTTTATCTGCGGATTATCCTGCGGTTTTGCCCTGCGGTTTTACCATAACCACAATGGAGGAGATGGTAAACCGCTGCGGATTCCGCAGAAAGAATTGACTTATCAATTCTTTCTGCGGTTTAGAAACCGCAGAAAATCCATGCGGAAAATTCCGCAGCATCTGCACTGCAGTTTCCATTTCCCATAGGGAAGAATGGTACTGATCCGCAGGGCCAAATCCGCTGTGGAACCACAGCAGAATCCGCAGCGTGCGCACACAGCCTTAGCTACTGCAATGCCCTGCACCAGGGGCAAGCGACATAGTGAATCAGAAGAACAACACTACACTTCAGTTTGGAGGTATTTACTATTATTATAAATATTATTACACCTACTGCATATTAGGATAGGCTCTTGGAGATGGAATTAATTATGAAAAAAATAGACAGAATCACTATTTTATCGGAAAATTTCCTTAAAAAAATCTAAAATAAAAAAAATCAAAAGGTCATGTCGATCCCAAAATTGTACCAATGAAAAGTAGAGCTTACCACTAGTGTTGAGCATTCCGATACCGCAAGTATCGGGTATCGGCCGATACTTGCTGTATCGGAATTCCGATACCGACTTCCGATATTTTTTCAATATCGGAATTCGGCATCGGAATCGGAAGTTCAGTTGATTGACGGCCTGACGTCATCATGATGCGCGGTGTGTGCGCATCATGATGCGCCGTCATTTCGGGCCTTCCGGGGGTCTCTGCCGGCCTGCCGGGGGGCTGTGCCGGCCTGCCGGGGGGCTGTGTGGACTGCCCGGGGTCTCTGCCGGCCTGCCGGGGGGCTGTGCCGGCCTGCCGGGGGGCTGTGCACCCTGTGGGGGTCTGTACCGGCCTGCCGGGGGGCTGTGCCGGCCTGCCGGGGGGCTGTGCTGATGTCCGGGGGTCTGTGCAAGCATCGTCCGATGGGACTACAAGTCCCATCGGGCGATGCCTGCTACCATGACAGTGATTGACACATTAGCCAATGATGGGACAGTAGTAGTCCCATCATCCGGCTAATGTGTTAAATGTTAAAAAAAAAAAAAAAAAAAAAAAAAAAATACTACATACATACTACATGCTACATACATACTACATACATACTACATACATGCTACATATATACTACATACATACTACATATATACTACATGCATGCTACATATATACTACATACATACTACATATATACTACATACATGCTACATATATACTACATACATACTACATATATACTACATACATGCTACATACATACTACATATATACTACATGCATGCTACATATATACTACATGCTACATACATACCACATACATACTACATACATGCTACATATATACTACATGCATGCTACATACATACTACATATATACTACATGCATGCTACATACATACTACATGCTACATGCATGCTACATACATACTACATACATACTACATGCTACATACATACCACATATATACTACATACATACAATACATTCATACAATACATACATAGACATACAGTACATATAACATAGAGTAACATACTTACCAATACTTGTCACATTGTTCCCCGAAGCCATTGTCTTTCCGGAATAAATATTAACATAACAAACCACAAAAATACTCACCCACGATCCGAAGCAGTCCACGAGTGTGTCCCACGACGATCTTGGGTAGAGAACGGCAGCATCAGATGATGCTGCCGTTCTCTACGGGCTGCAGGAATCCAATGACGGAAGGTAGGTATCCTTCCGCACTGTATTCCTCCGCCACTTAAAAAAAAAAAAGTCCCTAGTCTCACTTTATGCCATTGCTGTGTGGGAAATTCCCACACAGCAATGGCATAAAGTGAGACTAGGGACTTTTTTTTTTAAGTGGCGGAGGAATACAGTGCGGAAGGATACCTACCTTCCGTCATTGGATTCCTGCAGCCCGTAGAGAACGGCAGCATCAGCTGATGCTGCAGTTCTCTACCCAAGATCGTCGTGGGACACACTCGTGGACTGCTTCGGATCGTGGGTGAGTATTTTTGTGGTTTGTTATGTTAATATTTATTCCGTAGACGACAATGGCTTCGGGGAACAATGTGACAAGTATTGGTAAGTATGTTACTCTATGTTATATGTACTGTATGTCTATGTATGTATTGTATGAATGTATTGTATGTATGTAGTATATATGTGGTATGTATGTAGCATGTAGTATGTATGTAGCATGCATGTAGCATGTAGTATGTATGTAGCATGCATGTAGTATATATGTAGTATGTATGTAGCATGCATGTAGTATATATGTAGCATGCATGTAGTATGTATGTGGTATGTATGTAGTATGTATGTAGTATATATGTAGCATGTATGTAGTATGTATGTAGCATGCATGTAGCATGTAGTATGTATGTAGCATGCATGTAGTATATATGTAGTATGTATGTAGCATGCATGTAGTATATATGTAGTATGTATGTAGTATATATGTAGCATGTATGTAGTATATATGTAGCATGCATGTAGCATGTAGTATGTATGTAGCATGCATGTAGTATATATGTAGTATGTATGTAGCATGCATGTAGTATATATGTAGCATGCATGTAGTATATATGTAGTATGTATGTAGTATATATGTAGCATGTATGTAGTATGTATGTAGCATGCATGTAGCATGTAGTATGTATGTAGCATGCATGTAGTATATATGTAGTATGTATGTAGCATGCATGTAGTATATATGTAGTATGTATCATGTAGTATGTATGTAGCATGCATGTAGTATATATGTAGCATGCATGTAGTATATATGTAGTATGTATGTTGCATGTAGTATGAATGTAGCATGTATGTAGTATGTAGTATGAATGTAGCATGTAATTTTTTTTTTTTTTTTTTTTTACATTTAACACATTAGCCGGATGATGGGACTACTACTGTCCCATCATTGGCTAATGTGTCAATCACTGTCATGGTAGCAGGCATCGCCAGATGGGACTTGTAGTCCCATCGGACGATGCCTGCACAGACCCCCGGAGCCTGCACAGACCACTGGCAGGCCGGCACAGCCCCCCGGCAGGCCGGCACAGCCCCCCGGCAGGCCGGCACAGCCCCCCGGAACCTGCACAGACCACCGGCAGGCCGGCACAGACCACCGGAGCCTGCACAGACCCCCTGGCAGGCCGGCACAGCCCCCCGGCAGGCCGGCACAGCCCCCCGGCAGGCCGGCACAGCCCCCCGGAGCTTGCACAGACCACCGGCAGGCCGGCACAGACCACCGGAGCCTGCACAGACCCCCTGGCAGGCCGGCACAGCCCCCCGAAAGGCCCGTACAGACCCCAGAGAGGCTGTACAAGGGCAGGAAAGGGTTTTTCTTATTCCGATACCGGAAGTCCCATAGACTTGAATGGGACTTCCGGTATCGGAATCGGCGATACCGATACTTTTTTTAAAGATCGGCCGATACCATCCGATACGATACTTTGAAGTATCGGATGGTATCGCTCAACTCTACTTACCACTCAACATTATGGGCCAAAAACTAAAAAAATATGGTTCTCATAAAATAATTGGAGAAACCAATTTGTTTTTCAAGTTTTCTATTTTCTTGTAAGTAGCAAAATAATTAAATATATAGATTTGGTATCAACATAATCATACTCACCTGTAGAGCAAAGATACCTGAAGAGAAGATAAAGAAGCTTGATTTGTAATTCCACAAAACACATTTTCATTGCGCCAAAAATCCAGTGGAAATACATTGTGCGTGGTGATGTTAGGCTTGTATGTAGAGTTGAGCGAAACGGGTTGGTCAAATTCAAAAGTCGCTGACTTTCGCTAAAGTTGGGTTTCACTGATCGAAACCCGTCCATAGCGTGAGGTCGGCCATGAGGTCGCCGACTCGAGCGCCAAAGTCGCGTTTCCCATAATGCTTCCAGCGCCTTTTCTCAGCCAATGATCAAGGCCGCACACTGTGGGTAACGCGATGACATGGGGAGCGGCCACCACCATCTTAGAGAAGGGCATTGCAGTGATTGGCTGGCTTTGTGTGGCGTCACAGTGGCTATAAAAACCCTGAACGCCGACCGCCATCTTACTTCTGCCGATCTTAGCATAGGGAGAGGTTGCTGCTGCTTGTTCTCAATAGGGAGAGTGTTTAGGCAGGAAAAAAAAAACTGTGCTTCTGCTGATAGCGATTTTCACTGTAAAACACAACACTTAGTGTGCAGTGACAGGGGAGGATATTTTTGTGTGCAGGAGCTCTGGTTGTTAGGCTGCCTGATAGCTACATTGCTGTTTGCAAACTGCTGTGCAGACTGCTTTTTTCAAAGCAAAAATACTTGTATTCCTTTTGTCTGCACAGTTAGCGAGCGTTCATTTTTTCACACACCATATATAGGTGTACGCTCCTCACACACTACCGTGTACCGGTTGGTATCACGGACAAATACATGCTATCTGTGTGTGTCTCTGTAAAAAGATAGCCGGAGATTTTAATTTTTTCACACATACACTGTATAGAACTGTCTGCTTATCAAACAGTATTATATATCTGCTGTTTGTATTGCGGTCAAATCTATACAGAGACGGCGTGTGTGTGTGAGACTCCGTAAATACATATACGGAAATTTCAATTTTTACATACACGGTATAGAGCTGTCCGCTTGTCAAACAGTATACTAAATCTGCTGTTTGATTACAGTCAAATCTATACAGAGACAGCGTATGTGTGTGACTCCGTTAAAAAATAGATGGAGATTTAAATTTTTTCCATACATGCACCGTATTGAGCTGTCCGCTTGTCAAACAGTATCCTATATATGCTGTTTGATAACGGTCAAATCTATACAGAGACAGCGTGTGTGTGTGAGTCCGTAAAAAAATAGACGGAGATCTAAAATTTTCCATACATACACCGCATAGAGCTGTACGCTCCTCACACACAACCGTGTACCAGCTGGTATAACGGACAAATACATGCTATCTGTGTGTGACTCCGTAAAAAGATAGACGGAGATTTTCATTTTCCCATACATACACCGTACAGAGCTGTCCACTTGTCAAACAATATCGTATATCTGCTGTTTGATAACGGTCAAATCTATACAGAGACAGCGTGTGTGTGACTCCGTTAAAAAATAGATGGAGAATTAAAATTTTCCACACATACACCGTATTGAGCTGTCCGCTTGTCAAACAGTATCCTATATCTGCTGTTTGATTACAGTCAAATCTATACAGAGACAGCATCTGTGTGTGACTACAGAAAAAAATAGACATAGATTTTCATTTTTCCATACCTACACCATATAGAGCTGTACGCTCCTCACACACTACCGTGTACAGGCTGGTATCACGGACAAATACATGCTATCTGTGTTTGACTCCATAAAAAAATATACGGGAGATTTAAAATTGTCCATACATACACCATATACAGCTGTCTGCTTCTCAAGCAGTGTCGTATATCTGCTGTTTGGATTATGGTTCAATCTATGCAGAGACAGTGAGTGTGTGTGTGAGTCCGTAAATACATAGACGGACATTTCCATTTTTGCATACATCGTATAGAGCTGTTTGTTTCTCTAACAGTATCGTATATCTGCAGTTTGCTTTACGGTCACATCTATACAGAGTCATCGTGTGTGTGAGACTCCGTAAATACATATACGGACATTTCCATTTCTTCAGACACCGTATTGAGCTGTCCGCTCCTCAAACAGTATCGTATATCTGCTGTTCGCATTACGGTCACATGTATACAGATACAGTGTGTGTGTGAGACTCCAGAAACACATATATGGACATTTCCATTTTTCGATACACCGTATAGAGCTGTCCACTTCTCATACAGTACCGTATATCTGCTGGTTGTATTACGGTCAAATACATACTGCCAACGCATCTGTGTGTGATTCCTGAAAAGAATATACGATTGACAGTTTCACCAAAAATGTATACAGCTGTACACTTCTGATATAGTACCGTATATCTGCTGGTTGGATTACGGTCAAATACATACTGGGAGAGTGTCTGTGAGTAACGAAATATATATGGAGATTTAAATTTTTCCATACACCTTACTCAGCTGTACGCTCCTCATACAGTACCATATCTCTGCTGGTATTTTTGGTACATTTTCCCAAACATGAGGAGGTATGGTGGAAGAGGCCACGTACGTGGGAGTGGGGGCGCAGCTGGTACTGATGGTGGTGGTGGTGCATCTGCTGGTCATGGCAAAAGCACAATAGCAGCTAAGGCAGGAGGTGTTGAGCCTGTGTCATCATCTGGCACAAGAAGGCCTTTAAGGTTCTCTTTTCTGGGAGTAGGTAAACCGCTTTTAAAGCTGGATCATCAGGAACAGGTTTTCGCTTACATTGCCAAAACAGCCTCCAGCTCTATTGCCTCCTCTTCTGAAGTTACAAATACTGCAAGCACAGAGTCATCAGTGCAGGCTTCTCGTCAGGAACAACACCTTTCCTTGTGTCCTTCACCCACACCAAAAGTGAAGGATGCCACAGCACACACTTCAGATTACTCCATGGAGCTCTTTTCACGTACCATGCCAGGGTTATCAAGTCAAATCATGAATTCCCCAGGCCAAGATGAATCTGACATGGAGTGCACTGATGCACAGCCACTGCTAGATGATTCTGCTGGTACATTCACCCACAGCTCTACATTCCCCTCACACTCTACAGAGCCAGAATCTGACTCTGATGAAACTCAGGTGCCCCTTCCCGCATACTATACCACCTTACACGGTGACACAGAGAAAGGTGCAGATGAAATTGAAGAGGAGGTGATGGATGACCCAGTTGTTGATCCGGATTGGCATACATTGGGGGAAGAGGGTCCCGCTGGCAATAGCTCAGAAGAGGAGAAGAATCCGCAGCAGGCATCGACATCGCAGCAGCAGTTATCTGGCAGGGCTGTAGCTGTACCAAAACTAGTTAAAAAAACAAAAAGAGTTGCAGAACAGCTTGGCCAGACGGTAAAATTTACACACCGTGCAAGCCCTGAAAATTTATACCATAGTAGGAAGAGTGAAGTGTGGCACTTTTTTGACCAAAATCCTATTGATGAGGCAAAGGTTATCTGTAAGAAGTGCGGAAGGACCTTCAGACGAGGTAAAAATCTCCAAAATTTAAACAGCAGTTGCATGCTTAGACATTTAACACCATGCACATGCAAGTGTGGACGAACTACAAAACCTGAGGTGGCACCTGCTCCAACTGAAGGTAGCCAGCCACGCTCCATTGCTTCCCCCAATGAAAGGCCACCGCTAAGTACCCCACCAGCAAGAAATGTTGAGGTGTCGTCACAAGGCCAAAGCAGTCAGGGAATCACAATGTTTTTGCAAAAAAAGACTGAATCTAGGCCATCACCGACACCACCATCACCATCACCAACCTCTCAGTCCTTAATGTCCACCGCTAGTTCCCCCCTATGCAGCTCTCAAGTCCAGTTCACCCTACCAGAAACTCTGAGTAGGACAAGAAAGTACTCATCCTCTCATCCGCGTACACTGGCTTTGAACGGCTACATAGCCAAACTGATCTCATTAGAGATGATGCCATTCCGTTTTGTTGAAAGCGAAGCTTTCCGAGAGCTCATGGCCTACGCTGTCCCACGCTATGACCTACCCAGTCAGCACTTCTTTTCTCGAAAAGCCATGCCTGCCCTCCACCTGCATGTGAAAGACCGCATTGTCCATGCACTCAAACAATCAGTGAGTGGAAAGGTGCACCTCACAACAGATGCATGGGCCAGTAGACATGGCCAGGGCCATTACGTATCCATCACTGTGCACTAGGGTAATGTGGTGGATGCTGGCTCTACAGAGGACAGTGGCAGTGGAACAATGCTGCCTAGCCCACGGTATAGGAAACAGTTGGCTGTAGGCATTCGACCCTCCTCCTCCTCCACCTCCTCCAGAAGCGAAAGCTCATCGACAGAGCGCAGTCGCATGAGCACTCCATCTGCAGCTGCCAGTGTTGCACATGAGGTGTCCCACTATCGAACAGCTAGTGGTAAGCGGCAGCAGGCTGTTTTAAAGATGATGTCTTTGGGCGACAAAAGACACACTGCGGAGGTACTGGCCGACTGCTTGCATCAACAAACTGAGTCATGGCTGGGCAGTCTACATCTTGAGCCAGGCAAGGTAGTCAGTGATAATGGCAGGAATTTTTTGCAGCCATAGCCCTTGCAAAACTCAGACACATATCTTGCCTGGCTCACTCCTTGAACCTGGTGGTGCAGTGCTTCCTAAATAATTATCCGGAGTTATCAGCCCTGCTCAATAAGGTGCGAAGATTGTGCACACACATTCGTCGCTCGTCTGTACACTCAAGTCATATGCAGAAGCTGCAGCGATCGCTCCACCTCCCCAAGCACCGCCTAATCATAGACGTTGCAACAAGGTGGAACTCCACCATGCACATGGTTGAGAGGCTGTGCAAAAAGAGGCAGGCTGTAATGCATTTGTGGAAGGATACATGGGCAGGCAGTTTGAGGGAAGACATGGAATTGTCGGGTGTGCAGTGGTCAAAGCTGAAAGACCTCTGTAAAGTCATTCAGTATTTTGAGGAATGCATATGGCTGGTAAGCGCAGACGACGCCATCATAAGCATGAGCATACCACTTTGGCCTCTTTCACATTTCCGTTTTCTACAATCAGTCACAATCCGCCAGGTTTTGAAAAAAACGGATCCGCAATTTTCTTTTGAGGATCCGTTTTTTTCCCCATTGACTTCCATTATTGGCGGATTGTGACGGATTGCCGTCCGTTGCATCCGTTTTTTTTGTGGATCCGCCAAAAGTTCCTGTCCGTCACCATCCTCAAAGATTTCAAAACGGAGCTTGCAACATTTTTTTCTGTGGCGGATCCTCCAGACACTCATTTAACCCGAAATTCTTTCTGGGTGCCGGACAAAAAAAAAAAAATTCTCTCTCTCTCTCTCTCTCTCTCTCTCTCTCTTTTCCAGGCTGCGATTCCTTTAAAATTCTTCATTTGTCGGATCCGTCAAAAAAACGGACGGGTGCCATCCGTTGTCATCAGTACTAAAACGGATCCGCCATCCGTCCTTTTGGCGGATCTTGACTGATGCAAAAAACTGAAGTGTGAAAGAGGCCTTATGCGTCTGCTCATGCAAACTTTGATGCACATTAAGGATCATGCGTCTGCAGCAGAGGAGGAGGAAGAGAAGGAGGGAAGCCTTGATGACAGTCAGCCATTGTCAGAGAGGGCAACTGACCTGGACGAGGTGGAGGAAGAAGAGGAAGAGGAGGAGGATGAGGGGGATGATTATTTTGGGGAGGAGGATGCTTCTCAGGGGGCAAGAGATAATGTTGGCATGCCAAGGTCAGGTCCAGGGTTTCTGCGAGACAGGAGGGATGTGGATTTGCCAGAAAGTGCTCCTCCACCCACCACTGGCAGTGCAGCATTGTCACCTGGAACATTGGCCCACATGTGTGATTATGCCTTGCGGATCCTAAAAAGGGACCCCCACATTGCCAAATTGATGAACGATGATGACTACTGGTTGGCCAGCATCCTGGACCCACACTATAAAGGCAAATTACAGAACATCATGCCACAGGAGATCCTAGAGATAATATTGGCTAACAAACAAGCAACTCTGGTAAACCGTTTGTTGGAGGCATTCCCAGCACACAGCAGTGGTGCTGGTTCTCCCACGAACGGTAGAGGTCAAAATGGAAGAGGTGTTCATGGTGCACACAGCCGAAGTGGCGTTGGAGACAGGGGTTTTATGACCATGTTGTGAACTGATTTTTCAAGTACCACTCACACGACTGCTAATACAGAATCAATTGCAAGTGACAGGAGACAGCAGTTGTCAACTATGGTTACAAACTACTTCTCCTCCCATATCAATGTTCTCCCTCACAGGTCCCTCACAGGTGACCCCTTTGACTATTGGGCCTGTAAACTGGACACCTGGCCTGAATTGGCACAATATGCCTTACAGGAGCTCGCTTGCCCTGCTGCTAGTGTGTTATCTGAAAGAGTCTTCAGTGCTGCTGGATCAATCCTCACAGAAAAAAGAACCCGTCTGTCGACCCAAATTGTTGATGATCTAACCAACTAACCTTCATTAAAATGAACCATGCATGGGTTTCAAAGGATTTTGTCCTACTTTCCCCTGACGACACATAGGTGGCAATAAAAATGTCTCGCTTTTGTCCTCCTCTTGCTCGTACTTCTCCACTTCCTCCATTTGCAGCAGCTGAATGTACAGCCAACACATCAACATATGCCATTTTTTCAACCACCCTAATTGGGCTGCCCCCCCCATGGCCAGGGTCACCCCCTGGCGCATCCGGGCAAGTGCCATTGCCCTGAACAGGTGGGTGGGCCCACTCTTGGGCGACGGAACTGGCACAGGGCCCCTCGTAGTACAATAAAGTGTCTCTGATGGTGGGGGGATCACTCGCTGTCAGACACACCGGCGTACTATTAGGGGCCCTGTGCCAGTACCGCCACCCATGAGTGTGCCCCCCCTGCTTGCTCAGGGCCCAAGCACTTGCAAGACTTACCTCTCCCTGCTCCACCGCTGTGTAGTCTGGCCAGTTAAATCCTTCACTTTGCTGAATTGATCGATGATGGTTAAAACGTATCTATGGCCAGTCCTGCTGGGCTCTACCTTCAGAAGATCAATGACTACCATTTGTAATGGACGTTGACTCACAATCGGATGCAGGGGTGCTTTATGATCAGCTTTCACAGTTTTCCTAGTTACAGACGTGTGACGTTCCTGCCACCTTTTTTCAATGTCTCCTCTCATGGCAATCCAATAGAATCACCTACGGCCTGTGGCTTCTGTCTTTTGCACTCCAAAGTGAACAGACAGATCATGATAGGCAGTGAGGACCAAGTGTACATCTCTCGCTGTCATCGCAATTTGATGGAAACGAGTTACATTGATGGGATTCACCCTACTGCAATACAGCAACCTTTATTCACAAAAAAACGCTTTCGCAGTCTCCACAGATAAAGTCATTGAGGGTCAGCATCGCCTCTGCAAATTCTCCCGGGAGGTTTTCCCAAAATTAGTAATTTCCAAAATTTTAGCAATCACTCGACTTTGCTTCTGGACTTTTATCCATCTAGTTTCCTGTAGCGGAGAGTCTGGACTGGCTTACTGACACAGAAATATATATGAATATTTAAAAGTACCACAACACTGTATACTGTTGTACGCTTCGAATACATTTCCCTTTTTCTAATTTTTAGATTCTGGTGTAATCCGTACTGAGCATGTTACAGTTTGTGTTGGACTCTGCAAAACTATAAGGAGATTTAAAATGACACCAACACTGTATGCAGCTGTAGGCTTGTAATATATTACCCTTTTTGGACTTTTCATACTTTTGTCTAATCCATACTGATTCCCATAAAAATTAGATTTTAATGATAAAATTAAAAAACACCTATTCCCGTGAACAATTGATAAAAAAGACAAAAAATTGTAGACAAAAAAAAAAGCCCTAATTAAGGCTACAATAGACTAACTATACCCTTCCTTACCGTGGAGGTTGACACCCTAATAGATACGATTGTTTGGCGCCCCCACTCAACGTCGACTGACCCTGTCTCCCCTATTTCACCCTATGATCAAAGGTGGGAAAACAACGTCAAATAGATAAGAGATGAAGGAAGGGAAAAAAAGGAAAACCTTTAAAAATAAACAAAATATATAACCACAATACAAGAGTAACCAGGGCGATATGCCCACACCTAAATTGTAATAGAGGCTACCCAATTGATTGCACTATGTGCCAGTGCTGGCGCCCAAGAGTTGGCCCACCCACCTGTCCAGGGCAATGTCACTCGCACGGTTGCGTGCGCTAGGTGGTGACCCCGGCCATGGGGGGGCAGGCAGACCAGTTAGGGAGGTTTAAAAAATGGCATATGTTGATGTTGGACATTCAGCAGCTGCAAATGGAGGAATTGGAGAAGTCCGAGGAAGAGGAGGACAAATGCGAGCCATTTTTCTGGCAACCTATGTGTCATCAGGGGAAGGTGGGACAAAATCCTTTGAAACCCATGCATGGTTCATTTTAATGAAGGTTAGATCATCAACATTTTGGGTCGACAGATGGGTCCTTTTTTCTGTCAGGATTGATCCAGCAGCACTGAAGACTCTTTTGGATAGCACACTAGCAGCAGGGCAAGCGAGCTCCTGTATGGCATATTTTGCCAATTCAGGCCAGGCATCCAGTTTAGAGGCCCAATAGTCAAAGTGTAATGACCTGTGAGGGAGAACATCGATATGGGATGAGAAGTAGTTTGTAACCATAGTTGACAACTGCTGTCTCCTGTCACTTTCAATCGATGCAGTATTACCAGTCGTGTGAGCGGGATTTGAAAAATCAGTCCACAACATGGTCATGAAACCCCGGTCTCCAATGCCACCTCTGATGTATGCACCACGAACACCTCTTCCATGTTGCCCCCTATGGCTCGTTGGAGAACCATCACCGCTGCTGTGTGCTGGGAATGCCTCCAACAAACAGTTTACCAGAGTTGCTTGTTTGTTAGCCAATATTATCTCTAGGTTCTCCTGTGGCATGATGTTTTGTAATTTGCCTTTATAGCATGGATCCGGGATGCTGGCCAACCAGTAGTCATCATCGTTCATCATTTTGGCAATGCGGGGGTCCCTTTAAAGGATCTGCAAGGCATAATCTAACATGTGGGCGAATGTTCCAGGTGTCATTGATGCACTCGTA
Organism: Dendrobates tinctorius; assembly: GCF_039654945.1. NCBI lineage: Eukaryota > Metazoa > Chordata > Amphibia > Anura > Dendrobatidae > Dendrobates > Dendrobates tinctorius. Next base: position 1,177,481 of record NW_027361717.1, read on the forward strand.
TCTGTTGTGAGTTCATTTTTCCCTTCACCATTGAGGTCTGATGAACTCCCTCCTCTAGTGAAAGAAGGTAGTGAGAATGATTACCAAACACCTGGGCAGCTGGATGATGACTGGGTGGCTGGAATTGAGGACTGGATATAAGGCTGCCGACGCCCTTCTTCCTGGCTGGTGATTTTCCTGCTGGATTCTTGGAGACCATCCTGATTCCTGCATCTCAAAGCTAAGTTTTTCTGCTCTGCTTTGTACTCTTCAGTTTAGTTTTTGTTTTGCCTTGTTTTTTGGGAGTTCTGCCATCCCCGGCCGGGGGTGAGCTGGATTCCATTCTTTGTCTCTGATCTGTTGATATTTTGCTCTGTCTTCAGAATATACCTGAGTGCTGATATAGTCTTTTGAAGCCTAGCGACTTCAGGGCCTGTTTTTCCTATCAGTCGGTTGGCTCATTTTGATAGGGTTTTTGCAGATGGCAGACAGCAGCTTTCCTATCCTGTCCTATGTAGTTAGCTTGGGCCCCATCATTTGCTCAACCTATCTTTCCATCTGTGTTAGTGTTTTCATCTTGCTTCACCGTCATTATATGTTGGAGGCTGCCTATTGCTTTGGGGTCTGCTCTGGGGCAGTTTAGTTTTTCCCCTTTCTGTCTTTAGGCTATATAGTTCTCCGGCTGTGATCGAGGGGTCTAGGGCACCGTAGGAACCCCCCACGGCTACTGCTAATTGTTGTGGATAGGTTCAGGGGTCTGTAATCCGATAGCTGCCAACCTCTTTGGTTTTTCTGGACTTAGCTGGTATTTTATTTTTTTCCTCCTTCGGTGACTCATCATAACAGAATCACCAGCCATACCGCAGATCCTAGGGTATGCAATAGCAGGAGAGAATTGTAAAAAAAAAAAAAAAAAGTGTCAGAATTTTTTTTTTTTTTTTTTGTGTGCATATTTTTTCCTCTATATCTCTGAGGCCGTAGGGGGAATTTTTCTCTCAATGGAGATGAAGCAATTGTCTGATCGTGTGGAGCAGCTCGCTGCTGAAGTGCGGGGAATTTCCGCCTATCTTGCTCATTCACATGCTGCTGAACCAAAGATTCCTTCTCCTGATGTATTTTTGGGGGATCGGTCTAAATTCTTGAATTTCACGAATAATTGTAAATTATTTTTTGCCTTGAAGCCTAACTCGCCGGGGAACTCCGCGCAGCAGGTTAAAATTGTCATCTCTTTGCTGCGCGGCGATCCCCAGGATTGGGCGTTTTCTTTGAAACCCGATGATCCTATTCTGAATAATGTGAACGCATTTTTTCATGCCTTGGGGTTGTTGTATGATGAACCTAATGCTATTGATCAGGCTGAAAAGACCCTGTTGGCATTAAGCCAGGGTCGGGATTCGGCAGAGTTGTACTGTCAAAAATTCCAAAAGTGGGCGGTCCTTACTACCTGGAATGATGGTGCCTTGGTAGCCCTCTTTCGGAAGGGTTTGTCAGAAACTGTAAAAGATACTATGGTGGGATTTCCTGTTCCCTCTGGTCTTGACGATTCTATGTCATTAGCCATTCAGGTGGATCGGCTTTTACGTGAACGCAAAACTACACGAGAGATGTTACCACCTGTTGAACAAATGTCTGAACCTATGCAATGTGATAGAGTTTTGTCTAGGGCGCAACGTCAGGAGTTCAGAAGGCGTAATAAGCTGTGTTTTTTTTGTGGAGATGCCTCGCATATTATTTCTGTCTGCCCTAAACGAGAGAAACGTTGTGCACACACGTTTTCTGTGGGTGGTATTCAACCTAAGTTTCTTCTGGCAATTACTCTGATCTGCTCCCTGTCCACATTTTCCGCCAAGGCTTTTGTGGATTCAGGAGCAGCTCTGAACCTGATGGACTTGGATTTTGCTAAACGTTGTGGATTTCCTATGACACCTCTGCGGACGCCTATCCCTTTGAGGGGTATTGATGCTACTCCTTTGGCGAAGAATAAACCTCAGTTTTGGACCCAGGTGGTAATGCGGGTCGCCCCAGACGATCAAGAAAATTGCAGATTTTTGGTGTTGCATAATTTGCATGATACCATTGTTCTTGGGTTTCCCTGGTTGCAAATTCATAATCCAGTTCTGGATTGGAAATCTTTGTCTGTGGTGAGTTGGGGTTGTCGGTGTGCCCTTAGTGATGCTCCTGTTTTCTCCACCTCTCCCCAGTCACATGATTCCTGACTATTTGGCTGACTTTTATGATGCATTTAGTGAGAATGAGTCTGCGTCTTTGCCTCCTCATAGGAGTTATGACTGTGCTATTGAGCTGAACCCGGGGTGTAAAATCCCCAATGGTCGGCTTTTCAATTTATCTGTACCCGAGCACGAGGCTATGCGATCCTATATTAAGGAGGCATTGGAGAAGGGTCATATTAGACCATCCTCTTCACCCTTAGGTGCTGGGTTTTTTTTCGTGGCTAAAAAGGATGGTTCATTAAGGCCTTGTATTGACCATCGTGCCCTCAACAAAATTACTGTTAAATATCAGTATCCGTTACCCCTGATTTCTGATCTATTCTCCAGAGTTAAAGGTGCTTGCTGGTTTACCAAGCTTGACCTCAGGGGGGCGTATAATCTTATTCGCATTAAGCATGGGGATGAATGGAAGACGGTGTTTAATACTCCGGAGGGACATTTTGAGTACCTGGTGATGCCTTTTGGGCTCACTAATGCCCCTTCTGTCTTCCAGTGCTTCATGAACGATATATTCTGAGACTTTGTGGATAAATTTTTGATTATCTATCTGGATGATATTTTGATCTTCTCCAAGAATTGGGACTCTCATGTGGAACATGTTCGGACGGTGTTCCGGATTTTGAGGGAGAATTCCCTGTATGTCAAGGGAAAGAAATGCCTTTTTGGGGTACAGAGGATTTCATTTTTGGGATTTATTTTGTCTCCGTCAACTATTGAAATGGACCCGGCCAAGGTACAGGCCATTTATGATTGGGTTCAGCCCACATCTTTGAAGGCCCTCCAGAAGTTTTTGGGTTTTGCTAATTTTTATCGGAAATTTATAGCTAATTTTTCTGGTATTGCCAAGCCATTGACGGATTTGACTAGGAAGGGTGCTGATGTGCTGAATTGGTCTCCGGAGGCTGTTTCTTCCTTTCAGGAGCTGAAGCGAAGATTCACTTCTGCTCCGGTTTTGCGGCAACCTGATGTCTCACTCCTGTTTCAGGTGGAGGTGGATGCTTCTGAGATTGGTGCAGGAGCGGTGTTGTCCCAAAAAGATCCTGTGACATCTAAAATGAATCCTTGTGCTTTCTTTTCCCGAAAGTTCTCCCCATCCAAACGTAACTATGATGTGGGGAATCGGGAACTGTTGGCCATGAAATGGGCATTTGAGGAGTGGAGACATTGGTTGGAAGGAGCCAAACACCAAGTCGTGGTCCTTACTGACCACAAGAATTTGATTTACTTGGAGTTGGCCAGGCGCTTGAATCCTAGACAGGCTAGGTGGGCCTTGTTTTTCACACGTTTTGATTTTGTGGTCTCTTTTCTTCCAGGCACTAAGAATGTCAAGGCAGACGCCCTCTCTAGGAGTTTCCTTGTTGATTCTCCTGTTGTGACTAAGCCTGCTACCATCTTAGGCGAGGGGGTAGTTCTTTCTGCCATCTCGCCCGATTTGAGACGTGCTCTGGAAGAGTTTCAGGAGGACAAACCTGAACGTTGTCCCAGTGGAAAATTGTATGTTCCTGACCAGTGGAGGAAGAGAGTGATGTCTGAAGTTCATTGCTCTGCATTGGCTGGTCATCCAGGTATTTGTGGTACTAGAGATCTGGTGAGTTGTTCTTTTTGGTGGCCCGCCTTGTCTCGTGATGTCAGGAACTTTGTGCAGTCCTGTGGGACTTGCTCCCGGTCTAAACCTTGTTCTCGCTCTAGTGGCTTGTTGATGCCTTTGCCGGTGCCCAGGAGGCCATGGACCCATATTTCAATGGATTTTACCTCTGATATGCCTGTCTCTCAGAGAATGACTGTTATTTGGGTGATTTGTGATAGATTCTCTAAGATGGTCCATCTTGTACCACTCCCTAAGTTGCCATCTTCCTCTGAGTTGGTGCCCTTGTTTTTGCAACAGGTGGTTCGCTTGCACGGGATTCCTGAGAACATTGTATCTGACAGAAGAGTTCAGTTTGTGTCTAGATTTTGGAGGACTTTCTGTTCCAAGCTGGGAATTCAGTTGTCCTTCTCCTCTGCGTTTCACCCTCAGACCAATGGGCAGACGGAGAGAACAAACCAGACTTTGGAGTCGTATTTGAGATGTTTTATTTCTGCCGGTCAGGATGATTGGGTTTCATTTTTGCCCTTTGCCGAATTTGCTTTAAATAATAGAGCTAGTTCTGCCACTTTGATGTCACCTTTTTTTTTGTGACTTTGGTTTTCACCCTCGATTTTCTTCAGGGCAGGTGGAGCCTTCTGCCTGCCCAGGTGTTGACACTGTGGTGGAGAGAATGCACCAGATCGGGGACCAAGTAGTGGATAAGTTGTCTCTCTCCCAGGAAAAGGCCCAGCGGTTTTCCAACCGGCGTAGGACCGTTGGTCCCCAGTTTAAGGTGGGTGATATGGTTTGGTTGTCATCAAAAAATATCGCTATGAAGGTGGCTTCTCCTAAGTTTAAGCCTAGATTTATTGGACCTTACAAGATTTTGGAGATTATCAATCCGGTCTCTTTTCAGTTGGCTCTTCCTGTCACATTTAAAATTCATAATGTGTTTCATAAGTCCTTGTTGAAGAGGTTTGTTGAACCAGTAGTTCCTGTGGTGGCACCTCCTGACCCTATATTGGTTGAAGGTAACATGGAATATGAGGTAGAGAAGATACTGGATTTCCGTCTGGCTAGACGGAGACTCCAGTATTTGGTTAAGTGGAAGGGTTATGGTCAGGAGGATAATTCCTGGGTCTCTGCCTCTGATATTCATGCCGAAAGATTGGTGCGTGCCTTTCATCGGGCTCACCCGGATCGCCCTGGTGGCATGGATGAGGGTTCGGTGACCCCTACTCAAGGGGGAGGTACTATTGTGAGTTCATTTTTCCCTTCACCATTGAGGTCTGATGAACTCCCTCCTCTAGTGAAAGAAGGTAGTGAGAATGATTACCAAACACCTGGGCAGCTGGATGATGACTGGGTGGCTGGAATTGAGGACTGGATATAAGGCTGCCGACGCCCTTCTTCCTGGCTGGTGATTTTCCTGCTGGATTCTTGGAGACCAGTCTGATTCCTGCATCTCAAAGCTAAGTTTTTCTGCTCTGCTTTGTACTCTTCAGTTTAGTTTTTGTTTTGCCTTGTTTTTTGGGAGTTCTGCCATCCCTGGCTGGGGGTGAGCTGGATTCCATTCTTTGTCTCTGATCTGTTGATATTTTGCTCTGTCTTCAGAATATACCTGAGTGCTGATATAGTCTTTTGAAGCCTAGCGACTTCAGGGCCTGTTTTTCCTATCAGTCGGTTGGCTCATTTTGATAGGGTTTTTGCGGATGGCAGACAGCAGCTTTCCTATCCTGTCCTATGTAGTTAGCTTGGGCCCCATCATTTGCTCAACCTATCTTTCTATCTGTGTTAGTGTTTTCATCTTGCTTCACCGTCATTATATGTTGGGGGCTGCCTATTGCTTTGGGGTCTGCTCTGGGGCAGTTTAGTTTTTCCCCTTTCTGTCTTTATGCTATTTAGTTCTCCGACTGTGATCGAGGGGTCTAGGGCACCGTAGGAACCCCCCACGGCTACTGCTAGTTGTTGTGGATAGGTTCAGGGGTCTGCAATCCGATAGCTGCCAACCTCTTTGGTTTTTCTGGACTTAGCTGGTATTTTATTTTTTTCCTCCTTCGGTGACTCATCATAACACGTATCACTGGCGAGTGCTGGGTGGAGGAGCACTTTCTGGCAAATCCACATCCTTCCAGTCACGCACAAACCCTGTACCAGACTTTGCCACGCCAACATTTTCTCTTACCCTACAAGAAGCATCCTCCTCCCCTAAATAATCATCCCCATCATCATCCTCCTCCTCTTCCTCTTCTTCCTCCACCTCATCCAGTAGAGGTCCCGGAGCAGACAATGGCTGACTGTCATCAAGGCTTCCCTCCTCCTCTTTCTCATCCTCCCCAGCTGCAGACGCCTGCTCCTTAATGTGCATCAAAGTTTGCATGAGCAGACGCATAAGTGGGATGCTCATGCTTATGATGGCATCGTCTGTGCTTACTAGTCATGGACATTCCTCAAAACACTGAAGGACTTTACAGAGGTCTTTCAGGTTCGACGAGTGCACACCCGACAACTCCATGTCTGCCCTCAAAGTGCCTGGCCGTGTATCCTCCCACAAATGCATTACAGCCTGCCTCTGTTCGCACAGCCTCTCAACCATGTGCAGGGTGGAGTTCCACCTTGTTGCAACGTCGATAATTAGGTGGTGCTTGGGAAGGTGGAGCAATCGCTGCAGCTTCTGCATACGACTGGAGTGTACGGGCGACCGGCAGATGTGCGAGCACAGTCTTTGGACCTTCTGGAGCAGGCCTGTTAACTCTGGATAATTATTGAGGAAGCACTGCACCACCAGGTTCAAGGTGTGAGCCAGGCAAAGTATGTGTTGGAGTTTTGAAAGGGCTATGGCTGCCACAAAATTCCGGCCGTTATCACTAACTACCTTGCCTGCTGCAAGATGTAGACTGCCCAGCCATGACTCAATTTGTCGCTGCAAGTAGTCGGCCAGTACCTCCACTGTGTGTCTGTTGCCCAAACACATCATCTTCAACACAGCCTGCTGATGCTTACCACTAGCTGTTCGATAGTGGGACACCGAGTGTGCAACACTGGCAGCTGCGGATGGCGTGCTCGTGCGACTGCACTCTGTGGACGAGCTTTCGCTTCAGGAGGAGGAGGAGGCGGGTCGAATGCCTACACCCAACTGTTTCCTATACCGTGGGCTAGGCAGCACTGTCCCACCACCAGTGTCCCCTGTGGACCCTGCATCCACCACATTAACCCAGTGCGCAGTGATGGACACGTAACGGCCCTGGCCATGCCTACTGGACCATGCATCTGTTGTGAGGTGCACCTTTCCACGCACTGATTGCTTGAGTGCATGGACTATGCAGTCTTTCACATGAAGGTGGAGGGCTGGGATGGCTTTGTGAGAAAAGAAGTGCCGACTGGGAAGGTCATAGCGTGGTACTGCGTAGGCCATGAGTTTGCGGAATGCTTCGCTTTCAACCAACCGGTAGGGCATCATCTCTAACGAGATTAGTTTGGCAATGTGGGCGTTCAAACCCAGTGTACGCGGATGAGAGGATGAGTACTTTCTTGTCCTACTCATAGTCTCTGGTAGGGTGAGCTGGACTTGAGAGCTGCATATGGTGGAACTAGCGGTGGACATGGCGGACTGAGAGAGGGTTGATGATGGTGATGGAGTTGGTGGTCTTTCTGATGGCCTAGATTCAGTCTTTTGTAGCAATAACATTGTGATTGCCTGACTGCTTTGGCCTTGCGACGACACCTCAACATTTGCTGCTGGTGGTGTGCTAACATGTGGGCTTACAGTGGGGGAAACGATGTAGCGTTGCTGACTACCTTCATTGGGAGCAGTTGCACATGTGGTACGTGAGGTTTAGTAGTCCGTCCACGCTTTCAAGTGCATGGTGGTTAAATGTCTAAGCATGCAACTGATATTCAAATTTCTCAGATTTTTCCCTCGGCTAAAGGTCTTTGCGCACTTCTTACAGATAACCTTGGCCTGATCATGAGGATTTTGTTTAAAAAAGTGCCACACTGCACTCTTCCTACTATGGAAGACATTTTGAGGCCTGCACGCTGTGCTAATTTGACCATCTGGCCTAGCTGTCCTGCAACTCTTTTGGTTTTTGTAACCCGTTTTTGGACTGCTCTGGGCCTGCTAGATAACAGCTGTTGCGATGTCGATGCCTGCTGCGGATGCTCCTCCTCCTCTTCTGAGCTATTGGCAGTGGCACCCTCTTCCCCCAATGGATGCGAATCTGGGTCAACAACTGGGTCATCCATCACCTCCTCCTTCCTCTGTGTCACCGTGTAAGGTGGTATAGTATGTGGGAAGGGGCACCTGAGATTCATCAGGGTCAGATTCAGGCTCACTGGTACACTGCGAGGACAATGTAGTGCTCTGCGTGAATGTACCAGCAGATAAATCTAGCAGTGGCTGTGCATCAGTGCACTCCATGTCAGATTCATCTTGGCCTGGGTAATTCACGATGTGACTTGATAACCCAGGCATGGTATGTGAAAACAGCTCCATGGAGTAATCTGTAGTGTGGCCTGCCGCATCCTTCAATTTTGGTTGGGCTGAAGGACACAAAGAAAGGTGTGGTTCATGACCATGAGCCTCCAATGACGACTCAGTGCTTTTATTTTCTGAAAGTTCAGAAGAGGAGGCGATAGAGCTGGAGGCTTTGTCAGCAATGCAAGCCAAAACTTGTTCCTGAAGCTCCGGCTTTAAAAGCGGTTTACCTACTACCTGAAAAGGGAACCTTCGAGGCCTTGTGGAGCCACATGATGATGCAGGCTCAACACCTCCTGCCTTAGGTGCTATTGTGCTTTTGCCACTACCAGCAGATCCACCACCACCACCACCAACACCATCATTACCAGCTGCCCACTTCCATGGACTCTGCCACCATACTTCCTCATTTTTGGGGAAAATGTACGCAAAATACCACCAACTATATTGTACTGTAAAACAAGGTACAAAGTGTATATAGTAGTGGGGAGTATTTGAATCTCTCTACATACTTCAGGACACAGTTGTATTCTGTCAGGCCCTGGGTATATTACACCTCAAAGTAACAGGCTGATTCTGGAAGTGTAAAAAAGGTGTATAGAGGACTGGGGAGAAATGGACTCTCTCTACAGACTTCGGGACACAGTTGGATTCTGTCAGGCCCTGGGTATCTTACACCTCAAAGTAACAGGCTGATTCTGGATGGTATAAAAAAGGTGTATAGACGACTGGGGAGAAATGGAATCTCTCTACAGACTTCAGGACACAGTTGGATTCTGTCAGGCCCTGGGTATTTTACACCTCAAAGTAACAGGCTGATTCTGGATGGTGTTAAAAAGGTGTATAGAGGACTGGGGAGAAATTGAATCTCTCTACAGACTTCCGGACACAGTTGGATTCTGTCAGGCCCTGTGTATTTTACACCTCAAAGTAACAGGCTGATTCTGGATGGTGTAAAAAAGGTGTATAGAGGACTGGGGAGAAAAAGGAATCTCTCAACAGACTTCAGGACACAGTTGGATTCTGTCAGGCCCTGGATATATTACACCCCAAAGTAACAGGCTGATTCTGGATGGTGTTAAAAAGGTTTATAGAGGATTGGGATGAAATGGAATCTCTCTACAGACTTCAGGACACAGTTGTATTCTGTCAGGCCCTGGGGTATATTACACCTCAAATTAACAGGCTGATTCTGGATGGTGTAAAAAAGGTGTATAGAGGACTAGGGAGAATTGGAATCTCTCTACAGACTTCAGGACACAGTTGTATTCTGTCAGGCCCTGTGTATATTACACCACAATGTAACAGGCAGAAATTGCCTAGTGTATGACAAACTACAAGGTGTATATAGAATTGGGCAGAATTGGAATCTCCCTAGAGTGTAGGTCTATAAGAACGGACAAACTCCTCTGCTTTTCCTAACAGAGTCACACACAGATAGCTTTAATTTGGCCGTGATAACAGCTGGTACATGGTACTGTGTGAGGAGCGTACATGTACACCGCTGTACGGTGTGTATGTAAAATTGTCAAGCTCCGTGTTTTTGTATACGGACTGACACACGCTGTCTCTCTCTAGTTTTGAATGTAATCAAACAGCAGATATACGAAACTGTTTGGAAAATGGACAAAACTCTAAGGTGTAGGTCTGTAAGAATGGACAAACTCCTCGGCTTTTCCTTACAGAGTCACACACAGATAGCTTCAACTTGGCCGTGATAACAGCCGGTACACGGTACTGTGTGAGGAGGGTACACCGCTGTACGGTGTGTGAAAAAATGAACGCTCAGTACCTCACCAGGACAAAACAATAAAATTTGGATTGCTTTTAAAAAACAGTTTGAACACCAGTGTGCACACAGCAATGCAGGTAGCCTTAAAAGGCAGCCTAATCACCACCAGTGCTGCTGCACAAAAGCAAAAATCTTCACCTTTCACTGCACACTAACTACAGTGAAAAGCGCTATAGGCAAAACCGTTATTTTTTTCTTTTGCTTTTCCTAACGCTCTTCCTACAGAATCAGCAGCAGCAGCAGCTCTCCCTATTCTGAGATCAGCATAAGTAACATGGCGGTCGGCGTGCACACCCTTTTATACCCCCTGTGACGCCACACAAAGCAAGCCAATCACTTGCATGCCCTTCTCAAACATGGTGGTGACCGCTGCCTATGTCATCACATTGCCCACAGTGTCCGTTCTTCTTGATTGGCTGAAAAAGGGCGCTAAAGCATCTTTTGAAACGCGACATTGGCGCTAAAGTCGCCGACCTCGTGGCCAACCTCACGCTAAGGTCGGGTTTTGCTTCATAAAACCCGGCTTTGGCGAAAGTCGGCGACATTTGAATTTTTTCGACCCGTTTCGCTCAACTCTAGTATGAAGCGCTTGGCACCCATTTTTTTTTGCTGATATTAATAACAGAGTTGGTTTTGACTCTGCATTTGTGACTTTGCTACACTATGTGCCTCAGCAGTTGGTGATCCCACTCTTTTAGTTGACTTCTGCGGTGCACTGCTCTCAGCAAGCACAAAGCCATCAGAATTCTTAAGTTACCGTATATACTCTAATATAAGCCAAGATATTCAGCCCATTTTTTTGGGCTGAAAGTCCCCCTCTCAGCTTATATTCGAGTCATATACACCAGGGGGTCAGAGGGGGAGGGGGGACAGGGGTGTCAGGTCATACTTACCGGTCCTGGCACAGTCTCTGCAGCCCCCAGCTTCTCCACAATCTCCCTTCCTTTCTTCAGCAGTCACATGGTACCACTCATTACACTCAAGAATATGCGCATATTCATGAGGTGTACTGAGCGGTACCACGTGACCGCTGAAGGCAGGAAGGGAGATCACAGAGAAGCTGGCGGCTGCAGAGACCGTGTCAGAGACCATACTCCCCCCTCCTGGCATGGTCTCTGCAGACCCCCTGCTTCCCCCATGATCTCAGTGTCCCAGCTGTTCCTGCATTCAGCGGTCACGTGGTACCGCTCATTAAACTCATGAATATGCGCATATTTAATGAGCGGTACCACGTGACCGCTGAATGCAGGAACAGCTTGGATGCCGACATGCTGGAAGCAGCAGGGACTGAAGAGACCGGGTGCCAGGAGGGCAGTGAGTATGACGGGGAGCTGAGCAATACTTACAGCTCCCCTTTCTATCGCTGTCTCCGGGTCCTCTGGCTGTGACATTAGCGGAGGGCACGGTGACGTAGTCAGTGGTGCCCTCTGCTATCGTCACTGCACAGGACCCGGAGACAGCGATGGAATCGGGAATGGTAAATATAGCCAGTGCCGGGGGCCTGAGCCGGCGGCTACACCGGCGCTTGGCCCCCAGCGACAGAGAGGTGAGTATGTGTTTTTTTCTTATAGCAGCAGCGGCAGCAGCATATGGGGGGGTATTTATGTATAGAGCTTCTACTTGGGCCACTATTAACCCTTGTGCAGCATATGGGGGGTGTTTATATATAGAGCATCTACTTGGGCCACTATTAACCCTTGTGCAGCATAATGGGGGGTGTTTATATATGGAGCATCTACTTGGGCCACTATTAACCCTTGTGCAGCATGTGGAGGTATTTATGTATGGAGCTTCTACTTGGGCCACCATTAACCCTTGTGCAGCATATGGGGGTATTTATGTATGGAGCTTCTACTTGGGCCACCATTAACCCCTGTGCATCATATGGGGGATATTTATGTATGGAGCTTCTACTTGGGCCACCATTAACCCCTGTGCGTCATATGGGGGTATTTATGTATGGAGCTTCTACTTGGGCCACCATTAACCCTTGTGCAGCATATGGGGGTATTTATGTATGGAGCATCTACTTGGGACAGCATTAACCCTTGTGCAGCAATATATGGGGGTATTTATCCTTGGAGCATCTTGCTGGGCCACCATTAACCCTTTTGCAGCAATTTATGGGGGTATTTATCTATGGAGCATCTTTTTGGACCACCATTAACCCTTGTGCAGCACCACCCTCGGCTTATACACGAGTCAATAAGTTTTCCCAGTATTTTGTGGCAATATTAGGGGGGTCGGTTAATGAGTATATACGGTATATTGTAATTTGTAGATTTTAATTCAAATTTAAATTGAGTGCGCTAATTTGTTTTTGGAAAGTGGAATTTTCACTTTACTTCTTTCATCTTTTCTTTCGAATTGCAAACTTGAATAATAATCATCATCATTAGGAACAACAACAATGAAAACTGCAGCTGCATTGAGCTCATGGATTTCTTGAATATAAATACTATATTGATAGTTTTTTTATATTCTGCTTCAGTGATTTGCATTGGAAAAATGAAAGCTTGCGAAGTGACAGCTATGTAATTTTGCAGATAGACATGTTAGATCATTTTAAAAGCCTCAAGCAGTGTATTTAAAAATAGCTCTGTGCTTTTGGATGCTAATAGTGTAATATCTAGTAAACCACATTTTCATTAAAATGTCTAGACATCAGAAACAATTGCATTTCGTAGGTTCACAGGATTGAGTGAATTGTCATGTGCAAACAGACTCGGTCTGGGATTGCGCAGCCAGGACTGTGGCAGAAGCATAGCCAGTGGCCTAGGAGCCATTGTGTTATGTCTTCTATTAGTGTTTTCCTGTGAGGCCGATGGCCCTTTGGGTTCTCCAAACAGCATGATTTGCTTGTTTCAGCACCCACTGTGGCAACAAAACTGGATTGTGGGATACATGGGCCCAATGAAGTACCATGCAGTGTCTCGTCTGCTCTGATGTCCATAACCCCTCTCTTCTTCTTCCTCACATAGCGCAAGTCAGCCATGTTAAGAGTCTCACGTGTTTGCATCTTTGATTCAGAATTGTCTTTATTTACCTACTGTGCTTGAGCAAAACTAAAAGAATTCAGCTTTAAAATAAACCTTCTGAAATCTTCATACGTGCCTCCTGCTGTCGAGTTAAGCTATCTGCCAAAGTTCTTCTTTGACTTTCAGGCTCCATATCTCACTATCCACTAATGCGTCAAAAGTGAGACTAGCATCATTTTATAGACAACCATCTTGGCTATCTCTTATATAAATTTGACTTGCAACTATATAGCACATGATTAGTTATGATTATTATGCAAATTGTCTCTTCAGAGAGGAAGAGGACTAGAACTCTAGTGCCACCTATTGGAGGTAGCAATCCTAAAAGTCAATGTTGACCCTTTAACGAGCCTAGTTACATGACTTAGGATAAAAGCCAAGCCAGAATCTCCATTTGCAGACACTGTGTCCATATCCAAGAAGTATCATTTCTCCTCTTAGTTATGATTAGTTATGCAGATTCTTGTCATGTTACTTTTGTTACTTTTTTGCTCCTAAAAATGTAAATGTTGTTTTTAATTTTTTTTGTCAGTATTTTTTAAATCCACCTTTGGCTTTTAACACTGCCAGGATCCTACTGGGCATGCTCTCGATCATATTCAAACATGTCTCAACCAAAATCTGATCCCAGGTCTCCTTTACACGTTCCCAAAATTGGTGCAAACTGGTCAAACTTACTTGGATATGGTATACAGTTCTTCTTAAACTCTACCCAGAAGTGTCCAATTGGGTTGAGGTCTGGGGACTGTGGGGGCCAATCCAGCACATCTACTTACTGTCATTGAATCATTTCTTCGCCAAACTTGATGTATGCTTTGAGTTATGGTCCTGCTGGAACACTGTCCCTGTTTTCATACCCATAGTATTCAAGTATACGAAGTATCTCATCTTGTGCAATACTCAAACATAGCTCAGCATTGGGACCACCATCGATCTTGGTCAAGTATCAAACGGCTTTGGTTGTGAAACAACCCCTATATCATCAGGCTTCTTCCACTGAACTTCAAAGTTCTTGCAATTTCTTAAACTGTTAGCCCATTTTTCCCTTGCTTCTTCCAGATCCATTTGTACCCATCACAGAATAGTCTATTGACTTCTGTCTCATCGCTCCAAATCACCTGTTTTCAGTCTTCTACTGTTCACTTTTCGCACTTTTTTTTGCAAACTTGAGATGATGTTCTTATGGCGATATTAAACTTGAGGCTTCTTCACCTTTCTTTGAGACACCATTCCAGAATTGTGTAATGTGCGTTGCATGTTGTTTGAATGGACATCTGTGATCTCACTATTGCGAAGAATACAAGCGACCGTCACCACTGTGTTTGTCGCCCAAGAAATGGTAGACTTGTGATGCGCTATCTTGTTGACCAAATTTTTTGCCAGGACTTCCACCCCTTGGCTTTTGAATGGATGGATGGATTTGATTTTGCATTTTTTCAAATGTCGTGATATAGTTTGGCTGAGAGACCTCTATTGATGAGCTGGGAGATGCTGTTTATCTCTTCTATGGAAATCTTCAAGACTGCTCCTTGATTTGAGCTAGTAACCTTTTGCTTGGTAGTCAACCTAACAACAGACTAAGCTATTAGGGAATTTGAGAACAGGTTGCATTTTGTAGTATACATGAATAAAAAGATTTTTCCATCACCAGGAACAAAACAGTAACACTGCAGTGACATGACAAGAATTTGCATAACTAATCATATGCTGTATAGTTGCTTCTCTATAAAATGGTGGTAGTCTTACATTCGAAACAGTAGTAGATGGTATGATATGGAGCCTGAAATTCAAGAGTTCAAAACATTGCTACTAGTGATGAGCGAGCACGCTTGGATTAGGTGTTATCTGAGCACACTCGTGTGCGAATAGTGTATCATCAGCATTCTCAAATACTATGCTCGTGTTGACATGGCAGTTCTAAAGCTGTAACACATGTGAGCATTTCTTAACAAACAGGCAATCCCTGTGTAATGATGTGGCTTAACACTCCCTGCTATCCACCCCCACGGTGTCCACAGCCGAAGGAATTATGACACACACCGGTCTCGGGGATAACAGTTGCTTTTACTTCAGCAGGAATGGGAATCATAACTTGAAACAAATTAGGAACAGTCTCTCATGGGTAGTCCATGACAATTACAGTTCACACTAAGATACTGAGATGTAATTGGGGTCTGGAGCTTTAAGAGCACTGGACAGTGTCTTTTGGTATTTTACAAAAGGAGGCAGATGCAGCAATTAGAAGTTACAGACCTGTACTCGGGGTTAACTCCACAGTGTGTCACGGCACATGCACAAGTACTTATAGGTGAATGTAGAAACTGCGGTGAATCCAGTCAGAAAGACTTTAGATGTGGTGAATCCAGTCAGAAAGACTTTAGATGTGGTGATTCCAGTCAGAAAGACTTTAAAATGATGTCTGTACAGGTTATAGAGGGAACCCAGGCTCTTGGGCCTGCAGGAGATCTTGTAGTGAAAACAGCCTGCACGTGTGTTCTGCTCTCCCTGAAGACCTTCCTCAGACTACAGAACATGCTAGATTTGCCTGGAAAACAGCTTCTCCTATTGACCATGTGACTAGGAGCTTGCCAATAGGACACCAAATTCACATCTCAGATCCTTACAAAACAATTATGAGTCATTGTACCATTTCAGTATTAAATGGAGCCAGAACAAAGAGAATGAGAAATGCTTTGCATCTAAAGTGGAGGTGACTAGATATGAAGAATTACAGCTCAAAATAATGTAGAGGGCCAGTTAGAGAGTGAGCAGTAGTGTACAGAAGCTACTCACAATTCAGGATTACTTACAGGGATGGACACACTCTGGACTGGGTCACTACACCTGCATGTGTTGCGGTTGTTGAACAGTCGTGAGACATGCAGCCTCGTTGACACGAGCATAGTATTCGAGCACTCCGAAGATACTCTATTACCATACAAGCGTGCTCAGACAACACCTTATCAGAGCATGCTCGCTAATCACTAATTGTTGACCATTTGCTTGTCAGTGTAAATAAGGAAGCATTGACAGTGCTTTTTCCTCCAGACCCAGTGATCAAGAGATTGATGCATGTAGGGAAGAAACAGTAACTGCTAGATATGAGGAGATCTAGATAGCTTTGCTATGCAGGCAAGAGACTGAATTTTGCCTGTAACTGGGGTTAATATTATAACTCTAGTAACAATGGAAATGATCAATAAACTTATGTATCTGTTATGGCTCGACTCTGTGGCTTGATCCAGTGATCTCTCTGTTGGACCACAGCCTGTGTTGTCTCTGTCCAACTGCTGATAATGCTCTTCTCTTTGCTTATGTGTTGGTATTTTAACTTCATAGTTTCAGATTGTCCGAAAACATCTTGGGAGGGCTACTTTTCTTTCCTTGCACATGCAGTCTTTGCTGGCTATACTCATTTATTTATGTCATCAGAGTTGAGCGAAACGGGTCGAAAAATTTCAAAAGTCGCCGACTTTTGGCAAAGTCGGGTTTCATGAAACGAAACCCGACCCTAGGATGAGGTCGGCCACGAGGTCGGCGACTTACGCGCCAAAGTCGCGTTTCAAAAGTTTGTTTTGCGCTCTTTTTCAGCCAATAAGGATCCACGGACACTGTGGGCAACGTGATGACATAGGCACGGGTCACCACCATCTTTCAGAAGGGCATGCAAGTGCTTGGCTTGCTTTGGTGGGCATCACAGGGGGTATAAAAGGGCGTGCACGCCGACCGCCATCTTACTTCTGCCGATCTTAGCATAGGGAGAGGTTGCTGCTGATTCTGTAGGGAGAGTGTTAGGCAGGGAAGAAGAAAAAAAAAATGCTTCTGCTGCTAGCAATTGTGCCTGTACAACACACCAGTCACTGTGTGTGCAGTGCAAGGGGAGGCTATATTGTGGTGTATCAGTGGTGTTGGTTGTTGGGCTGCCTTCTAAGGCTTCCTGACAGCTGCATTGCTGTTTACCCACTGCTCTGCAAACTGCTTTTTTAAAAGCAATCCCAATTTTTTTTTTTTGTCCTGCTGAGGTACTGAGCTGCAAACTGCTTTTTTAAAAGCAATCCCAATTTTTTTTTTTGTCCTGCTGAGGTACTGAGCGTGCATTTTTTCACACCATACAGCGGTGTACGCTCCTCACACAGTACCGTGTAATGGCTGTTATCACAGCCACAGTGAAGCTATCTGTGTCACTCTGTGAGAATAAGTCGAGGACATGTTCCGTTCTTACAGACCTGCACTCTAGGGAGATTCCTACTCTGCCCAATTCTACATACACCTTGTAGTTTGTGATACACTAGCCAATTTCTGCCTGTGACATAGCGCTGTGATATTCAGTGGGCCTCACACAATCCAAAAGTGTCCAGTGTCCACAAGTGTCTGCAGAAATTCAAAATCTCCCTTATCCTCTAGTCACTTTGGTCACAGCTGTGCCATCGAACCTGTGACATAGCGCTCAGATATTCAGTGGGTCTCACACAATCCAAAAGTGTCCAGTGTCTGCAGAAATTCAAAATCTCACTTATCCTCTAGTCACTTTGGTCACAGCTGTGCCATCGAGCCTGTGACATAGCGCTCAGATATTCAGTGGGCCTCACACAATCCAAAAGTGTCCAGTGTCCACAAGTGTCTGCAGAAATTCAAAATCTCACTTATCCTCTAGTCACTTTGGTCACAGCTGTGCCATCGAGCCTGTGACATAGCGCTCAGATATTCAGTGGGTCTCACACAATCCAAAAGTGTCCAGTGTCCACAAGTGTCTGCAGAAATTCAAAATCTCACTTATCCTCTAGTCACTTTGGTCACAGCTGTGCCATCGAGCCTGTGACATAGCGCTCAGATACTCAGTGGGCCTCACACAATCCAAAAGTGTCCAGTGTCCACAAGTGTCTGCAGAAATTCAAAATCTCACTTATCCTCTAGTCACTTTGGTCACAGCTGTGCCATTGAGCCTGTGACATAGTGCTCAGATATTCAGTGGGCCTCACACAATCCAAAAGTGTCCAGTGTCCACAAGTGTCTGCAGAAATTCAAAATCTCACTTATCCTCTAGTCACTTTGGTCACAGCTGTGCCATCGAGCCTGTGACATAGCGCTCAGATATTTAGTGGGCCTCACACAATCCAAAAGTGTCCAGTGTCCACAAGTGTCTGCAGAAATTCAAAATCTCACTTATCCTCTAGTCACTTTGGTCACAGCTGTGCCATCGAGCCTGTGACATAGCGCTCAGATATTCAGTGGGCCTCACACAATCCAAAAGTGTCCAGTGTCCACTAGTGTGAGCAGAAATTCAAAATCTCATTTATCCTCTAGTCACTTTGGTCACAGCTGTGCCATCGAGCCTGTGACATAGCGCTCAGATATTCAGTGGGCCTCACACAATCCAAAAGTGTCCAGTGTCCACTAGTGTGAGCAGAAATTCAAAATCTCCCCTGTCCTATAGACACCTTGTACCTTGTTTTACATTACTATATAGTTTGTTGGATTTTGTCTACATTTCTACCAAAAATGAGGAAGGCTGGTGGAAGAGGCCGTGGAATTGGGCGGAGTTTGGCAGCTGGTAATGATGGTGTTGGTGGTGGATCTGATGGTAGTGGCAAGAGCAAAATAGGACCGAATGCAGGGGGTGTTGAGCCTGCGTCATCGTCTGGCTCCATAAGGCTTCGAAGGCTTAGTTTTTTAGGAGTTGGCAAACTGCTTTTAAAGCCAGAGCATCAGGAAAAAGTTTTGTCTTACATTGCTGACTCAGCCTCCAGCTCTATCGCCTCCTCTTCTTCAGTTGTAAAAAGAAAAAGCACTGAGTCGTCATTGGAGGCTCATGTTCATGAACCACACCTTTCCTTGTGTCCTTCACCCCAACCAAGATTAAAGGATGACGCAGGCCATACTACTGATTACTCCATGGAGCTGTTTTCACATACCATGCCTGGATTATCAAGTGAAATGGTGAATTACACAGGCCAAGATGAATCTGACATGGAGTGCACTGATGCACAGCCGCTGATGGATGATTCTGCTGATACATTCACTCAGAGCACTACATTGTCCTCGCAGTGTACAGAGCCAGATTCTGACCCTGATGAGACTCAGGTGCCCCTTCCCGCACACTATACCACCATACACGGTGACACAGAGGAAGGTGCACATGACATTGAAGAGGAGGTGATGGATGACCCAGTTGTTGACCCAGATTGGCATCCATTGGGGGAAGAGGGTGCTGCTTCCAATAGCTCAGATGAGGAGCATCCACAGCAGACATCGACATCGCAACAGCTGTTATCTGGCAGGCCCGGAGCACTCCAAAGACAGGTTCCAAAAATCAAAAGAGTTGCTGGACAGCTTGTCCAGAGGGTCAAGAGATCCAGCGTGCTAGTCCGCAAAATGTCTGCCAAAGTAGGAAGAGTGCAGTGTGGCACTTTTTTGAACAAAATCCTCATGATCAGGCCAAGGTTATCTGTAAGAAGTGCGCAAAGACCTTTAGCCGAGGGAAAAATCTGAAAAATTTGAATACCAGTTGCATGCTTAGACATTTAAACACCATGCACTTGCAAGCGTGGACACAACACCAAACCTCAAGTGCCACATGTGCAACTGATCACAACGAAGGTAGTCAGCAAAGCTACATTGTTTCCCCCACTGTAAGCCCACCGGTTAGCACAGCAGCAAATGTTGAGGTGTCGTTGCAAGGCCACAGCAGTCAGAGAATCCCACTGTTATATCAACGAAAGACTGATTCTAGGCCATCAGAAAGAACACCAACTCCATCACCATCATCAACCCTCTCTCAGTCCGCCCTGTCCACCGCTAGTTCCACCATATGCAGCTCTCAAGTCCAGCTCACCCTCCCAGACACTATGAGTAGGTCAAGAAAGTACTCAGTCTCTCATCCGCGTACACTGGGTTTGAACGCCCACATTGCCAAACTAATCTCGTTTGAGATGATGCCCTTTCGGTTGGTGGAAAGCACAGCTTTCCGCGAACTCATGGCCTATGCAGTACCACGCTATGACCTACCCAGTCGCCACTTCTTCTCTCGCAAAGCCATCCCAGCCCTCCACCATCATGTGAAAGACCGCATTGTCCATGCACTCAAGCAGTCAGTGAGCGGAAAGGTGCACCTCACAACTGATGCATGGTCCAGTCGGCATGGCCAGGGCCGTTACGTGTCCATCACTGCGCACTGGGTTAATGTGGTGGATGCAGGGTCCACAGGGGACAGAGGTGGTGGGACAGTGCTGCCTAGCCCACGGTATAGGAAACAGTTGGCTGTAGGCGCTCGACCCTCCTCCTCCTCCTCCTCCAGAAGCGAAAGCTCGTCCACAGAGCGCAGTCGTACGAGCACTCCATCTGCAGCTGCCACTGTTGCACACGATGTGTCCCCCTATCGAGCAGCTAGTGGAAAGCGTCAGCAGGCTGTGTTGCCGATGATGTGTTTGGGCGACAGTCACACCGCCGAGGTGCTGGCCGAGTACTTGAAGCGACAAACTGAGTCATGGCTGGGCAGTGTACATCTTGAGGCAGGCAAGGTAGTTAGTGATAACGGCCAGAATTTTGTGGCAGCCATAGCCCTTTCAAAACTCAGCCACATACCTTGCTTGGCTCACACCTTGAACCTGGTGGTGCAGGGCTTCCTCAAAAATTATCCGGAGTTAACAGCCCTGCTCCACAAGGTGCAAAGACTGTGCGCGCACATCCGCCGGTCGCCTGTACACTCCGTTCGTATGCAGAAGCTGCAGCGATTGCTCCACCTTCCCAACCACCGCCTCATTATCGACATTGCAACAAGGTGGAACTCCACCCTGCACATGGTGGAGCGGCTGTGCGAGCAGAGGCAGGCCATAATGCATTTGTGGGAGGATACACGGCCAGGCACTTTGAGAGCAGACATGGAGTTGACAGGTGTGCAGTGGTCGAAGCTGAAAGACCTCTGTAAAGTCCTTCAGTGTTTTGAGGAATGCACATGGCTGGTAAGCGCAGACGACGCCATCCTAAGCATGAGCACTTATGCGTCTGCTCATGCAAACTTTGACGCACCTTAAGGAGCAGGCTTCTGCAGCCAATGTTGATGAGGAGGAAGAGGAGGAGGGAATCCTTGATGACATTCAGCCATTGTCTGCTCAGGGACCTCTCCTGGACGAGGTGGAGGAAGAAGAGGAGGAGGAGGAGGAGGATGATGGGGATGATTACTTGTGGGAGGAGGATGCATCTCGTGGGGCAAGTGAAAATGTTGGCATGGCAAGGTCTGGTACAGGGTTTGTGCGTGACTGGAGGGATGTGGATTTGCCAGAAAGTGCTCCTCCAACCAGCACTCGCAGTGCATCATTGACACCGGGAACATTGTCCCACATGTCAGATTATGCCTTGCAGATCCTAAAAAGGGACCCCCGCATTGCCAAAATGATGAACGATGACGACTACTGGTTGGCCAGCATCCTGGATCCACGCTATAAAGGCAAATTACAAAACATCATGCCACAGGAGAACCTTGAACTAATATTGGCTAATAAACAAGCAACTCTGGTAAATCGGTTGCTTGAGGCATTCCCAGCACACAGCAGCGGTGATGGTTCTCACACGAGCCGTACGGGCCGGGGGCAGCTTGGCAGAGGTGTTCGTGGTGCACACAGCAGAAGTGGCGTTGGAGACAGGGGTTTCATGACAATGTTGTGGACTGATTTTTCAAGTACCGCTCACACAACTGGTAATACTGCATCGATGGAAAGTGACAGGAGACAGCAGTTGTCAACTATGGTTACAAACTACTTTTCCTCCCATATCGATGTTCTCCCACACAGGTCATTCCCCTTTGACTATTGGGTCGCTAAACTGGACACCTGGCCTGAATTGGCACAATATGCCTTACAGGAGCTCGCTTGCCCAGCTGCAAGTGTGCTATCGGAAAGAGTCTTCAGTGCAGCTGGATCAATCCTGACAGAAAAAAGGACCCGTCTGTCAACCCAAAATGTGGATGATCTAACCTTCATTAAAATGAACCACGCATGGGTTTCCAAGGATTTTGTCCCACCTTCCCCTGATGACACATAGGGTGACAGAAAAATGGCTTGCTTTGGTCCACCTCTTCCTGGGACTTGACCTATTCCACCTTTTGCATCAGCTGAATGTCCAACATCAACATATGCCACTTTCTAAAACTCCCTAACTGTGCTGCCCCCCCCATGGCCGGTGTCACCACCTAGCGCACGACACCGTGCGAGTGCCATTGCCCTGGACAGGTGGGTAGGCCGACTCTTGGGCGCGGGCACTGGCACAGGGTCCCTCATAGTGCAATCAAGTGTCTCTGACGGTGGTGGTGCACACCCGCCGTCAGACACACCGCCGTACTATGAGGGGCCCAGTGCCAGTACCGACACCCACGAGTGGGCCCCCCTTGCTTGGGCAGGGCCCCAGCATTTGCAATCTTTACCTCTCCCTGCTCCTCCGCTGTGTAGTCTGGGCCGTCAAATCCATACTGTGCCTAACACCGTTTGAGCCTGCCTCCTGATGTATAGACATATATTTTGAATGTGTACGCTATCCAAACTTGTTATCTGGGGATACGGTATCCTTTCTCACCTTTGTGCAATCACGTGCAATCCATACTGGGCCTAACACCGTCTGAGCCTGCCTCCTGATGTATAGACATATATTTTGAATGTGTATGCTATCTATACATGTTATCTGGGGATACGGTACCCTTTCTAACCTTTGTGCAATCACGTGCAGTCCATACTGGGCCTAACACCGTCTGAGCCTGCCTCCTGATGTATAGACATATATTTTGAATGTGTACGCTATCCATACATGTTATCTGGGGATACGGTACCCTTTCTAACCTTTGTGCAATCACGTGCAATCCATACTGGGCCTAACACCGTCTGAGCCTGCCTCCTGATGTATAGACATATATTTTGAATGTGTACGCTATCCATACATGTTATCTGGGGATACGGTACCCTTTCTAACCTTTGTGCAATCACGTGCAATCCATACTGGGCCTAACACCGTCTGAGCCTGCCTCCTGATGTATAGACATATATTTTGAATGTGTACGCTATCCATACATGTTATCTGGGGATACGGTACCCTTTCTAACCTTTGTGCAATCACGTGCAATCCATACTGGGCCTAACACCGTCTGAGCCTGCCTCCTGATGTATAGACATATATTTTGAATGTGTACGCTATCCATACATGTTATCTGGGGATATGGTACCCTTTCTCACTTTTGTGCAATCACGTGTAATCCATACTGGGCATGAGAACGGCTGGCGAGCTATTAAGCAAGCTACAGCACCTGTGGTTTGCATACGTAAATTTTTCATTTTTTCAGGAATGACGGTTAGGCCTAATTCCGGAACTGCGGTTGACCTGCACTTACTGGGAAATCATTGTTCGCGGGTAATAATTGTAATCTGTGATCCCCATCACTAACGTTGTTCAGCGGGTTATCTGCACCTGTAAGCGACAAACGCTGGCCTTTTCAGTGTAGCGCACAAGCAGCCACGGACATGTAAGGGCATGACACACCAGTTATTGGCCAATCTCATGTGCCAGAGCCTCACGTGTCCCTCTAGTAAGCCGGACTCGGACCGCGGGGCATGACGGAGTCTCGTTCGTTAACGGAATTAAGCTTGCAATGTGTGCATCTGTTCTGTAGCTGGCATGGTTGAGGTTTCCCAGTGGAGTCGAATTTAACCATAGGCTCCACTCCTGGTGGTGCCCTTCTGGACATTCCTTTAAGGTTCAGCTTTGCAACCATACTGCCCACGTAAAACAAACACTTTGCCTTCATGAACGCTGTTTGGAGGGTCATGACTCGTGGGAATAACGCCGCCCAATCAGTTAACCTGCTAGAGAGATCGTTTGTTGCTCCCAAGCATGACATCACACTCCCTAGGAAGAAGGTAATGCCACTGTGGCGACCGTACTCCTGGGGGTGACACAATTGCACTGATGCCCAGCCACTGCTCGATGAATCTGCTGTTACATTGACCCAGACCACTACATTCCCCTCGCACGCTACACGGCCTGAATCTGACCCTGATGAAACTCAGGTTACCCTTCCCATATACAGTTCCATCTTACACGGTGACAAAGAGGAAGCTGCAGATGAAAGTGCAGGTTCGGCCCACCCGCCATCAGACACACCACCGTACTATCAGGGGCCCTGTGCCAGTGCCGTCACCAACGAGTGGGCCCCCCCTGCTTGCTCAGGATCACAGCACTTGCAAAGTTGAAATACTGTGCAGTGAGATGGAAGATGGGGACGACGAAGAGTCCAGACAAGTACAGGGATTCCCTAGCGAGGAGACTTATTTGATTGTTTTCAATGTTGGGACAGCAATTTTTGGGGAGCACTATACTCTGGAGAATGATAGATGGGGCCCACCATACACTGGAACATGCCAAAGGTGGACATCAGACACTGGAGCAGCATTTACAGGGCCCATTATACATTAGAGCAGTAGAAATGGGGCCCATTATGTTTGGAGCATTATTTGGGCCCATAAGACAGTGGAGCTTCATCCATGGGGACCAACATATACTGTAGCATTATGTGGAGCTCAT
Source organism: Dendrobates tinctorius (assembly GCF_039654945.1). Taxonomy (NCBI): domain Eukaryota; kingdom Metazoa; phylum Chordata; class Amphibia; order Anura; family Dendrobatidae; genus Dendrobates; species Dendrobates tinctorius. Next base: position 1,202,124 of record NW_027361717.1, read on the forward strand.
CATATACTGTTTCAAACATTATATGGGACCAATGATTCTGTATGGAGAAATAGATGGGCCTCGTCATGAGATGTAAAAAGTGAAGTATTTTTCATTGTACTAAACCGCTATTTCTCTGCCGTATCGGAGCATGATGAGTTGTGGTATGTGTTAAAGGGGCGCTCTTTCGCCCAGGGCACATGAAAACCTGGAGCCAGCCCTCCCCCCCCACAACTGTAGCCAAATAACCCCCATTTTTCAGTGCGTAACTTGTATTGTGAAGTTAATTAAGGTTGACAAGCTTAAGTAAGAAGAATTGATGCTTTTGGCATTCAAATGGGCACTGTAGGTGTGTTTCCTGTCCTCCTCTCACTGCCCACTTTTATTCCCCATTGACTTACATTGGGTTTCGTGTTTCGGGACGACCCCGACTTTTCCCTATAATCGGCCGATCTTGCTCGACCCGACTTTTGGAAAAGTCGAGTTTCACGAAACGAAACGCGACCCTAAAAAACCAAAAGTCGCTCAACTCTAGTCATCAGCAATTACATAATTTAAATGCTGTCATCAGAGAATGACAGCGGTATTGTAGAATAATACTATTATGAAAATAATGTGGGTAGTTGCAGAAATGATATTTGGGTATTTAAGTTTCACATTCATTTTACAATTTACTTTGTTTATTACAGTGTTTCATAATTTTTTTATTATATAAATGTACGTTTTTGATGCTAAAATAATTTTTGCAATTGTGCTTCATTAAAAATGTTGCATCGTTTGGTTCTTACAGACTCTTTACCTGCATATTTGATGTAGTCTATGGTCACAAATCAGCTAAGAAGTACCCAGGAAAAAGACAGATACAAGATCTACCAACTCTCCCATAAGATTATCAGAACGAGTTCCCTTAAGAATTTTCAGTTAACTCATTGTGCAGCTAGTATTAGACAGAACAACACAGAGATTATAGTCAGATGAATCAAAATTTGTAATGAAACATAATTAAAAAATACGGTAGATCTTTAGTCCCAAGCATATACATTTACATAAAAAAAGAAAAGTCCCCTAAGATGGACAAATCCTTTAAAACAAAGACAGTCTACAATGGAATATCTTACTGGTGGAGTCTTGAAGATATAGAAAGCTGAACCCTTTAGTACCAGGAACTTGAATTTATAAATGTGTGATCCATCTGATCCTTGTACTTTTTCACTCACCCATCCCATGTGTAGGATCTGTAATGAGAATCAAAAATGTGGTCATGCCAAGAAGATAATTCTGCATGCAGCCAAATAAAAGGTAATATAGTATCTACATAATATTGTGCATGTCAGTTATCAAAAGGGAATATGATGCAGAAAGGAGTTGCATACAAAGAATAGTAAAGGTGCTAGAACAAATATAATTCTGGGATCCTAATATGGTGCATGCAGTAATGCAGGATAAGGATACATTGCCTTGGTTGGTTGATATACAGATTCTTGCAATCCTATAAAAGGGGATACAGACTGTCCTGACCATGCTTTAATTATTGACTACCTATCATCAAATGTATATTTTTTATTAAAAAAAAAATCATAGCCAGATAGAAAATATTTTTTATATATGTCTGAAAATGAATAAAATTAACAATTATTATGTTATAAAGAACCCAATGCTTCATCAGTAGTCAGGTCAGAACCTCTGGGTTGTGGGACACAGCATGTTTGGCAGCTTCCCATAAACACCTATGATAGCATTTATAGAATTTGAAGTCAGAATGCTAGATCCTGCACATTTTCATAAAATCGGCTTCTGTAGCCATGACTAGACCTCCAGTGACGTCACCATGTCGTAGGTCAAAGCTCCTCATGATGTTGCAAGAGGCTTAGTAGGCTGGAGGTGCAGGGAGGTAGTGTGCAAGCGGAGGACGAGTTGTGGAGAAACGACACCAGGACAGGATAAGGATGAGATACGTATAGCTTTTTTTATTCTTTAACTCTTCCTTTTATTATGGTTTGGGGTCTCGAGACCAGAGATGGCTCGGCTCGGTGAACTTCCTGATCTTTGTTTGACGAACAGTTTGTCGAACTTATCTGAACCCCATTGAATTCAAAGGGAGGCAATACCAAATGCATAGACAACACCTTCGGAGGGGGGCAAATAGTATAATTGCCCAGCATGGATGCATGGGACAGGGACTGGGACAGGGTTTGGACCAGCATTTCTAGCTGCTGATCTTAGATGTCTGCCAAATTCAGGCAGCATGCATGAAGAAGACCCAACTTGGAGTCCAAACATTTCCAAAAATTAGAGTCAGACACCTGGAAAAGTGGCATCATTTGACCCACAGTAGAAATTTTATAATAGCGCAGCAGCAGTCAGGCATGGGCCGTGCATGAGACAGGGTCTCGTCTAGCATTTACAGCTTTGAAAATAAGTTGAAATTACGAAGTGGGTGAAAGACCAGTGTAAGCCTGCTGTGCTGGTGGGAGCACAGATACCTCATGCAACAACTGAAACTGCTATTCTGCTCAGCCACAATCAGGTGGCACAAAGATCAGCTTCGTAGACTACTATCGTTACAAACATTTAAGGGTAGTAACACAGGCAGGCAATTCTACTCTACCGTACCACATAAAAATGAAAGATTTCCCTGTGCACTCAAAAGTGATTTTTGGGACCCCTTTAAAATTGCTGGATTTTCATGCTCTGCTAGGAAAAGGATCTGGCTGTATTGTGCAGTGTCAAAAAGCAAATGGAGAAAAAAAAGGGCTCTGGATTGCTTGGTAATGAAATAATTTCTATTAACCTGGCAAAATAAATTTTCCTAGCCAATTACACCTGGGGCTAGGTACAGTATATACGGTCAATATATGCTATAGGTAGCAGCAGCAGACAGTAATGGAATGGACCCTCTTGATGTATGCAGTGATATCTATATACACACATACAGTGCCTGCAGGCCTTGCACTAATATGTACAGCGTACACTACCCTGCCTACCTAACACTGCAACCTATATACTAAGGAATTAGTCTTTAGAAGGACTGTTGGTTTAGCTGGATTTGACTACTTTAGGATGGTAGACCCCATAATGACTAATAAATCCTCAAATCTGACCCTATCTCGGCAACAGCTCTCCCTACACTATCTCAATCCAGAGCTCTTATACCCCTGATGATGCTGTGCGGCCAGCCAATCACTGCAAGACCACAATAAAGATGGCAGAGGCATTACAGTGCCTGGAAGACAATCCCTGCATATTGGGTATCTAAAGACCATCAAAAATGCAGGGTGGAGACCCGAGTTCCCACCGAGTTCCCACCGAGTAATCCTGGAAATGCTCGGTGCTCGCTTAGTACACCGAGTACAGTGATACTCGGGCGAGTAACGAGTAGCAGCGAGCACATTCGCTCATCACTAACCACCTACACTTTGTTAATTTTTTTATGAGCCACTCCACTTGGTGCCTTCAAGAGTGTATGGATTACCCTGCTTGTAATTTTTGACAAGTTTTGCACTGTGTGTAGTGACATTATAAGTGTAGGAATACCACAACTACACTTTATTCAAGACATTTGCATGAGGTACTACAGTTGGTGCCTTCAAGGGTGTATAGATGACCCTGCTTGTAATTTTTTACAGGCTATGGCAGTCTTTGCCCTTAATGCATAGCCTTTGTGAGTCTAGGAGTACCACTATATGATGATTTGAACAAAATTTGAACAGAATGTTTATGAAGTCCTTCTTTATGTCTAATACAGGGTGTATTTGAGTACCTCTTCCATCAAATATTTGGCAGTTCTTGCATTCTTCATAAATTACACTGAAATTCAATTGTTTCAATAAAAATTAAAATTTTGGTTTGCTTAAATTAATTTTTTAAATACGTTTTAAATTTTGTCTTATATACAAAGTCATGATATAAGAAATCATGCTTCTTAATATTTTTTTCCTGTAAACGCCAATTTCTCATCTATTTTGAGTGTTTTATTGTCAATCCTTAAAGTTGAGTAAAAGTGTGACACCATTGTTCTCAGTACCAATATAGGAGCCAGAGATTCTTCCAGGGGTCTTCCCCATGACGTTCTCCTTCCATTCAGCACTTTTTCCTCCATTTCAACATTTTCTCTGCCCCCCAGCCCTCCTTGTAGGGTTTACCAGAAAAATGCTTGGATTTTCCATTGACTCCCAATATACTCGTTACTTGAAAAGAGCGTTAGGAATTGCTCAGTTCGAATAAAGAGTACTCGAACATTTTAGGTCTCGCTAATCCCTAATGGCAATATAAACCCAATTTATCTTTACAAAATTCAATTTTTTTTTTACCCAATACATTTATAAAACTGTATATGTTTGGTATGCTAGTATTTCACAATTAAGGCTGTAAAACTTAAATTCGAAATAATTTTTAAGTATATTATACGGTAAAATGAACAAAGTAATTTAAAACTGTATGTTGACGGCAATGTCGAGAAAAAAGAAATAATTATGGCTCTTGGAAAAAGAAGAGGAAAAAATGCAAAAATAAAAGTTGGATGATTTTTTCAGTGGTTAGATTTAATTTGTGGAAATATATATTGATTTTATCGGTGCTAAATTTGGATTTCGGTTGTATTACATCCAATTTGACGAACTGTGACAAAGATTAAGGTTTGTAAAATGTAATCAGTTGACAGAATATTCTTTTTTTGAATTCCTGTTTTTTGGATTTTTTTTTGCTGTGAGAATTTTTCACACGTCCGGCTAAATCTAATAAAAAATGCATTAGATGAGAAGTAAGTGCTTGAAGTGCACAAATTCTATCTGGGCTAATGTGCTGTGGATATATCACAATTTGATTTGTGAAGATTCAGTGAAATTATTTATCAAAGATAAACCGCAAGAATGTTTCGCGGTGAAGCTTTTATCACTTCTTAAAAGCTTTCTTCTTCTCACATCGATAGTCTCAAAGTTATTTAAAGCTCCTTCTTCTCTCCTAAATATTATTTCAGATGCCAAATTTTAAAGCGACCAATGTTCCGTGTGCATTATGGGATCCTTAAATAGACTTCACAGTTATTACTTTCCTATTTAACTTGTTGTGATGCATGTCAAAACTGTCTCCAAATTGTCATTCTCTGCATAACATTACGCTTATTCTAATACCGCTCACTACATATACACTGTGCTATGATATGAATAAATACATTTTTATCACTGCACCTTCTAGATGGTGTGATTGTCAGATTCCTACCCATGTGCTCAGTATTCTGTATTGAGGATCTCAAAAGCGTCCAGGTGTTTTCCTGTTGCACAGCATCTACTTAGCGCAAGCTGTCAGATCTCTGAATATTTTTAAATCACTGATCAGGGACACAGTATATACACAATCCCTACCTTGTCAGCAGTAGAATTGGACTATTGGTAAATAACACATTGGCACTAAGAAGTATTAGAAGTAGGTTTTCTGTGATGACACGTTGATGGTGTGGAAGGCACGTCTGTGTCATCCTAATGCTTAGCAGAACAAAAGTGTAGGAATGGTTGCTAGAATGCTGGGGACTATTCACTGCTATACCTGTCACATGTCCGCCAGAACCTGCTCCTGCGACGTCTGCTTCTGTCGCCAGGTGCCACCGTGTTGACTCTATGGGCGTCGCTGATGATAGATGAGATGTCAGACTCAGAAACCCTGGACAACCCAGGCTCTGTCAAGCCACTAAAGTTAGGGTTGCAGAAACCAGCAGTGGCGTCGAGTCTGACAGTATGTGTGAGTGCACTGTCCAACTGATGTTATCAGCTCTCTGCTCCAGCCAATTGGAAAGCACCACACCCTTCTGAAGCTTCCAGCTTACTGCTGAAAACTGCCAGGTATAGCCTTGTTTTCCTCTGGCTTTCTTCAGTTCAGTTCCTGTGTAGTGTGTTGTTTCCTGCTTTTTGAGTACAACTTGTTTTTGACTATTCTTGCATCTACCGATATTATACTTTTTCCTGGTTCTGACCTGGTTACCTGACTACTTCTGCCAGCCTGCACCACCACACAACAGCCTATTCTTTGACCATATCCCACGGGCTCCTATTAAGTTCAGATCCCTGTATAGGAGTTAAAGGGTGAAGTCCAGGGCTACCTTTGGGACCTGGTAAGTGGAGGGGCTTGTGCTAAGCCTATTCATGGTAGCCATTTTAGACCACTGACAGAGCCACCTTACATCTATACAGGTATAACTTGGATAATTTTTCCCCAAAAATGTGATTTCAGGTGAGCTAATTTATACAACTTTCAATGCTGGAAAGCTTGTAATTACTCAGAAAATACATGTGGGTGAGAGGAGAGAGTCCTGCTGAAAATTAGAGCTTACTCTCTACGAGAGAGAGAGGGGAGAGAGAAAGACAGAGAGGGGACCCTGCTGAGCATAAGAGCTTAAACTCTACAGGAGAGACGATCTTAATTTCCATAAGAGCTTACACTCTACAGGAAAGAGAGCGGACACCACTGATTATAACGGCTTACTCTCTACAGAAGAGAGAGAGGACTCTCCTGACCATAAGAGGTTACACTTTGCTGGAGAGAGAGAGAAAGAACCCCTCTAATCATAAGATGTTCTACTCTACAGAAAAGAGAGACAAACTTGCTGACCATTTTTGCTTACAGTCTACAGGAGAAAGAGACTTACCCAGTGACTCTGGAGATGGAAAACCACTCTGTCATACATACAGTGCTCTATTGTGAACTTCTGGTCTGTGATAGCCCAGGTATTGACCACCACTGTGTAAGGTATGATAATCCATGAGATGTCATAGCTGCAGAGAATTATGGGAAGGTTTTGCGGTCATGCACAATGACCACTATTCTCTAATGTTTCAGCACCATGGGAAATGGTGGCATGCAAGTTTCTTTGCAAACCTCAAATTGAATCTCAAAATGTTCCCAAATTTCAGGTAATTTGATTCTAATCCAATGCTCCACAGATTGATCCACTCATCTCTATTACCAGGCCTCAACTAATTCTCTAAAAACTTTACTTGATAATCTTTTGAAGAATTGTTTAGGTGAAACTCTTTATATTTAAAACTTTGTGAAACCTTGCCTCACTCATTTCTACAACAGTGGTTTCCACTTTCGGTCTCGCCTCCAGAATAGATGAAAGACCTTTCCACATTTGTCGTATGGATAGTCGCTTCCATTTTGTAATGGTATATTTCAATGCTATCAATCAAGGTGTCCATAAGTTCCTTGACAGTCTTTCTCAGTAGATGTCTTTCTGCAATACAAATGTCCTCATCTTGCCATGTTAAGAACTATCTAATCCCATTTCAATATGTGTGGAGTGCAACAGATCTCGGTCAAATGTGTTTGAAACTTCACTTGAATGATGCAAGGAATCGTTGGTATAAAAAAGTGAACATTTTAGTTGGAGTACAGCATTGGGTAGGTGCAGTAGCCACTTCCACACCTCCTAGTAGCATGAAAAAGGATAAAAACTTTAATTTCCTCCCACAAAGGTAAAATGGTACATAAAGAGGTTAAGACAATCTGGTCCGTGTAACACCTGAAAACAGCTGTACCATAGCTAGATAGCAAGTGTGGGTGAGAAACATTTGAAATTAAGGTAGAGTGACCCAGTGCTTAGTAGAGGAAACAGAAGACTAGGCAAAAAGCTCCAACCTGAGCTACACTCAATGTAGATTGTCACAGGTGAAAAACATCACCAGCCGGCATGAGAAAGCACTGACATAAGAGAGGGAGGATTTGTAATCGCAGAGGAAATTATCAAGCTTATTCCTATTTGTGAAGATGACATCCACCAGAGGTGAGGAGTTTGCATACCAAGAGGGTCAAGGAGTATTAACACAAATAAGTCATCAGAGAAGGAGGAGTTGACCACAGGTTGTGCTTAGTGCCAGGCAGTCTTTTCCAATACATCGTCACCAGAAGTGGTCACCTTGAGACGGAATGAAAAGCACTGTTAGTTTGGGATGAATTGTGTAACAATGACAAAGAGTCTGTACTAGAGTGAAGAAATTGGTGCTAGAACAAATGAGTTTACATCACAAGTGTCAGTAAATATGGAAATTGTTTCTACAGAGAGGAAGGGGACTTTATCTCTGTTGTCACTTACTGGAAGTGACAGTCTTAAAAGTCAATATTGATCCTTTTACAAGCCTTGCTACATGACTTGGGGAAAAAAAGCCAAACCAGAATCTCAATATGCAGACATATGTTTTGGTGTGTTTCCCCTCCTCACTGCATAGCATGAGATCTGATTTGGCTGCATGAGAGGCCTCTGACTGAGGTCTAAGGGGTAACATTTCTCCTTATGGCGAGTCACATGCCAGACATGCCAGGGTAAGGAGGCTTGTAGGCAGTACAATGCTCCATATTTAAATTCTAAGAGGAGCATTGCATGGCCTATAAGTCTCCTTATCCAGGCATGTCATTCTCCTTAACAATGTACGTAAAGTGACTCAGGTGACCACACCATTGAATATACTTATTATCTATTTCTTCTAGAACAGGTGAAACCATCATTGATCAAAAGGTGAAGGTGACTAAGGAGTTCATGGAAGTTTAGTTCAGTTATTAACTTTAAGTATCCAAATTCAATTATATTTCTGCACTTTTTGCAGTTTTGTAGACACAATCTGGACTGCAACACTTTTATCTTCTTGCCCGAAAGTTGTAAGGGGATATTTTCTTTTTTAAACAATTTTTTTTCAGTCTACATTATGTTTTGGGTGATTATTATCACTTCTTTTTATACCAAATTGCAGAATTTAATCACATTACAAAATGTGTCCTCATGAGTAATAGATATCAGGGCACCAGATAATATCAAATTGCACCTTAAAATTGGAATTTATTGTTAAATGTAAATGAAAAGATTTCATTTGCATAGCAATGACACAGAATGAGCGAGGAGGCAATATGAGATCAAGTACCAAATATTTATGCTGTTTAGATGGAAAATGAATATACCCTGGGAACCTGCACAATTAGAAAGGAACTTCAGATGTAGAGAAAGAAAGACTGTTCCGCATGTTATTAGGACTCCAGATCACATCCCACTTAGTGCATATTTAATGCATCCCATATGTGACATTTTATGGCCCAGCGCAAATGTAATTAACCTGTGAATTTAACAAGGTTCTAAGGGGCCGTTAAGTTATACAATTACTATTGACTTTTAGCCATCTTATAGATGCACTTCACTATGTAAAGAAGATACAAAAGACTTATCCATCTGCATTTCTAAGCATAAAGTCAATATGCTTCTGAAGTAAATGAAGTCCTTGAACAACCGGCAGTCTGAAACCTCTAAAATCTGAATGTAATTATCTTTGTTAAATAAAATCATTTGTTTAAAGTTTTGCTAAACAGAAACATAGAAAAAAGTCAAGGTAGTATGCATACAAAATAAAAAAGAAAAATATCTGGTCCTAAAATTAGGTAAATACTTAGATGTCCAATAACTCGTGGCAAATTACATCATGGCATTCGCTAGTAAACTAGGGCAAAATGCAGAAATAATAGGTAAAAAATTAACTGCACCCCATTATTCAATAGTTCTTAGAACCTCCGTAGCCGCAATAACTAATCATTTGCTTTATGACTTTACCAGTCTCATTTTGTTTTGGAGGAATTTTGGTTCATTCTTCTTTACAACGTTGGTGAACTTCGTTAAAGGCTGTGGGCAATTATTTATGCACAGCTCCCGTAAAGGGAATCTGTCAGCAGGTTTTTGCTTTATAATCTAAGAGCAGCATAATAAAGGGCACAAGAGCCTGATTACTGGGATGTGTCACTTATTAGGCTGTGTGTTGTGTCTATACAATCGGTGCTTTCTCAGCAGGAGATTATCACTACAGCACTGATTGGCAGCTTAATGACAATGTACAGTGTACACAGGAAGCTATAAGTCAGGGGTGTGTGTGTTGGAGGGGTTACACACAGTCCAAAAGTGTCATCTCTGCTGCATCTACATCAGACAAACAAGGAATCTATCAAAACTACACCAAGTAGCTCAGTAAGTGATACATCACTGTAATCAGGTTTTCTTGCCAAATATTATGCTGCTCTCAGGTTATATAGCAAAAACCTGTTGAAAGATTTCCTTTAAAGGGAACATGTCACCTTGTTTTTCAGCTGTAAGCTGCGGTCACTGCCTTTCGGGGCTTATTTACAGCATTCTGTAATGCTGTAGATAATCCCCCGATCTAACCTGAAAGATAAGAAAAACAAGTTTTATTATACTCACCGGGGGGGCGGTCCGGTCCGATGGGCATCGCAGGTCCAGGTCAGGCCCCTCCCATCTTCATGTGATGTCATCATCTTCCTTGCTTTGTGTCGTGGCTCCTGTGCATCTTCCTTGCTTTGTGTCGTGGCTCCTGTGCAGGCGTACTGATTTGCCCTGTTAAGGGCAGAGCCAAGTACTGCAGTGTGCAGGTGCTGGAAAAAGTCAGAGAGACCCAGCGCCTGCCTCTCAATGTCATATCTCCACAAGGACCTGCTAACTGCTACATCTTCATCTATTGCCAGGTGCTGCTGTATTCATTCTGTGGGCAGCGCTGATGATTGAAGAGACTTTAGAACCAGAAGCTTTGGTCATCGCAGGCTTTGTCCAGCCATTTAAGGACCTGTCACACTAAGCGATATCGCTAGCAATATCGCTATAACATCACTGGTTTTTGTGACGTTATAGCGATATTGCTAGCGATATCGCTATGTCTGATACTTACCTCCGACCGCTCCCCGCTGATTATCGCTGATCGCTCGAGAACATCCTGGACCATTTCTCGTCATCAGCTTCCTGCTGGGCTTCCTGTGGAGAGGCGAGCGACGAACGTGGACGTGGGCGGGAGGACGTCAGGATCGCCTAGTGTGACAGGTAAGTAGCGATCCCCGACCCCTGCGATGCCGCTGGTGAGATCTGCCTGTGTGGCAGCTCACTAACGACCACTTAGCGATGCACCAGCGATCCTGACCGCGTCATATCGCTGGTCGGGATCGCTGATACATCACTAAGTGTGACAGTACCTTTAGAGTAGGGTGGGTGGGACCTGCAGTGCTGTCTAGTCTGATAGTATGGATGTGTGTGCTGTCCAGCTGGAGTTACCAACTCTCTGCTCCAGCCAAGTGGAGAACACCACACCCTACTTAAGCTTTCAGCTTACTGCTAGAAGCTGCCAGATATAGTCCTATGCTTCTCTGGTTCAGTCATCTCTATTAACCCCTTAGTGACAGAGCCAATTTAGTACTTAATGACCAAGCCAATTTTTACAATTCTGACCACTGACACTTTATGAGGTTATAGCTCTGGAACATTAATGTATCCACTGATTCTGAGATTGTTTTTTCGTGACATATTGTACTTCATGATAGTGATAAAATTTCTTCGATATAACTTGCATTTATTTACGAAAAAAAAAGGAAATTTGGCAAACATTTTTAAAATTGTGCAAGTTTTAAACTTTAAATTTTTGTACCCTTAAATCAGAGAGATGTCACACAAAATACATAATAAAAAACATTTCCCACATGTCTACTTTAAAACAGCACAATTTTAGAAACATAATTTTTGAATTTGAAGTGAGTTTGGGAGGTCAATATAACAGAAAATAATCAAAAGGGATACCATTCTAAAAACTGCACCCCTCAAGGTTCACAAAACCACATTCAAGAGGTTTATTAACCCTTCAGGTGCATAACAAGAACTAAAGCAATGTGGAAGGAAAAAATGAACGTTTTTCACCAAAAATTTACTTTGTAACAATTTTTTTTTACTTTCATAAGGGAATCAGGAAAAAATGGACCACAAAATTTGTTTTGCAATTTCTCCTGACTACGTCGATACCCCATATGTGGGAGAAAGCTACTCTTTGGGCGCATGGCAGGGCTCAGAAGGGAGGGAGCACCATTTTACTTTTTGAACGCAAAATTGGCCGGAATCAATGGTGGGTGCCATGTCGCATTTGGAGACCCCCTGATAATAACTCCAACCTTAACCCCAACACATCCCTAACCCTAATCCCAACCCTAACCAAAACCCTAACTCTAACACACCCCCAAAGCTAATCCCAACACTAACTGTAATCCCAACCGTAACCACAACCATAACCCTAACCACAACCCCAACCCCTACAAAAACTTAACCCTAGCCCCAACCCTAACTCCAACCCTAACCCTAGCCCAAACCTAACTCCAACACAAACATAACCCCAACCCTAACCCTAACTATAACCCTAGCCAAACCCCAGCCCCAACCCTTACCCCAACCCTAACCCTAACACCAACCTTAACCCTAGCCACAACCATAACCCTAGGCCAACCCTAACCCTAGCCCAACCCTATCCTTAGCTCTAGCTCCAACCCTAACCCTAGCCCAACCCTAATGGAAAAATGGAAATAAATACATTTTTTTAAAATTTTATTATGTTTACCTAACTAAGGGGGTGATAAAGGGGGGTTTGATTTGCTATTTTTTTTTTAGTTTGATCTCTGTGATAGGGTTTAACACAGTGATCAAAATGAACCAATATGAAAAATATCCTATTGTAGCCTGGTGCCGGCTGGCAGATCTATGCATGTGCATTGTGCATGCGCCCACCATTTTCTTCCTGGAAGAAGACGCCGACGGCAGGGGGACAAGACCGGGGAATGCAGGAAAGTCCAGTGACATAGGAGGTACTGCGAGGGCTTGGGGGTCCCCATTTCTTTCTTACACTCCTTACACTCATGTAGTGTTATTTTTCATGGCTATAATTCAGATATTGGTGGAATTGTCACACAAGTGACAATCCTCGTTTGCCCTGAGTCTTGCCACAGCCAGTCTTGCTGGAAAGATGAGAGGGAGCTGTAGCCAGTCAGGTACCTTAAGTGTAATGTTCTATCATATTAAATCTTGTCCATTCACATGAATACATGCCACATAATGCAAAAGATAGCTTGATTCCACCAGAATCTAAGTTACTCCTACAAAACAGCTCTCCACGTTGACTCGTAAATGGGTTTCCAAATGGGCTTCCAATCATCTGTGTGAATGATTTTAAAGCAGAAAACTGACTGACCCATAAAATTTAATGGAATCATTCATACATCTGTTTCTTTGATGGGTCCATTTGTCCTTTCTTTTAAACTCAGTGCATTTATTGTTTTCAACTGTTTTTTCAGATCAGACTCTGTCAGTGAAGTACTGAATATGGCTAGCCATCAAAAGTGGATAAAAAATGATTTTAACAGATCCATTACTAAGTTGCACGGGATAATATCGCGCAGCTCCATTTCTTTTCGGGCGCTTCCTGCTGGGCTTCCGGCTGGGCTTCCTGCTGGCACCGACGAGTGAAGCGTGGACGCGGACGGGAGGACGCCAGGATCGCTGCATGTGAAGGATAAGTAACGACCGCTGTATCGCTGCTGCATCGCTGTGAGATCTGCCTGTTTGGCAGCTCACTAGCGACCATTTAGCGATGCACCAGCGATCCTGACCAGGTCGTATCATGGTCGGGATCGCTGGTGCATCGCTAAATGTAAAGCGGCCTTTATATGGCTTATAGGCATAGACAACCATACATTAATAAGAACCCCTTTAAGGCAGAAATTAAATTAATTAATAATGGAAGATACCTGCTGGGAGAATTAGAAATACAACATCTAAGACCCCGATTCATCACTTGTATTTTTTTAAGAAACTTTTCCTTTTCACTCTTGTGGTATTCAATCATGCTTATCAAAATTCATCAAAATGGCACACACCGCTGATGAATTTGGTGCAAAATCCAAAAATGGGATACTTTTACTTTCCTTAACTATCTTTGCGACATTTTTGAACAAAAATATCACATATTTTTTAAAATGTCACAAAAAAATAGGCAAATTGCCTCTTCAGAGAGGAAGAGGACTTGAACTCTATAGCGCCACCTGTTAGTAGTAGCGATCCTACAAGTCACAATCAACCCTTTAATGAGTCTTGTAATATGACTTAGGATAAAAGCCAAATCAGAATTTCAATTTGCAGACACAGTGTTTCGGGCTATTGGCCCTCATCAGTGCAAAGTATGAGAACTGATTTGGTTAGGTGAGAGGCTCTGGACTGAGGTCTAAGGGGTAAGGTTTCTCCTTGTGGAGAGTGACATACCAGCTCTGGCTTGTCAAGGTAAGGAGGCTTATTCGCTGTGCAATGCTCCTCTGGGAAAATAATATGCAAATTGTTGCTTGACGCGTATAAAATTTTGCTCCTTTTTAAAAAATTTGCAAATAAAGAATCAGCTAAAAGCATCTGGAAAGCTAAACTGGGCCCAAAGTACACAAACAAACAAAAGCAACAGATGGGCACATATATAAAATATAAAAAATAGACTTCAAAAAAGGCACAAATAGAATAATGAGAAACAAAAAAGGTGCAAAAGACACAAAACAGGACAAAAAAACAGACACATAGGCAAAGATGAATAGGATCTAAATGCTTTCAGTGACAGATCAACAATTTTAAGGAATATAGATATTAAAAATGGTTATTGGCGAGTAAGATCACCAAATTTTATCCCCACTGAACTATATTGTGAACTTCGTTGAAATGTCATGATTAATTACTGATTAAATAAAGCTTATTATTGTACATCTTGCATTAACTACTATTTACTACTGTTTAATAGTGCATGAGTTTCTGTCTCCAGCAATAGTGTTATATTGCCAGTAAAGTACTGTTAAAATTTTTTTAAAAAAAACAAAGTTCCTGTTCACTGGTGTGTGTAGCTGCAGCACAGTTTTATTTTCACTTTGCAAGCTGACAGAAAAGATGCTAAGTTCCTAATCTATAGAAACACCAGCTGTACGCAGTGTTATCTTTGTTTCTGTATAAATATATATATTGATTGTTTAATGTCTGGACAGCACAGAGATTAATCCAACAGGTTATAGGCCCAGAAAACCAAAGACCCGGAGGACTGTCCACATAGAACCACAGTATACTAAGAAGCAAAGAAGGCAGCCAGCAGCAATCCTGTGAAGTTCCCAGTGCCAAATCTGACTAACAAGAACTACAAATTCTAGAAATTCAAGGTAAATACTGGTGATAAGAGAAGAGTCCAGACCTGACCCACTACCAGAAGACTGGGCAGAGAATGATTACAAAGCCCAAAGCACTACGTCCCTCAGTATAGATGATGATCAGATTGCGCATGTATGTAAATGTGAAACTTCAAAGGAAATGTATAAACAGCTGCAGAAAGTGCATGAAAGGATAAATCTCAACAATAAGCTCTATTTAATGAGAAAACTATATCATTCTAAAGCTATGTAAAGGAAAGATATGCAGGATTGCTTTAGGCTACTTTCACACTTCAGGTTTTTGGCGTCAGGCGCGATCCGGCGTCGTGCCGGAACGCCGGATCCGGCAAATGTTTAGTAAAACCGGATGTGACGGATCCGGTTTTCTGCCGGATCCGTCTTGTTCTTGACAGACAAAACCGGATGCGTCTCATCCGGTTCATCCGTTTTTCTATCCGTTTTTCGACGGATTACGCCGGATCCGGTTTTTAAAATTGACCCTTGTGGCCTTCCGAACGGGATTGGCTACTGGAAAACTATATATAGCGTGTTCCTACAGCCCTTCTTTGACAGGTTGTAGAGGAGAAAGTGCAGGTTGGAGAGAAGAGCAAGTTACTGGCGAAGATGGATGTTGTCATTGGAAATATTTTGAAGAATTTGGCGGATTTTATAGCGGAGGCGAATCGTTTGAGGGTGATTGTTCTGGAGAAGGAGAGAGCGAGACAGCAGCGCATCAGGCATCGTAGACGACGTTTGTGGATCCACCCCATCACAGCCAAGAGAATGACGCGTGGGGTCTATTCTACACTCTGCATGGACCTTCGACGAAACCCGGATAAATTTTTTGGATATGTTAGGATGAAAATGGAGAATTTTGATTACTTGGTGGAGCGCATTGCACACCTCATAAGAAAAGCGGACACCTATTGCCGCTTCTCTGTTTCACCCGCAGAGCGTCTGATGGTGACTTTAAGGTAAGCCACATTTATTGGATGTGATCGCATCAGAGCACACTTTCACTGCAATCTTGTTGGTGGTAGTTTGTATCTCCAAGTGTTATAGCTCAGTTTTGGTATGTAATGCTGTGATTTAAAACTAATTTATTGTTTTTTAATTCCCCACAGATTTCTTGCAACTGGAGAATCCCTTTCGTCACTGCATTTCCAGTACAGACTCGGGATTTCCACCATATATGGAATAGTGAAGTACACATGCCGTGCAGTGTGGGACTCCTTAGCTGAAGAGTTTTTACCAGAGCCCACAACAGAGAGGTGGATTGAAATTGCTGACAAGTTTCAACAGATATGTCAGTTTCCCAACTGCTTGGGCGCTGTGGACGGGAAACATATCCACATTGTAAAGCCAGCTGGATCGGGATCGTAATATTTCAATTACAAGAAATATTTTTCAATTGTCCTCATGGCCATCGCTGACGCGGAATACAAATTTATTGCGGTTGATATTGGGGCCTATGGCCGCTCCAATGACTCTCAAGTTTTCAAACTGTCTGCCATGGGGCGTAAACTGTATGGAAACACCTTCCAGTTCCCACCACCTAGACCGCTGCCGCAAACATCTGGTCCACCTATGCCATTTGTCTGTGTAGGGGATGAAGCCTTCCAGCTGTCAGAACACCTTTTGAAACCGTACTCTAGCAGAGGATTGACAAGACCAAAACGCATTTTTAATTACCGCCTCACAAGAGCAAGAAGAATGGTTGAATGTACCTTTGGTATTCTGACAGCCAAATGGCGGGTCCTATTGACTGCGATCAACCTCAAGACAGAAACTGTGGGCGAGGTGATCAAAGCGTGCGTGGTACTCCACAATTTTGTTATCTGCAAGGAACCGATTTCCATTGAGGACACCTCTGAAGAAACCACCTTGCAAGATTACCATGACATTACCACTAGAAGTTCTGTGACGGTTTCAGTAATGAGGGACAATTTTGCACTATACTTTATGTCACCTCAAGGCAGAGTACACTGGCAGGATGAAAGAGTGTGAAAGATTTGTGCCCAACCAAACTTGTGTACCTTCTGTACCAACAGTATATACCTTTGCCAACCAAAGTTGGCTATCTTGTCATGGTCTCTATTTTTAGCTTTATGCCACAGGTGTGTACCTGGTTGTGTTTTATGCAAAGTATTTCACCTTTTAACAAAAGTTGTGTACATTGTTATGAAATCACCAACAATAAACACAACTTTTTAGGTGAAATACTTTGCTTCAAACACAACCAGGAACACAACTGTGGCAAAAAGCTAAAATTTACCCACAGTTATATACCTAGTTTTGAATACCATTTCACCTTTTAAATACCCTGTATTTAACCTTTTTCGCCGCAGAAAGAAATGACAGACAACCAGTGTAAAATAATTTAACTTTTATTGAAAAATGTTTTTTTTAGTAAACTTTTTTAAAATTTTAATAAACTTGTTTAATAAAGCTTTGAAACCATAAAACTGGTCATTTTTATTTAAATACACACATTATAAATCTGTGTAGTGTGTGGTGGAAATACTGCTGGAGGGGCTGCGGGACACTTCGACACTGGGAGTGTGGAGAGAGGACTGGGATCGTGGTGGGGAAGGAACAGTTAGAGGTGAAGGTGTGGAAAAAACTACAGAATGGGTGGACATGTGGGAAGCAGAAGAGGTGGTGGGTGGTGGAGTGGAGGGTTGGGCAGGGACTGTAGGAGCAGATGATGTTGATGGCAAGTTGTATGGGGAAGGAGTTTGGTACGGGGCAGGTTGCTGGAAGTGGGGAGATGTCTGGTACGGGGCAGGTTGCTGGAAGTGGGGAGATGTCTGGTACGGGGCAGGTTGCTGGAAGTGGGGAGATGTCTGGTACGGGGCAGGTTGCTGGAAGTGGGGAGATGTCTGGTACTGGGGAGGTTGCTGGTACTGGGGAGTTTGCAGGTACTGGGGAGGTTGCTGGTACTGGGGAGGTTGCTGGTACTGGGGAGGTTGCTGGTACTGGGGAGGTTGCTGGTGCTGGGGAGGTTGCTGGTGCTGGGGAGGTGGATGGTGCTGGGGAGGTGGATGGTGCTGGGGAGGTGGATGGTATGTAATAGGAGGGGGAGGATGGAAAGTGGCTGGAGGGGGTGTAGATGTAATAGGAGGGGGAGGATGGAAAGTGGCTGGAGGGGGTGTAGATGTAATAGGAGGGGGAGGATGGAAAGTGGCTGTAGGGGGTGCAGGTGGAGGAACTACTGCGGTGGGAGGAGGAGGTTGGGAGGTAACTTGCTGGAGAGCAGCGTGGCATGAATGCATTACATGAATCTGCTGGGCAGGAGAGAGCATTTCCATGCGCTCCACAACAGACCTGAAAAAGGTGTGGTTTGGCGAAGATCTTGCTTCTGAATGCATGGTTTGCAGAAGTGTCTTCACCTCCAGAATGCTGGAGTTGATCTGCTGATAGCCTGCGGAGATTTGCTCTGACAAGACTTTTAGACAGTTCTGGAAAGATGCATTCAGATGCAAGAACTCTGGCGCATAAGTCTTTTCCTGACCCCTCTGCCGCTGCCGCCCAGTACCCGCAGGTGTACTAGAGGTGGCAGGGGCAGAAGGGTGGGGTAAAGGAAAGCGATCTCCTCACCAGCAGCTTCATGTAATGTAGGCGGCCACGATGCTCCTGTGCTGGTGGATGGGACAGATGGGTCGAATGTGTGGGAAGGCTGGGAAGGTGCAGATGTACCGGGGCGGTCGAAGTGTCCCTCGGTGCCGGTCTCCTCAGGGATCGCCTCAGAAGGGTCCAATCGTGCAGGCTCCCGAGTGCTGCTCACCGTGCTGTGGAATAAAGAGAAAAAAAAACAATTAAAATAGTGACATGGTATGGCCCTGGCTGAAAAAAAAAAGTTACATCTAAACATTTTTTTGTCACATGTGGTGTGTAATATTTACCTTCTGGTGAGCATTGTCTCCCGGAGGAACGACAGGGCTCGTGCGTACTTGTACTTGCTCCTGCGTCCTCCAGATCCACTCGGGGCCCGCATCTCTTTATTGAACTCCTTCTTGAAACGATCCCTCACAGACCGCCACCGCTTCACAATTCTCTCCCCTGAAACGAGAAAGGACAAAGTGGTTAGTATACAACATCAGTGTTTCCCAAACTCTAGTCCTCATGGTCCCCAGGGGTCATGTTTTCAGGATTTCCAAAGTAAATAGAAATCCTGAACACATGATCCGTGGGGACCACGAGGACTGGAGTTCGGGAAACACTGGTTTAAATCAAGCAACCGGTACTGTATATACTTACGCTCTTTAATCTGGGCCCGAGCTTCGAGGTCCTCCCAGCGGTCCACAAGGAGCGAACAGATTTCCTCCCAGAGTCGTCGGGTAACGATCAGGTCAGCGTGGCGTCGGTCAGCCATATTCCAGAGCGGCTCCCTTTCTCTGACGAGATCGATGAGGCGGTCCACATCAATCCCTCCATCCTCACCGTCAGAGTCGGGAGCACGCTGTGAAGGCTGTTAAAGAAAAAGACAAAAATAACATAATTAGCCTCCACAAAAGAAATGAAATAAAAAGTGCAAAAAAAACAAAGCAAAAATATTTATACTTACACGCTGGTGACCGCCGCGTTGCTGTCGCCGACGACCCTGGGAGGCACTGCGAGGACCTCTTGGCCGAGCACCAGATTGGGAAGACTAGAGAAGAAAACAAAAAATGTTATGTCTTTGGATGTAGGCATTTGTTTGCTGTGTGTGGTCTGCAGAACATTGTTTTCTATGTGTTGTGTGTAGTGTGATGTTGTGTTTCTGCGTTTGATGCAAAAAACTTACCAATTGTGAGCCCACTCCAAGTGTCTGTCCACCCCTTCCTTCTTCTTCTGGGAGCTCCTCTTCATCTTGTGATTCCTGTTTTGAAATAAAAGGCAATGAATACACATATATTACAGAGATGATGGATTTTGGAAATAAAAACTTACTGTCAAGCGCTGACGATGCGAGGGAGGGCTCCCAAAAGATGTGCTGTCTTCCTCATGGCCAGACTCCATGGCTGTGGGTGGTGTTTCTGCTGCTGCCATTGCTACTGCTGCTGCTGCTGCATCTATTGGGTGGCTGTTGAATAAAGAGAAACAAAGGGCCAATGAATATCTTGATATTCCATAGCCCTAGTTTGGAGGAATGGGGGATTTGATAATTACCATCTCTCATCTGCTGCTGGACTCCCCTCCCGTTGTTCAGCATGCTGCTCCATTTGGGGTGGTGCTGATGGTGCTGCTGCTGCAGATGTCTGCTGCCTTCTCCTGCTCCAGGTTCTTGGCTTGGGTGGCATGTTGGGTGTGGCTGAGGGTCCCATTGTCTTGCTTTTATATATGTCCTGTGGGCAGAGCTACTGAGCATGCTCAGACCAAAGAAACCGGATCCGGCCGCCAGATCCGGCTGTCGCCGGATCCGGTGCATTGCGGCCCTCATAGGCTTTCATTGTATGAAAAAGCCGGACACGCCGGATCCGGCGTGTCCGGCTTTTTCGACGGATACAAAAAACGTTACAGTCTCCGTTTTTTCCAGACGCCGGATCGCGTCACATTGCCGGATCCGGCGAAAATCGGATGAAAAGCATGGCCATCCGGCTCGATCCGGCTCTAATGCAAGTCAATGGGGGGGAAACCGGATCCGGCATTGCATTTCAACGGATCCGGTTTTAGTCAAAAGCGCCGGATCGCGCCTGAAGCCGAAAACCTGATGTGTGAAAGAGGCCTAAGAAATACTCTAGAACCTGTGGAGCGCCTGCAGGGCTTTGGGGTAGATCTAAGGGATTTCCATGCTGCTGCTCTACTACAAAGCAGTCTATCATAAAGCTATGACACACTTGGAACTGCACTCGATGCAGGCAGATTATGAGCTTACATTAGAGTATGTCAGAGTAAAGATTGTAGATGAATATAAGCAAAAGACTAAAAGTGTAAAAAGCAGTGGGGTATCCAAAGCAGAACCTGCTTTAAAAAACCAAGATCTAACCAAAAATAAAAGTCATTGGAAGGAAACACTTGAGTGTTTTGTCTGCAAGAAATCAGGGCACCTAAAGGGTGACTGCAAACTCTGGAAACCTAAAATGGAAATGGAAAAGCAAAATAATCATCAAATGGTTAAAATTGCCATTACTGACGAACATGACACCAAGTACTGAAGTTGCTCTTACTGTTAATGCAAGCATGATCTTAAAAGAAGGTCACACACTAAAAGAAGGAAAAATCAAAGATGAGTTATACCAGCTAAAAATGCAAGGAAAATGTATACAATGCTAAATATGTACAGCACAAGAATTGCATCCATTAGGGATGAGCTGACGTGCTCGGTGATACTCAACTATCACTTGAGTATTTGGGTGCTCGGATATGCTTGGCACTCAACGAGCATTGACTGATGCTCAGATTTTAAGCTCAAATCTTCGTCCTGCATCCTGCATGTTTGGACTTGTTACATAGACAGTAATCATGTGGGGATTGCCTGTCAGTCACTGTAATGCCATAGCGATCTTGGTAGTGGCGTTACAGTGATTGGCTGGCTGTATTACCTCATCATGAAAGGCTCACTGATGCCATTGCATGGCTCAGGGAAGTTCTGATTGGAAGGAGAGCGCAGGTATTCAGGCCTGTGTGTACACAGTTTAATTAATCAGTGTCCTCCACTGTTGATATTGGTGCTGATGCTGAACCATAATACTAACAGTCCTTAAGAGCTAAAGTTGTGCTTTGCTGTTTGTATCAGGTACATTCTGCATTTAGCCTAGGGACAGTTGCAGGGACAAGGAGAGTGGAAGAATACAGCGTCTAGGCAGGGTTTACGGCTTTGCAGTCCTTTGCTAAATATACAGCTGTTGCACGTGACCACATTCTTTTTTGGGGGGTGAAAAAATTGACTATAAAGTCATCAATAGAGTATTACATGATTTGTGTAACATAATGGATAATATAGTCACTGATCCAACCTGAGAACCTGGCATGTAAAAAGAGGCCAGCAGCACTGAGGGTGAGGGATCAGCAGCACCAAAACAGGCGAGAAGAGTCACTATGTCAACAGCCGCCACTTTTTCTCCCGAAGTGGCATCCCCGCCTTGTACCAGCACGTGTCCATGAACATCAACCATGCTGTTACCAATGCAGTTGCTGGTATTGTACACTTAAAGACCGACATATTGACAAGCGTTTATGGCCATGGACACTTCATTTTCCTGACGGCAAACTGGGTGAACACTGTGGAGGCCAGGGCCGAATTCCACCCTTGAATGGCACATGTGCTACTAATGCCGAGTATTGCTGGCCCTACTTCGATCAGGGTTTCCTCCACCTCCTACTTCAGTTCCTGCACCCCCACCTGCTCCTCCTCATCCTCCATCTCCGATATAGCTCAGATCACATTGTCCACATCAGCCAAAAGCAGGAAATTGTGCAGCACTGCCTCAGGAAAGTGGCAACAAGCTCTGATGACCCAAATTTGCCTTGGAGGCAAACAGTACATCCTGGCAAGGTTATGGAAAGGAATAGCAGACCAGACAAATGTGGAGCTCTCGCCACTGAATCTCCAACCAGGCATGGCCATGTGTGATAATGACCATGTTCTGGTGGCAGCTGTGAAACTTGGCAAGCTATCTTTAACCACTGAAGAAGCAACAGAAAAATCAAGTGAACTGAAGTCAGGAGATTGTTGAGATCATACCAGCTAAGCGTCCACCGTACTTTGTCAAAACTACTTGTCCATGAAAAACTGAAGTAGATTAATGTTGCAAATGAGGAAATTAAGTCCTTTCATTAACTTCAAACTTGTAAACTCACCAAACTACCACAAAGCAAGAAAGCAATCAAATGTACATTTTTTTTTATGCCAAATATTGCTCTGAAGGCAAGGTTCACAGATTTAAAGCAAGATTAGTTTCAAAAGATGTTCTCAGAAATAGAAATATGTTGAAGATTATGATGACTCATTTTCTCCAGTTGCTAAGCAGACCATATTCAAGACTCTAATTGGTATAGCTGCTGTACAAAACAAGTTTGCCAGACATTTGGACATCAAAACTGGCTTTTAAATTTGTGACATTGAAGAGGACTTGTACATGACTCAAGTTTCGGGTTATATCAAAGAAGGTGAAAATAATTTTGTTTGCAAACTACAAACATCTCTATGGTCTGAAGTAATTGACAAGAGCATGGAACACAAACATGAACAAAGTCTTGTTAGAAGAAGGATTTAAAAGGATTTAAAAGAGATCAAGCAGATCCATGTTTATACACAAAATGTACAGCCTGAACGTATGTAGGACAATATATGTGGACGATGTGATTATGGTTCATCAAGAGAAAACAGAAATTGAAAAGATGACTAAGTTTTGGAATCCGCAATTTGAAGCAAAAGACCTTGGAGATGTGACATATAATCCAGGGATCCAAGTCCAAAGAGAAGAAGATGGAAGCTTTCTTCTAAAGTAAAGTGCAAAAATCAACTCGATTCTGAATCAGATTGGAATGTCAGAAGCAAAAAGTATATCAACCCCAGTGGAACAATCCTGCTTAATGTTGGAAGGAGAAGATGATCTCTTACCTAACAATGAGAGCTACAGACAGGCAGAGGGGGGCACTTTTAACCCTTTTACCCCCAAGGGTGGTTTGCAAGTTAATGACCAGGCTAATATTTACAATTCTGACCACTGGCCTTTTGTGTGGTAATAACTCTGGAATGCTTCTATGGATCCTGGTGATTCTGACACTGAAATTTGGCAAAAATGTAGCAATTGTCCAACATTGAATTTTCATGCCCTTAAATCACAGAGATATGTCACACAAAATACTTAATAAGTAACATTTCCCACATGTTTACTTTACATCAACACAATTTTGTAACCAAAATTTTTTTGGGTTAGGAAGCTATAAGCGTTAAAAGTTGACCAGCAATTTCTCATTTTTACAACAAAATTTACAAAACCATTTTTTTAGGGACCACTTCACATTTGAAGACGCTTGGAGGGGTCTATATGATAGAAAATACCCAAAAGTGACACCATTCTAAAAACTGCATCCCTGAAGGTGCTCAAAACCACATTCAAAATATTTATTAACCCTTCAGGTGCTTCACAGGAATTTTTGGAATGTTAAAAAAATGAACATTTAACTTTTTTCACAAAAAATTTACTTCAGATCCAATTTGTTTTATTTCAACAAGGGTAACAGGAGAAATTGGACCCCCAAAGTTTTCTATAATTTGTCTTGAGTATGCTGATACCCCATATATGCAGGTAAACCACAGTTTGTGCGCATGGCAGAGCTCAGAAGGGAAGGAGCGCCGTTTGACTTTTCAATGCAATATTGGCTGGAATTGAGATCGGACGCCATGTCACGTTTGGAGAGCCCCTGATGTGCCTCAACAGTTGAAACCCCCCACACGTGACACCATTTTGGAAAGTAAACCCCCTAAGTACCTTATCTAGATGTTTGGTGAGCACTTTGAACCCCAAGTGCTTCACAGAAGTTTGTAATATAAAGCCATAAAAAAAATCATATTTTTTTCACAAAAATGATCTTTTTGGGCCCAATTTTTTTCCCCAAGGGTAACAGGAGAAGTTGGACCCCAAAAGTTGTTGTGCAATTTGTCCTGAATATGCTGATACCCTATATGTGGGGGTAAACCACTGTTTGGGCACATGGCAGAGCTCAGAAGGGAAGGAGCGCCGTTTGATGTTTCAAGGCAAAATTGGCTGGAATTGAGATCAGATGCCATGTCACATTTGGAGAACCCCTGATGTGCCTAAACAGTGGAAACCCCCCAATTCTAACTCCAACTCTAACCCCAAAACACCCCTAACCCTAACCCTAACACACCCCTAACCCTAGACCCAACTGTTATGAATGGGAAACCGAGGAGGAAAAACAAGACAACAAACTAAGTCTCAGAAAACCAGAGAAGTTGGTAACTATGCAGATTGCAGATCCCTGATCTTAACCGCACAACTAGATGCAGTTGTGGAGCATTCCTACGTTGGTCCTAGACGCCTCATCACAACTGGAGAACTACATAAGCCTAAAGCAGGAAAAGAGGAAAACTAACTGCCCCAGAGCAGACCCTAAAGGAAAGACAGCCCCCCACATGTATTGACGGTGAAACAAGATGAAAGTACAAACAAAGGCAGGAAAATAGGCTGAGCAAACGATGGGGCCCGGCTAACTAAAAAGGACAGAAAAGGAAAGACACTGTCTGCAATCTGCCAAAAACAACCTACAAAAATATTGTCCAACACTTCTGATAGCAAAATTAACCCTGAAGTCACTAGACTTCTAAACCTATAACAGCACTCTGAAATATTCTGAGACAGAGCAAAAAGAGGCCAATCTAATAAGGGACAAAAAGCAGATTGGCAAATACTGATTAATAGGAGTGTAATTTCAGCATAGCCCCAGCAGGGGCAGGCTGATTACACAACAAACTGAATTGACCAACAAGCGCAAGTGTGAACATTAGCAAAAAACAAACTTAACTTGAGAAGACTGGAAGAGAGCTGAAGTCCAGGACCTGAGAAGCAGACTGAATCACCAGCACCCGGATAGGGCGTCGGCTGTCTTATATCCAGTCTGATACTCCAGAGATCCAATCGTTATCTTCCTCATCAGGTGGCAGATCACTACCACTCAAACCAACCGCACTACCTCCTGTCACCACCAGATGGAGAACGGAAGGGGAACTCTCAACTGGTGGAGCAGAAAATGAGTTCATGACACCCAACCCTAACCCAAACTTTAGCCCCAACCCTAACCTTAACTATAGTCCCAACCCTAACCCTAATGGGAAAATGGAAATAAATACTTTTTTTATTTTATTTTTCCCTAAGGGGTTGATATAGGGGGGTTTGATTTACTATTTATGGAGGGTTTTCATGTTTGGCAGCTGTCACACACAAAAAGATGCTTTTTATTGCAAAAATAGTTTTTACATTACCACATTTTGAGAGCTGTACTTTTTCCATATTTTTGCCCACAGAGTCATGTGAGATCGAGTTTTTTTGTGGGATGAGCTGACGCTTTCATTGGTGCCATTTTTGGGCACATGACTTTTTTTATCGCTTTTTATTCCGATTTTTGTGAGGCAGAATGAACAAAAAACAGAAA
This sequence comes from Dendrobates tinctorius, assembly GCF_039654945.1. Classification (NCBI taxonomy): domain Eukaryota; kingdom Metazoa; phylum Chordata; class Amphibia; order Anura; family Dendrobatidae; genus Dendrobates; species Dendrobates tinctorius. The sequence continues at coordinate 1,228,209 of NW_027361717.1, forward strand.
TTCATAAATTTCTTTTTTGGGGGGGTGCTTATATAGCGGTTTTATTATTTGGATCAATACGATGACAGCGATACCTCATTTATATCTTTTTTTATGTTTTGGAGCTTTTATGCAATGAAAACTTTATATAAAAAATAATTATTTTTGCATCACTTTATTCTGAGAGCTAAAACTTTTTTTATTTTTCCGGTGATGTAGCTATATCGTGGCTTATTTTTTGCTGGACAAGATGACGTTTTCAGCGGTGCCACGTGCATTTATAGCCGTCTTTTTGATTGTGTGTTATTCCACTTTTTGTTCAGCAGCATGACGATAAAGCATTGTTTTTTTGCCTTTTTTAATGTTGTTCACTAAAGGGGTTAACTAGTGGGACAGTTTTATAGGTTGGGTCATTACGGACGCGGCAATAATAAATATGTGTTCTTTTATTGTTTAGATTTTTTTATTTAAATATTTATTTGCTGATGGAATAAATATTTATTTTTTATTATTATTTTTTAAAAATATTTTTACAATTATTTAAACATTTTTTCTTCATTTAATTCTTACTTTTACACTCAGTGAAAGTCTCAGTATGGGACACTCATTTTGTGCAGGCTGATCGCTTCCATAGCTTGGCAGCGATCGAGACCCCGCGTCATGACACGTGGTCTCCGATCCAAAGGCAGAGGGGCTGTCAGCCTCTCTGCCTGCTCCGGAATGCTGCAATCATGTTTGATTGTAGTGTTCTGGGGGTCAAAGTGCCGGGAGCGGTCTGTGACCGCTCCTGGCACTTAGTGCCTGGTGTCAGCTGTGAGAATCAGCTGACATCCTGCCGCGATCAGCTGCGCTCCCCCGCATTAAGTCCCAGGGCACATGGACGGTATAGTGCATCAAATGTCACAAACCGGCTATATATAGCAACTAGGACTTGACCAGATATCTCCGCAACAATTGGAATTTTCTGCAGATACAGTATGTGGAAAACTGTGCCAAAAAGACTGTAATGCCTTTAATACCTCTTCAACACTTTCAATTCTCTACTCCATCCCACAGCACCTTCTCCCCCTCCTCTCATTTCTGCTGAAGACTTTGCCTCCTTCTTTAAGCAGAAGATTGACAAGATCAGACAAAACTTTGGCCCACAGCCCCCAATGCCCCTCTTAGCCTCTCAGTCCTATTCTGCAAAAGCCAGCTTCTCCACCATGACAGAAGATCAGCTCTCCACCCTTCTGTCAAGATCACACCTCACCACTTGTGCCCTCGACCCACTCCTGTCTCACCTCATCCCTTACCTGGCCACAGTCTTCATCCCATCTCTAACACACCTCTTCAACCTTTCACTTACAAATGGTGTCTTTCCCTCATCCTTCAAACATGCCTCAATCACACCCATCCTCAAAAAGCGCTCCCTTGATCCATCCTCTGTGTCTAACTATCGTCCGATATCTCTTCTCCCTTACGCCTCAAAACTACTGGAACAGCATGTATATCTTGAACTGTCCTCCCACCTCTCCTCCTGTTCCCTCTTTGACCGGTTACAATCTGGCTTCCGACTGCTTCACTCAACTGAAACTACCCTAACTAAAGTCACTAACGACTTCCTAATTGCCAAGAGCAAGCGACACTACTCTGTCCTCCTTCTCCTGGACCTGTCCTCTGCCTTCGACATTGTAGACTATTCCCTCCTGCTACAGACTCTCTCATCTCTTGGCATCACAGACTTGGCCCTATCCTGGATCTCATCATACCTAACAGACCGAACATTTAGTGTCTCCCTCTCACACACCACCTCCTCACCTCGCCCCCTGTCTGTTGATGTTCCTCAAGGCTCTGTCCTAGGACCCCTACTATTCTCCATCTACACCTTTGGCTTGGGACAGCTCATAGAATCCTACGGTTAGCAGTATCACCTCTATGCCGATCTATCTGGACCCAACCTCGCCTCCTTACTGACTGAAATCCCACAATGTCTGTCTGCTATCTCAGCCTTCTTCTCTGCTCGCTTTCTCAAACTGGACAAAACAGAATTCATCATCTTTCCCCCATCTCACTCTACCCCTCCACCAGACCTATCCATCAATGTCAATGGCTGCTTTCTTTCCCCAGTCCCACACGCTTGGTGCCTTGGGGTGATCCTCGACTCTGCGCTCTCTTTCAAACCACATATCCAAGCCCTCGCCTCCTCCTGCCACCTCAAACTCAAAAATATTTCCTGAATCCGCTCCTTCCTCAACCACGAAACCACAAAAACATTACTGCATGCTCTTATCTCCCGCCTCGACTACTGCAACCTCCTACTCTCTGGCCTCCCCTCTAGCTCTCTGGCTCCGCTCCAGTCCATCCTACACTCTGCTGCCCGACTAGTCCACCTGTCTCCCTGCTATTCTCCAGCCTCCCCCCTATGCCAGGCCCTTCACTGGCTTCCTATTGCCCAGAGGCTCCAATTCAAAACCCTAACCATGACATACAAAGCCATCCACAACCTGTCTCTTCCATACATCTGTGACATGGTCTCTAGGTACCTACCCGCATGCAACCTTCAATCATCTCAAGATCTCCTTCTCTACTCCCCCCTTATCTCTTCTTCCCACATCCGCATACAAGACTTCTCCCGTGCTTCCCCCCATACTCTGGAACTCTCTGCCGCAACACATCAGACTCTCACCATTAACGGAAACCTTCAAGAAGAACCTGAAGACCCACCTGTTCCGACAAGCCTATAGCCTGCAATGATCCTCGGTCTACTGAACCACCACACAACCTGCTCTACCCTCTCCTACTGTATCCTCACCCATCCCTGTAGACTGTGAGCCCTCGCGGGCAGGGTCCTCTCTCCTTATGTACTTGTGTGTCCCTTGTCTTACACATGTTTATTATACTTGTCTATATTTCCCCTTTTCACATGAAAAGCGCCATGGAATAAATGGCACTATATAAATGCATAATAATAATAGAGTTTGTCGATATTTTAAAGAGACACAAGACATAAATTATGGATATCTGCAACAGGAGATCTAAATCTCACAGACTGTGGATGCAAACTTTGCAGATGACTTCATTGATCGCAAATCGACAAGCGGCTATTTTGTTAAAGCTTGGAGAAAGTAAAATTTCTTGGTTTAGGAGAAAACAGGTATGTGTAGCCTTGTCATCTGCAGACACAAAGCATGTGTCTGCAGCCGATGCAAGATATTAGGGCTGACTGTGATTTATGAAGAAAACCAAGGATGCATTAAACTTGCATGCAGTGAGAAGATCAATATGAGAACCAAACATATTGATGTTAAACATCAACACCTGTGTGATTTGATAGAACATGGCATAATTGAGTTTGTTTACTGTGAGACTGAATAAATGATAGCTGATGTTATGACTAGGGATGGGCAAGCCCGAACAGTAAAGTTTGGGGTCCGTGACCAAACACCTACTGTCCAGGAATGGATCACGAACCTCAGACTTCTCCTGGAAGTCCGTGTTACTGATCGGATTTGGCACCTCTAAAATCAGGTTTTTTCCACTCTGTCATCTGCATGACATCACGAGAAAAAACGGTGGCTCTGATCAAAGAGCAAGCAGCTGTGAATTGGGGTAAAAGTTTACCTCCCATCCCAGAGGTGTCAGCTGATGTGACTACTACTCCAATCCAACTGACCTGTTCACTTTTGTGCATGTCACATGTGTTTTTAATCTATTCGTTTCTTGCTTATGCAAGGTTTGGGAGATTCCAGCCCCTCTCTTGTGTGAAATGCACATAAACAGCCGTCTTGCACAGCGTGCCCACATCAGGAAGCACCTTTCTGAATCCTGCTCATATACAGTAGGTACTTTTCACATGATCAGGTTATAAATACATTAGATAGGACTGCTCCGAGATGGGTATATCGTGACGTTGGTGGAATGGCTTAGTACACATTTTTTTGCAAAAAATGTATCAACTAAATACCCTGTTTTTGTTATCATTTTTTACTAGCACTTGCTGTCTACTTTTATATATTTTTTACAACAGAATATTTTTGCACGTTTGTCAAACAGTGTTTTTTCTTTGTGTTACTACTCCAGTCAGCCTAAGCCTGCTGCTGCTAATAATAGCAAAAACAGGCGCCATTGATTGGAGAATTCATCAGTTGTAACCTGCGCTATAAATACATTTAAAAGAAAAATGGAGTGTGTTGGCCTCTATTTTTGATAACCAGCATGGCAAAATTGACAGCTGCGGGCTCCAAACCTTCAGCATAGTGAATGCCAGGGTGCCGTCACACAGGTGAGCAGTGTCAGTCACTGGCATTGCACACCCCTTTCGTTGCTCCCTCCCTGCACTCAATTATATTTGAGTTGATATGGGGACATTATGCGGGTCTGGAAGTGAGTACATTATGAGGGGCTGGATATAGGGACATTAAGAGGGCTGGATGTGGGGACATTATGAGGGACTGGCTGTGGAGACATTATGAGGGACCAACTGAGGGGACATTATAAGAGGACATAATTGTGGGCACATCACAAAAAGGGGCTGACTGTGGGGATATTATAAGAGTGGCTTCCTGTGGGAACATTACAAGAGGTGTTGGATATGTATAAATAAAAGGATAGGCTGGATGAAGAGAACATCACAAGAGGGGCTGTGGGGGACAATATATATGACTAATTCTCATCAGTACTGTGGTTCCTATATGGCTCGCAGTCCACGACATGGTAAAACCAATGGTGTTGTTCAAAAGTACAACTTGTCCCACAAAAAAATAAGCCCTCATATGGCCATATTGACAGAAAAATATAAAAGTTATGGCCCTGGGAAGAAGGGGAGTAAAAAATGAAAATGCAAAACCGAAAAAAGCTCCGGTATGAAGGGGTTAACCCCTTCACGAACTATGACATATAGGTACGTCATAGGTCGTGACCCAGCATTTGATGTAGGCTCTGGAGCTGAGCTGCATCTTTTCTGGCACATGATTGGTGATCTGATCATTGATGTCGTTCAAAAGTATAACAAAAAACAAGCCCTCATATGGCCGCTTTGACAGAAAAATAAAAAAGATGGCTCTGGGAAGACACAGTGCAAGAAACAAAACCGCAAAAAAATGGAAAATCACAAGTTCATGAAAGGGTTAAAGTATAGCATGACAGGGATGAATATCATTGTTTGTTCCTCGTATTGTGCAAACGGTCTGCAAACACCTAAAGTACACCATTTTTTTTTAACTTTTGCTGGAATATTTAGATGGAAAAGGTACCAATTCTGGTGGAGGTGGACATCAGAGCTTGTTACTTAACCTATCAGAATGGATGTAGGGGAAATGCATTAGTGGAGCTGTTACCTTAGTCCCTGACCCATTCATTTACTTGGGGATTGAAGCTTAATCTGCCTAAAGCCCCCGTCACACACAGCGATCTCACTAGCGAGATCACTGCTGAGCCACAAGTTTTGTGACGCAAAAGCGATCTCACCAGCGATACCGCTGTGTGTGACACCTATCAGCGACCGGCCCCCCTGCCGGCTATCGCTGATCGTTGTGGAAAGCCCTGGACATTTTTTTGGTGCAGCTCACCAGCGATCATGTAGCGACACACCAGCAATCCTGACAAGTTCATATCGTTGGCGGGATCGATGGTAAGTCGCTATGTGTGACGGGGACCTAAGGCACTAAAACACCTTGTCCTGACTCCAGCAGGTGGAACCTGGATTAGATGGGACAATTATGTCCTATCTTATCAATATGCCTTTATTGCTGTAGCTAGGTAAACCCCTTTAGGTATACATTCTTGTCAGTTGAAAGGAAGCTAATTAAAAAGATCAAATAGTTCACATGACATATGTAGATCTTCACGTATGCAATATCTACCTTTATTGTAACAATAATTTATACGTATATTTCTTGTGCTTTTCAATAGAACTGTAATAACCTATGTATGGAGAGTTACACATAACAAGACCAATGCTTATTTATAGAGCTGAGCACATTCAGTCCAACGTCCAGGTCAGTGGTATGTGGTGTCTAGACAAGTGGCTCACATTTCTAACCTTACAGAGTCCCGGAGACTACAGTTGATTAGTCAGGGCTGTTACAATGCCATCTGTGATAAACCATGCCTGGCTAATCACAATGCGCATCGGGGAAGCTGTAAGGCAAAGTAAGAGATTCATGGGGCCTCCTGTCTACTCGTCACAAACCAAGTACCTGGACATTTGACTGGGGTGCCGCTAATCGATCCACTCATCTCTACTTATTCCATTTTTTCTGTCACTGACCTGATCAGATGGTGAGTAGCATTTGTTAACCATTTTCATCTGGAAAACAAAAACAAAACAAAAAATGGTTAATTCACTAAAATAGTGTGCTTAAAGAACATTGCAAAAAAAGCATAAACACCAATTAAAACATTTTCTGTACAAGGTCATATTCAACAGAGAAAGGACAAGAAAAAAATGTATAAAGAAATGTCACATTTTTTCATTTTTTTAAATGCACAAATCGGGCACCCTCTCCTTTGGTGCTCCAGGTGCCCTCCTGCTGAATCTACCCATTTGGGCTAACAGATATTTAAGTCCAAGTTCAGGATGTATTAAGCTGATTTCTGCTAATAATGTTACATCTTAGACTATAGTCAGAGGCAAGAAAGATAACACAGTATCTTTCTAAGACCCAGAAATATTCTTAAGATTACATTTTTATGCATTTTTTCAGCATTGTAAAATTTTACCTTTTTGATGTACAAAATATGGGTAATAAAATGACTGGGAATTTATGAATTTTTATTCACACATCGTTTTAGTGACTGCTGAAGATTTGTGGAATTATTAGACCATGCTGAGGTTTTTTTTCTTGGCTTGTGGGCTTTGGAATACAGTATTTTTCCTTCGTTGGTGTTAAGGGGCTCTGTCACCTTTCAGTGTTGCCCTGTTTAAGGGAAGCATAGCATTTCTATGAACCCAAAGAACATGAAAAAAATATTACTAGAAAAAAAAACTGATATACAGTATGGTGTCCAATGGAAAACTAATCCTTTATATTTTTGAGCGAATGAATATTCCTCAGTCCTTGAGGTATCAGCTGGTTCAACTGATGGCCTATAAAAATGTGTCTGATTGGTAAACTGCTACACTGGAAACATATTGATGGGTAAAACCAGTGAGCTGTCTCAAGACCTGTGCAACCTTATTTATGAAAAACATATTGATGGCCTTAGCTGAAAAAAACAAGTGACCCCAGATTCGATCAGATATGATCCAAAGAGGCAAATCTTGTGCTTCAGGGGTCTGAAGCTGGAATATTTATTATTGTGTACTGATCTATCCATATAGAGCAGAATGTACTTTTTAACCCCTTTAGATTCTAGATGCTAGGTCTGTCTACATTTCCTTCACTCCCTATAGTTAAGTCACCGCCAACCTATCTACTACCATCAAAGGTTCTCCCTAACCAATTGGTAAAGCAAAGAATAGTTTGGAGACAGGTGCTTCTATTCTTCATTCAATTGTTTGCCTGTCCTTAAAACACAGATACAACATGGAGTTTATGCATACGGGTGCAGGGGAACCCTGCTAGGCTCCCTGAATCTTCTGTGTGATGAAAATTGCACAATACCTGTCCATCCTGTCACCTGTGTCAAAAGAAGCCAATCATGTCCTGGTGATGATTTACTTTGAAGGTCTGAGAAGAGACCAAACAAATGCAGAGGTACAAAATGATCAGATTCCTTATAGTTAGGCCCCAATTTGGGGGATTTTGAGTGAGATAAATGGTAGAAGAGGCGCTAATGATTTAATTTTTCTCTTATTTTGAGTGCTCTTGACAAATGAGCAATAAGATAATAATAATAATCTTTATTTTTATATAGCGCTAACATATTCCGCAGCGCTTTACAGTTTGCACATATTTTCATCACTGTCCCTGATGGGGCTCACAATCTAAATTCCCTATCAGTATGTTTTTATAGTGTGGGAGGAAACTGGAGTGCCCGGAGGAAACCCATGCAAACACGGGGAGAACATACAAACTCCTTGCTGAACAAAAAGAATGTTCAAGCATGTTTAAAGTCTACTGACCAACCTTTAGGCAAGCTTTTTAAATACTGGGAAAATATGGTCTGGTCAGACGAGACCAAAATTGAACTCTTTGGATGTCATAATACACACCATGTTTAGAAGCCAAAAGGTACAACATATCAGTTTGGAGGTAGGAAAAACCTGGTGTGGGGCTGTTTTTCAGCATACGGCACTGGAAAACTTAATGTAATTGAAGGAAGTATGAATGGATGAATATACTGACACATTCTTGATAAAAATCTGCTGCCATCTACCAGGATGATGAAGATGAAACGAAGGTGGACATTTCAGCAAGACAATGATCCCAAGCACTCATCTAAGGAAGCTCTCAATTGGCTTCAGTGAAAGAAAATAAAGCTACTGGAATGGTCTAGGCAATCACCTGACCTAAATCCAATAGCTCAAAGTTCATAGAAGTAGCTCATGGAAACGACAGGATTTGAAGAGTGTTGGAATAATGGGCTAATATCACAGAGACCAATACATGCAACTAGACTTTGCTTACAGGAGGCATCTTAAAACTGTCATCACCAACAAAGGCTTTTGTACAAAGTAATACAAACATTTCAGTAAGCCTATTCATTACATTTTCCCTGTGTCATTTCTTATTATTACATGCAACTTAACCCCTTCATGATCGGAGCTTTTTTTCGGTTTTGCGTTTTCATTTTTCTCTTCCCTTCTTCCCAGAGCCATAACTTTTTATTTTTTCGTAAATATGGCCATGTGATGGCTTATTTTTTGCGGGAAGAGTTGTACTTTTGAACGACATGATTGGTACATGTCGTGTACTAGAAAACAGGAAAAAATTCCAAGTGAAATTGGAAAAAAGTGCAATCCCACACTTGTTGTTTGTTTGGCTTTTTTGCTAGGTTCACTAACTGCTAAAACTGACCTGCCATTATGATTCTCCAGGTCATTATGAGTTCATAGACACCAAACATGTCTAGGTTCTTTTTTAGCTAAGTGGTGAAAAAAAATTCCAAATTTTGCTAAAAAAAAAAAAAAAATTGTGCCATTTTCCGAGACCCAAAGAATCTCCCTTTTTGAAGATCTCGAGTTGGGTGAGGGTTTATTTTTTGTGTGCTCAGATAGTGTTTTTAATGATACCTTTTTTGTGCAGATATATTCTTTTGATCGCCCGTTATTGCATTTTAATGCAATGTGGTGGCGACCAAAAAAACATAATTCTGGCGTTTTAATTTTTCTTACCGCTACACCGTTTAGCGATCAGGTTAATCCTTTTTTTTATTGATAGATCAGGCGATTCTGAATGTGGTGATACCAAATATGTGTATGTTTGATTTTTTTTATTGTTTTATTTTGAATGGGGCAAAAGGGGGGTGATTTAAACTTTTATATTTTTAAATTATTTTTATATTTTTCAAACTATTTTTCTTTAACTTGTGGCGTGCTTCAATAGCCTCCATGGGAGGCTAGAAGCTGCCAAAGCCGGAAGCGCTTGTTAAATGCTGCTGTCAGAGTTTGACAGCGGCATTTAACTAGTTAATAGCCATGGGTGGATCGCGATTCCGCCCGTGGCTATTGCGGGTACATATCAGCTATTCAAAACCACTGACATGTTCCAGCTTTGAGGTGGGCTCACAGCCGGAGCCCACATCAAAACGGGAGATACTGACATCGGACGTACTATACCGTCTGATGTCAGTAAGGGGTTAATTTAAGGACATCTATGATTTGATGTCTTTGCCTGTGTGCAGGGCCGCCATTAGGACATTACAACCCTTACTGGTGTAAGGGATCCGGTAAGTAGAGAGCGAATGAGAGGGCAGTGGCGAAACATTCCTGGGGAAAGGGGAGAAACCTGACAGCACTTTCCAATGTATGAACCCAGATGAACCCCCTCCCTCCTGTAATGCTCCCAGCAGCTCAGTAGTCAGGATGAGGGAGGTGTGCAGAACTGACAAGAGGGCTCCCTTCGCTGCTGATCCCTAACTACATGACCCTCCATTTCTTGTCCTTTATGATGATGATAAGAGTGAGTATGTATGCAAGTGTATATCCGGTGTGTATGATGTGTGTGCAGGCTGTGTGTTGTAATGTGAGTATATATGTGCAGGGCCGCCATCAGAGCATTACTGGTGTATGGCGCCCCCTCTCTTCTGCTCACCGGGCCCCAGCGACAGGATTCTGTTAGTGCAGTAACTGAACCTGCAACCGAAATGTAGGTTCAGTTAAAATCTATTGCCGTGCGGGATCGCACGGCAATAGTTAAAAGCTGCCAGCCAATCGGAGGCTGGCAGCTGAAGTTAGTGCTCATGTCACAGGCATATGACGTCATTGTCATTCACTGGCAAGTCCGTGCTTGAAATGGCTTGAGGGGATGTCGCCACTGAACTGTGGCCAGGTAAGGAGAAAATGTTTTTTTGTATTTTTTTATTGAAAGCAGCAAGCCTCAATATGTTTCAACGGCAGGATGGAGACACATGGGCCAGGATGGAAACACATGGTGCAGGATCATCGGGAATGATGGAGACAGATGGGGCAGAATGGAGACAGATGGGGCAGGATGGCAAGATCATATGGGGCAGGATGGAGAGATCACATGAGGACAGAATGGATTCTCATGAGGACAGGATGGGACAACATATGGCTGGAGCCAGGAATGAGACACAAGGAGGCCAGGATGAGGCATATTGTTATTGTAGGGACTAATTAAGGGATATTATTACTGTAGTGATTAATTTAATTTTTTGAGGATTCAGTTTTCAATGGGGATGGTTCTGTTACTGTGCAGAGCGACTCTATGTCACCTTTTTTTCTTCATCTGGTGTAGTGTGCAAGTTGGGAAAAATTAATTAATGTGCTCCACAAGCAATGCTCTAGATAACTGTGTTACTTCCTGCAGAGGCAAGTCCTGGCTGGAAGAAAAGATGGTAGTCTCTGCTGGATGAAGATAAATAGCAAAGATGAAGGACTTCACCTAGAAATGTCTCTGGTGAGGCAGTGTATTACATGTACATGCACAATACACATTGTATATTATATAAAGAGCTCCTGTGTATAATGTCACTGGTGAACACTGTATTACCTGTACATTGACACTATATACAGAGCACCTGTGTACAATGTCGCTGGTGATCCCTGTATTACCTGTAAACTGACACTATATACAGAGCTCCTGTGTATAATGTCACTGGTGATCACTGTATTACCTGTACACTATATATAGCGCTTGTGTGTAGAATGTCACTGGTGATCACTGTATTACCTGTACACTATATATAGCACTTGTGTGTATAATGTCACTGGTGATCACTGTATTACCTGTACACTGACACTATATACAGAGCTCCTGTGTATAATGCCACTGGTGATCACTGTTTTACCTGTACACTATATATAGCACTTGTGTGTAGAATGTCACTGGTGATCACTGTATTACCTGTACACTGACACTATATACAGAGCTCCTGTGTATAATGTTACTGGTGATCAATGTATTATCTGTACACCGACAATATATACAGAGGTCCTATGTATAATGTCACTGGTGATCATTGCATTAAATGTACAATAACACTGTATACTAAGTGGAGATCGCCTGTGTATAATGGCAATTATGGTAATATTAACCATTTAACCCCCAAGGGTGGTTTGCACGTTCATGACCGGGCCAATTTTTACAATTCTGACCACTGTCCCTTTATGAGGTAATAACTCTGAAACGCTTCCATGGATCCCAGGGATTCTGACATTGTTTTCTCGTGACATATTGTACTTCATGTTAGTGGTAAAATTTCATTCAAATAACTAGCGATTATTTGTGTAAAAAAGGGAAATTTGGCGAAAATTTTGAACATTTTGCAATTTTCCAACTTTGAATTTTTATGCCCTTAAATCACAGAGATATGGCACACAAAAAACTTAATAACAAACATTTCCCACATGTTTACTTTACATCAGCACAATTTTGGAACCAAATTTTTTTTTTGCTAGGAAGTTAAAAGGGTTAAAATTTGACCAGCGATTTCTCATTTTTGCAACACCATTTTATTTTTAGGGACCACATCACATTTGAAGCCACTTTGAGGGGTCTATGTGATAGAAAATACCCAAAAGTGACACCATTCTAAAAACTGCACCCCTCAAGGTGCTCAAAACCACATTCAAGAAGTTTATTAACCCTTCAGGTGCGTCACAGGAATTTTTTGAATGTTTAAAAAAAAATGAACATTTAACTTTTTTTCACAAAAAAATTACTTCAGGTCCAATTTTTTTTATTTTACCAAGGGTAACAGGAGAAATTGGCCTGCAAAAGTTATTGTGCAATTTCTCCTGAGTATGCTGATACCTGATATGTGGGGGGAACCACTGTTTCGGCACATGGCAGAGCTCAGAAGGGAAGGAGCGCCGTTTGACTTTTTCAATGCAAAATTGGCTGGAATTCAGATTGGACACCATATCACGTTTGGTGAGCCCCTGATGTACCTAAACAGTGGAAACCCACCACAAGTAACCCCATTTGGGAAACTAGACCCGCCAAGGAACTTCTCTAGATATGTGGTGAGAACTTTAAACCCACAAGGGTTTCACAGAAGTTTATAACGTACAGCCGTACAATTAAAAAATCATATTTTTTCCACAAAAATGATCTTTTCACCCCCAATTTTTATTTTCCCAAGGGTAACAGGACCCTGAAAGTTATTTTGCAGTTTGTCCTGAGTATGCTGATTCCCAATATGTGGGTGCAAATGACTATTTGGGCGCATGGCAGAGCTCGGAAGGGAAGCAGCGCCATTTGACTTTTTTGGATGGAATGGAGATCGGACACCATGTCGCGTTTGGAAGGCCCCTGAAGTGCCAAAACAGTGGAAACCCCCCACAAATGACACCATTTTTGAAACTAGACCCCCCAAGGAACTTATCTAGATGTGTGGTGAGAACTTTGAACCCCCAAGGGCTTCACAGATGTTTATAACGTACAGCCGTACAATTAAAAAATCATATTTTTTCCACAAAAATGATCTTTTCACCCTATATTTTTATTTTTCCAAGAATAACAGGACCCCAAAACTTATTGTGCAATTTGTCCTGAGTACGCTGATACCCCATATGTGGGTGTAAACCACTATTTGGGCGCATGGCAGAGGTCGGAAGGGAAGCAGCGCCATTTGACTTTTTTGGCTGGAATTGGGATTGGACGCCATGCCGCGTTTAGAAAGCCCCTGATGTACCTAAATAGCGGAAACCCCCCACAAGTGACCCCATTTTGGAAACTAGACTCCCTAAGGAACTTATCTAGATGTGTGGTGAGCACTTTGAACCCCCCCAGTGCTTCACAGAAGTTTATAACGCCCGGGTGTGAAAATAAAAAAATCATATTTCTTCCACAAACATGATCTTTTAGGCCGCAATTTTTTTATTTTCCCAAGGGTAACAGGAGAAATTAGACCCCAAAAGTTGTTGTCCAATTTGTCCTGAGTATGCTGATACCCCATATGTGGGAGAAAACTACTGTATGGGCACATGTTGGGGCTCAGAAGGGAAGTAGTGACGCTTTGGAATGCAAACTTTGATGGAATGGTCTGCGGGTGTCATGTCGCGTTTGGAGAGCCTCTGATGTGCCTAAACTGTTGAAACTCCCCACAAGTGACCCAATTTTGGAATCTAGACCCCCCCGCGGAACTTATCTAGATGTGTGGTGAGCACTTTGAACCTCCAAGTGCTTCACAGAAGTTTATAACGCCCGTGCGTGAAAATAAAAAAAAATTTTCCCACAAAAATGATATTTTTGCCCCCCATTTTTTATTTTTGTAAGGGTAACAGGAGACATTGGACCCCCAAAGTTGTTTTGCAATTTGTCCTGAGTAGGCTGATACCCCATATGTGGGGGTAAAACACTGTTTGGGCGCATGGCAGAGCTTGGAAGGGAAGGAGCACCATTTGACTTTTTCAATGCAGAATTGGCTGGAATTAAGATCAGACGCCATGTTGCATTTGGAGAGCACCTGATGTTCCCAAACAGTGGAAACTCCTCAATTCTCACTCCAACCCTAACCCAACACACCCCTAACCCTAATCTAAGCCCTAACCCTAGCCCTAACCCTAACCATAGCACTAACCCTAGCCCTAACCCTAGCCCTAACCCTAATGGGAAAATGGAAATAAATACATTTTTTTATTTTTATTATTTTTTCCTAACTTAGGTAGGTGATAATGGAGGGTTTGATTTACTATTTATAGCGGGTTTTTATGTTTGGCAGCTGTCACACGCTAAAAGACGCTTTTTATTGTAAAAATAGTTTTTGCATCACCACATATTGAGAGCTATAATTTTTTCGAATTTTGATCCACCAAGTCATGTGAGGTCTTATTTTTTGCGGGACGAGTTGATGTTTTTATTGGTACCATTTTTGGGCACGTGACTTTTTTGATCGCTTTTTATTCCGATTTTTTTGGACGCAGAATGAACAAAAACCAGCGTTTCATGAATTTCTTTTGGGGGGTGCGTTTACACCGTTCCGCATGCAGTAAAATTGATAAGGCGGTTTTAGTCTTTGAGTCAGTACGGTTACAGCGATGCCTAATTTATGTCTTTTTTTATGTTTTGGCCCTTTTATGCAATGAAAACAATTTTATATAAAAAATAATTATTTTTGCATCGCTTTATTCTGCGAGCTATAACTTTTTTATTTTTTCGCTGATGATGCTGTTTGGCAGCTCGTTTTTTGCAGGACAAGATGACGTTTTCAGTGGTACCATGGTTATTTATATCCGTCTTTTTGATTGCGCGTTATTGCACTTTTTATTCGGCAGTATGATGATAAAGCTTTATTTTTTGCTTCGTTTTTTATTTTTAAGGGGTTCAATAAAGGGGTTAACTAATGGGACAATTTTATAGGGCAGGCCGTTACGGACGCGGCAATATTAAATATGTGTACTTTTATTATTTTTTTTTTTATTTCCAAAAAATTAACTTATTAGGGAATTTTTTTTTTCTTTTTTCAATTTATTTAGCGATTTTTTTATAAATTATTTTTACACTTTTTTTTAACTTTATTGCAATGTCCCAGTGGGGACATAACTGTCATGTGACAGATCGCTGATCTGTCACATCACAGATCACTGTCACAGATCAGCAATCTGTCACAGGCACTGCAGAAGGCTTCCTCATGCCTGCACTCTGCAGGCACTGAGGAAGCCGGCTCCCTGCAGGCCCCCGAAGGTCCCCGCCGCCATTTTGGATCTGGGGACCTGCAGGGAAGGAGACCCCCGCAGCAGCGCTGCACATTGCGCTGCTGCGGGGGTCTAAGGGAAGCACGGAGGGAGCCCCCTCCCGATGCTTCCCTAAACCCCGGTACACTGCGATCGTGTTTGATCGCAGTGTGCCAGGGGTTAACGTGTTCGGGGGCTGTCCATGACCACCCCTGACACACAGTGCCGGGTGTGAGCTGTGATAATCAGCTGACACCTGGCCGCGATCAGCGGCGCTCACCACGTGAGCGCCGCTCACGCTATGACGTACTATCCCATCCATGGGCATAGGGGCCTGGGTCCCATGGACGGGATGGTACATCAGATGGCAAAGAGGGGTTAATATTGTGTTTTTCTATTAAGATCAGTATTGTAGTATTCAGTCACTGTGGTGGTAATATGTGGCTCGGTCATGGTGTGGCGATATTTGTTCCTTGTATGTGGTATTATTCAGTCACTGTGGTAGTAATATGTGGTCTGGTTAGGGTGTGGTGGTATTTGTCCCCTGTACGTGGTATTACTCGGTCGCTATGTGGTGATAATATGTGATCCAGCCATGGTGTGGTGGTATTTGTTCCATGTATATGATATTCGGTCACTGTGGTGGCAATATGTGGTCTGGACATGGTGCTGAGGTATTTGTTCCTTGTATGTGATATTGTTGGTCATTTTTAACATTGAAAAATAAATAAAAATATACCTAAAGAGTATTGGATATTTTAACAAATGTTTAATAAGTTACAGTAGAGTAGAGCCTGACCATAGGAATCTACCTTCTTGTGATGATGGATTAAAAAATCTTTGGCCAAAAGAAAAGCTGCTGGCTATCTATGTGATCTGGTGATGGGAACTGTTAATGTGTGAGTGGTGAGGATGTTGTCCAGAAGTGGAGTTTTTCCAAGAGAGGGTGGTGGGACTGTGAATGGTTTGAGGGCTGGAGGCAGAGCTGGGGTGGAGCCTGGGCAGAGTCTCAAGGGGGCCCCGAAAATTTTGCAAGTATGGGGCCCTGAATCTGTGTACATATTTGAGCTTGGTGTATTAGAAGAACATAGTTGTATGCCACAGGTTGCATAGAAGAGTATTTAAGGTTGGTTATTAAAAAAGAGGGTGGACTTGGGGTTTTTCAGTTTGAAAAAGCAAAGGCTTAGTTGCAATCATGTTACAATGTACAATTATATGAAGGGACAGTGCAAAGGTCTGTCTAATTATCTTTTTATACCTTGACTTACAATAGTGTCAAGGGGGCATACACTACATCTAGAATAAAGATCCCCAACATGTGGCTCATGGGCCATTGACATGTGGATCACAGCAGCAGTAAAAGAATAGTGAATTCTTTCTGACACAAGGTGGAGGAGGAACCATGTAGATGCTCTAATGGCCCATCAGTTGTCTCATTCTCCTCCTATCCGGTGGTATTACACTTCTCTGTCCAGCCGCTACATCGTTCTCCTAGTTAGTATATCCCTCCCTATTCATTCCTGCTTCTCATCACTTCTCCTCGCTTGATGCCTGCTTACTGTTTTGGAGGAGGCCCCAGGCATTAGCTCTGCTGCTATATTTTGCAGCTTACATTGCCAAATGCAAAGCAGCACTGTTCTCCTGTCATCCACCATTATTCAGTCCAGGGAAGAATGGATCGGTGAGCTGACAGTCAAAGCTCCATGCTTCCTTGGGTTGGATAAACTGGAAGAAAAGTGCTACTGTTATGAAAACTGCTATACTGTTACCAGCTCTTTTTGGGAAGCAACCAAAATGCATCTTAGGAGAACAGTGCTTAATCTCCTTTACACTACACAAATACTTGTTACTTTGTGTCGGCATATCACATGAAATCCCCCAAAAATATTTTTATGTTTGTGGCTGTGACGTAAAAATTGTGGAAATGTTTATGGGGTATGAATACTTTTTCAAGGCACTGTATGTAGTTTCTTCTTACTGGTGTATGACCTGTGTCTTGGAACAATGCTTCAAACAAGCTCATCTTTGTTGCAGTTTGGCTGTTCCTCAACCCATTCTAAGCCTCCAACACATAATTTTTGTTTCAATTAATGACTGTTGTTAAACATATGATGGTGATCTACATATGACGGTGATCATTATCAACTGTTTGGTTACTCATAAATATATATACGGTAAGTATAATCCTACAAATAGCTGACTTTGTGCAAGCGTACCTAGACAAATTTTTGCTGCTTTGAAGGAGAAATCGGTAAGTCACACCAAATGTTGATTTGATTTATATTTTCTTTTTGTTAATAGCTAAAAATAATCTATTAACACTTTTATTTTTTAAATCATTCTTTGCTGTATGTTTTCTACACCAGCCTAATACTTTTGCATGGTACTGTTTATTTGGCAAAATTGACCATGACTTTCCTTTAACCAAATAGTTAAGTTTGTAAAAGACTGAAAAATTCAGCCGAAGGAAAAAAATCATACTGTGTTGCTATTTTTTTTTTCTTTTACTATACTATATTTTGTGATCAGTAAAAGATCAAACATGACATCTTGATGTAACCTTGACAAAAGGCAAAGAGTCGACTTCAAATTTTGGAAGCACAAATAATACTGGAAGTTCTCTATTTCGAAACCGTGACATTTAATATCCACCGAAAAAATGCTAGATTTGTGTGGGTTCATTAACCTGAATGCAATCAACAGAAAGGGGTGCCCTAATCCCCCTTCCTCCAAACAACCATTTTAAATGGAGTAGTATTCATGAATGCCTCCTGCCACTAGTTTCAAAGTCTTAGACCCTAATAGATCTACCTAATTTTTCTCTAAGTGGTTACAGGAATTGCCTCGTTTCTTAGAGAAATGTATGAAAGGCTGGATTTGCTTTAACATAACAAAACAATCAGTAGATACCTGCTGAACCCCTTACTGCTCCAATGCCACTTCTTTCCTGCTCTTAGTGCATCCTTGCTGCAAAGGCTTGAGTGGTATTATGATGACTAAAACCAATCACTAAGCTCAGTGTCCTTTTGCATTCCACCGTGGAGCCAAGAGGTTGGCTGCAATAGTCATATACTGTAAACAGTAGAGATGAGCGAACGTTCGCCCATCTCAAATTCGGCACAAACGTAACACGTTCAAATTCGTGTTCAGTTTCCCGAGCTTTTTTCCTCAGTCGATAAAAAATTTGGTCACAGTTCGTTAAATGATCATGTTTCCACTACTGCTTTTGCTAGGACATTGGCTAGGATAGTGGCACTGTATGATGAGTGAGGGGAACATACTTTATGAGGGGAGGGAATGTGTAGAGGTCAGTGGAGCGGCAGAGTGTAATTATCATTTTTTTTTATAAACTTAATGTGTGTACATTCCGGCAGCCAATCAGGGCACAGAAACTATCCATGATGTCAAGAAACAAGGGCTTCTGTAATTAGCTGTCTCTCTTGATATAAAAAGCGGACATGTTTTGCTGCCACCATTTTCTCAGAGTAAAAGTGCAGAAAGGCGGCTCCTGCTGTAAGTTGTCATTTAGTTAGATACGATCCTGTCCTGTGTGAAATCAACCTTCCAGCATCAAACTAGTTTGTGCTAATAATGTTGTGCAGGCAAAAGTCCACATTTCCTACTCAAATTGTTTGGGCTAATACTGTGTTGTAGTCAAGACGCAGAAGGCCCCATTTGCTAATCAAAATAGTTAGGGCTAATATTGTTGTTCAGGCACACTATCTCAGAAAATAAATACTGATTGTTCATTTAGTGACAGGTGACTGACAGGTCTGGGCCTATGGTTGTGAAGGGTACATACAACATGAGCTGGAAAAGCAAGGTCATGGTAGAAAAGGGACAATGCTTGGTGTTCGAGGTGTATGTGAGTTAGGTGTTAATGTTATTAAAAGCTCTACTGAATAAACACCATCTCGTCCTACCCAAAGATAACCGACAACATCTGTTGCTGGATGGACAACTTTACTACCTTTCTTTGACAGCCCACAGCGGTATGCCTTGTAGATGAGGGTAAGAAAGAGCATGTGCGCCAGTGGATGGCAAGCAATGCATTAAGTGGCCTCTCCTCCTCAGCCTCTAACTTAACATCATACAGAGTACAATTCTCAAAGGTGGCACCACAATCACCCTTGTTTCCCCCCTGCATCACAACTTTCCAACCGCACAACTGACTATGGGGAACCACAGATGGACCAGTCTGCAGAGCTGTTCAAACATTTAATTCCATGGGTATCAGAGGTCTGCTCCAAAGGTCCACAGAATCCAGAGGAGGAAAGGATCTGCACCAATGCTCTAAATTTTTTCCTGTTAGATCCTGGGCCGGATGAAATAGGGTCCGAAAAGAATCCAGACTCCTGTCACGAGACGTAAACCCACAGGAGTGGAGGTGATACTGATGAGACTCAGATACTTGAGGTGCTCATGGACTGTACTGTGCTGTCAGTGCAGGGAGAGGAGGGTGACTCTCTGGGCAAGGAGTGGGAGAACAGAGAGCAAGACAATGAGTTTGCAGATCCCACTTGGTGTGAACCAAGAGAGACACAGCTAAGTAGCTCAGCAGAGTAGGTGGAAGTGGAAGACGTCCACAGACATGGAGTGATGAACTACAACAAGCTGTGGCAAGCAACGGTCACGAGTCTTCAACTCGCAGGGACGGCAAGGGATACCTAGCCTTGGCCCTTTTTGAGGCCACAAAAGATGACCCAAATCACATCTACCAACTTTGCAAAAAAAAAGACTCACTAGAGGCAAAAATTGCAATAATTTGATTACTACATGCATGAGCCGGCACATGTGCGATCAACATGCCTTAGTCTTGAAATCACACTGTGCTAAAATGCAGGCTAGCAGGTCTTGCCCATCACCGGCCATCACATTAGTTGCATCACCATGGCAAGTGTTCTCACACATGTCCCCGGCCACAGAACCTCCACTTGTTTAACCCTTACAGTTGTGGTGAGTGAGAGTTTTTACGGAAGTGAAGATGCCTGCTGTTTTTGAGCACACCATATCTTTCTTATTCCATCATAATATCTCCACCTGCACCTCACTCACAGTCCAGCAGTTTACCCTGTTCACCATACTCCATCCTAAGCACAGCAACCAGCCATCGGTCTCACAGTTATGGTCACGTAAAAGAATGATTCCTAATATACATGCCAAAGCTAAGAGCTTGAACTCCACCATCTCCAATCTCTTGGCTACAGAAATGCTGCCTTTCTGCCTGGTGGATACAGTTTCCAAAAGTTAATACAGTGCTGTGCAAATTAATTGGGACAAAGCGTTTTTTTAAGTAAAAGCGTAAGTTGGTTACCAGTCAGTGATTCAAACCAGTTTTAACTGCTTTGAACAGGCACTCACACCTGTTCAAAGCAGTTAAAATTGGTTTGAATCACTGACTGTAACCAACTTACAATTTTACTTAAAAAAATGCTTTGTCCAAATTAATTTGCACAGCACTAGTCCCCCAGTACAAGTTGACCAGTCACCATTCCTTCTGTAAGAAAACTGTGCCTGCACTACACCAGCATTTCTCAGACCACATCACCCGTTCCCTGAACAAATCTATATCTGCCAGAGTGGATTTCACCACTGACGCCTGGACTAGCAAACATGATCAGGGGAGTTACATCTCGCTTACTGGGCACTGGGTGATTCTAATGGTTGTGGGGACAAGTCAGTCAAGAGGCTGCTCTGCAAGTCTTGGTATCTGACACTTTCTCCACTGCTTCTGGCTCCTCCACCTCCTCTAGGGCGTTGACCTGCGCCCTCAACCTCTCCCTTATTGAAAAATGCATTTCAACAGTGCAGAGAGAATCCCCCCACCTCTGTACTACACAGCCATGGCTCATTGCAATCAGGCATTTGTTTAAATGAATATGCCTTGAAGATCGCAGTCACACAGCTCAAGAATTGGGGACAGCCAGGTACAGACTGAGGCTGAAATTCAGCCCTGGCATTTGAAATCCTACAGGCCCATGCTGTCCCCGTCCCCAAACACCAGATTGGGGACGGCCCTGGGGACAGCTATCCAGGTCAAGTTTGAGTAATGGCTGTCTCCACTGAACCTGAAGCCAGGGAAAGCCATATGCAATAACGGTGCAAACCTGGTGGCTTTCCTATGCCGGGGCAACCTCACATACACGCCTTGCATGGCTCACGTCCTCAAATTGGTGGTGCAGCAATTTCTCCACCTGGATGCTCACCCTACAGGTCATTGACTTACATAGCTACAGAGGTCTTTCGGCCTACCTGTTAACCGCTCTGCACATGTTGCGGTCACTGTGACAGCAGTGACAAGCCCTGGTGCAGTGTGTCCTTTGCATAACCTTGGCCAATGCAGTACGAACATGGTGCAAATCAGGCTTGTGGAGTGTGCACAGATGAAGGAGCTCTGCGCCCTTCTGCACAGTTTCAAAATGAAGAAAATGAAAGAGGTGAACTTGATTCAAGTACCTACAGGAATCTTACTGCCACTAAATCCCTCTTGAGGTGGGACAGGAATCACCCCGTCCCCTTCAAAAAAGTGCGTTCCTAGAGTACAATACCTTAAGGTCCGCAGAAACTGTTCTGATATTACCACCTTTAAAAGACAAGAGGACAACCAACAGGAAAAGTTCACTGCAAGGGGTTACCCTGATAAGATTCTAAGAAAGCCTACCAAGGCTCTCTGTCAAGAGACCGAAGAACCCTCTTCTAATTCCACTCAAGAAAGAATCAAATAGTAAATCTAGATACATCAGAAGGTTTTCTAATAAGGCAGACACAGCCAGGGACATTTTCAAATACCACTGGCCTATCCTCTCCATGGTTGAAAACATCAGGGAGGCAATAAGTTCAAATCCTCAGATCACTTACAGATAGGTTGGTCCGCAGCCACAACACACTGCTACATTATGGCTGTGGGATACAATGAAGGGTTGCCACAAATGTGGGAAATGTCTGGCCTGCCAGTCAATCAAGACAGGTTGTCATTTCAGGAGCAACAATACAGCCAAAGAATATCATTAGTCACTTCATTAACTGCCAAACCTCAGAAATTATATATTAGGCCACATTTGAATGTAGACTTGAAGATGTGGAAAAAACTAGGAAATAATTCTGTAAAAGGATAAGAGAACATATTCGAGATACAGTTAATAAAAAAAGTACACCGGTAGCCAACCACCTTAATCAATTCCATGAGGGTGACACAACCAAAATCAAATTCATGGGGATTGATGAAGTAAGCCCTCGAACAAGAGGTGGAAATTGGGACCAACTACTTCTGAGGAAAGAATCAAAATGGATTTTCTGGTTACAATCCACACACCCGAATGGCCTTAATGAACAATTGTCATTTGTCCCATTTCTCAAAAGTAGGTCGAACTAGGGGAAGATAATCTAGGAACAACAGTCGTAAGGTGGGGGCGCCAGGTCATTAGGGTGTCAATCTCCGTGGTATGTATGCTATGAGCTAGTTGGGTAGTTAATAGGGAGAGTTACATCTCCCCACACCTTCTAATATTTTGCCATGGGGATCAGTTGTATCGCCTGACAATGCAATACACCATTCTAATTTCTAATTGGGGCTGCCATATATCCCGCGTTCTTATTTCTGTCCCTCATCCTAGGACCCTTAATATAGATAGATGATTCCGCCATATAATTGATAGGGGAGCCTAATTGACTCTGACCATGAATTGTGTATCTTACACATTTTTATTAAATTTTCTGTGATATTAGTACCCATTTAGCTAAATTAACCTCCCAGTGATCCATTGTGCACTTTAATACCCTGTATAATAGAGAATTCACGACATGCTACTGGTACATTAGAGATTATATGTACCTCTTATATTTAATTTTTCTTAAAAACTAACGAGGTAACTATTCTTTCTATTTGAGAGTTGCCTCAAAAAGTACTGATCATTATACTCATGAAAGTATGGGACATGCATGCGCTGGTATTGGTCATTGTATGGGGCATGTGTTCCAAAATCCTGTAAAGCTAGTCACACTGAGTGACGTCAGAGGTCCACTGGCAAGAAGCCGCTGGAGCCAGATGTTGTTACACCTGGTCCCTGTCCTGGCTCTGCACCCCGGTCTGCTGCTGTCCCCCGTTCAGGGCACTCACCTCGTGCCTTGCACGCTGTCCCTGTGCAGCAGCCAGCTCCCTGTGTGTCCCATGCTGCTTCTCAGCGTTCAGTTCTCTCCCCTTCCCCCACCTCCTGGCGTCCCATCGGCAGGTCTTCAGCTAAAGCTATTAGGGCACGCACGCGCGCTCCCCTGGCTTCTTCAAGGGACAGCGTGCATTTTTCAAAATTGGTAATTATCCAATGGCAGTGAACTGGCTGCTATTTCTGGCCTCTCCTCCATAGGGAGAGCGCCGGAGCAGCGAGTATCAATCATTGCTACATCCGGTTCTGTTGCTAATCTGTTTGCACTGCGTTTGCAGTCTCTGTGCCTTCTCTCATGCTATCTGTCTCCACAGAATATCTGTATCCTGATAACCCTGGCTATCTCCGCAATCATCTGTGCAAACACCATCCCGTTCCGCCAACAGCCATCCGAGTCCGAGGACTGTGTCAAGGTTTCTGGAGCCTGCTATCTACCAACTACCCGGATCCTGGACCTGTCTCATTACGGACTCTGCTATTATTCCTGTTATCCCTTTTGGTCCCACTGGGACAGCTGCCAAGTGTCCGGGGTCTAACTGGAGGTAGCACCTGTGTCCTCGGGGTATTTCATTCTGGCCCTGTCTGAGGGACTTTACTACGGGTACCCGGGGCTCACTAGTTACGCCCCCTTCAGAGCCCCCCGGACCATGGTCCCGAGGTTCCACTTTAAAAATAAAAACGAATGTGAACTTCACCATCTCTACCTCCGCTTCCATTCGTTACAGATGTCATGAGACCCCAGCAGGCGGATGTAGCAAGTCATTGAAATGACTTATGTGCTCCAATTACCAGATATCCGGTCTCCTCGCTTGCAGATCGGAAACACATCAGACTAAATGGAGGTGTGTGCAGGATAAAACTAATGCACCACTAAAGGTGAAAGAACAATCACAGCGTGACACCTTTTTTCCATATCACTCCCCTGATGAGTGCAGCAACGCAACATGTTCTGAGTCATTGAGAGAGGACAGCCATCGGTATAGTTGGATACAGTAATATGTGCATGTTCTGCCCTAAGCATCCATGGTGACCGAGGTGAGACTGTTCCAATTATTATGTTCAAATTTGGCATCGTATATTTACACTGTGGCCCTGAGGATGAAAAAGTGTACACTCCATCTGGCCTAGCTATTGATGTACTGCAGTTTTGAACTAGCTGGGTGAACACTTGCCCTGCACACCCAGTATGACAATAATATGCCTCAATTGTTTTGGAAGTAACTTGTTCTTTTGAATCTATAGCATGTTTAAATAAAGGTGTCAGCAAAGCCCCATCTTTGTTGTAGAGTTTTACTGTCATATAATTTCATAAATTGCAAACAACCAATTAAGGATATTGGGGAGGGTGAAACTAACTATTCTTGCCAATCACAAAGATAAGGTCGTCTGGTTTATACTTTCAGGTACTCTACACAATATACGTTGTTTTTTTGACAATTGTTATAGACAGAGTCATTGAACCAAAAAGTTTGATATATATACTGAGGAACTATCCTTGAGGTATATGACTTTGTCCATTTGGGACATTACAACTGTTTCCACTTTGTGCAGCTATTTTCACAAGCTTCAACAATAGCTGAACAACAATGTGTAAGCCTGATTTACCTGACATTAAGTACTTTATACCAGGTTCGCAAGAGGCTAATTTGTGCAATTTGTGTGCCATATATGTTTTGCTTATCATACACCTTGTACTTTTGATACGTTTTATATAGTTAACAATAAAAGTTATATTTTAGCTCACCGAAAATATTGTATATCCCAACTTCACAGCTAATATCCTACAGTTTCGAAATAGCTAAAAAGATGCTTAGTGCTGATGATGCCATCATCAGCATCACTACTCCAGTCATCTACATGCTTGAGAATTACAGTATTTGAATAGTCTGCAGGTAGAGAAGGTGGTCTCAGAGGAAGAGATGGAAGCAGAGGAGGATGCGGAAGGGATAACAATATCTCTAAGTTCTGGACCGTTGTGGCACAGGTGGGTGCCATGGGAGGGTGGATTACAGTGATTGAGGGGGGCTCATAATACCATACAAATTGTCACTTAAGGTGCAGGAGCTAAGGAACAAATGGAGGAGGACAAGAAGGAAGAGGTGATAGACGCCAACAGTCAGGAGATGAAGAGGATAATGATCCCTTCTCTGTTGTCCTCGGTTAGCAGGAGGGGTAGGAGCAAGCAACCTTGAGTGTTACCCTGCCACCAACACCATGGACTTGGATCTCATGGAATCGCCCGACACATGAGCGCCTTCATGCTGCATGCTGCAACATGATACCCGAATTGTTAGAATTAGAAATAGTGCTGACAATTTGGTTGCCACCCTGTTAAATCCACGATGCAAGAGTAAATTTTGCCAGAGGCTTCCACTCTTGGAAAGGGACGCGTGCCTTCTTGAGTATGCTTGTAGACAATCTTAAGAGTTTTTTCCCCAAGACAGCAGTAAGGCACGTATTCTGCATCGCAGTTATAGAGTTTCAGCCGCTGGAAAGTCAAGTCATCAGCGCCAAAACATTAGCAGATGCAGCAGCAGTGCAAGTGACATAAGCAGTTTCTCTGAGTCATTTCACACATGTGTCAGAAGCCCATTACACTGTTTCTACTTAGGGGAAATTGATGCCACTTTGGTGGCATGTGATAATGATTTTTTGAAATGCGGAGACTCCAAATTGGGTCTCCATCTCTTGGGTTGTCTTTAGTGGACTGGGTATCAGAGGCCCATTATACTGTTTCCACTCTGTGGAAATTGATTTCAATTTAGTGGTGTGTGGCAATAATTTTTTTAAATGTTTGCACTTCAAGTTGGATCTCCTTCATGTGTGTTGCCTGTGGCAGTAGGGCTCCCAGACTGGCAGGTCTGCACTTACTTTCTGTCAACTACCTGTGTTACTGTCCTTACATTTTTCTACCAATAGCAGTCTAGGAAACTAATGTTTGTGCCACCTGAGTGTGGCTGGAAAAGAAAAACAGTTTGAGCTGTAGTGTGGCGCCTCTGAGGCTTCAGTCGCCACAGAGGAACTGCACCTTCTCCTAAGGTGTAGTGCCCCACCATCCAGGTAAGGTGGGAACTCCTGACCACGCTCCACACCTGCATTCCACACAAAGGATAGTTCAGCTTCAGGCTGGGGGTTAGCAGAGCACCTCTCGTGGAACCCTGCTTCGTAACACGAGATGTGCTGGGAGGCGGGTGGAGTAAGATGATACAAAAGAGTGGGAAGAGTGAGAGTTAGGGGGAGTAGGAGAACAGAGTTGGAGTGGAAGGAAGATGGATGTCTGAAGGACGTGCTGCAGCAGGTCCCAGTGATCTGGGCTGCTGGCACGAGAAAGACAGAGAAAGAGACTGATAAGATTGATAACCTGACCTTCCATAAGAGAGATAGAACAGATCGGAAAGAAGGAGAATAGAAGGACGGTGGGAAGCTGGTTGAAGAAAGATAGAGAACCCTTCCAATCCAGAGAGCGCAAAGGCCGGGGCCCGGTCCCTGAGGTTGATTGGATCTTTATGTCCGGCAACAGACACTGGAGGAGTAGCGAACCACTAACGCCTTGCTCCCATCATAGACTTGGGACACAACAGCAACTGAATAGAGAGCCGGGACTCAGTGAGGAGTCCCCGAAGCAGGCTACAGCTGTCTGTCATACAAGTAAAGACTAGGAACACCTAGAGAGAGGCATTCCAGGGTAACTAAGTACTGGAGTGCTTCACACCTAAAGGCGCATTGGAGGAGTCGTTCAGTAAGGTACATGCTGGCGGAGTGTGGAAGGGAGAATCCTATCCTGCCTGGAGTGTTGTGAGTTCATTTTCCCCTTCACCATCGATGTCTGATGAACTCCCTCTTCTGGTGAAGGAAGGTAGTGAGGCTGATTACCAAACACCTGGTCTGGTAGATGATGACTGGGTAACAGGAAATTCTGACTGGATATAAGGCAGCCGATGCCCTTCTGAGTCGCTGGTGATTTCTCTGCTGGATTTTTGGAGACCAGTCTGATTCCTGCTTCCCAAAGATAAGTTTTTGCTCTGCTATTGAACTTATTAGTTTTGTTTTGTTTACCTTGTTTTTTGGAGTTCAGCCATCCCCGGTCGGGGGTGTGCTGAGTTCCATTTTTGTATCTGATCAGTTTTTCTCTTTGCTCTGTCTTCAGAATTTACCTGAGTGCTGATATAGTCTTTTTGAAGTCCTAGCGACTTCAGGGCCTGTTTTTCCTATCAGACGGTTGGCACATTTTTTGGTAGGGTTTTTACGGATTGCAGACAGCAGCTTTTCTATCCTGTCCTTTTTAGTTAGCTTGGGCCCCATCGTTTGCTCAACCTATCTTTCTTTCTGTGTTAGTGTTTTCATCTTGCTTCACCGTCATTATATGTTGGGGGCTGCCTATTGCTTTGGGGTCTGCTCTGGGGCAGTTTAGATTTTCCCTTTCTTTCTTTAGGCCTATTTAGTTCTCTGGCTGTGATCGAGGGGTCTAGGGCATCGTAGGACTCCCCCACGGCTACTGTTAGTTGTTGTGGATAGGATCAGGGGTCTGCAATCCGATAGCTACCAACCTCTCCGGTTTTCTGGACTTAGCTTGTATTTTTGTTTTTTCCTCCTTCGGTGACTCATTCATAACAGAATCACCAGCCTTACCGCAGATTCTAGGGTACTCAATAGCAGGAAAGAATTGTTAAAAAAAAAAAAGTGTCAGAATTTTTTTTTTGTGTATATTTTTTCCTCTATTTCTCTGAGGCCGTAGGAGGAATTTTTTCTCAATGGAGATTAAGCAATTGTCTGATCATGTGGAGCAGCTCACTGCTGAACTAGGGGAATTTCCGCCTATCTTGCTCATTCACATGCTGCTGAACCAAAGATCCCTACTCCTGTTGTGTTTTTTGGGGATCGGTCTAAATTTTTGAATTTTAAGAATAATTGTAAATTATTTTTTGCCTTGAAGCCTAACTCATCGGGGAGCTCCGCGCAGCAGGTTAAAATTGTCATCTCTTTGCTGCGCGGCGATCCCCAGGATTGGGCGTTTTCTTTGAAACCTGATGATCCTATTCAGACTGATCTGAATGCATTTTTTCAGGCCTTGGGGTTGTTGTATGATGAACCTAATGCTATTGATCAGGCTGAAAAGGCCCTGTTGGCATTGAGCCAGGGTCGGGATTCTGCAGAGTTGTACTGTCAAAAATTCCGAAAGTGGGCGGTCCTTCTACCTGGAATGATGGTGCCTTGGCAGCTCTCTTTCGGAAGGGTTTGTCAGAAACCGTAAAAGATACTATGGTGGGATTTCCTGTTCCCTCTGGTCTTGACGATTCTATGTCATTAGCCATTCAGGTTGATCGGCGTTTGCGTGAACGCAAAACTGCATGAGAGGTGTTGCCACCTGTTGAACAAATGTCTGAACCTATGCATTGTGATAGAGTTTTGTCTAGGGCGCAACGTCAGGAGTTCAGAAGGCGTAATAAGCTGTGTTTCTTCTGTGGTGATGCCTCACATATTATTTCTGTCTGCCCTAAACGAGAGAAACGTTTTGCACACACATTTGCTGTGGGTGGCTTTCAACCTAAGTTTCTTCTGGCAATTACTCTGATCTGCTCCCTGTCCACATTTTCCGCTTTTGTGGATTCGGGAGCAGCTCTGAACCTGACGAACTTGGATTTTGCTAAACGTTGTGGGTTTCCTATGACACCTCTGCGGATGCCTATCCCTTTGAGGGGTATTGATACTACTCCTTTGGCGAAGAATAAACCTCAGTTTTGGACCCAGGTGGAATTGCGGGTCGCCCCAGACCATCAAGAAAATTGCAGATTTTTGGTGTTGCATAATTTGCATGATACCATCGTTCTGGGGTTTCCCTGGTTGCAAATCCATAATCCAGTTTTGGATTGGAAATCTGTGTCTGTGGTGAGTTGGGGTTGTCGGTGTGCCCTTAGTGATGCTCCTGTTTTCTCCACCTCTCCCTAGTCACATGATGTTCCTGACTTTTTGGCTGATTATTATGATGTATTTAGTGAGAATGAGTCTGCGTCTTTGCCTCCTCATAGGAGTTATGACTGTGCAATTGAGCTGAGCCCTAGGTGTAAATTTCCCATGGGTCGACTTTTCAATTTATCTGTACCCGAACACGAGGCTATGCGATCCTATATTAAGGAGTCATTGGAGAAGGGTCATATTAGACCATCCTCTTCACCCTTAGGTGCTGGGGTTTTTTTCGTGGCTAAGAAAGATGGGTCATTGAGGCCTTGTATTGACTAGCGTTCCCTCAACAAAATTACTGTTAAATATCAGTATCCGTTACCCCTGATTTCTGATCTATTCTCCAGAGTTAAAGGTGCTTGCTGGATTACAAAGCTTGACCTCAGGGGGGCGTATAATCTTATTCGCATTAAGCATGGGGATGAATGGAAGACGGCGTTTAATACTCCGGAGGGACATTTTGAGTACCTGGTGATGCCTTTTGGGCTCACTAATGCCCCTTCTGTCTTCCAGTGCTTCATGAATGATATTTTCCGAGACTTGGTGGATAAATTTTTGATCATCTATCTGGATGATATTTTGATCTTTTCCAAGGATTGGGACTCTCATGTGGAACATGTTCAGACTGTGTTCCGGATTTTGAGGGAGAATTCCCTGTATGTCAAAGGGTCAAAATGCCTTTTTGGTGTACAGAGGATTTCATTTTTGGGATTTATTTTGTCTCCGTCAACTATTGAAATGGACCCGGCCAAGGTACAGGCCATTTATGATTGGGTTCAGCCCACTTCTTTGAAGGCCCTCCAGAAATTTTTGGGTTTTGCTAATTTTTATCGTAAATTTATAGCTAATTTTTCTGGTATTACCAAAACATTGACTGATTTGACTAAGAAGGGTGCTGATGTGCTGAATTGGTCTCCGGAGGCTGTTTCTTCCTTTCAGGAGCTGAAGCGAAGGTTCACTTCTGCTCCGGTTTTGCGGCAACCTGATGTCTCACTCCCGTTTCAGGTAGAGGTGGACGCTTCTGAGATTGGTGCAGGAGCTGTTTTGTCCCAAAAAGATCCTGTAACATCTAAAATGAATCCCTGTGCTTTCTTTTCCCGAAAGTTCTCCCCATCCGAACGTAACTATGATGTGGGGAATCGGGAACTGTTAGCCATGAAATGGGCATTTGAGGAGTGGAGACATTGGTTGGAGGGAGCTAAACATCAAGTCGTGGTCCTTACTGACTACAAGAATTTGATTTACCTGGAGTCGGCCAAACGCTTGAATCCTAGACAGGCTAGGTGGGCCTTGTTTTTCACGTGTTTTGATTTTGTGTTCTCTTTTCTTCCGGGCACTAAGAATGTCAAGGCAGACGCCCTCTCTAGGAGTTTCTTTGCGGATTCTCCTGTTGTGACCAAGCCTGCTACCATCTTAGGTGAGGGGGTAGTTCTTTCTGTCATCTCGCCCGATTTGAGACGTGCTCTGGAAGAGTTTCAGGAGGACAAACCTGAGCGTTGTCCCATTGGAAAATTGTATGTTCCCGACCAGTGGAGGAAGAGAGTGATGTCTGAAGTTTATTGCTCTGCATTGGCTGGTCATCCAGGTATTTTTGGTACTAGAGATTTGGTGAGTCGGTCTTTTTGGTGGCACGCCTTGTTTCGTGATGTCAGGAATTTTGTGCAGTCCTGTGGGACTTGCTCTCGGTCTAAACCTTGTTCTCGCTCTAGTGGGTTGTTGATGCCTTTGCCGGTGCCCAGGAGGCCATGGACCCATATTTCAATGGATTTTATCTCTGATATGCCTGTCTCTCAGAGAATGACTGCTATTTGGGTGATTTGTGATAGATTCTCTAAGATGGTCCATCTTGTACCACTCCCTAAGTTGCCATCTTCCTCAGAGTTGGTGCCCTTGCTTTTGCAACAGGTGGTTCACTTGCACGGGATTCCTGAGAACATTGTATCTGACAGAGGAGTTCAGTTTGTGTCTAGATTTTGGAGGACTTTCTGTTCCAAGCTGGGAATTCAGTTGTCCTTCTCCTCTGCGTTTCACCCTCAGACCAATGGGCAGACGGAGAGAACAAACCAGACTTTGGAGTCGTATTTGAGATGTTTTATTTCTGCTGATCAGGATGATTGGGTTTCATTTTTGCCCTTGGCC
Organism: Dendrobates tinctorius; assembly: GCF_039654945.1. NCBI lineage: Eukaryota > Metazoa > Chordata > Amphibia > Anura > Dendrobatidae > Dendrobates > Dendrobates tinctorius. Next base: position 1,259,670 of record NW_027361717.1, read on the forward strand.
GAATTTGCTTTAAATAATAGAGCTAGTTCTGCCACTTTGATGTCACCTTTTTTTTGTAACTTTGGGTTTCATCCTCGATTCTCTTCAGGGCAGGTGGAGCCTTCTGCCTGCCCAGGTGTTGACACTGTGGTGAAGAGAATGCACCAGATCTGGGACCAAGTGGTGGATAAGTTGTCTATCTCCCAGGAAAAGGCCCAGCGGTTTTCCAACCGGCATAGGACCATTGGTCCCCAGTTTAAGGTGGGTGATATGGTTTGGTTGTCATCAAAGAATATCGCTATGAAGGTGGCTTCTCCAAAGTTTAAACCTAGATTTATTGGACCTTACAAGATTGTGGAGATTCTTAATCCAGTCTCTTTTCGATTGGCTCTTCCTGTTACATTTAAGATCCATAACGTGTTTCATAAGTCTCTGTTAAAGAGGTTTGTTGAGCCAGTAGTTTCTGTGGTGGCACCTCCTGACCCGGTATTGGTTGAAGGTAATGTGGAATATGAGGTTGAGAAGATACTGGATTCTCGCCTGGCTATATGGAGACTCCAGTATTTGGTTAAATGGAAGGGTTATGGCCAGGAGGATAATTCTTGGGTCCCTGCATCCGATATTCATGCCGAAAGATTGGTTCGTGCCTTTCATCGGGCCCATCCTGATCGCCATGGTGGCGTGGATGAGGGTTCGGTGACCCCTCCTCAAGGGGGAAGTACTGTTGTGAGTTCGTTTTCCCATTCACCGTCGATGTCTGATGAACTCCCTCTTCTGGTGAAGGAAGGTAGTGAGGCTGATTACCAAACACCTGTTCTGGTAGATGATGACTGGGTAACAGGAAATTCTGACTGGATATAAGGCAGCCGACGCCCTTCTGAGTCGCTGGTGATTTCTCTGCTGCATTCTTGGAGACCAGTCTGATTCCTGCTTCCCAAAGATAAGTTTTTGCTCTGCTATTGAACTTATTAGTTTTGTTTTGTTTACCTTGTTTTTTGGAGTTCAGCCATCCCCGGTCGGGGGTGTGCTGAGTTCCATTTTCGTCTCTGATCAGTTTTTCTCTTTGCTCTGTCTTCAGAATTTACCTAAGTGCTGATATAGTCTTTTTGAAGTCCTTGCGACTTCAGGGGCTCTTTTTCCTATCAGACGGTTGGCACATTTTTTGGTAGGGTTTTTTACGGATTGCAGACAGCAGCTTTTCTATCCTGTCCTTTTTAGTTAGCTTGGGCCCCATCGTTTGCTCAACCTATCTTTCTATCTGTGTTAGTGTTTTCATCTTGCTTCACCGTCATTATATGTTGGGGGCTGCCTATTGCTTTGGGGTCTGCGCTGGGGCAGTTTAGATTTCCCCTTTCTTTCTTTAGGCCTATTTAGTTCTCCGGCTGTGATCGAGGGGTCTAGGGCATCGTAGGAACCCCCCACGGCTACTGTTAGTTGTTGTGGATAGGATCAGGGGTCTGCAATCCGATAGCTACCAACCTCTCCGGTTTTCTGGACTTAGCTTGTATTTTTGATTTTTCCTCCTTCGGTGACTCATTCATAACACTGGAGGTTGGCTGGAGCACTGACCTGGAGAACACAGTACGGAGGCAGGCAGTTGAGTGAACTGCAAACAGTGAGTAAAGCTTTGGATCCGCATACTCGGGTGTCCTCCAGTTATTCCGGCACCACTACACCTGGGTACCAGCCTCCATACCATTCTGTGCCTCTCCTCATCCATTGCACCTACACTGCCCTGGGACTACAGCTCCACCTGTGGGGAGCTACATCATCTTTGCTGCACCACACCAGTCCCAGCGGATGTGCATGCAGCGTTGGCTCAACATCTTACTTGCCAAACACCACGGGTGGTGTCACGAACTATTCTAATAAACTTTAACACGATTAACATCATCGCCATTGATATTGGGCGCCCAGGGCCACGGACCGGGTCACCGCTGCTGTGACACATTCCCACCTTGACACCGGCCCGGTACCGAGTACCCCGCTGCCTGGGTATGCGAGGGCGACCCAGTAGCATGAGGTATCAGTGCTGCCAGCAAATAATGGTTTCACCACTCCCTTACCTACGTCATCCTAATTGAAGCTTCAATTCAAAGCTCTAAATGCTGACCCAGATCCTGATACCTCATGCATGGACTATGGCTGACTGCTTCTGTGCCATTATAAAATATTCAATTTTGGGTCAGTTGATGCCACTTTTCCTAGTGTCTGTCCCTAATTTTTGGAAGTGTTTGGTCTCCAAGTTGCGTCTCGTTCTGCTTGAATTTGGCAGACCTATCAGAGCACCAGGCCTACACCTGTCACTCATCCACCTGTTACTGATCAATGTTTCAGCTATATATGTTGGTCCAAGCCCTGTTCCATGCATCCCTGCTGTGTAATTATACTCTTGTACTCTGGTTCAATTGATGCAACTTTTCCTGATGTGTGCCCCTAATTTGAGCTGTTTGGGAAGCTTTTGTCCCCCTTAAGGTGTTGTCAATGCGTTTGGTTTTGCCTCCCATTGAATTCAATGGGGTTCGGTTACATTTGACAAACCGTTCGACAAACCGAACTGAACCGAACATTGCAAGGTTTGCTCATCTCTAGAAAACAGGGCATCACCATTACAGACCTGTCAGCAAAGAATGGTGGGGGTGCAGCAGTGACTTTTAGGTTAATAATTCTTCTTTTGTTTGTGTTTTTTTTTTAAAGCAGATTTGGACTTTTTTATTATAGCGGACAACTTCTTCAACTATATAGCAAATTTTACATATAGTTTTATGCCTCACTATTAATTTGTGGTATAGATGTCCATCTGCACATGCACACTAATTTTATACTACCATGTTTCTCAGAAAATAAGACAGGGTCTTATATTATTTTTTGCTCCAAAAATGGGATAGTGCTTATTTTCAATAGATATCTTATTTTTTTCCATGAACAGCAATCCACATTTATTCTTGAACAAAAAAATCAACATTTATTCAAATATAATTAAGTCATCACATTCAGGAACATCAACTCTCCAAATCCTGAGTTCCATCTTGAATTTCTTGACAACCTATTTCCTATTTTCATGTACAACAATATACTTTTTACAAATGGTTATGAATAGAGTTGAGCGACTTTTGGTTTTTTAGGGTCGAGTTTCGTTTCGTGAAACCCGACTTTTCCAAAAGTCGGGTCGAGCAAGATCGTCCGATTATAGGGAAAAGTCGGGGTCGTCTCGAAACACGAAACCCAATGTAAGTCAATGGGGAATAAAAGTCGGCAGTGAGAGGACAGGAAACACACCTACAGTGCCCATTTGAATGCCAAAAGCATCAATTCTTCTTACTTAAGCTTGTCAACCTTAATTAACTTCATAATGCAAGTTACGCACTGAAAAATGGGGGTTATTTGGCTAAAGTTGTGGGGAGGAGGGCTCGCTGCAGGTTTTCATGTGCCCTGGGCGAAAGAGCGCCCCTTTAACACATACCACAACTCATCATGCTCCGATAATGTAAAATACTTCACTTTTTACATCTCATGACGAGGCCCATCTATTTCTCCATACAGAATCATTGGTCCCATATAATGTTTGAAACAGTATATGATGAGCTCCACATAATGCTACAGTATATGTTGGTCCCCATGGATGAAGCTCCACTGTCTTATGGGCCCAAATAATGCTCCAAACATAATGGGCCCCATTTCTAATGCTCTAGTGTATAATGGGCCCTGTAAATGCTGCTCCAGTGTCTGATGTCCACCTTTGGAATGTTCCAGTGTATGGTGGGCCCCATCTATCATTGTCCAGAGTATAGTGCTCCCCAAAAATTGCTGTCCCAACATTGAAAACAATCAAATAAGTCTCCTCGCTAGGGAATCCCTGTACTTGTCTGGACTCCTCATCGTCCCCATCTTCCATCTCACTGCACAGTATTTCAACTTTGCAAGTGCTGTGATCCTGAGCAAGCAGGGGGGGCCCACTCGTTGGCGACGGCACTGGCACAGGGCCCCTGATAGTACGGTGGTGTGTCTGATGGCGGGTGGGCCGAACCTGCACTTTCATCTGCAGCTTCCTCTTTGTCACCGTGTAAGATGGAACTGTATATGGGAAGGGTAACCTGAGTTTCATCAGGGTCAGATTCAGGTCGTGTAGCGTGCGAGGGGAATGTAGTGGTCTGGGTCAATGTACCAGCAGATTCATGGAGCAGTGGCTGGGCATCAGTGCACTTGTGTCGCCCCCAGGAGTACGGTCGCCACAGTGGCATTACCTTCTTCCAAGGGAGTGTGATGTCATGCTTGGGAGCAATGAACGATCTTTCTAGCAGGTTAACTGATTGGGCGGCATTATTCCCACGAGTCATGACCATCCAAACAGCGTTCATGAAGGAAAAGTGTTTGTTTTACGTGGGCAGTATGGTTGCAAAGCTGAACCTTAAAGGAATGTCCAGAAGAGCACCACCAGGAGTGGAGCCTACGGTTAAATTCGACTCCACCTGGGAAACCTCAACCATGCCAGCTACAGAACAGATGCACACATTGCAAGCTTAATTCCGTTAACGAACGAGACTCCGTCATGCCCCGCGGTCCGAGTCCGGCTTACTAGAGGGACACGTGAGGCTCTGGCACATGAGATTGGCCAATAACTGGTGTGTCATGCCCTTACATGTCCGTGGCTGCATGTGCGCTACACTGAAAAGGCCAGCGTTTGTCGCTTACAGGTGCAGATAACCCGCTGAACAACGTTAGTGATGGGGATCACTGATTACAATTATTACCCGCGAACAATGATTTCCCAGTAAGTGCAGGTCAACCGCAGTTCCGGAATTAGGCCTAACCGTCATTCCTGAAAAAATGAAAAACTTACGTGTGCAAACCACAGGTGCTGTAGCTTGCTTAACAGCTCGCCAGCCGTTCTCATGCCCAGTATGGATTACAGAAAGGGTACCGTATCCCCGGATAACATGTATGGATAGCGTACACATTCAAAATATATGTCTATACATCAGGAGGCAGGCTCAGACGGTGTTAGGCCCAGTATGGATTGCACGTGATTGCACAAAAGGTTAGAAAGGGTACCGTATCCCCAGATAACATGTATGGATAGCGTACACATTCAAAATATATGTCTATACATCAGGAGGCAGGCTCAGACGGTGTTAGGCCCAGTATGGATTGCACGTGACTGCACAAAGGTTAGAAAGGGTACCGTTTCCCCGCATAACATGTATGGATAGCGTACACATTCAAAATATATGTCTATACATCAGGAGGCAGGCTCAGACAGTGTCAGGCACAGTATGGATTTGACGGCCCAGACTACACAGCGGAGGAGCAGGGAGAGGTAAAGATTGCAAATGCTGGGGCCCTGCCCAGCAAGGGGGGCCCACTCGTGGGCGTCGGTACTGGCACTGGGCCCCTCATAGTACGGCGGTGTGTCTGACGGCGGGTGTGCACCACCACCGTCAGAGACACTTGATTGCACTATGAAGGACCCTGTGCCAGTGCCCGCGCCCAAGAGTCGGCCTACCCACCTGTCCAGGGCAACGGCACTCGCACGGTGTCGTGCGCTAGGTGGTGACCCCGGCCATGGGGGGAGGCAGCACAGTTAGGGAGTTTTAGAAAGTGGCATATGTTGATGTTGGACATTCAGCTGATGCAAAAGGTGAAATAGGTCATGTCCCAGGAAGAGGTATACCAAAGCAAGCCATTTTTCTGTCACCCTATGTGTCATCAGGGGAAGGTGGGACAAAATCCTTGGAAACCCATGCGTGGTTCATTTTAATGAAGGTTAGATCATCCACATTTTGGGTTGACAGACGGGTCCTTTTTTCTGTCAGGATTGATCCAGCTGCACTGAAGACTCTTTCCGATAGCACACTTGCAGCTGGGCAAGCAAGCTCCTGTAAGTCATATTGTGCCAATTCAGGCCAGGTGTCCAGTTTAGCGGCCCAATAGTCAAAGGGGAATGACCTGTGTGGGAGAACATCGATATGGGAGGAAAAGTAGTTTGTAACCATAGTTGACAACTGCTGTCTCCTGTCACTTTCCATCGATGCAGTATTACCAGTTATGTGAGCGGTACTTGAAAAATCAGTCCACAACATTGTCATGAAACCCCTGTCTCCAACGCCACTTCTGCTGTGTGCACCACGAACACCTCTGCCAAGCTGCCCCCGGCCCGTACGGCTCGTGTGAGAACCATCACCGCTGCTGTGTGCTGGGAATGCCTCAAGCAACCGATTTACCAGAGTTGCTTGTTTATTAGCCAATATTAGGTCAAGGTTCTCCTGTGGCATGATGTTTTGTAATTTGCCTTTATAGCGTGGATCCAGGATGCTGGCCAACCAGTAGTCATCATCGTTCATCATTTTGGCAATGCGGGGGTCCCTTTTTAGGATCTGCAAGGCATAATCTGACATGTGGGCCAATGTTCCCGGTGTCAATGATGCACTGCGAGTGCTGGTTGGAGGAGCACTTTCTGGCAAATCCACATCCCTCCAGTCACGCACAAACCCTGTACCAGACCTTGCCACGCCAACATTTTCACTTGCCCCACGAGATGCATCCTCCTCCCCTAAGTAATCATCCCCATCATCCTCCTCCTCCTCCTCTTCTTCCTCCACCTCGTCCAGGAGAGGTCCCTGAGCAGACAATGGCTGAATGTCATCAAGGATTCCCTCCTCCTCTTCCTCCTCATCAACATTGGCTGCGGAAGCCTGCTCCTTAAGGTGCGTCAAAGTTTGCATGAGCAGACGCATAAGTGGGATGCTCATGCTTAGGATGGCGTCGTCTGCACTTACCAGCCGTGTGCATTCCTCAAAACACTGAAGGACTTTACAGAGGTCTTTCAGCTTCGACCACTGCACACCGGTCAACTCCATGTCTGCTCTCAAAGTGCCTGGCCGTGTATCCTCCCACAAATGCATTATGGCCTGCCTCAACTCGCACAGCCGCTCCACCATGTGCAGGGTGGAGTTCCACCTTGTTGCAATGTCGATAATGAGGCGGTGGATGGGAAGGTGGAGCAATCGCTGCAGCTTCTGCATACGAACGGAGTGTACAGGCGACCGGCGGATGTGCGCGCACAGTCTTCGCACCTTCTGGAGCAGGGCTGTTAACTCCGGATAATTTTTGAGGAAGCACTGCACCACCAGGTTCAAGGTGTGAGCCAAGCAAGGTATGTGGCTGAGTTTTGAAAGGGCTATGGCTGCCACAAAATTACGCCCGTTATCACTAACTACCTTGCCTGCCTCAAGATGCTGACTCAGTTTGTCGCTGAAAGTACTCGGCCAGCACCTCGGCGGTGTGTCTGTCGCCCAAACACATCATCTGCAACACTGCCTGCTGACGCTTTCCACTAGCTGCTCGATAGGGGGACACCTCGTGTGCAACAGTGGCAGCTGCAGATGGAGTGCTCGTACGACTGCGCTGTGTGGACGAGCTTTCGCTTCTGGAGGAGGAGGAGGAGGAGGAGGGTCGAACGCCTACAGCCAACTGTTTCCTATACCGTGGGCTAGGCAGCACTGTCCCACCACCGCTGTCCCCTGTGGACCCTGCATCCACCACATTAACCCAGTGCGCAGTGATGGACACGTAACAGCCCTGGCCATGCCGACTGGACCATGCATTAGTTGTGAGGTGCACCTTTCCGCTCACTGACTGCTTGAGTGCATGGACAATGCGGTCTTTCACATGATGGTGGAGGGCTGGGATGGCTTTGCGAGAGAAGAAGTGGAACCTGGGTAGGTTATAGCGTGGTACTGCATAGGCCATGAGTTCGCGGAAAGCTGCGCTTTCCACCAACCGAAAGGGCATCATCTCAAACGAGATTAGTTTGGCAATGTGGGCGTTCAAACCCAGTGTACGCAGATGAGAGACTGAGTACTTTCTTGACCTACTCATAGTGTCTGGGAGGGTGAGCTGGACTTGAGAGCTGCATATGGTGGAAGTAGCGGTGGACAGGGCGGACTGAGAGAGGGTTGATGATGGTGATGGAGTTGGTGTTCTTTCTGATGGCCTAGAATCAGTCTTTCGTTGATATAACAGTGGGATTCCCTGACTGCTGTGGCCTTGCAACGACACCTCAACATTTGCTGCTGTGCTAACCGGTGGGCTTACAGTGGGGGAAACAATGTAGCGTTGCTGACTACCTTCGTTGTGATCAGTTGCACATGTGGCACTTGAGGTTTGGTGTTGTGTCCACGCTTGCAAGTGCATGCTGGTTAAATGTCTAAGCATGCAACTGGTATTCAAATTTTTCAGATTTTTCCCTCGGCTAAAGGTCTTTGCGCACTTCTTACAGATAACCTTGGCCTGATCATGAGGATTTTGTTCAAAAAAGTGCCACACTGCACTCTTCCTACTTTGGCAGACATTTTGCGGCCTAGCACGCTGTGATCTTTTGACCCTCTGGACAAGCTGTCCAGCAACTCTTTTGATGTTTGGAACCTGTCTTTGGAGTGCTCCGGGCCTGCCAGATAACAGCTGTTGCGATGTCGATGTCTGCTGTGGATGCTCCTCATCTGAGCTATTGGAAGCAGCACCCTCTTCCCCCAATGGATGCCAATCTGGGTCAACAACTGGGTCATCCATCACCTCCTCTTCTATGTCATGTGCACCTTCCTCTGTGTCACTGTGTATGGTGGTATAGTGTGCAGGAAGGGGCACCTGAGTCTCATCAGGGTCAGAATCTGGCTCTGTACACTGCGAGGACAATGTAGTGCTCTGAGTGAATGTACCAGCAGAATCATCCATCAGCGGCTGTGCATCAGTGCACTCCATGTCAGATTCATCTTGGCCTGGGTAATTCACCATTTGACTTGATAATCCAGGCATGGTATATGAAAACAGCTCCATGGAGTAATCAGTAGTATGGCCTGCGTCATCCTTCAATCTTGGTTGGGGTGAAGTACACAAGGAAAGGTGTGGTTCATGAACATGAGCCTCCAATGACGACTCAGTGCTTTTACTTTTTACAACTGAAGAAGAGGAGGCGATAGAGCTGGAGGCTGAGTCAGCAATGTAAGACAAAACTTTTTCCTGATGCTCTGGCTTTAAAAGCGGTTTGCCAACTCCTAGAAAACTAAGCGTTCGAGGCCTTATATAGCCAGACGATGACGCAGGCTCAATACCTCCTGCATTCGGTCCTATTTTGCTCTTGCCACTACCATCAGATCCACCACCAACACTATCATTACCAGCTGCCAACCCCCGCCCAATTCCACGGCCTCTTCCACCAGCCTTCCTCATTTTTGGTAGAAATGTAGACAAAATCCAACAAACTATATAGTAATGTAAAACAAGGTACAAGGTGTCTATAGGATAGGGGAGATTTTGAATTTCTGCAGACACTTGTGGACACTGGACACTTTTGGATTTGTGTGAGGCCCACTGAATATCTAAGCGCTCTGTCACAGGCTCGATGGCACAGCTGTGACCAAAGTGACTAGAGGATAAGGGAGATTTTGAATTTCTGCACACACTTGTGGACACTGGACACTTTTGGATTGTGTGAGGCCCACTGATATCTGAGCGCTATGTCACAGGCTCGATGGCACAGCTGTGACAAAAGTGACGAGAGGATAAGGGAGATTTTGAATTTCTGCAGACACTTGTGGACACTGGACACTTTTGGATTGTGTGAGGCCCACTGATATCTGAGCGCTATGTCACAGGCTCGATGGCACAGCTGTGACCAAAGTGACTAGAGGATAAGGGAGATTTTGAAATTCAGCAGACACTTGTGGACACTGGACACTTTTGGATTGTGTGAGGCCCACTGATATCTGATCGCTATGTCACAGGCTCGATGGCACAGCTGTGACAAAAGTGACTAGAGGATAAGGGAGATTTTGAATTTCAGCAGACACTTGTGGACACTGGACACTTTTGGATTGTGTGAGGCCCACTGATATCTGAGCGCTATGTCACAGGCTCGATGGCACAGCTGTGACCAAAGTGACTAGAGGATAAGGGAGATTTTGAATTTCAGCAGTCACTTGTGGACACTGGACACTTTTGGATTGTGTGAGGCCCAATGAATATCTGAGCACTATGTGACAGGCTCGATGGCACAGCTGTGACAAAAGTGACGAGAGGATAAGGGAGATGTTGAATTTCAGCAGACACTTGTGGACACTGGACACTTTTGGATTGTGTGAGGCCCAATGAATATCTGAGCGCTATGTGACAGGCTCGATGGCACAGCTGTGACAAAAGTGACTAGAGGATAAGGGAGATTTTGAATTTCAGCAGACACTTGTGGACACTGGACACTTTTGGATTGTGTGAGGCCCAATGAATATCTGAGCGCTATGTGACAGGCTCGATGGCACAGCTGTGACAAAAGTGACGAGAGGATAAGGGAGATGTTGAATTTCAGCAGACACTTGTGGATACTGGACACTTTTGGATTGTGTGAGGCCCAATGAATATCTGAGCGCTATGTGACAGGCTCGATAGCACAGCTGTGACAAAAGTGACTAGAGGATAAGGGAGATTTTGAATTTCAGCAGACACTTGTGGACACTGGACACTTTTGGATTGTGTGAGGCCCAATGAATATCTGAGCGCTATGTGACAGGCTCGATGGCACAGCTGTGACAAAAGTGACGAGAGGATAAGGGAGATTTTGAATTTCTGCAGACACTTGTGGACACTGGACACTTTTGGATTGTGTGAGGCCCACTGATATCTGAGCGCTATGTCACAGGCTCGATGGCACAGCTGTGACCAAAGTGACTAGAGGATAAGGGAGATTTTGAAATTCAGCAGACACTTGTGGACACTGGACACTTTTGGATTGTGTGAGGCCCACTGATATCTGAGCGCTATGTCACAGGCTCGATGGCACAGCTGTGACAAAAGTGACTAGAGGATAAGGGAGATTTTGAATTTCAGCAGACACTTGTGGACACTGGACACTTTTGGATTGTGTGAGGCCCACTGATATCTGAGCGCTATGTGACAGGCTCGATGGCACAGCTGTGACCAAAGTGACTAGAGGATAAGGGAGATTTTGAATTTCAGCAGTCACATGTGGACACTGGACACTTTTGGATTGTGTGAGGCCCAATGAATATCTGAGCGCTATGTGACAGGCTCGATGGCACAGCTGTGACAAAAGTGACGAGAGGATAAGGGAGATGTTGAATTTCAGCAGACACTTGTGGACACTGGACACTTTTGGATTGTGTGAGGCCCAATGAATATCTGAGCGCTATGTGACAGGCTCGATGGCACAGCTGTGACAAAAGTGACTAGAGGATAAGGGAGATTTTGAATTTCAGCAGACACTTGTGGACACTGGACACTTTTGGATTGTGTGAGGCCCAATGAATATCTGAGCGCTATGTGACAGGCTCGATGGCACAGCTGTGACAAAAGTGACGAGAGGATAAGGGAGATGTTGAATTTCAGCAGACACTTGTGGACACTGGACACTTTTGGATTGTGTGAGGCCCAATGAATATCTGAGCGCTATGTGACAGGCTCGATGGCACAGCTGTGACAAAAGTGACTAGAGGATAAGGGAGATTTTGAATTTCAGCAGACACTTGTGGACACTGGACACTTTTGGATTGTGTGAGGCCCAATGAATATCTGAGCGCTATGTGACAGGCTCGATGGCACAGCTGTGACAAAAGTGACGAGAGGATAAGGGAGATTTTGAATTTCTGCAGACACTTGTGGACACTGGACACTTTTGGATTGTGTGAGGCCCACTGATATCTGAGCGCTATGTCACAGGCTCGATGGCACAGCTGTGACCAAAGTGACTAGAGGATAAGGGAGATTTTGAATTTCAGCAGACACTTGTGGACACTGGACACTTTTGGATTGTGTGAGGCCCACTGATATCTGAGCGCTATGTCACAGGCTCGATGGCACAGCTGTGACAAAAGTGACGAGAGGATAAGGGAGATTTTGAATTTCAGCAGACACTTGTGGACACTGGACACTTTTGGATTGTGTGAGGCCCACTGAATATCTGAGCGCTCTGTCACAGGCTCGATGGCACAGCTGTGACAAAAGTGACTAGAGGATAAGGGAGATTTTGAATTTCAGCAGACACTTGTGGACACTGGACACTTTTGGATTGTGTGAGGCCCACTGATATCTGAGCGCTATGTCACAGGCTCGATGGCACAGCTGTGACAAAAGTGACTAGAGGATAAGGGAGATTTTGAATTTCAGCAGACACTCGTGGACACTGGACACTTTTGGATTGTGTGAGGCCCACTGAATATCTGAGCGCTCTGTCACAGGCTCGATGGCACAGCTGTGACAAAAGTGACTAGAGGATAAGGGAGATTTTGAATTTCAGCAGACACTTGTGGACACTGGACACTTATGGATTGTGTGAGGCCCACTGAATATCACAGCGCTATGTCACAGGCAGAAATTGGCTAGTGTATCACAAACTACAAGGTGTATGTAGAATTGGGCAGAATAGGAATCTCCCTAGAGTGCAGGTCTGTAAGAATGGAACATGTCCTCGTTTTATTCTCACAGAGTGACACACTGATAGCTTCACTGTGGCTGTGATAACAGCCGTTACACGGTACTGTGTGAGGAGCGTACACCGCTGTATGGTGTGAAAAAATGCACGCTCAGTACCTCAGCAGGACAAAAAAAAAATTGGGATTGCTTTTAAAAAAGCAGTTTGCAGAGCAGTGGGTAAACAGCAATGCAGGAATGTCAGGAAGCCTTATAAGGCAGCCCAACAACCAACACCACTGATACACCACTATATAGCCTCCCCTTGCACTGCACACACAGTGACTGATGTGTTGTACAGGCAAAATCGCTAGCAGCAGAAGCAGTTTTTTTTTCTTCTCAGCAGGACAAAAAAAAAAATTGGGATTGCTTTTAAAAAAGCAGTTTGCGGAGCAGTGGGTAAACAGCAATGCAGGAATGTCAGGAAGCCTTAGAAGGCAGCCCAACAACCAACACCACTGATACACTACTATATAGCCTCCCCTTGCACTGCACACACATTGACTAGTGTGTTGTACAGGCACAATCGCTGGCAGCAGAAGCAGTTTTTGGTGTCTTCTTCCCTGCCTAACGCTCTCCCTACAAAATCAGAAGCAGCAGCAGCTCTCCCTATTCTGAGATCAGCATGAGTAACATGGCGGTCGGTGTGCACGCCCTTTTATACCCCCTGTGACGCCCCCCAAAGCAAGCCAATCACTTCCATGCCCTTCTGAAAGATGGTGGTGACCCGTGCCTATGTCATCACGTTGCCCACAGTGTCCGTGGATCCTGATTGGCTGAAAAAGAGCGCAAAACAAACTTTTGAAACGCGACTTTGGCGCGTAAGTCGCCGACCTCGTGGCCGACCTCATCCTAGGGTCGGGTTTCGTTTCATGAAACCCGACTTTGCCAAAAGTCGGCGACTTTTGAAATTTTTCGACCCGTTTCGCTCAATTCTAGTTATGAAGAATGATGGTGTTAGAATGATCACTAATTGATCATTCTGTCCCCATACATATATTATCAGCAGCACATCTTCTGTTTACATTGGGCGATGTGCTAACAAGAATAAGGGCCTTGATTCATTAAGACTGGCTTTGGGTAGGCCAGTCTTACTGTATGGTGCCACTAGTGTAAGATGCATCTAATTCATTAAAATATGCACACCACTTAATAAATTAGGAATCTTACAAGTGATGTGCACCTCTCGCAGAAATGTACATACATAAGTATATACACACTGCACATACAGTGGGTAAAAAAAGTATTTAGTCAGTCAGCAATAGTGCAAGTTCCACCACTTAAAAAGATGAGAGGCGTCTGTAATTTACATCATAGGTAGACCTCAACTATGGGAGACAAACTGAGAAAAAAAAATACAGAAAATCACATTGTCTGTTTTTTTTTTCATTTTATTTGCATATTATGGTGGAAAATAAGTATTTGGTCAGAAACAAAATTTCATCTCAATACTTTGTGATATATCCTTTGTTTACAATGACAGAGGTCAAACGTTTTCTGTAAGTCTTCACAAGGTTGCCACACACTGTTGTTGGTATGTTGGCCCATTCCTCCATGCAGATCTCCTCTAGAGCAGTGATGTTTTTGGCTTTTCGCTTGGCAACACGGACTTTCAACTCCCTCCAAAGGTTTTCTATAGGGTTGAGATCTGGAGACTGGCTAAGCCACTCCAGGACCTTGAAATGCTTCTTACGAAGCCACTCCTTCGTTGCCCTGGTGGTGTGCTTTGGATCATTGTCATGTTGAAAGACCCAGCCACGTTTCATCTTCAATGCCCTTGCTGATGGAAGGAGGTTTGCACTCAAAATCTCACGATACAAGGCCCCATTCATTCTTTCATGTACCCGGATCAGTCGTCCTGGCCCCTTTGCAGAGAAACAGCCCCAAAGCATGATGTTTCCACCACCATGCTTTACAGTAGGTATGGTGTTTGATGGATGCAACTCAGTATTCTTTTTCCTCCAAACACGACAAGTTGTGTTTCTACCAAACAGTTCCAGTTTGGTTTCATCAGACCATAGGACATTCTCCCAAAACTCCTCTGGATCATCCAAATGCTCTCTAGCAAACTTCAGACGGGCCCGGACATGTACAGGCTTAAGCAGTGGGACACGTCTGGCACTGCAGGATCTGAGTCCATGGTGGCGTAGTGTGTTACTTATGGTAGGCCTTGTTACATTGGTCCCTGCTCTCTGCAGTTCTTTCACTAGGTCCCCCCGCGTGGTTCTGGGATTTTTGCTCACAGTTCTTGTGATCATTCTGACCCCACGGGGTGGGATTTTGCGTGGAGCACCAGATCGAGGGAGATTATCAGTGGTCTTGTATGTCTTCCATTTTCTAATTATTGCTCCCACAGTTGATTTCTTCACTCCAAGCTGGTTGGCTATTGCAGATTCAGTCTTCCCAGCCTGGTGCAGGGCTACAATTTTGTTTCTGGTGTCCTTTGACAGCCCTTTGGTCTTCACCATAGTGGAGTTTGGAGTCAGACTGTTTGAGGGTGTGCACAGGTGTCTTTTTATACTGATAACAAGTTTAAACAGGTGCCATTACTACAGGTAATGAGTGGAGGAAAGAGGAGACTCTTAAAGAAGAAGTTACAGGTCTGTGAGAAATCTTGATTGCTTGTTTCTGACCAAATACTTATTTTCCACCATAATATGCAAATAAAATGAAAAAAAACCAGACAATGTGATTTTCTGGATTTTTTTTTCTCAGTTTGTCTCCCATAGTTGAGGTCTACCTATGATGTAAATTACAGACGCCTCTCATCTTTTTAAGTGGTGGAACTTGCACTATTGCTGACTGACTAAATACTTTTTTTCCCCACTGTACATACACATGTGTATATATACACACTCATACGTATATACATAACAGCCTGTCTAGACTTTAGTTCTAGACTCCTGCAGTTAGAGATCTTTGGTGACATCATGGTCACATGACCGCAATGTCACCAAAGTTCCTCAAGCAGTCTTAACCTCCGAATTGAAATGCTGGCAGCCACTAAAAGAGTTGGTGCCCTGAGAAATTGCCCAATTTTCTCCCTCTAACTCCTAACGCTGGCCCTGCATATTAGCTTGTCTCCTCTTTAGTTCCTATAGACTCATGCAGTTAAAAGACTTTTGATGGTATATTCATCAAAACTCCTTAAGCAGTCTTAATCTCTGAATAGAAACATTGGGGGCCAGCAGGCCCGGATTGGTAATATGCCCAACCGGGCATTTTCCCGCTGGGCCGCTGTCATGTGGGCCGCAGGCGGCAGCAACCGCTCATCTGGCCGCTTGCCAGCTGATGCGGCCACTGGCCTGGCTGTTGTTCCTGCCACCGGGCACGGCAGTTATAGTCTCCAACCCTCCTGGGATTTTTCTGTCCCTCACTGCAGGGAGATAAGCCGCCATGCCCCCCCACGCACCCCATCCTCACCCTAGCATGAGACCCCCCCACACACACACAGCCACTCACAGCATCTCTTGCCTGCTCTCTTCTCTGTACACAGGACCTGTGATGAGGTCACAGGAGGGGAGAAATCAGGGGTCACATGATCAGGAGTCTTTGTCCAGACCCCTGACTCTGCCCCTCCTGTGACCTCATCACAGGTCCTGTGCGCACAGCCCTGCCTCTTGGTGTCTACAGGATTCTGCTGTGCTGGTTGTCATGGTGCTAGATGAGGGAAGTATGTGTGGGGTCAGGAGGGGTTTACAGGGTAGATGTAGAAAAGCTGTGTGTGTATGAGGTGTATGGAGTGGAGCCGTGTGTGTACGAGGTGTACGGAGCGGAGCCGGATGTGTATGAGGTGTATGGAGCAGAGCCGCGTGTGTATGAGGTGTAAGGAACAGAGCCGCGTGTACAAGGTGTACGGAGCAGAGCCGTGTGTACGAGGTGTACGGAGCGGAGCCGTGTGTGTACGAGGTGTCCGGAGCGGAGCCGGATGTGTACGAGGTGTACGGAGAGGAGCTGGATGTGTACGAGGAGCTGTGTGTGTATGAGGTGTACGAGCGGTGCTGCGTGTACGAGGTGTACCGAGCGGAGCTGTGTGTGTATGAGGTGTACGGAACGGAACTGTGTGTACGAGGTGTATGGAGCGGAGCCGGATGTGTACGAGGTGTACAGAGAGAAGCCGTGTGTGTATGAGGTGTACAAGTGGAGCTGCGTGTACGAGGTGTATGGAGCGGAGCTGTGTGTGTATGAGGTGTACGGAACGGAGCCGTGTGTGTACGAGGTGTACGGAGTGGAGCCGTGTGTGTACGAGGTGTACGGAGCGGTGCCGCGCATGTACGAGGTGTACGGAGCGGAGCCGTGTGTGTACGAGGTGTACAGGGCGGAGCCGGATTTGTATGAGGTGTACGGAGAGGAGCTGGATGTGTATGAGGAGCCGTGTGTGTATGAGGTGTACGAGTGGAGCTGCGCGTACGAGATGTACCGAGCGGAGCCGTGTGTGTATGAGGTGTACAGAACGGAACTGTGTGTATGAGGTGTACGGAGCAGAGCCGCGTGTGTATGAGGTGTAAGGAACAGAGCCACGTGTACGAGATGTACGGAGCGGAGCCGTGTGTACGAGGTGTACAGAGCGGTACCGTGCATGTACGAGGTGTATGGAGCGGAGCCGTGTGTGTACGAGGTGTACGGAGTGGAGTCGGATGTGTACGAGGTGTACGGAGAGGAGCTGAATGTGTACGAGGAGCCGTGTGTGTATGAGGTGTACGAGCGGAGCTGCGTGTACGAGGTGTACCGAGCGGAGCCGTGTGTGTATGAGGTGTACGGAATGGAACTGTGTGTACGAGGTGTACGGAGTGGAGCCGGATGTGTACGAGGTGTACGGAGAGGAGCTGGATGTGTACGAGGTGTACGGAGAGGAGCCGTGTGTGTATGAGGTGTACGAGCAGAGCTACGTGTACGAGGTATACGGAGCGGAACCGTGTGTGTATGAGGTGTACGGAATGGAGCTGTGTGTGTACGAGGTGTACGGAGCGGAGCCGAGTGTGTACGAAGTGTATGGAGCGGAGCCGTGTGTGTACGAGGTGTACGGAGTGGAGCAGTGTGTGTACAAGGTGTATGTAGCGGAGCCGTGTGTGTACGAGGTGTACGGAGCGGAGCCGTGTGTGTACGAAGTGTACGGAGCGGAGCCGTGTGTGAACGAGGTGTACGGAGCGGAGCAGTGTGTGTACAAGGTGTATGGAGCGGAGCCATGTGTGTACGAGGTGTACGGAGCGGAGCCGTGTGTGTACAAGGTGTACAGAGAGGACCTGTGTGTGTATGAGGTGTACGGAGTGGAGCTGCGTGTACAAGGTGTACGGAGTGGAGCCGTGTGTGTATGAGGTGTACGGAACGGAGCTGTGTGTGTACGAGGTGCATGGAGCGGAGCCGGATGTGTACGAGGTGTATGGAGCGGAGCCGGATGTGTACGAGGTGTACGGAGAGGAGCTGGATGTGTACGAGGTGTACAGAGGGGAGCCGTGTGTGTTTGAGGTGTATGGAGCGGAGCCGTGTGTGTACGAGGTGTACTGAGAAGAGCCGGATGTGTATGAGGTGTACGGAACGGAGTCGCGTGTACGAGGTGTACGGAGCCGTGTGTGTACGCGGTGTACGGAGCAGAGCCGTGTGTATGAGGTGTAAGGAGCGGAGCCGTGTGTACGAGGTGTATGGAGCGGAGCCGCGCGTGTACGAAGTGTACCGAGAGGAGCCGTGTGTGTACGGAGTGGAACCATATGTGTACGGGATGTACAGAGTGGAGCCAAGTGTTTACGAAGCATACAAAGCGGGCTTTTCCCACAGACACAGGAGTACACGGCGGAGCCCCAAGGAGCATTTTAAAACTCACACATGACATTCCACCGGAAGTGATGTGCTGGAAGCTGACCGGAAATGAGATAATTTCATGAGGAAATTGTGACGGAACTAGGAATGCTTCCGATCCATCACCAAGTCCTCCTCCGACAGCGCAGACAGCAGGATCGCCTTGGAATCGGGGATGCCAGATCATGATATGCCCTGCATCGGGAGGCTCAGGTGGGCACTACAATGGGAGCCGGGCCGCTATAGTATCTTTATAGAATCTTTCTTTCTTTCTCATTCTCTGTTCTATCTTTTGCTCATTTTCTTTCTCTTTCTCTGTTCTTTCTTTCACCTCTTTATTTCTTTTTCTTTCCTCTTTCTTTCTCTCTGTTCTTTCTTTTCTTTACTTTTTTCTTTCTCTCTCTGTTCTTTCTTTCTTCTCTCTCTGTTCTTTCTTTCTCTCTCGCTCTCCTTTCTTTCTTTCACTCTCTCTGTTTTCTTTTTTCTCTCTCTCTGTTTTCTCTCTTCCTTAGTACCAGTCAGTGTGCCCACAGTACCAGCAAATTTGCCCATAATGCCAGCCACTGTGCCCTCAGTACCAGTCAGTGTGATAAGCAGTGCTAAATGGGTGTGGTTGGGCGTGGACGTGGGTGTGACTAGTTGCAAAATGGATGTGGCCGGGGCGTGGCCTAAAATTTGCAGCAGCGTGCGTAGTCTTTATCCCTCTTTCCCTTCTTTAAAAGTTGGGAGGTATGATAGGGGTAGCTATGACCAGGGGGTCTGGTTGCCCAATGGATAGCAGTTCTGCCAGGAATTCTGTCACTGTGCGTAGAAAAGGGGACAGAGCTTTGGGAGGAGTACTGCAACTAAAAGCAATAAATAGGACTGAGCTGAAATACTGGGCACAGCTGTGACTACATGTTAGATAGTCGTGTTAATCTCCTCTCACTTTTTGTAACCTACAAGTGTACAAAGATATTATATAGTCACCATGTGACTAGTGGCCCTGTGTAACTTCAAACGCCAGGGCTGAATTTTAGTCCCAGTCCAGCCCTGGGGCCAGTAAGGGAGTGGGGGTCCTGCAGAGGCGTATCTAGGGGGGGCAGTCGGGGTATGTGCCCCAGGTGCAGCCAGCAGGGGGCGCAGTTGGGCCACCTAATGCGGCGGTCCACAGTGTTTCCCCCAGCAGCTGCAATCTGCCGCCTCCAGACTGGGAGTCGGCCGTTCTCTGTGCCGGCTGTCAAGCTGACAGCCAACACAGAAAAGCTGCAGTGAGCCGGCTGCCATGGATGAACTGTACTCTCATCTTACAGACCAGATGCAAGTACAATTGAAGCCGGGTCGGAGTGATGCCAGCTGCATGATCAGATGATGTGATCACGCTGCTGACATCACTCGCCCGCCCTGCAGAGGCACACATTTGTAGTAAGTGCACCAGTGGAGCTGAAGACACCAAAGATGAAGTGCATGGGGGTGGAGGGGATTTAGCGAGGGGATGGGGAGATTTGGAGTGGGGATGGGGCGGATTTATTGTGTGTGGGGATGGGGGATCTAATGTGTTGGGGGTTATTTGGAGTTGGGATGGGGGGATTTAATGTGTGGGGGGACATTTGGAGTGGGAATGGGGCGATTTAATGTGTGGGGGAAGATTTAGAGTGGGGATGGGGAGGATTTAATGTGTGCGGGAAGATCTGGAGTGGGGATGGGGGAATTTAATGTGTGTGGAAATCTGGAGAGGAGGGGGATTTAATCTGTGTGGGGAGATTTAGAGTGGGGATGGGGAATTTAATGTATTTGGGGAGATTTGGAGTGGGGATGGAGATTTAATGTACCATCATTTCTGTCCAGGCCTATTTCATGAGTTTTATTTTTTTTAGATTCTGTGGAAGCATGGTTGAAAAGCAATGCCTGACTTTCATTTGTTAACGATCATACATTTTTTAGTTATTATTACTTTTGTCAGATTCAAGTTATTTAAGTCACCATTATGGGTTTTTCTATCATTAAACTAGTGGTACCAACAATTTTGACCACGTGTCTATAATGTGTGGGGTGGATTTGAGGACACAAAATGAGGAGCAAAGGGGGAGATGCTGAAAATGTATCTGGACACAGTATAGTGGCATGTATGAAGAAACAGTATGGGGGGGATGGGGGGCATGTATGTGGAAACAGTATGGGGGATGGGTACAGGCACAGTATGGTAAGTGGGAGGATGGGTGCTGACAGTGTGGGGAGCGAATGGGGAATATAACAATGGGACAAATGTATGTGGACACAATATGGGAAGTGAAGATGATGGTATGTTTGCAGACACAGTATGGGGAGTCAGGGGTATGTGTGAACAGGCAGTATAGAGAGTGAGGGGGTAAATATATGAGTAGACAGTATGGTGAACAGGGGGATGTGAGAGGAGACAGTATGAAGAGGGAGGGGAATAGTGTGAGGAGACAGTATGTGGGGAGAACACTGAATAGGCACAGAACAGAAACTGAACAGTGGGGGGCATAGCATGGGGGGACAATGTAAGGGAAGAGCCAGGAGAGGACAGTATATAAAGGAGGGGGGAGTGTGGTAAAAGGGTACAGTATAGAGTCTGGACCCTATAGGGAGGATACTGTATGAGAAGACAGTGTGAAGAGGGGTCCCAGTAAGGAAGAAGAAAAGGAGAGGTCAGTGTGAAGAGCTTGTACCATAAGAGGGACAGTGTGAGGTCATATTTTGTGCAGACAATATAGTGTGGAGCAATTATTTATTCAGGGGCTCAGCGTAGAGCACATATTTTTATTCAGGGGCATTATAATGACACTACTATCTTTAATGGGAATCGTATCGGGATGTGCTGCAGAAGACCGGAGAAGATGGAAGTCTGCAGAGATTTGTGATACTGACTAATTCTCATGTTTTTATTTATATTAGGAGCATTAAAGGGGTTGTCCAACTTTGTGATAAGTCTGCAGTCATTCTATGTGACTGCAGTCTTCTGAATTCTCACAGTGCTCACTGAACGCTGTTAGGATTCGTGCCGGCGATTTACATACATGCAGTCACATGCTGACTAGACATGTGTGTGGCCTCACTCAATGAAAATGAACTGAGTGATTGCGGACATGTTAAGTCGAAATATGGCCAGAAGTATTCAAATTGCATGCTTGTGCTGACAAGACCGACCACTCTTGCCACCTGCAAAGGAGAATTCTAAAAGAGAGCAGTGCATTCGCTGTGAGAATTCAGAAGCCTGCAATATCAGGATTCAGCTCCTCAGGTTCCAGCAGTCATCACATGGACACTTCACTCATATCTGATTTTCATACTTATGGTCCTGTGGCAACAAGCTTCTTCTCCTGCTTCTCTGTTTTTCACTGAACATTGAGAGCATTAGGGAGAGCAGCTCGTCGGTACATGACTAAGTGTGCAATTCGCATAAGTACTTGGGGGGGTGACGCTGAACTGAAGTTTTGCCCATGTGCCAGAAAACCCAGATACATCTCTGGAGTCCTGGGTGATTGCCCATTTTGAATCCCCATAACTCCTGCCCTGTAAGTAGGTAGGACTTATTTTTTGAATAGGGCTTATATTTCAAGCATACTCCAGAGATCCTGCAGAATCATGTTTGCACTTTTACAGGGTAGGTCTTATTTTCTTTGAAACATGGTATAAGAGTGCTGTACTTGTTTTATATTTTCTGCATTATGCATTAAGGGATGTGACCGTATCTCCGGCCGCATACTCTTATTCACCCTTCATTCCAAGACAGGTATTATTTAGATCCAAGATGTATCATTCTTATCCCTTCCCCAGTTCATTTATGGCCTAATTAAGTGTTGCGCCCCTGAGGCTCAGTTGCCACAGAGGTACTGCACCTCCTCCTGAGGTGTGGTACCCCACCATCCAGGTAAGGTGGAGACTCCTGACCACACTCCAACACCTGCACCCCACACCACAAAGTAGTGTAGCAAAGCACCTTCGGCGGCTCCCTGCTTGGAGTGTAGCAAAGCACCCATTGGTGGCTCCCTGCTTGGAACACGAAATGTGCTGGGAGGTGGGTGGAGTTAGACTACATTACAAGGAGCAGGAAGAGTTTAGGATGAGCGGTGAGTTGGTTAGGGAGTTGGAGAGAAGAAGATCCCTGGAGAGAGGGATAGATGGATGGAAGTGCTGCAGCAGAACCCAGTGACCTGGGTCTGCTGGCAGGGGAAAGGAAGAGAGAGAGAGCAACATAGACTGAAAGCCTGATACTCCATAGAAAGAAAGATTGGTGCGGAACGTGTGGAGTAAATGGGAACAGAGGACGTGGATTAGAAGAGAACCCTTCTGTCATGGTCCAGTCCGGAGTTTATCTTCTGCTGTCTTCACTCCGGACTGGTCATGCGGGGGTTAATCTCCCCAGCCTCGTTCTGGAGCTATCTGGGCTATTTCAATCCCTCACAGCCTGCTGACCAGTGTTAGTGATAGCTCAAGCTTGCAGTTTAGAGCCGCTGACCCTTGTACCCTGGTGATCCTCCTGCCTTTGACTGATATTCTCGTGTATGACCCGGACTGATTTCTGACCCCGTCTCTTGGTATTCGTCTCTGCTGTTACGTTCCCTCTCTGGCACCTGACTCCCTGGCTTGCACCCCGACCACGTATTTTGTCTCACGTTTTGGACCCCGTGCTCATGTTCTGGCTTTGACTCTCGGCTTTGGTATTTTGACTACGTGTATTGCTGCTCCTTCTGGTACGTCTGCTCCTGTTAGTTTCTGACTCGGTTCGTCTGACTATTCTCTTTCGTTACCTGTGGCACCTGTGCTGTTGCTCAGGGTTGCTGCTCTTAGTGTATAACCTCTCTTCCCTCACCAGCTCCCCCTGGTGGAGGTTTCACTACATTATCACTAACCTCACATTTAAACGGGATTTTGCATTTTTTTTTTCTTTGGCCATGGATCTGCTGCATAACTTGGCAGATCAAGTGTCCAGTTTGACGCAGATGGCGCAGGACTTTTCTGTGAAACATCAGTTCCTTGTCATGTCTCAGACCCACTTACAGAAAGAACTGACTGAGACTATTAAGACCATGCAGGGAAACACCTCTCATATTGTTTGTCCACCAGGTGACTCTGTAGATGTTATTTTGCACTCTCCTGAACCCTCAGTTAAACTTCCTGACACATTTTCTGGAGAAAAAGATAAATTTCATATATTCAAGGAGAGTTGTAAATTATGGTTTTCTCTTAGACCCCGATCGTCTGGGGATGAGACTCAGCGGGTGGGGATTGTTATCTCCTTACTTAGGGAGGGCCCCCAATCCAGGGCTTTTTCGTTGCCCCCTACTGCCCCTGAACGGATGTCGGTAGATAGGTTCTTTGAGGCCCTAGGACTTATCTATGACGAACCGGACCGTGTTAGGGTGGCAGAGGACACTATTTTGGGTCTGGGGCAAGGGAAGCACTCAGCCGAATGGTACAGCTCCGAATTCCGTCGATGGTCCACTGAGGTGTCCTGGGACGACTCTGCACTGAGATGTCTGTTCAGGAAGGGACTGTCGGATTGCTTGAAGGACGCTCTGGCTCTCCATCCACCTCCCAGTTCATTGGAGGAGGCTATGAGTCAGGCTATCCGTATGGATCGGAGACTGCGAGAGAGAGGTGTTACTCAGAGAGGGGTTCCGTTTTTCCCTGCTAACCCTGATGTTTTGCTTCCATCTGAACCTATGGAGGTGGGAGCCACCAACTCCCAGGAGAAAGAGAGGAGACGGCGACGTGATGAAAAATTGTGTTTTTACTGCGGAGAACCCGGACATTGGAAAAAAGACTGCCCCTCCTGTCCTCTGACTAACAAGCGGCTGAGTCTGGGTGATAATCGTGGAGGTCACCCAGACTCTCAGGTACCTTTTTCTTCCTTTTCAAGAGTACTGCTAAAGGTGGAACTTGGTGTTGAGAACGGTTTTTTCCATACTTCGGCTTTTGTAGACTGTGGGTCAGCCCTGAACCTGATTGACTCTAAGCTGGTGGCTCGCTGTAGATTAGGGACAGTTAGGTTGGGGACTCCCTTAAAAATTGTGGCTATTGATTCTACACCTCTCACTAAGGATGGTCTCCATTTCAGTTCTAAAGAATTTACCCTCAGGGTGGGGGCCCTACACCAGGAGCACATGTCATGCTTTGATTTGGATAACCTCCCTGCTGGCCTGGTGTTAGGGTTTCCCTGGTTGCAACGGCATAACCCAGTTATTGACTGGAGGTCCCGGGATATTGTTAAATGGGGACCTGGGTGTTCTGAAAATTGTCTTGCTACTGTGTCTATGTCATCCGTCAACCTGGAGGGTATTCCGGAGTACCTAAAGGGTTTTAAGGATGTGTTCTCCGAAAAGGAGACTGAGGTTCTACCACCACACCGCCCATTCGATTGTGCCGTGGATCTTGTTCCCGGTGCCAAATTGCCCAAAGCCCGGCTGTACAATCTCTCCGGTCCTGAGCGGGCTGCTATGAAGGAGTATATCTCTGAGAGCCTCCGTAAAGGGCATATATGGCCATTTGTCTCTCCCATGTCAGCGGGGTTCTTTTTTGTAAAAAAAAAGGATGGTGGTTTACGCCCATGCCTCGATTTTCGAGAACTGAATAAAATAACCATTAGAAACGCCTACCCTCTCCCACTGATACCTGATTTGTACAATCAATTGTCGGGGGCCAGGTGGTTCTCTAAGTTGGACCTCAGGGGAGCATACAATCTCATCCGTATGCGGGAGGGGGATGAATGGAAAACTGCGTTTCTCACCTCTGAGGGTCTGTTTGAAAATTTGGTCATGCCCTTCGGTTTGACTACCGCACCAGCGGTATTCCAGAATTTCATTAACCATGTTTTTTCTGATTTTATTGGACGTTTTGTAGTTGTTTATCTTGATGATATACTTATATATTCTTCTGATAGACAAAGTCATATGGGTCATCTTCATGCGGTTCTCCAGAGGCTCAGGGAGAACTCACTCTTTGCCAAATTGGAGAAGTGTTCATTTTTAACTCAAGGAGTGTCCTTTCTAGGGGTCATCCTGTCTGCTGAGGGGTTTCGTATGGACCCTAGGAAGGTACAGGCCATTGTGGATTGGGTGCAACCCAGAGATCTCAAGGGTCTTCAGCGATTTCTGGGTTTCGCCAATTATTACAGAAAATTCATCAAGGGGTTCTCTCAAGTGGTCAAACCCCTCACTGATCTCACCCAAAAGGGAGCTGATCTTAAAAACTGGTCAGCTCCAGCTGTGGCGGCGTTTTCTTTGTTAAAAGAACGTTTCATGACTGCTCCGGTACTGGTGCAACCTGACTTGTCTAAACCATTCATCGTAGAAGTGGATGCCTCTGAGGTGAGAGTGGGGGCTGTGTTGTCCCAGGGGCCCACCACATTAACTAACTTAAGACCCTGTGCCTTCTTTTCTAAAAAATTTTCCTCTGCTGAAAGGAATTATGATGTGGGTAACCGAGAGTTGTTGGCCATTAAATTGGCTTTTGAAGAATGGAGGCATTTTTTGGAGGGGGCTGTCCATCGTATCACTGTCATTACAGATCATAAGAATCTGTCTTACATCGAATCCGCCAAACGTCTGACTCCGAGACAGGCAAGGTGGTCACTTTTTTTTTCCCGATTTCAGTTTTCCATCACTTTCAGACCAGGTTCCAAGAATGTGAAGGCGGATGCCTTGTCTCGCAGCCTAGATCCGGTATTGCCTCCTGAGCCTCCTTCCTCCATTCTTCAGCGCGGGGTGGTGGTGGCTTTGGTGTCCCAGAGATTGGAGAAGGAGATTCGTGAGGCCCAATCTCTTGTCCCCCCGTCCATACCTGAAAATAAGCTCTTTGTGCCTGTCCAGTATCGGTTAAGGGTGCTTCGGGAGTTCCACGACTCAGCTCTGAGTGGACATCCTGGAATCTCGGCCACTCGTAAAGCCATCACTAGGCTGTTCTGGTGGCCCTCGTTGACTTCTGACGTCACTGGTTTTGTGTCCTCCTGTGAAACTTGTGCCCGCGCTAAAGCCTCCCACTACCGGCCGGCCGGGGAATTGGTGCCACTGCCAATTCCGGATAGACCATGGACTCACCTGTCCATGGATTTTATCACCGATCTCCCACCCTCTAATGGCAAAACCGTGATCTGGGTAGTTGTGGATAGGTTCAGTAAACAAGCACATTTTGTACCCTTAACGGGCCTTCCTAATGCTGAGACTCTATCTAAGCTATTCATTGAGCATGTGATTCGGTTGCATGGTGTGCCTGTCAGTGTGGTGTCTGATAGAGGGGTGCAATTCGTTGCAAAATTCTGGAGAGCTTTTTGTAAAAGGCTGGGCATCAGTCTGACCTTTTCATCGGCCTACCATCCCGAGACCAATGGTCAGACTGAAAGGACCAATCAGTCATTAGAGCAGATCCTGCGGTGTCTTGTCACATCCAGACAGGATGATTGGTGCTCTATGATACCTATGGAGGAATTCGCCTTCAATAATCGTGTCAATCAGTCTACTGGTACTTCTCCTTTCTTCTGCAACTATGGGTTTCACCCTCATTTTGGTGAATTCTCCAGACTAGATTCGGAGTGTCCAGGGGCTGATTCAGCCTTTTTGCGGTTGGAGGAGGTTTGGAGGGAAGTTCAGAGAAACATTGGGGAGGCTCAGGGCAAATATAAGTTTTTTGCAGATAAGCGACGCTCGGTGGGGCCGACTGATCAGGTGGGGGATAAGGTATGGTTATCCACCAAAAATATAAGGCTGAGAATTCCCTCTGCTAAGTTGGGTCCCAAGGTTATTGGTCCATATGAGATTTTAGAGGTGATTAATCCTGTGGTCTTTCGCCTGCGGTTGCCTCCATCATTACAGATTCCTAATGTGTTCCATAAAGCGCTTCTGAAGCCGTCGGTGCCTTCCTCTGACGAGTCTCCCTCGCACCCACCGCCTGTTATGGTAGATGGGCAGACCGAGTACGAGGTGGAACAGGTGGTGGATTCTCATATGCTCCGTCGTTCACTTCAGTACTTGGTCCATTGGAAAGGATACGGTCCGGAGGATCAGTCATGGGTGCCGGCGCGTTCGGGACATGCGGAACGGTTGGTCCGGGCCTTTCACGCTCGTCATCCAGGGAAGCCTGGGGGTCCAGTGGCCCCCCATTGAGAGGGGGGTACTGTCATGGTCCAGTCCGGAGTTTATCTTCTGCTGTCTTCACTCCGGACTGGTCATGCGGGGGTTAATCTCCCCAGCCTCGTTCTGGAGCTAGCTGGGCTATTTCAATCCCTCACAGCCTGCTGACCAGTGTTAGTGATAGCTCAAGCTTGCAGTTTAGAGCCGCTGACCCTTGTACCCTGGTGATCCTCCTGCCTTTGACTGATATTCTCGTGTATGACCCGGACTGATTTCTGACCCCGTCTCTTGGTATTCGTCTCTGCTGTTACATTCCCTCTCTGGCATCTGACTCCCTGGCTTGCACCCCGACCACGTATTTTGTCTCACATTTTGGACCCCGTGCTCATGTTCTGGCTTTGACTCTCGGCTTTGGTATTTTGACTACGTGTATTGCTGCTCCTTCTGGTACGTCTGCTCCTGTTAGTTTCTGACTCGGTTCGTCTGACTAATCTCTCTCGTTACCTGTGGTACCTGTGCTGTTGCTCAGGGTTGCTGCTCTTAGTGTATAACCTCTCTTCCCTCACCAGCTCCCCCTGGTGGAGTTTTCACTACACCTTCCTTGAAGTTCCAAGCGCAAGGCCGGGGCCCGGTCCCCGAGGTTGTATGGATACAAATGGTCCTGCAGCAGACACTGGAGGAATAGGAGTAGTGTCAGCTTTATTCCCACACAAGACTTGGGGGCACAACAGCAACTGGATAGTGAGCCGGGACATAGTAGCAAGAAGTCCACGGAGCAGGCTACAGCTGTCTGCCGTACAAGTAGAGTTCATAAGAACATCGGACAGGAGGAACTCTAGTGTAACTCAGTACTAGGAGTACTTCATTTAAAGGCGCTATAAGAGGAGACATTCAGAAAGGCACATGTTGGCGGAGTGTTGGAAAGGAGTATTCCATCTGGCCTGGAGGTTGACTGAGTCCCTGACCCGGAGGACACGGCATGGAGGCAGGCACCTGTTTGTACAACAGACTGTTAGTAAAGCTTTGGAACTACATGCCCTGGTGTCCTCCACTTATTCCCTGCGCCATCCCACCTAGCACAGCCGCCACCTCTGCGCCTGACACTACATCTAAGTGTCACTTCACCTACACTGCCCTGGGACTCCAGCCCTGCCTCTGGAGGGCTATAACATCACTGCTGCACCACACCATCTGTCCCAGAGGATCTGTCTGCAGCGTCGGCTTACATCTTCATTGCCGAACACCACAGGTGGCGTCATGAATCACTTATAAACTTTCATCACCATAAGCACACTGAAACAACCCTTTTTGCAATGGGCACCCAGGGCCACGGGCCGGGTAACAGCTGCCGTGACATCTCCCATTGGAGCCCATCGGGCCCGGTACCGACTACCCCACAGCCCTGGGTGTGAGGGCGACCCATAAGCACATAGAGGGGTGAATCAATAGGGTCAGAATCCATAATATCTGGATACTTCATCTCTGGTGGATGACTTATGTGTTCTTGATCAAAAATGCAAAGTATCTAATGTTTTTTAAAATGTGTAGTAAAAGTCAAATTTATGTATTAATTACGGTAATTGCAGCTTGCTGATGCATAGTGTTTGCAATAAATATTTGGCTATAAATGTGTGGTATATAAAATGCTTTCAATTTTGCCTCCTTGGAAATGTGATATCAAAATTTTCAATATGTTCCCTGTATTTTATAACATGATATTTAAATACAGAATTGAATATTCTCAACATAACCCTCTCACATTTCATATCACGGTGTGCTTCTTATACATAGACTCCGATTACTTAACATCCTTAAAAGAAGTTTGGAATATTTTGTATTACCCTTAAATTTATGGAGTCTCTAAATTGCTTCATACAGTTGTTTTATTGGACACAATTTAAACTTTTATGGAAGAATATATTTTGCCCATAAAAAACATATACTTTCCAGAGGAAAATGGTTTATATAAATCTTACCCTTGATAAGCTACACTGTATCACTGCTATAAAATTTGACATCAATAATTTACTATATTAACCGGGCTCAAAAGGAGAGATCAAATAAGGAATCTGCTGTATCAGCCTAAATAATTTCAGACTGTGGACATAAACCTTTTGAATATTTAAGAGACTGCTATAGGATTATTCAAGTAGAAACCAAAATTATTTCTTACTTTTAGCAATTGTCAAGATAGAAGTATCATTTCATAAAACAGAACAGAATAATTTCATGATGTCAAAATCCATGTGACTGCAGCACCAAACTGCCATAATATTTCCTAATACTGGTGCAACCAATAAATGCTCTGCTATCTTGTCCTACAGTGTTAAAGGGAGTTTGTCACCCCATTTTAGCCCTATCTGCTTCCACCACCGCCATCAGGGGCTTATCTACAGCATTCTGTAATGCTGTAGATAAGCCCCCGATGTTAACTGAAAGATAAGAAAACAGAGTTACATTATACTCACCCGGGGGTCTGGTCCGGTCCAATGGGTGTCGCGGTCCAGTCCGGCACCTCCCATCTTCTAGAGATGAAGTCCTCCTCCTTACTTCTGTTGCGGCTCCTGCGCAGGCGTGCTTTATCTGCCCTGTTGAGGGCAGAGTAAAGTACTGCAGTGCGCAGGTGTCAGACCTCTCTGACCTTTCCCGGCACCTGCGCATTGCAGTACTTTTCTCTGCCCTCAACAGGGCAGATAAAGCACGCCTGCACAGGAGCCGTGACAGAAGTAAGGAGGAGGACTTCATCTCTAGAAGATGGGAGGCGCCGGACCGGACCGCAACACCCACCACACCAGAACGCGCTCCCCAGTGAGTAGAATGCTGTAGATAAGCCCCTGATGGCAGTGCCGGCAGCTGATAGAGCTAAAATGGGGTGACAGATTCCATGTAAATTCAAAAAATCTTCAATAGGCTTAACCTCTTAAGGACCGAACCATTTTGTATGTTAATGATCGAGCCTTATTTTCTAAATATTTTGCACAGGAAACACATTTAAAATTACAAAACAAATGTGTGTGTGAGTGTACCATTTTAGTGACAAAAGTGCAAGTGCATATAAGTCCAATTTATACTATTTATTTCACTACCCTTATTGGCTCTAGCTGTAGTGGGAATTTTAATATTACCATTCAAGGTGAAATTCTCCTAAAAGCATCCCTTCACTCCAAGCTGTAATGTCAATAGCGTCATGATCCAGGTTGGAGCTGACAGAGTAAATGCACAAAGTAACCTTTTTTCCCTTGGCTGTGTGCCAAAGGTGGTTTTGCCCCTCCGGTGGCCATTAGGGTCATTGCACTGTGGTGATTTCAGTTGTAGTTTTCCCCCCGGTGGCCATTAGGGTCATTGAACTTTGGTTACCTTAGTTTGTGCACGTAATTATGTAATAGGTGTGGTAGCTCTATAAGAGAGTCTCAGGTGTGTTGATCACTGTTGGTGATATTGTAAAGTGCCTCATTTGCAAGCAAGCCTGGGTGAAGGATGGAGCTAAAGAAGAGTCACGGGCAGCTCAGAGAGAGTCCTAGAGTGGATTGGTGGAGTCAGCGATGGTGTCTGCAAGGAGTGCTGGCATGGCGTGGTGGAGTCGCAGCAATGGTGTCAGCAAGGAGTGCCTGCATGGCTTGGTGGAGTAGCAGTTGCGGTGTAGAACTGCATTCACAGTGCTGGACTTGGTTGCTGAGAGCTGGACTCAAGCATGCTGGACTTTTTGGCAGAAAAGCTGGACTCATTTGCGGGACTCCGTTTCTGGACAGCTGCATGGAGGTGGTGGACTCTGGTTGCTCCAAGGCTGCACTATGGTGTTGGACCCGGTTGGAGGAAAAGATGCACGCAGGTGGTGGGCTCTGTTGCTAGGAGCGTAAGCAACAGAGCAAAGCTAAGTGTTGTTTCCCCTGTTTTGTCACTTTTCCTTATGTGTGTTTAGTGCAGTGGTGGGATTAGTTTCCGCACCGACCAATTCCCTAGTGAAGGTTTAGGTGCAGGGCGAGTCAGGGTTTTGAGGTTCCTGATCGGCCCCTGGTGTGGATCCGGCCTAGGGAACGTTATGTAGAGACACTGACTCAGGGGAGTGCAGGAGGTCTCCACGTCCCTACTCCCTATCGCAGGGCCACCACTGTTATTGTGACCCAGGTTTCCCCTTTTCCCCTATGTCTTATTGTATTAGTTACTGGCCTGCGGGCCACGTCACATAGGACAATTGTCAGGATCCTGTCAGCGCCGGCGTGCAGCCTCCACTGAGCAGGGACTCACCCGCACTGGAGGGGGGCCCGGGGTCAGGTACAGCTGGAAAGTACAGATATACAGGACCTGTGGGCGCTGAAGTTTAGCAAGCAGTCACAGGACTTACGGTCATGAGACTGCAAGGGGGCGGGGCTTAGCATCCTGCTTTCAGAGATGGCAGGACACTATACAGAAATACTCAGAGTCAGGCAACACGGAGGTCATACACAGAGATATCAGTAAAGTACCAGGAATGAGACAGAACAGATAGTCAGGGCCAAGCAGAAGTCAAAACCAAACAGACATAGAAGGTACCAAGCAGAATCCAAAGCAATATCCAGAGAACAGACCGAGTCGTACACAGAGAATCAAGCAACCAGAACACAGCACAAACACACTCAGGGATCTCCACACAATGCCAAGGGCGAAAGTATAACTGACAGGGATTGGAGTATCTCAGGGCAATAAAAAGCTCTGCCTGAACCAAAGAGAGGCCACAATAATTAACCCCAGGTGTGCAGGTCAAAGCCTGCACTGAGCTTAAGACATTAACCCCTGACGTGCAGGTCAAAACCTGCACTGGGATCATGACAGTACCTCCCTCTCAACGGGGGGCCTCTGGACCCCCAGGCTTCCCCGGGTACTTGGCATGGAAAGCCCGAACCATGTGATCTGCATGTACAAAGTGAGCAGGGAACCATGAGCGATCCTCCGGTCCATATCCCTTCCAGTGGACCAGGCACTGCAAAGAGCGGCGCACCCGCCGAGAGTCCACAATATGTCCAACCTCATACACCAAGTGATCCTCCACCAACACTGGAGGAACAACAGACTCGGAGTCCTCCTTGACAGACCCCACGGGTTTCAACAGAGATTTATGGAACACATTGGATATCTTTAAGGAGGTGGGGAGACGCATCCTATATGCCACCGGGTTGACTATCTCCACAATCTCATACGGACCAATGAACTTTGGTCCCAATTTAGCTGACGGTACCTTCAAGTTGATGTTACGTGTGGAAAGCCAAACCTTCTCCCCCACCTGAAACATGTGTCCCGGGGCCCTCTTTTTGTCAGCAAAATATTTGTACCTCCCCTGGGCCCGAGAGATATTACACTGGACTTCAGCCAAGAGGTTTTTTAACCACTGGACGGACCCCTCTGCCCCTGGACAACCGGAATCCACCCGTGAAAACTCCCCAAAATGAGGATTAAACCCATAATTGATTAGGAATGGGGACTGATTCACATGTTGGTGGACTGACTCACCCGGTTGTTAAAAGCGAATTCTGCCAACGGTAATGCATCACACCAATCCTCCTGTCTGGTGGAGGTCAAACACCTGAGAATTTGTTCCAGGGATTGATTGGTGCGTTCTGTCTGACCATTACTCTCCAGGTGATATGCCGATGAGAAGGAGAGTGAGATGCCTAATTTCATACAGAATGCCCTGCAAAATTTGGCCACAAACTGGACACCTCTGTCAGACACCACATTCAGGGGTACCCCATGCAATCGGACCACATGCTGCACGAACAACCTTGACAATATTTCTGCTGAGGGTAGTGCTGCCAAGGGAATGAAATGGGCCTGTTTTGAAAACCTATCCACCACCATCCAGATCATGGTATTGCCCCTGGAAGGTGGAAGACCGGTAATAACTCAATAGAGATGAGTCCATGGCCTATCAGGAACCAGTAAAGGTATGAGTTCCCCAGCCGGCCGGTTATCCGAGCTTTTGGAACGGGCACAAACTCCACAAGCAGCAATGAATTTCTTGACATCGGACCCCAGTGAAGGCCACCAAAAAACCCTGGCTACTGCCTCTCTAGTGGCCGTGATACCGGGATGAGCACTCAGCCTAGACTCATGAAACTCCTGCAGAAGTCTAGGCCGCAATAAATCCAGAACAAACAATTTATCCCCTGGCCTGGTCGTCTGAGCTAGGAACTGAGCCCTCAAAATTTCTTGTTCCAACTCTGATGAGACCCCCGCCACTACCACCCCTGAGGGAAGAATGGAGGACTGCGGCTCGGGGGGAGACACCGGGTCAAAACTTCTGGACAGGGCATCCGCTTTAACATTTTTGGACCCTGGTCGAAAAGTAATGAAGAATTGAAAGCGTGAAAAAAAAGTGACCAACAGGCTTGTCTAGGAGTAAGCCTCTTAGCAGATTCAAGGTATGCCAAATTTTTGTTATCCGTGATAACAGTGATAGGGTGAGCCGCCCCTTCCAAAAAGTGCCTCCATTCTTCGAATGCCAGCTTGACCGCAAGAAGTTCTCTATTGCCTACATCATAATTTCTCTCAGCGGATGAGAACTTCTTGGAGAAGAAGGCACAAGGTTTGAGATTAGTAAAGGTGGCCGAACCTTGGGACAACACTGCCCCCACCCCTACTTCAGAAGCATCAACCTCTACAATAAATGTTTTGGAAGGGTCTGGCTGGACCAACACCGGGGCGGACATGAAACAATTCTTAAGAGCTGAGAAGGACTCCTTAGTGAGTACCGACCAATTTTTTACATCAGCCCCCTTCTGGGTAAGATCTGTGAGTGGTTTAACCACTTGAGAAAAACCTTTAATGAATCTCCGGTAATAGTTTGCAAATCCCAAGAAGCCTGGAGCCCCTTGAGATCATGAGGCTCAACCCAGTCTGCGATCACAAGCACCTTCTTAGGGTCCATCCAAAACCCCTCACAAGATACAATCAGCCCCAAAAAGACAGTTCCTGTACAAAAAACGAACATTTTTCCAATTTAGCAAACAGGTGGTTCTCCCTGAGTCTTTGGAGAACTGTCTATAGATGTTGTAAGTGAGACTGACT
The DNA here is from genome assembly GCF_039654945.1 of Dendrobates tinctorius. NCBI lineage: Eukaryota > Metazoa > Chordata > Amphibia > Anura > Dendrobatidae > Dendrobates > Dendrobates tinctorius. The sequence continues at coordinate 1,294,028 of NW_027361717.1, forward strand.
GTCCGGGGAATACACCAAAATGTCATCCAAATAAATTACAACAAAACGGCCTATCAGGTCAGAAAACACATCATTGATAAAGTTCTGGAAAATAGCAGGGGCATTAGTTAACCCAAAGGGCATAACCAGGTTTTCAAATTGTCCTTCAGATGTGAGGAACACAGTTTTCCACTCGTCCACTTCCCGAACCCTTATCAGGTTGTAGGCCTCCCGGAGATCTAATTTGGAGAACCATTGGGCCCCAGATAACTGATTACATAGGTCTGGGATGAGGGGAAGTGGATTAGTGTTCCTAACCGTTATCTTCTTAAGTTTCCGAAAGTTGAAGCACGGCCGCAAACCACCATCTTTCTTCTTCACAAAGAAGAATCCTGCTGCCACGGGTGACACAGAAGGCCTGATATGCCCTTTGCGGAGACTCTCAGCTATGCACTCCTTCATGGCTTGGCGCTCAGGCCCGGACAAATTGAACAATCGAGCCTTAGGTAACTTGGCCCCGGGTACTAACTCAATGGCACAATCGTAGGGTCTATGTGGTGGCAGCACCTCAGCCTCACTTTCGGAAAACACGTCTTCAAAATCCTTCAGGTACTCCGGAATACCTTCCAGACCAACAGACGACACAGATACGGTTTAACAGAGTTAACAAAAGGCCCCAGGTTACAACACTTATCTTTACATCCCAATTGAGTGATCTCCCCCCATCACCCAATCAATGGTAGGATTATGGCATTGTAGCCAAGGCATCCCCTGTACCAGTGCTGCAGGCAAGTTATCTAAACAAGACAAGTTAATTTTTCCACATGAGTGGAACCCACTTTCAGAGAAAAAAGTTCAGACCTGAAACAGATACCGTCCCGGGTAAGAGAGGATGAGTTAATTGCCACAAGTTTAGCAGGATCCTGAAGCCTGACTGTCCCTATCTTATTAAGAGTCATAATCCGGGCATCAATCAGGTTAACAGCAGAGCCACAGTCAGCAAAGGCGGTAGTCTGAACAGGACCATCACCAAGTTCCAGTTCCACCCGAAGCACAATTTTTGCAAGTGAGCAAAAAGGTACCAAAAGGTCTGGGTAGCCTCCTCGACTACTACCCAGACCTAGTCATTTCCCGCCACCTTGGAGGATGACGGACAGGAGGGGCAGTCCTTCTTCCAATGTCCAGATTCCCCACAATAGAAGCACAACTGCTTCTCCCGGCGGCATCTTCTTTCCTTCTCATCACAGGTGACAGTGTTCACCTCCATAGCCACCGGAGGAGTCCGGGTCTCAACTCCACTGGAGAATAATGATGTTTCAAGTTACATAACACCTCTTGCCCGCAGTCTGCGATCCATGCGAACCGCTTGGGTCATGGCATCCTCCAGGGAGTCAGGTGGAGGATGGAGTGCCAGGGCATCCTTCAGACATTCACACAGGCCTCTACGGAACAGCCACCTAAGGGCGGCATCACTCCAAGAAACCTCAGCTGCCCAACGCCTAAATTCAGAACATAACCACTCGGCCGAGTGCTCCCCCTGACAGACACTCATCACCTTGTCCTCAGCCAAACGCACTCTATCTGGCTCATCGTAAATAAGCCCTAAGGCCTCAAAAAACGCATTCACAGACATTCTCTCTGGGGCAGAAGAGGAAAGAGAAAATGCCCAGGCTTGAGGGGACCCCCTAAGGAGGGACATAACTACCCCCACCCTCTGTTTCTCATCCCCAGAGGAGCAGGGTCTCAAGGAGACAAAGAGCTTACAGCCCTCTTTAAACGCTCTAAATTCATTTTTGTCACCAGCAAACGTATCTGGTAACTTAATCGGGGATTTGGGTGGGACTAAAATGACATCTCAATTCCCCACCTGCTGAAAGCCTGAGGAAAGCACCCCCTGAACTGAGTCCACAACCTGCCGTTGGGACTGGGCCAGAGCTTGGTGTTCCAAACTTAGCTTCTGCAGCGACTGAGTCAAGCATGACTGAGTCAAGCATTTCACCTGCTCAGATAAGGCATGCATTGGGCCCATGCTGCAGAAGTGAGGAGAGAAAAAAAAAGTTCACGGTCAGTTATAATGTCAGGATCCTGTCAGCACCGACGTGCAGCCTCTGTTGAGCTGGGACTCACCCGCACTGGAGGGGGGCCCGGGGTCAGGCACAGCAGGAAAGTACAGATATGTCATGAACTCATTTTCTGCTCCAACAGTTGAGAGTTCCCCTTCCGTTCTCCCTCTGGTGGTGACAGGAGGTAGTGCAGTTGGTTTAAGTGGTAGTGATCTGCCACCTGATGACGAAGATAATGATTGGATCTCTGGAGTATCAGACTGGATATAAGACAGCCGACGCCCTATCCGGGTGCTGGTGATTCAGTGTGCTTCTCAGGTCCTGGACTTCAGCTCTCTTCCTGTCTTCTCAAATTAAGTTTGTTTTTTGCTAATGTTCACACTTACTCTTGTTGGTCAATTCAGTTTTTTGTGTAATCAGCCTGCCCCTGCTGGGGCTATGCTGAAATTCCACTCCAATTAATCAGTATTTGCCAATCTGCTTTTTGTCCCTTATTAGATTGGCCTCTTTTTTGCTGTCTCAGAATATTTCAGAGTGCTGATATAGGTTTAGAAGTCTAGTGACTTCAGGGTTAATTTTGCTATTAGAAGTGTTGGACAATATTTTTGTAGGTTTTTCTGGGCAGATTGCAGACAGTGTCTTTCCTTTTCTGTCCTTTTTAGTTAGCCGGGCCCCATCGTTTGCTCAGCCTATTTTCCTCCTTTGCTTGTATTTTCATCTTGTTTCACCGTAAATACATGTGGGGGGCTGTCTTTCCTTTGGGGTATGCTCTGGGGCAGTTAGTTTTCCTCTTTTCCTGCTTTAGGCTTATGTAGTTCTCCGGTTGTGATGAGGCGTCTAGGACCAACGTAGGAATGCTCTACGACTGCTGCTTGATGTGCGGGTAAGATCAGGGATCTGTAATCTGCATAGTTACCAACTTCTCTGGTTTTCTGAGACTTAGCTTGTTGTCTTTTTTTCCTCCTCGGTTTCCCATTCATAACAGAATCACCAGCCATACCGCAGATTCTAGGGTACTCAAAAGCAGGAAAGAATTGTTAGAGAAAGAAAAAAAAAAATGTCAGAATTTTTTTTTTTATTATGTATTTTTCCTCTTTTTCTCTGGGGCCGTAGGAGGATTTTTTTTCCTAATGGAGATTAAGCAACTGTCTGATCATGTGGAGCAGCTTGCTGCTGAAGAACAGGGAATTTCCACCTACCTTATTCCGTCACATGCTGCTGAACCCAAGATTCCTACTCCTGATGTGTTTTCTGGGGATCGGTCTAAATTTCTGAATTTTAAGAATAATTGTAAAATATTTCGTGCTTTGAAGCCTAACTCATCGCGGAGCTCTGTGCAGCAGGTTAAAATTGTCATCTCCTTGCTGCGCGGCGGTCCCCAGGATTGGGCTTTTTCTCTGACACCTGAAAATCCTATTCTGACTAATGTGGATGCATTTTTTCAGGCCTTGGGGTTGTTGTATGATGAACCTAATGCCGTTGATCAAGCTGAGAGAACCCTGTTGGCATTAAACCAGGGTCAGGATCCTGCAGAGTTGTACTGTCAATAATTCCGAAAGTGGGCAGTCCTTACTACATGGAATGATAGTGCATTGGCAGTTCTCTTTCGGAAAGGTTTGTCAGAGACCGTAAAAGATGTTATGGTGGGATTTCCAGATCCCTCTGGTCTGGATGGCTCTATGTCATTAGCCATTCAAATTGATCGGCGTTTACGTGAACGCAAAACTACACGGGAGGCGCTACCACCTTTTGAACAAATGTCAGAACCTATGCAATGTGATGGGGTTTTGTCTAGGGCACAACGTCGGGAGCTTAGAAGGCGTAATAAGCTGTGTTTTTTCTGTGGAGACCCCTCTCATACTATTTCTGTCTGCCCTAAACGAGAGAAACGTTTTGCACACACATTTGCTGTGGGAAGTATACAACCTAAGTTGCTTTTGGCAATTACTCTGATCTGCTCCTTGTCCATATTTTCCACTACGGCTTTTGTGGATTCGGGAGCAACTCTGAATCTGATGGATTTGAACTTTGCTAAACGTTGTGGTTTGTCCATGACGCCTCTGCAGACGCCCATTCCTTTGAGGGGTATTGATGCCACTCCTGAATAAACCTCAGTTTTGGACCCAGGTGATAATGCGAGTTGCCCCAGACCACCAAGAAAATTGTAAATTTTTGGTGCTGCATAATTTGCATGATGCTATTGTTCTGGGGTTCCCCTGGTTGCAAACTCATAACCCAGTTTTGGATTGGAAATCTGTGTCTGTGGTGAGTTGTGGTTGTCAGTGTGTTCTTAGGGATGCTCCTGTTTTCTCCACCTCTCCTCAGTCTCATGATATTCCTGACTATCTGGCTGATTTCTCTGATGTTTTTAGTGAGAGTAAGTCTGCATCTTTGCCTCCTCATAGGAGTTATGACTGTGCAATTGAGTTGATGCCTGGGTGTAAATTTCCCAAGGGTTGGCTTTTCAACTTATCTGTACCCGAACATGATGCTAAGCGATCCTATATTAAGGAGTCATTGGAGAAGGGTCATATTAGACCATCCTCATCACCGTTGGGTACTGATATTTAACCGTCATCTTGTTAAGGGAACGATAATCAATACACGGTCTTAATGAACCATCTTCTTGGCCACAAAAAAAAACCAGCGCCTGTTACCTCTGATGTCTGATTTATTCTCCAGAGTTAAGAGTGCCTGCTGGTTTACTAAGCTTGACCTCAGGGGGGCGTATAATCTTATTCGCATCAAGAAGGGGATGAATGGAAGATGGCATTTAATACTCCGGAGGGACATTTTGAGTACTTGGTGATGCCTTTTGGGCTCTCTAATGCCCCTTCTGACTTCCAATCCTTTATGAATGATATTTTCCGAGACTTTGTGGATAAGTTTTTGATCATCTATCTGGATGATATTTTGATTTTTTCTAGTGATTGGGATTCCCATGTGGAACATGTCCGGACTGTGTTCCGGATTTTGAGGGAGAATTCCCTGTTTGTTAAGGGATCAAAGTGTCTCTTTGGTGTACAGAGGATTTCATTTTTGGGATTTATCTTGTCTCCATCGACTATTGAAATGGACCCGGCCAAGGTACAGGCCATTTATGATTGGGTTCAGCCTACTTCTTTGAAGGCTCTCCAGAAATTTTTGGGTTTTTCTAATTTCTATCGTAAATTTATAGGTAATTTTTCTAGTATTTTCAAACCACTGACTGATCTGACCAAGAAGGGAGCTGATGTGCTGAATTGGTCTCCTGAGGCTGTCTCACCATTTCAGGAGCTTAAGCGGAGATTTACTTCAGCTCCAGTTTTACGGCAACCTGATGTCTCAGTTCCATTTCAAGTGGAGGTGGACGCTTCTGAGATTGGTGCAGGAGCTGTGTTGTCCCAAAAAGACCCTGTGACGTCTAAGATGAATCCCTGTGCCTTCTTTTCTCGAAAGTTTTCCCCATCTGAACGCAACTATGACGTGGGGAATCGGGAATTGTTGCCATGAAAGGGCCATTTGAGGATTGGAGACATTGGTTGGAGGGATCTAGACATCAATTTGTGGTCCTCACCGATCACAAGAATCTGATTTATCTGGAGTCGGCCAAACGCTTGAATCCTAGACAGGCTAGATGGGCCTTGTTTTTCACGCGTTTTAATTTTGTGGTCTCTTTTCTTCCGGGCACTAAGAATGTTAAGGCAGACGCCCTTTCTAGGAGTTTCTTTGCTGATTCTCTTAATGTGACCGAGCCTACTACTATCCTGGGTGAGGGGGTAGTTCTTTTTGCCATTTCGCCCGATTTGAGACGCGCCCTGGAGGAATTTCAGGACGATAAACCTGAGCGTTGCCCTATGGGAAGATTGTATGATCCTGACCAGTGGAGAAAGAGAGTGATATCTGAAGTCCATTGCTCCGCATTGGCTGGTCATCCGGGTATTTTTGGTACCAGAGATTTGGTGAGTCGGTCGTTTTGGTGGCCTGCCTTATCTCGTGATGTCAGGAATTTTGTACAGTCCTGTGGGACTTGTTCTCGGTCTAAACCCTGTTCTCATTCTAGTGGGTTGCTGATGCCCCTGCCGGTGCCCAAGAGGCCATGGACCCATATCTCAATGGATTTTATTTCTGATCTTCCTGTCTCTCAGAGAATGACTGTTATCTGGGTGATTTGTGATAGATTTTCGAAGATGGTCCATCTTGTACCACTCCCAAAGTTGCAATCTTCCGCTGAGTTGGTGCCCTTGTTTTTACAATAGGTGGTTCGGTTACACGGGATTCCTGAGAACATTGTGCCCGATACAGGGGTCCAGTTTGTTTACAGATTCTGGAAAGCCTTTTGTTCCAATCTGGGAATTCAGTTATCCTTCTCCTCCGCGTTTCATCCCCAGACCAATGGGCAGACTGAGAGAACAAACCAGACCCTGGAGTCTTATTTAAGATGTTTTCTATCTGCTGATTAAGATGATTGGGTCTCATTTTTGCCCTTGGCCAAATTTGCGCCGAACAACAGAGCTAGTTCTGCCACTCTGATGTCACCCTTTTTCTGTAATTTTGGGTTTCATCCTCGATTCTCTTCAGGGCAAGTGGAATCTTCGTCCTGCCCAGGTGTGGACACTGTGATTGTGAGAATGCAGCAGATATGAGACCAAGTGGTGGATAAGTTGTCACTCTCTCAGGAAAAGGCCCAGCGTTTTTCCAACCGGCGTAGGACCATTGGTCCCCGGTTTAAAGTGGGTGATATGGTTTGGCTGTAGTCTAAGAATATTCCTATGAAGGTTGCATCTCCAAAATTTAAGCCAAGATTTATTGGACCTTATAAGATTTTGGAGATTCTTAATCCTGTTTCTTTTCGATTGGCTCTTCCAGTTACGTTCAAAATCCATAACGTATTTCACAAGTCACTGTTGAAGAGGTGTGTTGAGCCAGTAGTTCCTGTGGCGGCACCTCCTGATCCTGTATTGGTTAAAGGTAATGTGGAATATGAGGTAGAGAAAATATTGGATTCTCGTTTGGTTAGACGGAGACTACAGTATTTGGTCAAATGGAAGGGTTATGGCCAGGCGGATAATTCTTGGGTCTCTGCCTCTGATATTCATACCAATAAATTTGTTCGTGCTTTTCACCGGGCCCATCCTGATCGGCCTGGTGGCATGGATGAGGGGTCGGTGACCCCTCCTCAAGGGGGGTACTATCATGAACTCATTTTCTGCTCCACCAGTTGAGAGTTCCCCTTCCGTTCTCTCTCTGGTGGTGACAGAAGGTAGTGCGGTTAGTTTAAGTGGTAGTGATCTGCCACCTGATGAGGAAAATAACGATTGGATCTCTGGAGTATCAGACTGGATATAAGACAGCCGACGCCCTATCCGGGTGCTGGTGATTCAGTCTGCTTCTCAGGTCCTGGACTTCAGCTCTCTTCCAGTCTTCTCATGTTAAGTTTGTTTTTTTGCTAATGTTCACACTTACTCTTGTTGGTCAATTCAGTTTTTTGTGTAATCAGCCTGCCCCTGCTGGGGCTATGCTGAAATTCCACTCCAATTAATCAGTATTTGCCAATCTGCTTTTTGTCCCTTATTAGATTGGCCTCTTTTTTGCTCTGTCTCAGAATATTTCAGAGTGCTGATATAGGTTTAGAAGTCTAGTGACTTCAGGGTTAATTTTGCTATCAGAAGTGTTGGACAATATTTTTGTAGGTTTTTTTTGGCAGATTGCAGACAGTGTCTTTCCTTTTCTGTTCTTTTTAGTTAGCCGGGCCCCATCGTTTGCTCAGCCTATTTTCCTCCTTTGTTTGTATTTTCATCTTGTTTCACCATAAATACATGTGGGGGGCTGTCTTTCCTTTGGGGTCTACTCTGGGGCAGTTAGTTTTCCTCTTTTCCTGCTTTAGGCTTATGTAGTTCTCCGGTTGTGATGAGGCGTCTAGGACCAAAGTAGGAATGCTCCACGACTGCTACTAGTTTTGTGGGTAAGATCAGGGATCTGCAATCTGCATAGTTACCAACTTCTCTGGTTTTCTGAGACTTAGCTTGTTGTCTTTTTTCCTCCTCAGTTTCCCATTCATAACACAGATACACAGGACCTGTGGATGCTGAAGTTTAGCAAGCAGTCACAGGACCTACGGTCATGTGACTGCAAGGGGGCGGGGCTTAGCGTCCTGCTTTCAGAGATGGCAGGACACTATACAAAGGCCACACGGAGGTCATGCACAGAGATATCAGTAAAGTACAAGGGATGAGACAGAACGGATAGTCAGGGCCAAGCAGAAGTCAAAACCAAACAGACATAGAAGGTACCAAGCAAAACCAAAAGCAATATCCTGAGAACAGACCGAGTAGTACACAGAGAATCAAGCAACCAGAACACAGCACAAACACACTCAGGGGTCACCACACAATGCCAAGGGCGAAAGTATAACTGACGGATTGGAGTATCTCAGGGCAATAAAAAGCTCTGCCTGAACCAAAGAGAGGCCACAATAATTAATCCCAGGTGTGCAGGTCAAAGCCTGCACTGAGCTCAAGACATTAACCCCTGACATGCAGGTCAAAACCTGCACTGCGATCATGACAACAATTACATGTGCCGCGTCTTGTTGTATCAGTTACCGGCCTGCTGGCGGTGTCACTCAGGACGGTGCACTTGACAACTAGCCTATACTAATATAGAGCATGTCAATAAATTACTCTATCAATTACTTTGTTTTAATAGAGCTTAGGGTCCTCTTTTGGGTCCACTGAAATATAGCAGGTTACTATTTTACCGAAATCGGATCTATATAAAATCACATTAAAGCTCACTGACATTAGTGATATATTGATGATTTTATCACTAAAGAATCATAATCTATAGCACAGTGCAGTCTCACTATCAGATCACTGCTGGTGAATCACACATTCAGATTCTCCACTAATATAAACTTGTCTGCATACAGTGGATATGGTAAGTATTCAGACTTTTAAAATTTTTCACTCTGTTTCATTGCAGCCATTTGGTAAATGCAAAAATGTTCATTTTTTTCTTCTTAATGTACACTCTGCACCCCATCTTGACTGAAAAACCCCCCCGAAATGTAGACATTTTTGCAAATTTATTAAAAAGAAAAACTGAAATATCACATGGTCATAAGAATTCAAATCCTTTGCTCAGTATTAAGTAGATGCACCCTTTTGAGCTAGTACAGCCATGAGTCTTCATGGGAATGATGCAACAAGTTTGTTTTTGAAACCTGGATTTGGGATCCTCTGCCATACTTCTTTGCAGATCCTCTCCAGTTCCGTCAGGTTGGATGGTGAATGTTGGTGGACAGCCATTTTCCGGTCTCTCCAGAGATGCTCAATTGGGTTTAGGTCAGGGCTCTGGCTGAGCCAGTCAAGAATAGTCACAGAGTTGTTCTGAAGCCACTCCTTTATTATTTTAGCTGTGTGCTTAGGGTCATTGTCTTGTTGGAAGGTGAACCTTGGGTCAAGTTTGAGGTCCAGATCACTCTGGAAAGGGTTTTCTTCCAGGATAACTCTGTACTAGGCTGCATTCAAGCTTCCTTCAATGGCTACCAGTCATCCTGTCCCTGCAGCTGAAAAGCAACCCCATAGCATGATCCTGCCACCACCATGTTTCACTGTTGGGATTTTATTGGGTAGGTGATGAGCAGTGCCTGATTTTCTCCACACATACCACTTAGAATTATCACCAAAAAGTTCTATCTTCCTCTCATCAGACCAGAAAATCTTATTTCTCGTAGTCTGGGAGTCCTTCATGTGTTTTTTAGCAAACTCTATGCGGGCTTTCATATATCTTGCACTGAGGAGAGGCTTCCGTCGGGCCACTCTGCTATAAAGGCCTGACTGGCGGAGGTCTGCAGTGATAGTTGACTTTGTGGAACTATCTTCCATCTCCCTCATGCATCTGTGGAGCTCAGTCACAGTGATCTTGGGGTTCTTCTTTACCTCTCTCACCAATGCTCTTGTCCCACAATTGTTCAGTTTGGCTGGATAGCCAGGTGTAGGAAGACTTCTGGTGGTCCCAAACTTCCTCCATTTAAGGATTATGGAGGCAACTGTGCTCTTAGGAACCTTGAGTACTGCAGAAATTAATTTGCAACCTTGGCCAGATGTGTGCCTTGCCACAATTCTGTCTCTGAGCTAGTTGGCCAGTTCCTTTGACCTCATGATTCTCATTTGGTTTGACATGCACTGTGAGCTGTGAGGTCTTACAAAGACGGGTGTGGTTCTACTCCTTCATTGGAGTCCAGCAGAAAAACTGAAATATCACATGGTCGTAAGTATTCAGACCCTTTGCTCAGACACCCATATTTAAGTCACATGCTGTCCATTTCTTTGTGATCCTCCTTGAGATGGTTCTACTCGTATTCCTCGCAAATCGTTACACCGATGCCTCTACCTTGTGCCAGTCATTACATTGGCTACACATCCTCTCCAGAATCCAGTACAAACTTATTACCCTCACCCACAAAGCTCTCCATGGCTCAGCACCACCCTACATCTCCTCCCTTGTTTCAGTCTACCATCCTACCCGCGCCCTCCATTCTGCTGATGACCTGAGGTTAGCATCCACAATAATCAGAACCTCCCACTCCCATCTCCAAGACTATACACGTGCTGCACCAATTCTTTGGAATTCACTTCACAAGTCAATACGATTAGTCCCCAATCCCCACAATTTTAAGCATGCCCTGAAAACTCATTTATTCAGACTGGCCTACCGCCTCAACACATTAACCTAATCAAATCCTTGTGTGGCACAGCCAAAAGTTTTTACCATAACCAGGTTCCCCGCATCATGTTCCCACATGCTTTATGCATCCATTAGCCCTCTGTGTCTGTACTGTTACACACTTAAAATTATGGCTGGTCCATACAATCAGGGCAACTGTTACTACCCACCTTTCTTTGTATCTGTTATGATCTATGTGATTATTGTTATGCTATAATGTCTATTGTCTGTACAAGTCCCCTCTGAAATGTAAAGTGCTGCGGAATATGTCGGCGCTATAGAAATAAAATGTATTATTATTATTATTATTACTCCTTCACTGGACTCCAGCTGTGTTTAATTAAATTGATAGGACTTGATTTGCAAAGGCACACACATGTCTCTATAAGACCTCACAGCTCACAGTGCATGTCAGAAGGGTTAAAAGTAGATCAGCAATTTCTAATTTTTCCCAAAAAAGTTACAAAACTATTTTTTTTAGGGACCAAATCACATTGGAAGAGGCTTTGGGGGGCCTATATGTCAAAAAATACCCAAAAGTGACAACATTCTAAAACTGCACTCCTCAAAGTCCTCAAAACCACATTCAAGAATTTTATTAACCTTTCAGTTTCTGCACAGGAATTAAATGGATATTTATTTATTTTACTCATGTATATAGCAACATTAATTCCACAGTGTTTTACATACATTATCGGCACTGTCCCCGAAGGGGCTCACAATCTAGAATCCCCATCAGTATGTCTTTGGAATGTGGGAGGAAACCGGAGAACCTAGAGGAAACCCACGCAAACATGGGGAGAGTATACAAACTCCTTGCAGATGTTGTCCTTGGTGGGATTTGAACCCAAGGCTGCAGTGCTAACCACTGAGCCACCATGCTGCCCGAATATGAAAAGATAAAATACAAATTTTACTTTTTTTCACAAAAATGTTACTTTAGATCCAATTTTTTTTTATTTTCAAAAGGGTTAAAGGACAAAAAATGGACATCAAATTTGTTCTGCAATTTCTCCTGAGTACGTACATACCCCAAATGTGGGAGAAAACTACTGTTTGGCTGCACGAGAATGCGGAGAAGGGGAGGAACACAGTTTGAGTTTTTGATCGCAAAATTGACTGGAATCCAGAATGGGCGCCATGTATCATTTGGAAAGCCGCTAATGTGTCCAAACAGTAGATACCCCCCCACAAGCATCCCTGTTTTGGAAACTATACTCCTCAAAGAATTTATCTAGATCTAGATGTCTCGTAAGCATGTTGAGCCATCAAAATAAAAAATCTAATTTTTCCCACAAAAATTTTTTTTTAGCCTCAGTTTCAGTTTCACAAGGGTAACAGTAGAAAATGGTCCATGAAATTTGTAATTTTTCCTGAGTACAATAATACCCCACATATTGTGGAAAACTACTGTTTGGATCCATGGCAGGGCTTGGAACTGAAGAAGCGCTGTTTGATTTTTGGAGTGCCAAATTGCCTGGAAAAGATAGCGAATGACATGTCCTATTTGCAGAGCCACTGATGTCCCTACACAGTGGAAACACCCAACAAGTGACCCCATTTGGAAACTCCACTCCTCAAGGAACTTATCTAAAATTGTAGTGAGTACCTCGAACCCACAGGTGATTCACAGAATTTTATAACATTGAGCCGTGAAAATTAAAAAATATTTTTTTTCCGCAAAAATGTTGATTCAGCCCTAAAGTTTTCAGTTTCTCAAGGATAACAGGAGGAAATGGTCTATTTAACCTTCGTCAGGCTGCATAATCTTACAATGTTAACAGGCTGCAGAGGTATAATTGTACCTTCATATATACCTCCACTGTGGGAAGACTCTCTCCTTTACTTGGTTTCAGAAACTAAAGTTCATTCAGCTACAAATGTTATGCTGATATCTATTGGCCAGTGTTGTTACTGCTCACTTATGTTGCTGTCAAATAAGTTGATTCAAACTGGGAGTGGCTTCTACTTCTCTTCCTGCCTCCTTCCTCTCAGTAGCCATTTTGCTGTTCATCTCATTGCTGTGAGCACACACATTTCTAGGCTTGTGAAGTCTTCAATTTCTTGGATACGAAGGTAGGAAAGTCTCACAGCATCTCACAGCCAGTTATACCTTCATTCAGCCTTATGTGGGGACAGAACAGTCAGAAATTGTCTTTGAGCCTGGACTTGGCTTACATATATTTTGTATGAAACTTATCACTATAGGTATGATTTTTATACGAAAAATGGATAATAATTAGTATCTACATATTGTTTTACAATGTTTTACTTATATTCAGCACAAAATAAAGATGGTGGCTCTGTTACAATTTTCCTATTGGTCGAAAAAACAGTCGAAGATGGAATGAAAATTCTGAAACCGTATACGGTTTACATAATATATAAATGACATTTATAAATAATTATCACTAGAAATAATTTACTTTTTTATCTGCACTTTAGAATCGAGTTTCATTCTACTTGCCACGTGTTACTGAACTAAATTACGAAGCCAAAATTCATCTACCAAGTCATCATGAGTGATAGTGATGCTGGATCTAGTTTCCGCCATAATCCAAGAAAACGTGTTTGCAGGTTAGTATCATTTTGTGAAAAGCCAATAATGTAGTATTGTGTAGTATTTCGGAAAATTATTTATTTTTCATTTTTTCATATTTACAGATTTATGTCTGACGAAATAATGCGAATGCTAGAAGAATCTGATTCTGAGCATGAGGAAGAACCATATGTTGCATCTGATGATGAAAACTATGTACCACAAGTGGATGTTACTGAAGAAGATTCAGACATTGAACAAGAAATGGTCATAGAGCAGGAAAAAGAATACGACTCAGACGAAAGTGTTGAGGATGAGTCTGTGCCTCAAAGTGCAGGCGACATTTGGACTGCTAAAGATAAAACTCAATGGTGTAGTGATCCACTGCCAAATGCACAAACAAAATCTCGTAATGTCCTACGACAAAGAGGTGGCCCTGCAGCAACCTGTATACAGCAAAAGAGATATTCAAGTCAATCATGACTCCCGAGATGTGTGACATCATATTACGAGAAACGAATCGAAATGCCAAGAGAGTTTGTGATGCTTACAACAACGAACTGGTACAACATTTTACTGATTCTTCTGAACTGCCACCACAAAAAACATTCAAGCAAATTACTGAAACTGAACTCCATGCATTTTTGGGCATACTGATTGCTGCTGGTGTGCACAGAGACAACAAAGAGAATCTGGAGGAAATATGGAATGTTGATGCTCTGCCTCTTATACGTGCAGCCATGTCTCGTGACCGCTTCAAGATGATACTCAGATTTATCAGATTTGGCAACGAAAATACACGTGCAGAACGTGTGCAAACAGATAAAGCTGCACCAATACGGGACATCTGGACAATGCTGAACAGAAATCTGAAGAGAGCCTACAAGCCATATAATTGTATCACCGTCGACGAGCAATTATTTCCATTTAGAGGCCATACTAAATTTACCCAGTATATACCTTCAAAACCAGCTAAATATGGCATAAAGATTTTCTGGGCTTGTGACTCGTCAAACACCTACCCATTACAAGGTCAGCTCTACACTGGGAAACCAACTGATGGTCCTCGACAAGTAAACATTGGTGAACGAACAGTATTGGACCTAGTGAGCTCGTATAAAGGCTCTGGAAGAAATGTCACCACCGATAACTTCTTTACAACCATGGAACTAGCTAAGGTATTGAACTCCTGGAACATTACACTAGTTGGTACAGTGAGAAAAAACAAAAGGTTCCTACCTAACAACATGCAGCCTGCCAAAGAAAGGCCTGTAAACTCGACAAATTTTGCCTACAATCATGATGCAACAGTCTGTTCATATGTACCAAAGAAGAACAAATCAGTCGTGCTTCTATCATCTATGCACATGACGGGAGAAGTTGAAGAGACACTAGCAGCCAAGCCAGAGATAATAAAATACTACAACAAAACAAAAGGCGGAGTTGATGTTATGGATAAAATGTTGGGAGAGTACACTGTGAAACGATGAACATTACGTTGGCCTCTGGCATTTTTCTACAATATGATTGACGTCACTGGGTTTGCATCCTACATCATCTACAGAGAACACAATCCAAGCTTCAGGACAAAGGATCAACGAAGAAAGTTCCTGAAAAATCTCGCAAATCAGCTGTGTAAGCCTGCAATTGAAGATCGTAGTACAAACCGAATGATGATGAGAAACCATTTTCTTCGAGGTGCAGTAGAAATGGTGCTTGAACGATGCATTCTGGTAGCATCGCAAGCAGCAGCTGGCCCTCAAATACCTCATTGTAGTCGTGGACCCTCCCCTGTTGTTGGTAGTTGCTATGTCTGCCGAGACCTGAGGCGAAAACAACGTAAGACTAGAAAGTCTTGTGTGGTTTGTGTGAAACCCATTTGCGATGAACACTCGGTAGCAAAGACAACATGCATTACTTGCGAAGAAAATCAATAAAAAAGTTTCTTACATTTTCTTTTATAATGTAAATGAACAGTTTTTTTACTTGTTTATAATAATAAAATAGCATTATCATTAAAAAAATATTATTCTTTTTTCCTTGCATTATCTTCATTCAAAATATATGAGGGTACATTTGTACCTATGCAGCTTGTTATGGATGCAAAAATATCTCAACCCCTTATCTCGGAAGGGGGTGGACATATTTTATTGAAATTTGGCCAATATATTCTGGACCAAAACTGCAGAGATGTCACGAAATTTCTGCCCTCTACGGCTTTTCGAAAAAAAAGTTATTGCAATTTTAAAACGGAATAGGTACAATTGTACCTACTCAGCCGGACGAAGGTTAATTTGGAAGGGAAGTAGCGCTATATGACTTTTAGAGTGCAAAATTGTCTGGAATACATAGCAGATGCCATGTTGCATTTGCAGAGCCCCTAATATGCCTAAACCCCCCACGAGTGACCCCATTTTGAAAATTACATCCCCCAAGGAATTTATCTTGGAGGTGTGGTGAGCATTTTGAGCTTATACATTCTTCACGGAATTTTAAAACATTGGAGTGTGAAATTTAAACATAACTTTTTTTCCCCAGAAATGTTGCTTTAGCCCCTAATTTTTCATTTTCAAAAAGGTAACAGGAGAAAATGGACCCCAGAAAAATTAATCCCGAGTACAACAATGTCCCATATGTGATAAAAAAAACAACTATTTATGCACAATGGTAAGCTCAGAAGGCAAGGAGCACCATATCAGAGTTCAGATTTGATTGGAATTGTTTGCTGGTGCCATATCACATTGGTGATACCCATTATGTGACTGTACAGTATTGTTTGGCCACACAAATCGGGAGGCAACAAGTGCTGTTTTCCTCTTGGAGTACATATTTTCAAGAATAGTTTGCAGATTCCATATACAGAGTCCCAAAGTGCCAGAAGAATAGACTTGCTTTCCACTCAATTGACCCCAATTTGGAAATTACACCCCTTTTGGATTTTATCTATAAGTGTAGTGATGATTTTGACACCATCAGTGTTTTCCAGAAATGAGCATCAATGGATGTTGCTAAGTGAAAATGCACCGGGTAAATTAAGTGGGCTCTCCTCACTACAGTAATGCCAAATACTGTATGTAACCTGGAACTGTGGTTTAAAAAAATTTTCCCCACTGGAAAAAATAAAGTTGGATCCAAAATGGCCAACTTCAAAATGGCCGCCATGTTCACCACCCATGTTGCAAAGTTTTCCCCCTCCCATATACTAATGTGCCACAGACAGGAAGTTGATATCACCAACCATTCCCATTTTATTTAGGTTGCATCCATATAATATGGCCCACCCTGTACAAATGAGATAAATGCATCACGAAAAAAAGAGGCAAAAGTTATTTTAGTATTCAAACAAGTAACATTTTTAGAGCCTTAAAAAGAGCATGTAAAATAACTTCCAAAAATGTGCCTAGTCAGTAACCCGGGGAAATGGCTTTGTCATGAACTCATGAAATCAGATCAAACAGATTAATATGCAAACGGATATAAGAATATCCAATTATTATAACTACATAATCACAGTCTTAATAGCCAAAATGTCACAAAACACGTTGTGCCATTTTTTGCTTAGAGGGGTGGTAGAATATTCCACGCATATAGTTTATGAGTTTGTGGTATTAATGATGGGAGCATACAAAACAGACACTCAATCACCCGGAGAAAGGCAGGAGAAGGAGGTTGAGTATTCCCATGCTACAAGGAGCACAAACCACTAGTAGTAATATGTTTCCCTTACGTAAAGCACCATATTGAGCTGACAGTCCCACTTTAATATACAATGCCATATTATATCACTTACTTGATATAGGGATAATGGATCTATTTTTATTAGGGTGCTCAATTTTTACAATAATTTACAGTAGCAGGAGAACCACCACATGGTAAAGACTGGTATTATTGGTATTAAAAATCTGGATTGTAGGCTGTTCCAGCAACTGCCAGGCAGCAACTGCTAAGGCACAAAAAGCAAATATAAAGATCATGTGATATATCAAAGTGTTCACAAACTTAATGAAATAGAGTACATGTAAGACATCTATGACCACAAAGAAATAGTAGGGCAGAATATTATCAAAAATACCATTAGGTTGAATACATGTGAGGAATGCCTGCTTGTTAGGGAGTTCCCACATGTATACAGGCTGTCAAGTAGCTGCAAATCATGAAGCTGAGGCAATAGAAATTAAATCTCCGAGCACTTCCAAATACTCGGAGATCACCCGAGCATGCTCGGAGAAACCCGAGCAATGAGTAAACTCGCTCATCACTACTCTCAAGCCTTAATCTTATAGGAAAGATTAACAAATTATGCGTGTACATATAAGACTATTCTACTCCACTAACCTAAGTTATAACATGAGACCAACAACTGTAATATCATCTAGAAGCCTAAAAATAAAACCCCAATGTACATAAGGAAGTACATATTAAAGATCAACTGTCAACATATTGGTGTTGCTTCAAAATCTATCGGCATGTTCCAATCCATTGGGCACTACAGTTGTCTGTCACCGCTGGATGAGAGCGAAAATACGGTCTCGAACCTGACGACATCAATAGAGTTTCTTTTAATTAAATGGCCTGCTACATTGGTGATGTCAGGCATTTTTTATGTGTGTTTGAATAAACTTCATAGTGCACTCATATCTGTTCCTCAATTTCTCAGTTATATCATGTTTATTCAGTAGTGCCTTAAATTGCATCTATTTATGTGGTTACATTTGGGATGTATTCCTTCTATCCTAGGTTCAAAGTGCTGACAATAATATCTTACACTTTAATGGAGAGAAAGAAAGGATCCCACTGACCATAAGAGCTTACAATTTACAGGTGAGAGAGAGAGGACCCTGCTGACCATAGTGTGCTCCACTTGTAACCACTGATCTGTGATGGTCCAGTTATTGACCACCACAGGGGATTATGGGGACACCTGCAGAGACAAAATGATGTTAGCAAGCTTGCTGATGCTTTAGTAGTGTGGAAAATAGTGCAGGGAAAATTTTTTATCTTTTTTTTAGAGAACCTCAAACTGAATCTCGAATTTGTGTGAAACTATAAATTTCCAGAAATTTGACTCAAACATGATCCTCCGGGAATATCTACTCATCTTCAGTAAGTGCCAACTTCCCAAAAATATTAGTAGCCACAACACAGGCCACAGAGAACACATTGGATTTTCCTTTACCTGAATACTGAGCAACCACAAATCTGTTACATTGAAGTTATTATGAAGCAGACAATTCCCACCACAAGGGTAATTACTGGAAACTGCCTGAGAAAAATTTTGTCCAAAAAGTAAAATTTTGAAAATATCCTCCTCCAGTCAGGAGAATAAAGAGCCACTGTCCATACCAAGAACTGGAATGAAGTGCAGAATTGCTGGTTGTCAAGGGTTAGACGGTTCAGAGCTCTATCAATCATATTCTTTCCCCTGACATCTCACGAATATTCACATTACAAATTGGTTCCTCAAGTATGGAACAGGCTAAGTAGTGTGTTCTACCTTCAGCACCTACCTATGGCTGCAGTAATTGGAGCTTGATTACATTGATACTCCAGCATTACAGCGTCAAGGAATCACAGGTTCTTATCCTCTTAGGGACTCAAAAAATTATTGCATCAACCTCAAAATGGTACTAATGAAGACTATCTCACACTGTGTAACAAGTCTTCACACAGCTCCATTGTTGAAAAATTAATCTGAGTCTTAAAATATAGTGTGATACAAACAAAATCATTTAGGATACTTTTTTTAAAGCAGTAAAATACATAAGAAACTACACATTTTGCATCATTGTAATCAATTTGACCCTCCGAATCAAGTTGCCAGGTCAAAAAATGCCATAACATGCAATACAACAAGGACAGAATTGCAGATTTTTTTTCTTCTTGTCAACTTCACATTGATTATTTTACATTTTTTACTACAATTACTTTTATAGTCGAAAATTAGTCACAGTGGAGATGGGATAACACCCTAATAAAATAGGCCATCATTGCATTATTTTTGCAACTTTATGTGAAAAGAGCATTTGTATGTACAAAGCTATGAATGAGAGCTATAAAATGCTCTAATTGTGAAAAGAGGAAGTCTTTTGCTGGAGTTTTTCACATATGATCCATAAAAGAAAACTGAGGAAGAAGACATACAAAATTTAAGTAAGACAAAAATGTTTCTTGGAAGTGTCTTAGCCCTATTGGTTAATGTTGAACTTTATCTGCTTGGTAAGGTGATCCATTAAGTAGGAACCCCCAAGAATACAGTTACTTAATTGATTTCACATAAATCTAATTCTCCAAGTAAATTTAAAACAGGTAATAAACTTACATTTTGTACAGTTAAGTCACTAATGTTTGTAGATATTGCTCGAAGCCAGTCTGCACTGTCAGGTGCGGAGTTATATTGGAGAGTCCCAGAGCTGACTCCATCTTGGGCCAGAAGTTCAAATGAATTCGGTCTATTAAAAAACAAAATCTGTTATTTATAAAGATGTACTACAATAATCATATGTTAAAATGTTTGTCCACTATTCAGGAAACCTGTTCAATATTCCTATATTTATACCCAGTGAAATAATAAGGGGTGACACTAGAGAGAAATACGGATGAGTGAGAGGCGTAAAAACCACACATTGCACATGGACCAATGATTCTCTATGGGGCAGCTCCCATCAGCCGTATATTTATATTTCTCGGCCGTATTATACAGTCCATGCCAATCGCAACATGCTGCGATTATCAGCGTACTATGCCCGTAGTACGCCAATGCAAGTCTATGGGTGCGCAAAAACAACGCATTACACACAGACCAGATGTGTGACTTGTGAGAAATACACATTTTTTCCCACGCTCATTAGTTCACCTCGGGTCAGCCAGGGGACCACGCAGGCTCAATGACGTCAGAGAGAGTCCCCGGCTGACCTGAGGTGAACTAATGAGCGTGAGAAAAAAGTCAGAAACTTTCCCATGGTAATTAGTTAATCTCAGGGCAGCCAGTGAGGCTGCACAGAGCTGAAACAATTCATTCTGGCAGTGGTTTACATGGGACTGGTCGCATTAGCACCGGTCCCTGTGTAAACCACTTAACACTTTCTGATGGATTGCAGCGGTGGACGTGACTGAGCAGGGGAGAGGTAAGGATATGGTTGTTTTTTTGTTTTATTTTTGTTACAGGTCGATGGTTTTTTGGATTACCAGAGCAATAAATCTTGTCAAAAACTAGGTGTCTTTATTTCATTAAAAGAATTTTTAATTAATGTTTGTGTGTGTGTGTTTTAACCGTTTAATGGTCTAGGGTTAATAATGGATAAGTGGCAAATTGACACCTCTGCATTATTAATCGGATTATTGTCACCATCCAATTGCAAGATGACATTAACCCATTAACCACCACTACAGGGCAATGGGAATAGAGAGGGTAAGTGCCAGAAAAGGTGCATCTTATAGATGCACCTTTTCTTGGGTGTCTGGGGCAGATTTTTGTAGCCTGGAGGGACCAAAAATAATAGGTCTTTCTCAAGGCTTTTAAAATCTGCCCTCACTCACCTGCTTTACCTCTCTGGTTGCAATTTTGCCGCAGGAGCCCACACATTTTTTTCCAACAAATTAACCCCTTAATTTAACACCTAGCCATCCCAAATTTTACACACAAACCCTACTTTAATTATTAGTCAGGGACATATAAAAAAATACATGAAATGAAATGGTTTACTGTATGTAAACCATGTGTCATTTCATGTTGGGTTTGGGAATGATTTTACAGACGCCGGCAATTGAATTAGTGGCTATTCTACTATGTAAAACTCTATGAAATGTAAATCTAATATATAAAGCTCAAAGTGTGTATGTATGTATGTATGTATGTATGTATGTATGTGTGTGTGTATGTATGTGTGTGTGTATGTCCGGGATCGGCATTCGCACCGTCGCAGCTACAGCCACAAAATTTGGCACAGTCGCACGTCTGGAGAGCGTCCTAAGCTATGTTGTGAGGTGAAATTTTAACCCCGCGCGTTCCAATTCACCAAACAATTTTGCCCCTGTCTACATACTGGGGAAAAAGTGTGCGTGCGTCAAGCCCCGCCCCTCATTGTGATGTCATAATGCCCCTATTTGCATACTGGGGAAACAGTGTGTGTGTATCAAGCCCCGTCCCTCATTATGATGTCACAATTGTTGCCATGGCGACGCTGATGTCATCATAGGTTGCAAGCCCTGCCGCCGCTCATTATGATGTCATAATGGTTGACTATTGGATGGAGGATGTGTGATGGGTATATGGGCACGGGACTATGGGATGGAGGATATGTATGACGGGTATATGGGCACGGGACTATGGGATGGCGGATATGTATGATGGGTATATAGGCAAGGGACTATGGGATGGAGGATATGTATGATGGGAATATGGGCATGGGACTATGAGATGAAGGATGTATGATGGGTATATGGGCACTCGACTATGGGATGGAGGATATGTATGATGGGTATATGGGCACGGGACTATGGGATGGAGGATAATTATAATTTGCTATAACTAACCACAGTTAGTTACTATGACCGGGCAGCGCCGGGCTCTTCAGCTAGTATATATATATATATATATATATATATATATATATACTGCATGTGTGTCTCAATGACATGTATGTGTATATATATATATATGTATTCTATGTGTATATATCTATTCTTTCGTTTTGGGTTTTATCCTGTCATAGGGATCCATTATATGTCCAATTTGCAAGCCTGCGAGATAATCTCGGCATACGGATGCCATACGGATTACATACGGATGCTTATATGCGCAAAATACACGACCACATCTTGATTACGGATGACATACGGAACACTATTTAGGGGCATTTCTCCGTATTACGCATGTAAAATACGGACCGTATTTCTCGTCGGTTAGTGTGACCCCAGCCTAATACTTACAGTAGGTTCGGAAAGTGTTCAGACCCCTTTAAATTTTTCACTCTTGGTTTCATTGCAGCCATTTGGTAAATGCAAAAAAGTTCATTTTTTCTCTTTAATGTACACTCTGCACCCCATCTTTACGGAAAAAAAACAGAAATGTAGAAATTTTTGCAAATTTATTAAAAAAGAAAAGCTGAAATATCACATGGTCATAAGTATTCAGACCCTTTGCTCAGTATTGAGTAGAAGCACCCTTTTGAGCTAGTATAGCCATGAGTCTTCTTGAGAATGATGGAACAACTTTTTCACACCTGGACTTGGGGATCCTCTGCAATTCTTCCTTGCAGATCCTCTCCAGTTCCATCAGGTTGGATGGTGAATGTTGGTGAACAGCCATTTTCAGGTCTCGCCAGAGATGCTCAATTGGGTTTAGGTCAGGGCCTTGGCTGGGCCAGTCAAGAATGGTTACAAAGTTGTTCTGAAGCCACTCCTTTATTATTTCAGCTGTGTGCTTAGAGTCATTGTCTTGTTGGAAAGTGAACCTTTGGCCAAGTCAGAGATGCAGAGCACTCTGGAAGAGGTTTTCATCCAAGATATCTCTGTACTTGGCCGCATTCATGTTTCCTTCAATTGCAACCAGTCGTCTTGTCCCTGCAGCTAAAAACACCCCCCTTAGCATGATGCTATCACCACCATGTTTCACTGTTGGGATCGTATTGGACAGGTGATAAGCAGTGCCTGGTTTTCAAAACACACACCGCTTAAAATTTTCACCAAAAAGTTCTATCTTTGTCTCATCACACCAGAGAATCTTTTTTCTCATAGTCTGGGAGTCCATCATGTATTTTTTTTAGAAACTCTATGCAGGCTTTCATATGTCTGGCACTGAGGAGAAACTTCCGTTGGGCCACTCTGCCAAAAAGGTCCGACTGATGGAGGGCTGCAGTGATAGCTGACTTTGTGGAACTATCTCCCATCTCCCTACTGCATCTGTGGAGCTCAGCCACAGTGATCTTGGGGTTCTTCTTTACTTCTCTCTCTCACCCAGGCTCTTCTCCCATGATTTCTCAGTTTGGCTGGATGGCCAGGTCTAGGAAGACTTCTGGTGGTCCTAAACTTCTTCCATTTAAGGATTATGGAGGCCACTGTGCTCTTAGGAACCTTGAGTATTGCAGAAATTCTTTTGTAACCTTGGCCAGATCTGTGCCTTGCGACAATTCTGTCTCTGAGCTCCTTGGCCCGTTCCTTTGACCTCATGATTCTCATTTGGTCTGACATGCACTGCGAGCTGGAGGTCTTATATAGACAGGTGTGTGCCTTTACAAATCAAGTTCTATCAGTTTAATTAAACACAGCTGGAGTCCAGTGAAGGAGTAGAACCATATCAAGGAGTATCACAAGGAAATGGACAGCATGAAACTTAAATATGAGTGTCTGAGCAAAGGGTCTGAATACTTACGACCATGTGATATTTCAGTTTTTCCTTTTTTTATAAATTTGCAAAAATTTCTACATTTCTGGATTTTATCGGTCAAGATGGGGTGCAGAGTGTACATTAATGAGAAAAAAATGAACTTTTTTTGCATTTACCAAATGGCTGCAATGAAACAAAGAGTGAAAAATTTAAATGAGTTTGAATACTTTCCGAACCCACTGTATATTCACCTCCAATGCCAAGGCTGTTCCTTCGGTGGCAGCAGTAGCTCTCCTGGGAATAATGTGACATTGTTTTGTCAATCAATTCTTGTGACCAATCATTGCTGACTTAATTTTCCTCTCCTATAAACGTAACTGACATCAGGAAGATGTGAGAGAACATCAGCCACTTTCACTTCCTCCAAATGTCTTGATTTGTCTGAAGGAAGAGAGAGTGAAGGCAACTCTGATTTGCTGCAGGAAATGCGTGATATAGCAATGTTATGCAATCTCCGGAGAGCCAGTGCTGGAACGGCGCAGGCACCAAAGTTGATTATGAGTTATTTTACTGCCTGGAAGCATATTGAGAGAAGGGGGTTGTCCGAATAGTTGACATTCCTTTTAATCTCATTTTTTATACAAGACAAATTACTATCATTTTTATTTTTTCAGTTTACAAAGCATAACCTTTATGGATAGTATTAATTTATCGGCATGGCATGGTTTAAATTCGGTGGCAATATTTCTTGGAGCACAGCATTATATTGTACACAGTGAAAGTCACCTTGATATGCCTGTTTTATTACATTTTTTAATTCCTCATAAATAGTGTTGAGCGGACCCATGGATGTTTGGATCCGTTAGATTAGACCGAACTTTAAAAAAAAGTTTGGTTCGGGTGCCAGAACGGTACTCGAACTCGAACCCGGTCCCCTTTGAAATGAATGTTGGGCCCGAACATCCGGCGTTTCCCATGGTGTCTTCTGTATGACAGCACGAGAAACACCGTCTCTGGATAGCTTTCATTCAAATTGCTATTTGCTTAGGCCATATATGGGGCAGGTCTATTACTTATTCCTAGACACTGACATTATTATTCATGACTGCTTTTGTGTCTTGCATTCCTCCATGTGTTGGGTCATGCATAGGGTTGAGCATTCCGATACTGCAAATATCGGGTATCGGCCGATATTCCGATATTCGCGGTATCGGAATTCCGATACTGAGTTCCAATACTTTTTGCATATCGAATACCGGAATCGGAAGTTCCCATAATGCTATGAGCCAGTTTGATTTGATTCAGCCAATTAGCAATCCTAAGAAGTGTGGGCACATCCTGTTATCCATGTTAGGCATGTTAACTAATGGCATGGCTGTGATTGGCTGCGAGCAGCCCACCCAGCTGCTCCTCCCCCAGACACACGCTGAACAGTGATCTATGGAAAGTGAAGCTAGTGAGGGAGGAGGAAAAGACCAGTTCTCATTTCAATGCCAGAACACCCCCCCCTAGACGTTTATCTTAGAAGCAAGAGATGATATCTTGGAAACCGTGCAGACATGCCACAGAAGGTAAATTACTTATTGTCAGCATTCTGCAGCCTAGATATGCACTGAGATTATGTGAAAAGCCCGGTCAACTTGTTCTGTTATGTATTTCTGCCAAGTTGGATTGCCCGCCAGGGCTGGTGGGGTACTTGGTACCGGGCCTGTTGGTTTCAATGGGAGATGTAACGGTATCTGTGACCCGATCCGTGGCCCTGGGCGTCCATTGTAAAAGGGAAATGTTGAATGTGTGATGATTAAAGTTTATGAGTGAATGATTCATGACGCCACCTGTGGTGTTCGGCAATGAAGATGTTAAGTCGACGCTGCAGACAGATCCTCTGGGACAGATATTGTGGTGCAGCTTTGATGTTGTGGCCCTCCACAGGTAGGGCTGTAGTCCCAGGGCAGTGTAGATGGAGAGGTAGTGAAGAGATGCAGATGGTGCAGTGCCAGGCACAGAGATGTAGCAGTGCTGAGTGTGTTGGCACAGGAATAACTGGAGGACACCAGGGCATGTAGTTCCAAAGCTTTACTCACAGTCTGTTGTGCATACAGGTGCCCGCATCCATGCCATGTCCTCTGGGTCAGGGGCTCAGTCAACCTCCAAGCTAGATGAAGCACTCCGTTCCAACACTCCGCCAACATGTGCCTTTTCTGAACATCTCCCTCTATTGCTACACAACCCCTTTAACATAGTCAATATCTTTGTAACTCCGAACGTCTTAAAAAAAAATTAATTCCTGCTATTCCATTTGATTGGGCTAAACCTCTATGCCTTTAATGTCTCCTCCACCTCCCCCAATACATTCTACATTATTCTTAGTTGCTTTCTTTCATGTAGAATTAACCTACAAGGAAAGTAAGGGTTTATTTTCATTCCGATATTTGTGTCCCATTGACTTGCATTGGTTTCCGGTATCGGAATCAGCGATATCCGATATTTTTGGGGTATCGGTCTGATCCAATCCGATCCAATATTTCCCGATATCGGAAGGTATCGCTCAACACTAGTCATACATTGCTCTATTTTCCTTGTAGCTTGGTCTGATTATGCAATTAGGCTGCATGGTTTATTAACCATATGTCCACATACCTTAAGTGACAGGCAAGGTCGGATTGGCCATCTGGCAATTCTGGCAAATGCCAGTAGGGCCTGTCTGGTCATGGGTCACCTTGTCTGCTACATTGTTAACAGAATCGGTGTACTGAAGACACCCATACTGTTAAGAGTTTTGGCGGAGCACAAAGTCACTGACTCCCTCACTTACCCCAGCAGGCAATGATTATAGTTAGAAATATTGGTCTTGTAGTAATTCTTGCTTTCCTCCATCCAGGATAATATATCCCAACTGGTGCTTGGGGACGAGGACAGCATGGACCTATGTAATTTCAAATGCCAGGGATGAATTTTAGTCCCAGTCCGTACCTGGTGACAGGTGAACTTGTATTAGCATTATTGTAATTTTGGAGTATTCTGCTTTAATCATGTATTTATACATTTACATTGGGCTTTGGTGGGGCTATTAGATCTTTTAACTGTTTTTAGATGTTTACCCATTTTGCCTCAATAAATATTTTGTATATTTTTATGGTGCGCATCATCTTGTAGCCCTTTTCTCTCTTGTCTTTGTTTTTTATCATGGTAGTTTTATTGCATTTTGTAGCACCCTTCTGGCATTTGACATTGTTTAAAATTTGTGGTGCACTCTGCATAAATTGATTGTCCGCTTTGTCCACATTGACATGTTTCCATGTTTTGATTTTTTTTATTGGTAAGATAATAAATGTTTAAAATTTTGTATACAATTTTAGATATTTTAATTTATTCAATTTACATAAAAAAAATCTACACTGTAGTACTGTAGAATAAAATTGACCCAAAGAGCTAAAATTATTTGACAGAACAGTGAATTAATGTTGAGGTTCTGTTCTTTAATTTTAGTTTGGTGTAAGTTGTGGGTGAAGAAGGGAATTTTCTAACATTGAAAGTATACAGAATGGAATTGCATTTCTCATGGAAGCATTTAGAGGACAAACATGATTATTGCATTACAAACCTTAACTTTACTGTAGAAGCCTTGAACCTTGAAATTCTAGCCATTATTAAAGGAATTGAAAGTTCATCCATCCATCTCTTTTCATATTTGGGTTCTTGAATTGTAGGCGAGGAAGGTGATGAAGGAGCCTAAAAGGAGAATCGGAGCAATTGAACATAACACCAAATAAAATTCTATAAAAATTACAAGGGTTGTCCTGGACCATTTTTTTTATTATGGGCCTAACAGCTAATAGACAGGTAGTTGCTAACAGAGGCAACCACCTGCCTGTTTAAACCGACACCAGCTCAGAGCGGTTGCTGACCTTTCCTGCCATCGATTCAGCTGTTCCATGTCAACCCAAACAGTTCTTCTTCCGAGCTGCGATGTCAATGGAGAGCGACTGTCATCGTCATGATGATTGACAACCAGCTCCCCGCAGTTAGGCAGCAGGGAGCTTGCTGTCAATCAGTATGATGTCAGCAGTCATGCCCCACCAACAGAGCTGAGTGAACGACAGGCTGCGGAATAGCCGGCAATAGCAGTCTATTTATTACCACTCTGTACCGGCAGAGATCGGTGCCAGGCACATCAGGCAGGTAGTTAATAACTATCTGCCTGTTATTTCTTTAGCCCGCAGTGAAAAATAATAATAATCGTGGATAACCCCTTTAAAAAACTAAAGGGGTTAATCTTAGTGCTGATATATTTGTTGCACATGGACCCAATAGTAGGCAATGCCACTGCCTTTCTACAAGAAGCTGACAGCGTTCTGATGTCTAGGATAGTGCAGATAAGGGACTGAGTCAGGGAGAATTTGTGGCTCACAGTTACCAGCGCGATCTAAAATAAGAATAAATGGAGTCATTGGGCATAATTGAACACCAAATACTACATATACAAGAGAACTGTAGAGGTCCCACAAACAGACCTGGTGGTGGAGTTGGCATACTCCTGTCCCCACAATGCACTTTCCAGGTCATCCCCCCAGTCCCATCACTCTTATTCCCTTCTTTTGAGGTCCACACCATCAGGCTCTTCCGTCCCCTCTCCCTCAGGGTAGCGGTCATATACCGGCCCCCAGGCTCACCCACCCTCTTCCTTGACCACTTTTCAGCCTGGCTGCCACACTTCATGTCCTCAGAACTACCAACCCTCATCCTGGGAGACTTCAACATCCCCATTAACAGCCCTAATTCCACATCTGCATCCCAGCTTCTATCACTAACCACCTCTCTAGGCCTCTCACAGCTTTCAACCTCTGAGACACATAAGGACGGTAACACCCTTGATCTGGTCTTCTGCCGGCTCTGTTCAATCTCCCACCTAAACAACTCACCGCTTCCACTCTCTGACCACAACATTCTCTCCTTCACGCTCACAAATCCTCGCCCACCCCAGCTCATTCCTACCTACCACACAGTCAGAAATCTACAAGCTATTAACCCTCAGACACTTTCAGATTCCCTACACTCATCTCTGTCCCCAATCTCCTCTCTCTCCTGTCCTAATCTGGCTGTTCATCACTACAATGACACTCTTAGAAGCACCCTTGACCAAGTAGCTCCCCTCACCCTCAGAACCTCCTAACACAGAGTAAAAGAGCCCTGGCTCACATCGCAAACTCAACTTCTCCAGCGATGCTCCAGGAGTGCTGAACGCCTATGGAGAAAAACCCACACACCTGAAGACTTCATCCACTTCAAATTTATGTTAAGAACCTATAACGCTGCCCTTCACCTTGCCAAACAGACCTACTTCACCACCCTGATCTCCTCACTAGCCAACAACCCCAAGAAACTTTTTGACACTTTTCACTCCCTCCTCAGGCCAAAAGCACAAGCCCCTATCACAGACATTTGTGCTGATGACCTGGCCTCCCACTTTACAGAAAAAATAGATAATATCCGTCAAGAAATCTGCTCCCAACCACCAAGTGCTGTGACTCCCATCCCTTCCTACATCTCCCCTGGCTCACTCTCCACATTTGATCCCATAACAGAAGAAGTCTCCAGACTCCTCTCTTCTTCTCGTCCGACTACATGCACTACCGACCCCATTCCCTCACATCTCCTCCAGTCTCTCTCTCCAGTCGTCACAACCCACCTAACTACAATCTTTAATCTCTCCCTCTCCTCGGGCATTTTCCCATCCTCCTTCAAACACGCCATCGTTACTCCACTACTAAAGAAACCTGCTCTCGACCCATCCTGCACAAACAACTACAGACCAGTCTCCAATCTCCCCTTCATCTCTAAACTTTTGGAATGCCTAGTTTACTCCCGCCTTACCCGTTACCTCTCCATTCACTCCCTTCTAGACCCTTCACAGTCCGGCTTCCGCCCCTACATTTGACTGAAACTGCACTCATCAAAGTGACCAATGACCTTCTGACAGCAAAACGTAACGGTGACCACTCTCTACTCATTCTTCTTGACCTATCTGCAGCTTTCGATACTGTTGACCACCATCTCCTACTCTCTAGGCTCCAGTCACTAGGCATTAAGGACACTGCACTCTCCTGGTTCTCTTCCTATCTCTCTGACCGCTCCTTCAGTGTTTTGTTCTCTGGCTCCACGTCATCTCCTCTTCCTCTTGCTGTCGGGGTACCTCAGGGCTCAGTCCTTGGCCCCCTTCTTTTCTCTCTCTACACGGCCCCAATTGGACAGACAATCAGCAGATTTGGCTTTCAGTACCATCTTTATGCTGATGACACACAACTATACACGTCTTCCCCCGACCTTACCCCCGCTGTACTACAGAACGCCAGTGACTGTCTGTCCGCAGTCTCCAATATCATGTCCGCTCTCTATCTGAAACTCAACCTCTCCAAAACTGAACTTCTTCTGCTCCCACCGTCTACTAACCTCCCTAAATCTGACATTTCCTTCTCCGTGGGTGGTACCACAATAACACCCCGGCAGCAGGTGCGCTGTCTGGGTGTTATGTTTGACACCAATCTCTCCTTTACATCCCATATACAATCCCTTGCCCGCTCTTGCCGCTTACACCTAAAGAACATCTCTAGAATCCGCCCTTTTCTCACTATGGAAACAACAAAAACCCTCACTGTTGCATTGATCCACTCTCGCCTGGATTACTGCAACGCTCTATTAATTGGCCTCCCCGTCACTCGACTATCCCCTCTCCAGTCCATACTCAATGCAGCAGCCAGGATCGTCCATCTGGGTAATCGGTACTCGGACGCGTCCGCTCTTCGCCAGTCCTTACATTGGCTGCCCATTCATTATAGGATCCAATTCAAAGTACTTGTTCTCACCCACAAAGCTCTCCACAGTGCGGCACCCCCTTACATCTCTTCTCTCATTTCTGTCTATCGGCCTAGCCGATCGCTGCGCTCTGCAAATGACTTTCGACTAACCTCTGCACTAATCCGTACCTCCCACTCCCGACTCCAAGACTTCTCCCGTGCTGCTCCTATCCTCTGGCATGCTCTACCCCAAGAAATCAGGACTATCCACAATTTGCATAGTTTTAGGCGCTCCCTCAAAATACACCTGTTCAGAGCGGCCTATCACATTCACTAATCAAAGTCATTCTCTGTGTAAGTGTGCGTGCGTAGCCCATTCACTATCTCCATCCATCCTTCACTCCTGCAAGATGGCTGGACCTTCATTGTAAATACACCATTGTAAATACACACCTGTACTCTGTATCTCCCTCACCTCATTGTAGATTGTACGCTCTCACGAGCAGGGTCGTCTTATTTCGTCTTATTTTGCTTTAATTATTGCATTGTTAGCGTTGTTACTTATGACTTGTGTTTTGAAACTGTTAAACTGTAAAGCGCTGCGGAATATGTTGGCGCTATATAAATAAAGATTATTATATTATTATTATTATAACTGTATAAGAGTCATAAAGACTCAGTGACTACGATGATATTGGGTTTGAAAGTTTAATGCAAAGGTCTAGCCATGTTAAAAGGAAAATAGTAAAATTAAGCATAAGTGATGGGAAATTAAGGCAATGGTTGGAGAACATGACAGATCATGATATCTTAGGGCTTAATTCAGTCACCTAAGTCTGTAGGCTAGACTCGTAGAGTAATGCTGTGTGGTGAGAATGAAAGGTCACGAACTTCATCCAGTTTCATAGCTAATATAAAACTGCCTGTGAGGGCTATGTTTCAAATGTAATATTAAAATGGATTTAATTATATATATAATCGTGCATTAAAATATAGAAAAATCGAGTGCATGACAATTATTCTTTAGAAATGCATACAGCACATATTGTAACTATTCATACATAACTACATGCAGTAAAAATTTCAAGGGCATTTCTCTACTCTATGAAACATTTTATACAACATTGAAGTATTTTTAATGTATGGAGTTTTGCTAATTGCTCTTGCTTTTTTTTCCATTGCAAATACCTTTGAATAGCAACTATTTTTTTGTGCATTGATCAGAAGGGCATAAAGCTTTGCATTATATCATAAAAAGGTAAAATGGCATCCTGTAGGTTTATTGTAAATCTTCAAACCCCAACCAACATCTATTGTTAAGATTGCAAAAGAGAAAGGAGGGAGATGGAGCTGCAGTTGCTCTCTGAGATTGCGTGCTGTGAGAGGGGAGGAAGAGCAGAAGTGAAGTGACCTGGATGTACCTAGAGCACGCAGTACATATTTTACATTCCACAGGAAGTTCCCAGAAACAAGCAAAAGGCCAATAAAATCAAAGGCTACAAGAACACATCTATATCTACAGTATTCTGGATGGTCTGGAGATATAAAAAGATGTAATAATTTCAATAAAATATATTAGTATAAGCTATAAAACAATGATTCAGTAGACTAAATAAGATGCTGCAAATCCTATCCTTTCTTTCTTTCGACAGCTTTCTCTCTAGAACACTTTTTATTCTCTCCTAGTTCTCTTATTTATGTGTAGATTACACATGCTCATTGAAGATTAAGGGCGTAGTTTTGGGGGTAGAGAAGTAGCAGCCAGATTCTGGCAACAGGAGCAACTTATGCCACAAAATAATAAAACATTTATATAACTACGAAATGACAGATGGAGAGTAGAGGGAAGCAGCCACCTGATGAAGACGGAGGTTATCCGTCAAAACGCGTAGTGGAACTTAATAAAGAAGAAAACCTTTCAAGCTTCTCCCTTTCCTTTGCGCTCCCCTGCGATCGGGTTACCCTGCTTCCCATGCTTTAATCCTCTCTAGAAGCACCCGACAGGAGCAGCATAGGATTACATTTACCAGCGCCCTGAGACCTGTCAGCCTCGTGCTCCATATATCTGTCTCTCTCTGATTATTTCAGATGGAGAGTAGAGATTACTGTCATTAGTGCAGTATATGGAGGTAAACAATGGAAACAATGCTAGTTCTACATGAGACAGTGGAGTATATCTATCCACCTGTCTATATCTATATATATATATACTAAAAAATATACTCTGCAACCTCTTCTACTGTGAGAGACAGAATGGAAAAAAATCTAGCAAATCACATTGTATGATTTTTACATAATTTGCATTTTAATACATGAAATAAGTATTTGATACAATAGAAAAAAACTTAATGTTTGGTACATAAACCTTTGTTCGCAATTACAGAATACAAATTTTTCCTGTAGTTGTTGACCAAGTTTGCACACATTGCAGCAGGGATTTTGGCCCACTCCTCTATACAGATTGTCTCCAGATCTTTCAGATTTCAGGGCTGTAGCTGGGCAACACTGAGTTTCAGCTCCCGCCAAAGATTTTCTATTGGGTTCAGGTTTGGAGACTGGCTTGCCCATTCCATGACCTTGGAATACTTCTTACAATTCTACCTCTTAGTTGCCCTGGCTTTGTGTTTTGTGTCATTGTCATGCTCGAAGACCCAGCTAAAACCCATCTTCAGTGGTCTTACTGAGGGAATGAGGTTTGTTGCAGGATTTCAATCCATGACAGCGTAGTGTGCTACTAACGGTGATGTTTGAGACTGTGGTCCCAGTCCTCCACAATTGACCAGGTCCTCCCGTAGAGTTCTGGGCTGATTCCTGACTTTTCTCAGAATTATCATTACCCCACTATCTTGCATGGAGCCCCAGACTGAGGAAGATTGATAGCTATCTTGTGTTTCTTCCATATTCTAATAATTGTGCCAATTACGCCAATAGTTGTTGCCTTCTCACCAAGATGCAGCCCATCCCAGTCTTGTTCATGTCTACAATTTTGTCCCTGGTGTCCTTAGACAGATCTTTGTGTCATGCCCCTCCCACCTGGGGCCGGGACTCAGGGCCCGACATCACCACTTCTGGTGCCGCGACCGCTCTGAGGTTCCCGTCGGTGCACCTCTCGCACTTGATCCTATGGCTGCCCAGCTTTGCTAAGCGCACATGCACTCTCCTCTCTGCCCTGACTGCAGCCGTGCCATCTCTATGGTTCTGGAAGACCTGAACCTGAAGTCCCAGCGCTCTTGCCCTATATCAGGCTGCCTCTTCCTGTAGGAGGTGCCTGATTATTGTTGTGCTTCCTTGCTAGGACTGCATGGTCCCTGCTTGGCCACTCTCTGTAATCAGGTCCCCTGCCTGTGCTCTGTCGTGCTTCTTAGCACATGCTCTGCTCCTGCCTTGTGCTTTGCCGTGCTTCTTAGCACACCCCCTGCTTTGCCTTGCACCCAGGTGTGCTTCCCAGCATGCCCTCTGCTCTGCCTTGTGCTCAGGCGTGCTTCCCAGCACGCTCTCTGCTTTGCCTCGTACCTGGGCGTGCTTCTCAGAGCATGCCATATGCACTCCTATACCCAGCGTGCCCCAGTGTAGTGCCCTGCACTAACCAGTACCCAGTGAAACCTCCGTGTACACGCCCTGTACTTTCCTGAACCCTGCATAACCCCCATGTACATGCCCTTCATTATCCTATACCCAGCATGCACCTGTGTCCACGCTTTACACACTCTTGTATCCTGCGTGTTCCCTCCTGCACCTTGCTAAACACGCTCTCTTGTGTCCTCTGAGAGCCGGCCACCTGGTTCAGCAGTCGTAGTACTCTACCTCCCTGGGTCTGCCCCTGACACTCTCTGTATAGGGGGTAGTCCTTACTAGGTCAGCTGGCCCTGGGTGGTTTGGTATCATGACCCAGATGGTCCACTCAAGGAGTCACAGTATCATCAGGCCATGGACCCCGCTGGTACCAGGGCCACCGCCCAAAAGGAACTGGTGTTTCTACGAGAGAATCAGAATAGGATTATGTCCTTTTTTAAATCTATGGACTCCCACCTGTCGGCCTTACAGTCCTCTGATCCTGGGAAAACTTCCCAGTTCGCCAGCCTCCAACAAGAGCTCACTCAGCAACGCGACACCCAGGCCCACATTCTCAATTATATGGCATCGGTAGATAATCGACTGCTTTCCCTATAATCTGTTGCCTCTGTTTCTTCCCAAGCCTCGGTCTCGCACCCGTTGCCCCGTTTATGCAAACCGCCCCAATATAGTGGTGACCCCAAGTTGTGTCGGGGTTTTTTGAACCCATGCCAATTACATTTTGAGCTCCTGTTGCAGCAATATCCCACCTATCGAGCTAAAGTGGCCTTTATAGTTTCCCACTTAGAGGGGGAGGTGTTAGCGTGGGTGAATCCTCTCTGGGAACACGATGATCCACTCGTCTCTCAGCTCTCCACCTTTTTGGACACCTTCCACAAGGTGTTCGATGAGCCGGGTCATCTGGCTCTGTTGGATGACATGCCATCCGTTTTTCCACTTTGTCCTCCGAACTCGGTTGGAACAATGAGGCTCTCGTAGGGGCCTTTTGGCGTGGCCTGTCCGGTCGGATCAAAGACAAACTGGCGGGCAGGGATACCCCTACCTTTTTAGAGGATCTAATCTCCCTTGCGACATGCATTGAAGACCTCCTCACCTCTTCTTGTCCACCCGCAGTCCTCCCCGCTCGCGACCTCGTGCCTTCTTCTGCGAGCCCCGTATGTGAGCCTATGCAGATGGACTGACTCAAAATGGCTGAACGGTGTCGTAAGGAGAGGCTTGCACAAGGACTCTGTTTTTACTGTGGGAGTCCCTCTCATCGCCTTCGCTCCTGTCCCAAGAAGCCGGGAAACTTCTCTGCCTAGGATTGGTAGGAGAGGACCATACAGGATGCCTCTCCTCTCCTGACCGTGTCAGTTTTGCTGAATTTTGGTTCTAAGCGTTATTCTGAGGAGGCTTATGTAGATTTAGGTGCAGCAGGGAACTTTATCAGGCTTGAGGTGGTTAAAAAATATTGGATTCCTGTCAGATCCCTGGAGACTCCTCGGTTGATAGCTTCGGTCAATGGTAAACCCTGGCTGGAGACCGTTACCCAAGTCACCAAAGAAACTGAGCTGCAGTTTGGAGCCATGCATCAAGAAGTCATCTCCTTTCACGTCTTGTCGACTTTGTCTCACACGCTTTTTCTTGGTCTCTGAAACGCGTAGGATAGCTTTTTGGGCCTCATTGCGATCTCTAGTGGTTGCAGCCCAATGCATCATGTGTTCCTGACATCACACAGGTCCTGTGCTGACGAGCACAGTGTGAAGATCGAGCACCCAGCCAAGAACGTGGGCACGCATGTGTTTTTTCTACCCAGCCTGCAATTAGAGCGATTGCTGCCACCGGCCGGGACAGCATCACTAATACTACTGCGGCTCTCAAGCAAGTATTATCGGCAACCAACCAGCGGAGTATCATTGTCTACAGAAGGCCCTTTAGATCTTTGAACATCTGAATCGGCGCTCACTTGCCAGACTGAGCCCGTTCTCCTCATCTGTGACTGTTAACCCCTACCGCATCATCAGGTAACTTTGGTTCTATGAACTGCAAGTGTTAGCAAGCATCCTAATGGTTATATGATCAATTTAACTTCACTTTTTCACTCTTTGCCCAGTTCTGGTATTTTTACCTATGCTTGATTGTGCCTTGCATTTTGAATATATTCATCCGTGATCCATCCTGAGGAAGTTATCAGATACTAGTGACTCTAAGCGTAGTAGTAATTCTTTTATCTATACTATCGGCAGTTCGTTCCCTATTTCTCCTCGTTGGTTTGCCCTATCTCATCCCTTATCCACAAAGGAGCTAACCCAAATGCTTGGTCCTCTGAGTCAGAGGATGCCTTCCAATCCTTGAAACAAGCCTTCGCCACTGCTCCAGTGCTTCATCGCCCCGAGGTTAGTAAACCTTTCTGTAGTGAAACCTCCACCAGGGGGAGCTGGTGAGGGAAGAGAGGTTACACACTAAGAGCAGCAACCCTGAGCAACAGCACAGGTGCCACAGGTAATAACAGAGAATAGTCAGACTAACCGAGTCAGAAACTAGCAGGAGCAGACGTACCAGAAGGAGCAGCAATACACGTAGTCAAAATACCAAGCCGAGAGTAAGAAATCCAGAACATGAGCATGGGGTCCAAAACGTGAGACGAAATACGTGGTCGGGGTACAAGCCGGGGGGTCAGATGCCAGAGAGGGAACGTAACAGCAGAGACGAATACCAAGAAACGGGGTCAGAGATCAGTCCGGGTCATACACGTGAATATCAGTCAAAGGCAGGAGGATCTCAAAGGTACAAGGGTCAGAGGCTCTAAACTGGAAGCTTGAGCTATCACTAACACTGGTCAGCAGGCTGTGAGAGACTGAAATAGTCCAGCTAGCTCCAGAACGAGGCTGAGGAGATTAACCCCCGCATGACCAGTCAGGAGTGAATACAGCAGAAGATAAACTCCGGACTGGACCATGACAGTACCCCCCTCTCAATGGGGGGGCCACTGGACCCCCAGGCTTCCATGGATGACGAGCGTGAAAGGCCCGGACCAACCGATCCGCATGGACCGAACGGGTTGGCACCCATGACTGATCCTCAGGACCGTATCCTTTCCAATGGACCAAGTACTGAAGTGAACGACGGAGCATGCGAGAATCCACCACCTGTTCCACCTCATGCTTGGTCTGATCATCTACCATAACAGATGGTGGGTGCGAGGGAGAATCATCAGAGGAAGCAACAGATGGCTTCAGAAGCGCCTTATGGAACACATTAGGAATCCGTAATGACGGAGGCAAACGCAGGTGAAAGGCCACAGGATTAATCACCTCTAAAATCTCATACGGACTAATAACCTTGGGACCCAACTTAGCAGAGGGAATTCTCAGCCTTATGTTTTTGGTGGATAACCATACCTTATCCCCCACCTGTTAAGTCGGCCCCACCGAGCGTCGTTTATCCGCAAAAAATTTATATTTGCCTTGGGCCTCCCCAATGTTTCTCTGAACCTCACTCCCAACCTCCTCCAACCGCAAAAAGGCCGAATCAGCCCCTGGACATTCCGAATCCAGTCTGGAGAATTCACCAAAATGAGGGTGAAACCCATAGTTGCAGAAGAAAGGAGAAGTACCAGTAGACTGATTGACATGATTATTGAAGGCGAATTCCGCTATAGGTATCACAGAGCACCAATCATCCTGTCTGGATGTGACAAGACACCGCAGGATATGCTCCAAAAGACTGATTGGTCCTTTCAGTCTGACCATTGGTCTCAGGATGGTAGGCCGATGAAAAGGTCAGACTGATGCCCAGCCTTTTACAAAAAGCTCTCCAGAATTTTGCCACGAATTGCACCCCTCTATCAGACACCACACTGACAGGCACACCATGCAACTGAATCACATGCTCAATGAATAGCTTAGATAGAGTCTCAGCATTAGGAAGGCCCGTTAAGGGTACAAAATGTGCTTGTTTACTGAACCTATCCACAACTACCCAGATCACGGTTTTGCCATTAGAGGGTGGGAGATCGGTGATGAAATCCATGGACAGGTGAGTCCTCGGTCTATCCGGAATTGGCAGTGGCACCAATTCCCCGGCCGGCCGGTTGTGGGAGGCTTTAGCGCGGGCACAAATTTCACAGGAGGACACAAAACCAGTGACGTCAGAAGTCAACGAGGGCCACCAGAACAGCCTAGTGATGGCTTTACGAGTGGCCGAGATTCCAGGATGCCCACTCAGAGCTGAGTCGTGGAACTCCCGAAGCACCCTTGACCAATACTCGACAGGCACAAAGAGCTTATTTTCAGGTATGGACTGAGGAGCAAGAGATTGGGCCTCATGAATCTCCTCCTCCAATGTCGGGGACACCACAGCCACCACCACCCCGCGCTGAAGAATGGAGGAAGGAGGCTCAGGAGGCAATACCGGATCTAGGCTGCGACACAAGGCATCCGCCTTCACATTCTTGGAATCTGGTCTGAAAGTGATGGAAAACTGAAATTGGGAAAAAAAAAGTGACCACCTTGCCTGTCTCGGAGTCAGATGTTTGGCGGATTTGATGTAAGACAGGTTCTTGTGATCTGTAATGACAGTGATACGATGGACAGCCCCCTTCAAAAAATGCCTCCATTCTTCAAAAGCCAATTTAATGGCCAACAACTCTTGGTTACATCATATTTCTTTCAGCAGAGGAAAATGTTTTAGAAAAGAAGGCACAGGGTCTAAAGTTAGTTAATGTGGTGGGCCCCTGGGACAACACAGCCCCCACTCCCACCTCAGAAGCATCCACTTCTATGATGAATGGTTTAGACAAGTCAGGTTGAACCTGTACCGGAGCAGTCATGAAACGTTCTTTTAACAAAGTAAACGCCGCCACAGCTGGAGCTGACCAGTTTTTGAGATCCGCCCCCTTTTGGGTGAGATCAGTGAGGGGTTTGACCACTTGAGAGAACCCCTTGATGAATTTTCTATAATAATTGGCGAAACCCAGAAATCGCTGAAGACCCTTGAGATCTCTGGGTTGCACCCAATCCACAATGGCCTGTACCTTCCTAGGGTCCATACAAAACCCCTCAGCGGACAGGATGACCCCTAGAAAGGACAATTCTTGAGTAAAAAATGAACATTTCTCCAATTTGGCAAAGAGTGAGTTCTCCCTGTGCCTCTGGAGAACCACATGAAGGTGACCCATATGACTTTGTCTATCAGAAGACTATATGAGTATGTCATCAAGATAAACAACTACAAAGCGTCCAATAAAATCAGAAAAAACATGGTTAATGAAATTCTGGAATACCACTGGTGCCTTAGTCAAACCGAAGGGCATAACCAAATTTTCAAACAGACCCTCAGAGGTGAGAAACGCAGTTTTCCATTCATCCCCTCCTGCACACAGATGAGATTGTACGCTTCCCTGAGGTCCAATTTAGAGAACCACCTGGCCCCTGACAATTGATTGTACAAATCAGGTATCAGTGGGAGCGGATAAGTGTTTCTTATGGTTATTTTGTTCAGTTCTCAAAAATCGAGGCATGGGCGTAAACCACCATCCTTTTTTTTACAAAAAAGAACCCCGCTGCCACGGGAGAGACAGATGGCCGTATATGCCCTTTACGGAGGCTCTCAGAGATATACTCCTTCATAGCAGACCGCTCAGGGCCGGAGAGATTGTACAGCCAGTCTTTGGGCAATTTGGCACTGGGAACAAGATCCATGGCACAATCAAATGGGCGGTATGGTGGTAGAACCTCAGCCTCCTTTCGGAGAACACATCCTAAAAATCCTTCAGGTACTCCGGAATACCCTCCAGACTGACGGATGACATACAGTTGTGGCCAAAAGTATTCACACCCCTGCAATTCTGTCAGTTAATACTCAGTTTCTTCCTGAAAATGATTGCAAACACAAATTCTTTGGCATTATTATCTTCATTTAATTTGTCTTAAATGAAAAATCACAAAAAGAATTGTCCTAAAGCCAAATTGGATATAATTTCACACCAAACATAAAAAAGAGGGTGGACAAAAGTATTGGCACTGTTCGAAAAATCATGTGATGCTTCTCTAATTTGTGTAATTAACAGCACCTGTAACTTACCTGTGGCACCTAACAGGTGTTGGCAATAACTAAATCACACTTGCAGCCAGTTGACATGGATTAAAGTTGACTCAACCTGTTCTGTGTCCTTGTGTGTACCACATTGAGCATGGAGAAAAGAAAGAAGACCAAAGAACTGTCTGAGGACTTGAGAAACCAAATTGTGAGGAAGCATGAGCAATCTCAAGGCTACAAGTCCATCTCCAAAGACCTGATTGTTCCTGTGTCTACCGTGTGCAGTGTCATCAAGAAGTTTAAAGCCCATGGCACTGTGGCTAACCTCCCTAGATGTGGACGGAAAAGAAAAATTGACATGAGATTTCAATGCAAGATTGTGCGGATGTTGGATAAAGAACCTCGACTAACATCCAAACAAGTTCAAGCTGCCCCGCAGTTCGAGGGTACAACAGTGTCAACCCGTACTATCCGTCGGTGTCTGACTGAAAAGGGACTGTATGGTAGGAGACCCAGGACGACCCCACTTCTTACCCCGAGACATAAAAAAGTCAGGCTGGAGTTTGCCAAAACTTACCTGAAAAAGCCTAAAACGTTTTGGAAGAATGTTCTCTGGTCAGATGAGACAAAAGTAGAGCTTTTTGGGCAAAGGCATAAACATAGAGTTTACTGGAGAAAAAAGAGGCATTCAAAGAAAAGAACACAGTCCCTACAGTCAAACATGGCGGAGGTTCCCTGAGGTTTTGTGGTTGCTTTGCTGCCTCTGCACTGGACTGCTTGACCATGTGCTTGGCATTTTGAAGTCAGAAGACTACCAACAAATTTTGCAGCATAATGTAGGGCCCAGTGTGAGAAAGCTGGGTCTCCCTCAGAGGTCATGGGTCTTCCAGCAGGACAATGACCCAAAACACACTTCAAAAAGCACTAGAAAATGGTTTGAGAGAAAGCATTGAAGACTTCTAAGGTGGCCAGCAATGAGTCCAGACCTGAATCCCATAGAACACCTGTGGAGAGATCTAAAAATGGCAGTTTGGAGAAGGCACCCTTCAAATATCAGGGACCTGGAGCAGTTTGCCAAAGAAGAATGGTCTAAAATTCCAGCAGCGCATTGTTACAAACTCATTGATGGTTACCGGAAGCGGTTGGTTGCAGCTATTTTGGCTAAAGGTTGTGCAACCAAGTATTAGGCTGAAGGTGCCAATACTTTTGTCTGGCCCATTTTTGGAGTTTTGTGTGAAATGATCAATGTTTTGCTTTTTGCTTCATTCTCTTTTGTGGTTTTTCATTTAAGACAAATTAAATGAAAATAATAATACCAAAGAATTTGTGTTTGCAATCATTTTCAGGAAGAAACTGAGTATTATCTGACAGAATTGCAGGGGTGTCAATACTTTTGGCCACAACTGTAGACACAGTAGCAAGACAATTTTCACAACAACCAGGTCCCCATTTAACAATATCCCGGGACCCCCAGTCAATAACCGGGTTATGCCGTTGCAACCAGGGAAACCCTAACACCAGGCCAGCAGGGAGGTTATCCAAAACAAAGCATGACATGCGCTCCTGGTGTAGCGCCCCCACCCTGAGGGTGAATTCTTTAGAAATGAAATGGAGACCATCCTTAGTGAGAGGTGTAGAGTCAATAGCCACAATTTTTAAGGGAGTCCCCAACCTAACTGTCCCTAATCTACAGCGAGCCACCAGCTTAGAGTCAATCAGGTTCAGGGATGACCCACAGTCTACAAAAGCCGACGTATGGAAAAAAGCTGTTCTCAACACCAAGTTCCACCTTTAGCAGTATCTGTGAAAATGACGAAAAAGGTATCTGAGAGTCTGGGTGATCTCCACGATTATCACCCAGACTCAGCCACTTGTTAGTCGGAGGACAGGAGGGGCAGTCTTTTTTCCAATGTCCGGGATCTCCGCAGTAAAAACACATCTTTCCATCACGTTGCCGTTTCCTCTCCTTCTCCTGAGCGTTGGTGGCTTCCACCTCCATAGGTTTAGATGGAAGCAAAACATCAGGGTTAGCAAGGAAAAGCGGAAACCCTCGCTGAGTAACACCTCTCTCCCGTAGTCTCTGATCCATACGGATAGCCTGAGTCATAGCCTCCTCCAATGAGCTGGGAGGTAGATGGAGAGTCAGAGCGTCCTTCAAGCAAATTGACAGTCCCTTCCTGAACAGACATCTCAGTGCAGAGTTGTCCCAGGACACCTCAGTGGACCATCGATGGAATTCGGAGCTGTACCATTCAGCTGAGTGCTTCCCTTGCCCCAGACCCATAATAGTGTCCTCTGCCACCCTAACATGGTCCGGTTCGTTATAGATAAGTCCTAGGGCCTCAAAGAACCTATCTACCGACATCCATTCAGGGGCAGTAGGGGGCAACGAGAAAGCCCAGGATTGGGGACCCTCCCTAAGTAAGGAGATAACAATCCCCACCCACTGAGTCTCATCCCAAGACGATCGGGGTCTAAGAGAAAGCCAGAATTTACAACTCTCCTTGAGTATGTGAAATTTATCCTTTTCGCCAGAAAATGTATCAGGAATGGAGATGAGCGACTTTGCCTTTTTTCGGGTCGAGACAGGTTTCATGAAACCCGACTTTGTCAAAAGTCGAGTGGAACGAAATCGGCCGACTGAAACACGAAACCCAATGCAAGTCAATGGGGAAGAAAAGTCGGCAGTGAGTGGAGGACAGGGAACACACCTACAGTGCCCATTTTAATGCCAAAAACATCAATTCTTATTACTTAAGCTTGTCAACCTTAATTTACTTTTTAATAATAGTTAGGCATTGAAAACTGGGGGTTATTTGGCTAAAGTTGTGGGGGGGTAGGGCTGGCTCCAGATTTTTGTGGGCCCAGGGCCAAAGAGTGTCAATGGGCTCCTTTAACACTTGCCACAATTCATGATCCTCTGATACGGCAGAGAAATAGCGGTATAGTACAATGAAAAATACTTCACTTCTTACATCTCTTGACTGATATGCATTTTAAATTCTCCAATAGCTCCAAAAACGGACAGTATATTACTCCATACAGTATTATGGCCACCGCCTAGTGCGCTATACAGATTAATGAGGCCCATATATTTCTCCATACAGAATCATTGGTCCCATATAATGTTTGAAACAGTATATGATGAGTTCCACATAATGCTACAGTATATGTTGGTCCCCATGGATGAAGCTCCACTATGTTATGGGCCCAAATAATGCTCCATATATAATGGGCCCCATTCCTAATGCTCCAGTGCATAATGGGCCCTGTAAATGATGCTCCAGCGTCTGATGTCCACCTTTGGAATGCTCCAGTGTATGGTGGGCCTCATATATCATTCTCCAGAGTATAGTGCTCCCCAAACATAGCTGTCCCAACATTGAAAACAATTAAATAAGTCTCCTCACTAGGGAATCCCTGTACTAACAAAACATTGGACTTGTTCTTTGCCAATGTGGGAGGGGCATACGCCTCGTCAACCCTACCGCCCCTTGGAAGATCGGATCACAACCTAGTGCACCTCCAACCCGTGTACAAGCCACTTGTACAGAGAGAACCTGCTGTCACTCGCACAGTGAGGATATGGACTGAGGAGAGTGATGATGCTCTGAGAGACTGCTTTGAAACAACCACTTGTGATGTGCTGCAAGATTCCTATGGTGATGACATGGAAGGTCTTACACACTGTATGACGGACTACATTAATTTCTGTGTAGACAACACGGTACCCACAAAAGTAGTGAGGTGCTTCTCTAACAACAAACCATGGATCAGCCCCGGAATAAAGGCTCTTCTCAAAGAGAAGAAGTTGGCCTTCAGATCAGGTGACAAGGGCAGGCTGAGAGAGGTTCAGAAGGATCTGAAGTATCTAATCAGGCAGGGAAAGGCCAATTATAAGAGAAGGATTGAACTGAAATTGTCACAGAAAAGGATCCATGAAGTCTGGGAGAGTCTAAAGTCTATATCTGGGCATAGACAGACTGTCTCCAGGATGGTTGTAGATAAAGAGGGGCTTAATGAACTTAATCTATTCTTTAACAGATTTAATCACACACTGGCTGCTCCTGCCCCTGCATACCATTCACACCTCTCTGCTACAATAACCTCACCCCCTGCTGCAACTTGTCAACTGAGCCAGGGTCTGTTCTTCACAAGTACCCAGGTTGCAAAAGAACTGAATAAGATCAAAGTTTTGAAGGTTGCAGGTCCTGACGGCATCAGTGCAAGGCTAATCAAAACCGGCGGGCACCAGCTGAGTGAGATCATTACATATCTGTTCAATATGAGCCTGAGAATGTGTATAGTACCACAACTGTGGAAATTATCGTGTGTGGTACCAGTTCCAAAGAAACCTTATCTGAAAGACCTTAATGACTATAGACCTGTAGCATTGACATCACACCTGATGAAGGTACTAGAGAGATTGGTTCTCACACGTCTCCGTCCTCTAGTGAGCTCAGATATGGACCCTCTCCAGTTTGCCTACAGGCCGGGCATTGGTGTGGATGATGCCATTATCCACCTTCTAGATAGGACTCTCTCTCACCTGGAGAAACCTGGGAACACTGTGAGAATAATGTTCTTCGATTTCTCTAGTGCTTTTAACACCATACAGCCAGGTCTACTGAGAGACAAGCTGGGCCTTGTTGGTGTGGACCTCCAACTCTCCACCTGGATCCTTAACTACCTCACGAACCGACCTCAGTTTGTAAAGGTTCGGGACAGTGTGTCAGACACAGTGATCTGCAATACAGGGGCACCTCAAGGTACAGTTCTTGCCCCTTTTCTCTTCACACTGTACACTGCGGATTTTAGGTGCAACTCATCTAGCTGCTACTTGCAGAAGTATTCTGATGACTCTGCAATAGTAGGCCTCATCACAGGAGGAGATGAAAG
Organism: Dendrobates tinctorius; assembly: GCF_039654945.1. NCBI lineage: Eukaryota > Metazoa > Chordata > Amphibia > Anura > Dendrobatidae > Dendrobates > Dendrobates tinctorius. Next base: position 1,338,926 of record NW_027361717.1, read on the forward strand.
AGAGTACAGAGATACTAACCAATCTTTTGTGGAGTGGTGTCAGAGGAACCACCTTAGGATTAATTCCGGGAAGACCAAGGAATTGGTGGTGGACTTTCGCAAGGGCAAAAATCCACCAGTAGTGGTGAACATTCAGGGAAATGACATTGAGATAGTCGACACCTATAAGTACCTTGGTGTGATCCTCAATAATAAGCTTGACTGGGCCCATCACTTGGATGCAGTGTACAGGAAGGGCCAAAGCAGGCTTTATCTGCTCAGAAGGCTGAGAGCCTTCGGAGTTAGAGGGGCACTCCTTGCATCCTTCTTCAACTCTGTTGTGGCATCAGTCATCTTCTTTGGTGTGGCGTGCTGGGGTAGTGGCATATCAACCAGGGACAGGAATAGGCTGGACAAACTGATTAGAAGGGCCAGCTCTGTCCTGGGATGCCCCCTTGACCCAGTTCAGGAAGTAGGCGACAGGAGGATACTGGCCAAGGTGAGCTACATGGTGCAGAATGATTCCCATCCCATGCATGAGACCGTGACAAAGATGTGCAGTACTGTCAGTGACCGGCTACTTCATCCTAAATGTGAGAGGGAGCGCTATCGAAAGTCCTTCCTTCCTGCTGCAGTTAGGCTGTATAACCAGCACTGTCCAAAACAGAGACCGACCCAAACAGAGAACTGATAGATCCAAAGTTGTGACAGGCCGGTTACAAATTTTTTTTTTTTTTTTTTCGTATATGTACCTACCTACTGTCAATGTAATGCCTTTATGCATCTGTATCTGTTCCTGCCTTGCTGCTGTAATGCTCTGAATTTCCCCATGGTAGGACGATTAAAGGATTATCTTATCTTATCTAGTCTGGACTCCTCGTCGCCCCCATCTTCCATCTCACTGCACTTGGACTGTTTAGGCAGAGGGCGTACAGACGTGATGTCATCGCGTTCTCTGACCAGAATGTCACTGTCAGGAAACGCGGAAGACGTCACGGCAGTGGAGCAGGGAGAGGTAAGTATTTCAACTTTGCAAGTGCTGTGATACTGAGCAAGCAGGGGGGGCCCACTCATTGGCGACGGCACTGGCAGAGGGCCCCTCATAGTACGCCGGTGTGTCTGACGGCGGATGTGCACCCCCACCATCAGAGACACTCGATTCTACTATGAGGGACCTTGTGCCAGTACCATTGACAAACATTGTGCCCACCTACCTGTCCAGGGCAACGGCACTCGCACGGGTGCGTGCGTCAGGTGGTGACCTCGGCCCTGTGGGGAGAGGCAGCCCAGTTAGGGAGGTGGAAAAATTGGCATATGTTGATGGTGGACATTCAGCAGCTGCAAATGGAGTAATTGGAGAAGTCCACGGAAGAGGAGGACAAAAGCAAGCCATTTTTCTGGCAACCTACGTGTCAGCAGGGGAGGGTGGGACAAAATCCTTTGAAACCCATGCATGGTTCATTTTAATGAAGGTTAGATCATCAACATTTTGGGTCGACAGATGGGTCCTTTTTTCTGTCAGGATTGATCCAGCAGCACTGAAGACTCGTTCAGATAACACACTAACAACAGGGCAAGCGAGCTCCTGAAGGCATTTTTTTGCCAATTCAGGCCAGGTGTCAAGTTTACAGGCCCAATAGTCAAAGGGGAATGACCAGTGAGGGAGAACATCGATATGGGAGGAGAAGTAGTTTGTTACCATAGTTGACAACTGCTGTCTCCTGTCACTTTCGATCGATGCAGTATTACCAGTCGTGTGAGCGGTACTTGAGAAATCAGTCCACAACATGGTCATGAAACCCCTGTGTCCAACGCCATTTCGCCTGTGTGCACCACGAGCACCTCTTTCATGTTGCCCCCTACGGTTTGTTGGAAAAACATCACCGCCGCTGTGTGCTGGGAATGCCTCAAACAAATGGTTTACCAGAGTTGCTTGTTTGTTAGCCAATATCAGCTCTAGGTTCTCCTGTCGCATGATGTGTTTTGGAATTTGCCTTTATAGCGTGGATCCAGGATGCTGGCCAACCAGTCCCTTTTTAGGATCTGCAAGGCATAATCTGACATGTGGGCCAATGTTCCCGGTGTCAATGATGCACTGCGAGTGCTGGGTGGAGGAGCACTTTCTGGCAAATCCACATCCCTCCAGTCACGCACAAACCCTGTACCTGACCTTGCCACGCCAACATTTTTTCTTGCCCCCTGAGAAGCATCCTCCTCCCCAAAATAATCATCCCCATCATCCTCCTCCTCCTCCTCCTCTTCCTCTTCTTCCGCCACCTCATCCACGAGACTTCCCTGAGGAGACAATGGCTGACTGTCACCAAGGCATCCCTCCTCCTCTTCCTCCTCGGCTGCAGACGCCTGCTCCTTAATGTGCGTCAAAGTTTGCATGAGCAGACGCATAAGTGGGATGCTCATGCTTATGATGGCGTCGTCTGCGCTTACCAGCTGTGTGCATTCCTCAAAACACTGAAGGACTTTACAGAGGTCTTTCAGCTTCGACCACTGCACACCAGACAACTCCATGTCTGCCTACAAACTGCCTGCCCGTATATACTCCCATAAATGAATTACAGCCTGCCTCTGTTCGCACAGCCTCTGAACCATGTGCAGGGTGGAGTTCCACCTTTTTGCAACGTCGATAATTAGGCGGTGCTTGGGAAGGTGGAGCAATTGCTGCAGCCTCTGCATACGACTGGAGTGTACGGGTGACCGGCGAATGTGCGAGCACAGTCTTCGCACCTTATGGAGCAGGGGTGTTAACTCCGGATAAATATTGAGGAAGCACTGCACCACCAGGTTCAAGGTGTGAGCCAGGCAAGGTATGTGTCTGAGTTTGGAAAGGGCTATGGCTGCCACAAAATTCCGGCCGTTATCACTAACTACCTTGCCTGCCTCAAGATGTAGACTGCCCAGCCATGACTCAGTTTGTCGCTGCAAATAGTCGGCCAGTACCTCCGCGGTGTGTCTGTTGTCTCCCAAACACATCATATTCAACACAGCCTGCTGACGCTTACCACAAGCTGTTCGATAGTGGGACACCTCGCGTGCAACACTGGCAGCTGCGGATGGAGTGCTCATGCGACTGCGCTCTGTGGACGAGCTTTCGCTTCTGGAGGAGGAGGAGCCTACAGCCAACTGTTTCCTATACCGTGGGCTAGGCAGCACTGTCCCACTGCCGCTGTCCCCTGTGGACCTTGCATCCACCACATTAACCCAGTGCACAGTGATGGACACGTAACAGCCCTGGCCATGCCTACTGGACGATGCACCTGTTGTGAGGTTCACCATTCCACTCACTGATTGCTTGAGTGCATGGACAATGCGGTCTTTCACATGCACGTGGAGGGCTGGGATGGCTTTTCGCGAAAAGAAGTGCTGACTGGGTAGGTCATAGCATGGTACTGCGTAGGCCATGAACTCGCTGAAAGGGTAAGCTTTGCTTTCAACCAACCGGTAGGGCATCATCTCTAACAAGATTAGTTTGGCAATGTGGGCGTTCAAAGCCATTGTACACAGATGACAGGATGAGTACTTTCTTGTCCTACTCAGAGTCTCTGGTAGGGCGAGCTGGATTTGAGAGCTGCATATGGTGGAACTAGTGGTGGACATGGCAGACTGAGAGAGGGTTGGTGATGGTGATGGTGTTGGTGGTGTTGCTGATGGCCTAGATTCAGTCTTTCATAGCAATAACATTGTGATTCCATGACTACTTTGCCCTTGCGACGACACCTCAACATTCGCTGCTGGTGGTGTGCTAACCGGTGGGCTTACAGTGGGGGAAGCGATGTAGCATTGCTGCCTACCTTCATTCGGAGCAGGTGCACATGTGGTACGTGAGGTTTGGTAGTCCGTCCACACTTGCAAGTGCATGGTGGTTAAATGTCTAAGCATGCAACTGGTATTCAAATTTCTCAAATTTTTCCCTCGGCTAAAGGTATTTGCGCACTTCTTACAGATAACTTTTGCCTGTTCATTAGGATTTTGTTCAAAAAAGTGCGACACTGCACTCTTCCTACTATGGAAGACATTTTGAGACCTTGCACGCTGTGCTAATTTGACCATCTGGCCAAGCTGTCCTGCAACTCTTTTGGTTTTTGTAACACGTTTTGGGACTGCTACGGTCCTGCCAGATAACAGCTGTTGCGATGACGTTGCCTGCTGCGGATCCTCCTCCTCCTCTTCTGAGTTATTGGCAGCGGCACCCTCTTCCGCCAATGGATGCCAATCTGGGTCAACAACTGGGTCATCCATCACCTCCTCTTCAGTTTAATGTGCACCTTACTTTGTGTCACCGTGTAAGGTGGTATAGTATGCGGGAAGGGACACCTGAGTTTCATTAGGGTCCGATTCTGCCTCAGTACACTGCGAGGACAATGTAGTGCTCTGAGTGAATGTACCAGCAGAAAAATCTAGCAGTGGCTGTGCATCTGTGCACTCCATGTCAGATTCATCTTGGACTGGGGAATTCACGATTTGACTTGCTAACCCAGGCATGGTATGTGAAAAGAGCTCCATGGAGTAATCGGTAGTGTGGCCTGCCACATCCTTCACTTTTGGTAGGGGTGAAGGACACAAGGAAAGGTGTTGTTCCTGACCAGGAGCCTCCAATGATGACTCAATGCTTTTATTTCTTGAAACTTCAGAAGAGGAAGCGAGAGAGCTGGAGGCTGTGTCAGCAATGTAAGCCAAAACTTGTTCCTGAAGCTCCGGCTTTAAAAGTGGTTTACCTACTCCCAGAAAAGAGAGCCTTTGAGGCCTTGTGGAGCCAGACAATGACGCAGGCTCAACACCTCCTGCCTTAGGTGCTATTGTGCTTTTGCCACTACCAACAGATGCAACACCACCACCACCATCGGGACCAGCTGGCAACCCCCCGCCCACTTCCATGGCGTCTTCCACCATACTTGCTCATTTTTGTGAAAATGTACCCAAAATACCACCAGCTATATGGTACTGTAAAACAAGGTAGAAGGTGTATCTACTATTGGTGAGAATTTAAATCTCACTATAGATTTGAGGACGCTGAACTATTTCCTCAGGCCCAGTAGAGATTACACCTCAATGTAACAGGCTGAAATTGGATGGTGTATGACAAGGTGGAGGGTGTCTATAGGATTGGTGAGAATTTGAATCTCACTATAGATTTGATGACGCAGGACTATTGTCTCTGGCCCAGGAGAGATTACACCTCAATGTAACAGACTGAAATTGAATGGTGTATGACAAGGTGTAGGGTGTCTATTGGATTGGAGAGAATTTGAATCTCACTATAGATTTGAGGACTCTGAACTATTGTCTCAGGCCCAGTAGAGATTAAACCTCAATGTAACAGGCTGAAATTGGATGGTGTATGACAAGGTGTAGTGTGTCTATAGGATTGGTGAGAATTTGGATCTCACTATAGATTTGAGGACGCAGAACTATTGTCTCTGGCCCAGGAGAGATTACACCTCAATGTAACAGGCTGAAATTGGAAGGTGTATGACAAGGTGGAGGGTGTCTATAGGATTGGTGAGAACTTGGATCTCACTAGAGATTTGAGGACGCTGACAATGATGCTCTCAGTCCAAGTATGGACGCAGGCAGCCTAATAAGCAAGACTGCTGCACAGTGCACACACAAAAGGGTGGAAAAATGAACCCTTGGTAACTGTGCAGAAAAGAGGAAGAAAAGTATTTTTTGCTTTTAAAAAAGCAGTTTGCACAGCAGTGTGCAAACAGCAATGCAGCTATCAGGGAGCCTTATAAGGCAGCCTAATAACCAACAGAGCTGATGCACAAAAGTAGAGCCACCCCTGTCAATGCACACAAAGTGTTATGTTGTAAGTGGAAATCGCTAACAGCAGAAGCAGTTTTTTGGTTCTTCTTCCCTGCCTAACGCTCTCCCTACAGAATCAGCAGCAGCAGCTAAGATCGGCATAAGTAAGATGGCGGTCAGCATTCACGCCCATTTATAGCCCCTGTGACGCCACACAAAGCCAGCCAATCACTTGCATGCCCTTCTCAAAGATGGTGGTGACCGATGCCTATGTCATCGCGTTGCCCACAGTGTGCGTCCTCCATCATTGGCTGAAAAAGGGTGCTGGAAGCATCTTTTCAAACGCGACTTGGGCCTTCTGGTCGCCGACCTCGTGGCTGACCTCACGCTATGGTTGGGTTTTGTTTCATGAAACCCAACTTCAGCGAAAGTCGGCGACTTTTGAATATGACCGACCCGTTTCGCTCAACTCTAGTCAGGAAGTTTAACTGAAGGTTCAGGAGAGTGCAAAATAACATCTACAGAGTCACCTGGTGGATAAACAATATGAGAGGTGTTTCCCTGCATGGTCTTAATAGTCTCAGTCAGTTCTTTCTGTAAGTGGGTATGAGACATGACAAGGGACTGATGATTCACAGAAAAGTCCTGTGCCGTTTGCGTCAAACTGGACACTTGATCTGCCAAGTAATGCAGCAGATCCATGACCAAAGAAAAAAAAAGTGCAAAATCCCATTTAAATGTATAGGTTAGTGATAATGTAGTGAAACCTCCACCAGAGGGGAGCTGGTGAGGGAAGAGAGGTTACACACTAAGAGCAGCAACCCTGAGCAACAGCACAGGTGCCACAGGTAACGAGAGAGAATAGTCAGACTAACCGAGTCAGAAGCTAGCAGGAGCAGACGTACCAGAAGGAGCAGCAATTACACGTAGTCAAAATACCAAGCCGAGAGTCAGAAAGCCAGAACATGAGCATGGGGTCCAAATCGTGAGATGAAATACGTGGTCGGGGTACCAGCCAGGGGGTCAGATGCCAGAGAGGGAACGTAACAGCAGAGACGAATACCAAGAGACGGGGTCAGAGATCAGTCTGAGTCATACACGTGAATATCAGTCAAAGGCAGGAGGATCACCAAGGTACAAGGGTCATAGGCTCTAAACTGGAAGCTTGAGCTATCACTAACACTGGTCAGCAGGCTGTGAGAGACTGAAATAGCCCAGCTAGCTCCAGAACAAGGCTGAGGAGATTAACCCCCGCATGACCAGCCTGGAGTGAAGACAGCAGAAGATAAACTCTGGACTGGACCATAACACTTTCACTCTCGAGGTAGATGCATCCTCTACTGGGGCCGGCGCAGTCCTTTTGCAGAAGTCTTCTTCAGGATGCCTAGTCACCTGTGGCTGCTTTTCTAAAGTATTCTCCCCGACTGAGCGAAATCACTCTATTGGTGACAAAGAGATATTGGCCGTTAAGTTGGCCTTGGAGTAATGGAGACACTGTACTTACTAGAAGATGCCATACATCCGTTCAAGATTTTCAAGGACCATAAGAATCTGGCATACATTCAGTCTGCACAAAGGCTCAATCCCCGGCAAGCCAGATGGTCATTGTTTTTCACCCGTTTTGACTTTGAACTCCATTTCCGGCCAGGCAATAAAAACATTAAAGCTGATGCTTTATCAAGATCTTTCCAGTCGACTGATACAGAAGAGGAACCTTCACATATCACTGATCCGTCCAAGATAATTACCGTGGCTCCTGTCAACTTCACCTCTTTAACTCCGGGAAGAACCTTTGTGGCCGAGAGCAACCGAAAACGAGTGTTATGTTGGGGACATTCATCCAAAATTGCCTGCCACGTTGGTGTCAAGAACACTTTCTCCCTGTTATCCCGCTACTATTGGTGGCCATCTCTTTCCCAAAATGTCAAAGACTTTGTGGCCTCTTATCCATCCTGCTCCAAGAACACCCAGACAACCTCCCGCCGGCCTTCTGCTTCCTCTCCCAATACCTTTGGCTTCATGGCAGCACAAAGCCATGGATTTTATTACCGATCTGCCTCGTTCCTCTGGTTGTACTGTGATCCTGGTGATTGTGGATCGATTCTTGAAAATGGCCCATTTTGTTCCTCTTCCCAGTCTACCCTCTGCTCCCAAATTGGCGAAGAATTTCATCACTCACATCTTCAGAATTCACGGCTTTCCTCCACACATTGTGTCAGATAGAGGGGTTCAACTCACCTCCCGGCTCTGGAAAGCTCTTTGTGGACTCCTAAAAGTGATACTGGACTTTTCTTCTGCCTATCACCCCCAAACCAATGGGCAGGTGGAACGAACAAATCAAATCCTTACATCTAATCTCTGTCACTTTTCAAATGCTCATCAGAATGACTGGGTTAGTTTACTTCCTTGGGCAGAGTTTGCATATAATAACCACACCAGTGAATCTTCTCCAAGTCTCCCTTCTTCATCATTTTCAGTCAACATCCCAGTGTGTCTTTACCAGTACCTCCTGTCTCGGGAGTGCCTGCGGCCGACTCTCTGTCCGTGGAGTTCTCCAGGGTATGGCAGAAGGCCAAATCCTCTCTTGAAAAAGAACGTCACAGTGTTATGAATAGGTCACGGAGAAGGATGGCAGGAATAGGCTAGGCCACCAGGAAACCAGAAAGGTTGGTAACTTTGCGGATTGCAGACCCCTAATCCTAACAGCACAACTAGCAGTAGCCATGGGGCATACCTACGATGCCCTAGACGCCTCGGCACAGCCGGACAACTAACTAAGCCTAAAGCAAGAAAGGTGAAATCTAAACTGCCTCGGAGTAGAACCCCAAGGAAATAGATAGCCCCCAAACATATATTGTTGGTAAGACAAGATGAGTCACAAACACAGACAGAAAATAGAATGAGCAAATAATGGGGACCAAACTGTCTAGATAGGATAGGAAAGGAAAGACACTGTCTGCAATCACGCAAAAACCCTAAAAAATCCAACACGTCTGATGTACAAATACACTGAGGTCTCACGACCTCTCCCCCACTATATCAGCATTCTAGTGAAACTGGCAGCAAAGCAAAAGAGAAAAAAAGGAGACAATAAAAATTATATTCAATAAATCTGTAATCCTAATTAGAGTTGAGCGAAACGGGTCGAAATAATTCAAAAGTCGCCGACTTTTGGCAAAGTCGGGTTTCATGAAACGAAACTCGACCCTAGGATGAGGTCGGCCACGAGGTCGGCGACTTACGCGCCAAAGTCGCGTTTCAAAAGTTTGTTTTGCGCTCTTTTTCAGCCAATCAGGATCCACGGACACTGTGGGCAACGTGATGACATAGGTACGGGTCACCACCATCTTTCAGAAGGGCATGCAAGTGATTGGCTTGCTTTGGTGGGCGTCACAGGGGGTATAAAAGGGCGTGCACGCCGACCGCCATCTTACTTCTGCCGATCTTAGTATAGGGAGAGGTTGCTGCTGATTCTGTAGGGAGAGCATTAGGCAGGGAAGAAGACAAAAAAACTGATTCTGCTGCTAGAGATTTGGCCTGCACAACACACCAGTCACTGTGTGTGCAGTGCAAGGGGAGGCTATATAGTGGTGTATCAGTGGTGTTGGTTGTTGGGCTGCCTTCTAAGGCTTCCTGACATTCCTGCATTGCTGTTTACCCACTGCTCCGCAAACTGCTTTTTTAAAAGCAATCCAATCTCCCTTATCCTCTAGTCACTTTTGTCACAGCTGTGCCATCGAGCCTGTCACATAGCGCTCAGATATTCATTGGGCCTCACACAATCCAAAAGTGTCCAGTGTCCAAAAGTGTGTGCAGAGATTCAAAATCTCCCTTATCCTCTAGTCACTTTGGTCACAGCTGTGCCATCGAGCCTGTCACATAGCGCTCAGATATCAGTGGGCCTCACACAATCCAAAAGTGTCCAGTGTCCAAAAGTGTGTGCAGAGATTCAAAATCTCCCTTATCCTCTAGTCACTTTTGTCACAGCTGTGCCATCGAGCCTGTCACATAGCGCTCAGATATTCATTGGGCCTCACACAATCCAAAAGTGTCCAGTGTCCAAAAGTGTGTGCAGAGATTCAAAATCTCCCTTATCCTCTAGTCACTTTGGTCACAGCTGTGCCATCGAGACTGTCACATAGCGCTCAGATATCAGTGGGCCTCACACAATCCAAAAGTGTCCAGTGTCAAAAAATTGTGTGTGCAGAGATTCAAAATCTCCCTTATCCTCTAGTCACTTTGGTCACAGCTGTGCCATCGAGCCTGTCACATAGCGCTCAGATATCAGTGGGCCTCACACAATCCAAAAGTGTCCATCCAGTGTCCAAAAGTGTGTGCAGAGATTCAAAATCTCCCTTATCCTCTAGTCACTTTGGTCACAGCTGTGCCATCGAGCCTGTCACATAGCGCTCAGATATCAGTGGGCCTCACACAATCCAAAAGTGTCCAGTGTCCAAAAGTGTGTGCAGAGATTCAAAATCTCCCTTATCCTCTAGTCACTTTGGTCACAGCTGTGCCATCGAGCCTGTCACATAGCGCTCAGATATCAGTGGGCCTCACACAATCCAAAAGTGTCCAGTGTCCAAAAGTGTGTGCTGAGATTCAAAATCTCCCTTATCCTCTAGTCACTTTGGTCACAGCTGTGCCATCGAGCCTGTCACATAGCGCTCAGATATCAGTGGGCCTCACACAATCCAAAAGTGTCCAGTGTCCAAAAGTGTGTGCAGAGATTCAAAATCTCCCTTATCCTCTAGTCACTTTGGTCACAGCTGTGCCATCGAGCCTGTCACATAGCGCTCAGATATCAGTGGGCCTCACACAATCCAAAAGTGTCCAGTGTCCAAAAGTGTGTGCAGAGATTCAAAATCTCCCTTATCCTCTAGTCACTTTGGTCACAGCTGTGCCATCGAGCCTGTCACATAGCGCTCAGATATTCATTGGGCCTCACACAATCCAAAAGTATCCAGTGTCCAAAAGTGTTTGCAGAGATTCAAAATCTCCCTTATCCTCTAGTCACTTTGGTCACATCTGTGCCATCGAGCCTGTCACATAGCGCTCAGATATCAGTGGGCCTCACACAATCCAAAAGTGTCCAGTGTCCAAAAGTGTGTGCAGAGATTCAAAATCTCCCTTATCCTCTAGTCACTTTGGTCACAGCTGTGCCATCGAGCCTGTCACATAGCGCTCAGATATCAGTGGGCCTCACACAATCCAAAAGTGTCCATCCAGTGTACAAAAGTGTGTGCAGAGATTCAAAATCTCCCTTATCCTCTAGTCACTTTTGTCACAGCTGTGCCATCGAGCCTGTCACATAGCGCTCAGATATTCATTGGGCCTCACACAATCCAAAAGTGTCCAGTGTCCAAAAGTGTGTGCAGAGATTCAAAATCTCCCTTATCCTCTAGTCACTTTGGTCACAGCTGTGCCATCGAGCCTGTCACATAGCGCTCAGATATCAGTGGGCCTCACACAATCCAAAAGTGTCCAGTGTCCAAAAGTGTGTGCAGAGATTCAAAATCTCCCTTATCCTCTAGTCACTTTGGTCACAGCTGTGCCATCGAGCCTGTCACATAGCGCTCAGATATCAGTGGGCCTCACACAATCCAAAAGTGTCCAGTGTCCACAAGTGTCTGCAGAAATTCAAAATCTCCCCTGTCCTATAGACACCTTGTACCTTGTTTTACATTACTATATAGTTTGTTGGATTTTGTCTACATTTCTACCAAAAATGAGGAAGGCTGGTGGAAGAGGCCGTGGAATTGGGCGGGGGTTGGCAGCTGGTAATGATGGTGTTGGTGGTGGATCTGATGGTAGTGGCAAGAGCAAAATAGGACCAAATGCAGGAGGTGCTGACCCTGCATCATCGTCTGGCTACATAAGGCCTCGAACGCTTAGTTTTCTAGGAGTTGGCAAACCGCTTTTAAAGCCAGAGCATCAGGAAAAAGTTTTGTCTTACATTGCTGACTCAGCCTCCAGCTCTATCGCCTCCTCTTCTTCAGTTGTAAAAAGTAAAAGCACTGAGTCGTCATTGGAGGCTCATGTTCATGAACCACACCTTTCCTTGTGTCCTTCACCCCAACCAAGATTGAAGGATGACGCAGGCCATACTACTGATTACTCCATGGAGCTGTTTTCACATACCATGCCTGGATTATCAAGTGAAATGGTGAATTACCCAGGCCAAGATGAATCTGACATGGAGTGCACTGATGCACAGCCGCTGATGGATGATTCTGCTGGTACATTCACTCAGAGCACTACATTGTCCTCGCAGTGTACAGAGCCAGATTCTGACCCTGATGAGACTCAGGTGCCCCTTCCCGCACACTATACCACCATACACGGTGACACAGAGGAAGGTGCACATGACATAGAAGAGGAGGTGATGGATGACCCAGTTGTTGACCCAGATTGGCATCCATTGGGGGAAGAGGGTGCTGCTTCCAATAGCTCAGATGAGGAGCATCCACAGCAGATATTGACATCGCAACAGCTGTTATCTGGCAGGCCCGGAGCACTCCAAAGACAGGTTCCAAACATCAAAAGAGTTGCTGGACAACTTGTCCAGAGGGCCAAAAGATCACAGCGTGCTAGGCCGCAAAATGTCTGCCAAAGTATGAAGAGTGCAGTGTGGCACTTTTTTGACCAAAATCCTCATGATCAGGCCAAGGTTATTTGTAAGAAGTGCGCAAAGACCTTTAGCCGAGGGAAAAATCTGAAAAATTTGAATACCAGTTGCATGCTTAGATATTTAACCAGCATGCACTTGCAAGCGTGGACACAACACCAAACCTCAAGTGCCACATGTGCAACTGATCACAACGAAGGTAGTCAGCAACGCTACATTGCTTCCCCCACTGTAAGCCCACCGGTTAGCACAGCAGCAAATGTTGAGGTGTCATTGCAAGACCACAGCAGTCAGGGAATCCCACTGTTATATCAACGAAAGACTGATTCTAGGCCATCAGAAAGAACACCAACTCCATCACCATCATCAACCCTCTCTCAGTCCGCCCTGTCCACCGCTACTTCCACCATATGCAGCTCTCAAGTCCAGCTCACCCTCCCAGACACTATGAGTAGGTCAAGAAAGTACTCAGTCTCTCATCCGCGTACAGTGGGTTTGAACGCCCACATTGCCAAACTAATCTCATTTGAGATGATGCCCTTTCGGTTGGTGGAAAGCACAGCTTTCCGCGAACTCATGGCCTATGCAGTACCACGCTATGACCTACCCAGTTGCCACTTCTTCTCTCGCAAAGCCATCCCAGCCCTCCACCATCATGTGAAAGACCGCATTGTCCATGCACTCAAGCAGTCAGTGAGCGGAAAGGTGCACCTCACAACTGATGCATGGTCCAGTCGGCATGGCCAGGGCCGTTACGTGTCCATCACTGCGCACTGGGTTAATGTGGTGGATGCAGGGTCCACAGGGGACAGCGGTGGTGGGACAGTGCTGCCTAGCCCACGGTATAGGAAACAGTTGGCTGTAGGCGTTCGACCCTCCTCCTCCTCCTCCTCCAGAAGCGAAAGCTCGTCCACAGAGCGCAGTCGTACGAGCACTCCATCTGCAGCTGCCACTGTTGCACACGATGTGTCCCCCTATCGAGCAGCTAGTGGAAAGCGTCAGCAGGCTGTGTTGCAGATGATGTGTTTGGGCGACAGACACACCGCCGAGGTGCTGGCCGAGTACTTGAAGCGACAAACTGAGTCATGGCTGGGCAGTGTACATCTTGAGGCAGGCAAGGTAGTTAGTGATAACGGCCGTAATTTTGTGGCAGCCATAGCCCTTTCAAAACTCAGCCACATACCTTGCTTGGCTCACACCTTGAACCTGGTGGTGCAGTGCTTCCTCAAAAATTATCCGGAGTTAACAGCCTTGCTCCAGAAGGTGCGAAGACTGTGCGCGCACATCCGCCGGTCGCCTGTACACTCCGTTCGTATGCAGAAGCTGCAGCGATTGCTCCACCTTCCCAACCACCGCCTCATTATCGACATTGCAACAAGGTGGAACTCCACCCTGCACATGGTGGAGCGGCTGTGCGAGCAGAGGCAGGCCATAATGCATTTGTGGGAGGATACACGGCCAGGCACTTTGAGAGCAGACATGGAGTTGACAGGTGTGCAGTGGTCGAAGCTGAAAGACCTTTGTAAAGTCCTTCAGTGTTTTGAGGAATGCACACGGCTGGTAAGCGCAGACGACGCCATCCTAAGCATGAGCATCCCACTTATGCGTCTGCTCATGCAAACTTTGACGCACCTTAAGGAGCAGGCGTCTGCAGCCAATGTTGATGAGAAGGAAGAGGAGGAGGGAATCCTTGATGACATTCAGCCATTGTCTGCTCATGGACCTCTCCTGGACGAGGTGGAGGAAGAAGAGGAGGAGGAGGATGATGATGGGGATGATTACTTAGGGGAGGAGGATGCATCTCGTGGGGCAAGTGAAAATGTTGACGTGGCAAGGTCTGGTACAGGGTTTGTGCGTGACTGGAGGGATGTGGATTTGCCAGAAAGTGCTACTCCACCCAGCACTCGCAGTGCATCATTGACACCGGGAACATTGGCCCACATGTCAGATTATGCCTTGCGGATCCTAAAAAGGGACCCCCGCATTGCCAAAATGATGAACGATGATGACTACTGGTTGGCCAGCATCCTGGATCCACGCTATAAAGGCAAATTACAAAACATCATGCCACAGGAGAACCTTGACCTAATATTGGCTAATAAACAAGCAACTCTGGTAAATCGGTTGCTTGAGGCATTCCCAGCACACAGCAGCGGTGATGGTTCTCACACGAGCCGTACGGGCCGGGGGCAGCTTGGCAGAGGTGTTCGTGGTGCACACAGCAGAAGTGACGTTGGAGACAGGGGTTTCATGACAATGTTGTGGACTGATTTTTCAAATACCGCTCACACAACTGGTAATACTGCATCGATGGAAAGTGACAGGAGACAGCAGTTGTCAACTATGGTTACAAACTACTTTTCCTCCCATATCGATGTTCTCCCACACAGGTCATTCCCCTTTGACTATTGGGCCACTAAACTGGACACCTGGCCTGAATTGGCCCAATATGCCTTACAGGAGCTCGCTTGCCCAGCTGCAAGTGTGCTATCGGAAAGAGTCTTCAGTGCAGCTGGATCAATCCTGACAGAAAAAAGGACCCGTCTGTCAACCCAAAATGCAGATGATCTAACCTTCATTAAAATGAACCACGCATGGGTTTCCAAGGATTTTGTCCCACCTTCCCCTGATGACACATAGGGTGACAGAAAAATGGCTTGCTTTGGTCCACCTCTTCCTGGTACTTCACCTATTTCGCCTTTTGCATCAGCTGAATGTCCAACATCAACATATGCCACTTTCTAAAACTCCCTAACTGTGCTGCCTCCCCCCCCATGACCGGGGTCACCACCTAGCGCACGACACCGTGCGAGTGCCGTTGTCCTGGACAGGTGGGTAGGCCGACTCTTGGGCGCGGGCACTGGCACAGGGTCCCTCATAGTGCAATCAAGTGTCTCTGACGGTGGTGGTGCACACCCGCCATCAGACACACCGCTGTACTATGAGGGGCCCAGTGCCAGTACCGACGCCCACGAGTGGGCCCCCCTTGCTTGGGCAGGGCCCCAGCATTTGCAATCTTTACCTCTCCCTGCTCCTCCGCTGTGTAATCTGGGCCGTCAAATCCATACTGTGCCTGACACCGTCTGAGCCTGCCTCCTGAGACATATATTTTAAATGTGTACGCCATCCATACATGTTATCCGGGGATACGGTACCCTTTCTAACCTTTGTGCAATCACGTGCAATCCATACTGGGCCTAACACCGTCTGAGCCTGCTTTCTGAGACATATATTTTGAATGTGTACGCTATCCATACATGTTATCTGGGGATACGGTACCCTTTCTAACCTTTGTGCAATCACGTGCAATCCATACTGGGCCTAACACCGTCTGAGCCTGCCTCCTGAGACATATATTTTGAATGTGTACGCTATCCATACATGTTATCCGGGGATACGGTACCCTTTCTAACCTTTGTGCAATCACGTGCAATCCATACTGGGCCTGACACCGTCTGAGCCTGCCTCCTGAGACATATATTTTGAATGTGTACGCTATCCATACATGTTATCTGGGGATACGGTACCCTTTCTAACATTTGTGCAATCACGTGCAATCCATACTGGGCCTAACACCGTCTGAGCCTGCCTCCTGAGACATATATTTTGAATGTGTACGCTATCCATACATGTTATCTGGGGATACGGTACCCTTTCTAACCTTTGTGCAATCACGTGCAATCCATACTGGGCCTAACACCGTCTGAGCCTGCCTCCTGAGACATATATTTTGAATGTGTACGCTATCCATACATGTTATCTGGGGATACGGTACCCTTTCTAACCTTTGTGCAATCACGTGCAATCCATACTGGGCCTGACACCGTCTGAGCCTGCCTCCTGAGACATATATTTTGAATGTGTACGCTATCCATACATGTTATCTGGGGATACGGTACCCTTTCTAACCTTTGTGCAATCACGTGCAATCCATACTGGGCCTAACACCGTCTGAGCCTGCCTCCTGAGACATATATTTTGAATGTGTACGCTATCCATACATGTTATCTGGGGATACGGTACCCTTTCTAACCTTTGTGCAATCACGTGCAATCCATACTGGGCCTAACACCGTCTGAGCCTGCCTCCTGAGACATATATTTTGAATGTGTACGCTATCCATACATGTTATCTGGGGATACGGTACCCTTTCTAACCTTTGTGCAATCACGTGCAATCCATACTGGGCTTGACACCGTCTGAGCCTGCCTCCTGAGACATATATTTTGAATGTGTACGCTATACATACATGTTATCTGGGGATACGGTACCTTTTCTAACCTTTGTGCAATCACGTGCAATCCATACTGGGCCTAACACCGTCTGAGCCTGCCTCCTGAGACATATATTTTGAATGTGTACGCTATCCATACATGTTATCTGGGGATACGGTACCCTTTCTAACCTGTGTGCAATCACGTGCAATCCATACTGGGCCTGACACCGTCTGAGCCTGCCTCCTGAGACATATATTTTGAATGTGTACGCTACCAATACATGTTATCCGGGGATACGGTACCCTTTCTAACCTTTGTGCAATCACGTGTAATCCATACTGGGCGTGAGAACAGCTGGCGAGCTGTTAAGCAAGCTACAGCACCTGTGGTTTGCACACGCAAGTTTTTCATTTTTTCAGGAATGACGGTTAGGCCTAATTCCGGAACTGCGGTTGACCTGCACTTACTGGGAAATCATTGTTCGCGGGTAATAATTGTAATCAGTGATCCCCATCACTAACGTTGTTCAGCGGGTTATCTGCACCTGTAAGCGACAAACGCTGGCCTTTTCAGTGTAGCGCACATGCAGCCACGGACATGTAAGGGCATGAGACACCAGTTATTGGCCAATCTCATGTGCCAGAGCCTCACGTGTCCCTCTAGTAAGCCAGACTGGGGATACGGTACCCTTTCTAACCTGTGTGCAATCACGTGCAATCCATGCTGGGCCTGACACCGTCTGAGCCTGCCTCCTGAGACATATATTTTGAATGTGTACGCTATCCATACATGTTATCTGGGGATACGGTACCCTTTCTAACCTTTGTGCAATCACGTGCAATCCATACTGGGCCTGACACCGTCTGAGCCTGCCTCCTGAGACATATATTTTGAATGTGTACGCTACCAATACATGTTATCCGGGGATACGGTACCCTTTCTAACCTTTGTGCAATCACGTGTAATCCATACTGGGCGTGAGAACGGCTGGCGAGCTGTTAAGCAAGCTACAGCACCTGTGGTTTGCACACGTAAGTTTTTCATTTTTTCAGGAATGACGGTTAGGCCTAATTCCGGAACTGCGGTTGACCTGCACTTACTGGGAAATCATTGTTCGCGGGTAATAATTGTAATCAGTGATCCCCATCACTAACGTTGTTCAGCGGGTTAACTGCACCTGTGAGCGACAAACGCTGGCCTTTTCAGTGTAGCGCACATGCAGCCACGGACATGTAAGGGCATGACACACCAGTTATTGGCCAATCTCATGTGCCAGAGCCTCACGTGTCCCTCTAGTAAGCCAGACTCGGACCGCGGGGCATGACGGAGTCTCGTTCGTTAACGGAATTAAGCTTGCAATGTGTGCATCTGTTCTGTAGCTGGCATGGTTGAGGTTTCCCAGGTGGAGTCGAATTTAACCGTAGGCTCCACTCCTGGTGGTGCCCTTCTGGACATTCCTTTAAGGTTCAGCTTTGCAACCATACTGCCCACGTAAAACAAACACTTTGCCTTCATGAACGCTGTTTGGAGGGTCATGACTCGTGCGAATAACGCCGCCCAATCAGTTAACCTGCTAGAGAGATCCTTCGTTGCTCCCAAGCATGACATCACACTCCCTATGAAGAAGGTAATGCCACTGTGACGACCATACTCCTGGGGGCGACACAAGTGCACTGATGCCCAGCCACTGCTCGATGAATCTGCTGGTACATTGACCCAGACCACTACATTCCCCTCGCACGCTACACGACCTGAATCTGACCCTGATGAAACTCAGGTTACCCTTCCCATATACAGTTCCATCTTACACGGTGACAAAGAGGAAGCTGCAGATGAAAGTGCAGGTTCGGCCCACCCGCCATCAGACACACCACCGTACTATCAGGGGCCCTGTGCCAGTGCCGTCGCCAACGAGTGGGCCCCCCCTGCTTGCCCAGGATCACAGCACTTGCAAAGTTGAAATACTGTGCAGTGAGATGGAAGATGGGGACGACGAGGAGTCCAGACAAGTACAGGGATTCCCTAGCGAGGAGACTTATTTGATTGTTTTCAATGTTGGGACAGCAATTTTTGGGGAGCACTATACTCTGGAGAATGATAGATGGGGCCCACCATACACTGGAACATTCCAAAGGTGGACATCAGACACTGGAGCAGCATTTACAGGGCCCATTATACACTAGAGCATTAGAAATGGGGCCCATTATGTTTGGAGCATTATTTGGGCCCATAAGACAGTGGAGCTTCATCCATGGGGACCAACATATACTGTAGCATTATGTGGAGCTCATCATATACTGTTTCAAACATTATATGGGACCAATGATTCTGTATGGAGAAATAGATGGGCCTCGTCATGAGATGTAAAAAGTGAGGTATTTTTCATTGTACTATACCGCTATTTCTCTGCCGTATCGGAGCATGATGAGTTGTGGTATGTGTTAAAGGGGCGCTCTTTCGCCCAGGGCACATGAAAACCTGGAGCCAGCCCTCCCCCCCCACAGTCTGTAGCCAAATAACCCCCATTTTTCAGTGCGTAACTTGTATTATGAAGTTAATTAAGGTTGACAAGCTTAAGTAAGAAGAATTGATGCTTTTGGCATTCAAATGGGCACTGTTGGTGTGTTTCCTGTCCTCCTCTCACTGCCGACTTTTATTCCCCATTGACTTACATTGGGTTTCGTGTTTCGGGACGACCCCGACTTTTCCCTATAATCGGACGATCTTGCTCGACCCGACTTTTGGAAAAGTCGGGTTTCACGAAACGAAACGCGACCCTAAAAAACCAAAAGTCGCTCAACTCTAATCCTAATCCAATAATAATAATTAATTGAAAAGTGATGTGTCCCATTCAAAATTGGATGGCAGACCATACGGAATAAAATACAAAAAACTAACTAGTAATGGTAAAAAAGAACTTGAAATTGAACATGTGTGTAAAGAAAATAAATGATAAAAAGGCAGAATATATAGCCTTTTTTAATACAAAATTGGCCAAACAACATACAATAATAATATTAAAATTGGTGCTAGTGGCAAAACCACACAAAATGATAACACAATTATATAAATAATTATATAATAATCTCCCCACCGCTCAGATGAAAAATAAGTAGAATGAGCCCATGTATATAGCAGCAAAAAGGTGCAAAATAAGTGCAAAACAATTGGTACTAAGTGAAAATAAATCACTGCAAAGTAAATAAACAGTATGCCAGTAGAACGCGTCGGGGCACGTTCTACTGGCATACCGCCTCTCCTATTTTGCTATGACTCCTGGGTATTATATTGCGCTGCAACTCTTGGCCCATGTTTACTACATAGCGCACTTTCATCTTAGGTTTTGGCCCATGTTTATTACATAGCGCACTGTCATCTTAGTGTGTGGACTTTATTATTGTGCATGCGAGCTATGCATTCGTTTTGTGGCTCTGACCCTTAGGTATTATACCATGCTGCTATTTTCGGCCCATGTTTACTACACAGCGCATTTTTATTTATGTGTGGGCTCTATTACTATGTCTGTAAGTAATGTATTAATATATGTGGTGAGCCCTAATTTTTGGCCCATTGCTTTTAGCAGAAACCATTCACATTTCATTCAGTGACCCAATTTAGGCCCATTTTCTCTACATAGTGCACCTCATTATATTACCTGCTTGCACTTTTAGTTCACGTTCACTATATAGTGCACCTTCATTTGCAGTGATTGCTTTTTATTGCATCATTATTATTTTTTTGTGCTTCATTATTTTTTCGGCACATTTTTATAATAGTTTATTTACATTGCAGTGATTTATTTTCACTTAGCACCAATTATTTTGCACTTATTTTGCACCTTTTTGCTGCTTTATACAGGGACCTTTATATAGGCTCATTCTACTTATTTTTCGTCTGAGCGGAGGGGAGATTATTATATGATTATTTATATTATTGTGTTATCATTTTGTGCGGTTTTGCCACTAGCACCAATTTTAATATTTTTATTGGATGTTGTTTGGCCAAATTTTTATTAATAAAGGCCTATTTATATATATTCTGCCTTTTTATCATTTATTTTCTTTACACACATGTTCAATGTCAGGTTCTTTTTTACCATTACTAGTTTGTTTTTTTGTATAGCAAAGCAAAAGAGACTAATATAACAGGGGACTGAACAAACTGACACAAGCTGCAACATATGGAGCGGGTCCGGCACAGCCCCACCTGGGAGCACGCTGAACCCTAACAGCAAGGCAGAAAGAGGCAAAACAAGATCAGATGCAAAGGATTAGCAAATGAACAACTTAACTGAAAAATGCAGGATCAGGCAGGAGACAGCAGACCTCAGAATGCACAGGAAGAACTAATCACCAGCAACAACTGAGGGAAGCCTTATCACTTATATCCTCCCAATCAATAATCCCTGATTTCCAACCGTCGTCATCAGGTGGCAGACTTCTATCAACCCGGCCAGCTCCACTACCTGCAATAACCACCAGAGGGAGCCCCGACTCAGAAGTCCGATCAAGAGAATTCACAACAGTACCCCCCCTTGAGGAGGGGTCACCGAACCCTCATCCATGCCACCAGGCCGATCAGGATGGGCCCGATGAAAAGCACAAACCAATCTCTCGGCATGAATGTCAGAAGCAGAGACCCAAGATTTATCCTCGTGACCACAACCTTTCCACATGACTAAGTACTGGAGTCTCTGTCTACCTCATATTCCAAATTACCCTTAACTAATACAGGGTCAGGGGGCACCACCATGGGAACTACTGGCTCCACAAACCTTTTCAACAAAGATTTATGAAAAACGTTATGAACCTTAAACATAACTAGAAGAGCCAAATGGAAAGAAATGGGGTTAAGGATTTCCAAAATCTTATAAGGTCCAATGAACCTTGGCTTGAATTTTGGGGGCGCAACCTTCATAGGAATATTTTTTGAGGACAACCAAACCATATCACCCACTTTAAACTGGAGACCAATGGTCCTATGCTGGTTGGAAAACCGTTAGGCCTTTTCCTGAGAGTGGGACAACTTATCCACTACTTGGTAAAAATCTGCTGCATTCTCTCTACCACAGAATCCACACTTGGGCAGGCTGAACCTTCCACCTGCCCTGAAGAAAATCGAGGAAGAAACCCAAAGTTACAGAAAAAAGGAGACATCAAAGTGGCAGAACTACCCCTATTGTTTAGCGTGAATTCGGCCAAGGGCAAAAATGAGACCCAGTCATCTTCATCAGCAGATATGAAACATCTCAAATAGGATTCCAAAGTCTGGTTTGTTCTCTCAGTCTGCCCATTGGTCTGAGGATGAAATGTAGAGGAGAAAGATAACTGAATTCCCAGTTTGGAACAAAAAGCTCTCCAAAATCTGGAAACAAAGTGGACTCCTCTGTCCGACACAATGTTCTCAGGAATCCTGTGCAAACGAACCACCTGTTGTAAAAACAAGGGCACCAACTCAGAAGAAGATGGCAACTTTAGGAGTGGTACAAGATGGACCATCTTAGAAAATCTATCACAGATCACCCAGATAACAGTCATTCTCTGAGAGACCGGGAGATCAGAAATAAAATCCATTGAGATATGGGTCCACGGCCTCCTTGGCACCGGCAGGGGCATCAACAAACCACTAGAACGAGAACAGGGCTTGGGCCGAGAACAAGTCCCACAGGACTGCACAAAATTCCTGACATCACGAGATAAGGCAGGCCACCAAAAAGACTGACTCACCAAATCTCTGCTACCAAAAATACCTGGATGAACAGCTAATGCGGAGCAATGAATTTCAGACATTACTCTTCTTCTCCACTGGTCAGGGACATGCAATTTTCCCATAGGGCATCGTTCAAATTCCTCCAGGGCATGTTTCAAATCGGGTGAGATGGCGGAAAGAACTACACCCTCATTTAGAATGGTAGTAGACTCGGTCACATCAAGAGAATCCACAAAGAAACTCCTAGAAAGGGCGTCCGCCTTAACATTCTTAGTGCCCGGAAGAAAGGAGACCACAAAATTAAAACGCGTGAGAAACAAGGCCCACCTAGCCTGTCTAGGATTCAAGCGCTTGGCTGATTCAAGATAAATCAAATTCTTGTGGTCGGTGAGGACCACAACTTGATGTCTAGCTCCCTCCAACCATTGTCTCCACTCTTCAAATGCCCACTTCATGGCCAACAATTCCCGATTCCCCATGTCATAATTATGTTCAGATGGGGAAAATTTTCAAGAAAAGAAGGCACAGGGATTCATATTAGAGGTTACCGGATCTCTTTGAGACAAAACAGCTCCTGCACCAATCTCAGAAGCATCTATCTCCACCTGAAATGGGAGTGAAACATCAGGTTGCCGTAGAACCGGAGCAGAAGGGAAACTCCGCTTAAGCTGCTGAAATGTCGAGACAGCCTCTGGAGACCAATTCACCACATCAGCGCCCCTTTTGGTCAAGTCCGTCAGTGGTTTAACAATACCAGAAAAATTACTTCTAAATTTACGGTAGAAATTTGCAAAACCCAAAAACTTCTGGAGAGCCTTCAGAGAAGTGGGCTGAACCCAATCATAAATGGCCTGTACCTTGGCCGGGTCCATTTCAATAGCAGACGGGGACAAAATGAATTCCAAAAACAAAATCCTCAGTACACCAAAAAGACATTTCAATCCCTTAACATGCAGAGTATTTTCCCACAAAATCCAGAACACAGTCCGGACATGTTCCACATGAGAATCCCAATCACTGGAAAAGATCAAAATATCATCCAGATAAATGATCACAAACTTATCCACAAAGTCCTGGAAAATATCGTTCATAAAAGACTGGAAGACGGAAGGGGCATTAGTGAGCCCAAAAGGCATCACCAGGTACTCAAAATGTCCCTATGGAGTATTAAATGCCGTCTTCCGTTCATCCCCGTGCTTGATGTGAATAAGATTATATGCCCCCTGAGGTCATGTTTGGTAAACCAACAAGCACATTTAACTCTGGAAAATAAATCAGAAATCAGGTGTAACGGGTACTGATATTTAACAGTGATTTTGTTAAGGGAGCAATAGTCAATACATGGCCTTAATGAGCCATCTTTCTTGGCCACAAAAAAAAACAGCAACTAAAGGTGAAGAGGATGGTCTGATATGACCCTTCTCCAATGACTCCTTGATAAAAGATCTCATAGCATCATGTTCCGGTACCGATAAGTTGAAAAGCCGACCCATGGGAAATTTACAAATGAGCATTAACTCAATTGCGCAGTCATAACTCCTATGAGGAGGCAAAGACGCCGACTCACTCTCACTAAATACATCAGAAAAATCAGCCAATTAGTCAGGAACATCATGAGACTGGGGAGAGGTGGAGAAAAGAGGAGTGTTACTAAGAACACATTGACAACCCCAACTCACCACAGACACAGATTTCCAATCCAAAACAGGATTATGGGTTTGCAACCAAGGAAAACCCAGTACAATAATATCATTTAAATTGTGCAAACACCAAAAATTTACAATTCCCTTGGCGACCCGCATTATCACTTTGGTCCAAAACTGGGATTTATTCTCTGCCAAAAGGGTAGCATCAATCCCCCTCAAAGGAATAGGGGTCCGCAGGGGCACCATGGGAAAACCACAATGTTTGGCAAAGTCAAAATCCATCAGATTCAAAGCAGCTCCTGAATCAACAAAAGCCTTAGCAGAAAATGTAGACAAGGAGCAGATCAAGGAAACCGCCAAAAGGAACTTAGGCTGTACACTGCCCACCCCAATGAGTGAGCAAAACGCTTTTCTCGTTTAGGGCAGACAGAAATACTATTTGAGGCGTCCCACCAAAGAAGCACAACTTATTGCTCCTTCTAAACTCTTGACATTGTGCCCTAGACAAAACCCTATCACATTGCATGAGTTCAGAAGTTTACTCGAAAGGCAGCACCGCCTCTCGCGTAGTTTTAGGTTCACGTAAACGTCGATCAATTTGAATGGCTAATGACATAGAGTCGTTAAGACCAGAGGGGACAGGAAATCCCACCAAAACATCTTTTACGGTTTCTGCCAGACCTTTCTGAAAGAAAGCTGCTAGGGCATCATCGTTCCATTTAGTAAGGACCGCCCACTTTTCTAATTTTTGACAATATAACCCTGCAGCATCCTGACCCTGGTTCAATGCCAATAAGGTTTTCTCAGCTTGATCAATAGCATTAGATTCATCATACAATAACCCCAGGGCTTGAAAAAATGCATCCACATTAGCCAGAATAGGATCTCCAGGTGTCAGAGAAAAAGCCCAGTCCTGGGCATCGCCGCGCAGCAGGGAGATGACAATTTTAACCTGCTGCACCGAGCTTCCCGATGAGTTAGGTTTCAAAGCAAGAAATAGTTTACAATTATTCTTAAAATTCAAAAATTTTGACCTATGCCCAGAAAACACAATAGGAGTAGGGATCTTTGGTTCTACATGATTGAGAGAGATAGGCAGAAATTCCCCGCACTTCAGCAGCGAGCTGCTCAACACGATAGGACAATTGCTTAATCTCCATTAAATCCTCCTGCGCCCCAGAGAAAAAGAGGAAAAAATATATAAAACATTTCTGACACTTTTTTTTTTTTTTTTTTTTACAATTCTTGCCTTCTGGCGAGTACCCTAGAGTCTACAGTTTAGGCTGGTGATTCTGTTATGAATAGGTCACCGAGAAGGATGGCTGGAATAGGCTAGGCCACCAGGAAACCAGAACGGTTGGTAACTTAGCGGATTGCAGACCACTAATCCTAACAACACAACTAGCAGTAGCCATGGGGCGTATCTACGATGCCCTAGACGCCTTGGCACAGCTGGACAACTAATTAAGCCTAAAGCAAGAGATGTGAAATCTAAACTGCCCCGGAGTAGAACCCCAAGGAAATAGATAGCCCCCAAACATATATTGTCGGTGAGACAAGATGAGTCGCAAACACACACAGAAAATAGAATGAGCAAATAATGGGGACCAAACTGTCTAGATAGGATAGGAAAGGAAAGACGCTGTCTGCAATCACGCAAAAACCCTAAAAAATCCAACACGTCTGATGTACAAAAACACTGAGGTCTCATGACCTCTCCCCCACTATATCAGCATTCTGGTGAAACTGGCAGCAAAGCAAAAGAGACTAATATAACAGGGGACTGAACAAACTGACACAAGCTGCAACATATGGAGCAGGGTCCAGCACAGCCCCAGCAGGGAGCATGCTGAACCCTCACAGCAAAGCAGAAAGAGGCAAAACCAGATCAGATGCAAAGGATTAGCAAATGAACAACTTAACTGAAAAATGCAGGATCAGGCAGGAGACAGCAGACCTCAGAATGCACAGGAAGAACTAATCACCAACAACAACTGAGGGACGCCTGCTCACTTATATCCTCCCAATCAGTAACCCCTGATTTCCAATCGTCGTCGTAAGGTGGCAGACTTTTATCAACCCGGCCAGCTCCACTACCTGCAATAACCACCAGAGGAAGCACCGACTCAGAAGTCCGATCAAGAGAATTCACAAAAGACAGGATGAAACAACATGCAGATAAAGGCTCCTGGACTCTCCTCCTTATCTCCCTGGTGACAAAATGTGGCTTTCCTCCAAATACATTCGCCTTAAGGTACCATCATACAAACTAGGTCCCGATACATTGGTACTTTTCAGGTGCTCAGGCGTATTAATGATGTGGCATACAAATTTAAGTTACCCGCCTCGCTCCGCATTCCCAATTCCTTCTATGTGTCCCTCCTCAAGCCTGTGGTACTCAATCGGTTTCATCCTTCATCCAGCCTGTTGGCATGGGGGATGAATTTGAGGTGAATGAAATCCTGGCCTTGAAGAAGGTAAGAGGGAAAACGCTCTTCCTAATTGATTGGAAGGGCTTTGGCCCTGAAGACAGGTCATAGGAACCCAGGGAAAATATCCCAGCACCCCAGATTTTGTCTAAGTTTCTTTCCAGCCTTAGAAAGAGGGGGCGTAAAGAGTGGGGTACTGTCATGCCGCTCTCTCCCGGGGCCAGGACTCAGTGCCCGACGTCACCACTTCTGGTGCCGTGGCCACTCCAGGGTTCCCATCGGGTGTGCACAAGCATCTTTCGCACTTGATCCTATGGCTGTCCGTCTTTGTTAAGTGCGCATGCGCTCTCCTCTCTGCCCTGACTGCAAACGCGTCATCTCTATGGTCCTTGAGGACCTTACCGGGAAGTCCCAGCACTCTTGCCCTATATCAGGCTGCGTCTTCCTGTAGGAGGTGCCTGATTATTGTTGTGCTTCCTTGCTAGGACTGCTTGATCCCTGCTTGGCCGCTCTCTGTATTCAGGTCCCCTGCCCTGTGCTCTGTCGTGCTTCTTAGCACATGCTCTGCTCCTGCCCTTTGCTCTGCCGTGCTTCTTAGCACATGCTCTGCTCCTGCCCTGTGCTCTGCCATGCTTCTTAGCACACGCTCTGCTCCTGCCCTGTGCTCTGCCATGCTTCTTAGCACATGCTCTGTTCCTGCTCTGTGCTCTGTCATGCTTCTTAGCACAGACTCTGCTCCTGTCCTGTGCTCTGTCGTGCTTCCTGGCACACACTCTGCTCCTGCATGTGCCCTGTTGTACTTCTTAGCACACCCTCTGCTTTGCCTTGCACCCAGGTTTGTTTCCCAGCATGCGCTCTGCTCTGCCTTTTACTCAGGTGTGCTTCCCAGCACGCGCTCTGCTTTGCCTCGTACCCGGGTGTGCTTCTCAATGCACGCCATATGCTCTCCTATACCCAGCGTGCCCCCGTGTACATGCCCTGCACTATCCAGTACCCAGCGTGCCTCCGTGTACACGCCGTGTAATGTCCT
The DNA here is from genome assembly GCF_039654945.1 of Dendrobates tinctorius. Classification (NCBI taxonomy): domain Eukaryota; kingdom Metazoa; phylum Chordata; class Amphibia; order Anura; family Dendrobatidae; genus Dendrobates; species Dendrobates tinctorius. The sequence continues at coordinate 1,366,324 of NW_027361717.1, forward strand.
GAACCCTGCGTACCCCCATGTACAAACCCAGCATTATCCTATACCCAGCGTGCCCCTGTGTCCACGCTTTGTACACTCTTGTATCCTGCGTGCTCCCTCCTGCACATTGCTAAACACGCTCTCTCGTGTCCTCTGTGAGCTGGCCACCTAGTTCCAGCAGTCGTGGTACTCTACCCCCCTGGGTCTGCCCCTGACACTTCCTGTATAGGGAGTGGTCCTCACTAGGTCAGCTCGCCATGGGTGGGTTGGTATCACGACCCAAAGGGTCCACTCTAGGAGTCGTCACACTTTGGTCTTAGCCATGGTAAAGAGGTTGAGTGTGATTGATTGAGTGTGCGGACAGGTGTCTTTTTTACAGGTAACGAGCTCAAACAGGTGCAGTTATTACAAGTAATAAGTGCAGAGTAGGAGGGCTTCTTAAAAAAAAACTAACAGGTTTGTGAGTTCCAGAATTCTTGCTGGTTGGCAGGTGATCAATAAAATCAATAAAATGCAATTTAATTATTTAAAAATTATACAATGTGATTTTCTATTTTTTATTTTTCGATTCTGTCTCTCATAGTTGAAGTGTACCTACGATCAAAATTACAGACCTATCCATTCTTTGTAGCTAGGAATGCTTGCAAAATCGGCAGTGTATCAAAAACGTATTTTCCATTTTCCCCACTGTATATACATATTCAGTCATTGCTGTTAGGAGAAGGTGCCTTCAAATATGAGAGACCTGAAGCCGTTCGCAAAAGAAGAGTGGTCCAAAATTCCGGTTGAGAGGTGTAAGAAGCTTGCTGGTTAATATAGGAAGTGATTGATTCCAATTATTTATTCCAAAGGGTATGCAACTAAATATTAAGTTGTGGGTGCCAACATTTTTGTCTGGCCCATTTTTGGGGTTTTGTGTGAAACTATGTCCAATTTGCCATTTTTTCTATGTTTTTCATGTTATTCTAATACACAGAAAGGAAATAAACATGTGTATAACAAAACATGTGTAATTGCAATAATTTTCTGTAAGAAATACCGTACTTCATTTTCTGGACCAATTTCAATGGTGTCAACACTTTTGTCTATGACTGTGTACATATATATATATATATACACTGCTCAAAAAAATATGGTGAACTCTATGATACCACATCGTAGATATCACTGAATGAAATATCACAGCTGCAAATCTTTATTCATTACAAAGTGGCACGCTTTGAGAACAAGAAAACATAAAAATGATCAATGTAAATCAAAATTAAATTCCCATGGAGGTCTGGATTTGGAAGGATACTCAAAATCAAAGTGGAAAATAAAATTACAGGCTGATCCAACTTCAATGGAAATGCCTCAAGACAAGGAAATAATGCTCAGTAGTGTGTGTGGCCTCCACGTGCCTGCTTAACCTCCCTACGACATCTGGGCATGCTCCGGATGAGTTGGCGGACGTTGTCATGAGGGATCTCCTCTCAGACCTGGACTAAAGCATCCGCCAGGACAGTCTATGGTGCAACGTGACGTTGGTGGATAGAGCGAGACATGATGTCTCAGATGTGCTCAATCGGATTCAGGTCTGGGGAATGGGTGGGTCAGTCCATAGCTTCAATGCCTTCATCTTGCAGGAACTGCTGAAAAACTCCAGCCACATAAGGTCTGGCATTGTCCTGCATTAGGAGGAACCCAGGGCCAACCACACCAGCATATGGTCTCACAAGGGGTCTGAGAATCTCATCTCGGTACCTAATGGCAGTCAGGCTACCTCTGGCGAGCACATGGAGGGCTGTGCGGCCCTCCAAAAGAAATGCCACCCACACCATTACTGACCCACTGCCAAACCGGTTATGCTGAAGGATGTTGCATGCAGCAGATCGCTCTCCACGGAGTCTACAGACTCTGTTACATCTCTCACATGTGCTCAGTGTGAACCTGCTTTCATCTGTGAAGAGCACAGAGTGCCAGTGGAGAATTTGCCAATCCAGGTGTTCTGTGGCAAATGCCAAGCGTCCTGCACAGTGTTGGGTTATGAGCACAACCCCCATCTGTGGACGTCGGGCACTCAGACTATCCTCATGGAGTCGGTTTCTAACCGTTTTTACAGACACATGCACATTTGTGGCCTGATGGAGGTCATTTTGCAGGGCTCTGTTCCTCCTTGCACAAAGGCTGAGGTAGTGGTCCTGCTGCTGGGTTGTTGCCCTCCTACGGCCCCCTCCACATCTCTTTGTGTACTGGCCTGTCTCCTGGTAGTGCCTCCAGCCTCTGGACACTACGCAGACAGACACCGCAAACCTTCTTGCCACAGCTCACATTGATGTCCCATCCTGGATGAGCTGCACTACCTGAGCCACGTGTGTGGGTTGTAGAGTCCTTCTCATGCTGCCACGAGGGTGAAAAGACAACCAACATTCAAAAGTGACCAAAACATCAGCCAGAAAGCATCGATACTAAGATGTGGTCTGTGGTCCCCACCTGCAGAACCACTCCTTTATTGAGTGTGTCCTGATAATTGCCAATAATTTCCATCTGTTGTCTATTCCATTTGCACAACAGCATGTGAAATTGATTGCCAATCAGTGTTGCTTCATAAGTGGACAGTTTGATTTCACAGAAGTTTGATTTACTTGTAGTTATATTCTGTTGTTTAAGTGTTCCCTTTATTTTTTTGAGCACTGTATATATATATAATATATATATATGTATACATACAGTGCTCAAAAAAATAAAGGGACCACTTAAACGACACGATATAACTCCAAGTCAATCATACCTCTGTGAAATCAACCTGTCCAGTTATGAAGCAACACTGATTGTGAATCGATTTTTCCTGCTGTTGTGCAAATGGAACAGACAACAGATAGAAATGATCGACAATTAGGAAGACACCCTCTATAAAGGAGTGGTTCTACAGGTGGGGACCACATACCATTTCTCATCCTTTTGGCTGTTGCTTTGGTCCCTTTTGCATTTTGTCATTGCTCTCATCCTTAGAGGTACTGTACAGTAGCATGAGGCAGTGTCTACAACCCACAGAAGTTGCTCAGGTAGTGTAGCTTATCCAGGATGGCACATTAATGTAAGCTGTGGCAAGAAGGGTAGCTGTGTCTGTCAGCATAGTGTCCAGAGGATGGATGCGCTACCAGGAGACAGGCTAGTACAACAGGAGACGTGGAGGGGGCCGTAGGAGGGCAGTAACCCAGCATCAGGACCGCTACCTCCGCCTTTGTGCATGGAGGAACAGGAGGAGCACTGCCAGAGCCCTGCAAAATGACCTCCATCAGGCCACAAATGTGCATGTGTCTGCACAAACCGTTAGAAACCCACTCCATTAGGATGGCCTGAGCGCCCGACATCCACAGATGGGGGTTGTGCTCACAGCCCAACGTCGTGCAGGACACTTGGCATTTGCCAGAGAACACCAGGATTGACAAATTCGTCAGTGGTGCCCTGTGCTCTTCACAGATGAGAGCATGTTCACACTCGGCACATGTGACAGATGTGACAGAGTCTGGAGACTCCATGGAGAGCGATCTGCTGCCTACAATATCCTTCAGCATGACCGGTTTGGCAGTGGGTCAGTAATGGTGTGGGTGGCATTTCTTTGGAGGGCCGCACAGCCCTCCATGTGCTCGCCAGAGGTAGCCTGACTGCCATTAGGTACCGAGATGAGATTCTGCTGGTGCAGTTGGCCCTGGGTTCCTCCTAATGCAGGACAATGCCAGACCTCATGTGTCTGGAGTTTGTCAGCAGTTCCTGCAAGATGAAGGCATTGAAGCTATGGACTGGCCTGCCCATTACCCAGACCTGAATCCAATTGAGCACATCTGGAGCATAGAATCATAGAATCATAGAATCAAAGAATCGTAGAGTTGGAAGGGACCTCCTGGGCCATCAGGTCCAACCCCCTGCTCAAAGCAGGATTCGCTAAATCATCCCAGTCAGATGTCTGTCCAGCCTCTGTTTGAAGACTTCCATTGAAGGAGAACTCACCACTTCTCGTGGCAGCCTGTTCCACTCATTGATCACTCTAACTGTCAAAAAGTTTTTTCTAATATCTAATCTGTGTCTCCTCCCATTCAGTTTCATCCCATTGCTTCTAGTCTTTCCTTGTGCAAATGAGAATAAAGTTGATCCTTCTACAATGTGACAGCCCTTTAGATATTTGTAGACAGCTATTAAGTCTCCTCTCAGTCTTCTCTTTTGCAAACTAAACATTCCCAAATCCTGCAACCTTTCCTCATAAGACAGGGTTTGCAGACCGGTCACCATTCTGGTCGCTCTTTTCTGAACTTGCTCCAGTTTGTTGATGTCTTTTTTAAAATCTGGTGCCCAAAACTGGACACAATATTCCAGATGAGGTCTGACCAAAGAGGCGTAGAGGGAAATAATGACTTCACGTGATCTAGACTGTATGCTTCTGTTAATACATCCTAGAATTGCATTTGCCTTTTTTGCTGCTGCATCACACTGTTGACTCATATTCAGTCTGTGATCTATTAGTATACCCAAGTCTTTTTCACATGTGCTGTCACTTAGCCCTATTCCTCCCATTCTGTATATGCTTTTTTCATTTTTATTGCCCAGATGTAGTACTTTGCATTTCTCCCTGTTAAAAACCATTCTGTTAGTTGCTGCCCACTTCTCCAGTTTATTTATATCTTTTTGAATCCTCTCTCTCTCTTCTCTAGTATTAGCTATCCCTCCTAGCTTTGTGTCATCAGCAATTTTAATCAGTTTACCCTCAATTCCTTCATCTAAATCATTGATAAAGATGTTGAACAATACAGGGCCCAGGACAGAGCCCTGTGGTACCCCACTTGAGACATTCTTCCAACTGGATGTGCAGCCATTTACGACCACTCTTTGGGTCCGATCACTAAGCCAGTTATGAATCCACCTAACAGTTGCCTTGTCCATTCCATACTTAGTCATTTTTTCAATAAGGATTGTATGAGAGACTTTGTCAAATGCTTTGCTGAAGTCAAGATATACTATATCTACAGCATTTCCTTGATCCACCCAATCAGTGATTCCGTCATAGAAGGAAATTAAGTTAGTCTGACATGACTTATTAGTTAAAAACCCATGCTGACTCTGTTTAATCACTTCATTCTTATCCAGGTACTGACATACATGTTGTTTAATAATTTGTTCAAAGATCTTTCTTGGTATAGAAGTCAGACTCACCGGCCTATAGTTGCCTGGGTCCACCTTCTTCCCCTTTTTGAAGATAGGAACAACATTTGCTCTTCTCCAGTCTTCTGGCACTTCTCCTGTTCTCCAAGAATTTTCAAAGATTATGGAGAGGGGTTCAAAAATTTCTTCTGCTATCTCCTTCAGTACTCTGGGGTGTAATTCATCTGGACCTGGAGACTTGAATTCATTTAGGTTAGCTAAGCGTTTCCTCACTATCTTTCTGTTTATAGATATTCTGGATTCTTCTATTCCCTTAATAGGACAGTGAAGAACAGTTGATGCTACATTTCCTTTCTGAGAGAAAACAGATGCAAAATAGGAATTTAAAAGTTCAGCCTTCTCAACATCTTGTCTTACCATTTTATCATTTTCATCCTGTAAAAATCCTATAGCATCTTTGACTTTTCTTTTACTTTTGACATATCTCCCAAATCCTTTATTATTGCTTTTGACATCTCTTGCAAGCCTCAATTCATTTTCAGCTTTAGATAATCTGATTTGTGCCCTGCAGGTTCTGCAGACAGCATTATATTCTTCTTTAGATATGCCTCCCTCTTTCCATTTTATAAACATTTTTTTCTTCCTTTTTAGCATGTGCTTAAGTTCTGTGTTCATCCATCCTGGTTTCCTTAAATGCTTCCTATTCTTCCCTCTTTTGGGAATTGTTAACAACTGTGCTTTGAGAATTTCATTTTTCAAGATTTCCCATCCTTCCTGGACATTTTTGTCTTTAAGGATATCCAGCCATTGGATCCCTCCAATTCTCTTTCTGAATCCCTTAAAATCTGCCTTTCTGAAATCTAACCTTGACATCTGAGTCTTCACAGGTCTTCCGCCTCTAGTTATCCAAAATTCTAAAATAGCATGGTCGCTACCTCCTAGGGTCCCAGCCACTTTTACCTCCTCAACCATTTCCTCCCTGTTTATAAGGATTAGATCCAAGGTAGCAGTTCCCCTTGTTTTCTCCCCTACCTTTTGGAAGATAAAGTTGTCAGCAAGAGAGGATAAGAATTTCCTTGACCTGTTAGTTTTGCCTGAGAGAGATTCCCAAAAAATGTCTGGATAGTTGAAATCTCCCATGACAACTATGTCATATTTTTTGGAGAACTTGGCTATTTGATGCATAAAGAGTTCATCCATGTCTTCAGCTTGCACAGGCGGCCTGTAGTAAATGCCTACAATGGTGTCCTTTCCATTGTTCTGTCCTTGTATTCTTACCCAAACAGTTTCCACAGAACTCCCAGTCTCAGAAGCTTCAATCTCTGTGCAGATATACACGTTTCTAACATACAATGCGACACCCCCTCCTCGTTTATCAAGTCTGTTTCTTGCAAATAAGTTGTATCCTTCTAGTCTTGTATTCCAATCATGTGTATTGTCCCACCAAGTTTCAGTGATTCCAATGACATCATATTTCTTTTCCTGTGTTAGTAGTTCCAATTCTCCTTGTTTGTTGCCCATGCTTTGTGCATTAGTATAGAAACATTTTATAGTTTGTGATAGGTTTCTCTTTCACCAATATTTTTATTAATTAGATTCTTTTGTCTTTGTTCTTCCTTTCCACTTCTAATAGCAGAGTTCTCAATAGCATTTGTCATTTGTATGGCTTTTTCTGGCCTTTTGCTTCCCTTCCCACATTGTTCTAGTTTAAAGCTCTCCTGATGAGTATAGCAAGGCGACTTCCAAATACATGCTTTCCAGTCTTCGTAAGGTGCACCCCATCTCTAGCAAGTAGTCCATCGTATAAGTAATTCACTCCGTGATCCAGAAATCCAAATCTTTGCTGACGGCACCATCGACGTAGCCAGTTGTTCACCTGCAGAATCTTATTCCACCTCCTTGTTCCATGGCCATCCACTGGGAGGATGGAAGAGAAGACCACCTGCGCTCCCAGTTCTTTCACTTTCTTGCCTAAGTCTTCAAAGTCTCTGCAGATGGTTTCCAGGTCATTTCCATTGGTGGATGGACATTCTTGCTCCATCCACCAATGTCACATTTCACCACAGACTGTCCAGGAGATGATGGATGTTTTAGTCCAGGTCTGGGAGGAGATCCCTCAGGAGAACATCTGCCGCCTCATCAGGAGCATGCCCAGGCATTGTAGGGAGGTCATACAGGCACGTGGAGGCCGCACACAATACTGAGCATTATTTCCACTTTAATTTTGTCTTGGTTTGCTTTTCATTTGATTTTCATTTTGACTTGTTTCCACTTTTATTTTGGGGGTCTCTCCAAATCCAGGCCTCCATTGGTTCAAAAATGTCACTTCCATTGATCATTTTTGTGTGATTACGTTGAAAGCACATTCAACTTTGTACAGAACAAAGTATTCAGTATTCAATGAGAATATTTCATTCATTTAGATGTTTGAGCTGTGTATATATATATATATATATATATACAGTATATATACACTGTATATATACATATATATGTGCTGTATATAGTGAAGATCTGAGGTTGAGGGTTATAAAAATCACCTAGAGAGGTTAACGATGCAACTATTTTTATTCCATACATCCATGGTTGTAGAGCAAATCCATGTAAGTGGCCAACATACAATGTCCTCATTCCACAAGTTCCCAATCTGAGATTGGTAGTTCCACTGGCCCAATACCAGGCGATACCCACTGTCTCCCAACATTTGGGTGGCCCACAGCTTTTGGTATCTCCAGCCGTTATAGTGTGCAGTCAAAGTTTAAGTTCCTCCAGGCGATGGATACCATGAACGTAGTTCATAGATAACGCTCCAGCCAACAATCAATTTCCAAAACTCCATAGATCATATATCCCAGCTTGGATCTTCTCACGTCAAAGTCACTCCAACAACTGCCTCATTCAACCCCTGTGTCTCTTTCTCCCTCCCCTTAAACATTTTTCTTTAGTTCACAGAACAAAGCATATTCCAACACATGGGGCTGTATATGAGATCCCCTGTGGTGACAACTCTCCTGGGTCTACTATCTCCATCCACCCAATGGGCCTAGGCTGGTAGAACAATGGATTGATAGGATGATTGCTTTACAGTTACCCTTACCAGTCTACTGTCTGGCCTTAGCTATACATAAGATCTAGCCTGCTCCTCTTCCTCTGCTTACTGTCACTAAATGGAAACATTGATTCCTGAGGATGAACTGACAATCAAGTGAATCACTAATAAAACACAGCAAGAAAATATCTAATAAAGCACAACAAAACCGGTGCTCCGTGCTGGAAAAAGTCTCTATCTCTTAGAGCTGTGGTCTCAGCTCTATGTCCATTTGTCCTATAGTCTTTAGGAATTGGCCATATCCATATACACTCACTGGCCACTTTATTAGGTACACCTGTCCAACTGTGTGTTAAGACTTAATTTCTAATCAGCCAATCACATGGCGGCAACTCAGTGCATTTAGGCATGTAGACATGGTCAAGACAATCTCCTGCAGTTCAAACCGAGCATCAGTATGGGGAAGAAAGGTGATTTGAGTGCCTTTGAACGTGGCATGATTGTTGGTGCCAGAAGGGCTGGTCTGAGTATTTCAGAAACTGCTGATCTACTGGGATTTTCACGCACAACCATCTCTAGGGTTTACAGAGAATGGTCCGAAAAAGAAAAAAAATCCAGTGAGCGGCAGTTCTGTGGCCGGAAATGCCTTGTTGATGCCAGAGGTCAGAGGAGAATGGGCATACTGGTTCGAGCTGATAGAAAGGCAACAGTGACTCAAATTGCCACCCGTTACAACCAAGGTAGGCAGAAGAGCATCTCTGAACGCACAGTGCGTCGAACTTTGAGGCAGATGGGCTACAGCAGCAGAAGACCACACTGGGTACCACTCCTCTCAGCTAAGAACAGGCATCTGATGGCTACTTTCAGCAGGATAATGCGCCATGTCATAAAGCTCGAATCATCTCAGATTGGTTTCTTGAACATGACAATGAGTTCACTGTACTCAAATGGCCTTCTCAGTCACCAGATCTCAATCCAATAGAGCATCTTTGGGATGTGGTGGAACGGGAGATTCGCATCAGGGATGTGCAGCCGACAAATCTGCGCCAACTGTGTGATGCCATCATGTCAATATGGTCCAAAATCTCTGAGGAATGCTTCCAGCACCTTGTTGAATCTCTGCCACGAAGAATTGAGGCAGTTCTGAAGGCAAAAGGGGGTCCAACCCGTTACTAGCATGGTGTACCTAATAAAGTGGCCAGTGAGTGTATATTGTATTATTATTATTATTATTATCAAAATCATTTTCACAACATTACAAAAATAATATTGTTAGTGAAACATTTATTACATACTGTATTAGAAGTGTTTCCGTTCAAATGTAAACCACTGTCAAAAAGAGGAGATGAAGTACCACTGCTGTGATCACTGGGTGGGTCTGGGGAACCTAAAAAAAAATGCAAAAAGTAGTTAAATTTTATTTCTGGAAGCTCATGTTTTATAAACTCTCACATATGCAGTTTCAAAGAATTCACTACTTAAATAGTACCTTAAAAACTCGTGTATAAGCCGAGTTTTTCAGCACTTTTTTTGTGCTGAAAACGCCCCCCTCGGCTTATACAGTCAATGTCCCAGAAAGCCAGCGGGGAAGGGGGAATGGAGGATCACAGGGACAGGAGCCGCCGGCTTCCAGTACACATCATACTCACCTACCTGCGCGCCCTGGTGCGGGCACTGCATCTCGTTCTGGCCGCTGTCGCCAGCAGCTCTTCCTGCCGATCGATCACGTGGCCCCGCTCATTAAGGTAATGAAAATGCATGCCTCTCCACTCCCATGACAGGGACAGGGAGGCATGCATACAATGACAGGGACGGGAAGCCATGCATACAATGACAGGTACGAGAAGCCATGCATACAATGACAGGGACGGGGAGCCATGCATACAATGACAGGGACGGGGAAGCATGCATACAACGACAGGGACGGGGAGGCATGCATACCAATGACAGGGACGGGGAAGGCAAGCTTGCAATGACAGGGATGGAGGAGCCATGCATACAATTACAGGGATGAGGGGACAATGCATACCCAGCTTATACTCAAGTCAATAAGCTTACCCAGTTTTCCATGGCAAAAGTAGGTGCCTCGGCTTATACTCAGGTCAGCTTATTCTTGAGTGTATACGGTAAGTGTCATTTTAAAAATGGAAAATGTCAACGACAACAAAGAAAGCGATCAGCCAAACTCTACTACTCTTGGATGGTAAGGGACTTTCTATGAGCCCATTTTTAACTAACACTGGCTCTCAGCGAATAGACGTGTTAGATACAGAAAGGTGATGTACATGTAGGTTACATGTTGGGTGCTGGTGTATGAGGTTAAGCCCGAGCCAAGCACAGTTAGTGTTGGCTGTGTTATCTAGCCATCACCTGCTTGTACCTGCAGCGATTAAAGCTAAATCCTGAGAAGACACAAACAGTAACGACTTTGGCGTTTAAGTGGTTAGACAGAGCAGAGTCCCCCCTCTATCAATCCATAATGCCACCTGCAGCTCATTTACAGTGAATTGACTGTATAGTAGAGATCTACAGATATAGCTTCATTTGAAATTGGTATTTTTACAATATATTACAAGAGAATATTGAAGAATATTTTACCTGTTTAAGTTCCCCTAGATGAATTAACAAAAATGTTAAAAAAAGTTTAAAAAAGATTAAAAAATTTGTATCAATATGAAAAAAAAAGTAAATGTAAAGTAAAAAGAAAAAATGTAAGGTTCAATATGACCTCATTTGTCCTCTATGGTAAAGACACACAAAAAAAGGAATAAAAATGAAAATATTGCCTTTTTTCAGTCACTACCAACAAATCTAATAAAAAGCAATGCCTCGCTAAAAAAAAAAAAAAAGAAAAGTCAGCAAATATCTTTACTGACAGACAAAAACATTAGGGGTCTCAAATATGGGACACACACTATATTTTTTTTAAAAACCTTTTTGTTTTTTTTAAAAGCAGCAAAACATAAAATGCCATAACTGTATAAATGATCATTTCAGGTTGAATAAAGTTACTAGGCCAATACTAAAAAAGAAATTAATTGAGTCAAATGTACTTTTTCTCTATTCCCTACCAAACAAAGAACTATTTTTCTAATTTTTCCATACATTTAGACCACATTCATCAAGGCCGGTGGTTTTCACTTTGATCACGGTGAGGAAGCATGATGGAGTTAGACGCTCCTGATTCAATAAGAGGTGCATGACTCTCAATGAATTAATTAATTGTCTGAAAAGTGGTGTGCACTGCCATTTCTGCCTTGCCACAAAGTTTACCTCCGATCAATTACTGGAGATAGATTTGTGGGGAAGCAAATGCCGCTGTTCATCATACCGAAGATGTGAGGATTGGGGGTTGTCACACTACACATTTTGTTGAAGCTGGGCAAAATGGCATGAGAACACCAAAAGTCACAGTGCTTTATTACTAAGGAAACTTGGCACTCAACTTATAGAGCCCTTATTCAGATGAAGTTTATTATGGCAGTCGGTCCGTTATAGACCTTCATCTGTCCGACTGCTGTAGGTATCGTGGAAAAGTATAGAACAAAAGCGCTATGTAGGCTCCTATTGTAATGCTGTTTCCAAGGTGTCCGACATGACAAGCGGTGGATACCGCGTCCATCCTGACACATTGAACCACTGATCACCAATGCCTTAATTGGATCCTAGCATTCGGGCTCAGAAAATATAAATAACAGATTCACCCTCACTGTGAACTAAACCGCATAGTCCTTCTATTATACTCCTTGGAAACAGCATTACAATAGGAGCCTACCTAGCACTTTTGTTCTCTACATTTCCACCATACCTATAGCAGTGGGACTGATGAAGGTCTATAACGGACCAACTGCCATAATAAACTTCATCTGAATAAGGACTCTATAAGTTGAGTGCCAAGCTTCTTTATCAATTCACATTGGTCTGGGTAACCTACTTGTGCACCCTACAATGCCATGCCATACTGCACATTAGCGTTTTATTACAGCATCGCTTTGTGCCCAAACTTGTGACTTTTTAAGGCTTTTATGGTGGAAATATTGTATAAAGGTTTTGATAAATTGAGCCCCAAATATGGTAACTTTAATGGTGATGTTAAAAATGACAATTTATCCTGCAAAAATAAGCTGTGTAAACAAAAGGAAAAACAATACAAGAAAAAAAAAACGTGTGTGGAAACGAGATGTTTGTGTCTGGAAGGGGATACATTTCTATTCACAGAGGTCCCACTACTGGTAATTACATAGATCTAGCATTTTAATACAGAGAACTATTGCTGTACATAAGGAAGCAGAGTAAAAAATATAGCGAACCCGAATAATATGTTATAAGCTTATGTGCACATTTATGAGAAATTTTGTATTTGTTGGAGTTCTCACGGGAGGGTGGATATCACTCTGAGTTAGGGTATGAAACCCTCTGATGTTTTGGTAGGTTTATAAGAAAATCTATTCACCTCATTACCAGCTTTGTTCAGTGGGATACAAATGGGAAACATGCTTCAAATTCTGAGTATATACTATCAAAATGTCATCAAACGCCTTCTAATGGCGAAATCCGATCTATGTGTATCTGTACGGAAAATGACCCTGCTGTGACAGCAGGATCAGATCCAGGAAAAGGAAGATGAATCAAGCTAACATATCAAAGTTTGTCATTTTAGTCTGTCCAGCTTGTATATAACAGTGCAACAAATCTTTGGATCTCAATTCCCCCCCCCCCCAAAAAAAAAAAAAAAACTGTACTTTTTTTTTAAGTCTCCTTACCTAGCGGGAGCTTTAGAAATGAAGGTGCTTCCTTGAAATAGTAAACAGTAATGGTGACTTCATCTCCAGCATTCCGCAGTAAATGAACCTGGTGTGAATTCAACAAACATGAAAGAAAAGTGAAGCCCCACAGACTGGAAATAGAATACATTCAATGGTCTGAAAAATCTCCAACTGAAGATTGGTATGTACAGTCGTGGCACGTTAATGCATTACATGAAACACATAGTACAGAAAAATAAAGCTACCTATAGAGCAGGAATGAACACAGATTTAAATACAAGCGCACAATGAGTGTTGTAGTTGCTGTAGGAACTAGTAGAATATATTTAAATGGAATCTGTCACCAGATTTTTGCTAACGCATCTGAAAGCAGCTTGATGTAGGGGCAGAGACCCTGATCAATGACTGGGCTCCTTGCTGCAGCTTGGATAAAATCACTAATTTATCTGCTGCACATCTACCAGTTCTCTGAATGCTGAGCTCTGTATAACCCCGCCCACACTACTGATTGGCAGATTTCTAAGTACACTGTGCATAGACAGAAAGATGCCAATCAGTAGTGGGGGCGGAGTTACACAGAGCTCATGAATAAGGAGGACTACCTGGTAGCAGGTTTGTTAATCCTTTAGTGATAATCTCTTGTTGATAAATCAGTGATTTTATCAAAAATACATCAAGCAGTCCAGAAAATGACACACAGCTTTTTAGTAAGAGCCTGGTGACAGATTCCCTTTAGACAGAATCTGTACACTCTTCTGATATATCTGTTTATAGAAAATACTTTTATTCTTCATGAAATCACCACTCTTATTCCTGGAAGAAACGTCCAAATAATTTTAACATTAAGGGGGCATTTAGACAATGCAGAAGGGGTCCCCTGTAGCCTTCAACATTATTTTATAGTATGCAGTCTTTGCATCAGGCACAAGAAAAGAGACTTGGGCAGCAGCATGTTTTCTATGTCTCTTCTAAAATTCAGTCTGCAGAAATTCTCTCTCTGCCAAAAGGCATTTCATAAATGTTCACAATTCTCTGTTGTCAAACCCATAATAATCCTAAATAATGCAACAAAGCAAATACAGATGAAGAAAGATATATGAGAGGGAAGCTGCAGCATAATCTCTGTCAATAAATAAAGCGATTATAACATTGTCCCTCCACATCTCAGTAGGGTTTATCCAATTCCAAACCTATAACATCTTTTATAGGTATTAGAGATTAGCGGATCTTTAACTTCAGCCAAGTTTTCCCTCAAAAAATGTGTTTCCCAATAATGAAAAGCTGGTAATTTCTTGGAAAGTGCACATGGGGGAGAGGAAAGAAAGAGAGAGAACTGTGCTGATTATAAAAGTTTATACATTAGAGAAGAGAAAGAGAAGACCTTGGTGACCATAAGAGCATATGCTCCACAATAAAGAGAGGACCATGCTGATTATAATAGCTCACACTCTACAGGAGAGAGAGAGAACCTGGCTGACCATAAGAGTTCATACTCTACAGAAGAGAGAAAGAAAGAAAGAAAGAAAGAAAGAAAGAAAGAAAGAAAGAAAGAAAGAAAGAAAGAAAGAAAGAAAGAGAAAACCTGGTAATCATAAGAGTTTAAACTTTACTGTAGAGCGTAAACTCTTACCGGCAACAAAGTTCTCTCTCTCCTGTAGAGAGAGAGAGGGGACACCACACAGATCATAAGAGCTTACACTCTACAGAAGGAGTGTCACACTTGAAGAAGTTTGTCTTTCAGCCAAAATGCATTGGTATTTTTATTTTTATTTTTTTAATTAAATATCACCTTTCTTGGAAGAAAATTGCTTCACTACTCCTATTTTAATTTCTTATCCTGTGGTGGAAGCGCCATATCCCTGTATCCTTTTTTTTCCATGTCATATCACTGAGGTTCCACTGGAGGAATTTCCCTTTGCTCACAAGGTTGGCTCCACTTATTCCCCTAACCATACAGTGGTTATGGAAAGTATTCAGACCCCTTTAAATTTTTCACTCTTTGTTTCATTGCAGTCATTTGGTAAATTCAAAAAAGTTCATTTTTTTCTCATTAATGTACACTCTGCACCCCATCTTGACTGAAAAAAAAAGAAATGTAGAAATTTTTGCAAATTTATTAAAAAATAGTGCAAATCGAATTAATATTAATAGCGGGCAACCTACTCTATATCTCACTCAGCACCAGTGTGCTGAGGGATAAAGCAAGTCTAGTGGACATATCATGAAATAGCGGCCGCTAGTACAGGACGCTTATCTTACCCATGTATGACTGCTGGTGAGAGTGTCCAGGAGCAGCCATACTCTGTCTGCATCCCACTAATTCCGGTTTGTCTCCTCAGTGTGTCCGCAGTGCCTTTCCATGTCTTCTAGGATGATGCCAGTACCACCTGCACCGGTCCATGCCAGCTGCTGCCTGCTATCCGCTTCGGCTGCTAATCCTCTGCCAAATGCTTCGCCATCTGCGGTTCCTGCCAGCCCGCCAGTCCAGCCAAGTCAGCTTCCACATGTCCGGGATCTAACTGGAGGTAGCACCTTGTGTCCCCCAGGCTTCCCAATCTAGTCCTGTCTGAGGGGTCTTACTATGGAAGTCTGGGGCTCGCTCAGTTACGCCCCCTTCGGAGCCCTCCAGCAGTGGTCTTGTGGTTCCACGAAAATTGCTATAAACGAATGTACACTTAAACATCTGTGCCTCCATTTCCATTCGTTACACTCAGTACTGACCTCCATGGTACAAGGTACAAGGTATGATAATCAGCTATAAGTCATAGCTACAGAGCATTATGAGAAAGCCACAATGTAACACAAAAAGATCTTTGCCCACTTTCTGATGCCTATCAATTGTGGGAAATGGCGCTGGCAAAGATTTTTTTTTGCAAACTGCGAATCAAATCTCAAAGTGTTTGAAATTGAAAATTTCAGGAAACTCAACTCGAACTTGAGTCTCTGTTGATTGTTCCGCCCATCTATAATAGGTATGCCAATTATGTCAACATAGTCATATGTACAAAGTAAGTGTTCAGGCCAGGGTCAGATCAGTTTAATTTAAAACAGGGCCTGGTTAACTTAGAGTTAACAATCCCATCCCTTTCTATTAGTGTTAACTTTTCTAGTGATCTAGGGTAGGAAAAGAGTTAACTGTAATTTCCTTGGTTGTCCAAAATAGTTAAGAAGCTTATTGAAGAAATCAAAAGGTAAACTGTGTTTCTTCTGGGTGTCCACACAATTGCCCAGTTTGTTATACCCTTAAGATAGACGTTAGATGAAAGTCGGCCAACACTGCCGATTTCAGCATGACTAGCAGACCATCTAACATGTATGGGGCCTCTCACCTCTTTCCTGATTGGTGGAGAGAAGGATAAACCAGTTGGAATTTTTACACCTGATCGTTTTGCTTTCATGGGACAGATAGCCGTCTGCCAAATGAAAGCTCAGCCATGAACTATCTCTTGTGTGTGGACAGCTTGAGGCTATGTGCCCATGTATGTAGAATTTTCCTGAACAAAACCGGACTCCTTTGAAGGAAATCTGCATTTTTTTTCCGTGTTTTTTTCTGGAGCATCCTAATTCAATGAACATAGTGGCAAAACCGGAGATTTTCCTCAAAATTAATGAACATTCTGCGTTTTTTTCCGCAATGCGTTTTTTGTGGGAAAAAAAGCAGCATGGTCAGAAAAATTGCGGAATGCATTCTAATAATGGGATGCTTAATGTATGCATTTTTAAGCATTTTTTCAAGGAAAAACACTAAAAAAAGTGAAAAAATGTGAAAAAACCTGAACGTGGGCACACAGCCTGAAGGTTTCCCTGCACAAAAGCAGTTTATAAGGACAAGTTTAGTTTATTTTCACCCATAAAATAAAACCTTCTATAAATTACAGCAGGGTTAATAAGTCAGCGGCTTTCACTGCCACAAGGCTTCTGTCACTCAGTTAATCAGTGCATTTCAACTATATTTTTCATGAATGGTCACACCACTTAAGCACTGTATGTTTCCATGCTAATTACTATGTTAATAAGGCCTTCAAACTGCATTTAATTATCAAGATCTGAACATGTACCATTAGCTAATCAGGGGAAATCATATCCTCATGTATCAGAATATGGAGAGGAACCAATATATTATGACTGTTTATAATTAAAATGTTAAAACAGGAAGCACTTTGGTATTCTATACGATGATTAAATTGCAGGCCAATAACAGAAAACAATATGATGTCAAATATTAAGTTATTAAATATCTAGGAATAAAAGAAAAAAGGGTTCTTATTAATGCTTTACAAAAACAAAAAACAAATTGCAATTTAAATCGGGCTTTATTTTGGTGAAAAAATACCTAAAAAATAAATTAAAAAATGTACCATAATTATACAGCCCGATATTTGTCAAGAATGGTCAAAAGCTTAAAGGGTTTTTTCACTTTCAAGTGTCTCCATTCTATTGGCTAATACCAAGAAAATATAATAAAATCAGATGGTACTTATCCTCCTACTCCAGCTCTCTGATGATACCTCAGTCTCTATGTTTTGGTTGCAGCGCTGATGTCACAAATATAGAGTACATCATGGCTGCAGTCAATCATTAAGCGATGCTGCTTGTCCCATCTACATCAACAGGCATGTTGACCTCAGTGATTGGTTGCAGTGATGGTGTGTCCTGTAGTCATGACATCGCTGTCATCACTGGTCATCAGCTAAGCACATAGACCAGGACAGCATCGGAGAGCCTGCTCTAGACCTGGTGAGGATGAAAATCATCTGACTTCTCTCTATGCACAGGTGCCGGCTTGTGAATACTCTCATCAGCGCAGTCTGCTGTTGTTGCTATTAGCAAGACCAGGAGAATGCTGATGAGAGTAGTACTGTAGTCATCAGCCCACACTTGACCGGTGGTAACCTTTTTACCGCTGGTCACAGCTGCATCTGTGTGACAGCGTAGGAACTGCGGTGCTGTGACCTGATGTAACATCAGAAAGTTTAACGCTGATCAAAGATGATGCTTGCCACACCGTCACACAGATGAGAGTGTGGGAACCGCTGGATAATTGGGCCCCCCATTCATTTGGTACACAAACTGAACTTTTTTATAAAGTTCAGCCAAACCCCACGGACCCGAACATCCACAATTCTGCCCATCCTTACTCTTGTGCTTTTCCATGGATACAAACTACAAAAAATGCTGGTCATATGTAGTCTGATGCTGAAATCATATACTATATGTTGCAGCATTTATACCATTCTAGCAGGGCACTTTAAAATAACAAATGCTACACAGTCATTTGAGTTTTTTAGTGAACTGTGCTAGGGTACTCAATAAATTACTGCATTTTAAGCGAACCATTCTATTTGGACATCTACCTGGTGCTTTACTTTTTGGCTTACCGTTATATCACCGATATTCACACACAGACACTGCAATTGTTATTATGAAAAAATAAATATTTTTCTTGTATTAAAAATATATACCTCTCATAAATAATTAAAGTGTCTGGGATCATATTTTCTTGCTCAGAGCACAAGTGCATATGTTTAAGATATTATTAGTACTTTGCCAACATTAAAATAAATGCATTAAAAAGAAATACTGTATTACTTAGCCTATTAAACTATTAAAGCCTGATAATGTGGCCACAGAACAGAATGATAAAAAGTCAAAAATAGCAGGAAAAAGATATGCAATTTACACGCTGATATTGGGTTTTAGATAGATAAGAAGAAAGAAAGAAAGAAAGAAAGAAAGAAAGAAAGAAATAGGATCAGCTTAGAGGAAATTGTAATTGAAAGATTTTTAGGGCCCAATTCATCTTGATTCATGATTCTGGGTGTGCCTCGCCAAAAATCCTACCCTAGCTTTTAAGGTACTGTCACACTTAGCGATGTACCAGCGATCCCGACCAGCGATATGACGTGGTCAGGATCGCTGGTACATCGCTAAGTGGTCGCTAGTGAGCTGCCACACAGGCAGATCTCACTAGCGACATCGCTGGGGACGGGGGTCGCTACTTACCTGTCACACCAGGCGATACTGCGTCCTCCCGCCCGGCTCCACGCGTCGCTCGTTGTCACAGCAGGAAGCGCCGCAGGAAGCTGATGACGAGAAACAGTCCTGAACGTTCTCGCGCGATCAGCGATAACCAGCGGGGGAGCGGGTCGTTGGTACGTATCAGACACAGAGATATCGCTAGCAATATCGCTATAACGTCACTAGTTATAGCGATATTGCTAGCGATATCTCTTAGTGTGACATGCTCTTTACTCCACACACTGTCCTGCCTTGACCTATTTCAGCCCAATTTGTTGGAGCTTGTCAAAAATGGCATAAGAATGTCTAAAGTCGCCAAAATTTAGCTCACCCTCAAGTTGCGCCAAAATGATGCGACCTTTCAAAACTTTTTACACCAAAATACTGTCAACAACAAAAAAACTGACTGACATATCCTTTTTTGTCATTTGTATGTTTGCTAACTGACCGAGCACTCAGCCCTTTACCATGTGGTGATGTTAATTAGAACAGGTTCCTACCTACCTATAAATGCCGGCTTTACTGAGAGAGGTGTCCACATTCACCCAGGAATTCAGACATCTGCCTAAGGGAGGTATTCACATTGGTTGGGGACCCATCAGTCTTTTGAGACCACCTTGACGATGGTTCATGGGCAGACATTATTTGGCCAAATTTTGTGCAAAGTGTCTCATTCATTTTTTTCCTAATTTTCAAAAGCCGTATTGCTATTCATATTTCATATATTTCACATACTTTAGCACGATAGAGTGCAACCTTTTTTTGATAACCAAAATACTAGCGTAAATATTTTAAAGAATTGAGCCCTACGTTTCTACCACAAAACCAGCATTATTCCATACAAAAAATGAGACAGCATTGCGCTTTTGGAGTGTTGTTTCCTCACCCAGTAATAGTATAATTCCTTATTCCGGCTCCAATCTTTTCTTTCATAAGGTCCTGATTAGGTGTTAAGTGAAGTCTTGACATTGCAGGGTGACGAACATCATACAAACAGTTGTAGTCCAGCTCACAATGGTTGAGGCTTTTAATCATTCTCAGCACAGAAATGCCACTTATACCCCTTGTGGCCACTCAAATTGGCACTCACAATGATTCAAGCATGATACAGTTTTCTACGTATTTCAGCTATAATAAAAGGGGTTGTCTGCTACTAGGACAACCCCTTCCTCATCTGAATGGTTTGCCTCCATTAAAATAAAAATACCTATACTCACCTCCTGTGCCAGGGCTGTTCCAGCGGCGTAGGCATTCGCTCTCCTGGGGCTCACATTAGTATGTTTTGTAACGTGAGCCGTGTACTCAATCAGCGCTAGCCTCACTGTACCCTACTTTAGATGTTAAAGTAATCAAGGCAAAGTGACTGGACAGTCGCAGATCTCACCTCCTGTTAATTAGAAGGAATAGTGACACCAGTGCTGGTTGGTGCTCATGTGAGTCTCCTAAAAACAAGTGTCGACACCTCTAGAATAGCGCTAAGATGGTAGGTAAGTAGAAGTGTTTTTTTAATGGGGAAAACATTCAGTGAAAGAACGGATTGTCCTAATAGTTGACAACAACTTTTAAGGACTTTTTGTTGCCTGAACCACATAGCAAACTTCACCACGTATGGCCTTGGAATAGTGAGCGCTAACTTTTATGATATGGAATAAAACTTTTTTTTTATATTTTATTGAAAAATCAGCTGTAAAATATTCTATTTGTTATGAAGAACATCATGACATTGCATGAGGTCTAGTGAGCACTGAAGGAGCCAAAGAGTGGAGATGACTGAAGACAAAAAAGGAGACCGGAGCTGGAGGGAGGAAGCGAGCCGGCAGTGATCTTGTCAGTGAAGGCAGGTGAGGGCTGAGAGGAGCATAATAATTTTTACTTCATTTGTAAAGCCCCTGTCTGTTTTGCACTGTAGAGACCTTGAGCATAATTAACAGACTTTAATCAGCAATGGTAAGGTGTGCATATTTGAGGCATGTTAAAATCCTCCAAGAAAATGTCATTTTTTTTATAAATGAGTCTCCTGGATTTTCAGATAGCGATGGTGAGATCAGTAGCACAATATCTGTATAAAAGGATATTTCTGGATTATAAAACTGATGTCCTATCATTAGAATTGGACATTAATATTATATTGGTAAGGGTTTGAACTATCGGCATCACCACAGATCAACTATTTAAAAGGGATATGGTGCTCTTGTGAACATTGTGTCCACTTTATACACAAAGTACGAATGTTTATGGCAAGGTCGAAATTAGATCAGGAAATGGTAAAACCCTATACCAATGAAAATAACATATATATTATACATACATTTAAAGAATCACTATTCCCTGAGACATCTGCAGCTGAGAAATGTTCCTCTGGATGCATAGGTAAATATAATGGGTCTTTCAAGATTTTACAAAAAAAAGTGTGATTTTTAATTCATTATTTACCTTAAAGTCAACTAAAAATATAATATTTTAGTCTGAAAAGAGAAAAAAAGAGAAATCGCCAAGGTTTTGCCTTTATTCTCTATTTGATATTTGACAGTCCTGCTAAAGGAAACAAAAGCATTGACCTGAGATTATAATAAAGTCATGATTAAAACATCAGGGCCAATTGTGTGAGTGAGTTCAAAGGACTTTCTGCACCTTCAAAGCAAGGGTTAGCCCTGACGGTGATCCTTCAGTGGCTAGATACATTTCAAAGCCATGCACAGCATTCTATCATTCTTTAATATATTTCCTTTCCATTTATATTCAATAGCATTTTATTATGCAAGATAAATGGAACGTAATGGTTGAATAAAGGACATTTCTCAACTGGAGGTCCAAATGTGAAATAAAATTGCCCCATCAGCTTTGTGTGTCTAGTGCTACATGTTCCCCCTGGTGCTGCAGATCTTGAGTTAGAAATTAAGGTAGATATCTTTCTACTTGTAATGTGTATTTAATATTAAACTCCATCTTCCCCTTTTCCATTAGTCCCATTAGCATGGCCCTCTGTTATTATCAATAAAAAACTACAAATTGAACCCTTAAAGCCATGGCCAATTTTAAGGATTATTCTTTGACTTTTTCTTCCCATTTTCCAAGTGTCATAACTTCCTGGCAGAGGTGCAAAGAAGGGAATGATGAACTAACCAGGGCAACAAAGTTGCTGGTGGTTCGAAGAGGTGCAAATGTTAGATCAGTGGTCATAGAGAAGGATGTTAGAGCAGTCTAGACATGGGTTGATCTGGTGACATGCTCCTCCATTAGCAGACATTTTATGGACAGAAGTGCTGTGCAAGAAAATCTACATTAACAAGAGAAAGAGGCTCACTTCTTTAGGGAAAAAAGTTTGAGGGTCACAAACAGGGAGAGGGTGACACAAGGTAGTGTTGCATGGGAGAATCTAGATGCTCTATTAATGAGATAATGAGATATAAGATCCAGCAGCATGGAAGTTTGTGATGTCAAGGATTGAAGGAGTTTGTTACAGGGGGAGTAGACTATGTTGAAAACAGAAGACAGATCTATAAGAAGTACAGATTAATGTGAATTGGCTATAGCAGAGCAGAGACCAGTGACTTTGGTTGAGGAAGTTTGGAGGCAGAAGAAGCCAGAATGGAAGTAAGTCAAATATACGCATTTGATGAGAGATAGTAGGATTAATTCATAATGAACATGCCATTCATGGAGTTTAGAGAAAGATGGCAGTAACGAGACAGGGTCTTAGCTGGAAAAGGAGGATGAGTTCAAGGATGACCTTTTATGAATGGGTAGGAATTTTTCATGTCTAAGGCTACTTTCAGATTTGCGTTATGAGGCGCAGCGCAGGGCTGCTGCTAAGCTCTGCCCCCGGCCGAGCCTCCTCCGGTCAGCTCCTCCTATGGGTGCATGACGCTGCATGCGATCGGCGTACCCTATATTTAGCATTGGGTACTCTGGCCGTGCGCTAGTCTGCTTTTGCTGGCGCATGCGCCCTATTGGTGCTGCACCGAGCGCACAAAAATGCAACACTTTGTGTTTGGTGCACGTCGGCGCATGCGCCGGCAAAAGCAGATTAGCGCACGGCCAGTGTACCCAACGCTAAATATAGGGTACGCCGGTCGCATGCAGCGTCATCCACCCATAGGTGGCCGGGGCAGAGCTTAGTGGCGGCCCTGCGCTGCGCCTCATAACGCAAGTTTGAAAGTAGCCTTAAATGGTTTTATGGCACTTTAATCCGTGTACAAAATTCTTAGGCAAGTTGAATTTTTGATGATTTATTTTATTATTGAACAATTCCAGTGCTCTCAGTCAATCCAAAAGGTTAAAAAACCTTAAAAATGAGTGGAAGTAAAGGCACAGTTTTTTCTTTCTAATGAGAATAACAATTTGGGTTGAATTGTTATGCAAAAAAATTAAAAAAGTATGTTTTCCCATCTTAATTGTTTATTTTCATAGGTAAAGTGAGAATAATAATAATAATAATAATAATAATAATAATAATAATAATAATAATAAAGTTTCATAATCTATTGACAATCAACACCTGCACCAACCACAGCATCCCAGACACTGTTCAGAGAGGTGACTGACTTCATTCATGGTAAATCTCCCATTTAAGATGGGCTCACACATTCTCAATACGGTTTAGGCCAGGTGAGAAAGGAACCATGTCATTATTCTTTCATCTTTAAGGCTGTTTCTGTCAGCCAAGCAGTGAAGATTTTGGTGCTGTGATTGAGCATTGTCCAGCATAAACATCATGGTTTTCTTGAAAGATGCAGACTTTTCTTGTACTACTGCTTGAAGAAAGTGTCTTCTAAGAACTGGCAGTATGGTCAGTAGTTGATTTTGAGTCAATATTCAACCAACAAAAGTTCAACTAGGTCACCTTAAATAATACCAGCCCATAGCAGTACCCCACCTCTGCCTCGCTGGCATTTGAGTTGAAGTCCAGATCTGTGACATTACTGATCGAGGCATGGATCCATCCATCTGGTCTGTCAAGAATTACTTTCTTCTCACCAGTCCATAAAACTTTGAAAAATCCAGGTCTGAAGACCCCTATCAATGGCACAAAAACCCCTGAGAAGGACGTCATGATTAACCCCTTCACTCCCAAGGGTGGTTTGCACGTTAATTCCCGGGCCAATTTTTACAATTCTGACCACTGTCCCTTTATGAGGTAATAACTCTGGAACACTTCAACGGATCTAGGCGATTCTGACAATGTTTTCTCGTGACATATTGTACTTCGCTTTAGTGATAACATTTCTTTGCTATAACTTTCGTTTATTATGAAAAAAACGGAAATATGGCAAAAATTTAGAAAATTTCATACTTTAAATTTTTATGCCCTTAAACCAGAGAGTTACGTGACACAAAATAGTTAATAAATAAAATTTCCCACATGTCAACTTTACATCAGCACAATTTTGGAAACAAAATTTTTTTTTGCTAGGAAGTTATAAGGGTTAAAAGTTGACCAATTTCTCATTTTTGCAACAAAATTTACAAAACCAGTTTTTTTTAGGGACCACCTCACATTTGAAGTCACTTTGAGGGGTCTATATGGCAGAAAATACCCAAAAGTGACACCATTCTAAAAACTGCACCCCTCAAGCTTCTCAAAACTACATTCAAGAAGATTATTAACCATTCAGGCGCTTCACAGGAGCAGAAGCAACATAGAAGGAAAAAATTAACATTTAACTTTTTAGTCACAAAAATGATCTGTTAGCAACAATTTTTTAATTTTCCCAAGGGTAACAGGAGAAATTGGACCACAAAAGTTGTTTCCCAATTTGTCCTGAGCAAGCTGATACCCTATATGTGGGGGGACCACTGTTTGGGCGCACAGCAGGGCTCGGAAGGGAAGCAGCGCTATTTGACTTTTTCAACCTAAAATTGGCTGGAATTGAGATTGGGGGCTCGTCAAAGGCAACATGGCATCCAATGTGCCCAAACAGTGGAAACCCCCCACAAGTGACCCCATTTTGGAAACTAGACCCCCTAAGGAACTTATGTAGATGTGTGGTGAGCACCTTGAACCCCCTAGGGCTTCACAGGAGTTTATAACGCCCGGGCATGAAAATAAAAAATCATATTTTTTCCACAAACATGATTGTTTAGTCCCCAATTTTTATTCTCCCAAAGATAGCAGGAGAAATTGGACCACAAAAGTTGTTGTCCAATTTGTCCTGAGTACGCTGATACCCTATATGTGGGGGGGACCACTGTTTGGGTGCACGGCAGGGCTCGGAAGGGAAGCAGCGCCATTTGACTTTTTCAACCTAAAATTGGCTGGAATTGAGATTGGATGCCATGTTGCGTTTGATGAGCCCCCAATGTGACCAAACAGTGCAAACCCCCCACAAGTGACCCCATTTTGGAAACTAGACCCCCTAAGGAACTTATCTAGATATATGGTGAGAACTTTGAACCCCCAGGTGTTTCACTAAATTTTATACTGCCTAGGCATGAAAATAAAAAATCCTATTTTGTGCCCACAAAAATGATCATTTAGTCCCCAATTTTTAATTTTCCCAAGCATAACAGGAGAAATTGGACCCCAAAGCTTGTTGTCCAATTTGTCCTGAGTATGCTGATACCCCATATGTGGGAGAAAACTACTGTTTGGGAACATGTTGGGGCTCAGAAGGGAAGAAGTGACGCTTTGGAATGCAGACTTTGATGGAATGGTCTGCGGGCGTCATGTTCAGTTTGCAGAGCCCCTGATGTGGCTAAACAGTAGAAACCCCCCACAAGTGACCCCATTTTGGAAACTAGAGCCCCTAAGGAACTTATCTACATATGTGGTGAGAACTTTGAACCCCCCAGTGTTTCACTAAAGTTTATACTGCCCAGGCGTGAAAATAAAAAATCCTATCTTGTGCCCACAAAAATGAACGTTTAGTCCCCAATTTTTAATTTTCCCAAGCATAACAGGAGAAATTGGACCACAAAAGTTGTTGTCCAATTTGTCCTGAGTATGCTGGTACCCCATATGTAGGAAAAAAACTACTGTTTGGGCACACGTTGGGGCTCAGAAGGGAAGAAGTGACGCTTTGGAATGCAGACTTTGATGGAATGGTCTGCGGGTGTCATGTTCCGTTTGCAGAGCCCCTGATGTGGTTAAACAGTAGAAACCCCCCACAAATGACCCCATTTTGGAAACTAGACCCCCTAAGGAACTTATCTAGATATGTCGTGAGAACTTTGAACCCCCCAGTGTTTCACTAAAGTTTATACTGCCCAGGCGTGAAAATAAAAAATCCTATTTTGTGCCCACAAAAATGATCGTTTAGTCCCCAATTTTTAATTTTCCCAAGCATAATAGGAGAAATTGGACCCCAAAAGTTGTTGTCCAATTTGTCCTGAGTATGCTGGTACCCCATATGTGGGAAAAAACTGTTTAGGCACACGTCGGGGATCGGAAGGGAGTGACGTTTTGGAATGCAGACTTAGATGGAATGGTCTGCGGTTGTCATTTTCCATTTGCAGAGCCCCTGATGTGCCTAAACAGTAAAAAAACCACAAGTGACATTGTTTTGGAAACTAGACCCCCAAGGAACTTATCTAGATGTGCCCCAACTAATCTAATGTTTCCGGTAAAGTAATTTAGTAGTGCAATGAGGTGTGGTACAATTTGAAGCAATCCTTCATACACAGGCCAGGTTTTTCGGGGCAGGTGTCACATTGATAAATAGTGTCCTTGCGTATTCCATTTTTGTAACACACTCGGCACCTTTTTTGCGATTTACCTCTTTTTCCAGTTTGCGGGACCTCCCCTGGGAAATGCTGACCTGGTACAATACGAGCACCTTCAGTTCCGGAAGTTCTGGGGCCCGCTCCTTCCAGAGTGCCAAACATCAGGACCTTAACCACTACCTCCTGAAACTCAAGGTACGATGTATCGCTGGGGCATGCACATTGTGACAGCAGGAATGCGTTGAGCATTGCCAATTGGATGATGTGCACGGCCAGCTTTTTGTACCACACCTTGGCCTTTCTCAAAGCTTTGTGTGGTTGGAGGAGTTGATCGGAGCGATCAATGCCCCCATGTTTTCATTGTACCCCAGCACACATTCAGGTTTGCTGACCTGTGCAGAGGTACCCCGTACAGTGCTGAGGGCGCTGCCATCACCGTGTATGGTGGTCAAGAGAAGGACATCCCTCTTGTCCTTGTACTTGACCACCAGCAGGTGGTCACTACATTGGGCCCTGCTCTCACCTTTTCGGAGCATCTGCCCAAGTAGCGTCTTCGGGAGGCCTCTCTTATTTTTGCGGACAGTACCGCAAGCTGCGGTACCTCGCGCAGAGAGGGATTTGTAGAGTGGGACACTGGTATAAAAGTTATCAGTGTAGAGGTGATAACCTTTATCCAGCAGTGGGTGCACCAAATCCCACACAATTTTCCCACTCACTCCCAGGTCAGGAGGACACTCAGGGGGTTCAATCCTGGTGTCCTTTCCTTCATAAACTCTAAACCTGTGGTGTACCCTGAGGTACTCTCACACAGCTTATAGAGTTTGATTCCGTACCTGGCCCTCTTACTGGGCAGGTATTGACGGAATCTGAGCCTGCCCTTTAAATGGACCAAGGACTCATCCACGCAGATGTTCCTTTGGGGCACGTACACTTCAGCAAACTTTTTGTTGAAGTGTTCGATGACAGGACGAACTTTGAACAGACGGTCAAAGTTGGGGTCATCTCGTGCGGGACACTGTGCATTATTATCGTTATAATGCAGAAACTTGTGGATGGCCTGAAAACGCATCTGGACCATGACCAATCGGAACACTGGAGTGTTGTATAAAATATCAACACTCCAATATTGCCGAATTTCAGGCTTCTTCAGGATACCCATGTGGAGGACCAGGCCCCAAAATGTCGTCATTTCAACTGCATCCACAGGAGACCAGTTAGCATAGGATGAACGCGGGTTTTGCTCTAAAAATTGCCGAGCGTACAAATTAGTTTGCTCCACTATGAGGTTAACAAAATCCTCAGAGAAAAAGACTTTGAAAAAGTCAATTTCTGTGAGGCTGGTGGTGTCAAACTTGATTCCTGATTCTGCCACAAAATCAGGAATCAGTGGCTCGTAATTTTCGGGGGGCGAGGTCCACACAGGGTCTACTGAATCAGCTGCGGGCATGGTGGGCGCTGCCTCATCTTCTGTCCTGGAGCATCTGCGTGGCGGTTTTGCAGGACCCGAGGAGTAAGATGAGGAGGGGGAAGAGGAAGAGGATGAAGAATCCGAAAAATAAAGAAAAGTCGCATCGTCATCCTCGCTATCAGTGTCGGAGGCAAGTAAAGCATATGCCTCTTCCATTGAATAGCGCTGTTGGGAGGAACGTGATGGGTGGGACATTTTTTGTGTAAATATGGTGCTTGGGTGTACTTTATTTATAACTGTGTATGTGGTGGGGGGGCTAGTGATTGGTGCACACTATCCTGTAAGAAAAGCTAAAAGGAAATGGGGAGCAAAATACCTGTGAAAAAAAGTCTAAAACAGCATGTCCTAGATATGATAAGTGAACGGCGTCACTTATCAAAATTTAGTGGCTGCTGGATGTGTGCATAGGGGTGGCGCAAAGGGGGGGAGGTGAAAAAATGGAAAACAGCCAGCACGAACTTTGATAAGTGAATTGCGTTACTTATCAAAATTCGGCGGCTGCTAAATGTGCACACGGAAATGGCACAAAGCGGGGTAAAAAGAGGGGGCTGGGGGGATTGGGGTGGATGAATAGAGATTGGGCAGGGATCAACAGTTAGGGTTGTAGTTAGGTGGTACAAAAGGGGGTGAAAAAAATGAAAAACGGCAGGCACAATCTTGGATAAGTGACGTGTGTCACTTATCCAACTTTTGCGGCTGCGGGATGTGTGTACGGAGGTGGCGCAAAGGAGGCTAAGGAAAAAAAAGCAAGCACGAGGATTGATCGGTGAACTGCGTTACCAATCAACGCTCGGCGGCTGCGCACGGAGGTGGCACAAAAGTGGGGTGGAGGGGGGTAAAAATAGGGGGAAGGGGGATTGGGGTGATGAAGAGAGATTGGGCAGGGATCAACAGTGAGGGTTGTAGTTAGGTGGCACAAAGGGGGGTGAAAAAAATTAAAAACGGCAGGCACAAGCTTGGATAAGTGGTGTGTCACTTATCCAAGTTTTGCGGCTGTGGGATGTGTGTACGGAGGTGGCGCAAAGGGGGCTAAGGAAAAAAAAGAGCGCACGAGTGTCGATCGGTGAACTGCGTCACCGATCAACGCTCGGCGGCTGCGCACACAGACGGCGCAAAAGGGGGGTGGAGGGGGGTAAAAGGGGGTGAAGGGGGTAAAAGGGGGGTTGGAGGGGGATGGGGGGATGAAGATAGATTGAGGGGGTGAAGATAGATTGGGCAGGGGATCAGGGATCAGGAACACTTACGGTTGTCGTTTTTTTCTTTCTTCTCTCTTTTCTGCAGGGATTGTGATGCTACAAGCTCTGGCACCACAATACCCAGCACAGGAGCTCTTGCTGCGTCCTACCTCTCTGCAGGAATCCTCAGCTAGAGTGAGTACCCCTGCAGACAGGTCAGACAGGTCAGAGGCAGGTCAGGGGCAGGTCACAGAGCGGTCACATCGCTGCTGTGACCTGTCATTGATGGGATCGAATGATTACATCGATCCCACCAATCCCTGCTCTGCCTGGTGACCATGGTAACTGCCTAGGATCGGAGCTCACAGTTTCGATTCCTAGGCAGGTCATGGCCAGGTCATCAGCAGGGCACAGAGCGGTCACAGCGTGACCGCAGCTGTGCCCTGTGGCTGGCGCGATCGCCGATATAATTGATCGCGCCAACCTATTCCTGCAGGCCCTGCTGGGCCTGTCCTAGGCTCTGGCCTAGGATCGGTGCTATCACAGCACCGATCCGGGCCGGTACTGGCAGGGCACAGCGGCGATATTGCGCCGCTGTGCACTGCGATTGGCACGATCGATTAGATCGGCGATTGCGCCAATCTGGGGGCTTTTCTCCGGTGCCTGGCTTTGCCAAGCACCGGTCCTAGGATCGAGTACATCGGTACTCGATCCTAGCCTAGGTTCCTGTTGTTTCAGCCAATCTGATTGGCTGAAACAAAGAAAAGCTCTGTGATTGGCTGTTCTGAATTGAACAGCCAATCACAGCTCACAGAGGGGCGGGCCAGGGCGGAGACTGCCCGGGATGCCGAGGCCATCTATCCTGAGGTAAGATGGCGCCGGCATTTTAATGCGATCACCGTGACTTAAGTCGCGATGTTGCATTAAAGGGCATGACGTAATATTCCGTCTATGGGACTTAGGACCCAGGTCACATGGACGGAATATTACGTCCAATGTAGGAAAGGGGTTAATAGATGGCAGCACACAGTTGCTCCCTTTCTTCGCATACAAACCCTAGTATGGTGGCAAAAAAAAGAAATTAATATAATATATGCTCATGTCTGCTGAACATTGGTGGGGTTCTCAATGTCTGGACATACACCAATCTGCTTGCAGTGAAAATGACAGCAAAATAAATAAAAATAAAGCTTACCAAAGGTTTAAGTTTTCTTTAAACGTGTAAAGTATAGCGTGGCACTACTAAAGGGTGCACGAGTAGGTTACCCAGACCCAAGTGAATAATAAAGTAACTTGGCACTCAACTGAATGATCCTTTTTCAAAATAAGTTTTTATTGTGGCAGTCACAAAAGACGTTTCGGCCCACAATTGGCCTTTGTCAGTCTGCTGGTGAATCTGGGAGAAATTGGAATAGGCAATGGAGTTTAAGTCTCTAGGGGCTTTATGCCTGTAAGAGTTTATGCGTAAGAGGTTAATGCCTGAGGCGCTTTTAGGCTATGTGCACACGGTGCGGTTTCTGCTGCGTTTTCGCAGCGGTTATGCCGCTGCGGAAACGCAGCAGTTCCGCTGACCAAGTACAGTACAATGAAACCCTATGGGGTTTCAAAAACGCTGTGCTGACGGTGCGGTTTTTTCCGCGCGGTTTTGCTGCGGTTTACAAACCGCAGCATGTCAATTGTTTGTGCGGTTTCCGCAGCGGTTTCATATCTCTACCATAGTAGAGGTGTGAAACCGCAGGGCAAAACCGCAGACCAAAACGCAGGAAAACCGCAGGTCACTTTACCTGCGGTTTTACCTGCGTTTCCGCACGGAAAAAACCGCAGCGGAATCCGCAACATGTGAACATAGCCTAACAGTCTTGTATCAGTAGATCAGGTTACATGAACACGTGCAAGTGTAGTGCCTGGGCGTATGGACCTGGACGCAGTATCCGCTGCTAGCCCCGGACGCCACAATAAAAACTTATTTTGAAAAAGGATCATTCAGTTGAGTGCCAAGTTACTTTATTAAGTTTTCTTTAAAGGCTTGGCTCAGTAATAAAATTATGACTATACTGCCATAATATTCCTTTTTATATCATCTGTCATTGTCATCACAGATAAGCTATAGTTCTGTCCTCATTAGGAACATTACAATGTGGTCTGAACTATTATTAATGATCCTTAAAATTGTGGACTTCTCTGCTGATCCATGGAAATGTTATACAGTATTTCGGAAAATGAAGCAAGGATGTTTGACATGCTTCAAATTATCAATGCCACTACAGTAGTGCTAAACTGTAGAAGAACGGACTACGCTAATGTGGCGCCCCAAGGAGTAAGGTCGCCACAGTGGCTTTGCCTTCCTCCAGGGAGGGTAATGCCAGGCTTGGAGGCAATGACGGGTCTCTCTCGCAGTCAATCTATGCATGCAACACAGTTCCACTCCAGGCCAGCAGGGGGGACTCTGAACCGGAATTGAGGGGAGGAGTGCTCTCTGAGGACCAGGAGGAAGGAGAGCTAGTTAGTCTGCGGAGGGTGAAGTGTGCAGAAGTGTGGAAGGAGCGCTGAGATAGAGCTGAGAGGAAGAGCTCATCTTCCATAAGAGCGCATGAACTGGAGCCTGGTCTCCACGGCTGTATGGACACTGATGGTCCTACAGCAGACACCAGAGGAGTAGAAGGCTGTAAATGCAATACTCCCATCTAAGACTTGAGGGCACAACAGCAACAAGGATAGTGAGCTGGGACTTAGGAGTGAGGAGTCCCTGGAACAGGCTACAGTTGTCTGCGTACAAGTAGAGTTCTTGGAAACATCTGACAGGAGGAACTCCAGTGTAACTCAGTACTGGAGATCCCTCAAGTATGCGCTAGTAAGGAGACTGCACAGCCCATCTGCTGAGAGAGAATTCCTGAGTTGCTTCCAGGCTAGCCTGCTCCGGTACTATCTGCAATCAGGACCCTGGACTGCATTTATCAAGTAAAGGTACAGAAATTGCACCCCACTGTGTCTTGTCTGCTTCCTACCTTTCCGGCACCACTACATCCACGTGCAAACCACATCTACACTGCCCTGGGACTACAGCTTCACCTGTGGGGAGATTTTACATCTTTGCTGCACCATACTATCAGTCCCAGCGGATCTGCATGCAGCATCGGCTTAACACCTCCCTTGCCGAGCACCACAGGTGGCGTCACGAACTATTCATCTAAGTACATTCAAATCATTACATTCCCCCATTACTTGGGCGCCCAGGGCCACGGACCGGATCCCTGCTGCTGTGACACATCCCGCTGACACCAGACCGGTACCAAGTACCCCACAGCTCTGGGAGGGCTACCCAATTTGGCGTCACGAACAGGATTACGGAGCCCGTTAACCCCCGGGACCTGTGTGCCATAGATTGTGTTTGTGTAAAAGACTGTGTGAAATTGGCGCCATTGCCGCCATTATCCCGCTGATTGCCTCGCGCGGGAAGAAAAGGGGCAGGCCTTCGTGGGTGGAGCCCCCCCGAGAGCGCGAAGCAGTGAAGTCCCGTGTGGGAAGAGGAAAAAGCGCGTGAAAAGTGGGAGGAGCTGAGGCCTACAGCCCGGAGCATTGGGCCTGCGAAGCGGCCGCCAGTGATCTCATACAACCCCCGGCCCTGGCTAGCGTTAACTAGGGGGGAAGAAAATGTCTGTGCTAAGCAGCAATGTAGCGGCGGACGCCGTCGCCAACCCCTCAGCGCCGCAAGGAGGAGCGCCCACCGCAGCGGTCCCCATAATGCCGCTGTCTATGCCCTACCTTCCGGGAGCGGCCTGGCTACCGCAGTACTCGGGTGAGTCGCATACCCTGAGTGAATTTAAAGAAAGACTGTGCAGTTTGTTTAAAGTATACCCTCTGTCTGAAAGCCAGAAAGTGAATATCCTGATTGGACAGCTAACGGATGCAGCACAGAGAGAGGTGAAAGACTGGCAGGACGCTGATAAAGAGACAGTTGCAAAGATCCTGGCCAAGCTGAGAAGCACCTTTGACACCGGCACTGCAGCGGAAATCAAGATGAGGTTCTTTGGCTGTAAACAGAAGGCGCAGGACAGTATAAGGGACTATGCTCTCAACCTGCAGGAGGCGCTGCGAGCAGTTAAGCAAGTTGATCCTGACAGTGTGAAGGAGGAAGATAAACTGTTAAAGGAGCAGTTCATTGAAGGACTTCTATCCAGTACACACAGAGGACAGTTGCGCATCATAACCCTGCAAGACCCTGATCTGGACTTTGCTGATTTTAAGGACAGGGTTAAACGGGTACTGCAGGAACCCACTGACAGCCGTCCAGCGCCCCTGAGGCTCCCAGCAATCACCTACCACCAGGAAGCAATATTTTTCCCTTCCATCCCTGTGGAGGCTGATGCACAGACTCTGGATGAAGATCCAACTGAAGAGCTGCGTCTTCAGGTCCAGGAGTTAACCAAAGGAATGGCTGCGCTTACTAAATCTGTGCAGTCTCTGCAAGTGTCCTCCAAGGAAAAGATCCAGCTGGCTTCCAGTCCAGAGGATGTCCCGTGGCTCAGGAAGAGGAGAGCTCTGCCACTCCGAGGGAGGAACAACGATCGCTATGACCAGGACGGACGTCCCATCTGTCATCGCTGTTACAAGGCAGGTAATTTTGCAAGATTCTGTCCTTTAAATGAGCAACCCCTGGGGCAGAGGGCCAACCCCCAGGAATAGGATCCCCAGGCCCAAAGAACTGGAGAGCCAAATATGTGGGAGGGAGACCAATCCTTCCGGTGGTGATTGATGGTATCCCCATGAACGCTCTGCTGGACACTGGCTCTCAGGTGACCACTATACCTTACATTCTTTACAAGAGGTGTTGGGTTGATTCTGAACTTACCCGTGGCCCAACTGATGAACTGACAGTAGTTGCCAGTAATGTTCAGTCTTTGCCGCAGATTGGATGTAAAGAGATTACAGTTAAAGTGGGTCGGGTAGAGCTAAAATCTCAAGGTCTGATAGTTGTGGATATTGATCGACGTGAATGTAATCCCATGATGACTCTTGGTACAAATGTAATTGAAAACTGTCTTTCCGAGGTTATTGTCTTGTTGCAACAGGTTGCTGAGACTGCTGGCTCCAGTGAACAACGAGTCCTGCAGAAGGAGATCAGAGCCCTGATGCAAAGACAACAGGTATAACTCTCTGGCGGAGAAATTGGCAGTGTCAGAGTGCATGATCCCTTCCCCATTGCAATACCCCCCAGGTGTGAAATGTTGATTTGGTGTCGGGCAGCTATAGGTGTCAGAGGGAGAGATTACCAGGCATTGGTAGAACCAGTATACTCCGATAGCAGGCCCACTGTCCTGACAGCCAGAGGGGTGGTTGATGTACGAAAAGGGAGAGTGCCTGTACGCCTCTTGAATTGTGGGGAGGAGGAGGCCACAATACCTCGGTACGCCACAGTTGCTAAGCTTCTCACTGTTAATAACAACTCTTTGCAGGCAGAAGAGCCCTTGGTCTCATCCGACCAGGTGGAGGACAATGACTCTGTGAAGCAGCCAGAGGAGTGGTGTCGGCCACTGCAGGTGGGAACTGACTCTACACCCTCATACCAGAAAAACGGGGTTTACAGAGTGACACAAGAGTATGAGCGGGTATTCAGCAAACACCCACAAGATTTTGGGCAGGCAAAAGGGGTTCAGCATCATATCCCCACTGGAGATCATCCACCCATTAAAGAAAGGTACCGGCCTATACCCCCAACACAATACCAATGTGCTAAGATTATGTTGAGAGAGATGAAGGAAGCTGGGGTTATCAGAGACAGTTGTAGCCCATGGGCAGCTCCCATAGTTTTTGTAAAGAAAAAAGATGGTACCATGAGAATGTGTGATGATTACAGGAAAATTAACAGCATTACACATAAAGACGCCTACCCATTACCTAGAATTGAGGAATCATTAGCTGCACTTAAAACTGCTAACTACTTTTCCACCCTGGATCTCACTAGAGGGTATTGGCAGGTTCCTGTGGCAGAGGCAGACAAGGAGAAAACAGCATTTACCACTCCAATGGGTCTCTGTGAGTTCAACTATATGCCATTTGGGCTCTGCACCACTCCAGGAACATTTCAACAGCTGATGGAGTGCTGCCTGGGACACATGAACTTTGAGACGGTCCTGTTGTACCTGGATGATGTCATTGTTTTCTCCAAAACCTATGAAGATCATCTGGAACACCTGGCTGAAGTGTTTGAAGCTTTGTCCAATTTTGGCCTGAAGGTGAAGCCTTCCAAATGCCACCTCCTGAAGCCCAAGGTACAGTACCTCGGTCATGTGGTCAGTGCAGAAGGTGTGGCACCAGATCCTGACAAGGTCACAGTCATCCGGGACTGGCCGAAGCCCAGCAAACTTCATGA
The DNA here is from genome assembly GCF_039654945.1 of Dendrobates tinctorius. Classification (NCBI taxonomy): domain Eukaryota; kingdom Metazoa; phylum Chordata; class Amphibia; order Anura; family Dendrobatidae; genus Dendrobates; species Dendrobates tinctorius. The sequence goes on from NW_027361717.1 coordinate 1,401,947, forward strand.
AGTACGCCAATTCCTTGGACTGGTAGGCTACTACTGAAGATTCATCAAAGGCTTTACTGAAATAGCCACCCCTATGCAAAATCTTAAAATCTTCTGGTGGGGCTGTCCAAGAAGACCAAACAGAAAAATTCCACCTTTGAATGGACTGAAGAGTTGGAGAGATCCGGCTGAAGATGGCTCTCACAGGTGACAAAGTTCTGGCCTACCCAGATTATGACAAACCCTTTGTGCTGTACACTGATGCCAGCAATGTGGGACTAGGAGCAGTACTGTCACAGGTACAGAATGGAAAAGAAAGAGTGATCTCCTATGCCAGCAGGAAGCTGCGTCCCACTGAAAGGAACACTGACAACTACAGTTCTTTCAAGCTGGAGTTCCTTGCCATAGTCTGGGCTGTCACCGAAAGGTTCAAACATTACATAGCCTCCGCCAAGTTTACTATCTTCACGGACAACAATCCGTTGACCCACTTGGAAACTGCAAAACTAGGTGCACTGGAGCAGCAATGGATGGCTCGGCTATCTAACTATGAATTCACCATCAAGTACCGAGCAGGGCACAAGAATGCCAATGCTGACGTGCTGTCCAGGATGCCTAATCTGTCTGATGCAGGAGAAGACCCTGAGGCTCTTGAAGAAATAGAGCTACCTCCCTTCCACCGGCCAATTGCGGCCCAACGTGCCCAAGGAGTGAGAAACCGACGGTCTGGCTTGAAGGAGGTCACCCTGAATCCATTGACCCATCATGACTAGGCAGAAATGCAAGATAGTGACCCTGCAGTCCACCTGGTGAAGGAGCTACTATCACAAGCTGACTCACGCCCAGAGTCGGATGCTCCTGAAGAAACCCAGCAGTTGTGGAAGGAGAGAGGCCGGCTGTTCATCTATGAAGGAAAGCTGTGTCGGAGGAGTATCAATGCCCGCACTCATGAGCTGGTCTGGCAGGTGATAGTCCCAAAGAGAGAGACAGCAATGGTCCTGGAAGCATACCACAATGGAGCTGGACACTTTGGATGGAAGAAGTTGGAAGCCTTGCTCCTGGAGAGGTTCTACTGGGCTGGTATGAGGAAAGCCATTGAGAGGTGGTGCAGGGAGTGTGGACAATGTAACCTGCGCAGAAAGGATCTAAACAGCCAGAGAGCTCCTCTACAGCCAATCATCACCAAACAGCCACTTGAGTTGATAGCCTTGGACCAGGTGAAGCTGGTTCCAAGCCAGTCAGGCTACATCTATGCTCTTACCATCGTGGACCACTACTCAAGATTCCTGGTAGTTGTGCCTGTCAAAGATCAAACAGCCAGTACAGCAGCCAGAGCATTCCAACAGCACTTCTGTAGACCACATGGATATCCTGAAAAAGTGCTTACAGATCAAGGTCCAGCTTTCGAGGCAGAAGTGTTCCAGGAATTCTGTAACTTGTATGGTTGTAAGAAGATCCGAACAACACCGTACCACCCACAGACCAATGGCATGTGTGAGAAGATGAACCAGGTAGTGATTGACCTACTGAAGACTTTGCCCTTGGAGGAGAGGAATCTGTGGCCAGAGAAGTTGCCAGATCTGGTGGACCTCTACAACCATATTCCAGTGAATTCCACCAACTGTACCCCAGCCTACTTAATGAGAGCAAGACTTGGTAAACTGCCTATTGATTTGGACATGGGAGTCCTTATGCCTGAAGTAACATCACCAGATGCTGTATGGGATACAGAAAGACAACAACAGTACAGAAGAGTTCAAGAATGCGTGGAAAAATAGTCTAGCTCAGGCAAGACAAAAGCAGGAGAAGCTTTATAATCAAAATGCACCTGCCATTCCTTTGTCGCCGGGAGAACAAGTCTTAAAAAGGAAGAAAACATTGCACAAATTGGATGATCAATGGGAAGCTGAACCTTATACCATTCTGCCCTCAAACTTTGATAATATTAAGGTATGCCTTATTAGCAAAGATGGAGGAGAAACCTCAGCAGCAATATCAAGAGATCACCTGAAACTATGTACTGACCTGTTGAAGGAAAGAGTGGAAGAACCAGATAACATCCAACTCATAGAAGAAGAAGAGAAGGTCAGCACAATACTTGGAGAATTCCCTGCGAATTCGACTAAAGTAAACGATACTATAGTGGTGCCAGTGTTGATATTTCCCCAATTGGTAGCACAGGATGACATCATTCCAGAAAACCCTGAAGATCAGGAAAATCAGGCAGCAGATGCTACACCAGCAGTGGAGACAGAGAACCCTCGCCCTGCCAGTAGTGAATCTGACATACCCATAGTGACTCTAAGAACACGTAGACACGTGCCACCCAGTTCACATACTACACCGGTAGTTAGAACCAGACAATCAGTGAGGGCCATTACAACACCAGTGTTACGCAGATCTACTCCTATCACCCAAGGCATGCTACCAGTTAGATTCCGCATATAACTGTCCTATATAAAATAAAGTTGAGTATTGTAACTGTTAACCTGTCTGTAAATATGTAACTGTTTAAGCTTTTGCACCTACAGGAACCTGTAAGACTGTCCTTTAAATTTTCTAGTTTTTTCCCTTGTTTATGGACATTGGACCACAGGACTTGTGTGGTCACCACCCTTGTGTATAGTTCACCATTTGCCCAGGAATGAACCATGGACATTGATGCTTGGACTTATCATCATAGGACCATTTTTGAAGCACTTGGTTTTTGTAACTTTTTATTTTTAAATCTTGTACAATTATTATTGTTTAACTGTTTATATGTTTCATGTTTTGTTCAGCCCAGGAGTGCTGACTTGCACTAGGGGGGAATGTGGCACCCCAGGAGTAAGGTCGCCACAGTGGCTCTGCCTTCCTCCAGGGAGGGTAATGCCAGGCTTGGAGGCAATGACGGGTCTCTCTCGCAGTCAATCTATGCATGCAACACAGTTCCACTCCAGGCCAGCAGGGGGGGACTCTGAACCGGAATTGAGGGGAGGAGTGCTCTCTGAGGGCCAGGAGGAAGGAGAGTTAGTTAGTCTGCGGAGGGTGAAGTGTGCAGACGTGTGGAAGGAGCACTGAGATAGAGCTGAGAGGAAGAGCTCATCTCCCGTTAGAGTGCATGAACTGGAGCATGGTCTCCACGGCTGTATGGACACTGATGGTCCTACAGCAGACACCAGAGGAGTAGAAGGCTGTAAATGCAATACTCCCATCTAAGACTTGAGGGCATAACAGCAACACGGATAGTGAGCCGGGACTTAGGAGTGAGGAGTCCCTGGAACAGGCTACAGTTGTCTGCGTACAAGTAGAGTTCTTAGGAACATCTGACAGGAGGAACTCCAGTGTAACTCAGTACTGGAGATCCCTCAAGTAAGCGCTAGGAAGGAGACTGCACAGCCCATCTGCTGAGAGAGAATTCCTGAGTTGCTTCCAGGCTAGCCTGCTCCAGTACCATCTGTAATCAGGACCCTGGACTGCATTTATCAAGTAAAGGTACAGAAATTGCACCCCGCTGTGTCTTGTCTGCTTCCTACCTTTCCGGCACTGCTACATCCCTGTGCCAACCACATCTACACTGCCCTGGGACTACAGCTTCACCTGTGGGGAGCTTTTACATCTTTCAGTCCCAGCGGATCTGCATGCAGCGTCTGCTTAACACCTCCCTTGCCGAGCACCACTGGTGGCGTCACGAACTATTCATCTAACTACATTCAAATCATTACATTCCCCCATTACTTGGGCGCCCAGGGCCACGGACCGGGTCCCCGCTGCTGTGACACATCCCGCTGACACCGGCCCGGTACCAAGTACCCCACAACCCTGGGAGGGCGACCCACTAAGAGTTTTATAGATTGACAGATGTCATCCAGGAGGCACTACTCAATTTAAGTTTCCATTAAAGGTTAACAGATGTATATATTATAGATCATCACTGCAGAGTGAAATGAAAGGTTTGGTGCACTCTGGGCTAAATGAGAACTTCAGTGGTTAGAATGTAACCTTCCAGCTTCCAACAAGAAATTGCAGGAATCCTGTCTTGATGTGAAATGGTTACAGGGTGCTAAATAGATATGAGCTAATAAACTTGAGTACAATTAAATTCTACTTGAATATTACAAAAATTTGCATTAGCAAAACAGCTGATTTTTTGTAACTCACTTCCGAAACTGGCAGCCTGCCTAAACTAATAGTATCGGCATCATAGGGTGTAAACCAGACACTGTGCACTACAATTTGTTTGTTATTTTACCCTCTATTCTACAGCTAGCACAGAAGTTGGCAGATGACTTCAACATGCCTGCCACTCGCATTGCATGACGTCACTGCCATGTGCGGCGAGCGGCAGTTTCGGCTTCTGAATGGCCAGTGTGTATGGTAGTGCAGGGAGCTTTTGGAATTTTGCGCTGTTAAATATTTCAGCTGAATGTGTGTCCTCAGATAAATATCCAGCTGAAATAGGCACTGGTGTCCCACACAGGCCCAGTTGCATTCTCTGTGACCGTGATCATTATGCCCAGGCATAAAGCCAATGTCATTAAGAACGATCTTCATTGTAAAAAAAAACCGAGGAGTTCTGGATGATGTGGCCTCCATGAAGTCCTGATCTCCTTATAAGAGACAGAAGGATTTCCGCAAGCGACATCCATAGAAGATCTTAAGGAACTGTTGAAGCGCAGGGAGGCACAAAACCACCATCGCCCATTACGTGTTCCTTTTCTCTTTCAACCATGCTTTAATTTTTCATAGAATAAATTAGTTTTTAAGGGATGGTGAGTGCCATCTTTTCAGTCTTAAGATCTGTGGTGAGTTCTCCAAGTTGATTGGAACAAATTTTATAGTTTTTTAAAGAAAAAAGGAGCAAAGGGTGATTAGGTCGCAAAAAATATTAATTTCATTTAGATTTTTCTTTTGTTCATTCACTTCTATTTGTGAAAGCATTCTTACTTTGCACCAGTTTTCCCACAACTATATTACCTGGATTGATTTTTTAGGAGTACACACCGAAAGTTATGTATTTTACACCTGCAAGCTTTTTATTAAGACCAGCATGAAGTACACTGGTCTTAATAAATGTCCTACAATATGATAGATTTTTTATTTATTTTTATGAATATTGATTATTTTTTTAATTATAGCTTAAAAACGCTTAATTGGATGAAGACCATTTTGGAGATGCACACATTTTTATTGCATGATCTTTATAAACAGTTCACCAAAGTATGTGTATGTAAGCAGGTTCCGGGATGCAGTTGGACAAACAGGAGGCAGAGCAAGGGTTAACAAATTTAACAGTTTAATTAACAAGGTATTAACTCCTCGCAGGGAGATAAATGGTTAAAGAATAGCTAGAAGTACCAACAAATGCAAAATAATGGCAGTCCTGTCATTAAACTTTTTGTGTCCTTTATGCTCCTCCATCGCAGAAGATCCCACAAGCGCTGTAGCACTGGCAACGGCCAGAAAGATGTCCACAGATGGGGTTCTTTGAGCGATGATCAGTCTTCTGGCGGCAGTGGTTGGTCTCGGTACCTTCTGCTGAGCCCCTAGCCCATGAACTTGTGCAGCCCATGCAATCCAGGCTGCAGCACTCTCAGGGTAGAATGTGGGCTGGCGTCCAGCAAATGGCAGGGAAGGCCACAAGCAAGTGTCCGGTACTCGATCTTCTCTCTTGCGTGCGTGTGCAGTACTCAAAGTCTATAGGCGTGCGACACCAGTGTCTTTCTCGGCCCTGATGGTCGCGACTGGAGCAAGTAACCGAAGTTGTCACAGCGTCAGTGCTCAGGAGGCAGAGCACGCTGATCAACCCACTGAGCGCTGTCAATTCACGCCAAACTACCCGCTACAGTGCGTGTTTTTTCTTTAATATCGCGCCTCCAGTCCAGGACATGAAGTTGGTCCAGTCCCTCATTCCTTCCCCCAGGCAACATGGGAGGCAGCCTCAACAGTTCTGGACCCAGCTCAGTACAGGTACTCGCAGCCCAGTCTTCCTCCTTACACTCCTCCTTTCTTTTAGCTCGCCATTCCATGGCAAAAATTCTTGCAGTAGACGTTGGCACTCCTCCATCTCTTGAATGATCTACTGACAAATAAATTGGCCCTGTTCATAATGATTGGGAGGTTTTCTAGCAGTCGTTTGTTCTGTGCGGCACAAGTCAGGTTGAGCAGTCGAGTCAGGATGGGAAGTCGAGTCAGGTTGGGCAGTCGAGGACGGGGATGCGTCCGAGTTCAATGGAGTGGCCATCTTGAGAATTTCAGGTTCTCGCACTTCCCCTGGGCCGGTGAGTAGCGGACCATCCAGGTCAGAGGATGAGGCAGATGGTTCTTCTTCATCGCAATCAAAGGTCGCTGGAGTGGGAATTTTGGGGACACTTGGTGCTCACTTTTCTTTTTCGGGATCTCGTGACAGGCAAGAACGTAGCATGCTTCATTAAACTACTTAAATAGAGCCCCCTTTTTCCCCTTCAGGCTGAAATTCATAGATGGGACCTTTCGCTCTAACTCGACGTTTCACCCGATACACAGTTTTTTCCCACCGATGCTCTCACTTGCCTCGAGATAGCTTGTTTCGGACCAATACTCGGTCTCCAGCCTTGTGAGCTGTCCCTCGCAGGGGCATCGTCTCATGGTGCTCAAGTTCCCAAACTTGGTCTGTACCAATCGATGTAGCATCTGAAAGCAATGTCAATGTTCACGGACTCAGGTAGACATCCCCATCAGTAGGTGATCCTCCTCTGGGTCCAACTCCAGCTCAGTAATCTCTCCCTCTTTTCAGCTGAACATCAGGGTGTATGGCGTGTATCCGGTTGTGCTGTGCACTCGGTTGTTGTACACCCAGACCAATTCGGCTAAATACTCAGGCCAACGAACATTCCTGTCTTCTGAATCATTGTACGGTTGAAGCAAGCGCCTTGATTGGAATGAATCTTTTTCAGACACCGTACACTCGGATAAAATCTTGACAGATGGCCTGCGCAGCTGACTTGGCCATCTGGTCCCAGGTCGGAGTCACCACAGCAAACTTGATGAAGTGGTCAGTCATCACAAGACAGTGTTCGTATCTGAGATGGGCGGCACCCATGGTCAAGTAGATGATCATTAACAGCTCCAGAGGTGCAGAGGTCACAATAGTTTGCATAGGGGCTCTCTGTTCTGGGGGTTTAACTAATTCACAACTTCGACATTGTCGACAGGCCTCTTCCACTGCAGTCTTCAAATGGGGATGAAAGACCAGCTTCTGTCACCACTGAAACGTCTTCTCCGAACCAAAGTGAGCCCCTCTGGCATGAGCTTCCGATTAACTTTTCAGGGAGCACAACTTGCCAGGTGACTCCCAACTCCCGTACCAACTGCACTTTTCGATATAGGAGACCATCTTCCAATTGGAGCCTCTCTCGCTGCCAGAGAATCTGCAGGATTCCTGAGGACAAAGCGTCTTGCTCACTTCGGCTGGGGAGTCATTTTAAAGCCACCCACTGTCTCAACTCAATGGGTTCTTTGTCTTCCTGTTGAAGCTGTACCCAGTCATCTCGTGGTCGTCCCAACAGGTGTTTTCCCGGCACCTTTTTGACCTTTTCCTGGGTCGTCACCAACATCCTGGCAAGGTTCCTGAACCCTGGGATTTCTTCTGCCTCCAATTCTTCATCCCTGTCATGTTCAGGGCGCTCGTGGGTGACTCTGGATAGAGCATCAGTGTGTGTATTCTCAGCCCCTTTTCGATACGCAATCTTATATCAGTATTTCGCCTTATGGGCCACCCATCTTTGCTCCAAGGCCCCAAATTTTGCATTTTATAGGTGGGCTAGTAGATTGTGGTTAGTGCATACCAAGAACTTGGTCATCGCCCACACAAACGCCAGCAGTTCCAGCTTGAAAGAACTATAATTATCCGGGTTTCGTTCTGAGTCATGGAGGGATCTGCTCGTGTAGGCAATCACTCGCTCCTTTCCATCTTGCATCTGTGACAATACAGTCCCTAGTCTGTGGAGACTTCCATTGGTGTGAAGGATGAAAGGTTGGGAGAAGTCTGCATAGGCCAATACAGGTGCTTCAGTCAGGGCCATCTTCACGGCTTGAAAGGTTTCTTACTGGCTTTCCCCCCACTGGATGTTCTGATTCTTCGCACCAGACGGCACTCCTTTCAATAACTCCAGCAGTGGATTAACAATACGAGAAAAGTCCTTCACAAACTGTTGATAGTACCCCGTCAGCCCCAGAAAGGCCCGCACTGTCCTTCACTGTCATCGGAGTGGGCCAGTCCTGTACTGCCGCTATCTTATCTCATGTGCAGGTCTCACTCCCTCAGTGGATACAACATGTCCAAGGTATTCAATTTGTTTGTGGAAAAGGTGGTTTTTCTGAGGTTTCACTTTCAGGCCATGCTTCTGCAGCTGACTCAACACCTGCTCCAGCCGTTGGAGATGCTCCTCAAAAGTAGCTGCATAGACAATGATGTCGTCCAGGTAAATGATGGTAGCCTCAAAGTTCAGGTCTCCCAAACACTGCTCCATCAGTCGCTGAAAGGTTCCAGGTGCATTGGTAAGACCTAAGGGCATTCGGTTGAATTCGAACAACCCCATGGGCAGTATGAACTCTGTCTTCGGCCAGTCCTGCTCAACCATGGGCACTTGCCAATATCCACTGGCCAGATCTAATGGCGAGAAATACTTAGCTTTTCCCAGGGCAGACAACAACTTCTCAATTCTCGGTAGGGGATAAGAGTCCCGCACTGTACAGGCATTCAGTCGCCAGTATTCAACACAAAATGCAGGGTTCCATCCTTTTTCTGAACTAAAATGATGGAGGCTACCCACGGGCTTTGGCTCTCCCATATGACCCTACTGTGTAGCATTTGTGCCAACATTTCTTTCACTTCCTGGTACATTTGCGGCGGGATCTTTCTATAACGCTCCCGAATTGGTGCAGCATTTCCTGTAGGAATTTCATGAGTTATGGCTGTGGTGAACTGAAATCATCATCATAATGGGCAAAGGCATCCTGGTAATGCCCCAGCATAGCTTCTACCTGTTGCACCTGTTGTGATGAGAGCCCTGTCATTTCAGCCCGCATCTGTTCCAGGATCCACCGCTACAGTCCACTGATCTCCTTGTTTCACCACTAACTGAACAGCCCCTGGTTGCATCAGTTCTTCTGGCATACCCAGTACTTGTGCCACTTCGCCCTTGGGTGAGAGTGTGAGATCGTCCTCCCCTAGGTTAACACAACACATCACTACATTACCGTTGTGAATGGTGGCTTATTTCCAAACAACGAGGATCCCTGCAGGCAGTTGTTCCATTAGGGATAGCTCTATCTGGACTTCTACTCCTTCGAGGGGTGTACATGCTTGCATGGGCAGCATGTGCACCATCTGGCCATGTGGTAAAACGAGTTTGGCAGTGGCCGGGACATCCACTTTCCCCAGGGCTTTTCCTTCTCTCGATGTTTCTTGAGCTTGGGCTACCCATATCAGTTGCTGGAACACCTTCCTTTGGGGGGTGTGGGGGCTCCATCGATTAAGAAAAGTATCTGGTGACTCAGTGACCAGGAGGGTCCCGAATTACTTCAGCACATTCATCCCTAATATCACTGTGGGGCCATTGCCAGGGTGTCCAGCGGTCAACACTACTCCTCTCTTGCCACATCTTTGCCGCACATGGTAATTTGCACCCAGACCACCCCTGTGACCGGGATGGGCAATTGGTTGGCCACTGCCAACTTGATCAAGGGCCCCGTTCAGGCCGAATCGCATCAGAAAAATGACATCTGAAATAAGTTTCTGATATGGTGGTCACTTGGGAACCAGTATCAACCAGACAACGGATGACCCGTCCATCCATTTCAGCCCATACGTCCATCCATTTCTGCCCAGCCTCATTCCTTCCCCCTGCCAACATGGGAGACAGCCTCAACAGTTCCGGACCTGGCTTGGTACTGGTACCCACGGCCCGGTCTTCCTCCTTGCATGTGCTCTAAAGGCAGCTCATGGATGATAGAGTGGAAATGAACTAAATCTGTATTAACAAAGAGATGGAGCACTGTCTCCACCCTCAAAGACGAGAAATCAACTAAGAAATTGCATACAAAGCCTAAGTGTTGAGTATATTCTGCTATTTTGTCTTGACATCCAAAAATAAAGGAAATAGAAATGTCATCAGCTGTGATATCAACCCCGATGTAGTGACTTTGCTGACTATGACCTCGTCTACACAGCCAAAATAGGAAATTGCTTGGGCTCTACTGCTGTGTGGAAAATAGAGAATTTCAGAAAAATATAAAAGTCTTGAAATACTCAAATCTGTTGAAATACTCAACGTGCCACACAAAGTTTTAGAACACAAACAATTTCCACCTTTCCGTAGCTCAATTTTCAGCTTTGCTATGTAGACTGGGGCAAAGTCAGCAAAGACATATTTTTATCACTACATGGGGTTGATTTTTTTGACAGATGACATTTATATTTCTGGATGACAAGACAAGACGGGATACCTGCATCTATGCAAAGCGAATGCTCTGAGAGGTCAGTGCTCCATCTGGTACTTGATGCAGAATTAGCTTATTCTCACTTTCCCTTCCAGTAGCTGCCTTTAAAGAGAACCTGTTGCTAGGTTCGATTTTTATTCCTGCTGCTCCCCTGAGTATTCAGATTTTTTTTTTTCCTTAATCTGCCACGCAGTTCCAGAAGTATGGTCCTTTTTATTTTGTGCTGCATTTTATGGTCTTTATCAAAGGGGCAGTGTTCACAAGATTCCATGATAGTGTGCCTTTAGGTTGTTTTGCATTATTACCTTATAAGCAGCGCCTTCTTGGTAAAGACGATAAAAAGTCACTCTAAATAAAAAGGCCCAAATCTTTGGAGCCTTATGGTGGATTAAAAAAAACAAAAATCAGAATACTCAATGGAGAAGCGGAAATAAAATGAGAACACAAACTGATCACTTTTTACCTGGTGTCTGGAACTCTTTAAAAGCAAACATAGTTTGGTGCACTGCTTACGCAGACTACACAATAAAAATGTGTGCATGTCTAATATAGTTACCCCTAAAAATTTCTTTTTACATTTTTTTTAAATATTTATAAAGTAAAAAAACATAATGAGGGATATTAGACCTGTGTACTTTATACTGGTCTTAATAAAAGATGGCTGTAAAATGCATTGCTTGGTCTGGGTGCGCCTACAAATCAATCAACACCATAAATTATAATTACTGCTTTTTGGTGTAAATTACAGTAAATTTGCATGGCCATGCATGGTCCCACCACCCTCTGAAATTCACCACCTCATTTTTAAAAAAGTGATATGAGCAGGGGTAAAAGTCAATTATTTTGGCATACATATGATGTGCACCATCGTTTGCTACATTTTTATGTAAGAGTGTGGCATAAATGCATTAATAAATCTCCCCAATTATTTCTATTCATACAGTAAATGTTTTTTTTATATCTAGAAAAGTGATCCCTGAACAGTCTGGTACTAGTAAAAAAACAAAAGAAATACACATAGGACTTACCCTTCCTGAGTCCATTTTTGGATCCCTGCCACTGCTCCCATCTCTGTGTTTTGGCAGCAGAGATGACATTTAGAGTTGAGCGAAACGGGTCGGAAAAATTCAAAAGTCACCGACTTTTGGCAAAGTCGGGTTTCATGAAACGAAACCCGACCCTAGGATGAGGTCAGCCACGAGGTCGGCGACTTACGCGCCAAAGTCGCGTTTCAAAAGTTTGTTTTGCGCTCTTTTTCAGCCAATCAGGATCCACGGACACTGTGGGCAACGTGATGACATAGGCACGGGTCACCACCATCTTTCAGAAGGGCATGCAAGTGATTGGCTTGCTTTGGTGGGCGTCAAAGGGGGTATAAAAGGGCGTGCACGCCGACCGCCATCTTACTTCTGCCGATCTCAGTATAGGGAGAGGTTGCTGCTGATTCTGTAGGGAGAGCGTTAGGCAGGGAAGAAGACCAAAAAACTGCTTCTGCTGCTAGCGATTTGGCCTGCACAACACACCAGTCACTGTGTGTGCAGTGCAAGGGGAGGCTATATAGTGGTGTATCAGTGGTGTTGGTTGTTGGGCTGCCTTCTAAGGCTTCCTGACAGGCTGGCATTGCTGTTTACCCACTGCTCTGCAAACTGCTTTTTTAAATGCAATCCAATCTCCCTTATCCTCTAGTCACTTAGGTCACAGCTGTGCCATCGAGCCTGTCACATAGCGCTCAGATATCAGTGGGCCTCACACAATCCAAAAGTGTCCAGTGTCCAAAAATGTGTGCAGAGATTCAAAATCTCACTTATCCTCTAGTCACTTAGGTCACAGCTGTGCCATCGAGCCTGTCAAATAGCGCTTAGATATTCATTGGGCCTCACACAATCCAAAAGTGTCCAGTGTCCAAAAGTGTGTGCAGAGATTCAAAATCTCACTTATCCTCTAGTCACTTAGGTCACAGCTGTGCCATCGAGCCTGTCACATAGCGCTCAGATATTCATTGGGCCTCACACAATCCAAAAGTGTCCAGTGTCCAAAAGTGTGTGCAGAGATTCAAAATCTCACTTATCCTCTAGTCACTTAGGTCACAGCTGTGCCATCAAGCCTGTCACATAGCGCTCAGATATCAGTGGGCCTCACACAATCCAAAAGTGTCCAGTGTCCAAAAGTGTGTTCAGAGATTCAAAATCTCACTTATCCTCTAGTCACTTAGGTCACAGCTGTGCCATCGAGCCTGTCACATAGCGCTCAGATATCAGTGGGCCTCACACAATCCAAAAGTGTCCAGTGTCCAAAAGTGTGTGCAGAGATTCAAAATCTCACTTATCCTCTAGTCACTTAGGTCACAGCTGTGCCATCAAGCCTGTCACATAGCGCTCAGATATTCAGTGGGCCTTACACAATCCAAAAGTGTCCAGTGTCCAAAAGTGTGTGCAGAGATTCAAAATCTCACTTATCCTCTAGTCACTTAGGTCACAGCTGTGCCATCGAGCCTGTCACATAGCGCTCAGATATTCATTGGGCCTCACACAATCCAAAAGTGTCCAGTGTCCAAAAGTGTGTGCAGAGATTCAAAAACTCACTTATCCTCTAGTCACTTAGGTCACAGCTGTGCCATCGAGCCTGTCACATAGCGCTCAGATATTCAGTGGGCCTCACACAATCCAAAAGTGTCCAGTGTCCAAAAGTGTGTGCAGAGATTCAAAATCTCACTTATCCTCTAGTCACTTAGGTCACAGCTGTGCCATCGAGCCTGTCACATAGCGCTCAGATATTCATTGGGCCTCACACAATCCAAAAGTGTCCAGTGTCCAAAAGTGTGTGCAGAGATTCAAAATCTCACTTATCCTCTAGTCACTTAGGTCACAGCTGTGCCATCAAGCCTGTCACATAGCGCTCAGATATCAGTGGGCCTCACACAATCCAAAAGTGTCCAGTGTCCAAAAGTGTGTGCAGAGATTCAAAAACTCACTTATCCTCTAGTCACTTAGGTCACAGCTGTGCCATCGAGCCTGTCACATAGCGCTCAGATATTCAGTGGGCCTCACACAATCCAAAAGTGTCCAGTGTCCAAAAGTGTGTGCAGAGATTCAAAATCTCACTTATCCTCTAGTCACTTAGGTCACAGCTGTGCCATCGAGCCTGTCACATAGCGCTCAGATATTCATTGGGCCTCACACAATCCAAAAGTGTCCAGTGTCCAAAAGTGTGTGCAGAGATTCAAAATCTCACTTATCCTCTAGTCACTTAGGTCACAGCTGTGCCATCAAGCCTGTCACATAGCGCTCAGATATCAGTGGGCCTCACACAATCCAAAAGTGTCCAGTGTCCAAAAGTGTGTGCAGAGATTCAAAATCTCACTTATCCTCTAGTCACTTAGGTCACAGCTGTGCCATCGAGCCTGTCACATAGCGTTCAGATATCAGTGGGCCTCACACAATCCAAAAGTGTCCAGTGTCCAAAAGTGTGTGCAGAGATTCAAAATCTCACTTATCCTCTAGTCACCTAGGTCACAGCTGTGCCATCGAGCCTGTCACATAGCACTCAGATATTCATTGGGCCTCACACAATCCAAAAGTGTCCAGTGTCCAAAAGTGTGTGCAGAGATTCAAAATCTCACTTATCCTCTAGTCACTTAGGTCACAGCTGTGCCATCGGGCCTGTCACATAGCGCTCAGATATTCATTGGGCCTCACACAATCCAAAAGTGTCCAGTGTCCAAAAGTGTGTGCAGAGATTCAAAATCTCACTTATCCTCTAGTCACTTAGGTCACAGCTGTGCCATCGAGCCTGTCACATAGCGCTCAGATATTCAGTGGGCCTCACACAATCCAAAAGTGTCCAGTGTCCAAAAGTGTGTGCAGAGATTCAAAATCTCACTTATCCTCTAGTCACTTAGGTCACAGCTGTGCCATCGAGCCTGTCACATAGCGCTCAGATATTCATTGGGCCTCACACAATCCAAAAGTGTCCAGTGTCCAAAAGTGTGTGCAGAGATTCAAAATCTCACTTATCCTCTAGTCACTTAGGTCACAGCTGTGCCATCGAGCCTGTCACATAGCGCTCAGATATTCATTGGGCCTCACACAATCCAAAAGTGTCCAGTGTCCAAAAGTGTGTGCAGAGATTCAAAATCTCACTTATCCTCTAGTCACTTAGGTCACAGCTGTGCCATCAAGCCTGTCACATAGCGCTCAGATATCAGTGGGCCTCACACAATCCAAAAGTATCCAGTGTCCAAAAGTGTGTGCAGAGATTCAAAATCTCACTTATCCTCTAGTCACTTAGGTCACAGCTGTGCCATCGAGCCTGTCACATAGCGCTCAGATATCAGTGGGCCTCACACAATCCAAAAGTGTCCAGTGTCCAAAAGTGTGTTCAGAGATTCAAAATCTCACTTATCCTCTAGTCACTTAGGTCACAGCTGTGCCATCGAGCCTGTCACATAGCGCTCAGATATCAGTGGGCCTCACACAATCCAAAAGTGTCCAGTGTCCAAAAGTGTGTGCAGAGATTCAAAATCTCACTTATCCTCTAGTCACTTAGGTCACAGCTGTGCCATCGAGCCTGTCACATAGCGCTCAGATATCAGTGGGCCTCACACAATCCAAAAGTGTCCAGTGTCCAAAAGTGTGTGCAGAGATTCAAAATCTCACTTATCCTCTAGTCACTTAGGTCACAGCTGTGCCATCGAGCCTGTCACATAGCACTCAGATATTCATTGGGCCTCACACAATCCAAAAGTGTCCAGTGTCCAAAAGTGTGTGCAGAGATTCAAAATCTCACTTATCCTCTAGTCACTTAGGTCACAGCTGTGCCATCAAGCCTGTCACATAGCGCTCAGATATCAGTGGGCCTCACACAATCCAAAAGTGTCCAGTGTCCAAAAGTGTGTGCAGAGATTCAAAATCTCACTTATCCTCTAGTCACTTAGGTCACAGCTGTGCCATCGAGCCTGTCACATAGCGCTCAGATATTCATTGGGCCTCACACAATCCAAAAGTGTCCAGTGTCCAAAAGTGTGTGCAGAGATTCAAAATCTCACTTATCCTCTAGTCACTTAGGTCACAGCTGTGCCATCGAGCCTGTCACATAGCGCTCAGATATCAGTGGGTCTCACACAATCCAAAAGTGTCCAGTGTCCAAAAGTGTGTGCAGAAATTGAAAATCTCCCCTGTCCTATAGACACCTTGTACCTTGTTTTACATACTATATAGTTTGTTGGATTTTGTCTACATTTCTACCAAAAATGAGGAAGGCTGGTGGAAGAGGCCGTGGAATTGGGCGGGGGTTGGCAGCTGGTAATGATGGTGTTGGTGGTGGATCTGATGGTAGTGGCAAGAGCAAAATAGGACCGAATGCAGGAGGTGTTGAGCCTGCGTCATCGTCTGGCTACATAAGGCCTCGAATGCTTAGTTTTCTAGGAGTTGGCAAACCGCTTTTAAAGCCAGAGCATCAGGAAAAAGTTTTGTCTTACATTGCTGACTCAGCCTCCAGCTCTATCGCCTCCTCTTCCTCAGTTGTAAAAAGTAAAAGCACTGAGTCGTCATTGGAGGCTCATGTTCATGAACCACACCTTTCCTTGTGTCCTTCACCCCAACCAAGATTGAAGGATGACGCAGGCCATACTACTGATTACTCCATGGAGCTGTTTTCACATACCATGCCTGGATTATCAAGTGAAATGGTGAATTACCCAGGCCAAGATGAATCTGACATGGAGTGCACTGATGCACAGCCGCTGATGGATGATTCTGCTGGTACATTCACTCAGAGCACTACATTGTCCTCGCAGTGTACAGAGCCAGATTCTGACCCTGATGAGACTCAGGTGCCCCTTCCCGCACACTATACCACCATACACGGTGACACAGAGGAAGGTGCACATGACATAGAAGAGGAGGTGATGGATGACCCAGTTGTTGACCCAGATTGACATCCATTGGGGGAAGAGGGTGCTGCTTCCAATAGCTCAGATGAGGAGCATCCACAGCAGACATCGACATCGCAACAGCTGTTATCTGGCAGGCCCGGAGCACTCCAAAGACAGGTTCCAAACATCAAAAGAGTTGCTGGACAGCTTGTCCAGAGGGTCAAAAGATCACAGCGTGCTAGGCCGCAAAATGTCTGCCAAAGTAGGAAGAGTGCAGTGTGGCACTTTTTTGAACAAAATCCTCATGATCAGGCCAAGGTTATCTGTAAGAAGTGCGCAAAGACCTTTAGCCGAGGGAAAAATCTGAAAAATTTGAATACCAGTTGCATGCTTAGACATTTAACCAGCATGCACTTGCAAGCGTGGACACAACACCAAACCTCAAGTGCCACATGTGCAACTGATCACAACGAAGGTAGTCATCAACGCTACATTGTTTCCCCCACTGTAAGCCCACCGGTTAGCACAGCAGCAAATGTTGAGGTGTCGTTGCAAGGCCACAGCAGTCAGGGAATCCCACTGCTATATCAACGAAAGACTGATTCTAGGCCATCAGAAAGAACACCAACTCCATCACCATCATCAACCCTCTCTCAGTCCGTCCTGTCCACCGCTACTTCCACCATATGCAGCTCTCAAGTCCAGCTCACCCTCCCAGACACTATGAGTAGGTCAAGAAAGTACTCAGTCTCTCATCCGCGTACAGTGGGTTTGAACGCCCACATTGCCAAACTAATCTCGTTTGAGATGATGCCCTTTCGGTTGGTGGAAAGCACAGCTTTCCGCGAACTCATGGCCTATGCAGTACCACGCTATGACCTACCCAGTCGCCACTTCTTCTCTCGCAAAGCCATCCCAGCCCTCCACCATCATGTGAAAGACCGCATTGTCCATGCACTCAAGCAGTCAGTGAGCGGAAAGGTGCACCTCACAACTGATGCATGGTCCAGTCGGCATGGCCAGGGCCGTTACGTGTCCATCACTGCGCACTGGGTTAATGTGGTGGATGCAGGGTCCACAGGGGACAGCGGTGGTGGGACAGTGCTGTCTAGCCCACGGTATAGGAAACAGTTGGCTGTAGGCGTTCCACCTTCCTCCTCCTCCTCCTCCAGAAGCGAAAGCTCGTCCACAGAGCGCAGTCGTACGAGCACTCCATCTGCAGCTGCCACTGTTGCACACGATGTGTCCCCCTATCGAGCAGCTAGTGGAAAGCGTCAGCAGGCTGTGTTGCAGATGATGTGTTTGGGCGACAGACATACCGCCGAGGTGCTGGCCGAGTACTTGAAGCGACAAACTGAGTCATGGCTGGGCAGTGTACATCTTGAGGCAGGCAAGGTAGTTAGTGATAACGGCCGTAATTTTGTGGCAGCCATAGCCCTTTCAAAACTCAGCCACATACCTTGCTTGGCTCACACCTTGAACCTGGTGGTGCAGTGCTTCCTCAAAAATTATCCGGAGTTAACAGCCCTGCTCCAGAAGGTGCGAAGACTGTGCGCGCACATCCGCCGGTCGCCTGTACACTCCGTTCGTATGCAGAAGCTGCAGTGATTGCTCCACCTTCCCAACCACCGCCTCATTATCGACATTGCAACAAGGTGGAACTCCACCCTGCACATGGTGGAGCGGCTGTGCGAGCAGAGGCAGGCCATAATGCATTTGTGGGAGGATACACGGCCAGGCACTTTGAGAGCAGACATGGAGTTGACAGGTGTGCAGTGGTCGAAGCTGAAAGACCTCTGTAAAGTCCTTCAGTGTTTTGAGGAATGCACACGGCTGGTAAGCGCAGACGACGCCATCCTAAGCATGAGCATCCCACTTATGCGTCTGCTCATGCAAACTTTGACGCACCTTAAGGAGCAGGCGTCTGCAGCCAATGTTGATGAGGAGGAAGAGGAGGAGGGAATCCTTGATGACATTCAGCCATTGTCTGCTCAGGGACCTCTCCTGGACGAGGTGGAGGAAGAAGAGGAGGAGGAGGATGATGATGGGGATGATTACTTAGGGGAGGAGGATGCATCTCGTGGGGCAAGTGAAAATGTTGGCGTGGCAAGGTCTGGTACAGGGTTTGTGCGTGACTGGAGGGATGTGGATTTGCCAGAAAGTGCTCCTCCAACCAGCACTCGCAGTGCATCATTGACACCGGGAACATTGGCCCACATGTCAGATTATGCCTTGCGGATCCTAAAAAGGGACCCCCGCATTGCCAAAATGATGAACGATGACGACTACTGGTTGGCCAGCATCCTGGATCCACGCTATAAAGGCAAATTACAAAACATCATGCCACAGGAGAACCTTGACCTAATATTGGCTAATAAACAAGCAACTCTGGTAAATCGGTTGCTTGAGGCATTCCCAGCACACAGCAGCGGTGATGGTTCTCACACGAGCCGTACGGGCCGGGGGCAGCTTGGCAGAGGTGTTCGTGGTGCACACAGCAGAAGTGGCGCTGGAGACAGGGGTTTCATGACAATGTTGTGGACTGATTTTTCAAATACCGCTCACACAACTGGTAATACTGCATCGATGGAAAGTGACAGGAGACAGCGGTTGTCAACCATGGTTACAAACTACTTTTCCTCCCATATCGATGTTCTCCCACACAGGTCATTCCCCTTTGACTATTGGGCCGCTAAACTGGACACCTGGCCTGAATTGGCACAATATGCCTTACAGGAGCTCGCTTGCCCAGCTGCAAGTGTGCTATCGGAAAGAGTCTTCAGTGCAGCTGGATCAATCCTGACAGAAAAAAGGACCCGTCTGTCAACCCAAAATGTGGATGATCTAACCTTCATTAAAATGAACCATGCATGGGTTTCCAAGGATTTTGTCCCACCTTCCCCTGATGACACATAGGGTGACAGAAAAATGGCTTGCTTTGGTCTACCTCTTCCTGGGACTTGACCTATTTCGCCTTTTGCATCAGCTGAATGTCCAACATCAACATATGCCACTTTCTAAAACTCCCTAACTGTGCTGCCTCCCCCCCCATGACCGGGGTCACCACCTAGCGCACGACACCGTGCGAGTGCCGTTGCCCTGGACAGGTGGGTAGGCCGACTCTTGGGCGCGGGCACTGGCACAGGGTCCCTCATAGTGCAATCAAGTGTCTCTGACGGTGGTGGTGCACACCCGCCGTCAGACACACCGCTGTACTATGAGGGGCCCAGTGCCAGTACCGACGCCCACGAGTGGGCCCCCCTTGGTTGGGCAGGGCCCCAGCATTTGCAATCTTTACCTCTCCCTGCTCCTCCGCTGTGTAATCTGAGCCGTCAAATCCATACTGTGCCTAACACCGTCTGAGCCTGCCTCCTGAGACATATATTTTGAATGTGTACGCTATCCATACATGTTATCTGGGGATACGGTACCCTTTCTAACCTTTGTGCAATCACGTGCAATCCATACTGGGCCTAACACCGTCTGAGCCTGCCTCCTGGAGACATATATTTTGAATGTGTACGCTATCCATACATGTTATCCAGGGATACGGTACCCTTTCTAACCTTTGTGCAATCACGTGCAATCCATACTGGGCCTAACACCGTCTGAGCCTGCCTCCTGAGACATATATTTTGAATGTGTACGCTATCCATACATGTTATCTGGGGATACGGTACCCTTTCTAACCTTTGTGCAATCACGTGCAATCCTTACTGGGCCTAACACCGTCTGAGCCTGCCTCCTGAGACATATATTTTGAATGTGTACGCTATCCATACATGTTATCCAGGGATACGGTACCCTTTCTAACCTTTGTGCAATCACGTGCAATCCATACTGGGCCTAGCACCCTCTGAGCCTGCCTCCTGAGACATATATTTTGAATGTGTACGCTATCCATACATGTTATCTGGGGATACGGTACCCTTTCTAACCTTTGTGCAATCACGTGCAATCCATACTGGGCCTAACACCGTCTGAGCCTGCCTCCTGAGACATATATTTTGAATGTGTACGCTATCCATACATGTTATCTGGGGATACGGTACCCTTTCTAACCTTTGTGCAATCACGTGCAATCCATACTGGGCCTAACACCGTCTGAGCCTGCCTCCTGAGACATATATTTTGAATGTGTACGCTATCCATACATGTTATCCAGGGATACGGTACCCTTTCTAACCTTTGTGCAATCACGTGCAATCCATACTGGGCCTAGCACCGTCTGAGCCTGCCTCCTGAGACATATATTTTGAATGTGTACGCTATCCATACATGTTATCCAGGGATACGGTACCCTTTCTAACCTTTGTGCAATCACGTGCAATCCATACTGGGCCTAACACCGTCTGAGCCTGCCTCCTGAGACATATATTTTGAATGTGTACGCTATCCATACATGTTATCCGGGGATACGGTACCCTTTCTAACCTTTGTGCAATCACGTGCAATCCATACTGGGCCTAACACCGTCTGAGCCTGCCTCCTGAGACATATATTTTGAATGTGTATGCTATCCATACATGTTATCTGGGGATACGGTACCCTTTCTAACCTTTGTGCAATCACGTGCAATCCATACTGGGCCTAACACCGTCTGAGCCTGCCTCCTGAGACATATACAGTGGGGAAAAAAAGTATTTAGTCAGTCAGCAATAGTGCAAGTTCCACCACTTAAAAAGATGAGAGGCGTCTGTAATTTACATCATAGGTAGACCTCAACTATGGGAGACAAACTGAGAAAAAAAAATCCAGAAAATCACATTGTCTGTTTTTTTTTCATTTTATTTGCATATTATGGTGGAAAATAAGTATTTGGTCAGAAACAAGCAATCAAGATTTCTGGCTCTCACAGACCTGTAACTTCTTCTTTAAGAGTCTCCTCTTTCCTCCACTCATTACCTGTAGTAATGGCACTTGTTTAAACTTGTTATCAGTATAAAAAGACACCTGTGCACACCCTCAAACAGTCTGACTCCAAACTCCACTATGGTGAAGACCAAAGAGCTGTCAAAGGACACCAGAAACAAAATTGTAGCCCTGCACCAGGCTGGGAAGACTGAATCTGCAATAGCCAACCAGCTTGGAGTGAAGAAATCAACTGTGGGAGCAATAATTAGAAAATGGAAGACATACAAGACCACTGATAATCTCCCTCGATCTGGTGCTCCACGCAAAATCCCACCCCGTGGGGTCAGAATGATCACAAGAACGGTGAGCAAAAATCCCAGAACCACGCGGGGGGACCTAGTGAATGAACTGCAGAGAGCTGGGACCAATGTAACAAGGCCTACCATAAGTAACACACTACGCCACCATGGACTCAGATCCTGCAGTGCCAGACGTGTCCCACTGCTTAAGCCTGTACATGTCCGGGCCCGTCTGAAGTTTGCTAGAGAGCATTTGGATGATCCAGAGGAGTTTTGGGAGAATGTCCTATGGTCTGATGAAACCAAACTGGAACTGTTTGGTAGAAACACAACTTGTCGTGTTTGGAGGAAAAAGAATACTGAGTTGCATCCATCAAACACCATACCTACTGTAAAGCATGGTGGTGGAAACATCATGCTTTGGGGCTGTTTCTCTGCAAAGGGGCCAGGATGACTGATCCGGGTACATGAAAGAATGAATGGGGCCATGTATCGTGAGATTTTGAGTGCAAACCTCCTTCCATCAGCAAGGGCATTGAAGATGAAACGTGGCTGGGTCTTTCAACATGACAATGATCCAAAGCACACCGCCAGGGCAACGAAGGAGTGGCTTCGTAAGAAGCATTTCAAGGTTCTGGAGTGGCCTAGCCAGTCTCCAGATCTCAACCCTATAGAAAACCTTTGGAGGGAGTTGAAAGTCCGTGTTGCCAAGCGAAAAGCCAAAAACATCACTGCTCTAGAGGAGATCTGCATGGAGGAATGGGCCAACATACCAACAACAGTGTGTGGCAACCTTGTGAAGACTTACAGAAAACATTTGACCTCTGTCATTGCCAACAAAGGATATATCACAAAGTATTGAGATGAAATTTTGTTTCTGACCAAATACTGTTTTCCACCATAATATGCACATAAAATGAAAAAAAAACAGACAATGTGATTTTCTGGATTTTTTTTTCTCAGTTTGTCTCCCATAGTTGAGGTCTACCTATGATGTAAATTACAGACGCCTCTCATCTTTTTAAGTGGTGGAACTTGCACTATTGCTGACTGACTAAATACTTTTTTTCCCCACTGTATTTTGAATGTGTACGCTATCCATACATGTTATCCGGGGATACGGTACCCTTTCTAACCTTTGTGCAATCACGTGCAATCCATACTGGGCCTAACACCGTCTGAGCCTGCCTCCTGAGACATATATTTTGAATGTGTACGCTATCCATACATGTTATCCGGGGATACGGTACCCTTTCTAACCATTGTGCAATCACGTGCAATCCATACTGGGCCTAACACCATCTGAGCCTGCCTCCTGAGACATATATTTTGAATGTGTACGCTATCCATACATGTTATCCGGGGATACGGTACCCTTTCTAACCTTTGTGCAATCACGTGCAATCCATACTGGGCCTAACACCGTCTGAGCCTGCCTCCTGAGACATATATTTTGAATGTGTACGCTATCCATACATGTTATCCGGGGATACGGTACCCTTTCTAACCTTTGTGCAATCACGTGCAATCTATACTGGGCCTAACACCGTCTGAGCCTGCCTCCTGAGACATATATTTTGAATGTGTACGCTATCCATACATGTTATCTGGGGATACAGTACCCTTTCTAACCTTTGTACAATCACGTGCAATCCATACTGGGCCTAACACCGTCTGAGCCTGCCTCCTGAGACATATATTTTGAATGTGTACGCTATCCATACATGTTATCCGGGGATACGGTACCCTTTCTAACCTTTGTGCAATCACGTGTAATCCATACTGGGCGTGAGAACGGCTGGCGAGCTGTTAAGCAAGCTACAGCACCTGTGGTTTGCACACGTAAGTTTTTCATTTTTTCAGGAATGACGGTTAGGCCTAATTCCGGAACTGCAGTTGACCTGCACTTACTGGGAAATCATTGTTCGCGGGTAATAATTGTAATCAGTGATCCCCATCACTAGCGTTGTTCAGCGGGTTATCTGCACCTGTAAGCGACAAACGCTGGCCTTTTCAGTGTAGCGCACATGCAGCCACGGACATGTAAGGGCATGACACACCAGTTATTGGCCAATCTCATGTTCCAGAGCCTCACGTGTCCCTCTAGTAAGCCGGACTCGGACCGCGGGGCATGACGGAGTCTCGTTCGTTAACGGAATTAAGCTTGCAATGTGTGCATCTGTTCTGTAGCTGGCATGGTTGAGGTTTCCCAGGTGGAGTCGAATTTAACCGTAGGCTCCACTCCTGGTGGTGCCCTTCTGGACATTCCTTTAAGGTTCAGCTTTGCAACCATACTGCCCACGTAAAACAAACACTTTGCCTTCATGAACGCTGTTTGGAGGGTCATGACTCATGGGAATAACGCCGCCCAAACAGTTAACCTGCTAGAGAGATCGTTCGTTGCTCCCAAGCATGACATCACACTCCCTAGGAAGAAGGTAATGCCACTGTGGCGACCGTACTCCTGGGGGCGACACAAGTGCACTGATGCCCAGCCACTGCTCGATGAATCTGCTGGTACATTGACTCAGACCACTACATTCCCCTCGCACGCTACACAGCCTGAATCTGACCCTGATGAAACTCAGGTTACCCTTCCCATATACAGTTCCATCTTACACGGTGACAAAGAGGAAGCTGCAGATGAAAGTGCAGGTTCGGCCCACCCGCCATCATACACACCACCGTACTATCAGAGGCCCTGTGCCAGTGCCGTCGCCAACGAGTGTGCCCCCCCTGCTTGCTCAGGATCACAGCACTTGCAAGGTTGAAATACTGTGCAGTGAGATGGAAGATGGGGACGACGAGGAGTCCAGACTAGTACAGGGATTCCCTAGCGAGGAGACTTATTTGATTGTTTTCAATGTTGGGACAGCAATTTTTGGGGAGCACTATACTCTGGAGAATGATAGATGGGGCCCACCATACACTGGAACATTCCAAAGGTGGACATCAGACACTGGAGCAGCATTTACAGGGCCCATTATACACTAGAGCATTAGAAATGGGGCCCATTATGTTTGGAGCATTATTTGGGCCCATAAGACAGTGGAGCTTCATCCATGGGGACCAACATATACTGTAGCATTATGTGGAGCTCATCATATACTGTTTCAAACATTATATGGGACCAATGATTCTGTATGGAGAAATAGATGGGCCTTGTCATGAGATGTAAAAAGTGAAGTATTTTTCATTGTACTATACCGCTATTTCTCTGCCGTATCGGAGCATGATGAGTTGTGGTATGTGTTAAAGGGGCGCTCTTTCACCCAGGGCACATGAAAACCTGCAGCCAGCCCTCCCCCCCACAACTTTAGCCAAATAACCCCCATTTTTCAGTGCGTAACTTGTATTATGAAGTTAATTAAGGTTGACAAGCTTAAGTAAGAAGAATTGATGCTTTTGGCATTCAAATGGGCACTGTAGGTGTGTTTCCTGTCCTCCTCTCACTGCCGACTTTTATTCCCCATTGACTTACATTGGGTTTCGTGTTTTGGGACGACCCCGACTTTTCCCTATAATCGGACGATCTTGCTCGACCCGACTTTTGGAAAAGTCGGGTTTCACGAAATGAAACTCGACCCTAAAAAACCAAAAGTCGCTCAACTCTAATGACATTATGTTGTCATCAGGCATCACCACTGCAACCAGGGCTGGCGATAGGGGCAGGCAGCCCAGGGAGCTGCCTAGGGCCCCTGCTCCCCCAGGGGTCTCCAGCTAGCGGTACATCACACAGCCGCTATGGGGCCCCTGACACAGGGGGGCCCGCCCACCGCCAGCACCAACTCCCCCTGCCACCGCTTTGAACTAAACTGGCGTCAAAGATGCTGATACAGTTCATAGCAATGATGGAGGAGAGAGCATCAGCTGATGCTCCCTCTTCCATTATTCCCCGCTCTGCCACTGACACGGCGGGTGTGCAATGACGTCATTGCGCACTCACTGTGCTCCGGCAGAGCAGCTGCTGAGACAGGCGCCAGGAGCAGTGCGGGCACGAGGAGAGGTGAGGAGTGTGTGTTTTTTTAATTTAACAGTACTGGACTGTGGGGCGAACTCTCTGGGGGGAGAGATGTGGGCTGTGCTTTATACCATGTGGGGCTGTGCTGTATAACATGTGGGGCTGTGCTGTATACCATGTGTTGCTGTGCTATATACCATGTGGTGCTGTGCTATATACCATATGGGGCTGTGCTGTGTACCATGTGGTGCTGTGCTATATACCATGTGGGGCTGTGCTGTATACCATGTTGGGCTATGCTGTATACCATGTGGTGCTGTGCTATATACCATGTGGTGCTGTGCTGTATACCATGTGGTGTTATGCTATATACCATGAGGGGCTGTGCTGTATAACATGTGGAGCTATGCTGTATACCATGTGGTGCTGAGCTGTATACCATGTGATGCTGTGCTATATACTATGTTGGGCTGTGCTGTATACCATGTGGGGCTGTGCTATATATCATGTGGGGCTGTGCTGTATAATATGTGAAGCTATGCTGTATACCATGTGGTGCTGTGCTATATACCATGTAATGCTGTGCTATATACCATGTGGGGCTGTGCTGTATACCATGTGGGGCTGTGCTATATACCATGTGGGGCTGTGCTGTATACCATGTTGGGCTGTGCTGTATACCATATGGGCTGTGCTATATACCATGGTGATGTGCTGTATACCATGTGGACTGTGCAATATATCATGGTGCTGTGCTGTATTCCATGTAGGGCTGTGCTGTATACCATGTGGTGCTGTGCTATATACCATGTGCTGCTGTACTATATACCATGTGGGGCTGTGCTATATACCATGTGGTGCTGTGCTATATACCATGTGGATCTGTGCTATATACTATGTTGGCTGTGGTAAATACTATGTGGGGTGTGCTATATACTATGCAGCTGTGTTATATACTTTGTGGCTTTGCTATATACATTATATTCTATGGGGGAGACAGTGTTATATAATATGGGGGCTTCATTATTTTCTATGGGGAGGTGGGCTGTATTATATTCTATTTGGGGCTACATTATATTCTATGGGGGACTGTATTATATTTATTCTATGGGGGTGATTGCATCATACTCTATGAGGGGGCTGCATTATACTATATGAGGAGGGCTATATTGTCTTCTATGGAGGGGCTACATTATACTTTATAAGGGGTTGCATTATATTCTATGGGGGGCTGCATTATACTCTATGAGGGGGCTGACATATATTCTATGGAGGGGCTGCATTATACTATATGAGGGGGCTGCATTATATTCTATGGGGGGTAACATTATATTCTGTGGGGTGGCTGCATTATGCTTTAAGGGGTGGCTGCATTATACTATAAGAGGGGGGCTGCATTATATTCTATGGGGGTTTACATTATATTGTATGTCGGGGCTGCATTATACTCTGTGGGGTGGCTGCATTATGCTCTATAGAGTGGCTGCATTATGCTATATGTGGGCTGCATTATACTGCATTGAGGACTATGGGGAATACATTATACTATATGAAGAACTATGGGGCATTATATTATGGGAAGTGAATTGTACTGTATGAATGACTGGTGGTGTATTATACTATATGGAGCACTATGAGGAGTGTATTATACTATATGGAGGAATGAGCAGTGTATTTTAATATATGGAAGACTATGAGTAGTGTATTATATTATATGGAGGACTGAGTAGTGTATTATACTATATGGAGGACTGAGTGTATTTTAATATATGGAGGGCTATGAGGAGTGTCTTATACTATATGGAGGACTATGGGGAGTGTATTATACTTTATGGAGAACTATGGGGCACATTATATTATATAGAGGACTATGGGGTGTAAACTGTAGATGTGCTGTTGATAGCATAATACTGTATGGGGACAGATTGATCCATTAATGACTGTTCTGTCCCCATCATTCTTTCTCAGATGGTGGAAAGAGGTCGGGAAACAAGTGTTGAATGACTTCAATATTGTCAATCATACTCATTTAGCATCCTGAACTCAGCGCATGTAACTACAACCAAAATGCTTTTGTGTGATGTGCAATATGTTAGCATTTGGGGCCCCATTTTAAACTTTGCCTAGGGCTCCACTTTGCCTAAAGCCGGCCCTGACTGCAACCAATCACTGAACTCGGTGGCTTATGTACATGGCTTGAGCTTAGCTCATTGATTGACTGCAGCAGTAATGTGGGCTAATGACGTAACATCGTCACTGCTGCCAAAACACAGGGACGTGTGCAGTCACGAGTAGTCGGCAGGGACAGTGAGTACTACCTGTTTTTCTTTTTTCATTTTACTAGTATCCAATCATTTTGGGACCACTTTTTTAAAAGTGAAAAACCACTTTAAATATATAATACATCTAATAATGGGAGTTGGTATAAAAAAACCTAATATCATCTTTAACAATCTAACGTTGATGCATTTTCAGATGTGCTTTATTCCTTGGTCAGTAATTAATACATAGTAACTAAAAATGAGATTGAGTGATATGTTTTTTTCTGCTTGTGTTAAGAGTCAAGGAATATACAGAATGCAGCGATTACCACTTTATGGGAGAAGTGTATAGAAAGAGCGATACAGTGAAACAAATAGATAAGCGATGCAATGAAGAAAAAAGCTATCTTTTATAAGCCATTAACTACTAGAATTAACATCTGTTGTTTGCATTTCTTACTGCAATGCAGAATTGTATCCAGCAATGCCACTTCATTAACTCTCTCCTTAGCAGGGGCATAAAGAGGTCAGATTAACTTAATTCTAAGGAAGGTAGTTTTCAATTACACTCTTAGTCAGCAAAAAAAGATGTCCTATTTTGTTTGTTTGCCTGCTAAGCCTGAGGAGGTGTTAAAAACATTTACTCAAAGCAGGAAAAAAAATCCTGCTGAGCTGCACTTCTTTGATGAACTTACACTATTTTGCATAACATCTGAAGATCCCAGGAGAAAGTCTACGGATATGTATGTAAAGCTATTAGTGATGAGCGAGTATGCTCGTTACTCAAGTTTTCCGAGCATGCTCGGATGTTCTTGGAATATCTTGGGCGTGCTCATGCAGTAGATTATGTTTGTGTCTCCGCAGGTGCATGATTTGCGGCTGTTAGACAACCTGAACACATGCAGGGATTGCCTGTCTGTTAGGGAATCCCCACATGTATTCAGGATGTCTAATAGCCGCAAATCATGCAGCTGCAGAGACACAAACATAATCTACGAGCACGCCCAAGATACTCCGAGAATACCCGAGCATGCTCAGAAAACCTGAGTAACCAGTACACTTGCCCATCACTAATAGCTATATTTCCAGGGTAGGGTTACGACATAAGGTCAGTGTTTTTTGCATACTATGGAAAGAAGTCATCTTCCCAATGAGCAATGGAAAAAATATAATCCTATAGAAAGCAAAATCAGTGTTTCATTCAGGATCAGGATTCGACTGACCCGCCAGTGGATCAAACCATCTTTCTATTGGCCCCAAATATGATGCAATAATGGTCCTCAAAAATCCAGGAAACAAAATATATCCCCATTTGGGCTAGTTTGGTACCCAGTCACTTGTGATAATTAAATATTATTATTACAGCTTTATTAGTTCTATAATAAGACAAAAAACATATATGAGTCCACAGAAATTGATTAATTTGGATAGATAAACTCCTTAGCATTGATTCTAAGGGCTCATTCAGATGATCATAAAAATTGGTCTGAGATAAGTCCATAATGCACAGACAGGCCGCATCTCTCCCTACTGGAGCACGACAGCTTCATGTATGTCTATGAGGCCATCACACACTTGTCAGGAGACCACTGCTTCAAGGTGAAGTATTACTAAGATTTTAAATTAATAAATCTTTTAGTAAATTGAAATTTTTTGAGAGAAAAAAACAAATTAACAAATTAAAACAAATTAACAAAAGGAATCTTGGATGTCCAAGTATTTGTGCTTAACTGCAGTCATGTAGAGACCAATAGCAGCAGAACCTATTTATTTATGAGGGTGTAAACTTCACTAGTAGAGATGAACGAACATTTGTCAAATTCGGCACAAACGTTGCACATTTGGATTTGTGTTTGGATTACAAAAAATCTGTAAAAGTCGGCCAAAGTTTGGTAAATGAACGAGTTCAGTAAGGGCTTGTTCAGACGTCAGTGTTTCCAGTAGCAGCGCGGGCTGCTTGAATACGTCCCACACACATACACACTGATGACACACAGATGATATCCCTGTGGTTCATATTTGTGGGGTTGATGTCACCTTTGTATTGTCCTGTGACATCAAGCCCATGGCTTAGTAATGGAGAGGCGTCTGTAAGATGCCTCTCCATTACTAATCCCATAGTTATATTGTTAAGTAGCACACACCCAGATTAAAGTCCTTTATTTGAAAGAATGACACAGACTCCTTTAAAAATCTAAATTAAACCATACTCACGTCATTGCCCAGTCCACAGAAGCCAATGTCTCCTGTAATAGAATTAAAATAGTAAACCACAATATTCCTTACCTGCCTGCCACAAGATAATAATCCAACTGTTCCACGATGGGTCTAGGTCTGCTACATCTATATGGCAGGCTGTATTGTTACATGATGAGACTATATAGCCTTCCATCCAGAAGAGAGACTGAGCAAGAGTGCCATTACGACTTTTCCCAAGGCGCTCACCTTGACGTCAGTTAGTTGAGCTGAGTTCATTGGCTGTGAACTCCCAGGAACTTTCTGATGGCACTGTGAGCATGAGAATTTTCCCATAAGAGTTCACCATTAGATACTGAGCAGCAGTAGCGGGGCCCTTAGAAACCCAATGTGTACCCTAGATACCAGCGTGCACTGCAGGCAGGGCGGAAGGTGGAGGCAGAGCGGCGTACAGACAGACCGGCGTAGCTCTGCTATCTGCTACTCCGATCTGACAAACTGGAGTAGCAGATAGCAGAGCTACTCCGGTCTGTGCGCCGTTCTGCCTCCACCTCCTGCCCTGCCTGCAGTGCACTCTGGTATCTAGGGTACACATCGGGTTTCTAAGGGCCCCGCAGCCCTTAGAAACCCGATGTTTACATTGGTAACCAGCATGCAGTGTCGCTCATCGCTGGCTCCCGCTGCCACATGCAGCGATGCGCGCTTGCCAGCGGGAGACCAGCGATGAAAAAATGGCCCAGGACGATCCAGCACGATCAGCGATACCCCGTGGGGGGGGTCGATCGCTGCTGGATATCACACATAGCGATCTTACTGGAGAGATCGCTGATGTGTCTCAAAATCAGCAATCACGCCAGCAAGATCGCTTTGTGTAATGGGCCCTTTACACAGACCCAAGCAGCTGGAGAGAAATAATCTCATCAGTCACTCCTGCTCTCACTGTTATTAGCGGCAGCAGGTGAAGGGAGTAATAGTCCCATCAGCTGCCGCCTGCTCTCATTGTTATCACTTGAAAGTAATGCTCATCATCCCCCCTGCTCGAGCTGATAGCTGGCAGAGCAGTGGAGAATGATGAGAGCCGTCTTCAGCATCCGGCCCGGGGAACAGCGCTTATTGTATTGCTCCTTCTCAGGCACTGATATGTGTCACACGGGTGACATCCCAGTGTGTCATCCACGTGCACGTGTGCAGGATGGTTTGTGGCCCGTGCTGCCTGTAAATAATGGACATGTCAGCGTGTTTTGCCCACGCACACAAGGTCCATGGAAAACACAGACATGTACACACTTGAATGGGTCTACATGTGTAAGTGTCTCCGGTGCTTGTGAAAACTATCACAACATGTAATGGAGACACAGATATGTGAAAGAGGCCTTAGAGAGTTTTTTATGAAGGTTGGTTAACATTAGAATTCATGTTGAATCACAGCTGTGAATTACAAAGTTCTTGCTGAAGCCCAACTTTGCATTCCAGACCTCTTGCTGATGCTTGACTGTGCATTACATAGATCTTACTGAAACTCAGCTGTGTATTACAGAATTCATGTAGAAGCCCAGTTGTGCATTACAGAGTTCTTGATGAAGCCTGGCTGTGCAATAGAGTTTTGCTGATGCATGGCTGGGCAGTGGGCATTACATAGTTCTTCCTGAAGCCTGTGACTGTGCATTACAGATTTTACACTGAAGCCCAATTGTGCATTACATTGCTTTTGCTGATTCGTGGCTGTGCATTAGAGTTTTTGTTGATGCATCGTTGTGCTTAGTTCTTCCCGAAGCTTAACTGTGTATTGCGGAGTTTTTTCTGAAGCACTGTTGTGTTTTACAGAGGTCTTGCTGAGGCCCGACTGTGCACTACAGTTGTTGTTGATGCACTGTTGTGCTTAGTTCTACATGAAGTCTCTCTGTGTATTACATAGTTTATTCTAAAGCATGGTTGTGTATTACAGAGGTCTTGTTTCTTTGCACATATGTTTTACTAGTCAAATTTTACATCTGTACAGGTCATACCAACCTAATATCCTATTGCAGATGATGGATTTTGGAATATGTACCCAACTAGCATTTCTTATCAAGTCATTTTTGGGATGTGGGTTGAATTTTGTTACATAAAAAATGCAAACATTTTTACAAGATGTAGACATTTAATTATACATGTCTGTTTTTGCACACCTGTTTTACTTGTCCACTTTGACAACTACAGTATACATGCCACAGCTTTCCTGGTGCCTGCTGCCACTTTTTCTTTCCGTAAATTCCTAAGTACCCAGTATTTCTTGCTATTTTCTTTTTGGCAAGGATTGAATATTTTGTTTTTAAAACATTGTAAAAAATTAAATCACAGTGGTGTATAAAATGCATGGAAAAGTGTCAATAGCAATGGACAGGGTAGTGTAAAAGAAAAAAAATGTGGAGGAATATTTTTCTATAGTATATGATGTCATTATGCTGTTTTGGACATTATTGAATATTTTTAAAGAAGCATTTAAGTATAATTTTGCAAGTGCACCAGTTATTTATATGAGGGAATAAAACATACTCATGGCTGAGCAGCAGAAGCACTACCATTGACATCACCGACATCAGCAGTTTAGATAGTAGTACTATCATATGCAGGCCACAATTACCTTCAATTGCTTCTGGCAAATGGGGTACAAGTGGAAGTGGAAGGCATTAGAGAATATGTCTCATCACTCATCTCAGTAGATGATGTTACCTCTGAAAGCGACACAGTCATTCAGAGCCAGTGTTCTGCAAAGAACCATCTCTCTGGTCACCAATGACTGTTTTAAAATAATGAAAACATGAAAAGACAGTCTGTGCACTGCATTATTAAATGAGCAGTTGATTATTACTTGTTAGTATCAGTCTATTTGGTGAGGTCATTTTGACATTACTTAAGGCCCCGTCACACATAGTGATTCACCAGCGATCCCGACAACGATATCAACGTGTCAGGAACGCTGGTGAGTCGCTACATGATCGCTGGTGAGCTGTCAAACAGACAACTTCACCAGCGATCAGGACCAGCGACGCCTAGCGCGCGGCGTCGCTGTGTGGGGAGGTTGAGCTGGGTACGGTTCTGTCTGTGATAGGAGACAGAGAGTTTGACAGCAGGTGTCATGTGGCAGTCTTCCCATCAGAGGTCACTGGAGAGCGCCGATGGCAGTAATTATGTAACTGTCATTTGAGTGTTACATAACTGCCAGAGGTCAAGGTGACTCTGATTGGGCAGAGGTGACTGTCAGGTGACAGAGGGTGGGGCTACCTGGTCTGTCTGAATAAATACTGAGGTAAGCTTCCAGAAGCTTCAGTCAGCCAGGGGAGCTCACAGGTTAGGAGAGTCTGTCACACAAAGGAGACCCCTCAGAGACTTTGGACAGTGGAAACGGTCACGGGGGGTGACCCTATAGGACATTGGTCACAGGCAGAGACGGCCTGTGAGGACCTGGATTATTGGTGGACTTTTTAAGGTGAAACGCCGTGGTGGATTGGCCTAGGGCAGCCACAGCGGATAGAGCCACGAAGTACGCCTGACGGAGAAAGTGTACAAGTGAAGGTACACGGGCGTGTCTGCAGGAGGATAACAGTGTGAAACATCTGTCGTGTTTTGTTCTGGTCGTCGTGAGGGCGGCCAATAAAAGCAAACCTGTTGAATACAATTCCTGCCTCTGTCTCGTGCCTGTCGATGTCAAGAAAGATGCGGGTAACCCCCCCATTCCTGTGAGTACAGCGCACCTCCGCCGCCTACCAGCCACACCACCTAAATACCACAGCACGCTACCCTCCGCTCCAGTCTGCCACCTGGACCTCTATATTTGGCGTAGTCGGCAGGATCCATTGCCGCAAATACAACATCTTCAGTGGTAAGCCTGCGCCAGAAGAATCAAAGGACCCTAAGCTGTGTGGGTTAAAGATTTTATTTTTCCCTGTGGATTACAAAAATTGGACTGTGAATTACTGGATTTCTGCAGGTGGATCTGGAGCGAAAAAGGCCTTATTAAAAATGGCTGTGGCAATTTAGCGCCAAAAAGAAGCACAGGAGTTTGCAGCCACCTTGGACTACCAGGAACAGCTGCTAGAGGAGCTGTTGCCGACCATTCGTGCAGAGTCATTGGGCCTGGAGGCTGGCCCTTCCGGACAGCGGGGAGAAGAACATCTGCTGCTGAAAGAGCTGCAGGATGGACTGTCGGGAGCCGCGGTGCCGGGGAAGGTGAGCGTTACTCCGGCTCAGTCGGCGGCACTGCAGGTAGATCCCGCCCCCATGCCCCGTGTACCAGTCACCTGCCCCCGGCTGCCCCGCCTGACCTCTCTTTCTTCAGCGGCCCGGCCCCTGACCGCCGCGGCCTACTCACCGGCATCCGCGGCCGCTGCTGCTCCATCTGTGGCCCCTGCTGCGGCCTTCTTGCCGGAGCTCGTGGCAGCCTTGATCCCTGCTGCGGCCTGCTCCGCGGCCTACCTGCTGATGCCTGTGGCCGCCTTTGTCCCTTTCGTGACTCTGGGTGCGGCCTGCTCCCTAATGTCCGCGGTCGCCTCTGCCCCGTTCTTGGCCCCGACTGCGGCCCGCCCACTGGACTCTGTGGCCTACGCCGGACCCTCCGCCTGGGTTGCAGAGATTAATGAACAGAAGGAGGCCAAAGAGTGGGAGGTGTGGACAGAGGTGACTGTCAGGTGACAGAGGGTGGGGCTACCTGGTCTGTCTGAATAAATACTGAGGTAAGCTTCCAGACGCTTCAGTCAGCCAGGGGAGCTCACAGGCTAGGAGAGTCTGTCACACAAAGGAGACCCCTCAGAGACTTTGGACAGTGGAAACGGTCACGGGGGTGACCCTATAGGACATTGGTCACAGGCAGAGATGGCCTGTGAGGACCTGGATTATTGGTGGACTTTGTAAGGTGAAACGCCTTGGAGGATTGGCCTAGGGCAGCCACGGCAGATAGAGCCACGATGTATGCCTGATGGAGAAAGTATACAAGTGAAGGTACCCGGGCGTGTCTGCAGGAGGATAACAGTGTGAAACATCTGTCGTGTTTTGTTCTGGTCGTCGTGAGGGCGGCCAATAAAAGCAAACCTGTTGAATACAATTCCTGCCTCTGTCTCGTGCCTGTCAACGTCAAGAAGCGGGTCACCCCCCCATTCCTGTGAGTACAGCGCACCTCCGCCGCCTACCAGCCACACCACCTAAATACCACAGCATGCTACCCTCCGCCCCAGTCTGCCACCCAGACCTCTATAGCTGTGTACATTAGTTACCAGCGCGCTGATGCAGGGAGCTGGTAACTAAGGTACACTGAGGGTTTCTAAGGGACATGCGTCACTTAGAAACCCGATGTGTACCTTAGTCACCAGCTCCCTGCATCAGCGCGCTGGTAACTAATGTACACAGAGGGTTTCTAAGCACAGCGCAGTGCTTAGAAACCCTGCGTTTACCTTAGTTACCAGTTGATCGCTGGTCTCCCGCCTGTCACACGCAGCGATGCGTGCTGGCCAGCGGGAGACCAGCAACCAAAAATATGTCCAGGGCTTTCCTACAGCGATCAACGATACCGGCAGGGGGGCCGGTCGCTGATCACTGTCACACACAGCGATCTCGCTGGTGAGATCGCTGTTACGTCACAAAACTTGTGACTCAGCAGCGATTTTGCTAGCGAGATCGCTATGTGTGACGGGGCCCT